>NW_027205826.1:2355000-3555000 GCF_024711535.1 Dipodomys merriami | reverse complement strand
GGGCTGGGAGTGTGGCTCAGTGGTGGAGTGCTTGCCTAGCATGCATGAAGCCCTGGGTTTGATTCCTCATAACCACATAAGCAGAAAAAGTCAGAAGTGGTGCTGTGACTCAAGTGCTAGCTTTGAGCAAAAAAAAAACTCAGGCCCTGATTTCATGCCCTAACATGGGCAAAACAAAAAACAAAATCAAACAAACAAAAAACCAGGTCCCAATTTATGCTTGCTTGCTGGAGGCCCGTATCTCAGAAGGGATATTTGGGGCCAGAGCTGATTGTATTACTCCGTTCTAGTAAGTCAGGTAAAGAGAACATTTTTTCTTAGATAATGCTAGTGTGCTTCTTAATATAATCTAGAATGAGGTCCTGGAGCCAGAACACAAGGCTCACAAGCTCATGGCTTTGGGCAAGTTCCCAACCCTCTGTGCTTCAGCTCTTTTTCAAGGGACCCTCACAGCACCTACTCCATAGCTTTCACAAAGATTACATGAGTTACACATTTTTGTTACACTTGTCTTGTATATAAATTAATCTGGTTTTTTGGGGGGTAAGGGCATCACAAATGGTGGGACAAAGGGTAAATACTGTGTCTAGTGATATTCACTATACAACTATACATCTTATAGAGGAAGGGGATTGGGAAGGAAAAACTGGGAGAAAACAAGAGAAGAGGTGACACTGTTCATAAAGAAATGTACTCATGGGGCTGGGAGGGTGGCTCAGTGGTAGAGCGCTTGCCTTGAATGCATGAGGCCCTGGGTTTGATTCCTCAGCACCACATAAGCAAAAAGAAAAAAGCTGGAAGTGGCTCTGTGGCTCAAGTGGTAGAATGCTGGCTTTGAGCTGAAGAGCTGAGGGACAGCACCCAGGCCCAGAGTTCAGGCCCCACGACCGGACCTAAAAAAAAAAAAAAGAAATGTACTCATTACTTGACTTAAGTAACTATAACTCCTCTGTACATCACCTTTACAATAAAAATTAAAAAAAAAAAGTGCAAGCAGTATGTACAAATAGCACCTGAATAAGGCAGGTACTTTATAGGCTCTGGCTATTATTATTTTACTCTTGGTTATTATTACCATCAGTGCTGCTGTTGCAGAGTTTAGGATGTGGATGGCTGAACCAAGATCTTTCAAGACATTTTATTAAGTCTTTTAAGAGTGATGTTTACATTTGTTCATTGAGCAAACATGCATGTAAGGAAACCGAATTAGCTATAAAAGGTAAAGAGGAAAATGTGACTATCCCTCTGTTTAGAGATAGCCAGGCTTATTTTTGAGGGGTACATTTCTGATCTTTTCTTTCTTTTTTTTTTTTTTGGGGGGGTCCGGTCGTGGGGCCTGAACTCTGGGCCTGGGCACTGTCCCTCAGCTCTTCAGCTCAAGGCTAGTACTCTACCACTTGAGCCACAGCACCACTTCCGGCTTTTTCTTTTTGCTTATGTGGTGCAGAGGAATCGAACCCAGGGCCTCATGCATGCAAGGCAAGCACTCTACCACTGAGCCACCTTCGCAGCCCCTGATCTTTTCATTTTTAAGTCACATATTAATGAAGAATGTAGAACTCCTTTTCAAAACCCTATAGGAATGGGGCAGATTGGTGATTTGGACTGAAGATCAACCAGAGTTCCCTAGCTAGACTTAGCATGTTTGTACAAGGCAAAGTCCAGAGCCCATCAATAATCTCACCTTTCCGTCCTGTTCTACAAGTTTCAGGTCTGGATTGGAGGCCCGCAAGAGCACTGGCTTTGCTGCCATCCCCCTGTGACTGGGCCATGCTCCTTTAACATAGCCACAGGCTACTAACTGTGCACACCACAGATTCCTCATCCATGAATACTAGCACAGTAGGGTCTGCCTTAGGCAGTCCTGGTTGGGACTAAACATTAATAGATGTGGCCACATATTGGGCTATTGGTGTCTGTGCTGCTGCTAAGGTTTTTGTTATAGTTGTTTGTTTGTTTACTTTTTTTTTGGTTGGTCATGAGGCTGAACTTAGGGCTTAGGTGCTATCCCTGATCTCTTTTGTTCAAGGCTAATGCTCTACCACTTTGAGCCATAGCACTACTTCTAGTTTTCTGATGGTTAATTGGAGATAAGAGTCTCATGGACTTTCCTGCCTATGCTGGCTTCCAACTGGGATTCTCAGCTCTCAGTCTCCTGAATAACTAGGGTGCTGAGTATCTGGGGTGACAGGCATGAGCCACCAAGACCCAATGCTGCTACGTTTTGTGGCTTGTGAAGCTTCTGAAAGGCCTCAGTGAGGACCCTTTCCTATCAACAAGGACGTCATCTCTGTGCCTGGAATTAGAGGTGTTAGAACTGATAGATTTCATAGATTTCTACCACAAGTCCCCAAAGAATCATTAAGTGTCCCTCTTGAAGAGAGGGATGGATTGGTTTTTGTCTGGTTACAAAACTAAGTTTTGATTGAAGGTCTCAGATTTTATGAAAAGAATCTGAGAACTACCATGTCTCACAGGAACGGAAACCTTGTCTGTGTCCAGAGATGCTCTTACTTGTGACTTCTGGTATCAATCTCTGCACATGTTGCAGACCTGGCAGTCTCATGTCTGGTGCCTTTTTCTAGTGCTGGGATTGAAACTGATATTGCCAGACTCAGACCATGCCTGTCCTTCCCTCCCACTGTACCCTCTTAAAGAGAAGGCACTTGAGGAACAGCTATAGTGATCTTATCTGTTCTTCCTGGACTTAAAGTAGGGTCAACTATGGAGTTCAGTGCTGGCAGAAATGACAATATACCCCCCTAACTCATGGTGTTGCAGAAAGAAAAATCAGTATGTGTGGCAATGAGGAAAATATCCTCTTGTGGAATTTCATTGGAATAGTAGCAGCAAGGGGGCTGATTTGTGGCTGTATAATTGAAGAGACAAAGCTTTAGAGAATAGTTGTAGGGAGGAGAGAGAGCTAAAAATGATATTATAAAAGACACATCCAAATTCAAGGAATTTCTAGTTTTCTGTGGTATCTGAGTGAGCAATATGCCACCAGTCTGCTTGCCAGGAACAAAACAATCACTCGGGCAGTCGGGACCAGTAACTCTAGCATCTGATCTGATATGTATTAGTTATCAGATGTTCCATTCTAAGGGATTTTGTTCGTTGTATGCCAAATGCTGGCTTTCTGAGTGAAAATCCTCCATTAATAGTTAGAGAGAGAGGGAAACAGAACAGCAAGGAATATGTGGATCAGTTCAGATATGCAAGGCTTTTTAGGGTGTGTCTCTTAAAGCTTTCCAAGTAGTAGGTGCCCTGTTAAGCTACCCTAGAGAGTGAGAGCTTTAGCACTGAAGACAGGAGCTGCTATGTGAAGGGACAGATTTATGTGTCATGGTAAGACAGTTACTGAGCAATGGGGATGGTGGAGGGGAGGCAGAACGTCATCTGTTTGGGTTATGGCTTATGGCTCCCCTTGTCTCTGGGGACAGGCAGCCAGGCACCTTTCTTATCTCTTGGCCATCATAATCTAGCTGCCCGCATGGTTGAGGCCCTCTTTTTTTCTTAAGCATGTACTTCCCCAGGGCGGGGGTTCCTCAGAGTGTCTTCAACTCTTGATTCTGTGTAGTAAGAGCTCAATAAGTGTTTGTGGAGTGAGCAGTCATTTCTGCTACAGTGGCCCCTGAGCAGTGGTGCTGGTGGTAGTAGTTGTCCTTGCCCCTCACTCTTTGAAGCTGAGGTAGAAAGACAAGCTGCCTGGGTTCCTGTCCACTCCTAGCAGTTGGACTTGACTATATCCCTTGGGAGGAATGTCTTGGTGATAGGCCTGAGCCAGCAGTTTACTATGACGTGTGTGTGTGTGTGTGTGTGTGTGTGTGTGTGTCTGTGTCTGTGTGTCTGTGTGTCTGTGTCTCTGTGTGTGTGTGTCTCTGTGTGTGTGTGTGTGGTGATAGGTCTGAGCCAGCAGTTTACTATGACTGTGTGTGTGTGTGTGTGTGTGTGTGTGTGTGTGTGTGTGTGTGTGTGTGTGTGTGTGTGTGTGTGTGTGTGTGTGTGTGTGTGTGTGTGTGTGTGTGTGTGTGTGTGTGTGTGTGTGTGGTGTTGCATGCACGCATATGTGCACCGGTCCTGAGACTTGAACTCAGAGCCTAGGCATTATCCCTGGTGACCTTCTTTCTTGCTCAAGACTAGCACTCTACCACTTGAGCCACTGCTCCACTCCCAGTTTTCTGTTGGTTAACTGGAGATAAGAGTCTCAAGGACTTTACTTTCTGGGCTGGCTTTGAACCTCCATTCTGAGTAGCTAGGATTATAGCCACACCAGCCAGCTGGCTGTTCATACATTCTTGATCCTAAAATAACGAAACATTCCATTTTGGAAGAAGTGAAATTCTGTTATCTTCAGTCTGATGCTTTTTTTTTTTTCCAGGGAGGGTACTGGGACTGGAGTTTCAACTCAGGGTGCCTTACCACTTGACCCACACCCACAGCCCCTAATATGACAGTTTTCATAGGCAATGCATACTGTTCATACTTATTGGAAACCTAACTAGGATTTCCAAAAAACATGATTACATTTGTATATGTGTAGTAGCCTGGTAGGTTGAGTCTGTTACAATAGCCAGATCATTTAAACCTGTAATTCTCAGGTTGGAAAAAGCTGGAGATAGTGCATAACAAGAAATAGCTTCTTTATTGATGTTCTTTATATGTTACGGAGTGTAAATTAATATCCAGCCCCTAATCCCCTTTCTACTGGAAGTGATCAATGAGTAAATGCCGTTACTGAAGCAGATGTGCCTTTTATTTCCAGTAACAGTATTTTGAAAACAAGCTAGTGAATGCTTTTGAGCTGCTTAATGTAAGCAGGGAGGGAACAAAGCAGTTTCATAAATGTTCTGCAAAGCGGTCACAGTTGACCTGCACATCCCTCAATTAGTTGTTGGTCCTTCATAGGAAATAATCACTTTCATGTACAACAAAGAGCATTTGTTGAAAACCAGATAGAAATTATTGTGCCTTCTTTGGGGGGTTTCACCATTAGTGCTTTTTGGGATTAAGCAGTGCTTTTATCTGAGGGAGTAGCCTGTAGGGAAGGGGTTATTTACTGTAATCTCTTGAAAAAGGCTGCTGTGTATAAATAATGTTTCCTGCCTCCTTTTAGATGTTGTCATTTGTCTTATGCAGATTTGTAGTTTATAAACATTCAAATAAACATACTTGAAGGTTTACATTTGGAGCTCCCCCCAAGCTCTGGGTCTAAAAAAACACAGCATACCCTGTCTTAATCTGCTCACAGGTGTCTTCTGTAGCGAAGGTCCCAGGATGACCCTGTTTGCATTTTCGGCCTTAATCAGTGTTATCCAGTAAAATTCCAACAAACTAAAAACCTTTTAGACTTGAGCTTAACAGTGTCTGTCTTTTTCTTCAGCTGTACTGGGGTTTGAGCTTAGGGGCCTACTCAAAAGAGCAATGTCTCTAGCTCTTTTATTTTTACTTTTAGGTTTTCAGATTAGGGTCTCACTTTTTGCTGGAACTGGCCTCATAGGTGCATGCTGCCATGCTGGTTTATTGGTTAAAATACATTTTTGCCCAGTCTGGCAGTCCTAGTCTGTTCCTTATGAATTGCTAAAATTCTAGGCATGAGCCTTTTGTCGGTCATGGGGCCTGAACTCTGGGCCTGGGCGCTGTTCCTCAGCTCTTCAGCTCAAGGGTAGCGTTCTATCACTTGAGCCATAGCACCACTTCCAGCCTTTTCTGTTTATGTGATGCTGAGGAATTGAACCCAGGGCCTCATGAATGCAAGGCAAGCACTCTTCCACTGAGCCACCTTCCCAACCCAGAAATAGATTTTTTTTGGTTGGTTGTGGGGCTTGAAGTCTGGGCTTGGGCACTGTCCCTGCGCTCTTCAGCTCAAGGCGAGCACTCTACCACTTGAGCCACAGCGCCACTTCCGGTTTTCTGGTTTATTGGAGATAAGAGTCTCACGGACTTTCCTGCCTGGGCTGGCTTGGAACCACGATCTTCAGATCTCAGCCTCCTGAATAGCTAAGATTACAGGCATGAGCCACCAGCGCCTGGCATCCAGAAATAGATTTTTTAAACCCAGTTATCAAGTGGATCCTGACTTTACCTAGATAATCCTCGAAATTGAAATTTCATCTTTTTTTTTTTTTTTTTTTTTTTTTTGGTCCGGTCGTGGGGCCTGAACTCCAGGCCTGGGCGCTGTCCCTCAGCTCTTCAGCTCAAGGCTAGCGCTCGACCACTTAAGCCACAGCGCCACTTCCGGCTTTTTTCTTTTTGCTTATGTGGTGCTGAGGAATCAAACCCAGGGCCTTGAGCATGCAAGGCAAGTGCTCTACCACTGAGCCACCTTCCCAGCCCCGAAATGTCATCCTTTTGTTTCCATTACTAGGCCATTTCCAGGAAGAAAGGGGTCTAAAAGTTTTGCCACTACTTTGGTCTTATCACACTAAATCTGATCTATTATTTTGTCCCCTCTTCTAAATACTGGATAATTTTGGTAGTAATTCTCTGATGTGTTTTTAAGGAACCACTCTCTCACAGTGTAAGTCTCCACACTTCCCTTCTACCTTGTAACTGACAAGCCATTGGCAGTCCGATGTGTTCCACTTGGGCATGTTTTCTTTTTTTGGCAGGACTAGGATTTGAAATCAGGGCTTGCCTTGCACTTGCTAAGCAATTGCTCTACAGCTTGAGCCACACTTTTAGCCCTTTTTGTTCTGGTCACTTTTGAGATAAGCTCTTCCTTTTTGCCAGGACTAGCCTGGACTATTATTCACCTGTTACCTCTTCCCATGGTAGCTGGGGTGACGGGTGCATGTCACCATGCTCATTCTTTTCTGTTGAGCTAGAGACACCAACTTTTTTTTTTTTTTCCCCCTGGGCTGGTCTAGAACTATAATCTCAGTCCCCCATCTATATGGGGTGACAAGAAAACTCCAGCACACCCAGCTACTGGTTGACATGGTCTCGTGAATTTTTTGCTTGGGATAGCTTCAAACAAACCACAATCCCTCCAATCTCCACCTTCCTAGTAGTTAGTATTACAGATGTGAGCCACTGGCACATGCCTTGAGCATGTGTTTCTGTACTAAATGTGAGGAGAAACCAGAATGTGGGGCCTTTCCAGTGCAGTCATATATGCTTAGTTTACTGACCGTTGTATGAACTGCAGTGCTGGTCACCTGCCATATGTGGGCTATTTCGGTCCTTCTGCACATGGATATTCTAGAGCACTCCTTCCTACTACCCTTCTCCCCTGTTTGTAATACAAGCCCTATGCAGACTTGGAGCATGATACCCACTTATATCATTTAAAATACAAGTTTTAAATACTGTTATTTATAGGCATGTTTTTTTAGGGGGGAAAACTTTTTTTTTTTCCACTGTTTCTCCAGGACTCTGGATCAATTTGGAAATGTCCTACAATGGGTCCTTTCTGATGACTCTCGAGACCAAAATGAATTTGACCAAACTAGGTAAAGAGCCTCTTGTTGAAGCCCTGAAGGTTGGAGAAATTGGCAAAGAAGGGTAAGGGGCAATATATAAATTTACTAACTCAATCCTGGGAAACTAGCCTCTCCCCTAAGTCTTTGAGAAACAGGTCTGAGGTGTGAGTCCTTAGCTGGCAAGCAAGCTCCAGTGTAAGAGCTGTAGACCACACAACTGTGAGTCTCCCTCTGTCCTTTGCTCAGCTGTGATAGCACACAGTACCTTTTGACATTAGCACTGTCAGGGACATAACTGTCTCAGTTACCCAGAAAGCATCACAACTAAGACAAGCAGGACAGATTCATCTGAACATTACCTGCTCTGCCAATCGAATCACTACTCTAAAACTATTACTTCACCTTTAGCCACAACAGTGCTATGTGGAACAGGTTCAGGTCTTTGGGGATCTGCTGCTTTAATCACCAATCAAGAATTATTTATAATGAGATAGCTGGGGTTGTAGCCCAGAGATGCTCCACAAGTGTTCCGAGAAGCACCTCCTGAAATGATACCATATTGATTTGCTTAGTAAAGTCTTCTCTTTGTAGATAATGCATCTGCTGCCCAGAATCATCTGATTTAGAAATATTCCAAAATTGTGAGGTTAATTAATGGAGCTTGATTTTTTTCTTTCCTTTATTGCTCAGAAGGATAAGTAAAACTTTTATATTCCCACCTAGCTTAAAAGTGAGTGCTCCAACTGCACATTTATATGAGTGTTGTTTTATTAACTTTTTCTCAGATCTGTGCCCCTTGGATAGAACCAATAATGTCAGGGAAACGCATTCCTCCATAGAGTCTTAAATACAAGACACAGGCTCTTGGATATTTGCTTAGTTATAGACTCCCTTGCTCTTATTTGTGCTGGTGATCACTGTAGCCTGGGGGAGCTGGGTAATACCTTTAAGGACATTCTCTTCCTTTCATTATCCTGATTTATCCCATTTACTTAATGACATGTTCCTGTTTTAATAATTGGAAAAATATTACCTGCTGGATGAAATCTAACCTCTATCTGCTATTTTCCTTTTATTTTCTGCTATTTGTTAAAATGTATTTGGATTCGGCAATCTATGGATTTTTATTTTCTGGTGAGTGGTATTTATCAAATCTACATGTAGCATTTCATACCCTGTGAGTGCTTCATCTAATTTGATTCCAAATGATGCTATGAGGAAGTCTTTCTTCTTGTTCCCAGGCATGAAATCAAAGTCCATGACCCAAGAGCACTGAAACCAGAGTAGAGAGACAGGCTTTTCTGGCAGGAAAAGTCTCCTTAACTTCCCTGGTTAGAATTGCTGGGGTTTTGATCTAGCCCTGTAGTCTGACCCCCACACCACTCACCCACACAGCTGAGAAGCAGCTCAGAGTTGGAGAACCAGCTGTCTAAGACATGAAACAAGCTTAAAAACGAAGTCTACTGGGCTAAAGTTATAGCTTAATGGCTAAGCAGTTGCCTAGCAGGTGCAGACCCTGGGTTTGCTCTTCAGCACTGAAATTTAATAATAAGTTTAAAATGAGTTCTAGCAAATAAGGAATGTGACAGAGCAGTCTGTGGTCACAAACATTTATATATTTCAGCCCTTTCTGGAAACAGCCCTTGTGCCAATACAGTGGTGTGAGGTGAAGAGAAGTCTTGACCATTTGATTGGAACAAGTCCAAGTCCCTTTGCCACTCGAGTGTTCCACATTCCCTACATTATTCATCTGGCAGTCTTGACACAATTTTATGTACCTGAATTCTGGCTGTTTAGGGGATGGGTATATTCCTGAGCAAAGAAGGAATGCTTCTAGAATGACTAAAAACATTCTCTACTTTAGGAATGTGTTGGTATCATATTTAATACATTTCTGAAGTGATTATTTGGAAGAATGATATAAAATGTTTTGTTTCTTCCTGTGAGGTTGCTTAATTACATATTGATAGATATTTGACTTTTATTTAATTTTAGAAGCAAGAATACAATTAAGAAAAGTAATGTTTTTGGCAGAGAGAAAAAGACTGGAAAGATAGACCCTTAGTACTGTTTTGCAGAAAGGACCTTGAGAATCCAAGAGCTCTGGAACTTTACAGAAAATACCTCCCCATGCATCAGTTGGCTCATAGCTCCTAAGCCCAGAAGTAATTCTAGAATCTACTTCTTCAGTCATGAGCATATGGAACCACCTGGAGGCTGAGTAGCTAAGGAAAGAAAAGACATCAGTTTGCATAGTAGCTATTATCAAGCATGGACATCTTCCTTCATATGAAACCTGAGGGGCAGCTTCACACAGCTGTTTTCTCCAGGCTCTGCCTTCAGCCCATGGCTGCCTGTCCAGGCCTTATGTCTTGTCTCACTGCTTTTTTCAGTTCCTATTCAAATGTGTGAATGATTACGTTCTTGGGGAGTCTACAGAGTACTGCTTAGCCCATAAAAAGTTCCTTTTTCTAGTGGGAACTTTGTTTATGGCACCCCAAGGGTAAAATGGAAATTGAAATCTGTGCTGCCTTATGCCATTGGGTCACTTCCCTCTGACATGCACAGCTTTGATGTATTTGTGGGCACTTTCCTCAAGCTCTTTTCTTTCCACATACTCTTCTTGTCACATACTAGATAGAGTTCAGTCACTTGGGGGCAGTAAGCTACTCAAAATGAAGTCTAGGGGCTGAGGATGTTGGTTAGTGGTAGATGATGCAAATGTGTGAGACCCTGGCTTCCATCCCCAGCATGGCACAAAAAAGGGAAAAATGAGGGAGGGAGTGATGCCGTCTGAACTTTAGGAAAGGACCTGAAAGAGGACCTAAATGAGTCAGAAAGAGAAATGTTCTACATGTTGGGGGTATTTAAGTGAAGGGAGACATAAGAGTGAGGTACCCCTGCCAGGTGTTATTGTGTCCTCTGGCTTCCGTATTTGGTCACTAGTTCATTATGTCATCTCTTCCATCCCCAGGTTCCTGATGTTCCTGGCACTGAGCTCATTTGTGTGTGTACACGTATGTGTGTGTGACAGATGGATGAGACTGATTGCTCTTAAAGAAAGAGAAATTAGTATATTCTTATGAGTGTAGGCCCCTCACAGGGCTAGTTATGCATACACTCTTCACTTGAAAGCTTTTTTTTTTTTTTTTTTTTGGAGCTGCTTTTTAGAATTAGATCCAGAGTCTATGACCTTTTTTTTTCTTTTTTCTTTTTTTTTTCTGTGACCTTTTTTAATCATCCTGAGTAACAGCAAATCATTCCTGCTTTATGATTGGTTTTGAAATTGCTAAGAAGTTGCCAGAGGTGTTGGTGATTATGAGACCAAGAAGTAAGATAGTATCAGCAACAAAAATACTTTTTGTGGGTGTCTGACTCCAGATGCATTTCCAAAAAGATTTTTAGGAGAGGCAGTACAGCTGGAATGAGCCTGTTCAAATGATTTGCTGAGAAGTTAACACTCTGAGGTGTATTTAAAACCGTCAGGCACACCTCTGAGGATGTATGATGTCTTTCTCTGAAGTTCCTGCTGACAGGAACTTCAAGGTCAAGATCAGGAAATGCATATCAGTTATAAAGACTGAATTATCAGCTGGGCGCTGGTGGCTCACGCCTGTAATCCTAGCTACTCAGGAGGCTGAGATCTGAGGATCGCGGTTCAAAGCCAGCCCGGGCAGGAAAGACCGTGAGACTCCTATCTCCAATAAACCACCAGAAAACTGGAAGTGCCGCTGTAGCTCAAGTGGTAGAGTGCTCGCCTTGAGCTGAAGAGCTGAGGGACAGCGCCCAAGCCCAGAGTTCAAGTCTCACGACTGACAAAAAAAAAAAAAAAAGACTGAATTATCAGCCAAACACTTAGCCATACTATCAGTATTGGGTGCTGCAGAACATAGCTTCCAGCACAGACCGCAGAGGTAGCACTTGGTCAAAATCAGAATTTCATGTCACTTGATATCCTTTAATTGATACAGCAGTATCTGAATTATTTACATGAAGCTGCAAATTCCTCCTTCTCAGACCTGCAGAGGATTAATTTGGGAACCCGAGAGCTCACTGCAGCCCTCAGCCCTTGGCATCTTCTGTCCAGGGTGTGACGCCACCACACTGGTGGGGATGTGAGGTGGTAGCTCAGCAGATCTCTCTGTGATCCCAGATCTTGCAAGCAGCCCTTTGTACTTTGTGGATGAGGACCAGGCCTTGTGCTGTTGGGAGTTTCCATGCTTGGCAGTACGAGGTGTGAGCCAGAAAGCAGAGCCATTTTACTGATGGAGAAGTAGGGCAGTTGTATAATCCTTGGCAGTTTATGTCTCTGTAAATTTCTTTCCTCATCCTGAGATCCAATACAGGCTTTCTTGGGAATGACATTTTTGCGATGTGTATTTGAAACCCAAGAGTCCTATGAGGGCAGCCTAACCATGGAACTCCTGAGATGGTTTTGTGAGTATAAAGAGTTTCACAGAAGCAGCACTTCCTGAACTGGCCAGACCAGACCTATTCCAGAAGCAGGAGACCTTTAGGTATTGTCAGGGACTAGAGACTTCTGTTCTGCTTCCTTTTAACATGAAAGTCTAGTTTGCCTGAAAAGTGCTGGCTCTAACCTTTCAGAGCCAGAGTTAGCAGGATCTGCATGTCCTGCCAGGGAGGACAACACTGTGGGATCCTCTTACAGCTTGGCTCCTGTTTCAGACCTAAGGCTTCAGTTCTACCCTCCTGCCTTGTTGGAGTACTGCTGGATGGAGACCTTTAGGCCTTATTAGTGTGTGTGTTCTGCCCTTGGCCCCCATTGGCCAGGAGATAATGTCCAAGTGGACTTTGGTGGTCAAAGGATGCCTTAGAGTAAAACTAAAGGATTGAAGCTGCAGGGAAACTCATGTTCCACAACCTCCCTTGGCTGTGTAGTTTTGTCCTGGTCTATAGTAGAAGGTCCAGCCTCTGCTTACAGACCATTTGGCTGCTTAGTAGCCTTCAGAGACTAGTGTCCTTTGTTCATTTCATCCCTAGTTGTCTCCTCTGAGGCAAAGCCCTGCCAGAATTCTCAGAAGCAAAGCCCTAGTCCAGGGAAGGAATTGCCTTTGATATGACTCAAGCTCAGTCAGGAATCCTCAGGCCCCTATGAGGGGAGCATTGATCCTTCACCTCCACTGATGATCAAGAAGCCCTGCCTCTAGAAACTGACTCTCCACCCTGCAGAATGACACTCTTCAATGAGGTCTCTGTTTTTAATGAAAAAGATGAGCCTTTAAATTTGTATTTTTCCAGAAAAGGCTCTGGGTTCTCATTTCAGTCACTTCCTGAGTGTTCTATGACTTGTCCTTAGTGATTGTTGGTTTTCTTTGTGACCTCAAAATAGGGCATGCTGGACACTGGTGGCTCGCTCCTATAATCCTACTTAGAAGGCTGAGATCTGAGGATCACAGTTTGAAGCCAACCTAGGAAAGAAAGTCTGGGAGACTTACATCCAATTTTTTTTGGTAAAAAAAAGCTGGAAGTGGAGGAGGGGATAACAGTGCTTGACAAGAAATGTTCTCATTTCCTTACTCATGTAACTGTAACCCCTCTGTACAGCATCTTTACAATAAAATAAATTTTTTTAAAGCTGGAAGTGGGTTTGTGGCTCAAGTGGTAGAGCAGTATCCTTAAGCAGAAAATCCAAGTGAGAGTTCAAGGCCTTGAGTTCAAACTCTACTACTGACATGCATGCTTGCATGCGCACACACACACAAACACACACACACACACGGCATAGGGCAGGTAAGGATTCAGATAAGTTATCTCACTAGGATGGAGTCTAAAATGATAACCAAGGTAGGATAGTTGTTGACTCTGCCAGAAGCAAGGGACCTCACTATTCACCTTCATGAGAGGTGGTCATGTCACCAACATAAGCTTCCACTGCACCTCTGCTGCCATCTATTCTTTCCATTCATCCTCCCACTTGGCTCCCGCTGATTCCCAACGCACTGCATTGCATTTTATGTGACTTCATCACACTTTACCTGTCCTTGTGATGATGCATGCTCAAAGCAAACTCTTCCTGGCCCAAGGCCTCTGCAGTCTGTAGGGGATTTGGCACTGGAAGCTTCGAGTCAGCAGGCCAGTCCAAGGGCTCTTGGATTGGCTCCTTTCTGGAGGGTTGGAGACAGTGGCAACATGTAGCAGAGGTTCCATGTTGACCCTTTTGGTTAAGTGTGTGCATGCATGTGCCCTCTCTTGGGCGTATGTGTGTAGTCTGACAATGGCAGACTGCATGGTGATTCTGTCCTGGTTCAGTTGCAGGCCCAGGGCCTACTGTCTGGCCGACAGCGATGAGGAATCTTCCAGTGCTGGCTCCTCTGATGAAGATGATGCCCCAGAGCCCAGTGCTGGAGATAAACAGCTGATTCCAGGAGCTGAAGGGTGAGTAAACCTGGGCTTCTGGAGGCTCCAGAGTCAGCAGACTGGGAGCGAGCCCTTTCCCCTTTCTCTCTCTTCTTCTTCACACTTTACTAGCTAGTGTCAGTCAGTGGCTTGTTTAAATTCTAAGCCCTAAGAAAAAAATACTCAGACAACATTTTGTCCTTAAGAGAATCCTAATTCCACGACTTTGTACTGCAGAGCATGTTTGTGGTTCTGAGCAGGCACACTACTACCCCCTAGTGGCCAGCAGAGCGGTGCTCCCCCTGAAGCTCAATGCACTTGCTTGCTGCCTTGAGCTTCTGGTTCCCGCAGAGCTAGAACATTCACCTGATTGTATTTATGTGTTTGCTTGTTTATTTATTTACTTAGAAACTATGGATGGTTAGCTGATTTATTTTCCTTTGGGGTGCTGGTCCTAGGGCTTGAACTCAGAGGGCCTGGTTGCTGTCCCTGAGCTTTTTTTTTTAACTCAAGGCAAACACTCTCCCACTTGAGCCACAGCTGCATTTCTGAGTTTTTGTTGGTGGTGGTGGTGTTGGAGCTAGGTGCTTTCCTGCCCAGGCTGGCTTCAAATTGTGATCCTCCAATCTCAGCCTCCTGAATAGCTAGAATAACAGGTGTGAGCCACCAGTGCCTGGTGGTTAATTGGAGATAAGACTTTCCTGCCCAGGCTGGCTTTGAACCATGATCTTCAGATCTCAGCCTCCTGAGTAGCTAGGATTACAGGCATGAGCCACTGGCACCCGGCTTGCACTCAGTATTTGAGTGGCCTAGGGAGATACCTTCTCTAGATTAGTAGTTTTCTACACCGTGTGACTTGTTTCTTACAGGGGGCATTTGACATGTCTGGAGACAATTATGACTAGGGAGAATGCTCAGAGGCCAGGGAGACTGCTACCCATCCCACAGTGCACAGGACGGCCCTTGGCACAGAGTTAGCCATTCATGCCACCACGGAGAAACTGTTATAAAGGAAGCTTAATATATAGCCACATAGTTTTTGTGAGTGACAGTGCAAAGTTAATACCAATACTCTTTGGTGTTCCTTGTTTGAAGGTATGTTGGAGGTCATCGGACAAGTAAGATTATGAGGTTTGTTGATAAAATTACCAAGTCAAAATATTTCCAGAAAGCAACGGAGACAGAGTTCATTAAAAAGAAGATTGAAGAAGTCTCCAATACACCTTTGCTGCTAACTGTTGAAGTACAAGAATGTCGAGGAACCTTGGCGGTCAACATTCCACCCCCCCCAACTGACCGAATCTGGTGCGTAGAGGGGCCCTCAGATGTAGCAAGGGCATAACTTTGTTGCGTAACTGTGAAACCCCATATGGCAGGCTCAACCTTGGATAAAAGTTCTTGCATAACTTTGGACCTGAGCACTTGTGTTAGTAACCCTGGACATGACTGCTTGTGTCCATGGTGTTTCATGTGACCTTGATGGTAGGTGTTAGATCATCTGACCCACTTTCCTCTGTGAATGGTTCATGCACATTTAAGGATTCGTTTTCATGCATCAGGAAGAGTTAAAGGGAATTTCTTTCTTTTTTTTTGTCTGGTCATGGGGCCTGAACTCTGGGCCTGGGCGCTGTCCCTCAGCTCTTTAGCTCAAGGCTAGCACTCTACCTCTTGAGCCACAGCGCCACTTCCACCTTTTTTCTTTTTGCTTATGTGGTGCTGAGGAATCGAATCTAGGGCCTCAGGCATGCAAGGCAAGCGCTCTACCACTGAGCCACCTTCCCAGCCCCTTAAAGGGAATTTATGAGATGTATGGGATGCATTGTTGTCTTCTTGGTCTTTTCTCTAAAGCCAGTTTCCACCAGTAATAATAGCTGCCATTTGTAGGAATCCTTTATTCTCTACCTGTGCCACCGGTTTAGTCCTCCTAGCATCCTCTGAGGTAAGTGCCCTGTCATTCCTAACTGACAGATGGGGATCACGCATTCAGCAGAGCCCAGGCAGTTAGGAAGATCTTAGAGGGAGATGGTGGTGTTGAGGAGGCTGGAGCATGTGCACTTGGTATTTGCAGGTGGGAGGTCTGTCTGAGGAGTTGATTCTCAGCTCCAGCCACATGTGACAACCATAGTTACAAGGCTTACAAGTATGCCTGTCCATTGCCAGGTTTCAGAAGCTGGTGGGAAAGTACAATGATTAAACCAGGTTCTAAAATCAGGGAAATAAATTATTCATGGATCCAGCATTTCTCTGAATCTCAATTTAAAACCAGCATTCCAAGTTCTATAAAATGGGCATAAGTGTATGAGTCACATAAGAGGCTTCACTGTATCATCACTGACATGCATGTGAAAACCCAGTTCTGTGATACATCATTGTGGAAACCAACATGCTATCCATGTCCTTTGTACAGGAGGCTTTGATGAGTGATCAGAAGAGGGTTTTCAATTGACTGACCAGAGACGGCGCTAGCATTCCTCAGTAAAACCATCTTTGTAGTCTCATTTTTAAAAGTAATACTTTCATGGTTAAAATAAAAAGTGAAAGATTGGATATTCAATCATGAAAATAGATCAGGGGCTGGCTCAGTGATAGAGCGCTTGCCTTGCATGCATGAGGCCCTGGGTTTGATTCCTCAGCACCACATAAGCAAAAAGAAAAAAGCTGGAAATGGCGCTGTGGCTCAAGAGGTAGAGCGCTAGCCTTGAGCTGAAGAGCTGAGGGACAGCGCCCAGGCCCAGAGTTCAGGCCCCACGATGGGATCTAAAAAAAAAAAAAAACAAGAATGAAAATAGACAAATTTAAAAGTTCTATAGTCCAGAAATAACTATTGTTATTACTTTACAGTCCTCCAAGCCTTAAAAAAAAAAAAGTTGTTCTAAAATTGAGTTGATAGATTTCTTCTCCTTACTGCCAGTCTTTTAGATTTTGTACTTAGAAATGCCTCTGTCGAATAAACCAGGTCCATCCTGGTGGTTCACACCTATAAACTTAGCTACTCAGGAGGCCAGGCTAGGCAGGAAAGTCTGAGAGACTCATCTCCAGTTAACCAGCAGAAAGCTAGAAGTGGCTCAAGTGGCAGAGTGCCAACCTTGAATAAAAAAGACTACAGGACAGCTCCCAGGAAGAGTTCAAGCCCTGATAGCGCGCACGCGCATGTGCGCGCACGCACACACGCACACACTCTCTCTCTCTCTCTCTCTCTCTCTCTCTCTCTCTCTCTCTCTCTCTCTCTCTCTCTCTCTCTCTCTCTCTCTCTCTCTCTCTCTCTCTCTCTCTCTCTCTCTCTCTCTCTCTCCTCTCTCTCTCTCTCGATATAAAACCCCTGAAAATGAGGAGTGTGTGTTCCAATGCCTTCTTTTTCTTTCTTTGCTTCACAATATGATTATTGTTTCCTTCAAAAAGGTATGGTTTCCGGAAACCACCATATGTAGAGCTGAAAGCTCGGCCAAAACTTGGAGAGAGAGAAGTTACTTTAGTTCATGTGACAGACTGGATAGAGAAGAGGCTGGAGCAAGAGTTTCAGGTAATCTTGTAGTGTTTACCTGCGGGTTACAGCAAGAATAGAAGCTCTGACTGGACAAAGGCCCTGAACTTCACCTGGGTCAAATAAAAGGCATAGACCTTCAAACCGGGAAAGAACACATGTAATCAAACATTGGCATACAATCTCAGGTGCAGTAATATATGCCCTAAAATATCCACAGAGCATTATTAAGTAGTTTTCAGAGGGATTGCAGGCATATACCTTTCATTCCCAGATAGCTTGTTCCTTCTATATCCCTAGATTCTGTTTTAGAATTTGTGGGGGTTTATACCTCTTTTAGTGATCTTGGGCTATACAGAGCAGAAGGGAAAAAAGGGCAGGGACCAGTTGGGAAGTTGAAAGATAACTGCTACACACACACATTTGCGTATGGCACCCCACTTACTTTGAGTGAGTATTGCTGAAATTGAATGCACTGCCAAAATTTACATGGAAAGTAATGTATAAACGGATAAGCAAAGTACCACTAATGTCATTCACTGATTTATCAAAGTCAGAGGTCTATCATATGTTTCTTTGCATGGTTTTGATATAAAAAAAAATTAGCTTGCATTTTCTTGCTAAGATTTAAAGGGATAAATTCACTGATGCATTCTAGACTTAATTTGAAAATACTCTTGGTGATTAACCCAATTCTCCTAAATTAGTGTTATTTATTGCTTCATGAGTAATTTTATAAACTATTTGGGAGAACTAGTTTGGAATGTGCAGGAAGGACGATACAGCCTGCTGGGCTTTCTTCCACATGACCATTCTTTAATATCTCTTTGCAGAAAGTTTTCGTCATGCCAAACATGGATGATGTTTATATCCCTATAATGCACTCAGCCATGGACCCTCGTTCCACTTCTTGCCTCCTGAAAGACCCTTCACTGGAGGCTACTGACCAGCTATGATGGGTGACAGTAGATGTTCAGTATTGAGACCTAACTCGAGGTGTGGAGTTCATGGCTGCCATCTGTGCTATGGCACTGGCCTTTATTTGTGCCACAGCCACTGTCTCTTAAAGGATTGCTTCTGCCCTGCCTGTTGGTGCCCATTCCACTGTGAAGTGTCATTCCCTGCATCCAATGACGAGTGTCTGGATTGTCTGCTGCAAAGCTTTGATTGGCAAAGGAGACTGAAAGAATCTTGGTGGAGCCAGAAGTTACAGGTGACTCACACTGCAGCTTTTAAGTCTACCACTTTTTATGGCAGTTACATGAGCACATTCAGAGCAAAGCTGTGCAACTGGAAGGCTTCCCCTGCCTCCTTGACTCCTCCAAAGCTTTTCCTCAGGCAGCTGGTGCACAATGAAACATTTTTTCACTCTACATTTTGTGATAGCAGCCCTCCACATTCAGAATGTCAGTGTGGTAATGTGAGGAGTGGAATTTTGTGAACCATTTCATTGGTGGTAAAGAGATAGGCATACTTTTTTCACATTCAATTGTGCATTTTGGAAGCAAGTAGCCATAGAACACACACACAATTTCAGCTGGGGTGGGGTCAGTGGGATTTATGTGAACATTAGGCAAAGCTATGAGATCAAAGCATCTGAAGCCTTTTACCAATGAGGTACAATCACCTTGCTTCTAATTAATCCTGATTGTTGTTTTGAAACAGCACAGGTGACATTCATGTGACACTTCACACAATGACCGATTGTTTCTCCCCAGTACAGAATGGGGTGGGGTCAAACCAGACCCAAGGTCTTTCTGCCATCACTGTGTAAAAGCTTCATATGGGAATCTGAAAGCTTTGTTAATCTAATTGGTTCAGAATTGGGTTTTGTGGGCAGTTTTTGTTCGATGATGGCCAAAACAGAAAACTGCTCAACATCAAACACTACATATCTCAAGATATTCATGTGACCTTTCTTTAATGTTGCCAACTTAATTTTGTGCATTTGTGTCAGATAATTTAGTTTACAAGTTTGAGGCCTCTAATAGTAATTACTTTGGGAAGCAAACATTTTATTTAAAACTGCAATGTCAAAATTACCTTGTGTAACTTTTGATAATTTACATCTGGGGACAAAGCTGATTGTGGGTTTTTGTTAACAGCACCTTGCCTGAACATGACTTCAAAGAAATTAATATATTGAAAAAATGTATCTGAACTCCTTAATTGCATCATTAAAACATTTGACAAATTATTTGACCATTCCAGTCAGTGTACTGTTCCACATTGTGTAACCCGACCTGCTGGTAAAAGCTTGCATGTCTTGTCACTGGTCTTTAACTTTCGTGCAATAATTAAAGGTAAAGGACTAGATGCACTATATAGAGATGACACGATTGTACCTTATTTCACTTAACCAAGTAGTATGTGGGGACTTACAATCGCTTGAATTGTTTCACAAAATAAATCTCATGTCAAACACCAGATAAGCATCTAAGTTATTTCCAGCAAATCCTGTTTTGTCAGTATAGTGTAGGACTCTTGGGCACTTCCTGGCAGTAACAGACCTCATTTACTCACTAGTCATTGTGGTTCAGTACAAGTCCTAACAGGGATTTAGAGGCAGTAGCCACTTTACAATGATGTCCAGTGATTCCTGCACCCTCCCCAGACTATTTTAGGTAAAGGTTATGGGGGAAGAGGGAGGGGATCTTTCTCTTTTTGGTTGGTCATGGGACTTGAGCTCTGGGCCTGGGCGCTGTTTCTCAGCTTTTCAACTCAAGGGAAGTGCTCCACTATTTGAGCCACAGCGCTATTTCCACTCTTCTGGTGGCTCATTGTAGTGGGAGTCTCAGACTTTCCTGCCCGGCCTGGCTTTGAACTGCGATCCTCAGATCTCAGCCTCCTGAGTAGCTAAGATTACAGGCATGAGGCTCCGGCACGCGGCTCGCAGTGGTCCTTTTTAAAGCTGCTGTCACTGGCGGCTCAAGGGCTCCTCCTCTGCCACTTGAGTCATCACACTGCACTTGACTTTCCTGCCCTGACTGAGCCTAGATCCTCGGCCGTCTGTTCTGCTAGGATTACAGGCCTCCCACTTCCATAGGGGTGGCAAGGTAGGCCTCAAGCTTAGAAGGTGGCTGCAACTTTGCTCCTGCAGCTCAGGCCCTTCCACAGTAATGCTGGCTGGGACGCCCTCGCTCGTCAACACTGACGTGCAGGAAACCCAAATAGCACCCCACCAACCGCAGGATGTAAGATTGTGTGCCCCCCCCCAGGGGTCGTTCCAGCCCGCGTGGGGCCTTGTCGCATTGTCGCTCGCGGTTAAAAGGACGGCCCGCGAGCGGCGGGCGGCCCCAGTTATGCGCGAGCACGTGCTCTAGCGCCGCAGCTCGACCCCCGGCGCCACGCGCAGGCGCGACGGGGGCTCAAAGGCGGCGCGTCCTCGACCGCACACAGACACACGGACAACAGGGCGGGGGTCAAGCCACTTTATTGACGCTCGGAGGCAGGGAGGGGTTGAAAATGCAACGCAGAGCGCACACTGGCGTCCTCGACGGGGAGGGCCCTGCAAACACAAGAGCGACAGGTGAGCGAGCGCGGCGCCGGCCCGCCAGCCCTTCCCCTCCCCCTCCACTGGGCCCCTGCTCGGCTCAGACTCCAGTTCGCATCACCAGTATCAGCAGTCTAACGCGTGCATGAAATGGAAAGTCATCATAGCCGAAAATAACCCCCAGCACGCCCGAGGCCCACCAGCCAAACGACCCGGACACCACGTACACTTCACCTCCTCGGATCCGTAGTCTCGAAAGAATGGAGCGGCTGTGCGGCTTGTTCTTAAAAGGAGCGGAGCGGAAGTCGTTGGGCGGCCTTTACTTTTACTAGCCAATAGCAAGTCAGTCTTCCTGCGACGTGCCCACAAATGTGTCTGATGATTGGCTGAGGATTTTCGGAGTCCTCCAGTGTATAGAGCGGCCACACTTTGACCATAGAGATGAGAGTTTTGGAGTGAGTTTGGCACCAACGTTCTCAACTTTTACGAGTTTCTTTTCTTTTTTCTTTTCTTCTCTCTCTCCTCCCTCCTCTCCTCCCCTCCTCCTCCCCTTCTCCTCCCTCCTCCTCTCCGCGCCCCGCCCGTCGGTCGGGAGGCTTGACATCTGGGCCTGGGCTTGCTCCAGGAGAGCGCTTTACCACTTTGAGCCTCCGCGCCACTTTTGGTTTTCTGGTGGTTTATTGGAGATAAGAATCTTGTGAACTTTTCTGCCCGGGTTGGCTTTGAACCGCGATCCTCAGATCTCAGCCTCCCGAGTAGCTAGGATGACAGACATGAGCCACTGGTGCCCAGCACAAGTTTCTTTACACATCTCCATTAGTCTGCAACTGGGGTGTCTCTCCGCAGCACACAAAAGAAAACTGCAAGCAGGAGACAAACAATGTGCCAGCCCTCAGGCTAGGAGCTGAGGCTGTGAAATGATTAGAAAAACGAAAACACCCGCCCCCCCAAAAAATAAAATAAAAAAATGATGCCGGGCGCCTGTGGCTCACACCTGTCATCCTAGCCTCTCAGGAGGCTGAGATCTTAGAATCAAGGTTCAAAGTTAATCCAGGCAGGAAAGTCTATGAGGCGCTTATCTCCAATTAAGTACCCAAAAAAAGCCCCAATTACAGCTGTGGCTATTTTCTATATTTCAAAGTAGAGTGTCTTCTGATAATATGCTGACTTTGTGGTGACTTGATCACTTAATCTTTGTGGGCCTAGATACCCGAAAATATACCCCTTCCACCCCCAACCAACACCAAATTTTTAGGTACAAGTGAATTAATACCAATTATCTGGTACATTCTTAGAAAATTGAAGTCAACACTTGAATAAATGCTACTACAAATATTCTACTTTAGAAGCTCATGGGAGAGAAGAGCTAACTGTGTTTGTTTATTGCCTACGCCTGCCTCATACCATGATTCTCCTACTTATGGTTTCCCTACTATATAATCTGCATTATGGATGAAAGCCACTTGTTGGTCAAGATGGAGTCTCCTTAATTTTTTCCCAGAGCTGACCTTGAACCTTGACCATCCCAATTTCTGCCTCCTGAGTAGCAGAAACTATACATATGTGTCAGTTTCTGGCTACAGGTTTTCTTTTCCATGTTGTGTCATGTCAGTATTACTTTAAGAAATGTTTCCATTTTCCTTTATTGTTCTTTAATATCTGTAGGACCTATATCTGAAAGATTTAATATCTGTGGGATCTGTAAGATTTTGTGGGCTTTTCCCTTCCTTTATCAGTATACCTGGAAATTTATCTGTTCCTATTTTATTTATTTATTTAGAGACAAGATCTCAGTCTTTAGCCCAAGGCTTTGAACTCAGGATCACTTGATCTCAACCTTCCAAGTGCCAGGATTACAGGTATATGCTATCATACCCAGAAAGATTTATCAATTTTAATTTTTTTTTTTTGTCAGTCTGAAGAATCAAACCCAGGGCCTCATGCATGCAAGGCAAGCATTCTAACACTGAGCCACCTTCCCAGCCTATCAATTTTCCTTCTAGTCACTCATCAGTGTGTCAGTTTTTGATTCATGTGTTTTCAAGCTGTTTGAGATGTTTGCACATTTAGGATTAATATGTTCATAGTTGGGATTATTTGTTCATAAATGGACTTTCTGTTGTTGGTTTTTGATGCCAACACCTCTAGTTCAGTATTTTGTTGGTTAATAAGTGATAGTCTGGATTTTTCTGCCTGGGCTGGCTTCAAACCTCAATCCTGAGATCTCAGCCTCCTGAGTAGCTAGGATTATAGATTTGAGCCACCAGTGCCCAGCAATAAATGGAGTCTTTTATTATTGTGAAATGTCTCTCTTTATCTCTGATAAAATGTTACATATATGTGTGTATAGGTATGTGTACATATATATTCACATATCTATTCAAATACATATATATATATATATATATATATATTATAGTGTATCTGCTTTTGTGTCTATGGTTGTTATTGGGGCTTGAATTCAGCCTGGGCATTATTCCTTAGCTTTTTCACAGAAGCTAGTGCTCTACCACTTGAGCCACAACTCCATTTTCAGCTTTTTGGTGGTTAATTGGAGATAAGACTCTCACACACTTTCCTGCCCTGGCTAAGTTAGAACCAGAATCCTCAGATCTCAGTCTCCTGAGTAGCCAGGATCTGGCATCTGGCAAAATATTTCTTATATTAAATAATACCAGTTGGGCTGGGAAGGTGGCTCAGTGGTAGAGCGCTTGCCTTGCATGCCTGAGGCCCTGGGTTCGATTCCTCAGCACCACATAAGCAAAAAGAAAAAAGCCGGAAGTGGCGCTGTGGCTCAAGTGGTAGGGCGCTAGCCTTGAGCTGAAGAGCTGAGGGACAGCGTCCAGGCCCAGAGTTCAGGCCCCACGACCGGACAAAAAATAAGTAAAATAAAAAGTAAATAAATAAATAATACCAGTTTGGGGGGCTGGGAAGGTGGCTCAGTGGTAGAGCGCTTGCCTTGCATGCATGAGGCCCTGGGTTCAATTCCTCAGCACCACATAAGCAAAAAGGAAAAAGTCGGAAGTGGTGCTGTGGCTCAAGTGGTAGAGTGTTAGCCTTAAGCTGAAGGGCTGAGGGACAGTGCCCAGGTCCAGAGTTCAGGCCCCACAACGAGACCAAAAATAAATAAATAAAAATGATGTTAATTTTTGTGATTTGAATACATAATTCAATGACTTTTTTAACAAAGTTTTAAATCATCACCACAGTCAATTTTAGAATATTTTCACTAACCCCTGATGTTTTACAAGAGGAAGAATGTTTATGAGCTGCTCAAGAGAAGTTTCCAGAGAGTTCTGTGGAATTAGGCCAGACTCTAGGGGATGGAGAGGGACTGGGCAGTAAGGAAGTAGATGTACTTTGAAAGGATGGCCATTTCCATATTGGCATTTTGTTGGCCCTCTGAATTATTAAGATACACCAGTGACATTTTGTGCACTTTGCCATGGTAGTATGTAGACGGCACAAAGGAGTGTGTGAAACACAAGTGAAAAAATAACCAGCTAGGATTAGCCTGAACTACCTCCTAGGGGAGGGAGGAGGGGAACCCGCCCTGCTAGTCTTAGCCAGATGGCTGGTGTGTGTTTGTATTGTTTTTGGCATAGCTCCAAGATGAGATCAGGAGACCTTACCTGTCATTTGAAGTCATGCCCCTTATCGCCACACATTTGTATAAGCTTTTGGTTGCTATTAGTACAGTTTGCTTTCCATATGTGCAGATTGTACATCAGCCAACTCAACCAACCATGGATCCGGAAATATTTGGATTAAAAAAATTGCAGCTGTTTCCCAAAATATATAGACTGTTTTTCTTGTCATTATTCCCAAACAATACATTGGAACACCTATTTCTCTAGTATTTCCATTGTATGAGTATTAGTGGAGGGGAGGATATGCCTGGGATATAGGCAAATGTCATGCCATTTTATATCACAGACTTGAGCTCAGGGGAGCCCTGAAGCCAATCTTCATAAATATGGAGGGACAGCTGTGTTCCGGGAAATGCCATCGAGGATACCACCTAGCTACTGTGACAGATCACAAAGAAAGTGATACATGGTTATAATTCTGTGGGTGGGGGCAAAAGTAACCATCATCTGCCGGGTGCTGGTGGCTCACACTTGCAGTCCCACTCAGGGGACTGAGATCTGAGGATGGCAGTTTGAATCCATCCAGGATAGAAAAGTTTGTGAGATTCTTCTATCCAATGAACTACCTGAAAGGCCAGAAGCGAAGCTGTGGCTCAAGTGGTAGAGTGCCAGCTTTGAGTGAAAAAACTAAGGGACATGTCCAAAAAGAAATGTACTCTTGAGCCGAGCATCGGTGGCTCATGCCAGTAATCCTAGCTACTCAGGAGGCTGAGATCTGAGGATTGCTCTTCAAAGCCAGCCTGGTCAGGAAAGTCTGTGAGACTCTTATCTCCAATAAACTACCAGAAAACTGGAAGTGGGGCTGTGGTTCAAGTGGTAGAGCACTAGCCTGGAGCTGAAGAGCTCAGGGACAGCAGCCAGGCCCAGAGTTCAAGCCCCATGACCCATAGTGAAGTCCATGGGTGTGATCACAGGAGTGGCAGGCATCATGCCAATGCTTCAGGTGATCCATACTATCATGAAGGATCTGGATGACCACATTTCATGCTACCTGGTCTCTTTGCCAACAGACCAGGAGCCCATCTGACCTGGAGAAACTAAAGAACAGACATGTCACATATGTCAAACTCAAGTACAGCCTGGGCTTAGTGAACAACGAGATGACCTAGGTCCACCTCTCCCCTAGTGCTCCGAGGAGTAACTGCTGGTGCTGATCAGTGAGTCCCCATGATCCAGTTCACCTGCCTGCCCAGCATGGAGAGCATGGTCATCTACCATCATGCTGTTCCCCTGCCCCAGCCATCCATCCTCCACACCAGGATCCTTGGAGCAGGATTGTGTTTCAGGTGCCACCACTGAGAATCTTCAGGACAGTTCCTGTCTGGTACTCACTAACCTTTACTGAAAGAGCTGGCCCAGGTCTGTTCTGTAATCCCTGTCTCCTTCCCTCAGCCCCACACACTGTCCCAACCATGGACCACAAAAAAAGAAGGAAAGAAGGAAGGAAGAAAGGAAGGAAGGAAGGAAGAAAGAAAAAGATGGAAGGAAGGAAGGAAGGAAGGGGAACAGGGCTCCTTTGCCTGATGTCCCTCATAGCCTGTCCCAGGCTAAGATTGGCATCGTCCTCCAACTTCACATGGGATAGGTAACAACTAAAGGTCCCCATGGAGGATGGTTGATGGGAAAAGGGTGTTGGGCAAGGATCTGGGGCTAGCTATGGGCTCTTATGGATCTCAGGACTTCCATAGCACCCCACCTCTCAGAAGGTTATAAACGTGGCAGACAGCTGTGGACCCTAGACTTCTGGCTTGGTCCAGGGCCATCTGCCTTGGTGGCAGAGCCATATCCTCCCTTCCTCTCCCTACTTCTGTTTTCTGAAGGTCTGAACAGTACCTCTTGTCAAACTCCTTGGCCTCAGTTGCCTTAGAGAGAGTAATACACCAGCCTTCTGCATAGTGGCTTTTTCAGCATCACTCAAGAGTAGTAAAAGCTAAAGAAAAGCTTTGTTTCCATTGAAACACACACACACACACACACACACACACACACACACACTTTTAAGTTCTCAAGCCACCCTTCCACATGAGATTTTTTTTCAAGTCCCCGCTTCAAAAGTCTAAATAACTAATAGTTAATTGCAAGTCAACCTAAGAATCATTTTCAAATGAAAAAGATATATTTTGGACTCAGGGCCTGAGCACTGTCTTTGAGCTTTTTTGCTCAATGCTAGAATTACCACTTGAGCCATAACTCTACTTCTGCCTTTTTGGTGACTAATTAGAGATAGGAGTCTCATGAACTGGGTGTCAGTGGCTCACACCTCTAAACCTAGCTATTCAGGAGGTTGAGATCTGAATATTCTAGTTCAAAGCCAGCCAGAGCAGAAAAGTCCCCATGAGATTCTTATCTCTAACCACTCAAAAACCAGTAGAGCTGTGGCTCAAAATAGTAGTGCCCAGGGCCTGAGTTCAAGCTCCAAGACTGACCAAAAAAAGTCTCACAGGCTTTCCTACCCAAGCTGGTTTCAAACTGCAATCTTCAGGTCTCAGACTCCTTAGTAGCTAGGATTACAGTCATCAGCCATTGGTATCAGCTTTAAAATGAACATTTGAAGGATTTTAAACACACACACTTTAAAGTCTAGGTTATATTTTCTTCCACTAGAGGGTGGCATTTGTTAAACATTCAGGCCCACAGGGATTAACAGCAACGTCAGCAGTAAATTAGAGCCTGGATCTTGGCTGCCCTCTGTCACCTGCAGAAACTAAAATACACAGGTCTCTGGACTCTGTCCTTGGATATTCTGAATCAGTAACAAAAGAGAGCACAAAAGGTGTTAGAAACCTATTTTTGTTTTTGTCGGTCATGGGGCTTGAACTCTGTTCCTGCGCTCTTCAGCTTCAGGTGAGCACTCTACCACTTGAGCCACAGCACCACTTCTGGTTTTCTAATGGTTTATTGGAGGTAAGAGTCTCACAGACTTTCCTGCCTGGGCTGGCTTTGAACCGTGATCCTCAGATCTCAGCCTCCTGAGTAGCTAGGATTACAGGTGTGAGCCACTGGCGCCTGGCTAGAAATCTATTTTCACATATCTAGGACCTTCTCTAGCCTTTGTTGAATCTAATACAGTTACATTTTTTTTATTCTTGTGGCAAAGAGGGTTTTGTTTTTACACTAAGATTATAACCTTGTCTTATTGGTTCTTAGTTCATTAACTTTCTGCCCATTTTTAGATCTTTTATATGGGCATCTCTTCAAAGTCATCCTACAGAATATTTCCATTTCTCTTGCTATCAGTGGTGCCAGTTTGTGCTTTATTATAAGCACAAAGATGTCTAAAGTAGTATTTGACTGTGGAGCAAGATTATGGGCAACACTATCTGAACAAAACCAGTGGTTATCAGCCTGAATTACCAAATCAAGGAGAGAAGAACATGAAGCATGTAGACCTGTTTAAGCCTAAGAACAACCTCAGTGGTGCATAGGAAATTCTGAGAACATGGAACAGTGTAATGAAAGCCTGGGGATTTGGTTCAGCTCAATACAAGATAAATATTCCTACCTGGCCCAGGTTCCTTGGATGAATTTGGTTTGTTTCCAGGATGTTTAAAACTGATTTATGAGTCAGATTGAGGTCAGTTTTCAGCTACAACGTTTACAGGGTCACAATGACATTTGAATTGGCAAAGGCCTGCTACCATCCCAGCACACAAAGTTCCCCTTGTAGGTTTACTCTGAGATAATATGCAGAAGCGATATGAAAACCGTTTTTCAGTTATACTTCTTTCTGAACTCAAGCATGTGTTCTTAGAGATTGTCAGCTTGTGGTGATCTGGACAGGTAATTGTGAAAGAGATTCTCTATGCCTACCTGGCCACCATTCTCAAGGTTGCTGGACCTTCTGTTTCCCCATCTCTTCCTGCCAACCCAAACCTACCTATTTGTGTCGAGACATGTTCAAAATGGTTCTACTGTTTTCCCACTTAACAAGATTTGCCCTATTCTTCAATTGGGGTGTTGGATCCAAGTCAGAGAGTTGGGAATGGGGACCTTTGTCTACAGAATTAGGCTTCCTGTGGACATTTCTGTCTGTTGTAGTTAGATAGGATTAACTAAAAGTGCACACAGAAAGGACAGGACAGGATACCTGGTCTATCTCTTGCTATTTCTTGATTATTATTATTATTATTATTATTATTATTGCCAGAAATGCTTGTTGTTTTCCTAGAGCAAGTCAGGAAAAACTGGAGAGCTTGGTACTTTTTTTTTTTTCCGGACCTGAGGTTTGAACTTAAGGTCTGAGCACAGTCCTTGAGCTTTTGTGCTCAAGTCTAGCACTCTACCACTTGAGCCACAGTTCCACTTGGGGCTTTTTGTGGTTAACTGGAGATAAGAGTCTCATGGACTTTCCTGCCAGGACTGGCTTTGAACCATGATTCTCAGATCTCAGCCTCCTGAGTAGCTAGAATTACAGGCATGAGCCATTGGTGCCTGGCTTTCTTTTTTTAAAATTAATTTTACTTATTTATTTTTGTTTATATGCTGCCATGGATGCAAAATCAGGGCCTCATGCATGCTAGGCAACTACCTTACCACTAAGCCACAGTCCCAGCCCCTGGCTTCCCTTTTTATTTTTCTACTAGAATAGTATACAAGATAATTCCCCCCCTCCCTTGTACCATGAATGTTAGTTTATTCTTTTTTTTTTTTTTTTTTTTGGTTCCGGTCGTGGGGCCTGAACTCTGGGCCTGGGCGCTGTCCCTCAGCTCTTCAGCTCAAGGCTAGCACTCTACCACTTGAGCGACAGCGCCACTTCCGGCTTTTTTCTTTTTGCTTATGCGGTGCTGAGGAATCGAACCCAGGGCCTCGTGCATGCAAGGCAAGCACTCTACCACTGAGCCACCTTCCCAGCCCCTGTTAGTTTATTCTTTACTGTAACAAAGGACATATCCTTCATCCCCTTTCCAGTTCAGCAGAGGGCAGCTTGGGACCAAACAGCTACTGATCTCTTTAAATCTGATTAATAGTCCACAGCTCTCATATAGCGAAGGAATCTTCCTCCCACCCATTCCCTCCAATGAGTTGTGACACATGTCAGTCTTCACGTGGTCAGGCTTCATGAGGCCACATCTAGGCACGTCAGGTAAACATATATAGGACACACGAGCCCACATGGTTTCCTTTTTTGTAACTTTTGGTGAGTGACTTGACTGTGGGTTCATTCCAAAGGGGATGGATGGCTGCTGGGGAATTCTAGACGGAAAGGAAGGTAAGGAGGAGGCTCAGCTTGACCTTGGTCACTGTGGTGGGAAGACGCAGGAGGGACTGCTGGTGTTAATTGAAGATAAGCGTTTCACAGACTTTTCTGCCCAGGCTGGCTTTGAACCGCGATCCTCAGATCTCAGCCTCCTGCTTAGCTAGGATTACAGGCGTGAGCCACCTTGAGCCTGGTGTGAAGTCCTTTTAAACCACTGAGGCCAAAGGCTCAGAGCCTGGCCCGGGTCAGCCCCACCTCCGTCCCGCTCTGACTCCGCCCACCAGCAGCAGCCCCGCCCCCAAGCCGCTCCAGGCCCCGCCCCTCCGCCCCGCCTCGACCGGAAGAAGCGGCGGCACCCGGCGCTTATAGGGCCGGGAATGGGGCTGCCGCCGCCGCCTAGTCAGCTCAGTGTCCGCGGGAGCTCGGCCACCGCCGCGCTGTCGTCGCGCCGCCCCCGGAATCGGCCGGCCGGGCCCGAAGCCAAGGCCGAGTCCCCGCCATGCCGGCACGGTGGCTGCCGCTGCGGCTGCTGCTGCTGCTGCTGGGGCTGCTGCTGCCCGGCCCCGAGGTGAGTGACCGGCGAGGGAGGCGTGGGCTGGGGGGGCACAGCCCCGCGGCAGGCCGGCTCGGGGCCCGGGGGAGGGTCGCGCGGTCGCCGGCGCGGGGGGGGGGGGGCTCGAGGGCCGTGAATCCTCGCGGAAGGCGGCGCCGGGCCGCCAGCGCCTTCCCTTCTCGGAGTCGCGGCGGCCGCCGGCCACGCTGAGGCGGCCACCGCCTCCGAGGCCTCGGGGGCCAGCGCGGCTGTCACGGGCAGCGTCGCCCCGGGCGCGGGGGGCGGGCACCACCGGGAGGGGTCTCCGGAAGGCCCGCGCCCCACGCCCACCTGCCGCCCTTCCCCACAGGTGGGCGCCGGCTCGGCCCGGCCGGGGTCGGAAGGGAACGGCCGGACCGACCCTGCGCGGCGGGCGCCAGGGGCTGTCTTAAGTTTCCGATCCTTGTTTGAACTTTTTGGGCCCTCGAAGGCCGCCGGGAATGTGGTGAGCATTTTCACCCGGCCCCTGGATGCTGCTTACCTGCCCCGCAGGTTTGATGGAAGCGGCTTTTTGTGCACCAGGGCTTCATTAAGCCAGTTAAGCGTGGGAATCGGACGATTTCTTATTTTATTTTATTTTGAAAGACCCCCCCCCTCCCTTTTCCCCCGTGTGTGGGTCAGAAGTGAAGTCACTTCAAAACTGGCCATGAAAAACGGTGTCCCCCCCCACGCCCCCACGTGTGGGGCCGTCAGACAGGTCTCTGCAGCGTGTATCCTGTAGGAGAGGAGCAGAGGGCCCGGGTTATGTTGATTTAACCATTTATGACCTTGCTCAGCTTGTGGATTTGGACACTGTGGCCGAGGAGGACATTTTGTGGACACGCTTGGCTTTTTTCTCTTCTGGTTGGAAGAAATGCGTGCTTAAAAAAAACAATAACATTTTATTGTTCAGGATGTGGGTCTGCTTAATGACCTCTTTGAAGGTACCGTGTTCCCTTTAATATGGCATATCGTGTACCAGGTGTCCAGGTGGAGAAGTGACCTGTGTAGACTCTAGCAAACCCTTTGAAGCCTTAAGCATTTTAGATAAATAATTGTGCTCCTGGAGCAACAAGAAATTTGGAAGCTGTTAGAGAAGGTTCTGTTAAAATAAGATCATAGTTTGCAAATTAAGTTTGGTATTTTTTTTTAAGGAAAGTCTATGTATACTTTCTTCATGATAAAACTTATTACGTATGTTAAGGTTTTCTTCCAATTAAAAAAATCGATTTTCACAACTAGAGTCACATTTTGAACTTGAACATGTCACCTTGGGTTAGTTAACTGTTGCCTGGCATCCTTCCATCATTTGAGGTGGAAATCGGTCATTTTCTGTTTTTCAGGGCTTAGGAGTATATATTTTTTTGAATATTTTTTATTTTTATTTTTTTGAGTATTTTTTTAAATTATGTTTTTGCATTTGCTATTCTTTCACTGTGTCCTAATATTTTAATTACTGAATGCCATAGATTAAGGAGCCAATAAAACAGCTAGTGTAGTTTTCACTTCATGTAAATATTTTGAAACTTTATTTCAGAATACAAACTTCTCTAAGTTCATGATAAAATATTCCAAGACCCTTGTCGAAAGGTTGTTTTACTACCTCAGAATTTTATCCCAGTGAGTCTTGACACCTCCCCCCAATAGAGTAAGAATTATTATTTTTTGATCTAAAGTGGAATTTATAGCAAAGGTTGCACTTAAGCTAGGTAGCAGTGAATGTTGGCAGAACACAGTGGTAGAACACAGACTTGAGTTCTAACTGGTCATTTGCTTGCTCAGCTTTACCTTCAGGCATAGCACTCAGTTTACTGATTTATAAAATGGGATATCTTTCAGATAATAGATAATACATCTACATTCGATTTAACTCCCATCAAAGTGCCTTCTACTCATTAAATCATCATTTAAAAATATTGTACTGTGCAGTCTTCAGGAAATATCTTTGATATTTCATTTTTAAATAATTTTATGGTATTTCTTTTTGATTGATGAAGTAACTAGGCTTTGGAGGTAATACTATGGTTTTCTTTCCCTGTATGTCTAGTTGAGCAAGAAATTGCTTGAGACTCTGGCTACTAGATACAGAATATAATAACATCCTTATTAAGCACAGGAGGCTCTCTTGCTAATCCACAATATGGTTTTTAGTTCCATTCTGGACTTTTCCCTTTCTCTCTTAACCCTTATCTTGTACTTAGTGTAGGTCAATGTTGCATCACCACTGTAAATAGAACTCATTTTATGGTCCCCTCTTTCAGTTACCAAAAAGATTGGTATTGGCTAGCTACTGAGGCAGGAAAATCCATGAGACGCTTATCTCCAGTTAACCACCAGAAAACCCAAGTAGTAGAGTATTAGCCTTGAACAAAAAAGCTCAGGGGTAGCACTGGATCCCTGAGTTCAAGCCCTACCAACAGACCAGAAAAAAACAAGACTGGCAGCCTATAAAGCCAAATATATCTTTAGCTAATCACTATTTAGTTTGATGGGAAGGGAAATTTAAAACAAAAAAAAAGACACAGACCTGAGGAATATTTGTGTATGAAAACATCTCGTGCATCTGAGAGATGAGTCAACTAAAGACGTCTTTGCCCATCCTTTCTTCTGGTAGTCATCACCTACAGGAATTATCGTAATAAGCAATACTGAGATATTTATACTGTGGTCATGTGGAAGATGTTTCATTAAGTTTGTTGTTAGGACTGTTCATCATGAAATTAAATTGTAGTTGTATAAATATATATCTGTTGCTTAACTTGCCTGCCCAGAGCTTTCTGTTGTAGATAGCTTTTCATAGCACAAGAGAACATGTGTTTGAGTTACTGTTAAGAAAGTGCAAGGATACACTGTAGTCCTGGATATAATTTCAGTAAACTAATTAAAAAAGGTTTCTTTCCACTGTCTGGATAGAATAGTCCCACCTGTATGGACCTACAGCATGTAGTTATTTGCCTGTCCCAGGTTTTTTGATTCCGTATGTTTGGGTTGAAGAATCATTGGCTAACCACTTAATTTTCATCAGAAACCTTTGGTTTGGGTGGTACTGGGGTTTGAACTCAGGCCCTCTTGCTTAACTAGAAAGGAGCTCCACCAGCCTTTTGTTTTGAGACTGCAGAGTATTCTATGCACTTAGTATTTTATTTTGTGCTCTAGCATGTTCTCCCTAAAGAAATGAAATAAGGGAGAAAAGCCTAATGTGTCATTTTAGTGGATTCAGCTTTTATTATTTTCAAATAATGCAGGGTCCTGTAACCTAGCAATACGATTAGAGAGAGTATGACGCCAACTTAAAAAACAGGGATGCTGAATCATCATCTGTGAATAATAAACGTTGGATATATTTTCCAGAAGCTGAGAATTGGTTCCTATCTTTATCTTTGCTCATATTCCTTATGTGGTTTTAAGGTTCTCTGTTTCAGGGAAAGACCCTGGAAAGACACTCAAATAGTGTATCACACCAATGACAGCCAGGGAAAAGTGGAACCTTAAGAAAAATTGTGTCCTATAACTTGTTAAGAAGCATCTGTCACTGTAGTAGCACATTAGTTAGCCATCATCCATTCAAAAAACATTTTCACTGTTATGCCCAGCCACACACTGGGGAGTGGGATCCTAATTGATCAGGGTAGAGATGGAACTAGATATGCATGTGTTGCCCCACAGTCACATGGCTGGGGCTATAGGGGGTGCTCTCCAGGTTAACATTAATATAAGGAAAGATTTATTTTATTTTTTCAAATGCACACACTGTGTACTTTCTGTATAATATGGGAAGTTGCTTTAAAAATCTCTTAGAGTAATCATATTCATTGCCTAGTTAGAAAAACTAGGCAAACTAAAACCAAATAAACTAAAACTAAAACCTTCCTATATTCCCAATATTCAAACATTACTTGTATGCACATTTTCAGCAGCTTTATGGAGATATACTTTAGCTGTCATCATAATTCACCCAATTAAATTGTATGCTTAAGTGGTTTTTCAATATGTTGACAAAATTGTATGACCATCACTAGGCTCAGTTTTAGAGCATTCTCATCAGCTCTGTATGAAGTAGCTGCAACCTCTCCCTCCCAAATAATCTTTCTGTCCTTAGTCGTAGTCTACTTTCTGTCCATATGCATTTGCTTATTCTGGACATTTCATATTAATGGAATCATAATATGTGGTATTTCTTTTTTCTTCTTCTTTTTTTATGTCAGTCGTGGGGCCTGAACTCTGGGCTTGGTTGCTCTCCCTCAACTCTTCAGCTCAAGGATAGCACTCTACCACTTGAGTCACAGTGCTACTTCCTGGTTTTTCTGCTTAAGTGGTGCTGAGGCATTGAACCCAGGGTCTTATGCATGCAAGGCAAGCACTCAACCACTGAGCCACCTTCCCAGCCCCAACAGGTGGTATTTCTAACTGGTTTGTTTTACTTAACATGATGTTCTCAAAACTTATTTATGTGTCAGTACTTCGTTCCTTTTTTAGTGTGGAAAATATTCCATTATTATATGATATACCACATTTTGTTTATCCGTTTAGCACTGATGGACATTTGGTTATTTTCACATTTTGGCTATTATGGATGATTCAATTATGAACACTCGGGTTTGTAATGGATAAACTCCCATTTTTCTTGGAATAGAATTGCTGGGTCAGTACCTAGAAATTGGATTGCTTGTCCTATGGAAATTTTGTTTAACCTTTCTAAGCGCTACCAGACTGTTTTTCCAAAGCAACTGTGCTACATTACATTACTACCTGCAGTGTAGGAGGGTTCCGGTTTCTCCACATCCTCCTCTACAGTTATTACCTGTCTTTTCTGTTGTGGCCATCCTAGTGGGTATGAAGTTGTAACTTAGCGTGCTTTTGATTTTCATTTCTTTAATGGTTAATTGACTAATATCTTGATATGTATCCTTCCAGGCATTTTTTTCTTGCCTATGTTTATATATTTTTCTCCCCAAACAAACAGATTCCCCTGCTCCCCTAAGTTCAATTCTACAAACATTCTTACTGGCTTGGGCTGGGAAGGTGGCTCAGTGGTAGAGCACTTGCCTTGCAAACATTCTTACTGGCTACATAGTAGTCTCTGAATGAAACATCATTTGACTACTAAATCATTTACATATTAAAGCTTCTTCATTATTATGAATAATGTGTGAACCTTTTTTTTTTTTTATTTTTGCCAGTCCTGGGGCTTGAACTCAGGGCCTGGGCACTATTCTTGAGCTTCTTTTGCTCAGGGCTAGCACTCTACCACTTGAGCCACAGCACCACTTCTGGCCTTTTCTGTTTATATGGTACTGAGGAATCAAACTCAAGGCTTCATGGATGTAAGGCAAGCATTCTACCACTGAGCCACATTGGATTATAGTTTTGTTTATTTTTTGGGTGGGGTGGGGGGGAGAGACAGGGTCACTCTATGTAGCCCAGGCTGGCTTTGAATGTGAGATCCTTTTGTCAGCCTCCCAAGGGCTTGTATTAGAGGTATGATCCACTATGCCTGGCTTTGATAGCCATTTAAATTAAGCTGTTATTTTTCTTTTAGCAGTATGGTTTTAAGTTGGGTGAAAATGGAATATTTAGATTTTGTTTATATCTATAGATATCTATAGATATCTATCTATCTATCTATCTATCTATCTATCTATCTATCTATCTATCTATCTATCTATCTATCTATCTATAGAGCGAGCCGGGAGAGAGAGAGGTAACCATGGCATACTCTCAATAGTACCCTTTATTCCTAAGACCTCTTGAGAAAATTTTTTATTATGGCTTAAGTCACCCCTTTGGTTTCAGATTAGTTTTTTAGCAGATGTGTCCCCCATAAGCACCTTGAGATACCCTGAGGTAGTTCTGTGATCTTGGTGTTAAGTGTAGGCTACCTTCCTACAGATTGTTTGGTATGTTGTAAGGTCAGTGGAAATCTGCCTTAAGACTTCATAAATCAAAAGCTGCACTGTTGGAGGTTGCTCTTCTTAAAACATGCGCCTATCTGTGTAGCTAATTCACATCAAACATTAAAGTATACGTGCCAATAAAAAAAATACTTGGGTGGTTTTGTTTTGCTTTCCCACAGACAAACCTGAATTTACTCATACAAAACAGTATGTCACTTTAAAAATAATTACCACCAGCTGGGCTCTGGTGGCTCAGTTTGTAATCCTAGCTACTCAGAAGGCTGAGATCTGAGGATCACAGTTTGAAGCCAGTCGGGGCAGGAAAGTGTGAGACTCTAATCTCCAATAAATTATCAAAAAAAAAAAAAAAAGCCAGAAGTGGAGCTTTGGCACAAGTGGTAGAGCCTTAGCCGTGAATGAAAAAGCTCAAGGACAAAGCCCAGGCCCTGAGTTCAAGCCCCAGGATTGGCCAAAACACACACACACACACACACACACACACACACACACACACACACACACACACACACACACACACACACACACACACACACACACACACACACACACACACACACACACACACACACACACACACACACACACACGCCCAGGCCCTGAGTTCAAGCCCCAGGATTGGCCAAAACACACACACACACACACACACACACACACACACACACACACACACACACACACACACACACACACACACACACACACACACACACCCCTACACCTACCTCCAGGCCCTGAGTTCAAGCCCTAGGATTGGCCAACACACACACACACACACACACACACACACCCCTACACCTACCTACCTACCTGCCAACACACACACACACCTACCTACCTACCTGCCAAAACACACACACACCTACCTACCTGCCAAAACACACACACACACACACACACACACGCATGCACGCACGCGCGCGTGCACGCCTGCCTGCCTGCCTGCCTGCCTGCCTGCCTGCCTACCTACCAACCTACCTGAGCTGGGAAGGTGCTCAGTGGTAGAGCGCTTGCCTTGCATGCATGAGGCTCTGGGTTCAATTCCTCAGCACCACATAAGCAAAAAAAAAAAAAAGCTGGAAGTGGCGCTGTGGCTCAAGTGGTAGAGCGCTAGCCTTGAGCTGAAGAGCTGAGGGACAGCGCCCAGGCCCAGAGTTCAGGCCCCATGACTGGACCCCTACTCCCCCCACAAAAAAAAAAAAAAACACACAAAACTACCTTTAGGGTCAATTTACATGTTATACAAATCAAACTTAAAAACAAAACTTTTTTGGTTATTTCTTTTTTATTTTTGGTGTTTCTTTGAAGGTTTATTCTTGAGGTATTTAATTTTTTTAATTGTGAAAATACCGTACAGAGGGGTTACAATTACATAGGCAAGATAATGAGTACATTTCTTTTTCTTTTTTTTTTTTTTTTTTTGGGTCCGGTCATGGGGCCTGAACTCTGGGCCTGGGCACTGTCCCTCAGCTCTTCAGCTCAAGGCTATCGCTCTACCACTTGAGCCACAGCACCACTTCCGGCTTTTTTCTTTTTGCTTATGTGGTGCTGAGGAATCGAACCCAGGGCCTCGGGCATGCAAGGCAAGCACTCTACCACTGAGCCACCTTCCCAGCCCATGAGTACATTTCTTATCAAGCATTGTTGCCTCCTCCTTTGTTTGCCCTTCCCATCTCCCCCCCCTTTTTTTGGGTTATTTCATGTATAACTTTTCAGTTGTATCATTTAATAACTTATCTAACCCACTAAGTATTAAATTAGCTTAAAACAAAATAACTTTAAAATTAAACAGAAAGAAACAAAAACATATTTACTCTTAAGCCAAATACCCTTACACAACTTACAACATTGCCCAATTCTTTCTAGTCTTCACTTAATATAGCTTTTAGATGAGTCACACTGCAGTTTTTACCACAGTTGTTAGGACTTGGGTTTTTGTTTTTTGTGTTTTTTTGAACGATTATTACAAGGTTTTTTAGAGGAGCCATATTTCCCTGAAGAGGGAATACATGACATCCATCCCTGTTCAGGTAGCTGGAGGGTCTGGGGCAGGAAGTGAGGTGGGGGGGGTGCTCAGGTGGGTCTGGGTGGAGAGAGGGAGTGGCCAGCTGTAGGGCGGGAATTCCAGGGCAGGGAGGAGCTCAGGTATGGGTGGAGCTGAGGACCAAAGGTGGGCATAATGTTAACAATCAGCCTCATTGCTGCTTTTCTAGTACAGTGAAGCTGATTTTGGTGCTAGTACTTGGGTTTAGAACTCAGGGCCAGGGTGCTATCCCTTAGCTTTTTCGCTCAAGGTAGAGCTCTACCATTTGAGCCACAGCTCCACTTCAGACTTTTTGCTGGTTAGTTGGGGATAAGAGTCTCATAGACTTTTCTTCCCAGGCTTGCTTTGAACTGTAATCCTCAAGTTCAGCCTCCTGAGTAGCTAGGATTACAGGACTGAATCACTAGCTCCTGGCTCTTAGTTTTATCACAGTTTGTTGAAGCTACTCAATTTGATTTTTACTTAGTTTTTAAAATGAAATCCATCCTCAAATGAACAGGATTTTCTACCATCTAGAGAACTCAAATGTACATTCTTTGAAGGAAGTTTCCAAAAAATTGCAGAATTTTTTTTGAGCTGTGGTAGCATATATGAACAGACGTGTAATGTCTCCTAGAAGTACTGTATTCAGAGTGTGTGAGACCACTAGATGGGATCTTGACCATTTAATTCAACAAATCTTAATATTTTTCTGCATAAGGAATAGGATGCACATCCCCGAGTCACGGTATGAGTATACTGGAGCCTTGGAGAGTGGGATTTAGCAGAATACCACCCTTCTCAGGCTTGACTGGCCCCTCCCAGTTTGAAACCATGACCCCTTTGAACAAACAGTTGAAGAAGCAGGGACCAGAGAAGGATGGCACCCTGTCCAAGCTCATGCGTGAGTGGAAGAACAGAACTTTGGACTTGATCTTCCTGTTCTCTCTGGTCACCAGCCCTCGCTGTGCGTCTGTTAGAACTTCAGTCTAGCTCCCCAGTTTCACAGTGAGGAGCTGACAAAAGAGAGGTACCATAAAGCCTGGGACCTAGGGAAGGGCAGTCCAGTAGGCTTGCTGTGGGCTTGTGGAGATCGCAACTTGTGATCTCTTACACAGGGTTGCAGTAGTGTAGAGATTCTGCTTTGAGAAAAACCCTGCCTTCACCTAAGGAGCTCTATGGGGAGCTGAAGCCATATTAAGTGGCCTGGAGCCAGCTCTGAAACGAGTAGACATCAAGAAGCTGCCACACTCATTTCTTTGTTTGAGGTCTAATAATATCCAAGCAGGTGCATGTGTTTCAGCAACATCTTGCCTTGTAATATATCTGAAATAGCAAAACTGAAAGTTCATGTTTTAGACGTCTTAAACCAAAGTTGCTCTCAGTCACACTCCTCACCAGGAAATCCTGAAAAGATAGAACTGTCTAATGATCAGTCTGCTTCTGATGTTTTCTTCACAGAGGCTCCCACCTCCCAAGCTGTTCTATTACCAGGGAGCCAGTCTATGATGATAGGAGAAAGGTGACTGTGACCATGGTAGTGGCCCACGGGCCACAATGGAGGGATGCAGATTAGCTTTGGTGGGTCTCAGAAGCAGGTGTGTATGAGGAAGGGAGAAGTAGTTTAGGAAGGTGCTGTAGAGGGGGGTGTATGTACGTTTCTCTGCCTAGTTTGTGCTGAAGGGAAGAGGGGCAATCTTACTGGCTTCTCTCTGCATTCTTTGTGGAATTTGCACTTAGCAAGTACTAAGTGAATACTTCTTTGAGGCTCATTAAGATCAGTAAGGCAAGCACTATTTAATTATTAAATAAGTAGTAGTGGGAGGAGATGTTGCTTTAGCTGTCTGTTTTCTGTATGCCTTGATGAGATCTCAATGGTAATTCATGTTCTACAGAATGAGAGGGGCCTTCAGGATACTTGCTTCATTGCATCTGACCCAAGTATGTGGTGTCCTCTCAGTGGGCTCCTCATATCATTAATGAGATTACTTTTTCCATTGCCAAACCCCATGAGCTAAATGGTTTGTGATTATTCCATGTCTATTTCATTTTTTCATTGGGCATGATGTTGTTCACTATTAAAAAAAATGAACCTTGATCCAGTGTTGTCTTATGTATTAAACATGACTTCCTTAGTTAGTAGGCTAATTTATAATTATAATTCAAAGACATCTCTTTCTCCAGTGGGCTACTTTCCCAGGTCTTTCTCAGATGAGAGAATGATTATTTGGGTCTCAGGAGTACTTGTCATGGAAACTGATTTTTTTTCGTGCATTTTCTGTGCTGTTAGATCTCTAGAACTTGACATTGCTATTGACTGAGATAGAGGAGGTTGTTGACTAAGGTAAATTAGATCTCTCTCTCTCTCTGTCTCTGTCTCTGTCTCTCTGTCTCTCTCTCTGACTGTCTCTGTCTCCCTCTGTCTCTGTGTCTCTCTGTCTGTCTGTCTTTCTGTCTGTCTGTCTGTCTCAAATGGCCCATGCCTCCTGAGGGGCCTGCAGACATGAGAGGAGCATCTGCACAGAGGCCACAGCTGGAACTTGGACTGTTGCTAGAGGCAATGCTTGCCAGCCCTGTTTCAAATTTGTAATCTGGAGTCACCTAGGGAGCTTTTAAAAAGCCCTTGCTCAGACACCATCCCAGGTGAAGGGAATCAGAGTAAATGGGAGGGGAGCTTAGCATCATTTTTTAAAAACAATGCTTTAATCTCCAGGTGACTAATATGCAGCAAGGTTAGGGCCTTCAGATAATTCCTGCACCTTTACCCTGGACAGAATAAACATCCTTGTGTTCAAGGATGTCTCAGTGTGCTCGACTAGACTACAGAAGCTGTTGGCTCATTTTGTAGGGAGGTTAGGATTGCTAAATTCTGTTAAGTGATAGGACTAGAAAGAGCCTAGTATTAGGTTTTTATTCTATTGCTCAATTTTTAAAGGGTAGCTAATACAAGAACCATGGATATTCTTGGACTACAGATTCTTGAAATTACTTTAATCAGCTCTAGTTGATGTCTGGGCTTACTAATTAATTGAATTATAAAATGTTTGGATGTTTATTAGAAGCTACCCAACATTTTGCTTATTGATCATTTTTGCCTTCTCCATATATTAACAGACCTGAGCATTAAAATAATGCTGCTTTCTAGGTTCTCTCATAGGTAAAATTGTCCTTATGATTTTAAAAGGGCCTTTTGCACTGGAGACATGGTTCAGTGGTAGAGCACCAGCCATGATCAAGAAAGTGAAGTGAGAGCACAAAGCCCTCAGTTCAAGCCCTGGTACTGTCAAACTCAAAAATAAACTTCTGCACCAAGAGTGAAATAGTTAAGGGAAATAGATAAAAGGAATTTAATGGACAGTTAGGCACAAGAATGAAGCAAAAAGGAACTGCCAAGAACACAGCTGTACTCCTATGTTTATTAAGGCACCAATCACAGCCAAGATCTGGAATCAGCCTAAGTGTCCATCAAAAGATAAATGGATAAAAAGTGGTACATACATACAATAGAGGATTACCCAGTTATGAAGAGAGGGAAATCTTGTTACTATGACAACATGGATGGAATTAGAGAACATTAGGTTAAGTGAAATAAGGCAGGCACCTACAACATGTACAAGCTAAAGATGTTGGTCACATAGAAGCAGAAGGTAAATAGTGGTTATCATAGGCTGGACAGGGGAAGAGAAAAAGGTAAAGACAGGCCCCAGGGGTAGGATTGGGTAGGAAAAGAATTTGGTAGAACAAGTGGGACAAATGTATTGTCGATTTCAAAATAGCTAAAAGGAATTGAATGTTCGAAGCAAATGACAAATGTTTGAGATGATGGACATACCTTGACTTGATTGTTACACATTCTATACATGTATCAAAATGGTGCATTGTATATGTATGTGTATGATTGTTGCTTGCTTTCTTTTTCTTTTTTTCTTTCTTTTTTTTTGCCTCTACTTGAGTTTGAACTCAGGGCCTCGGTGCTGTCCCTGTGCTTCTTTGGCTCAAGGCTAGTGCTCTACCATTTGAAACCATAGTTCTGCTTCTAGCTTTTTTGGTAATTTATTGAAGATAAGAGTCTCACAGACTTTCCTGCCCAGGCTGGCTTCAAATCATTGTCCTCAGATCTCAGTCTTCTAAATAGGTAGATTTCAGATGTGAGCCATGGGTGCCTGGCTGAACATTGCTTTTTTTTTTTTTTTTTGAACAGTCCTGGCACTTGAACTCGGGCCTGGGCACTGTTCCTGAGCTTTTCTGCTCAAGGCTAGTGTTCTACCACTTTGAGCCACAGCTCTATTTCTGGTTTAGGGGTAGTTAATTGTAGATAAAAATCTCACAGACTTTCCTGTCATGGCTAGCTTTGAACTGCAATCCTAAGATTTTAGCCTCCTGAGTACCTAGGATTACAGACATGAGCCACCAGCACCAGGCACATTGCTATTTTTTCAAAAATAAATTTTTGGCCAGGTACAGTGTCTCACACTTGTAATCCTAGCTACTTGAGAGGTGGAGATAGGATCCCAGTTCAAGGTCAACCTGGGCAAAAACTCAAGACTCCTTTTCAACCAATAAAAGCTGGCTGTGGTGGTGTGCACATCCCATCCCAGCTCCTCCCTTCAGAAATAGGAAGGTCATGGGGTCAAGTCAGCCCAGTCATAAATGTTGGATATTACTGAAAAGCAACTAAGAAGTGCTGAGGCCATAGCTCAAGTGGTAGGTAGACTGCCTGCATCACAAGTGTGAAGCCCTGAGTTCCTATCTGTTTAAAAAAAAAAAAAAAAGGAGCTTTCAGAACTGGGGCCGTAGCTAAGTGGAAGAGTTTGCCCAGTGTGTATAGGGTCTTGGGTTGGAGTCTCAGCCCCGGAAAAAAAAAGAAAAAGAAAAAAAGAACTTTCAGGATGGAAAAATGATGGGAGGATACAGTTGGTGATATCCTTTCCCTTTTCACATGAGAGCTGATGGGTTGCATCCTTATCACCCTCATAGCTCAAGCCAGCAATCTCCTGAAGGCTTTCTATGCAGAAGGAAAGCCTGACTATGGAATGCTGCAGATGACCAGTTGTCTGTCTGGACTCATTTTGATTGCTACTCAGATTCTATTTGCTTGGGAAAACCCACTTTCTAACTACCACATTGACTGAGATGGGCCAGATCCAAAGTTCCCCTGGAACCGACTTGACATTTGTCAATAGACTTGGAAGTCACTTTCCCTTTTCTTTTCCCTCCTCCTCCTCCCTCTTCCTCTTCTTCCTCTTCCTCTTCTTCTTCTTGTGGTACTGGAGTTTTTTGTCCCGACCCGCAGGACTTCAACGAGGGCGGTGAACCTAAGCAAGAAGGAATGAAGGGACAAGAGACACGAAGAAGGACAGCAAGACAAGGATTCTGATCAAGCTGCCAATTTTTATTTATCACACAAGGGTATTTATATGCTTGGACTTAGGGCGTGGTGCAAAGTTGGTCCTTAGTAGATTTAGGGCGGGGTAAAAAGGTTGGATTCTGTAAACTCAGCCTCAGGTTGTTCCAGTGAGATAGTTAAGCCTATCAAGTTTGAGAGACTTAACTTTTGGCTCCCAACATCTCCCCCTTTCTTATTTAGAAAATTGACCATCAATTGTTTTTTTTTTTTTTTCTCTTTCTTTCTTTTTTTTTTTTCCTGGTCATGGGGCTTGAACTCTGGGCCTGGGTGCTGTCCTTCAGCTCTTCAGCTCAAGGCGAGCGCTCTACCACTTGAGCCACTGCATCACTTCCGGCTTTCTGAATGGTTTATTGGAGATAGGAGTCTCACGGTCTCTCCTGCCCGGGCTGGCTTTGAACCGCGATCCTCAGATCTCAGCCTCCTGAGTAGCTAGGATTACAGGCATGAGCCACCAGCGCTCGGCTGACCATCAATTGTTAGCTGCTCTTTTTAAGGGGGTGACAGAGGCTCTGCTCCTCTAAGGGCCCAGGGTTTTTCTCCATTCCCGAGCGAGCGTCCTCACTCGGGGAGGGGAGTTTTACAGGCCTTGGCATGTTTTTTTAAGAGACGGCTTGTGGGTATGCATGCCAACCGTCATGCACCAGAGCTTGACACTCAGGAGTCTTGGGATCTCGCGGATCCATCCCCCTGCAGTCTTACCTGCACCCTTGATTAGAGCATTTCTTCTTCCTCCCATAGGTGCATCCTCCCCCAAGCGGAGGGGCCTATAGGAGGAGGGGCGAACCTATCCCTTATGGCAATAGGTCTTGCCCGTTGAATGGTCAGGAGTTATGAATAAGGAGGGTTTTCTAAATAAGAAAAAGAAGGGGGGCTGTTTCCCACTGGAACAAGCTCATGGCAAAACACTAATTAAAAGCCTGGGGTAAATCCTAGAGCTCAATGCCACGGTCTGCCATATCAAGGCAATGGTGATGAACCTGTATGGGCTTAGAAACCAAGAGATTAATCTGTTATTTAATAAATTCAAACAGGAAGGTCCACCTTTGGAGTTCTAGCTGCATCTGCAAGAGAAAAGGCATCATCCTGGGGTGGTGGGGGAAGGTTTCCCCTGGGTTGTGATAAGCCATTCACTTGTTTTATCAAGCATTCTGGCAGCCACCTTGGGGCCGCTTGTTCTAGATCTAAAAGACAAAGAGTGGCAGGGAGTGGTCTACCTGTAGCTTGGGAGGGCATTGCCCCTTGGCTTTGTTTGCGGAAGGGACATTCATGTGCAAAGTGACCAGGTTGTTTACAATTAAAGCAAGTATGCGAGCTGGCGACTGAACCTTGAAATGCCTTGGTAAAGGCAGCACCTATGGCGAGCCCCATGGTGTGCGCGGTTCCTACTCCAGCACAAAGCCTGACGAACTCAGAGAGGTCACCCTTGTTTTTATGTGGTCGGAGGACATCTTGACATGCCGGAATAGCATTTTCAAAGGCAAGATGTGTAACAAAGGCACTTTCACTTGGCCCAAGAAGCCTTTCGGCAGCCAAGTTAAGCCATGAGACAAAGTCACTGTAGGGTTCCTCTGGCCCCTGCCTAACCTTTGCCAGGGAAGTAGTAGCCGATCCCTTTTGAGGGAGACGCTTCCAAGCATAAAGGCCAGCGTTTTGAATTTGTGCCAAAAGTCCGGTAGGAAAGCGCGCCTGTTTAGCATTGGTATCAAAGGGCGCATTACCCAAAAGTTTAGTATAGGTCCAGGTTTTTGAAGATGTTTTAGCCAAATTTTTTTTGTGCGGTCTCTCTACATTGTTCCTTAAAGTCCGCATTCCATAAAACAAAATCATCCCCACTAAGGGTGGCGCGGGCCAGAAACTTCCAATCATTAGGGGTGAGCCAGCGCGCACTTTGGTTCTCTAACAAGGCTAACGTATAAGGGGCAGTCAGGCCATATTGGGCACATGGATTTTTAAGCTTTTCAACAAACCGAAGGCTAAGCCTCTTATACTCTTGTTAGCCTTTTCCCTGAGTGGGTTGTTCCTCTTCATCTCCAGTATCCTGCTCCTCATCCTCCTTTTCCTCCTCTTCTGATTCGTCCTCCTCACCCTCTGAGGACCTATCTGTCTGGCTCCGAGTTACTGGAAAGGCGAGGACTGATTGATGGCCTGATCTAACCTTAATTTTATCAGGTGTTTTTGGTGTATCAGCCAAGGCCAGTGTGCGGAGTTCGTAATCAAGGGACCGCAGTTCTTTTAAAAGTTGAAGGTGTTCTCGCCTATGTTGAAGGGTCTCGCGTAAAGGTGCCAGGTTAGGTAAAGGGGGGGGGAGAAAAAACATCTGGATCTGGAGGGGCAGTGGGCCCTTGAAAGGCTGGGTTACAAAAGGGAGGGGGCGCATAGGAGGAATGCGGAATATTTGAGGTAGAGGGTTTAGTCTGAGGTAGGGAGTGACTGAGTAAGGGGGGCCAATCAGGCTGATGATATTGGGCCTCCTCGGGATTTAAATTATTCTGAGGGGAATGGGCAGTCTGGGGTACAGGATCTAATACAACCGATGGGCAAGCCGCAGGGGGCCGAGAGGCCTGTTGGAGAACCTCCTCTCTCGTTTTTACAAGTTTTAAAATTCCACTATCAAACAGAGAACATTTTAAAATGTCATTAATCAAATTCCAATAGGAAAAGGCTGTAGCAGGAACCCTTTCTGAACCAAAGGTTTCATAATAATCTTTTAAACAATCTCCTACTCTTTGCCAGCTTTTTGCATCTATGATTCCTTCAAAGGAGAACCAAGGACACAAGTCCTCTATGAATGAGAAAAATAATTTCTTAACCCGCGTTCCCCGTGTCTTGAAGGCCTCCCTGAGGTCTGACAGAAATAGATCGTGTGACGACATTGCTTGTCACCATGCGCCATCCCCACTCTCCTCCTGGATCTGTCTCTCGGCGGGGTCTATCGAGGCGATCTCGCGATCTCGGACTGTACTTGGCCAAGTTTTCCCGGAGAACGGCGTTCCTTCCTTAGTCAGAGGCTCCAGCCCCACGTTGGGCGCCAGTTGTCCCGACCCGCAGGACTTCAACGAGGGCGGTGAACCTAAGCAAGAAGGAATGAAGGGACAAGAGACACGAAGAAGGACAGCAAGACAAGGATTCTGATCAAGCTGCCAATTTTTATTTATCACACAAGGGTATTTATATGCTTGGACTTAGGGCATGGTGCAAAGTTGGTCCTTAGTAGATTTAGGGCGGGGTAAAAAGGTGGTCGTTAGTACTTTAGGGCGAGGTGAAAAGGTGGGATTCTGTAAACTCAGCCTCAGGTTGTTCCAGTGAGATAGTTAAGCCTATCAAGTTTGAGAGACTTAACTTTTGGCTCCTAACAGTTTTTAGCTCAGTACTATTGCTTGCTAAGACAGGCACTCACTCTACCACTTGAGCCACACCCCTAGACCTGTCCTGTAGGACTCAGCAGAAGCATGGGGCCTTCCCTGACCACTGTACTTTCCTAAATAGAACCTTTCCTGCACTCCAAGAGTGGGTTTGGCATACAAATATACAAGTATTGTTTTGTTTTCTTTTTTGGTACTGGGGATCGAACCCAGGACGTTGCACTTGCTAGGCAAGTGCTTTGCCACTGAGCTACATCCCAGCTCACAAATATACAAGTATGTGTATATGTGTGTGTGTGTGTGTATGTGTGTGTGTATGTCTAATCATCTGAAAGAATAGTTCTCAGATATGTCTGATAATCCTAAGCAAATATGAGTCTCTTTACATCTTAAATCTTTACAACTCAGGAAACAGAGCCTGCAATTCTTGAGTTTTTGTGATGGCTCTGTTCCCAATACTCATGTGCTATGTTTTGTTTTGTGTTGGTACTCAGGGTTTGGGTACTGTCTCTTAGCTTTTTTGCTCAAGGCTGGTGCTATAACACTTGAGCCATAACTCCACTTTCAGCTTTTTTTTTGTCAGTCCTGGGGCCTGAACTCTGGGCCTGGGTGCTGTACCTCAGCTCTTCAGCTCAAGGCTAGTACTCTACCACTTCAGCCACAGCACCACTTCTGGTTTTCTTGTGGTGTATTGGAGATAAGTGTCTCACAGACTTTTCTGCCTTGGCTGGCTTTAACCAAGATCCTCAGATCTCAGCCTCCTGAGTAGCTGGGATGACAGGCGTGAGCCACTGGAACTGGGTGGGATATGTATTTTTTGCATTGGCCAAAATTAAATTATTTTTCTCATTGTCAAAGTATTAATATTTCCAGATAAAGTGGAATACTAAGTTACAAAACCAGACCTGGGGAAATTCTGATGTTGAAGGTACTACTTGCACTGAACATCCAGTAATCTTATCCTATCAGTCTGTTGGGGTTCATATTCCAATTGCTGTGGTCAGGTTTTGCAAAAGAGGAAACAGTTTCCTTAAACACAGTGATTAAGAAAAAGTTTATCTGTGTTTTTGTTTAACTGACTTGGAACTAAGCTTCTAAAATAGTCCTAAATCATCCTGATCTGATAGTTCAGTACTTAGAAATCTCTGAGTTTTGGGTGCATGAAGTTCAGTTGTTTATCTGATCTGTAGTTGGAGAAGTACAGAGATCTTTCAGCTAAGGTTATGGTTGATTTTGGAGTCTATAATGCAAAATGTTATGTTATAGTCCTACATAATATTAGTGGATTCCTATGGTAGTTATTTTTCTTACCCTGAACCTTAAAGTGAATCAGTTTATTACTTATTTCTTTCATTTTCCTTTTTTTCTTTTCCTCCCCCCCCACCGTGTGTGTGTGTGTGTGTGTGTGTGTGTGTGTGTGTGTGTGTGTGTGTGTGTGTGTGTGTGTGTGTGTGTGTGTGTGTGTGTTTGCTGTCTCTGAGCACTTTTTGCTCAAGGTTAGCACTCTACCACTTGAACCACAGCTTTACTTCTGGTCTTTTTTTTTTTTTTTTTTTTTGATCATGGGGCTTGAACTCTGGGCCTGGGTGCTTTCCCTGTGCTCTTCAGCTCAAGGCAGGCGCTCTACCACTTGAGCTACAATGCCGGTTTTCTAGTGGTTTATTGGAGATAAGAGTCTCACAAACTTTCCTGCCTGGGCTGGCTTTGAACCATGATCCTCAGATCTCAGCCTCCTGAGTAGCTAGGATTATAGGCGTGAGCCATTGACATCTGGCTTGTTTTTTTGCTTTTTGTTTTTGTTTGTTTTTTGTTAGACTATTTATTGGAGATAAAAGTTGTCTCACAGACTTTTTTCTGCCCCAGCTGGCTTCAAACCCTGATCCTCATATCTCAGCCTCCTGAGTAGCTAGGATTACAGATATAAACCAGCAGGGCCCAGCTTTTTTTTTTTTTTTTAATTTCTAATGTTGCAGCATTTTTTTGGGGGGGAGGGTCCGGTTGTGGGGCCTGAACTCTGGGCCTGGAAACTGTCCCTCAGCTCTTCAGCTCAAGGCTAGCGCTCTAGCGCTTGAGCCACAGCTCCACTTCCGGCTTTTTTCTTCTTGCTTATGTGGTGCTGAGGAATCGAACCCAGGACCTCATGTATGCAAGGTAAGTGCTCTATCACTGAGCCACCTTCCCAGCCCTGTTGCAGCATTTTAAGATAAGCAGAGACACTGGGATGTTGCAAGAGCAGGGTTTAAGATGACTGTATTCAAAGGCATGAAGACTTGTATGTGCTGTGAAATTGTTATGTGTGTGTGTGGGGGAAGAAATTGTTATGTATGTTTTAATCATATTTTGACTGGCTCAGGCTAGAAGAATCTACCACAAAACCTAAGGAGATGCAAAGGTTTCATAAGTCAGAGCTACAAGGCTTTATCCAGCTCATACTTCTTCCTTCATAGGATAAGAAACCAGTAGCTTCAGAAACCGAATGACTTGCCTAGAGCCCAAACCAGAACACATGCTTAGGTGTCCCACTTTACTTTTTAAAACTTCATTCACCCACCAAAATGAAACAAAACCAAAAAACCTGAGCCTGTGCCAAGCTCAAGGGAATATCCCAGGAACTGGGAGTTTGGAGTTAATGACAAGGCTGAGAAGTGAGAAATCTGAACAACAGGGAAGTATAGTTTAGAATCTTAGGGATTGCCCTGGGCAAGGCCTGGGGACACTGCTGGGTCACCTCCCAGGAGGTATGATTGTGGACTTGAGTTTTTCCTAGTCTCTTGAGTCTTCTGTGTGGTCACCCGCTCCTGGAAGTCAAGAGTTTCTAGGTCTTAGAGCTCTCTGGTGCCTTCTACTTTGTAGACCCTCTTTCTGTATAAATATAGGGTTAAAGTGAGAGTTTGGTTTGGGGGTGGGGTTGTATGAGTGATCTGGCAAGTAAAAGAAACTTAAAGAGTGAGCCAACAGGAAGATGAGTGGAGCAGGGAGTGCCTGGCAGAGATTGATTAAATCCCTCAAGTCCTGCCAACCTTCCTGAGTAATGGAGGCCATGATTCAGTGACTTCCCTCATCCCAGAAGGTCAGTACTCCAAAATTTCTACTCTCTAGAATGAAAATCACCCTGGAACAGCTATGGTTAATTTTTTGTTTTTGTTTTTGGTTGTTTTTTTTTTTTGGTCCTGTGGCTTGAACTCGGGCCCGGGCACTGTCTCTGAGCTCTTCAGCTCAAGGTGAGTGCTTTACCACTAGGGCCACATCATCACTTCCAGTTTTCTGGTGATTAATTAGAGATAAGAGTCTCACAGACGTTCCTGCCCAAACTGGCTTGGATCCATGATCCTCAGATTTCAGCCTCCTGAGTAGCAAGGATGACAGGCGTGAGCCACCAGCATCTAGCTGGTTAATATTTTGATTGAGCATCTGCGAGATGAAAAAGTGTAGTAGTTTAATGCTTCGATCTTTGGAGGGAGCTTTCTGATTCTGTAGGAGATGACTGGCCAGGGAAGACCCTCAGGTGAAGGGTCTTGGAAAGAAGAGATTTTGTGTCAAGGTTGGTCTTGAAGGCCAGCTTTATCCTCACATATATTATCCTCAAATACAGCAGTAAACTGTCCCTGAGCTTTTTCACTCAAGGTGAGTGCTCTACCACTTTGAGCCACAGTGCCACTTCCAGTGTTTTGGTGGTTAATTGGAGATAAGAGTCTCACAAATTTGGGGCTGGGAAGGTGGCTCAGTGGTAGAGAGCTTGCCTTGCATTCATGAGGCCCTGGGTTCGATTCCTCAGCACCACATAAGCAAAAAGAGCCGTAAGTGGTGCTGTGGCTCAAGTGGTAGAGCACTAGCCTTGAGCTAAAGAGCTGAGGGACAGTGCCCAGGCCCAGAGTTCAGACCCCACGACCGACCGGACCCAAAAAAACAAAACAAACAAACAAAAAAAGAGTCTCACAAATTTTCCTGCCCTGACTTTGCATTGAAATCCTCAGATCACAGCCTCCTGAATAGCTAGGATTACAGGTGTGAGCCACTAGTGCCTGATTCAAAGATCTTTTTATCTCTTTTATTGCACTTAAAGCAGTTGGTCTTTCTGTTAGTGTAATTGACTGCTATTCTCTATTAGATGATAAGCTCCATGAGGGCAGGGTCAGATCTTTGGGTATGATTAAATTGTGCTTTCTTTCACAGTTCTTGGTGTAAAAGTCAACTGACACTGATATGTTGCTTACAATGTAATAGGTTAGGTACTGCTCTAAGAACTTTATATATGTTAACGCACCTAAATCTTCCCCAAACCTTTGTAACTTCTTGTTCGTGGCGGTGTGTGTGTGTGTGTGTGTGTCCGTGTGTGTGTGTGTGCCAGTGTGTCAGTGTCCATCTCCCTGTGTATGTATGTGTGCCAATACTGAGGCTTGATCTTGGAGCCTGGGCACTTTAGCTTTTTTTTTTTTTAAACAGTCCTGGGACTTGAACTCAGGGCCTAGATACTGTCTCTGGGCTTCTTTTGCTCAAGGCTAGTGCCTCTACCACTTGAGCCCTAGCACCACTTCTGGCTTTTTCTGAGTAGTTTTTTGGAGATAAGTCTCAGGCTTTCCTGCCTGGGCTGGTTTCAAACCACAATCCTCAGATCTTAGCCTAGCTATATTATAAGCCACCTGTGGTGTTGTGGCTCAAGTGGTAGAGTGCTAGCCTTGAAAAACAGAATCTCAGGGACAGCACCCAGGCCCTGAGTTCAAGCCCCAAGACCAGCACAAAAAAAAAATAAAATAAGAGTTTAGTAGACTTTCCTGTGCTTTGAACCACAGTCCTTAGATCTCAGTCTCTTAAGGTATGAGCCACTGTTGTTTTTTTTTTACTATGATCCCCATCCAATGGGGATAGGTCAGTGACTACCCAAGGTGATGTGATTCTAGAGCCTGACCTTTTAACAACTATACCATTAATCCCAGTTACTTTGGAGCTGGAGATAGGAAATTTGCAGTTCAAGGCAGCCCAGGTAAAAGTGAGAGTCCCTATCTGAAAAATTAAAAGCAAAAGAACTGGGGTGTGGCTGAAATGGTAGAGTGCTTTCCTAGCAAGCTCCAGGCCCCTGAATTCAGTTCTCAGTTCCATCAAACAACAACAAAAAGAACTACTACATTGCACTTAATAAATGTATCTTCAATTGTCCAGCAACATCAGAAAATGGTGCGCTGCATAAGTCAGTTTCCAGGTTAATTGAAATACAATTCCATATAGGTAGGAACATTTGGTTAAAAAAATCTTTTCCACTGTTACACTCTTTTTCCTTCTTAAATTCATCAAAGCAAACATTGTAACCTTTCCTTAGTCAGTCCAGCTTGCTGTGTAGTACCAGCTATTGTACTCTTGCTATGTGTACCTAAGGGATGGGGAACAACCCGGTTTGTGAGAGTCATCAGGGTTTTGAATTTTGTTTACTCTCTTTCATGGTACAGCAGTTGAACTCAGGGCCTTGTGCTTGCTAGGCAGGTATTCTACCACTTGAGCCATGCCTCCAGCCTGAATGTCATTTAATTTCTCCTGATCTCTGCCTACCAAAGATTTCTTTTAATAAATGACCGTCTTTACTATTTATTTTTTTTTGGGGTCCGGTCGTGGGGCCTGAACTCTGGGCTTGGGCACCGTCCCTCAGCTCTTCAGCTCAAGGCTAGTGCTCTACCACTTGAGCCATAGCACCACTTCCGGCTTTTTTCTTTTTGCTTATGTGGTGCTGAGGAATCGAACCTAGGGCCTCAGGCTTGCAAGGCAAGCGCTCTACCACTGAGCCACCTTCCCAGTCCCCTTCTTTACTATTTATATAACTCTTTCTTTTGAAATTCTTAATATATTTATTTTACTTATTTAACATTTAGGGAGATGTTGCTATTCCTCCATTAAGAAAAAAACAAATCTGGAAGTTTATCCACCTTGCCCCTCAGTCCAGATGAGCAAGTAACCCACTTTCTGGACCCAGAGAAGTTGGTGATGAAATTAGATGACCTCCTAAGGAGACAGGGCCTGTCTAGGACAGTGACATCAGGAAGAGAGATTCCTGGGGATATTGAGCCTGTGACAGCCCCATTTCTGTCTTAGATAGCCATTTTTCCTTTTTCAGGAACAGATTTTGTTCCTTGATGTCTGGAAAGGCCTCTTGCTTGAATCCACAGGTTTACTATCTTCTTGTTGGTAATTCTTTTTTTGTGGGGGAGGGGAAGGGAGGGTGTGCAGATCCTGGGGCTTGAACTTAGGGTCTGCACACTGTCCCTGAACTTCTTTTGCTCAAGGCTAGAGTTCTACCACTTAAGCCATAGCTCTACTTCCTGCTTTTTTTTTTTTTTTTTGGTAGTTTTAGTGGAGATAAGTGTCTCTCAGACTTTCCTGCCTGGTTAGCTCTGAACTGTGATCCTCAGAGCTCCTAAGTAACTAGGATTACAGATGTGAGCCACCAGTGCTGGGCTCCTTGTTGGTAATTATTTTCTGCTTCTATTTCCTACAAACCACTTGATAAACTAGAGAAAGCATTGATGTTCCTTCTAGGCCAGCTGCTCTTTTTTTGCTCTTCATCCTCAGAGTCTTCTATTTGCAAGCCGCAACTTTTTGTCTTTCAGTTTTGTTTTTTTAAATCAGTCATGGGGCTTGAACTCAGGGCCTGGGCACTGTTCCTGAGCTTTTGCACTCAAGGCTAGTACTCTGCCACATTGAGCAGCACAACCACTTCTGTGTTTTTTGTTGTTTTTTTGGAGATAAGAGTTTCAAAGACTTTCCTGCCTGTGCTGGCTTTGAACCAGATGCTGAGATCTCAGCCTCTTCCTGAGTAGCTAGGATTGCAGGTATGAACCATCAGTGCCTGGCTTCTTTTCTTCTCTTTTCTTTTGTCCTGGAACTGGGGCTTTAACTCAGGGTCTTACAATTATCACTTGGCTTTTTTTATTCAAGGCCTCCACTTCCAGCATTTTGGTAGTAATTGGAAATAAGAATGTCACAGACTCTCCTGCTCAGGCTGGCTTCACTATGATCCTCATCATTATAAGTAGCTAGGACTACAGGCCTGCACCACCAGAGCTGGCTCCAGGCAGTTTCTTATGCTTTCTTGTCTCTGTCAAAATATATGGGAATTGGACAAAGACTGTCTTCTAGATGAGCCTAGAAGGAAGAAACCTATGCTGAAAGTATAGGAAGCCAATGGTATAACATTTTTTTTTAATTTTTTTAATTTTTTGTGAACATACTATACAGAGGGGTTACAATTACATGGGCAAGATAATGAATTTCTTATCAAGCATTGCAGCCTCCTCCTCCTTTGTTTACCCTTCACATCCCTTCCCAGCCTCCCCCCGCAATCCTCCCCCTCCATAACATTTTTTCATAAAAAAAGTCCATGTCTGATAGCTTCCTTTACTGTGAGCATCTTATTCCTTGCAAGGCATGCACTCTACCGCTGAGCTACCTTCCCAGCCCAGCATCTTATTCCTTGTAAGCACAGTCATAGCTCACTTCATGAGGCACATCAGTTTATGGGTGGTCATTAAAATGGTTCTTGCTGTTCAAATGAGTTGCCCCATGCTAATCAGTACTGTGTGTTTCCTTGGCACTGACATTAAAAGAATGACTGGCTTTATCACAGCAATTGGCAGTGTCTGCATCACCATCTTTGTGACAGAGCATCTTTTTAGACCTTAGAGCCAGGTCTTCAAGAGATCTATGGTACTGCATGGTGACTCACCACAACATTTGTTAATTGCCTTGATTTAGCCATTCCAAAGGTATACATATATCAAAACATCATGCTGTAAATAGTAAATATATGCAATCTTATGTCAATTGAAAAGCAAAACAATTTGTATTAGAAAAGGAATTGAGTGGGAAGTGTATTACAGAATTTTTTTTTTATTGGTGACAGCTGTGACTCCCCTCCTCCTTTTTTTGTGATTGAATCCAGGGCCTCAAACTTGCTAGGCAAATGCTTTCCACTGAAGCCCCACCCCAGCCCCAACTGTGACTTTATAGCATCACGTTTTGTGATGTTATTCCCACCCACTTAGATCTACTGTGGGATCTCAGGAATTTTCATCCAGAACGTTTTTTTAAACTCCACCCTGTATAATTTGCAGTGCTGTTTGATATATTGGGTGTTTTTAGAGAGTCTAAAATTACATTTTGTTCGCATCCAAAAGATCCAACCCTCATATCAGAGAGCTGATCTTCTTCTACCCCAGCAGGACTCAAAGGGGAGCTTCAGGCCTGAGATAATTTAAGCTTATGGCTGTCAGAGGACCATGATTTAAAGTAGTGAAATTATAGTGTGGTGCAGTGGGCAAAGAACCAGATGGGGAGGCAGAGACCTAGAGCCAGCCCTTTGACTATGTTAACTGTCTGTGGTGCCTTGGGCAAGTCACCTCACCTCTTTGGGTCTTGACTTCCTCTCCTATGAAATGAGAGGGCTGGGAAAGGTGATCTCTTTGGCCCTTTTCATCTGGAAAATTACACATCCCAGGAGCAGTAAACTCCTATTTGATCTGTGCTTTGTGGAGCCACACACATTTAAATAACTATCCACCTAATTGGGGAGATGAAGGTGGCATGGTGGGCTTGTTTGGTAGAGAAGTGGGAAACCCTAACAGCATACTTCAAACAATGGGGGACTTCTGACTGGGGCCTGGCCAGAGGTGTATTTCATGATGTTTAACTTTATCATAATGCTTGGCAACATCTGGCAAGTGAGGGTGGCAATTATGTCATAAATATGGTTGTTTGTAGGTAATTTTAATTTAACTAGAGTACTTACCTACTTTCTTCTTGACCTCTTCCTTTCCCTCCTCTAAAGGAATCTAAGTGTAAAGAGCAAATTTGACAGTTTCAGATTAGTTGCTGTTATCAGGACTGAAATACTAACCAACTGAGACTTATTACCCTTTGTGGTTTCCACATAAAGACTTCCTATTAAATAGGTTGAGCTACACAAGTATCTATACTCAGATGGATCAAGTTTGGCTTCTTGAAAGGCCTGTGTCCTTATGAATTCATTCTAAACCAGTCCTTTATATATTAGCTTAGTTTGTTTAGGATGTTTTCCATCAAGTACACCTAGTAGCTTTCTCCATTGCAGTTATTTCCTTTTAGTAAAGACTACAGAAAGTGGTAAAACCAGCATTCCAAAGCATAGCCACTAAGCTTTAATTTTATATTGGCAATACTGGAGTTTGAACTTAGGGCCTCATGCTTGCTAGGTGGGCACTTTCCACTGGAGCCACACCCCTACTTCACATCTTGGGTTTTAGTTTTCATATCTATACAATATAAGATTTGGTCTGGTTCCCTAAGGATCCTCAGGGACCTTAGGAACTTGGCACCACTCTAAGAACAGGACTTGCTTTCTTGACCCATGGGGGTTAGTTAGTTTCCTGGAGCACTTTTCAGGCCCAGGTGTATTTCCTTCCAAGGTGACAGAAGGAACCCGAGCGGCAACTGATTGACCTTAGACACCTAGCCTAGAGCTCCAAAACCAGTTTAGGGAGAAATATATTCACCTGTTGTGAAATTAGCCTACCTTTGCACTCAGAAATAAAGGGGACTGATGAAGTACATTTTATCAGATCTAGTCAAGAAGAGGAGTAGTTTGAACTGAAGAATTGTAACTGTCTCAAGTGGTGGTTAATTACACCACACCTCAGAATTGCCACAAATACTAGCTTAACTCTCACCTGCTTAGTTTGAAAACCACAAACTGTTCAATTAGTCTTTGCCCTTTTCTGAATCTGGACTAGATACCTGACTCCCATCCAAAGCAAATGTCATGCTTACTTTTCTTAATTGACATAGTATCAGGAAATATAAAAGCCAACAAGCTGGTTAGAAGGAACTGCAGTCATCCCTCACATATTGTGGGAGTTAGGTTCCAGAGACCCCCGCAATAGGTGAAAATCCAGGATGTAGCAGCCATGCCTCACTATATTGCTGTTCACTTATTGCTACTTAGCAGATTTTCACCTATCGCTGGATCACTATGTACTTTTTTTTTTTTTTGGGTCCGGTCGTGGGGCCTGAACTCTGGGCCTGAGCGCTGTCCCTCAGCTCTTCAGCTCAAGGCTAGCGCTCTACCACTTGAGCCACAGCGCCACTTCCTGTACTTTTTTTTTTAAACCCATGATACAGTGAAGCCAAAATAAGTGAACTGCTATATAGCGAGGGATGACTGTATATTGTAGATGGATTCTTGCTGAGCTGATAAGTAAACTGCTATATAGAGAGGGATGACTATATTATATGGATTCTTGCTGACTTGCACACAGGTACACAAAGTATAACAGAATTTGGGCTGACTTAGAAGTAGTGTGAAATCCTTAAAACACAGACACAATTAGAAAAATTTCTTACTATCACCAATGTTGTGATTTGGTTTTTACTCTTGATTCTAATTCCACAGACCAGAGACTAAACGTAGTGAGAATCCTATGTTACTAAACACAAGTGTCTACATAGATACCTCCATATTTGGGTTTTGTTCATTTGTATCAGGATTTTATTTAAATACTTTCTTATGCTTGCTGAGTGTTTATTCCACTACCCTGATTAGTGTAAGGCTTTTGTTCCTATGGGTCAGGAAGAGCTCTTATAATATGTTTATACAATTACCAGGTGTTAATTTCAGTCTTAGGCAACTGTGGCAAATTCTTTTTTGCGTGTGCTAATACTGGGACTTGAACTCAGGACTTCATGTTCTTCTTTTTTTTTTTCCTGGTCGTGGGTGGGGCTTGAACTCTGGGCCTGAGTGTTGTCCCTCAGCTCTTCAGCTCAAGGGTAGTGCTCTACCACTTGAGCTACAGTGCCACTTCTGGTTTTCTGGTGGTTTATTGGAAATAAGAGTTTCATGGACTTTTCTGCCCAGGCTGGCTTTGAACTGATCCTCAGATCTCAGCCTCCTGAGTAGCTAGGATTACAGGCATGAGCCACCAGTGCCCAGCGAGGACTTCATGTTCATAACATGGCTTTTTCACTCAACGTTGTCACTTTACTACTTGAGCCACACCTCTACTTCTGGCTTTTTGTGTGTGTGTGTGTGCCATTTCTGGGGTTTGAACTCAGGGTTTTGGCACTGTTCCTGAGCTTCTGTGTCTAAGGCTAGCACTCTACCATTTGAATCATAGCTCTACTTCCAGCCTTTTGAAGTAGTTAATTCAAGAACAGAATCTCATGGACTTTCTTCACTTAGGTTAGCTTTGAACCACAATCCTCTGATCTCTGCCTCCTGAGTAGTTAGGATTATAGGCATGAGCTACTGGTGCCAAGCTTACTACTAGCTTATTGCTGGCTAACTGGAGATAAGAATTTCACAGATTTGACTGCCCAGTTAGGTAGAACTGTGACTCTCAGATCTCAGTCCCCTGAGTAGGATTACAGGCATGAGCCACTGGAATGATTAGGAATAATTATTTGGCCCTCTGTGGGCACAGTATTCTACAATGTGATCAAGGATATTAGAATGAGTATGCTCCTGAATACTAATGTAGAGCAATCAGAATCGGCAGCACCCAGGATTTGTTTATGGGCCGAAGTAGATAACATTGTTGAGAATAGAGTTATAGATGCATGCATCCTTTTTGAATTTTATCTGATGCCTGCTAAAGGCCTGTGTTATAGAATACTTTTTAAATACTTCCTGCTGGATTGACAATAATTTATAAAGTTTCTGTTTTTTAAAATTTATTTCACTTATAAAATTATATTTTAAATACAATTTTATAGTTATTATTAAGGTGTTTTTCAGAGGGGTTACCATTTAATAACATAGATAATGAGTGCACTCTTTCTTTCTTTCTTTTGGTTGGCCATGGGGCTTGAACTCTGGGCCTGAGTGCTCTCCCTGAGCTCTTCAGCTCTACCACTTGAGACCCACGGTGCCACTTTGGTTTTCTGGTGGTTCATTGGAGATAAGAGTTTCATGGGGGAGGAGTGGGGAGGCTGGGAAGGGATGTGAAGGGTAAATAAAGGAGGAGGCTGCAATGCTTGGTAAGAAATGTACGCATTATCCTGCCCATGTAATTGTAACTCCTCTGTACAGTATGTTCACAAATAAAATCAAATTAAATTTAAAAAAAAAAAAAAGAGTCTCATGGACTTTACTGCCCAGGCTGGCTTTGAACAGTGATCCTCAGATCTTAGCCTCCTGAGTAGCTAGGATTACAGGTGTGAGCCACAGGTCTGAATGCATTTCTTTTTTGGACAATGTCCTTGCTTCCTTCACTTTTCCCCAATATCCCCCTTCCATCCCTGCCCGCAAGTTACATGGTTCAATTTCCACATAGTATATACTCAATACCATGATTGCATTTTGTGAGAAGCTTTGCAGGGCTAGTATTCTGTTGTAGCACAGTAGAAAGTATCTTTCTGGTTTTAAAATCAGCTGCTCCATTCTGAACCAATAGAATAATTCAGTCTTGCCTATAATTCTGTAAAGTGTAATATGTATTCACTAGTCAGCCACAGTGAACCCTTAAGTCAGTTTGCTTTTGTTTTACCATTGTGTCCAGCTCTCCGGTGAATTTGAGTCTTGGCAAGAAGTCTCTTTACTGCAAAAGTCAAACTGCTTGTTGATGGCAGGTTCCAGGAATCTAGGTACACCCAGTATTGTATAATGATATTCTATTCAAAACACTTGCCGGCAACCTTGCTCATGTTTATCCAAGTGTTGCATGGTTAATTTGAAGGACTGGTTTCCTTAAGTTAATAAAATTAAAGTTATGTGACAATAACCCTAATAAGTGAATATTAGTTAAAACAAGAATAAAAACACACAGAACAACAAAAACTGGCCTGTGGGAAAAAATCCTAGAAGTCACAAATTAGGTTATTAGTCATATAAATACTTTAGTCTTTTGGGGTAGAATTGGGAAGAAGAGATTTGTAGAAAGTATTTTTTAACTCAATCTGCTAAACTTAGCACTATGATATAGTGCTAGTTTATAGGAATTATAATGCTTTGTTTATAGGAATTTAACTTTTGTTTGTTCAGTTTTTTTGCTGGTTGTAGGTCTTGAACTCAGGGCCTGGGCACTATCCCTGAGCTCTTTCACTCAAGTCTAACACTCTACCACTTAAAACCACAGTTTAGCTTCCAGTTTTCTGGTGATTAATTGGCGATAAGACTCTCATGGACTATCTGTCCTACCTGGTCTGGCTTTGAACCATGATCCTCAGATCTCAGCCTTCTGAGTAGCTAGGACTACTGCCACCAGCACCTGGTGGGAATTTTAACTTTTAAGAATGTACAGTTTGGACTTGAGAAGTATGTGTGACTCTCTTGTCCACAGTGTTGGGTTTTCTGTGTGTGCAATGTCTTAAGAGGGAGTTTTGTAAGTGGAATGGAGATTGCAATCCTATTTTGTGCAAATGGGACAATGATCATAATCTTTAGTCAGTGTATATTACTTTGGAAAACTGTAGGTATGAGCTACAAGTATGCATGGCACTTTTTCCCTCTGAATTAGAGGGAAGTTCATATTAGAAGTTCATATTGTTTGTTGGGTTTTTTTGTTTGTTTGTTTTTTTGGTCCAGTCGTGGGCCTGAACTCTGGGCCTGGGCGCTGTCCCTCAGCTCTTCAGCTCAAGGCTAGCGCTCTACGACTTGAGCCACAGCGCCACTTCCGGCTTTTTTTCTTTTTGCTTATGTGGTGCTAAGGAATCGAACCCAGGGCCTCATGCATGCAAGGCAAGCGCTCTACCACTGAGCCACCTTCCCAGCCCATTCATATTGGTTTTTATTAGACATGGTTTTGGCCTTTCTGGAAGCCTCAGATTGTGATCCTACTGCTTTCTACATGATGAGAATTACAGATATACCACCACGCCCAATTTGTTTATTGAGATGAAATCTCAGTAACTTTTTACCTAGGCTGGCCTTGATCTTCCTGATCTCTGTATCCTGAGTAGCTAAGATTACCACCTTAACCAGGCTTTGGAAGCTAGGTTTTGAACCTTGTGCCTGGAAATTTATGAATTGTAATTCTTTGGTTAATACAGCATTTCTGATTGTTTTTTTTTTTTTTGGGTCCGTTCGTGGGGCCTGAACTCTGGGCCTGGGCGCTGTCCCTCAGCTCTTCAGCTCAAGGCTAGCGCTCTACCACTTGAGCCACAGCGCCACTTCTGGCTTTTTTCTTATGTGGTGCTGAGGAATCGAACCCAGGGCCTCGAGCATGCAAGGCAAGTGCTCCACCACTGAGCCACCTTCCCAGCCCCACTAAATACTTTTAAAAATTTATCTCAGAAGTCATGTTAGGAAGAGTTTTTTTCTTACCTAAAATATAAGGAGTTAAACTGGATATGGTAGCACACATTTAAATCCTAGCACTTGGAAGGCTGAGAGAATTGGGGCCTTAGGATAGCCTAAGCTACTTAGAGAGACCTTGTCTTAAAAAAGTGAAACAACCCTCCCCCATGGTATAACCCCTGCTTTCACTGTATTTGATGTTGGTATAATTTGTGGAGGGGAAGGGAATAAACAAATCATTTAAATAGGGATACAGGTGGACCCATTGCAACAATGAGATGTATAAATCGTTGTGTCGAAAAAACGAACTTTACAACTTTAGCTGGAGGCGGGGGAGTGGGGGGGGGGTGGAGATGGGAAGGGATGGGAAGGGGAAACAAAGGAGGAGGCAACAATGCTTGTTAAGAAATGTACTCGTTATCTTGCCCTTGTAATTGTAACCCCTTTGTACGGTATTTTCACAATTAAAAAAATAAAAAAAAATGAAACAAAATACATGTATCCTACCTAAATATCTGTGTGTGTGTGTGTATATGTGTGTATACTGTTGATAGCAGTATATGGACCTAATTAATGCAATGGTAACTAACAATTAGGTGAGTTTACGTATTGGGAATAACCAATTGACTGGTGACTTAGCTTTTACTCCCCTCTGTGCAAGCAGTTGGTAGTTACTAGTAAATGCAGAGTGGTGAAGTTGCTAGACTTTGTGAAAAGTTACTCTTAGAATCAGATCTTTGGACAGAGGACCTGGCCTTGACTTTGCATTTATTTGAGGTAGGGGTGGAAAACTTAGTCTTCTCAGAATAGGGCTGCAATGAGGATACTCGAACTTCAATGAGAATACTGAATCCCACTGAGAGAAACATAACTTGCATCAGCAGCCATTTCCCCATCAGTATCTGTCTTGAGGAGCCAGGTGATCCAGGCTTCCCAGTCCTCAGACTGGGCCCTTCCAAAGCAATCTCTGATCCCCTTGTATATGAGAGGGTCTGTGTAACCAGAGCCTGATGTCTGTGGGGACCAGTTAGTTGATGGCTGTTGGACTATTTAGGATAGACTAGGCGGTTTGCCTCTACTAATCTCCCCTTCTGTCGTGTTGAAAAGTCCTTCTTGAAGCCAGGTGCCACAGTTTTAAACATGAGTCAGATTCTGTATAGCACATAATAGATCTGCAGAATTGGCCTTTTCTTTCCATTCTAAGGCTTTCTGGAAACTAGGATATGTAGAGAAAAATGGACACCAAAGACTGAAACAGCTGAGTGCAGGAATTGGACAAGGTCATTAGGGTGAAGCAGTGTGGGTTTTTGTTTGTTTGTTTGTCTTTTCCTCAGAATGTAATCACAGCACCATAAAACCACAGGGTGCCCTAAAGATAGTATCAAAGAAATGTGCTTTAACAGTTTAAGGGTTTGGGGAGGGATGGAAATCAAATTAATTGGAATGCCAGTTTTGTTTTATTTTTTAATTTTTGGTGGTGCTAGGGTTTGAACTCAGTTTTGTGCTTTCCAGACACTCTACCACTTAAGTCATACTTCCAGTGAACATACCTGTTTTTTTTTTCCCCACATTTTTTTTTTTTTTTTTTGCTAGCATCAACTAGTTTAAAAGGAAATTTCCTTTTGACATATCCATATATACACACACAATGGCCTTGGTCAGACTCACCTCCTTCATCCCTCTCTCATCTCCCTTGTCCCCCTTTCCCAAACTAACCTCAACACAGTATATCATTGTGTGTTCACACATATACATAAAGTATTTTTACCATGAAACAATGTATTTTTGTTGTTGTTTGTTTTTGCACCATTTCTGGGTTTTGAACTCAGGGCCTAGGCACTGTCCCTGAGCTTTTTTTTTTCTTGAGGCTAGCACTCTACCACTTGGATTAATCATATCTCTTTTTCTGGCTTTTGGTAGTTAATTTGAGATAAGAGTTTCATTGACTTTCTTGCCTGGGTTCTCTTCGAACTGTGTTCTTAGATCTCAGCCTCCTGAGTAGCTGGGATCACAAATGTGAGCCACCAGTACCCAGTGAAGCAGTGTTTTTTGATGTTCTGATTGTGCTTCTAGATCCTAAATGATCCAGAAGCATATTCGATTCATGTTAATTATAACAACTGTATTTGAAAGCAAATATTTTCACATTTCAAAAAATGCTTAAAAGAATTGTACTGATTACTTATGTAACTGTAACCCCTCTATATCACCTCAACAATAACAATAAAATACTTTTTAGGGCTGGGAAGGTGGCTCAGTGGTAGAGTGCTCGCCTTAAGTGGCACTGTGGCTTAAGTGGTAGAGTGCTAGCCTTGAGCTGAAGAGCTGAGGGACAGCACCCAGGCCCAGAGTTCAGGCCCCACGACCAGACTCAAAAAAAAAAATTTTTTTTTTAATGCTGGGGGGAAAATACAAGACTGTTCATTTGACTGATTTAAGTATGACCTTGTTCAGAGTGGCTCCCCAGATATCCTGATTTCTAACAGTCAGGAACCTTCAATAAGAATCTGCTAGTTATAAGAGGATTTTTCAGGTTATTGTGACTTGTAATTGACTGTCAGAGCTCTTGGTTGCTAAATTCAACTCCTCTATAAACCCCTGTTTTTGAGATTTTTTTTTTAGAAGTCTACATTAGTCATGTTATTAGCATTTTATTTCGATTCACCAACCAACCGTAGACAAGTGTTCTTGTGGTTACCAAAGATGCTCAGAGCAGTGGCAGTTGTGAAGAACACTGATGTGTTTTAATGAGTAGTGACCTTTTCAAACATTAATACTATGCTGAGATATATTTGGAAGCATTTAGTTCATTGTTGCACGGAAGGCTTTGATAACAAACGCTTTTATTCTTGGAAATCTATGATCTGAATGGGAGACTTGTGTTTTTCTAAACATCTATCCCTTTTTGGTGGGCATTAATGATCAAAAGTGGTCAAGTTGCCGGGCGCCGGTGGCTCACGCCTGTAATCCTAGCTACCGAGGAGGCTGAGATCTGAGGATCACAGTTCAAAGCCAGCCCGGGCAGAAAAGTCTGTGAGATTCTTATCTCCAACTAACCACCAGAAAACCGGAAGTGGTGCTCAAGAGGTACAGTGCTCGCCTTGAGCTGAAGAGTGCATGGATAGGCGCCCAAGCCCAGAGTTCAAGCCCCATGACCGAACAAAAAAAAAAGTGGTCAAGTTGCCTAATATCCTAAGATGGAAATCCCAGCTTCTCTCTCACCTGCTAGTTTTTACATTTTTGTTTTTGTTGTTGTTGTTTTTTTGTTATTACTTGTAGTGGATCTCAACCTTGGCCTCATATTCTTGCTTGTTTTTTTCCACTCAAGGCTGGCACTCTTAATCACTTGAACCATAGCTCTACTTTCAGCTTTTTGCTGATTCTTTGGAGATAAGTCTAACAGATGGAAGTAGTGCTATGGCTCAAGTGGTAGACTGCTAACCTTGAGCAAAAAAGGTGAGGGACAGTTCTCAGGCCCTGAGTTCAAGCCCTAGGACTGGCAAAATAAATAAATAAATAGACCAGCCTGCCTAGGCCGGCTTCAAACTGTAATCTTTAAATCTCAGACTCCTGACTGGCCAGGATTACAGGTGTGATCCACTAGTGCCTGGATGTGGTTTCAGTAAAATAGACCTGTGAGAACAAAGTTGTAAGGCTGGCCAGCGAGAGCTGTCTGAGTGAGAGTAGCCCAAAGATGGTTTCATTCCTGTCCTTATCAGGTTAGGTTACAGACTTTTCTGTCTGCAGCTAAGATCAACACTTCAATAAACTAAGGTGATTTAGGTCTAGTTTTGACTCCGTTATTGTCTCAGTTGTGTCTTCCATGGGAATGTAGGCCCTCTACCCTCAGTTTCTTCATCTGTAAGATGGAGTGCTTTTTTTGTTTTGTTTTGTTTTGTCGTGGGGCTTGTATTCTGGGTCTGGGCGCTGTTCCTTAGCTCTTCAGCTCAAGGCTAGCGCCCTACCACTTGAGCCACAGCGCCACTTACAGTTTTTTCTGCTTATGTGGTACTGAGGAATTGAACTCAAGGCCTCAAGCATGCAAGGCAAGCACTGTACCTACCACTGAGCTACCTTCCCAGCCCAATAGAGGAATTTTTGAAGGCTAACTTTGGGGAGTCTATGATGGCATATGAGTAAGGTGAAAAATTATATTGACATGAAAAATCATCTACATTCTGTTGCAGATCTTTGGAAGCACCGGTACAGTAACACTGCCTGAAACCTTGTTGTTTGTTTCAACCCTGGATGGAAGTTTGCATGCTGTCAGCAAGAGGACAGGCTCAATCAAGTGGACTTTAAAAGAAGGTAATTTGAACATTTGCTTAGCTGCTTCCAAGTAAACATGTTCCACAGATAAATGGTTACATGCTATTTAATAAAATAAGAGAGGAGAATGGGATAGAGGAAAAGAATTCTACGAAGAGGGTATGTTCACAGCCTGAATTGGTGACCACTAATTGCAGCAGATGAAGAGGCAAGTCTTATCTTTTTGCTTCATTGCTTCTGTCCAGACTTCAAGTTTACATAGCTCTAAGTTTTTCTATTAGTAGTTTTGGCTGGTTGGTCTTTATGAAGACATAATGCATTAGATTTGTTAAGTTCTAGTGATTAGAATCTTGTAATCATAATTATAAATGATATCTTCTCAACTCCCCAGTTTACTCATTTGCGTTTTTTTTAATAGAGCCTGAAGTACCTGAGGGCTATAAGACTTGACATTCATCCAAGCTAACCACATTTTATTGGGTTTGTGGTGAGGGGAATAAAAGACTGGGCTTGTTTTCTCATTTAACCACTCACATGTCCGTCTTATGATCTTACATTTATGTGTGGTAGCTGGCTGCATGAAGCCCTACACCTAGGCAACTAATTCCATTTTATTTACAAAGATATCTTCCTGGATAAACCCATGCAGATCTCAAGTTTTGGGACATTCGGTGTTATGTCCCTTTTTCTGTAATAATTTCATTTGGCCCTAGTTTGGGTCTGACCAACATGTTCTTTATCATTGCTGCTCTGTGGCTTGTTATTTTCAGGAGCATAGCAAGTGGTTTTCCTTTCTTGAAAAAGCATTCCAAAACAATACTCTAGATGGAAAAACACTAGGGTATGTTAGAAGGTCATACGTCATTTTGCTAATTCAGCAGCAAACCCGGTTCCCATCTGTAGGTGAGGACAACTCAGGTACCAGAGGCGTTCTACCTCACCTGTCTGGGCTTTGTGTGGATCAGCAATAACTTTTTTTTTTTCTTTTTTTTTGCCATTCCTGGAGCTTGAACTCAGAGCCTTTACACTGTCCTTGAGCTTCTCTGTGCTCAAGGCTAGCGCTCTACCATTTGAGCCACAGCACCACTTCTGGTTTTTTCTGTGTATGTGGAACTGAGGAATCAAACCCAGGGCTTCATGCATGCTAGGCACCTTCCCAGCCTCAGCAAGAACTTTTAAGCCACCAATGGACAGCACTCAGGAGTAAAAGGCCACAGAAGAAAGATGTAATAGACTTTGCACTGCAAGCTCTGAGAATATTGTTAGTAATCAGAATTTTAAAAACGTAAGCATTTTCTATTTTTGTACAAAAATGAAAATCAACAAATCATAAGATTGATTGGGAGAAACATTTTGGCCATTGGATGTTAGGGGCCTGTCCCAAGTTTGAGAGTTTCCAGCAGGACATTTTTCCATGTTAGCTTCATTCTGCCTGCTCTGCTTTTCAGTGCACATCTACTTTGAAGCTGATCTCCAAATCTTCATTTCTACAAACAGCCTTGGCTGTATCCAGTAAATCTGTGTCCTGGCTTGCCTGTTAGTTAAACATACAGTTCTCTACTACAACTAGGTACTAAAAGCATTGCCTTATTGTACTCCATTTAACATGTAACCTAGTCTGGGGAAAATACCATGTGGAGAATGAAGAGAAAGGGAGACGATGTCTTCAAGGTGCCTCATAGTCTGATGGGAGGAAAAGGCAAGAATACAGAGTTTCAACCCAGAGTTCTGTAACTTCTCAAGAGGTTCTAGTAATGTGCTATGAGCCAGCACCCATCTGGGGCCAGAAAGCATTTCTCAAGCTGTGGTATCAGAGATTAGTGTTGAGGGGGTGGTCGAGGAAGGCAGGGGTGAGCTTCAGTCTGGAAGGAGGCTAGGAAAAGAATAGAGGAGGCTGTAAGTCTGAGCAATAGGGACTAGCACATTTGTAGGAGTTGAGGGACATTCTGAAGGTAGTGAGTGGATATGTTGGCCCTTACAGATTGAAAGTTGAAAGCCATTAACATGCTTGAGCAGGTGAGTGATTTGATGGATGCTGTGCTTTCAGATTTATCCGGCAGCAGTATGTGGGATGTCTGGAGACAGGAAGGTGACCAGGAATGAGAGAGGAGAAAGACAGAGATAGAAGCAGTAGAATCCAGCTACTGATTAGGTGGGAAGAATAACAAGGAGGAGTTAAATGACACTTATAGGGAAAAATAGAGAAATATGATTAAGGTCCAGCTTGAGCATAATTTCAAATAGTATTCATTCTATCTATCTATCTATCTATCTATCTATCTATCTATCTATCTATCTATCTATCTATCTATCTATCTTATATATCTATTTATAATTTATTTTGTCAGTTGTGGGGGCTTCAACTCTGGGCCTGGGTGCTGTCCCTGAGCTTTTTTGCTCAAGGGTAATACTCTATCACTTTGAGCTATAGATCCATTTCTTGTTTTTGGGTGGTTAATTGGAGATAAGAAAATCACAGGGATTTTTCTGCCTATGCTGGCTTTGAATTTCGATCCTCAGATCTCAGCCTCCTGAGTATCTAGGATTACAGGTGTGAACCACCAGTGCCCAGCGTATTCATTATATTCTAAGGTGCATTGTTTTGTTAAGAATAAATTGGCTTTTTAAAGTTAAACCTTGTGGTTATAATGAAAGAGTTCATAATTAGTATTTCTGAAATGTTAATGTAGATGGATTATGAAGGTATCCATATACTGTTATGGTAAGGTTAGGATATGGTAGGGTTAGAATATGGTAAGAAAATGAAGTAGGAAGAAAACTCTAGCAGGGAAACATAGGAAAGAAACTAACAGTGAAAAGAGCCACAAGAAACAAATGGAGTCAGGGAGTGGAAGGGCAGTGCCAGGGAAGAGGGAAGGCCCCACTGAGAAGGTGTCATTTGAGCAAGAGCTCAAGGAGGGAAGGGGATCATATAGGAGGATCATGCAGGGCAAAGGTAAGAGTGTCCTTGACTGCCCAGAGCTGAAGGTGGTGTGGCTGAAGTAGAGCAGTAGTCGATGTGCTGAGCTTGGAGAGATGATGGGGGCTAAATAGAGCAGAAGGACTCTGGTCTACATTTATATAGTTTGTTGTAAAGGAACCATCTTGCTTTCTTTAAAAAAAAAAAAGCAAACAAACATATAAGCAATAACCTATATAATGCACAGTTTCATGAAGAGATATATTACCCAAATGGTAGTATATTTTAGAAATACTAGGGACAAAAACTTACTGTGTAGCTCAGGATGGCCTTGTACTTTTGATCTTGCTGCTCAACCTCCTGAGTGCTGCGATTACAAGTGTGTGCCACCATGCTTGACTCATGGAAGTAATTTGTGTGTGTGTGTGTATCAGTGTGTGTGTATCAGTGTAAGTGTGTCAGTCTTGGAGCTTGAACTCAGGGCCTGGGTGCTCAAAGCTAGCATTCTATCACCTGTACCATAGTGCCACTTGCTGCTTTTTTGGTGCTTAACTGGATTTTCCTGCCCAGGCTGGCTTCAAACAGCGGTCCTCAGATCTTAGCCTCCTGAGTAGTTAGGATGACAGGCATGAACCTGGCTAGGGAAGTAAGTTTTAATCACATATGTGCAGTTTAACATACAAATGCTCAGCAGTAGAGTGCCTGCCTAGCAAGCCCAAGGCCCCAAGTTCAAACCTTCATACCAATAAATAAGGTAGGTATTCTGCATGTAATCTGTCCATTTTTGTGAAGATACCACCACACCCATGAACTTTCCAGATGGTGACTTCTTGGTAACATCCCATACAAAAGAAGTATAAAGTTGTTTGTCAGTGGCTCTAATCCTAGCTACTCAGGAGGCTGAGCTTTCAGGGTTCTGGTTTGAAGCCCGCCTAGGCAGAAAACTCCATGAAACTTATTTCCACTTAATCAGGAAAAAAAAAAAAAGCCAGAATTTTCTGGCTCAAGAGGTAGAGCACTAGTCTGGAGAAAAAAAAAACAAAAACCCTCAGGGATCGTACCCAAGCCCTGAGTTCAAGCCCTAGGACAGACAAAAACAAACAAGCGTAGTCTTAGATAAGTATGGTAGTGCATGCCTCTAATCCTAACACTTAGGGAGGCTAAGGCAGGAAAATGAGTTCTAAGCCATCCTGGCTATACAGTGAGATACTGTCTTTATGTAATATTATTAAAAAAATACTTTAGTGCCTATATGTAAAACAGATTGTAGACTTGAATAACTTGTGAAGATTTTTGGTCCTTGTGGGTGGAATATCAGAGCAGTGTGTAGTGGCTCATCTCTTTGCAGGACTCCCCAGGATCCCTCATCCCCACACTTAGAGCCTGAATCATCCCACAGTTGCTGTGGCCATGGAGAAATGCCCACACAGATTTTATATCTCTGCATAGAACCCACTGGCATAGCACATGGTAGTAGAGTATGGCTCTTTCCCAGCCACTGGAGGAATCTGAGAAATGACATGCCCTAGTATTATAGACTGAATGTCTGTGTCCCCACCACCCCATGTATATCATACCGAGTGTGATGGAATTTGGAAGTGGGGACTTTGGGAGAAGTCATAAAAGCACTCTTGATAAGAGGGAGAGAAACCAAGATGCTCTCTCTTGCTCTTTCAATCCTTTATCCTCACTTCCCTCCCATGAGGACTCAATGAAAGGAAGCTGTCTGCAAGTCAGAAAAAGAGCCCTCGCTAGACTTCCACCATCCTGGCACCTGAGCTCACCGGAGCCAGCCTCCAGATCAGGAAGAAATAAATGTTTGTTTTGAGTCCCTCTAATGGTATTTTGCTAGGGCAGTCTGAGCAAACTTAGTCACTTGGTCTTCACTTTATAGATCAGCAGGTATTGTTTGAAATGGAGAACTAATAGTGCCAGGATGAGGCTGGAAGACCACGTGGGAGTCTGCTGCACCAGTCTAGGCGAAGGAGAATGCTGGCTTGGGCTTGACACACAGTGAAGTGAGTAGGAGAAATGGACTGATGTAAGCACGGACCTTTAGTCAAACTGATATTCTGCAGAATATAGAACTGTGACTCCATTTCATGCTTTCCTAATTGTTTGCCTTTTTCAGAAGTCCACAAGCTGCAAGTTCTTCTTGGTTTTTTGTTTCTTTGTCTTTTTTTTTTTTTTTTAACTTCCTACAGTGGTTTTGGCAGGTGGTTCTGTTCCTCAACCAAACATGTGTTGTTGTTCCCAGAAACGAAGTTTTCTTGCACCATACTGGCAATGGTGCATAGTGGCATGGTGGCAATTATACCTATTGGAGAAAGTGAGCCTTCTTTGTTTTCTGGAATGAATGTAAATCATGACATTGGACTGTAGGTGTAATCTTTCAAAGCCCAACTTGGTATGATTTTGTAACAGGCGACCTCACTGTTGTCTCTCTCTGAAATTTCTCCAGTGAACAAGGTTGGGTATGTTTCGTTTCTGCAATTACAGACCAAAGGCGAACTGAGAGGTACTGTCATGTTTTGTTTCAGATTAACTTTATAAAACTCTCTTTGTCCTGGTGCAGTAAGAAGACTTTTGTTTTCCAGAGCCTGTTCAGGGCTCTATACCCTCACCTTAAAATATGAGTTAATTAATGCTACTTTTTTTTTTTTTTTTGCTTCTGTGGTACTGGGGAATTGAACCCAGGGCCTCAGGCATGCAAGGCAAGCACTCTACCACTGAGCCACCTCCTCAGCCCCATATTAATGCTACTTTTTGACACTCAACTCTTCATTAAATCGCCAGTTATTCTTTAGTAACCCTACTCCATTTCTTTTTTAATTCCTTCCTCGTCGTGGTTGGCATAGAGGAATCTATCTAATTTGAACCCTTCTTTACTAATCATAAAAATATGCTAAATATGTACCTTAGTGCTCTCCCAACCAGACTCCTGAGGTGTCCCTTGAGTGCTTAATGCTAGAGATTTCTCAGGGGAAATGATCAGAACAAAATTAATCATTTGGAATTTGAAGACACTCCTATTCCCTTACTGAGCAGGAACTTCTTGCCGTGGTTCCTCCCTGTACTAACAGTCACTACCCACCAATCAGAAACTAGTGGTAATGGAAAATATAGTCCCCTCAGTGTCCTGTCACCCATTAGATTCTGTTGCATAGACTTAGGAAGTACTTCCAGATCTGAGTCTGACTCTCTCAGTCCCCTGTAACAGGTCCTATTCAGGCTCACGGCATTTACTTCCTAGGTTAGCACAATATCCTCTGCCCATCTCCACCCCCACTCCCACTGTCCCTTGGCCTGCCAGTCTCCCCCTGCTCATTGCATGGCCACCAAACACACCCTTGTTCCCAATAAAGACCAGTTAGCCCATACTGCACCTCCTCTGAAATACTCTTTGTGTGGTCTATAGTAGTGCTGTCACCAGTGTCTGCCTCCACAATGGAAACTGTCTCACCTGTGAATGAGGGAAGGCATACAGAAAGGGAGAGTGAACAACATCTATGACAGGCTGGGTGTTTCAACAGCTGGGCTCTGTACCACAGCTGGTTTGAGAAGTATTGGTCCATAGGGTGGGCTTGAGCTCCTCTGAGTATCACAGTCTCCATTCCCTTAGCGGTCACCTCCCTGTCCTCAGGTAGTGTGAGCCCTTCTTTACCTGGGTTCCTTATTTGGGTTCATAACAGGTGCTTTGTTGTAGCCTCTTTTGGCACTTCTGGCTTGTGCTGTGGGGTTTTCTTTTTTCTCCTGTCTTCCTGCTGGGTTTTTCCCTCTTTGATTGTCCCTCTGGGCAGCTGAGATGCTCAGTAAATGTCTGAGGCACCTAATGCAGACTTGGCACCCTGAACCCTTTGACTGGTGCCTTTCGGGAGTCTTCAGAAGTAGGTGGCACTTGGTTTTCCTCCTTGGCTGTGTCTTGGTCCCTTGCACCATTGCGGTGGCAGGTGTCCAGTTCCAGTTTGTGGTCTTTCATGCTGCTCCGTAGTTGGTTTTCTCGCCTGCCTGTTAGGCAGTGTACATGTTAATTTGGAACAGTGAGGGATCTGTCTTCAGGAGTGTGATGGAAACATGAGACAGGAAAATTATGGAAAGGGACGACATTTTGTTAACACTTCTGTTTTCTCCTAAGGAATTTTTTAGAATTAGGGTATGTATCACCAGTCTCTGCTTCACTGCTCAACCCCCCAAAAGGTGTCTGTTTTCTCTCCACTATTGTGGAGGCTTGAAATTAAGTCTACAAAAGAGGATATTAACATGACAGAAAATTGGTTTTCCTTTTTAGTGCCTTGAAGATATGTGGACTTGTCTTCTTTTTCTTTTGTATTTTACTTTTTACCATAGAAGGCTTTTAAATATTTCTCCACATGGAGATATTATCTAACATATATCCATTCCTGAGCTTTTTTTCTGTTTTTTTTTTTGGGGGGGGGTACCTCTGGGGCTTGAAGCTGGTGCTATAGTTCTTGCGCCACAGCTCCACTTCCAGGTTTTTGTTTGTTGTTGTTGCTGTTATTGTTTTGCTGGTTAATTGGTGATAAGAGTCTCTGACTTTCTTGTCCAAGCTGGCTTCAAACTACAATCCTCATATCTCAACCTTTTGAGTAGTTAGGCTTACAGGTAGGAGCTCATTGTTGGGATGTGCTTTGACATGTACGTCCCGAATTTGGGAGGGCTTCTCTTAACAGCAGTCATGCACTCAGTAGCAAAGATTTTTGTCTACTAGATACTCTAAGCTGCACTGGTTGATATGGTTGTGGAAACACATGGATCAAGTGCTTTTTTGGGCTATTACTTAGCAACCTGTTACTTTTATTTATATTTGAATGTCTGTATGGTTTGATGGCAACACTGTCACCTGAACTTGATTCTGTAAAATCTTGACGTCCCAAGAAGCACTTGGGTATGTGGACTTCTGGTCTTCAATTCCTTCATGTTTAATGGTAACATTCAATGTATGGTTTAGGGCCTGAGTTACTTGTGCTGAGGGGAAAATGAATGTGAGAACATAGTAGAATCTGGCTGCAGAAGGCGTAGGCAGGTTTTTTTTTTTTTTTATTGCTTAGGTATTTCCACATGATTGTCTTTGTTGTCAAATGTGATACTGTGTGACTTTAGAGAGATTTTCTCTGAAGAAAACTTGTTACATCCTGTCCCAGTTCTGATGGTTTAGATGTGAAGATCTTTTGACTGGATATCTATTTTAAAATGCTTTCTTCCTGAAAGCTTTACCTTGAGGGACATTTGAGACTTTATACCTTACTATGTGGCCCTGACAACTTTAATGGGTGTTTAGCCTTAGGTTAACCAAGTACCTTTCCTCTAGAGAGAAAGAGTGAGCTGCCCCCAGGGAGAGATACTCCCTAATTGGATTACTTGATCTCCTCAAATGCATTTGGAAGTCTTAAGTTTTGAGTTAAGGGAGCATGAATGACATTGTTTCTGCCAATTTTTAAAATAAGAAACCAGTGTTAGAACACCAAGCTCATTCTTGAGGAAATGGCAATTGAGTGTCATGTTCAGTCTATGCCTAGCTTATCTCACTGCTGTCAGCTAGGATTAAAAATTTCCCTGTCAGGCTCGGAATGTGGCTTAGTGAAGGAGTGCTTGCCTGGCCTGCATGAAGCCCGAAGTCCTGGATTCGATTCCACAGCACCACATTAAAAAGAAAACAAAAACCAGGAAAAGCTGGAAGTGGCACTGTGGCTCAAATGGTAGAGTGCTAGCCTTGAGCAAAAACTAGGGACAGTGCCCAGGCCCTGATTCAAGCCTCAGGTCTGATCAGGAGCCTGAGATCTGAGGATTATGGTTCCAAGTCAGCCTGGGCAAGAAAGTCCATGAGACTTATCTCTAAGTAGCCAGGAAAGCACTGAAAGTAGAGCTATGGCTCAATGGTAGAGTTTGAACCTTGATTGGAAAAAAAAACTGAGGTACAGCACTTAGGCCCTGAGTTCAAGCCCGAGTATCAGCGCGCACGCACGCACACGCACGCACACGCGTGCACACGCACGCACGCACACACGCACGCACACACCACACGCGTACACACCACACACACACACACACACACACACACACACACACACACACACACACACACACACACACACACACACACACACACACACACACACACACACACACACACACACACACACACACACACACACACACACACACACACACACACACACACACACACACACACACACACACACACACACACACACACACACCCCTTTCTGTCTGGCCAGGTCTCAGTTTTGCTGGTCTCTCCTATATCCCAGACTGGCTCCAAATTGTCTTACCTGGTCTATACATCTCTTTCCTCCTATCTTTATGATTCCTTTTACCTCATTTGTTTGTGACCTGATGCTCAACTGTGCACCCTTTCCTCAAGGGAAGATAGCACACTCCTTTTCCTCTCAGACACTTCCACTTGGGTCCTAGTATCCACATACTCCTTCACAAAGTATATAAGAATTACCTCACTATGGTGGCTCTGCCAGCAGTCAGCCCTATTCATGTGGTCCCTCAGTAGGAATACATCACACTGCCGCCTATCTCTTCATTCCTGTAAACAGAGCAACTATTTCCCACTCTGTTGTCCTGTCACTGTCAGGCTTTTACAAAGTTCTTTTTGTTTGTTTGTTTTTTGCACCAAGTATTCCTGCCCATACCTAGGAGATCCTGTGGTACATGCATGTTTTAACAGTTTCTCTACACTGTTTCATGGATATTTGATTTACAAAACTACTATTACATCCCTTTCTTTACACTGCACAACACTTAACAGAAGTTCTGAACTGGTAATAGATGTCTGATGCTGCTTTTGACATGTGTAGGGTAAATCTCAACACACAATTACTTGAAGTAGGGTTGTTGTCTTCTAAAACAATGCAAAGGAGAGACGGAAGAAAGGAAAGGAGGAAGAGAGAGGAAGGAAGGGAGGAGAAAGAAGCTGAGGGGCTGGGAAGGTGGCTCAGTGGTAGAGCGCTTGCCTTGCATGCCTGAGGCCCTGGGTTCCATTCCTCAGCACCACATAGGCAAAAAGAAAAAAAGCCGGAAGTGGCGCTGTGGCTCAAGTGGTAGAGCACTAGCCCTAGGCTTTAGAGCTGAGGGACAGCGCCCAGGCCCAGAGTTCAGGCCCCACGACTGGACCCAAAAAAAAAAAAAAAAAAAAAAAGAAGCTGAGACTTCATCTCTGAGCTCTTGGTCCCTTAAACACCTTGGCAAATGATCAGCCCAACACATTTCAATTTACTGCTAGGGATGCACTTAGAAGGACAGCTTCTGAGAATTTCTCACTGTGTCATGACATCTTAGTTGTGCTGGAGAAGTCTCCAATCAGAAAGGAAGATGGTTGGTAATGTGTGTGTGAAGTCAGATGGAGGTTGAGAAGGAAGTTCCTGTGCAGTAGGGCAGTACAACTAGTACTAATATAAATGCCACCAGAGAAGCAGTGCGTTCCTCAAATACTATGCTCATCTGGGGAAGAGAATGATCTTACAAGGTTCCTTGAGCCAGTCAATTGAGCAACCTGTTCTTATGGGTTTGTAATCAAAGGGCTCTTATTTCTTCCTACATGAAAGAAGGCTGCTTAGAGCCACCTCCAGAGAGGCTGTCCATCCTCAAAGATGATTTTCTGTTTAGCTGACTTGTCACACCAATTATCCCATATCCAAAGCAGTTCTGGTCAGCCTGTGTCAGAAATGTCTTTGATGGTACTGGGATTCATTGGAGCCCAGTGTGCTCTGGGAAACTAGAGGATCAGGTCAGAATTGTCCTGTGGTAGAAGTGGGAATTCTTTGCAGCCTGTTAGGAAGGGTTTCCTGGGAGGTTTCCTTTTTTAGCTTCTAGATTTATTTTTCATGTTTTCATTTCAGAACAGTTTTATACAAACACATTAGTAAAGGGAATAGCATTATGAGAGCCTCACGTACCAAGCACCTGGCTACAGAAATGATCAATTGGCAGCCCTCCCTCCCTCCCCCCTTTATTTTGAAGCAAATACCACATTTTATCCTTCCTTCCTTCCTTCTTCTTCCTCTTTCTTTCTTTCTTCCTTTCTTTCCTTTTTTTCCTTTCTTTTCTTTCCCTCCCTCCCTCCCTCCCTCCCTCCTTTCCTTCCTTCCTTCCTTCTTGTCTGTCTTTCTGTCTTCCTATCTTTCTTTTTTTTGGGGGGGGGGGTCCATTCGTGGGGCCTGAACTCTGGGCTTGAGTGCTGTCCCTCAGCTCTTCAGCTCAAGGCTAGTGCTCTACCACTTGAGCCACAGCACCACTTCCGGCTTTTTTCTTTTTCTTTTTTTTTTTGGGTCCGGTCATGGGGCCTGAACTCTGGGCCTGGGCGCTGTCCCTCAGCTCTTCAGCTCAAAGCTAGCGCTCTACCACTTGAGCCACAGCGCCACTTCCGGCTTTTTTCTTTTTGCTTATGTGGTGCTGAGGAATCGAACCCAGGGCCTCAGGCATGCAAGGCAAGCGCTCTACCACTGAGCCACCTTCCCAGCCCCCTCTGTCTTCCTATCTTTCTATCTTTCTATCTTTCCAGTTCTGGAGCTTGAACTCAGGGCCCAGCCACTGTCCCTGAGCTTCTTTTGCTCAAGGCTAGCACTCTACCACTTGAGCCACAGTGCCACTTTCAGCTTTTTCTGCTTATATCATACTGAGCAATGGAACCCAGGGCTTTATGCATGCTAGGCAAGCACTTTATCACTAAGCCACATTCCTAGCCCAAATACCACATCATTTTATCCATAAATTTAAACAGTTTCAAATGTGAGCGAATAAAAAGTACTATCTCCAGGCAACTTTTTTTTTTTTTTTAGCTTTTATTATGTAGGTATGAAAGAACCTTCTTTTCATTAGGAAAAACTTACAGGAGTGACTGTACTCCACAACCAGTGTTGGCAATCTTAAATTACTGACTGCCGTTCATTCTGTAGACTGCATTTCTCACTATATATGAGGAGGGCAAAGGCCTGGGAAGTAATAACTACCAATGGCTCACTCTGGTTATTTCCTAAGTTAAGCATGAGCTTTCGGTACTTTGCTGTGTATATTTCACAATAGATAAACTAGATGGACTCTGCCTCACTTGAAATTCAATTCAGCCCTGAGATATTTGAGACTAGAGATGCCACATGCAACAAAATACCCGTCCCTGAGAAACATGAGAAGCACATTCTGAGTACAAGCTGAGGGCAGTGAGTGTATGGTACATTTATGGTTTCATAGAGAAAGGGACCCAAAGGGTAAGATGTAGGCAGATGGAGATGGAGCAGATGTGGGTGAGCTCAGAGGTCAAGGGAGTTTGTAGTTTCAACATTGTATTGTCCTGCATTCCTTTCAATAATGTGAGACTTTGGCAATTGGTGTGACAAAATTCAGATGCTATGTGAAGATTTATGTGGACTGGTAATAAGGGTGCCAACATCTAGGCTATTACAGAGCTTGGAAAGTATGCAGCATTGGACAGGTATACATATCCCATTAGTAAGTAATTACAGCTAAGAACGATTTTTTTTTCATTCAGTTTCTATGCCTTTGTGTATACTCCCCCCTTTGGGCCTCCCCCCCTACAGCCCCCAACATGGCTTCTCAGATACTAGGCCCCAAACTAACTTGTTTAAATTGTTGGACCTAACTGCTTAATTATTGAAACTGTTAGGTTTTGGCCTAAGGCACTGGGAAAATTTTTCTGAGACACAAAATATGTTGTGAACCAGAAAGTATAGGAAGCCACAGAAAGATAAAACATATTTAGTAGGTAGAGAGGAGTCATTGTAGGATTTTATGTGAAGGAGAGATAAGCACAGATTTGCCTTTATCAAGAACTCCTTAGGCAGCAAGTGTAGTATAGACCTTAGAGGCAGAGACTGCAGATGGGGAGCTGGTTAGGGGCCTGGGGTATGGAAGAGTGGTGGAAGACGCTGGATCCCACATTTCTGCAGTAGTAATTTGTAGACTGGTTCTGGGGATAGGACTAGGAATAGGCTTTTTTTTTTTTTTTTTGGCTTGAACTTAGGTTCTGGGCATAATCTCTTGTTTGCTTAAGGCTCTAGCGCTACCATTTGAGCCACAGCTCCACTTCTGGATTTTGGTGGTTAACTAACAATAAGAGCTCCACAGACTTTCTGTCTTGTCAAGGCTTTGTACCTTGATCCTCACATCTCAGCCTCCTGAGTAGCTAGGATTACAGGTATTAACCCTTGGCACTAAGTAGGAATAGGCATTTTTAAAACTCCATGAATACTTAAGACTATTGGTGGGATGCAACATGGTACAGCCTCCTTAAAGAGCTGTTTGGAAGTAAAATGTAAGCAGTGTGACTCAGCCATTCCACTACTTAGATAGTGTCCCAGGAGAAATGAAAACAGGCTCAAATAAAGAGTTACACAAATATCCATAACAGTTTTACTTACAACAGCTAACAAATATAAACAGCACTAATGTCTCAACAGGTAAACAGAGAAACAAATTGTGACATATCCTTAGAATATTACTCTGTTTTTTAAAGCAAACTATAATATATATGTATCATCAGGGATAAATATCCAAACATTACTCAGAGAGGAACAAGTCAGATACAAAAGATCTACTGTCATCTCCATTTGCTAGCCTTTAGAACAAATAAAAGAAATCTTTCTGTGGTTGTCTGGGTGGTGGTTAAGAGTACTAAGTCCAGGGGCTGGGAAGGTGGCTCGGTAGAGTGCTTGCCTTGCATTCGTGAGGCCCTGGGTTCGATTCCTCAGCACTACATAAGCAGAAAAAGCTGGAAGTGGTGCTGTGGCTCAAGTGGTAGAGCACTAGCCTTGAGCTGAAGAGCTGAGGGACAGTGCCCAGGCCCAGAGTTCAGGCACCATGACCGGCAAAAAAAAAAAAAAAATACTAAGTCCAAAGGGATGTGAGAGCATGTTTGGGATAATGGAAACTGTATCTTGACAGCAAGGGTACTTACATGGGTGTTGTGTTTTTTCAAACTGCACTTAAAGTAGATTCATTGAGCAGAGGAAGGAGATCTTGTACAGAGAGAAATGAAAGAGCTGGAGAACTTAGAGACAGACCTCCCTGGTGGCTCAAGAGAGAATGTGAACTGGTGTGATGGGGAAAGCATTGTCCTTTTTGTGAAGAGTAAAAGGAAGGGTGGGGTTGGGCAAATTCAGGAAGCAGAGGATGAGAAATCTAAGAGAAATGACACCACCCCTGTATTTCCCTCTGTGACTGGAGAACCGGCTTTTGTGGAGAGAAGTGAAGGTTTGAAATGGCAGCTAGGAGGGGGTGGGGGACCAAGGCCGACCAGGAAGCAGGTGCATAAATCTCTAATGACATGGGGCCCGTTGTATTCTGGTACCACCCAAGATGGTTGCAGTGTTTTCTTCAGTAGTGCTCAAAAGCTAGGTGAGGAAAAGGAATTGCTAGGTAGATACTGGACTAAGGGTTGATAAAGTGTATCTGCTAGATGATCAGAAGTGATCACCGATGAACATCATATGCAAGCCAAACTAACATGATAAACTAGGAAGACAACTATCATTTAAGCTCAACAAATGCATCAGCCACCTCTATGCCAGGTAGTATTTTCCTTCATGCTGTGAATGTAGTAGACAACAAAATACAAGCCAGCCCTCACGCAACTTAAGAATGGTCAAAGTCAGCTATTAAATAAGTCGCTGATAAAATACATAGAACCCTAGAGGTGCTAAGTACGGTAGAAAACCAAGCAGAGGATTGGAAACCCTGGGGTAGGAGTGGTCTCTGAGATGGTAACATTTGGTCAAAGACAAGGTAGCTGGAATGGCAAAAGTCCCATATTAGGAGCAGGCGTGGCAGGATTTTGAGGAATACAGTAAGTAGCCCAGCATGGCTGGCAGAGTGGGGAAGAAATAGTGGGAGGGTTTGGGTGGGAATTGTAGGCCATTCTAGGAAGGTTGGCATTTGGCATGTGAGATAAGGAGCCACTAAAGAATGTTGAGTGACACAAGCTTAATCTGATTTAAGTCTTCAGAAGGATCAGTCTTGGCTATATCAAGGTACTGAGTCCAAGTCTTGAGACACATTTAATCCTTTTTTAATCCACATAGAGTTGCTCCGTGAAAATGGTATTATCTCTGGTTTTCCCCTAATGTGAGGAAATAGAGATTTAGAGAGATTAAATAATTTTGCCAAGGTAACTTGGACATTGGCAGAACTACGATGTAAGCCTGGGTTTGTCTCATCTCCAAGGCTGCATAGATTAGGAGAAAAGGGAGAGCTTGAAAGACAAAGGATTTTAGTGAAGTTGAAGAGTCCCAGGGGTAGGAAGCAGAAAGATGACCATTGTAGAGACCGACCACACAGTTTGTGACAAACAGGTGTGTTAGGGAGAAATGGTTATTAGCAGGGTAGTTGGAGTCTGGCTGTCTTCTGGTATTTCTGTTAACACAGTAGAGTAGCCAACAGCAGAAGGAAGTTTGGGGTAAAAGATGGAGGGAGTGACTTATATATCAGAGGCTAAAGTTCTAGTAGGAAATAATGGATATGTCCAGTGGATCCAGTGAGACAAGCTTGAGGTGGGACCTGGAATCCCCCTACGTTGTAGTTAAGGTAAGTGTTGGGGTAAGAGGCTGGGATGGAACCTAGAAATGTCCCTCCAGATGTTAGAATAAGGAGTGGGGACACATCTTACTTCTTTTGGAGGTAGAAATATTACAATTTTCCTCCTTAGGAACCGGGACAAAGCAAAGCTATGGACATCTATTTTGTCATTGTGGTCTGAGGTTAACAAGGAGAATTAAGATTAGCGTAGCACACGAGCAGTATCACTGAACCTCACCCAGGATGTTGGTTTTTCTGAGCAGAAAGCTTGTGCAGGCTGGGGCTGGACATCAGGGGGTGGAATCCAGTGGCTGCTCCTCCTAGAACAACAGTGAGCATGTTGGTTTCTTCTCAAGTTAATCTTGGGAGACCAGGATATTGATTTCAGCTATATTTTCCCATAGCTTTATGCGATAACCTCCCCTTTACCTTGAATAACACCATTTTTATACTAGTGAAGGAACTTCCCCTCCCTCATTTTTCCTTAAAAGTGAAACAGTTTGGCTGAGGTTGGCTTTTATGCTTATCAAGTTCCATATAGATAGAGTGGCTTATTTGGCAGAAGTATTTGATTACAGCCCTATAGTTTGCTCAGTGTTTCTTTTCACACGGCTGAAAACTTTTCTTTAAAGCAAAAAGCTTGTCCGATACCAATTCCCATTGTTAAATCAAAACCACCTTTTTTTCTATTAATCTTTTTCATTTTTTAAAGTGATGATGTTTTGTTTTTGTTTTGCTGGATTTCCAACAATGCTTCCTTCTTTGACCTTTGTTAACATGGACTCTTTTAAGTGTATGTGTAACTGAAGTGAAAAAGGAGTGGGGGCTTGGGTCAAGTAGTAGAATGCCTTCTGAGTTAGTGCAAGGCCCTGAGTTCAAACCCCAATACCAGCCTCCCCCCCCCCAAAAAAAGTATAGGTGATTGTTGGATTTAGAAGCTGAGCTGCTGTTTGCTTATCTCAGTTAGACGTGTTCTACTAGTTGGATTTTACCTGACTCACACCTTTGCAGAGGCTTGTCCAGGTACCCTGCTATACTGGCACCGTTATACTGAGTAGTGGGAGAATTCTAAGACCACTATGAAGTCATCCTACTCTTCCTAAGGCTAGAAAACAAGCATGGTTCTTACACACTGATGCATTTGGCCCAGAAATCATATTTCTTCCTGATAACCCTGTATCCTGTGGTACAGGGTGCATTTTGAGATCTGAGGCCTCAGCCAGGTGACCAATGGATAAGCTTTAGAAAACCAGGGAAATTGCAACTGAAGATGCATCTATGAGACCAAGCGAACGCTATTCAGCACAGATAGGTTACAAACAGGAATTCAGGTCTCATTAGCTTCCATATCTTGTTTCTGGTAGACTGCTGGACTCCAGCAGAGTCCTGTTCATCTGTGTGTACCTGTGATGCCATTCAGTGGCTGAAGTGAACAAAAAATATGCCTTTTGTTTTTCTACTATGCTTTCTTTGGAATATGACATTCTTGCTCTTCCTGGCTTGCCTGGCTTTGGGGCCAAGTTGGAATACCTGGGTCCTAATTGCCTCTTGACTGGTTTGTTTCAGTGGGTGAGTGTCATGTGCTTTTATTTCCTGCCTCTTGCATCAGGCTGTTTGTGAGCGTGTACTGAGAAGTGATTAATGGGAAAGATAAACATGTGTGCTTGCTGACTGAAAGTTCATCTTGTTTCCTAAAGTGTTTTTAGTTTAGTGATTTGTTTGCTGCCCACAGACCACATCTGGTACATGGACTTCTTTTAAACTTTTGTATAGAACTGATCTTTTTAAAGTATATAAAGCTTGAAAGTTTTGTTTTTTTTTTTTTCAATCTGGGAATCTTAAGTGATAGGAGAATTGCATAGGTGTGTGTCACCATAAGCAGAGCTTCTGAAGCTGGCACTCAGCATATGACATCCTTGAGGAGACTTCTTTGCACCCAGCTCTGAGGTTTTATACTGCTTGGCTATTGCCCTGGTTGGGTTTTGTGGTTTTCTTCCTCCACTGAACTCAGGGCCTCTCACTTGCTAGGTAAGTGCTATAACATTTGGACCATATCTCCAACCCTTTTTTCTTTTGCTTTATTCTCTCTCTCTCTCTCTCTCTCTCTCTCTCTCTCTCTCTCTCTCTCTCTCTCTCTCTCTCTCTCTCTCCTCTCTCTCTCTCTCTCTCTCTCTCTCTCTCTCTCTCTCTCTCTCTCTCTCTCTCTTCAAATAGGGTTTCACAGTTTTACCCTGACTGAGACCTCCTTCCTATACCACCCACCATGACCACCTTGAGAAGGAAGTTCTTGCTGGCTTTTTGCCTATCAAACTGTAATCCTCCCAATCTTTACCTCCACAGTAGTTGGGGATTACCAATGTGAACTACCATGCCTGGCCAGCCCAGGGGTTTTGATTGTGATCATACCTTCACACAGCGTAGTCTGTTGCTTGAAGATTTGGGCTTTGAAGCAGCACAGTGCTAATGCTCACAGCTTCTCACCTCTGCTACCATTACCCCAGGCAGTAAGGAGCCTCCTGTTGGTGTATGCCCAGGAGAATTTATAGAAAGAAATTTGACTATTTTTAACTGCTGCAAACATGAATTTGACCTAGAGAATATTTTTCCCCCAAATTTAAAAAGTAATTCTCACTATGTAGATGCTGTGAGAAATGCAGAGAAGGTGAGAATTGTTTATACTTACAAAAAAGATTTAAATTATCATAAGTACTTTGGATCTTTGGAACTATTTTTTTTCATGTGCATGGAAGGTTTTTTTCCATAGTTGCATTAATATTGTATGTATAGTGTTTTTTCTCTCAAATAAAATAGCATAAACACTTTGAAAGACTTGTTTTAAGACTTTATTAGCCCTTTAAAAAAGCCTTAATTTTTTGCCAAGCAGACATTACATAATTTTCTTTTCTTTTTTTTTTGTTGGTCGTGGGGCTTGAACTCTGGGCCTGAACGCTGTCCCTCAGCTCTTCAGCTCAAGACTAGTAGTGCTCTACAACTTGAGTACAGCGCCACTTCCAGACATTACATAATTTAGTCATCATTTGTAACACCTGTAAACACAGCTATACAAAAAAGTTATTTTCCTATATTTTATATTTTAATCTAGATATACAATTAACAACTCAAAGGGAATAAAACACTTGAAAGCCCTAGGCTGCTTCATTTACCATCCAGCCAAATAGTTCTTAAGCCACAGTTTAGTATTCCCTAATGGAATATCTAGTGCTTCTTCAGGTATCTGGTAAGGAAATGACTTGTGTTTGAGAATTCGTCAATGTACCAGATAGTGATGCTATCCCTCGTTGGCCACTATGGTTATGACTGATCTTTCTTTGTATGTCTATCTACCAAGAATATGCAGGTTTCTTTTTTTTTTTTTTTTTTGGGTCCGGTCGTGGGGCCTGAACTCTGGGCCTAGGCGCTGTCCCTCAGCTCTTCAGCTCAAGGCTAGCGAGCCACAGCACCACTTCCGGCTTTTTTCTTTTTGCTTATGTGGTGCTGGGAATCGAACCCAGGGCCTCAGGCATGCAAGACAAGCGCTCTACCACTGAGCCACCTTCCCAGCCCCTATGCAGGTTTCTTGATAACAGTTCTTTATCAAATCTCAGTAATAAAAAAACTTACAGGTTTTTTTTTTTGTTGTTTTTTGTTTTGGGTCCAGTCATGGGGCCTGAACTCTGGGCCTGGGCACTGTCCCTCAGCTCTTCAGGTCAAGGCTAGCACTCTACACTTGAGCCACAGTGCCACTTCAGGCTTTTTTTCTTTTTTGCTTATGTGGGGCTGAGGAATCGAACCCAGGGCCTCATGCATGCAAGGCAAGTGCTCTACCACTGAGCCACCTTCCCAGCTCCAGCTTACGTGTGTGTGTGTGTGTGTGTGTGTGTGTGTGTGTGTGTGTGTGTGTGTGTGTGTGTGTGTGTGTGTGTGTGTGTGTGTGTGTGTGTGTGTGTGTGTGTGTGTGTGTGTGTGTGTGTGTGTGTGTGTGTGTGTGTGTGTGTGTTCGTTCGTTCTGAAATGTCCATACATTGGTTATCTTATCCAGATAACCAATGTATGGACATTTCAGAACGAAATGGGATACATTACAGGTCAACCTCCATTGTCTGTACAACTTGTGTCCTAGATAACCCTGACAACCCTTGATGTTTCAGAACCTGTATCATGCTGCCTTTTTGTTCTTTTGCACAGATCCAGTCCTGCAAGTTCCAACACATGTGCAAGAGTAAGTTTTCTGATTCGTTCCATACTTCCCTTTAAGTCGTTTTATTCATTCAATCAATATTTGGGGAGCATGTAGGATAATACAAATTTGTGAGGCATATAGAATTTTACAGGTGCTATAGTGGAAACCTGTGTCACAGAGGGATGGTCTATTTTGGGGGGCCAAGAAAGCAGTGGTATTTAAAAAGTTTGGAGGGCTGACAATGTCCAAAAAGAAATGTACTCTTAACTTATCTAATTGTAATCCCTTTGTACATTACCTTTATGATAACAATAAAAAATTTAAAATTAGTTTGGGATGGAACTTAAGTAAGAGTTTTGTTTTTGTTTTGTCACTCATGGGGCTTGAACTCTGGGCCTGGGCGCTGTCCCTCAGCTCTTCAGCTCAAGGTGAGCGCTCTACCACTTGAGCTACAGTGCCACTTCCGGTTTTCTGGTGGTTTATTGGAGATAGGAGTCTCATGGTCTTTCCTGCCTGGGCTGGCTTTGAACTGCGATCCTCAGATCTCAGCCTCCTGAGTAGCTAGGATTACAGGCGTGAGCCACCGGTGCCCGGCTAAGTAAGAGTTTTGAACTTAAAACTTCCAAAGTCTTGGGGCTGGGAAGGTGGCTCAGTGGTAAAGTGCTTGCCTTGCATGCATGAGGTACTCAGCACCACATAAGCAGAAAAAGCCAGAAGTGGCACTGTGGCTCAAGTGGTAGAGCACTGGCCTTCTGCTGAAGAGCTGAGGGACAGCACCTAGGTCCAGAGTTTAGGCCCCACAACTGACCAAAAAAAAAAAAAAAAAAAAAAAAAAACCAGAGTCTGGATCTCTCCCTGTGTGCCAACTCCCTGTTCAAAGGTGAGTATGACCTGCTCCTAGAGTGTATGTGTTAGAGGAAGTGTCAGAAATTGTCTGTAAAATCCTCACATGATGGTGCATTTTAAGTCAAGGAATAAGATTTGGGAAGAGGTTCCTCAGCGACTTAGTTGTAGTTTAGTCTTTAACAGATTAAACTCAGAAGGACCATCTCCCATCTGTTCTATGAGCTGCTGACAGACTGGTCTACCTCCCTGGCAGGGTCTCTGATGTTAGGCCTTCAGAGTCTCTATTTGAAAAATAAATGTTGTTGAAAAGAAAAATTTATCTGCTTATGTGTTATGCTAAGCTCTTAAATATTGTTGAAATTCTTGCCATGATTGACATGCAGAGCTGGGAAGGTGGCTCAGTGGTAGAGTGCTTGCCCCACATGCATGAGGCCCTGGGTTCGATTCCTCAGCACCACATAAGCAGAAAAAGCCCAAAGTGGCTTTTCTCCAGTGAAATAACCATGTGGGTTATTTATTTAATCTGTAGCATAAGTGAGAGCAATGGGACAATCTGGTTTACACACACACACACACACACACACACACACACACACACACACACACACACACACACACACACACACACACACACACACACACACACACACACACACACACACACACACACACACACACACACACACACACACACACACACACACACACACACACACACACACACACACACCCCCTCACTCCCTACTCTCTCTGCATCATGGCTTTGTATTTGTATAGTTTATATATTTTGTTCTGTGCTATTTATCACTGATATTTACTTTTAATCTCTAGGCCTGCCTTCCTCCCAGATCCCAATGATGGCAGCCTGTATACACTTGGAGGCAAGAACAATGAAGGACTGACGGTGAGGATATTTAGTTTTTTTGATACTCTGGGAACTTTAAGCAAGCATCTGGTGATCCTGATATAAGCAGTCTGGACTAGGGCTGGGCACTACTGCCCCTTCAGAGCTTCCTAAATTAACTTTGAACTGTGCAGTCAGAGTTTAGAATCACAGACCTTCCTAGACCAGCAGGTACTGGTGGCTCACCCAACACATTGGAAGGGTAGAAGGCTCCCCACAGTGATATTGTTTGCTCTAGCTAGAGACCCTCAACTGGGGAGGAAAGAGTGTAGTGTGAAACAACTGTCTCCTTATCTCTTCTATCAAATGTCTCCTTAGAGGATGCTTGTGGGTTTTTTTTGAGGGGTGGGGGAGGGTTTGTTGGTTGTGGGCCTGAACTCTGGGCCTGGGCGCTGTCCCTGAGCTCTTCAGCTCAAGGTTAGCCCTCTACCACTTGAGCCATAGCGCCACTTTTGGCTTTTTCTGCTTATGTGGTGCTGAAGAATCGAACCCAGGGCCTCATGCATGCAAGGCAAGCACTCTACCACTGAGCCACCTTCCCAGTCCGCTTGTGTTTTTCAATCCCTATTTCCATTTGAGAATCTAAACAATTGGTTTTCAACCTTTGTTGCACATTGTAATAATCTGAGATACTCCAGCCCTAGTGTCAATCTCAGAATGTTTTGATTTAATCTAAGTCATCAGAAATGTATTTGTTTATTTATTTAGATGGTAGGGATTGAACCTATTGCCTGCACATGTTAGGTAATTACTCTACTGCTGAATTATTATACCCGCAGCTTCATCAGGTTTTTTTGTTTTTGTTTTTGTTTTTGTTTTTGTTTTTTTGCGGTCGTGGGGCCTGAACTCTGGGCCTTGGTGCTGCCCCTGAGCTCTTCAACTCAAGGCTAGCGCTCTACCACTTGAGCCACAGCACCACTTCTGGCTTTTTCTACTAATGGGATGCTGAGGAATCGAAACCAGGGCCTCATGCATGCAAGGCAAGCACTCTACCACTGAGCCACCTTCCCAGCCCTTTATCAGGGTTTTGAAAACCTCCTCAGATAAGTAAATTTAGACCCACACGTAGGATCACCTGATTTATGGCAAAGATGGCACTGGAATGGGGGAGGGATGGTGTTTTCAATTAATAGTATAAGTAGAAAAAGATATCTTGACTGGTCTCCAACTTCCATATATAAATATCAGTTCTAATCAGACTGCATATCTAAATGTGAAATGCTATGAAAAATTTTAGGGGTTGGAAGCCAATGGGCAAAAGCGTCTGACACAGAATTCAATTCCTGGTCTCAGACAAATGACCTAAGGGTAGGAAAAGTGTTCCTGAGTAGGAGATAAATGGCTCGTTGTAGAAAGCCACATGACCCAGTAGACTGGTAGAAAGGGTTGTTCAAATGGTGACAAATTCCAGTCACAGCACTGTGCTCCTTCCCAGTGTGCATGTAACTGCAGGTCTGACAACAGAAGAAAAAGTGTGTCAGTTGGGGCAGAGCAGCCAGAGCTCTCACACACTGAGAGTACAAGGTGATACAACTGGTTTGGAAAAGTGTTTGGCAGCACATGTCCCTACAACCCAGTACTGCTCTGCCTACATGTGTACCAAGAGAAGGCCATGTCCCAAATGACAACATACTCAAATGTGCTGCCACACAGGTTATACAAGCACAAGTAGAACTAACCAAATAGTATCAGCAGTAGAATGGATAAATGAGATAGGCATGAAGTAGGATATTCTAAGCAGGAAAATTAGTCTGCAACTATTCCCAATGTTGATCTGTTTCACAAACATAACATTGCACAAACATGACAAGACTATACACTGAATTATTAGTTTAATGAAGCTCAAAAACAGGAAAAACTAGCTGTTTCTATTTTTAAATTGTTATTATAAAGGTGATGTACAAAGGGATAACAGGTACATAAGTTGGGTAATAAGTAAATTTCTTTTTGGACAATGTTACCCTCTTCCCTTACGTAGTCTGTGCTGTTTTAAAATTACAAGAATAGTTACCTGGAGAGCACAAAGTGGGGGGAGGGATAGTGCTAGAAAGGTCCTGTATCTTCACTGGATGCTGGTGACACTGGTATGTTCACTATGGAAGTTATTGACCTGTGTAATTATCAGTGCTTTTCTGTTTGTACCTTATGCTTCAGAATGACCTCTAGAAAGTCTCTTTGTGATTCTAAAGTATAAGGATGATAACTACAGCTTCAGTGGGGTATTTTATTTTTATTTATTGATTTATTTTTGGTCCGGTCATGGAGCCTTGAACTCTGGGCCTAGGCGCTGTCTCTCAGCTCTTCAGCTCAAGGCTAGTGCTCTACCACTTGAGCCACAGCACCACTTCCGGCTTTTTTCTTTTTGCTTATGTGGTGCTGAGGAATTGAACCCAAGGCCTCATGCATGAGGAACCTTCCCAGGCCCCAGTGGGGTATTTTATGATTTATTTTTGATTATGTTGGGCTAGAGGTGATGTGAGAAGAGTACTTCACCTTGTATGTTTCTTTCAAGGTCACTGTGGCCTCTATTTCATAAACACTTTATTTGCTAGAAATCATGATGATGAATTTGTCATCTTATGTGAGCCTCTCAGCAGCCCATAGACATTATTCCCCTTTTAGAGGTGTGGAAACTGAGCCTAGACAAGTCAAGGATGATACCCATAACAGATGTTCCCAGAGTTGGGTTGGAACTTAAAGAGGGTTGACCTTTAGAGGATGTTCTTACCTATACTGTGGTGTTCCTTCCTGTGTTGGCTAGTGGCTCCAGAGATCATGCATTTCCCAGCCTGCTTCTAGAAGTGGTAAAACTGTGACAAGGCTTAGCCCAGAGCACAGAACTCCAACCTGGAGGACTGGCAGCTATTTCTTGATTCTTGAAAGCACCTGGCAAAAACCTAGGCATTACAACTTCCTTTTCTAAGGGTTAGTTTGGATGTTGAGGTTATAGGGAAAATCTAAATTGCTTATTAGTATTACAGTTCTGTTTGTTAGTGCCTTAGAGCAATCTTTTCTCTTTTGGAGACAAAGGTGGCAGTGTGGTAGAAGCCTGGAGTTCCTTCTGTAGCAGCAACTGTCTGCAGAACAGTTTCAGGAACACAGAACGTTCCAAAAATAAAGAATACTGAAATGAACAGAAACCAAAGGACTGGTCAGATGTCACCTGCGGACTCAGAAGAGTTAGTTTTATGATGCAATGCATTGAAACATTGGATTTTTTTGAGTTTCTCTTCCTGGCATCTACCCCTAACTTCCTTTTTATAACCAGAGCTTGCTTTTATGTTTTAAAAGTAAAAAATTACTTATTGAGGAAAACACCAAAATCACTTTTCCCACCCCACACCCCTGAGTTGCCCAGGTACCAACGCCTCTTTTTCCCCAAGGGTTAAACTTTATGTATATTTCTGGGTCTCAAGTGCAGGCTGCCTCTTTTCAGCATCAGTGTCATGACTCCACCCACTCTAAAAAGCAAGGCCATTCTACCTAGCCTGGCCATCTCAGGGTCAAGACAGGACCCTTAGAACTCCCAAGATTGAGTAACTCTCCATATTTGTGGCTTTTCAGAAAGATTTGTGTTGCCCCTGTGAAGTGTCCTGGACAGGAAGCCTGGGAGACCTCTGCGTCCTGTGTGAAGTAAAGCTTCAAGTGTGAAGTAAAGCTTCAAGTCAGTGTTTACAGGGCTGGGGACCCGGGAGTCCAGAGGCTCTCTGTAGGGGATACAGAAGCCCAGAGCATCCCCTTCTTTGGGTTCCAGTTAGGAAAACTCCTATTTACAAGATGCTTTTCTCTCTTTAGCAGAATTACATTTACACAAACAGACTGCTCAGTAAAAGTGTAATAATTTTACCAGAGTTGGTTAACCTACTTTTTCCTTTTATTGGTTTTTCTTTTTCTTTTCTTTTTTTAAAGAAACTTCCCTTTACCATCCCAGAACTGGTACAGGCATCCCCCTGCCGAAGTTCAGATGGAATCCTCTACATGGGTAAGAGTTCCTGTTTTCAACACTGAAACTTGGAGGAGTCTAGAATCTGGGAATGTATTGGCTAAGATAGAGGACTGCCATCACCCCCTTGCTGGTCCTTCTGGGAAAGGCCTGTCTTGCTGACCAATTAAAGGACTACCCTGTACCCCCCCCCCCCCCCACACACACACACACCTGGGAGAAAAATTGACACCATGAATCTGGTTACTCATTTACAAGCCTTTGGCTTCTGGCTCACCCTCCTGAGAGTCAAGATTGCGACATACCCAGCTGCAAGTGGATGAAATTTAAAGTGAATACAATATCTGAGCCAAGTAAGAGAAGCTGGCCCTGCCTATTAAGCCCTATTGTAGGGCTTTCTTAGTATTTCCTTCTATCAGACTATTTGGTAGAAGCAGGCTTTAACAGCTTGCCTAGATAAACTGCCTCCATACCTGGTGGGGTCACAGCTTTCAGAGCATCAGCTCACCTGTTTTTTTCCTCCACATTGCTGCCAGAATGTCAATAAAAATGCATTTGTACACAAAGGAGAGCTGTACTTATCTTGAAATCCTAGTAGTAATAATAGCCAGTGTTTATATAGCAGCTTTCTTTTTGAGGAACTGAAAGTGCTTATTTATTGCCTATTCATGCCTGGGAACTTTATGTGTGTTTCTGGGTCTTAAATATGGGCTCTTAAATTTTTGCTAGCTACCATGGAGTTCTTGCTTCCTTTAGAAGAAGTGACCAATAAGCTTTTCCCTCCCTTCTAGGCAATGTTATGAGGCCTACCTCATCATCTACTGACCATCTTTGTTTCCTGTGTGGTCTTCTAGCTTTTGCCAGCAATTTGTCACTTGTGACCTAGTTAGGATGTTGTTTTTCCATCATCTTTATATGATGCCATCTAAAGTTAGTTCCCTAAGCAGATTTAAGAATACAGTAGTTGCCCAGTCCATCCATTGAAGTGGCAGCTTGGTTTCACTTGAAGCAGCCAGGCATATGTCATTCCATGAAGGGATTCATGGCCACATGCTCTGTCTTCCAATCCATTTCATATTAAGATCTTACCATTGAAGTGTACACCAGTAATCCTAACTACTCAGGAGGCTGAGATCTGAGGGTTATGGTTTGAAGCCAGGTGGGGCAAGAAAATCTTACCTCCAATTAACCACCAGAAAAATGGAAGTGGAGCTGTGGCTCAAAATGGTAGAGTAGTAGTCTTCAGCAAAAGAGCTCAAATACAGAGTTCAGGCCCTGAGTTCAAGCCCCACAACTGACCAAAAAAAAAAAAAAAGTTTCAAATAAGAGACAAGTTACATACAATGGAAAGCTCATTATAATAATAGCAGTTTTCTCAGCTCTAAAATTGCAAGGAGAGTGTGGAAGGACATAAATGAAGCTCTAAAAGATAGCAATTGTCAATCTAGCTTAGTGCACCCAATAAAGCTATCGTTCATGGTTGAACAAAAATGAAAAAGCTCAAGGATAGCACTTAGGTCCTGAGGTCAAGCCCCAGGACTGGCACAAAAAGAAAAAGAAAAGAAAAAGATCCATCATTGAGGACTGAGGCTGTGGCTCAGTGGTAGAGTGCTGCTTAGCATGCACAAGGCTCTGTGTTTGATCCCTAATACTGCAAAAATAAAAATAAAAATCTTATTATTGAGAGCAGAATTATAATCCACAGTCACGTTGCACATGTGTGGAATCAGGATATGTGGGGCCTATTAGAACTAAGTGGTAGCTTTAGCAAATTCTAATGCCCTGTGATCTTCCCAGCATCTCAGTGTTCTTCTTCCAAGTCCTATAGGAACTTTTGCAGTAAGGAAGATACCAGTGAACAGAGCCATGGCTCACAAACAGAAATGGCACCCATTACACTGACTGTATTGCCTCCAGATCTGAAACTCATACTCCAGATTTAGTATTCCCAGAATGTCACACCATAGATACATGTGCTCTGGCTTTTCCTCTCCCTCTGTTGATAACTCTTAAAACGTTGACTGAGGTGAGGGCTATGATCTATGGCCGGGGAATAACATACTGGCTGAGGATAGAAGCTGAGATAACTTTGGCCCCATTAGCATCAGATTACAACTGAGTTTGTGGACCAGTCACAGGTACCAGCTAATTTTAGTTATGATCCTCTTCACATGTAGGCTAATTGGTAGGGATGTTGAGAAATAGGAATTATGGTTTACTAGGGAGATGAACCTCTGGATACAGTTCCATATTTATATAGATCCTAGTCTATGGGAAAAGAACTGCTTTTTGCAAGCAAGATTTTTTCATATTTAAGGCCACTAGTAAAAGCAATAAAATTGAACTTGAAAGTTAGGAAACATCTAAAACTATAATTAGGTTATTTGCTCTGGAGAAATTTGTATATAATGATTAGGTATTAAATTATTATAAGACCCAGTGGAGGGTCTGGCACAGTGGCTCATGTCTATAATCAGTGGCTCATGTCATCTGTGTCATAACGTTAGCAAGACCCCATCTCAAGTAAGCCAGGCAGAGTGGAACATGTATGTGATCTTAGCTACGTGGGAGGTATAAGTAGGAAAGTCAGGGTCTAAAGCCAGCCCAGGCAAAACCCCTCTTAAAAAAAAATAAAAACAAACAAACAAACTCTAAAGCAAAAAGGGTTGAGGTCATGGCTTAAGTGTCCTCATTAGAGTGCTTGCCTTGTAAGCACAAGGCTGCCCTGAATTCTAACCCTAGTACTAAGAGAAGAGAAAAGACCCAGTGGCCCAAGAAGTTACTATATCCACACTACTTTTTACTTTGTCATTTTCAGAGCATCGTAGAAATGTCTGATATTTTGAGGACTTCAGACTGAACAGAGAAAGTCTTAAACAGATAACTGTTACTTAGGTCATGGTATTTTCTTTCACATAGGATGATGGATGCTAACAACAGCATGTCCTGTAATGTTGCAGGTAAAAAGCAGGACATTTGGTATGTCATTGACCTACTGACTGGGGAGAAGCAGCAGACTCTGTCATCAACGTTTGCAGATAGCCTCTGCCCATCAGCCTCTCTTCTGTATCTTGGACGGACAGGTAAGAAACGAACCTTTGTTTTACAAACCTGTTTGTTTGCAGAATGATCTGATGAAGCTCCCCCATTGGCTTCTGCTACAGGTTTTGTTGTTCAGATAGTAGCCAAAGCTGTTCTCTCTCATCTATCAGATTATTACTCTTAAAACCCTTCAGATGGGTGGGTTAGGAGTGATGGGTGACAATGTGGTCGGACACCTTGTATTCATATACTGTTTTGTACAACTACCTAAAGATATTTTAAAAAATTAAAAAAGACCCTTCAGAGGCCCCATTGCCGAAGGAATACAGTCCAGACTGCATCACGACCCATGGAGCCCTGCTGTGGGTGCTACCTCTCTGCCTTGCCTCTCTCTTAATTCATTTCCCCCATTCAAATATTTTCTAATTGGGTGTGCCAGCTTACACCCACTAAGTAGCAGTTCTGTTTTTCTTTTTATTTTTTTTCTTTGTCTTTTCTTTTTTGGTACTGGGGATCAAACCCAGGACGTTGCACTTGCTAGGCAAGCACTTTGTCACTGAGCAACATCCCAGCCCTTGCAGTTCTGTTTTTAAGCACTTATATCAGGGTGTCCTTCTTCAACAGGTATGCTGGTTCTGCGTGCTGGCAAACATCCTCCTCTCTTCTTTATCTCTGCTCCACATCCTCTTCTGTGGAGCTTCTTCCCCAGCCTGAAGGCTCTCACCCTGCCCAGGGACACTGGGCTTGTCTCTCTGAGCTCATCTGGGGATAGATGTCATAGTGGACAGCCTTGTTGTAGCGGCCATCTCATGGCCGCCCATCACTGTCCCTTTTTAGGCATGAGTGGCACCCTCTTCACCATGCCATGCTTTATTTCCTCACTGTTGGCCATCATCTTTCTAGTACTTGTCGCTATTTATAAATTTTATGTGCCTATTTTTGCCTCCCCTGTTGGACTGTCAGTTCTTCTAGAGCAAGACTGGGTCTGTATACTGGACATATGCCATGATATGTATGAAGTGCTCCATCCAACATTGAAATGAGTGAATGAGTGGGCCCACTTACACACGATCATGATTAAAAATTGTTGAACCATAGTTAAACTAAAAGACACAAGAACAACACACAGAAGGGGAAAAATTATACTATAAATGTGGAATCTCATATATGTGTATCATGTATTAATAAAATTTTATAAGTCTATAAAGCAGGTCATTAAATTAAAAAACAAAACCTAGGATAAATTCATTATAATTGAGCACTAAATTCAGATCCTAGTATTCAGGCAACCAAGGCTTTGAGAAAGGAGATGCTGTGGATTATCAGTGAGACTAGTCCTAGGCCCTGGACAGGCTGGTTGGCCTCTTCTGTTGTTAGGAGAAGGGTCTTAGTCAGTAATATTCAGTACTATCCCCTTGTATAAATTAGATATTCTAACTCCCAACTGTTGGGACTGCTTAGGACTTGTTTGCTTTTTTCCATGTAAAGTTACAGAGACTCTAAAGTTCACCCCTGTGTAAAAATTGTGTGGTTCTCAGGTAGAATTGAGACATTTTAGGGAGTCCGGATATTCCCTAGCATAGGTGGAGTGTATGTACGTAGGTTGATAAAGCTACGGTTTCTTTCCTTGTGTGTATGACACAAAAGCTATTTTTTTTAATTTTTAACTTTTTTGTTTTTATAAAGATGAGGTACAGAGGGGTTATAGTTACATAAGTCAGGTAATGAGTATATTTCTCTGTGGACAATGCCACCCCTTCAAAAACTATGATCTTCATTGTCTGTGGCTGCGAAACAAATACCTTAGTGCCTTAAAATAACAGCCATTTTATTGTTCCTGATTCTGTGGGGCAAGAATTCAGGAAGTACTCAACAAGGTCAGCTCATCTTTATATGCAGGGTTGTCTCCTATCTGAGGCCTTGGTTCAGCTCCATGTAACCTTTCTCCATACAAATAGCCTACAGTTCATTTTTTTTTTAAACCAGCCTGGGATTTGAACTCAGGGCCCAGGCACTGTCTCTGAGCTTCTCTGTGCTCAAGGCTAGCGTTCTACCACTTCAGCCACAGTGCCACTTCCAGCTTTTTCTGTTTACGTGGTACTGAGGAATCAAGCCCAGGGTATCGTGCATATTAGGCAAGCACTCTACCACTAAGCCACACTCCCAGCCCCTAGCTTGCAGTTTCCTTTGGAGCAAAAGTGAGTGAGTGTCAAAACTGGGAGAAATGCAAGGGAAGGGGGACATTGTTCAAAAAAAAAAAAAATGTAGGGGCTGGGAAGGTGGCTCAGTGGTAGAGCGCTTGCCTTGCATGCTCAAGGCCCTGGGTTCGATTCCTCAGCACCACGTAAGCAAAAAGAAAAAGCCGGAAGTGGAGCTGTGGCTCAAGTGGTAGAGCGCTAGCCTTGAGCTGAAGAGCTCAGGGACAGCGCCCAGGCCCAGAGTTCAAGGCCCCACGACCGGACCCAAAAAAAAAAAAAAAAAAAAAAAAAAAATGTACTCTTTACCTGACTTACGAAACTGGAACCTCTCTGGTACAGCAGTTTTATAGTAACAATAATTTTTAAAATTATTGAGATTAAATGATTACATAAATTTCACTATAACAATAATCTTTTAAGTGAATGTTAGAATGCCTCAGAAGGTCTGAGTTCCTTAGGCCTTGTGGAGCAGGCTCCACAAGAGAACTTTACTTTCCATGCAATCAAAGCAAGTCATGAGGTTGGCCAAGGGTAGAGAAATAGACGTGGCCTCTTCATAGAAAGGGCTTCCCCCACCAAGGGAAGATTGATGATGGTGATCTTTTCAAACATTCTACCACAGTCCTCCCTCTGCATATAGAACTTAAAATCCCTTCCATGTACAAAATATTCTCAGCCCCCTCTCAAGAGTCCCAAAGTTCAATCACAGCATTAATCTCAAAATTCAGTGTCTTGGGATCTGTATCAGGCTTGGAGGTAGTTGTTTCTTATCTAGAAACCTGTGAATTAGAGTCAAGTCCCCCTCTCTCCCACAACTCCCCCCCCCCCCTCCACTGACATATAATTGTGAGACAGGATAGCTATAACAAACATTTTCATTCAGAAATGGAAACAAAAAATGCTGGGGATGTAAGACAGTGGTAACACACTTGCCTAGCATACATGCAGGGTCCTGGGTTTGATAAACCTGGGACATACACACACAGAAATTCCTAGCAAAAGGGAAAGGAAAGAAAGATACATAACGGACACTTGTCCTTGTAATTCTGAACTCTAGCAAGGCACATGTTTTCAGGTTTCCTGTTCTGAGGACAGGAAATATTCCTTGCTGAACACTTAGTGTTTCCCTCTGTGATTGGTTCTCTAGCACATGTTTTCAGTGGCTCTTAGTTCTTCAGAGAAATCCTTTCTTTTCTATCAGAAGTGGCTAGCTTTCTTTCTTTCTTCTTCTTTCTCTTTTTTTTTTCCCCGGTCATGGGGCCTGAACTCTGGGCCTGGGCACTTTCCCTCAGCTCTTCAACTCAAGGCTAGCACTCTAGCACTTGAGCACAGTGCCACTTCTGTCTTTTTCTGCTTATGTGGTGCTGAGGAATTGAACCCAGGGCCTCATGCATACAAGAAAGACAAACACTCTTCCACTGATCCACCTTCCCAGCCCTTTGGCTAGCTTTCTGAATCTGTTCCCTGTTCATTGAAAGTGGGGGAGGGGAGGACTAAAGGCCATACCCACTCATACATACCTAACTTGATGATCTCTGATTATGGTAGTTCATGCTTATCACTATTTGATGAACTATAGGCTTTCCATGTGTCAAATCATAACCTATTTCATTAGATAAAAGCTACAAATCTCTAAAACAGTCTGGTAGTTCTCAGACCCCTTCTTATCTAGGAGAGAGTGTATGAGGTACCATCTTTCTGAGTCCTCAAAGAAGTCTTTTTTTTTTCTTTTTCTTTTTTTGTTGGTTGTAGGGCCTGAACTCTGGGCTTGGGCACTGTCCCTCAGCTCTTCAGCTCAAGATTAGTGCTCGACCACTTGAGCCATAGCTCCACTTCCGGCTTTTTCTGCTTATGTGGTGCTAAGGAATCGAACCTAGGGCCTCATACATGCAAGGCAAGCACTGTACCACTGAGCTACCTTCCCAGCCCCTCAAAGAAGTCTCTGGGTTGGATCTAGATGAGGTCCTTTTCTTCTTGCTGCCAGTACTCTGGCAGTGCTTTGCTCTAAGGCTGTTGTTCATCTGAGACCACCTTCCAGACTCCTGGCTTCCTGCTTCCCATCTCGAGAATCTTTTTTTTTTCTCTCCCCCCCCCCCCCTTCAAATCTTGTGATCATTCGATGGTTATATAAATAGAATCCTGCAGTATTTAAAAAAAGAAAAAGAATGCCGGGCGCTGGTGGCTCACACCTGTAATCCTAGCTACTCAGGAGGCTGAGATCTGAGGATTGCGGTTCAAAGCCAGCCCGGGCAGGAGAGACCGTGAGACTCCTATCTCCAATAAAACCACCAGAAAACCGGAAGTGGCGCTGTAGCTCAAGTGGTAGAGCACTTGCCTTGAGCTGAAGAGCTGAGGGACAGCGCCCAGGCCCAGAGTTCAAGCCCCACGACCGACAAAAAAAAAAAAAAAAAAAGAAATTTCCTTGGTCAGATTCCCTAAATGTATTAGGTATTTTTTCTGACTTCCAGGTTGTAAGCAATAGCTTTACTAGTTGTGTCTCTAATCTAAGCCACCTTTTTTCAACTTTTTTTCAGCTTCTAACAACAATTTTCTCATTACTTTTCCAAGTCTCTACTAACAGTCCTCTTGTCCTCCAGCTTCTACTTGGTCCCAAAGTGCTGCATGTTTTAGGTTTTTGTGATGGTGTCATCCCACTTCTGGGTACTGATAAATTGCCATATAGTAAACCATCCTGAAACTTAATGGCTAAAAGCAACTATTATATGCTCATGACTTTGTGAGCTGTGAGTTCCAGGCCATAGTGAGTGTGACTGCTACTGCTCCACATGCTATTGACCAGGTTCAATCTTGTGTTTGGGTCTTAGTTCTCTTCCACATAGTTTCTCTTTCCACATAGACAGCCTGAACCTTTAAATTTGGTATTTAGGGAGAGCCTGTTTGTTGTAACTAGATATAGTCCAACACCTCAGCAGGTGCCACAGCCCCTCTGTGGTAATGGACTGGTCTGTATCCTTTAGAATACACCATCACCATGTATGACACCAAGACCCGAGAGCTCCGCTGGAATGCCACCTACTTTGACTATGCAGCCTCCCTTCCTGAGGACGACGTGGACTACAGTAAGTGTGCCCGGGGTGACTCACAGGCATCTTCCACATGTAGGAAACAATCATTTCAGAAACCAGATCTTCACTTACAGCACCTTTTTCTCTGATGAGATTCTGGACTTTCCATGGGCTTATAGTAAATACTTCCTACAGTCATTGTAGCAGGGGTCTAAGTGTTAAGTCTTACAACAGCCAACTTCTTAGGAGGTGGGTTTAGTCACAGAAGATGAAGATCAGACCTGTTGAACCCATATGTCATGGGGAAAATTTACTGGAAGCCCAAAGAAAGAACACATTTAAAAATCAGAGTGACATCGATAATCCTATCCAGAAAACCATCCCAAATGTGGCATGTCTTCTGATTATTTCTCTATTAACTTCTCCCAACTCAAAGAATAACTGAGAAACCGGATTTTGTCGTCTTAATATTGACACCTGAAAGTCTGACTGCCCATTCTGGCCCAGGACCTAGAATATTTTTTTGTCCTCAAGTTTTCTTTTGTGACTCAGGTACATATAGGTCTGACTTTAAATTTGATACTTAAGAGATTATTTTAGTTTGTTTTGTTTTGTTTTGAAACAGCTGTACTATGTAGTACCAGCTAACCTTTACCTTGTAACTCTCCTGCCTCAGCCTAAGCTCAGCTGGATTGAAGTTGTTCATTATTAGCATGCCTGACTCAAGCTGTAGGTTTTAAATAGTTGGTATAAAATGCCACATTGATAGAGATCACTTTTAGAGTAGAATGGAAAGGAACATCAGTGAGGAAATTGCCTTTGAGAGAATGATCCTATCTTATGTTTATAAGCCAGGGAATTCTTTTATGGTCTTGATATTGAGAAGCCTGAACAGCTCATTGGAAACCAGAAATCTGTTCTAAGAAGATCTGAGACTATTCCAGAAGTCTTATTTTCTCTGTTCAGGACTGTGATTGTCAAGTGAGTTAATGATGTGGTTGCAGGTGAGGTCCAATGTGCTTTGCTGTTTGGTCATTACAGAGATGTCCCACTTTGTGTCAAATGGCGATGGGCTAGTGGTGACTGTGGACAGTGAATCTGGGGATGTCTTGTGGATCCAAAACTACGCCTCCCCTGTGGTGGCGTTCTATGTCTGGCAGCGGGAAGGTCTGAGGAAGGTGATGCACATCAATGTGGCTGTGGAGACCCTGCGCTACCTGACCTTCATGTCTGGTGAGGTGGGACGCATTACCAAGTGGAAGTACCCATTCCCCAAAGAGACGGAGGCCAAGAGCAAGCTGATGTGAGTTGGGGAACTCGGGGCAGTAGGGGGCAGTAGAGGGTAGCTGGGATCCTGTTCTTCTGGTCCTACTGCAGTATAGCACTCCCTATACTAGAGGAAGCCGGGGGATGAAGCAGATGGCTCTGATGCCAAAAAGTGACTCACTGGAAAACCCTAGAATATAAGAACCAGGAGCACCCCTAGATGCTTCAAAGTTCTTGATTATTAAATAGTAGATGGACATAGGAAGGAGACGGCCAGGATAACTATAGCATATAGAATAACTATAAGCATGAATCTCTTATAAAAATAAGAGATTTTTTTAAAACTTTTTTTTTCTTTTTATTTGTTTGTGGTGCTAGGGTTGAACCCAGAGTCCTGTGCATGCTAGGTAAGCACTGTGCTATTGAGCTATATTCCCAGCCCAACTTGATGTATTTTCTAATTTTTTTTATTATGTTATATTCTTTTTTGGGGAGTGCCTGTCCTGGGGCTTGAATTCAGAGCCCAAGTACCATCCCTGAGTTTTTGTGATCAAGGCTACCACACTTATTACTTGAGCCATAGCTCCACTTCTGGCTTTTTGATTGAAGATAAGAGCCTCATGAAGTTTCTTTCTTTTTGCTTATGTGTGCTGAGGAATCAAACCCAGGGCCTCAGGCATGTAAGGCAAGCGCTCTACCACTGAGCCACCTTCCCAGCCCCATGAAGTTTCTTTCTTGGGCTGTCTTTGAACCATGATCCTCAGATCCTGTGTAGCTAGGATAACAGTCATGAGCTATTAGTCTCCAGAAATGTTACATTGATTTTAAATGTGAGAAAAAAAATGTGAAAAAAAATGAAGAAAGTGACATTGTTCAAAGAGAAATTTACTCTTTACCTAACAATTTAAAAATTAAAAAAAGAAAAAGAAGACCCAGCAGATTTGTGATCTCCATCCCCATCTGCTTATAGCTTGCTACAAAGTCACTTAAATACACCAAGTCCCTTCTTACTTTACAGAATTGTGGGGAGGGTTAAATAATGCATGAAAGTACTGTCTACAGTAAAACGTCGCTCAAATGGAAGGGTTTGGGTAAATCAGTAGCTGATTGACCCCACCAGGTATATTAGCAATAGTAACCACAGGTGTTGGACAAGGTAGATACTGGTAACCCCTGTCACCTCTCTGGTCTTCAGGACAGGGACAGAATACCTAGCTGTGGGACTACAAGTGTCACTCAATTTGGAATTAAAAAAAAATCTTATTTATTCTTATTGTTATAAAGATGATATAAAAATTAAAGGTAAGCCTACCACCAGTGGCTCATGCCTGTAATCCTAGCTACTCAGGAGGCTGAGATCTGAGGATCACAGTTCAAAGCCAGCCTGGACAGGAAAGTGTATAAGAATCTTATCTCCAGTTAACCACCAGAAAACCAGAAGTGGTGCTGTAGCTCAAGTGGTAGAGCGCTTGCCTTGAGCTGAAGAGCTTAGGGACAGCACCCAGGCCCAGAGTTCAAGCCCCACGACTGACCAAAAAATAAAAAGTAAAGATAAAGCATACATTTCTTTTTGACAATGTTACCCCTTCCCTTGCTCCCAACATCTGGAGTAGAGCAGTTGACTACTCCTTGGGGTCCCTGCAGAGTCCCTAGAGTCCTTGCAAGGCATTGTAGTGCTGGTACTGGGGTTGCTGGCGTGAAGATGCTGGTCAGTGTTATCCAAGAAGCTTTAGCAGTGGGCACTAAGTATTCATTCTCCTGGCCTGGGGCAGAGTCTAGTCTGGTCTTGGCATTTTGATAATAAAGAAACATCATTAATATTATAAAGCTTGTCATATTTCTGTAAGCAACAAGTAAAGCTTCTGCCTAGAGTCCTGCTGTTGTATTCTGCAGCAGTGCTACCTCATACCCCACTTCATAACCTCTCATATCCCACCTCAATCTACTACTGCTTTCCTCCCATGTCTGGAGCCAGTCGGACTCCATATATGGAAATGCCATTCGGGGCTGTCATTCTGCTCTCCCCAAGAGCTCCCTTTTGTGGGATCTGTGCATGAAATGAATTGGAACACATGTTTCTGTTTTTCCTTCCAGGCCCACCTTGTATGTTGGGAAGTACTCTACCAGTCTCTACGCCTCGCCCTCTATGGTACACGAGGGAGTCGCTGTTGTGGTGAGAACACCATGGGGCTCACTGAGCTTCCAACTACTTTGTTCCTTACTAGCAAAAAATACTCTTTTTTTTTTGTCAGTCGTGGGCTTGAACTCTGGGACTGAGCGCTGTCCTTCAGCTCAAGGCTAGCACTCCCACTTGAGCCACAGAGCCACTTCCAGTTTTTTGAGTGGTTTATTGGAGATAAGAGTTTCAAGGCCTTTCCTGCCTGGGCTGGCTTTGAACCGTGATCCTCAGATCTCAGCCTCCTGAGTGGCTCTACTCCTGAGCCATCAGTGCCCGGCCAAAGAAAATTCTTGAAACACCTGAATGTCCTGCTGGCTAAGAAGGAAAAATATAAAAGTGGAAAGTCTCAGGAACAGCTTCTGCTCATAACCCATTCTACTTTGGAAGCAAGATCTGTTACCAGAGCAGCTTCCTAAAGCCAAGAATCCCCGGTTATTTCACATTGCTTTTGTGTACAGATCTAAACTTTCTGACTGGGGTCCAGGCCCTCCTCAAGCCAGCCCTCCGTGTCTTCCACCACCCTGTTAGTTTCTCTATGGCAGTTGCATGGTCCAGTCAAGCACTTCTCCTTGACACCCTAAAGTTCCCGTCATCTTCCTTCTGAGCCTTTGTGGTTCTGACCTCACACTTCAAATGCCCTTTCTTCTTCATTTTGCCTACTCAGATTCCATCCATCCTTGTAACTTCTCAGCGTCTTAGGGTCTCAGCAGCCTGCCTTGAACACTGTCTGAATGTCTGAAGCATTATGATCCTGGCTGCTCATTCTGATCTTTCCAGGCCTGGAGCATATATATCTGTCTTCCTAGTGGATTGGCCCACTGCTCCAGCAACAGGGAAGAGCATACCTCTGTCAGCTCTAGTAATCGCTAAGCCAGCACTGGGTGTATGGTTAGAGTTTATGCTATCCTATTAATGGTGTTAGTGGTGACTAATAGATATCCACAAGTTATTCACTTAGGTCTGCCTCTTAGTAACTTCATGGTTCCCATTGTTTTGACTATCCTGAGCCAGCCCACATTAGGAACTGCTCAGCTGGATACATGGCCATTACTTTGGGCCTTCAGACAGTGACTAGAGAGGTTTGCTAAGAGAGCCAAGGAACCTGCTCTCTCTCAGGGCTCCCAGGCTCACCAACTCTGTCTCCACAGCCTCGTGGCAGCACTCTTCCTTTGCTGGAAGGCCCCCAGACTGATGGTGTCACCATTGGAGACAAGGGGGAATGTGTGATCACACCTAGCACCGACCTCAAGTTTGACCCTGGACTCAAGGGGAAGAACAAACTAAACTACTTGAGGAATTACTGGCTTCTCATAGGTAAGAGCTAGTCTCCAGGTGGCTTTAGGTGGTGGCATACTGCCCCCTGGTGGGCACCAGCCAGCCCTGCCAGTTTATTGCTGCCCTTTACTTTGTTCTGTCCATTTCAAGATGGTGGCTTAGACTTGGGAACATGTTTACTTCCAAGGTGAATAAGCCCTGTACCCAAATTACTGAGTCAGTTCTCAAAAATGGTTTATAGCTAATGTTCCAAAACTCAAGTATAAGTATTAGGTAATAGAAACTTAAGGTAAATTATCTGACATAAGAATGTCTCTTCCTTATTCTCAAAGTGATCCCATATGAGATAACTGCCCATTTTATAATTAAAGGTTCTGCATATGGACTAGAAATGAATGTGGATAAGGAACTGAGAAAAGAGGATTGAAGACCCAGGGGGATTGACAGTCATGAAGAATACAAAGCTGCCCCTACTTAGGACAGGATGGTTCCTAGTGTGTGGGAGTGTCTCTTGTTGTCTTTCTTTATTCTATCTCTTTTTGCTATTGAAGATGAAACCAATATGCCAAGTACTTGCTCTACTCCTGAGTTGCACACTGCCCCCCCCCTTTTCCTTTCTCTTCCCATTGTTGCTGCCATCACTAATGGCCCTGAGGTTGAATTGGAAGCTCTGCCACAGAGATAAGTGGTTGAAATGGCACTGCAAGGCAGCAATTGTGACAAATAAAGACAGATGAGGAGCACTGTGTTCCTATCTAGTGTCCTAAGTAATTAGCAGGTTAGAGAATACTTGAATACTATCCACCCTTCCTGTGCTCCCAGCCCCCATATACATGGATTCTGCTGCCTCCCAGCTAGAGGGTGAGAAGCAGAGGTGGGTCACAGCCGAGCAGGGTGGAAGGGTGGTAGGAATGAATAACAGATTGCCCTGAGGTAGATATGGTTTCATCTTCCTGTCCTCTTCCTTTTGGTATCTGCAGATAGAGGTCAGGGCTCTGGCTCTGTCCCAGGGATGCAAGTGGCTTGAGGAATATGAGCTCAGGAAGCAGCAGGACCTTCCAGGTAGGGAGTCTAGACAGGAGTGTATGTACCTAAGAGTTGAAGATGAGAAATGGTGTACCTCAACCCTGACCTGTTAGTTTGCAGGCTATTCAGGTCCTGTTCTCCTATTCTTTGTTTCTCCTGATTCCTTGCAACCATTTTTATCTTGGTTAGTAGTATTTTTACCAAGTAATAGACAAAGGGGATGTAAAAGGATTCTGTTTTCTTTTTCACAGAAATAGTTAAGAACAGACCCATACTGAGAAAAAAAAAAAGTAGCTAACTAGGCAGAGGCCATTAAAATTGCAAGGCTACTGGGTTTTATGTACCAATTAAGGATACATAAAATACCTGCCAGTGGTTAAGAAATGACACCGTAGAAATGTGGGTGAGAATATTAAAATATGTGGGAACCTAAAAAAAAGTCAGGATCCATGAGGATGGCTGAGTTAGAAAATGATCTCTCTTTAAAATAGCTTTTTTTTTTTTTTTTCCTTTTTATTGTGCATAGGGCTTAAACTCAGGGCCGGGGTGCTGTGTCTGAGCTTTTTTGCTTAAGGCTAGTTAGTGCTCTACCACTTTGAGCCATAGCTCTACTTCCTAAAATGGCTTTTCTTTCTCTCTCTCTCTCTCTCTGTCTCTCTGTCTCTCTCTCTCTCTCTCTCTCTTCCTTTCTCTCTTCCTTTCTTCCTTTCTTTTTTTTTGTATGGTTGATTGTGAGGCTTGAACTCTGGGCCTAGGTGCTGTCTCTCAGCTCTTCAGCTTAAGGCTAGTGCTCTACCATTTGAGCCACAGCATCACTTCCAGTTTTCTGGTGGCTTATTGGAGATAAAAGTCTTATGGACTTCCCTGCCTGGGGTGACTTTGAACCGTGATCCTCAGATCTCAGCCTCCTGAGTAGCTAGGATCACAGGCATGAGCCACTGGCACCTGGCCTAAAAGCTTTTCTGAGTAAGAAAACCAAGAAACGTATAATAATCTTACAATCCTGAGATCCCTTTTGACAAACTCCATAGCCAGTCATTTTCAAATAAGGCAGCAGAATACTATGAAACCTCCACTGTCTACATCTACCAAGCTTCATCACTTCTTGTACACTAACATATGCTCTCCCCTTTAAATGAGTTTACATTCTTATACGTGTGGGTGAGTGGATTTCATTGTTATACTATTCCAGCTAATCTCATCCTCCTTTATCAGTCTCCCTTCCAAAAATTACTTCATTAGGTTTCATTGTTCTATTTACAGAGTTGCGAATAGTTTATTTCAGTATTATTCAACCTCCTTCATCTTCCTTGTTGGCCCAAACCATACCCAAGTATGTTCTTTGATTTAGTTTTTTGAAAAACCTTAATGATATCATATTCATCTCCAAGATTAAATGAGTCTGGGTAGTAGATTCTGTGGTTTCTCCCAAGCTATGACCTTGACCTCCATGCTGTCAGAGTTGCCCAGTTCTCTGTCAAAGGAGCACATACCACCTTTGGAGGAACCACTGCAGGAGATCCAAAACAGGGCCTGGCTATGTGCTTTTCTCTAGAGTCTGGACCTATTGGTGCTGATAGATAAATAAGTCACAAAAGACCAGGTACTATTTATACAAAAATGTTTAGGAACACTATGGTTAGGGTTATAAGGTAGTTCAGTGTGTACAAGAAGATACTAGTAAAGGCCAGCTTCAGGAGAGGCTTGTTTGTAAGGAGTTGGGTGTCTTTTCTTGATAGGTGCCCTGCAGAGAGGTAGGACTCTAAGCAGTAAGAGTGGCTTTTGGAGCCGGGCGCTGGTGGCTCACGCCTGTAATCCTAGCTACTCAGGAGGCTGAGATCTGAGGATCACAGTTCAAAGCCAGCCCGGGCGGGAAAGACTGTGAGACTCCTATCTCCAATAACCACCAGAAAACCTGAAGTGGCACTGTAGCTCAAGTGGTAGAGCGCTCGCCTTGAGCTGAAGAGCTGAGGGACAGCGCCCAGGCTCAGAGTTCAAGCCCCACGACCGACAAAAAAAAAAAAGAGTGGCTTTTGGAAGAGAGGGCAGGCAGACACTGCAGCAGAGCGATATGTGGAAGGACAAGTCTATGCAGTCTGTGTTTCCCAGTCATTTGTCTCTTGTTAGTGAGCTTCTGTTACCTGTGGTTAGCTGCATTCAGATTTCCTGGCACCACCCATCAACAGGTCTAAGTCTGAGGTCTGAAGCAAGGAGCCACAGATAAGGCTACTTCGCTCCCAAGCAAAGCACATTTCAGTTTCCCTTTCTTACAAAAGGATAGCATATTGTAAATAGAGAACTGACCTAGAGAGATTGAGGTCAGATGAGGGATTAAAGAAGGTTTTTCCAGATCAGGAAATAGCAAGCTTGAACTAGTCCCTGTTGGTTCTCACTTGACACATGTCAGGTAATCTCTCATATAGAGATACCATAGATCATATAGATCATAGGGATCATAAGGAGATCATGGATTTGGGAGAACAGTGGAAATGATCATAAAGTGAGAGAGACCAGAACCAGAGTGAGAGGAGATCCCAGTGAAAGAACAAAAAGGAAAACATGGGGACTGGAGGTGTGGCTCAAGCCTGTAATCCTAGCTCCTGGGGACACAGACCAGTTTGAGGGTAGCGCAGGCAAAAAGAATTTCTTGAGGTGGGAGGGCAGGGATGATAGGGGAAAAATAAAGGAAGAGGCAACAATGCTTGATAGGAAATGTACTCATTACCTTGCTTATGTAACTGTAACCCCTCTGTACAGTATTTTCACAATAAAAAACTTACTTAAAAAAAAAAAGAGGGCTGGGAAGGTGGCTCAGTGGTAGAGCACTTGCCTTGCATGTATGAGTCCCTGGGTTCAATTCCTCAGCACCACATAAGCAGGAAAAAAAAAAGGCCGGAAATGGCGCTGTGGCTCAAGTGGTAGCACTTGCCTTGAGCTGAAGAGCTGAGGGACAGTGCCCAGTCCCAGAGTTCAGGCCCCACAACTGGACCAAAAAAAAAAAAAAGAATTTCTTGAGATTCCAGCTCAACCAATAATAACTGGGCACTGTGGCGCTCACCTTTTATCCCAGGTATGGCTCACGGAATAGAGTGCCTGCCTAGCATGCACAAGGCCCTATGTTCAAGCCATACTATTGCCAAAAAAAAAAAAAAAAAGGAAAGGAAAGCTTATCAGGTTGCTGATGCACTGAGTGAGAAAGGCTTCTTAGGCTGCATGTAGAATAATTTAACTTTAGAGCTAAACAGACTGTCAAGTCATATGATATGAAATCCCAATTCCTTACTTTATTCACCTTTGAGCCTCTTGTGGTAATTTGTACACAATTGATACAAAATCACTACATAATGAATACCGGGTAGTCTTGAAATACTGTGTGCAGAATCATGAGTGAATATTGAGAAAGCTATAATATTCCTCTTATCCCCTACCATCCAGCCAGCAGCTATTTCCTCTGTTCTCTTACACAATTCTCAAGTAGATAAGGGGATAAACAAAACTCCCCTAAGTAGTTAAAATGCTGGGAAGGGAGCTTGGCAGCATTAATAGGGTGATGTTACTGGAAAAGCATTGGAAAGAGAACTCCTTGGCCTTTGAATAAAGTGTCACAAGCTTCACCTATGAGTGGACACATGCATTCATATGAACCTTGCTTTGGACTGTATCTGAAACATCCTGATCTCAACTCATGGCAAAGACTTGTGTCTTTGTTCTCATTATCAGACTCAGAATACTATATTTTGCTATCAAGTTATAAAATGTCTGTTTTATGGAGAATTTTGTGGTAACTGCGTCTCATTTTCTCCCTCTATGGATGTGAAAGTTTCCTTGTGGAAAGGACCCCTCAGTGGGTAGCAACTTGCCCAAGTGTAGTGTTGAGTGTGACTACTACTTGAGAAATTTTTCTCATTAAAGGTTTGTTTCCTTTCACAGGACACCATGAAACCCCACTGTCTGCATCTACTAAGATGCTGGAGAGATTTCCTAACAATCTACCCAAACATCGGGAAAATGTGATTCCTGCTGATATGGAGAAAAAGAACTTTGAAGAAGTAAGTAAGGCCGGGCGCCGGTGGCTCATGCCTGTAATCCTAGCTACTCAGGAGGCTGAGATCTGAGGTTCACGGTTCAAAGCCAGCCCAGGCAGGAAAGTCCGTGAGACTCTTTACCTCCAATAAAACCACTAGAAAACCGGAAGTGGCGCTGTGGCTCAAGCGGTAGAGCGCTCGCCTTGAGCTGAAGAGCTGAGGGACAGCGCCCAGGCCCAGAGTTCAAGCCCCACGACCGACAAAAAAAAAAAAAGAAGTGAGTAAGGAAGTCAGCTACCAGCTCTGCCTCTTCCTATCAGGTGTTGGCTGTGTGTCAGGGCTCAGCTGAGACAGATGGCTAACTCAAATTAGAGCAGTTTGAGGGGAATTTAGTACTGGAACCACTCACATGGATGTGGACAGTACTAAAGGTTTTCATAACATTCCTCGGCCTAAAGCCAAAGAGGGCAAATGGGAAGGGTCCCAGGGATTCAGAGCCCTATTCTCCAATCTGGAGATAACCAGGCTAGAGAAATATACTGATTCCTATAACAGCAATCTGAGCAACATTGCTCAGAATTAGTCATACCTATTCCTTCCTGCGCACTTAGAAAGTAAAACTATAAAGAAAAATAAGACATTAATCCAATACCCTGAGTAGCTAAAGTCCAGGTTTTTATATTGAACCACCTGATCTAGAGCAAAGAATCTTTTAAAAATTGATTTAATACCCTGAAGTACATCTGACTCTTAAAGAGATGCTTATGAATAGATATCTTGTGTTGTCCCTAGTCACATGCTCAGCAAACATTCCTTAGCTACCTACCATCTATCTACCAGACAGATCATATCCCATAGATCATGGCACACCGTGAAGGAGAGAAGCTGGGCTGTTGTGTTTGGAAGGACTCAGAGTGCCGCTGAGAGGGGAGATTTCATCAGAGGCCCATGAGAGGTGGCGAATGACATGCACATGTGGAAATAAATTAGTATGGCTGGAGCTGTGTGTTACTTCATTGGGCAAACAGTAACAATTTATCTGAAATGCTAGATGTTTGAGGACAGATCTTGGGATTTTCCTAAGCCATTCCATGAGGCTGCAGAGACTAAGGAGATCAGAGGATAAAACTGGCTCCAAATTTGTCTATTATTGTTATTGTTGTTACTGTTATTATTATTTTGGTGCTAGTCACGGGGTTTGAACTCAAGGCCTAGGTACTGTCCCTGAGGCTTTTGTTTTTCTTTCAAGGCTAGCATTTTTCCACATGAGCCACAGCTTCATTTTTACTTTTTTTGTTGCTGTTGGTTAATCGAAATGAGTCTCACAGACTTTCATGCCTGGGCTGGCTTTCGACCACAATCCTCAGCTCTCAACCTCCTGACTTAGGCCTACAGCTACCAGTACCTGGCAATTCGGAGTTTCTTACTAAAAAATTTCTTTAACAGAGATAGGCTGACGCCTGTCTCCTAACTCATCAGGAGGCTGAGACCTAAGGATTATGGTTTGACACCAGCCCAGGCAGGAAAGTCTGTGAAACTCTCATCTCTAATTACCCACCTAAAAACTGGAAGTAGAGCTGTCGCTCAAAGTGATAGAGCACTAGCCGGAATCACAAAAGCTCAGGAACAGGCCTTGAGTTCAAACCCCACAATCAACATGAACAAAAAAGGAAAGTCTTCTGATACTTTCCAAAACAGTTTGGAGGAGGAGTAGAATTGTTGAATCAATGTTAGTTTTGGAGTTGCACTGAAAGTTTATAAGCAACATAAGAGTGGCTTCATTACTTTATTAGGTTTATTAGGTGGGTGCCTGAACATGTGTGTAACTATCCTTTTTTGTTTTTTTAATTTATTTTGTGTCACTACCCAGGCTTGAACAGTCTTGCTAGGCTTTCTTGCTCACAGTTGGCATTCTTTTTTTTTTTTTTTTCTTTTTGGTCCGGTCGTGGGGCCTGAACTTTGGGCCTAGGCACTGTCCCTCAGCTCTTCAGCTCAAGGCTAGCACTACGACTTGAGCCACAGCGCCACTTCCGGCTTTTTTCTTTTTGCTTATGTGGGCTGAGGAATCGAACCCAGGGCCTCATGCATGCAAGGCAAGTGCTCTACCACTGAGCCACCTTCCCAGCCCACAGTTGGCATTCTTCACTTGAGCAAGAAATCTTTTTTCAAAGTTTCTCCAAATATCAAATCTATTGTCAAAGAAGGAAATTTTTGCTTTCATTGAGATTTTCAAGAGTATTATCAGGATCTCAAAGCATTTCCGTGTGTATTGCTCTTAAATCTGTTTTTTATTTTGATTTCTTATATTTTGTTGATTGTGGAACTTGAAGTCAGAGCCTGAGTACTGTCTCTGAGCTTTTCAGCTCAAGGCTAGTGCTCTACCACTTTGAGCCACAATTCTCTTTTTTTCTTTTAATTTTTTTTTGGGGTCTGGTTGTGGGGCTGAACTCTGGGCCTGGGCGCTGTCCCTCAGCTCTTCAGCTCAACACTAGCACTCTACCACTTGAGCCACAGTGCCACTTCTGGCTTTTTTCTTTTTGCTTATGTGGTGCTGAGGAATCGAACCCAGGGCCTCAGGCATGCAAGGCAAGTGCTCTACCACTGAGCCACCTTCCCAGCCCTTGAGTCACAATTCTACTGATGGAATTTCCACAATTTTCTGGTGGTTAATTGGAGACAAGAGTTTCACAGACTTGAGTCTCAGGGGGTGGGAGATGGGAAGGGGAAACAAAGGAGGAGGCAACAGTGCTTGATAAGAAATGTACTCATTGGGGCTGGGAAGGTGGCTCAGTGGTAGAGCGCTTGCCTTGCATGCCTGAGGCCCTGGGTTCGATTCCTCAGTACCACATAAGAAAAAAGAAAAAAGCCAGAAGTGGTGCTGTGGCTCAAGTGGTAGAGCGTTAGCCTTGAGCTGAAGAGCTGAGGGACAGCGCCCAGGCCCAGAGTTCAGGCCCCACGACTGGACCCAAAAAAAAAAACAAAAAAAAAAAAGAAAGAAATATACTCATTATCTTGCCCATGTAATTGTAGCCCCTCTATATGGTATTTTCACAATTAAAAAAAAAAGTCTCACAGACATTCCTGCCTTGGCTGGCTTTGAATCATGATTCTCAGGTCTCAGCCTCCTGAGTAGCTAGGATTACAGGCATGAACTATTTATTAGCTTCTGACTGATTATATACCTTTTTATTGGCTTAAAAATATATATATTGCAGCATTTTAAAAAATGCCCCTTCTAGCCTACTTTTACATTGTAAGTAGAGATTACCTCTCTTGGTCACTCAGCTCTCTGTATCTAACTAGAAGTTTTACAGTGATGTAGTATGTGTGTATCTCTCTCTCTTATTCAAGGTTATTAACCTGGTTGACCAGGCTTCAGAAAACACACCAATTACCATGTCTCAGGATGTAGAAGAAAAGTTGGCTCCTGCTCCTGCCAAGCCTGAGGCTCCTGTGGACTCCATGCTCAAAGACATGGCCACCATCATCCTGAGCACCTTCCTGCTGGTGGGCTGGGTGGCTTTCATCATCACCTACCCGCTGGTAAATTCAGCCCTACCAGCCTGTCTACATCCCAGCACTCCTCCTCCTGTTGCTATTTGTCAGGGAGGGCCACACAAAAACTGCCAACACATTGCTTTTCACATTTAAAAGTCAAAATTTGCTTATCTTCAAGAAACATTGTAAGCCAAGTGCTTCTGGCTGATGCCAACTAATTCCAGCTACTCAGGAAGCTGAGATTTGAGGATTGAAGTTTGAAGCCAGCCCAGGCAGAAACATGTGAGACTCTTCTTTCCAATTGACCACCAGAAAGTTGGAAATGAGGCTGTGGCTCAAGCAGTATGAGTGCCAGCCTTGAGCCAAAAAGCTAAAGGACAGTACCTAGGCCCTGAGTTCAAGTCCTAGTACCTGCAAAAAAAAAAAAAAATGAAAGAGACATTAGGTTAGATTTCATATCCAAAGCTGAGTCTTTTACAAGAATTGGGCTACAAAACTGATTTATGTATCCTGTTTAATACTGAGGATAGTAGATGAAAATCTCTCCTCTCTTTGAAACTGCCTGTTAGATCATCTAAAGCAAAATAAAGTACGATGATTCCTTCATCTTCCTAGTTGGAAATAAGCAAACAAAAGTTCTGTGGTAGAGGAAGTGATTGCTTCCTGTTTTATTTTCCTTTACTCAGTTCTGTGAGGTCATTATTATTTATCCTCTGTCAATAAAGAAGTAACTAGGCTCTGAGAAGCTAAGTACCTTCCTTTCCTAGTGCCTTTCCTCAGTTAATAGGTAATTTTTTTTTTCCAGTTCAGAGAAAACAAGCTAAGAAACTCTCCATTGGGTTGTTGGCTATACCCCACTCCACCTCCCACACCTGGACAGGAATAATCACAAATCCCTGCTGCCTCTAATGGTGATGGAGCACAGCTTTCGGCATATTTAAGAGGAGTGAGGATTTGGGGCAGCATGGTGATAGACTCAGGGAGCAGGGCCTTGGCCAGGCGCTGTGGTTCAGGCTCTGCCTGACCTCCCGTGCACTAACTCCATCAAGTCCACAGCCATGGTGGAGCAAGAGGCAGGGCTTACTCCTCTTCACCGCCCTCCCACCCATCTGGTCATCATTCTTGCTGTTTGCTATCACTTTGGCAACAACCTCAAGACTGATAAAAAGTCAAAACATTCTCAAATTAAATAGATTCCCCTTCATCTGTCCCAACCCTCCATCTATGTCAGTCCCTTCCTTGGTAGGCAGTCTTGACCAGGCTGCTCTGGGGTTGGAGGTTTGGGGATTCGGTAGCAGGAGTTCTTACTGGCAGAAAGCCCTCTAGTCATTGAACAGATTCCACCTCCCTATGACTTCTCTCTGGTCTCCTTATGTCTTGAGTGGTTCATATGTCTCCTCTGTCTGGGGGGCACCCCTTTCCTGCAGCTTGTTTCTCCACAGAAAGAGCTATACTTACCCAGATGTGGGCGGGTTTCTCTTCCCAGAGCATGCATCAGCAGCACCAGCTCCAACACCAGCAGTTCCAGAAGGAACTGGAGAAAATCCAGCTCCTACAGCAGCAGCAGCTGCCTTTCCACCACCATGGAGATGCAACACAGGACGCTGAGCTCCTAGACACATCTGGCCTCTACTCAGAGAGCTCAGGAACCAGCAGCTCCAGCCCATCCCCCAGAGCCTCCAACCACTCAATGCACTCCAGCAGCTCTGCCTCCAAGGCCGGTGCCAGCCTCTCCCTGGAGCAAGATGATGAGGGTAAAGCCATTTGCCATTCTGTCTTCTTTCCTTTGAACACCACCTGAGAACTTGTAGTGCACCATGTCCTTCCATGAGATGATGAAATGCTGTTGCCAAGGATTCACTCTGACTTCCAAGGATTCCCCGACTTCCTTCCATGCTGTAGGCCTTCATGATAGGCTTCTGCCCCATCACATGGCATCTCCCTTCAGAGCACCTTTCCAGAGCCACCTTGGCCATCTCCATCTTTCCCCCACAGGGTTAGGAACTGCTTTTGACTGGGGGGTGGGGGGAAGGGGGACGGGGAGAGACACATCTTCCCACCAGACTTGAAAGAATTGGTGGCCAAGTAGAAAAGTGCAGCTGCAGCCCAGTTTCCTCTCAGGGAGTCATCTTAGTTGGTCGTCAGGGTCCTTATTCTGAGATTGACACAAGCCTGTGGATGTAGGCCAGTCTCTTCATTACATGTCCACCATCAGGATGTTTCAGCTCCAGGTCTTGGAGGTGTATCTTTCTCTTTTCATTAACCACTAAATAGTTATATGTAAATGAATATAAATATATCAGATTCTAGAGAGAATCCTTATCTTTGAGAAGGCTTTAAGACATGTAGTCTCAATATAATACAAAGGCACAAGCCGAATGTCCTAGCCATAAGTGAGCAGTGGGCTGAGTTGGCTCTTGCCTATCAGGAATCTGGGTTAGTAGAGTCTTCTTTTAAAACCGAACTTCTAATCAGAGGGCAAGAAGCTGAAGTCTTGAAGTTCCTCAGGTGACTGTCTTCTTTTTCCTGTTTTGTTCCAGATGAGGAAACCAGTGTGGTGATTGTGGGGAAAATTTCATTCTGTCCCAAGGATGTCCTGGGTCATGGAGCCGAGGGCACAATTGTATACCGGTAAGTAGAATAGCCAGCTCCATACCCTCCCCACCAGCTCAAACCGTGATTAGAGTAGGTGGATTTCACCTCCAGGGAGCCATGTTCTAGGAGGACGGAGCTGCTGGTGGTTGTCGGGACCTCTGGGAGGACTGTGGGTCCACAGGTGGCATTTTTTCCTACAAGCCTGACCTGCATTAACCAAAACTCAACTGCTGCTGCTGCTGGTCCCACAGGGGCATGTTTGACAACCGTGATGTGGCTGTAAAGAGGATCCTCCCCGAGTGTTTCAGCTTCGCCGACCGGGAGGTCCAGCTGCTGCGAGAATCAGATGAGCACCCAAACGTGATCCGTTACTTCTGCACGGAGAGGGACCGGCAGTTCCAGTACATTGCCATCGAGCTGTGCGCAGCCACACTGCAGGAGGTGGGTTCACTGTGACTTCCAAGGATTCCCCGACTTCCTTCCATGCTGTAGGCCTTCATGATAGGCTTCTGCCCCATCACATGGCATCTCCCTTCAGAACACCTTTCCAGAGCCACCCTGGCCATCTCCATCTTTCCCCACAGGGTTAGGAACTGCTTAGGGAGGCGGGGAGGAAGACACATCTTCCCACCAGACTTGAGAGGACTGGTAGCCAAGTAGAAAAGTTCAGCTGCAGCCTGAAGGCTGGCCTTCAGGTGCTTAAATGGGTGACAGCTTTGCCGTGGCCACTGCAGCTTGCCTTCCCTTGCCAATGGGATATCATTTTACAGTTTGCCAATTTATTATTTTGAAATTTTATTTTATTGGCTATTGATTTATAGTGTACTGAAATGGACTCATTTTATTTTATTTATTTATTTTTTTTGGGGGGGGTCCAGTCATGGGGCCTGAACTCTGGGCCTGGGACCACTTTGAGCCACAGTGCCACTTCCGGATTTTTATCTTTTTGCTTATGTGGTGCTGGGGAATCGAACCCAGGGCCTCATGCAGCAAGGCAAGCGCTCTACCACTGAGCCACCTTCCCAGCCCCAAATGGACTCATTTTAAATGTATGTGTTTGATATATGTTGACAAATGCGTATGCTCGTTTAACAGCACCAAATGCAGAACTTTTTTTTTGGTCATGGGGCTTGAACTCAGGGCCTGGGCTCTGTCCCTTGAGCTCTTTCAGTCAAGGCTAGTGTTCTACCACTTTAAGCCGCAGTGCCACTTCCAGTTTTTCGGTGGTTAATTGGAGAAAAGAGTGTCATAGGGACTTTTCTGCTGGCTGGCTTCAAACTGTGATCCTCAGATCTTAGCCTCCTGAGTCGCTAGGAGTACAGGCATGAGCCACTGGCACCCAGCAAAAGTAGAACATTTTTTTTCTCCCCAGCTATAGTAGTATAGTCTGTGTGAGAGCAGTCTTGGGCTGCATCTGGCATCTCTGCCCCTTTGCCTTCTGGGAAGTGGTCAGTTGTGGCTGGTAGGCTTGGATGTTGCTGGTTGAGTCTAGGCCATAAAAGCTTTTGCTTTGTTTCCAGGATCATCCTGAAATACTACTGTATCATTTGGATTCCACTGTGTTTACCTACGTGCACAGTGAACTTGAGCATCTAATCTTCTTTTCTTTCTCATTATAAATTAGTAAATTGGAGCCCTTTTTGTTTAAATCAGACTATTGGCCATAGGAGGTCTGTTAGAAAATACAAATTTGGGGTCTAGGAGCATGGCTAAAGTAGTAGAATGCTTCACAGATGTGAAGCCTTGAATTCAAACCCCAGTACACACCCCCCAAAAAATGTATGAAGAAAATATAGATTAGAAAGAGTATTGTTAGAAAAGGGGAGTAAAAGAAAGTGAGCCCCCGGGCCAAGAAGTCCTGCAAACTGTCTGTTATTGTGACCTTGCCCCTATGTCTCTTGTAGTACGTGGAACAGAAGGACTTTGCCCACCTTGGTCTAGAGCCCATCACCTTGCTGCAGCAGACCACCTCAGGCCTGGCGTACCTCCACTCCCTCAACATTGGTAAGAGGCTCCCCTTTGCTAGGAAGGGGTGGTGGAACGGCACAGGTAGGTACACTTCACCTTTCATTAAGCTCTTCATTACATCACTGATGTGTGAGGGTAGAGAGTAGTGTCTTGATAACTTACACAAGAATTTGAAGAGGAATAAAGTACCTAAAAAATAGAACTTTTAGAAATGGGCAAGCAGGTATATTTGGGGGTCTGACAAGGACATTTCCCCTTGTAGGGAGCCAGAGCCGCTTGTGGTAAGCACGATCAAATCTGGAGTTCTCTCTTAGTTCACAGAGACCTGAAGCCCCACAACATTCTCCTCTCCATGCCCAATGCACATGGCAGGATCAAGGCCATGATTTCCGACTTTGGCCTTTGCAAGAAGCTGGCAGTGGGCAGACACAGCTTCAGCCGCCGTTCTGGGGTACCTGGCACCGAAGGCTGGATTGCCCCTGAGATGCTGAGTGAAGACTGCAAGGAGAACCCTGTGAGTTCTGGGCACAGCCCTCAGAAAACCTTAAAACAGCCCGTTGTGTCTCAGCAGTTTAGGAGTGAAGGCATGTCAGTGAAGAATGACATTCCTTTAACAAATTGCTGCATGTGAAATCTTTATATTGTTTACATGATGGGCAAATGTGAACACTTGTCCTATGTAGGGCTTGAACTCAGGATCTGGGTGCTGTCCCTGAGTGTACCACTCTGAGCCATAGTATCATTTCAGTTTTCTAGTGGTTAATTGGAAATAAGAGTCTCTTAGCCTCCTGGGTAGCTAGGATTACAGGCGTGAACCATCAGCACCCAGCTTAGTCACTTTTTATTTTGTTTTATTTTATTTTATTTTTTGTTGGTCATGAGGCTTGAATTCTGGGCTTGGGCGCTGGGGTCCCTGTGCTCTTCAGCTCAAGGCAAGCACTCTACCACTTGAGCCACAGCACCACTTCCAGTTTTCTAGTGGTTTATTGGAGATAAAAGTCTCACGGACTTTTGTGCCTGTGCTGGCTTTGAACTGAGATCCTCAGATCCCAGCTTCCTGAGTAGCTAGGATTACAGTGTAAGTCACCAGCGCCCAGCACTTAATCACTTTTTATAACTCTGTTATATTTTGGGAAACTGAGACTTGCACAAGATGAGCAAATGTCCTATTTTCATTGTTTTTATATGTGTTTTTTATTTTACAACCTTTCATCCTTCTTTCTTTAAATTGCTTCTCTTAGGTCACACAGATGAAAGTCTCTTACACAGGTTGATTAGATTCAAGTGAAATGTTTGGGGCAAGAATAGATTGCAGGTCACTGCGTCAGGAGGCATGTGATGGCAGATAATACCATCATTGTTGTTCCCCTGTATTGATGCTAACTTGGGTCACCTATGTCAATGGCTCTCCACTGAGAAGGTGCATTTCCTCCTTTGTTGTTAGCAAGTAATGTGTGAGGTGATCCTCTGGCACAGCATAACAGTCATCTTCCTAGTCACTTTCATCTGTTGACCAACCTTGCCTGAAGCACTATGCACATGACATCCTCTCACATTCATTGGCTGACATTCTTCTATAAGAATAACTTTTTGGGGGGCGGGGGGGAGGTGACAGTACTGGAGCCTTGAAATCCATGGCCTGAGCACTGTCCTTAAGCTCTACTACTTGCCACAGTTTGACTTTCCTCCTCAGGTTGGCTTCAAACCATGATCCTCACCATCTCAGCTTTCTGAGTAGCCAGGATTACAGGCATGAGCCACTGGTGCCAGGTCAAGAGTAGCTTTATTTGTATTCCCCTTTTCTCTATCCTTTTTTTTTTTTCATAATCACTATTGTCTCAGGTTGCTTTCCTCCTCTTCTTTCTCCTCCTCCTCCTCCTCCTCCTCTTCTTTCTCCTCCTCTTCCTCCTCCTCCTCTTCCTCCTCCTCCTTTTCTTCCTCCTCCTCCTCCCCCTCTTCCTCCTTTTCCCTTCCTCCTCCTCCTCCTCCTCTTTCCTTTCTCTTTTTGATTCTAAAATTGTTCCATATCTGGTCAACAGGAGCCCTTTCGAATTGACTTCAGCATCTGTTATAGCCCACTTCTGTTTGAGCATCTTGCTCTCTAGCAAAAGTTGATACAGATTCACCTTGTACTTTTCCTGCTCAGACCTGAGTGGATCAGCCAGTGTGAGCAGAGCAGACATAGTAGGCATCTTCTTAGCCAGTTCCCTGGAGCCCATCAACTGGTCAGTTAATTACAAAAGTCAGATACAACAAAGAACCATAAGAAAGCACACTGGGTGGCCGGGCACCAGTGGCTCATGCCTATAATCCTAGCTACTGAGGAGGTTGAGGTCTGAGCATTGTGGTGTGAAGCCATCCCAGGTAAGAAAGTCCGTGAGACTCATCTCTAAAGCACCAAAAAGCCAGAAGTGGAGCTTTGGAGGATTGTTACTAGGTAGCACTTACCCTGAGCTTTTTCTTGAACTTTTCTATCCATGTCCTCCACTGGAATGTGACATTTGTTCTGCTCACCCTACAAGGCTGTTGTAAAGCTGAATGTGTAATGTCTTATTCAACGTATGTTTTCTCTAACATGGAAGATGATGAACCCTGGCCTTCTGTCACAAGCCATCTTGTAGAATCTAAGTGACCCTAGAAGCGGGCACTTAAGCCATATTCAGATCCCTCTTCCCCAGTGTTTTATCTCAAGTAGCAGGAGAGAAATGGAGTGGTGTATGTCTCCTTAAAATACAACTCATCTCCAGTGGTCTCATGGGATACGTGGTTTCAAGAGACCTCATTTGATAATGTTAAAAGTGACTTCACTGGAAATGTGACAGTTTCTTCCTGGAACCAAACTGTTTTCTTTCCTTATTGGCAAAGTTTGCCTACCTGCTGCATTAGAGGCAACAGGGCACAACAGGGAAGTCAGTGCACTTAAATACTACAGCTGTCCTCATCCACGTGTGAGGACACCAAGACACGGAGCAGTCAGGGGCTTCCAGCTCACAAGAGGCAGAGCCAGCAACTCATGACCTTGACTGTGACCACAACAGTAGGATGCCACTGCCTCCTTTACATCCACCAGCCAACTAATGCATTTGCTTTCAGGGCCTGCAGTGGAAACAGTGTTGTTTCCTTCCCCAGGGAGCCAGAACTCTGTGCGAGGCCTTTTATATCCTGCATTTCTTTTTAGACCTACACAGTGGACATCTTCTCGGCAGGCTGTGTCTTCTACTACGTCATCTCAGAGGGCAGCCACCCTTTCGGCAAGTCCCTTCAGAGGCAGGCTAATATCCTCCTGGGTGCCTGCAGCCTTGACTGCTTCCACCCAGACAAGCATGGTGAGTGGAAGACTGGGCTGGCACTGCCACTGCATCTAGAAGCCCTGCACCCCAGCTGGTCACCTGGGCTTTAGGAAGTATAGCACCACATTGGACTCGACCTCATTTTTATGGAAGTATGCACACCTATAATCCCAGCCCTGGAGAGACAGGTACAGCTACCTGTTGGGATCTAAGCTACCTATTGAGATCCTGTTTCCCCCAAAAAAGGAGATTAAATCACACATACTTTGCAAAAGGCCTATTTTTTTTTTCCAACTTTTATCTTGAATATCTCTCCGTACAATCCATATCATTTTAGTAGCTCATCATCTAGCACCTAGAGGCATAGTAGTGTCTCAAAGTACCGGGATCAGGTATTTTCAGTCATTCCTTTTCTCAAGCCACACAGTAAGTTATCTCCTTGTTGCCCCAGGGGTGGTGGGAGTTCCACATTGTTTTATTGGGATGAGTTTTTGGAGTGGAATCCTGCATGCTTTAGTGAGAGGTTTTGTTGTTTCATCATAACATTCTGTTAAATAACAAGTCATTTGTGTACATTCTCCATTTTAGAAGATGTCATTGCACGGGAGTTGATAGAGAAAATGATCGCAATGGATCCCCAGCAGCGACCCTCAGCGAAACATGTGCTAAAGCACCCATTCTTCTGGAGCCTGGAAAAGCAGCTCCAGTTCTTCCAGGTACCTGCACCTGTTTCTCCATCAAAATCTTCACTTAATGTCCCCCAGAGTTTGAAAATACAGAGAAGACAAGGAACAAAACAAGTGACTCATCTTTGTAGATGCTGCAAAGTTAAATTTTGGAACCAATACCATGAACTCCTTTGTTGATTGGACAGTTTTATGCTTTGTGATTTGCAGATAGCTTACTGGAGACGTTCTTGGTCTTAGGTACTGTGAGTTAAGGAGGACTCACCAGACATTTTTTGTTGTTGTTGGATGGTAGTCGTGGGTCTTAGAACTTTGGGCCTGGGCACTGTCCCTGAGCTCTTCAGCTTAAAGGCTAGCTCTCTGCCACTTGAGCCACAGCACCACTTCCAGTTTTCTGGTGATTAACTGGAGATGAGTCTCATGCTAGGTGCTGGTGGCTCATACCCATAATCCTAGCTACTTAGAAGGCTGAGATCTGAGGATCACCGTTCAAAGCCAGCCCAGGCAGGAAAGGCCGTGAGACTTTTTATCTCCAATAAACTACTAGAAAAAAACTGGAAGTGGCGCTGTGGCTCAAGTGGTACAGTGCTCAACTTGAGCTAAAGAGCGCAGGGACAGCACCCAGGCCCAGAGTTCAAGCCCCACGACCAACAAAAACAGCAACAAAAAAAAGATTCTTATGGACGTTCCTGCCCAAGCTGGCTTGGAACCACGATCCTCAGATCTCAGTTTCCTGAGTAGCTAGGATTACAGGCATGAGCTACCAGCTCCTGGCTCACCAGACTATTTCCCATACAGCACATGACTCTGAAGAGCAGGCTTGTGGCAGGGTGTGATGTGGTAAGCATCATGATTAAGAAGTGATACATATTATTCTGGAGTCCGATCAGGGTCTTGGCTGTAGTGAAGACCCCAGAACTTAAGTTCCTTGAGAGCAGGAGTGACTATTCTGTCCCCAGTACCTAGGAAGAACACTGCCTGGCCCTCAGCAAGTGTTTAGTAACAGTTTGAGTGGAGGGGAAGAGAGGATCAATGCCATATTCCAGAGAGCGGTGGGTATGTGTAGATCAGGACTGATCCCTCTGCTCAAGAAAACGAACAGAAACAAACATGCACAAAAGAATGTTTATCCCACCATGGATGTCTAAGTTGTATGCCTCACAAACAGCTGGCTTCCATCCATGCTGAATAACTAGAACTGCTTTGAAGATTCAAAAACAAGTGTCTTTGATATGCCCAAGGAGATAATGCAATCGTTCAAGCATTTTCTCTAGAAGTTCAAATTAGGACTTGACCCAAACCATGGCCTTTTGAAGGCTGCTCAGCATGCGGAGAGGAGAACATTTATCACTCCCTGATCCCCCAAGTGTGACCTGTTTTATTATTCGCAGGGCTCAGAGGAGCCAGTACTCAGGGTGCCTTCTGATCCTCTCGTCTTACCTAAAGCAAACACAGGTGGGGCCACCAGATCTTGTACTCTCACCACAGAATTTCATGGAAAAGAAGTCTCAACTTCATGGCATTTCTAATGTTTGAGGGAGATGTGATCATGACCCCCACCAGTTAGGACTTGAGTATATTCTGTGGACAAAGCACAGGATAACTTGAGTTTTATTTTCCTTTGTGCATTTTGGTTCACAAATATTGATCACACTTACAATTCTGTAAGTGTGGCACATATGTACATATATGAAATTCCAGAGATGCCTTCATGATCTGAGTACAAGCGTGCCTCTGAGACACCTCCTCTGTGGTGGAGAGGGTCTCCACAGGCCTCAGCCTCACAGGGGAGAAATCAGTGGATTAGGGTGGCAGGTCTCAGGTGCTCGCTGCCCAGGTCTGAGGCAGGCTGCACCCACATGGCAGTGACCATTCTGTGCAGGTGGACACTCTCCAGCTTCCCATGTCACACTGTCCAGCATCTGTGCTTGTTTCCTTTACAGGACGTGAGTGACCGAATAGAAAAGGAATCCCTGGATGGCCCAATAGTGAGGCAGTTAGAGAGAGGCGGGAGAGCCGTGGTGAAGATGGACTGGCGGGAGAACATCACCGTCCCCCTCCAGACAGGTAACGATGTGCAGCCCGGGAAGCAGCACTTCAGAAGCACCAGCCATTCCTATGAAGTTAGCATGGGCATGAGTAGGGCCACTCCGGGCTTTTGGTGTTCCCCACCCTGCTTCTTCTTTTTTTTTTTTCAAGCCAATTTGTTTTTATTTTGTTCTGAGGGTAGGGTTGTGATTTTTGGTGCAGGGGGGTCCCCCCTGCTTCTTTCTTGGGTTATCCTCTAGGGTTTGGTTACACTGATGGGTCTTTGATATGTGTTACTTAGAGTAACAGGCCAATGACAGTGTGATGGTGTAGGGGTTCTCTTCTGACCCGAGTGGAACCTAGGTGGACTTCAGGTGATCATCACTCTCAGGCCCATGGGATGCCACTCACTCCCATGAACCCAAGGATGATAGGATGTAGTATCTCAGTCTAGTGGCTGAGTTCCCAGGACCCTAGGGAGTGTTTTCTTTTAAAAAGTTACTTGCTTAACCATTTCCATCTTTCATGTTTGTCTAGATCTGCGTAAGTTCAGAACCTACAAAGGTGGCTCTGTCAGAGATCTCCTCCGAGCCATGAGAAATAAGGTACAGGGTTATGGGTCCTGCAGGGGAGGTGGCAACAACAGACACACCTATGCGTTTCTATTCCTGTGTATTCTTTTCTCTGAGAGGCCAGATGGTCACGGCTGGACTTGACAAGTTGGAGGCTATTTCTTCCCTCACAGGTTTTCTCTGTGGAGAAGTTATGGAGGTGCAGAATTAATCTCTGGGGTATAGCCTCTTAGAGCCTGTATCCTTCATGGTCTGTCTGTGCTAACTTTTTGTTTGTTTGTTTTGTTTTTTGCGGTTTTTTTGGGGTCCTGTCGTGGGGCCTGAACTCTGGGCCTGGGTGCTGTCCCTCAGCTCTTCAGCTCAAGGCTAGCACTCTACCACTTGAGCCACAGCACCACTTCCGGCTTTTTTCTTTTTGCTTATGTGGTGCTGAGGAATCGAACCCAGGGCCTCATGCATGCAAGGCAAGCGCTGTACCACTGAGCCACTTTCCAGCCCCTGTGCTAACTTTTAAAAGTTTATACAACTCTGTATAAACACAGTCTAACAGGAAGGAACCTCTAGGCCCCTTCCTCCCTGGGCCAGGAAGGAAGGTTATTGAATAAGGGATCTTGATTGTCATCCTGTCACTAAGCGGCCTTCAAACAGGGCGACACCAAAGTGGTCTCCAAGCCCACTTGGACAGATATTTCAGTTCCACATGAGTTTATTCCATTTGTATCCATCAGGACCCTCTTGGTCCTGACCGTCACAGGAGGCCTGTGCACCTCTGTCAGACGGATACTCTAATAGTGAATCTTCAGTTCTTCTAGGCTGGCCCTGCTTGCTTTGAGCCTCTTCCTGAAGAGGGGAAGCAGGCAGGATGATCGGGATGGATGGATGGATGGATAGATAGATGGATGGATGGATAGATGAATGGATGAATGGATGGATGGATGAATGGCTAGGTGCCTAAACCTCTTTTCAGCTATATTGTGCCTTCCAGCCGCTAATCCTCCGTGTGTCTGCCCATTTGCAGAAGCACCACTACCGGGAACTCCCTGTGGAGGTGCGGGAGACTCTGGGCTCCCTCCCCGAAGAATTTGTTCGCTACTTCACATCACGCTTCCCCCACCTCCTCTCACATACCTACCAGGCCATGGAGCTGTGCAGCCACGAGAGACTCTTCCAGCCCTACTACTTCCACGAGCCCCCGGAGCCCCAGCCCCCAGTGACTACAGACACCCTTTGAGCAGACAGCCCCTCCATCTGATGGCCGCAGCTAGACTCTGGGCCTGGTCTCTGCAGTCCAGACCTCTGCACCTCCAGGCTTAGCAGGGAGACCAGGCTTCCCAAACCAAGTGCCTTGAGCTGCCACTGTGCAGCCAGCGGAGGCTAATGCTGACCTCAGGAAGTGGAAGAGGCGGCCCCTCCTCTACAGGGAGCTGGGAAGAGGCTGGCCCTGAAAGCTTTCTAGGCAGGATGTCTGCAAAGGAGGGTCCATCCCAGAGGCTGCAAGAGGAGCACCATTGACCTTCTGCTGGATGAACTCGTGTCAACCGACATTTCTTTTTAAAATTTCTGTCTGACAGCAGTGTGGAGGCCTTTCTGGAAGGGAGTAAGGGAACCCTAAGGCTTGCCTGTGTGTTGGGATGCAGTAAGCGCTTCTGCTGGAAATGGGCTTGAGAGGTATGGGGCATGGAAGAGGTCATTCACAAGTATTGCCCTGGGCACAGGAGGCGCCTCATTGATCGTAAAGAGGCCCTTAGACTCCAGATTACTGGTAGCCAGTGTTGCTTCAGGCAGCAAAGCCGTGACCATCGGGCGTGAAGTTAGGGACTGGTCAGCAATGCACTCAGACCCCTGAAGTGCATCTGTAGCTCTCTGGAAGACAAAGAGAACACTCTGTTCTGGAGGCGGTGCTGGCCCAGCACAGCCATGACCTGTGGTAGATTGTGTCCTCGGCCGTTTGGGCCAGAGGTGAAGAGTTCACAGACAGGGACAGGCCTCAAGACCAAATGGGAGCAGCCCAAAGGGAGCCTCCCAGCCACGCAGAGAAAGCTCTGAGCCAGAGAGTGACTTGTAAGGTCCCTCTGTCCCAGAGGCCAACAGATGAGGACACACAGTGAGTCAGAACCCGGCACAGAGATCCAAGGCCAGGGTCACCCCCGGCTTGCTGAGCCAGATTTGATGGTTCTCCTGGCAAGTTTTAATGACTGTATTTTAATCTTACTATAGAAAGCTCCATTAGCCTAAGTGAGCTAAACTTGATGCTTACTTGTGAAGAAGAAATGCAAGCTCTATTACCTTCTATTCTATATGGTACCAAAAACTGCCATCCCCTTAAGAGTGTTCCATGGAGAACTCTCTCTAATGCTGAAACTAAAGCATTCTAGCAACACCATGTAAACGTATTCATGTCAAAGTGACGTTCCTTACATGATCACTTCCTGTTTTCTCTAAAATTAATACCATTTTTAACTTTATTTTCAGTGAGAACTTTTCCTGTGTCTCCTTCGTGAGGGGTTAGAGGGTAGAGCGCAGTGAAGTCTCAAGTCTTTGGGAGGAATCACCCTGTGAATTTCTGCAGCCAGCGCAGGGGCACTGCTGGTGAGCTGAGGTTCTACTAGTTTCCTGGAGAAAGCAGCATTACCAGCTTTCACAGGGACAGAAGTCCTCGCTGCCTCTTCCTGTGAGAGGTCTTCTGGATATGTGTGCATCAGGGCCACTTATCCAAAGCCTATTCTGCCTCTAGAATTCAATTCTTTATGCTTTCAAAATGGCCAAAGTGGCCAGAGTGGCCTTTCTTCTGAACAGGACCCTATGTCTTTGAAACTCAGCAGTGACCCCATCTGTGGAACCTTGGCCCCATCATTGGCTCCCTGGGCATCTCCTACCTTCGCACTTCACCAGTGGACTCAAGAAGTGACAGTACAAGAGAAAGTGTGAGGAGATAGGGCGGGTGCCAGGCTGGACCTAACAGGACCGCCACGGGACTGCCACGCCCCTGTTCTTGTGGCTGTTTTTCCTCTTGAGGAAGGCCCAGTTGGTTTCTAGAGGTCCTCAGTGTTTGAACCCAGGTTGCTAGGAGACAGCTTTTTCTCAAATGCCTTTTCCACTTACCAGTTAATTTCTAAGGACTTCAATTTTGTAAAATCTTTTATTCATTGTGTTTTGTTTGAGCATTTACTCTGTCGAGCTGGGCAGGCTGTGGACGCTAGGGAAATGGGTGAACGAGACAAAAGAAACTTCTGCTGTCATAAACCTTCTCATGAGAGAGCCGGCAGCAAATGAGTATCAGGGCCCTAAAGAAAACCCAAATAGCTGGGGAAAGGTGTAGTGTGGGGCTTGCCCCTTTTCTGCCCTAGTGCTGCCCGTGTCTGAGACCCCATTGGCTCCATTCAGGCCACCTTGTGTCTGTCCTCTCCTTTACTCTGAGGGACCCAGGTCATCTAAAGAGGTCTCGGGGCACTTTTGATGAAAACATCTTGGGCGTCATCTGGTGTATTCCAGTCTCTGAAAGCTTGGTTGCCCCTTGTGTTTGGTTCCTAAGGAGGAGGGGACTTTCTTCAAGCCTGAACAGCTCTTCAGCATTTGGTGTCATTAGCTCAAGTTACAGGGCTCTTATTATTCTTGGCAGGCTGTTTACCTTTTAGAAGTGTACCGTCTTCATCTCAAAGACAGAACTGAATGACCTCCTTCAAGAATCAAAGGACACAGTAACTTGCTTAAGTCTTGTGTTGAACCTTTCTCTGGCATGAACTTTTTTTCTTGTTGCTTCTTAAATCTTCCATTTATATTTAAAAGTTCCACATGTCATTGGCACCAAAGCATTTGCACTTTTGGGAACACTGGTGTCACCTGGTATGTCACTAGACCATCCCTTGGCTGAACGTGAGCCCACACTGCAGAGGCAACCCTAAAAAGTCAGTGAAGCGGTTGTCCTAGGCTCTTTCCCCTGAGACCACTGATCAGTCACAGCCCAGGATCATGTTGGAGGTCCCAGGACTAGTGGGTCCAGCTGCTGCTTTCCTTTTACCAGCTTTGAAGATAAGTTAGTTCCTCATCAGAGTTGACCTGACTAGTGAAGAGGCTTTGCGAGTGATCATTGGCAGTTCTTTCTTCGCCTGCTTTAGAGATGGTCACTCTCTTTTCAGGGATAGGACTTTGGCCACATGTGTTTTCCTGATGGCTCCGCCCCACCTAGTCGCTGGATCTTCATTTGTCTGCTTCCCATTCATTGTCTTTGTTCTGCATTGGAGGAGCCAGCAGCCCTGGAAAGAGCCACTTGACGTTTCCCCATTAGCCCTGCTCTCTGCTCTTGGCATTCCTTGAAATTGCACTTCTTTGTTTCCCAGCCCTTCTTTCCTGCCCTTCCACATCGGGGAGCAGTGGTGTTCATCGCTGGCCTGCATCTGGCCTTGCGCGGAAGAAAGTCCTCATTCTGTGTGGGGATCCCAAATTTCAGGGTTGGGCGAGCCAATTAACCTCTAGTGCAAGGTGTCCACTCTTTTCTTCCTTGTGAAATAATGATTTCTCATGAATAAGTCTGGTTTGTTAGGCACTTTTAAGTCTTTCGTATATTCATTGGAAAGCCACAAAGGGCACATCTGCTATGGGTCTCCCTGGAGCAGCCTTAACCATACTGCCAGCCGACGTCCCCGTGGGCTCGCTGTCCTGTGCGCTGTGGGCTTGGTGGGTACAGTGTTCCTTCCTTCCTTGTGTCCCTGAAGCTGTGACAGGGAGGGGGACTCCCCACTCACCTCCGCATCACAGTCTGCACGCACCGTTCTCACCTGTCTGCCTTGTGTAGTGTTCTTTTGCAATGATCTATTTATTGAACCTATTTATATTTATTTAATTTTTACTCTGAAGTATAACCAGTTACAATTGCACTTGCTGAAAGCATATCAGATCTATTTTGGACAACATCCCTGACCATTTTAAAACTGGAAAAAGAAAAGTTATACTGTATCCTTCTGCTTTGCAGTAAGTATTCTTATCCTTAAAGGGTGAATAATTTGGTCGGGGTAAAATGTTCATTTTGGGTGATTTTTTTTTTTTTTTTTCATTTTGAAATCCTGTGCCATTGTCTTCTGTATGAACAGTTAATTGGTAAATGTTGATCATGAGATATAATCCTCTTTATGGAACCTAAAATCCTTTTTAGCTTTCTATTTTGTAAACTGCCAGATTGTACAACTTTTTATGTGTATTTTTAATGCTTGATGATAAGAGGTCATTATCGAAGCTAAACAGCCTATTTTTGTACCTCCTGTACAGTTTTATAATTCTGCTGATCAGTGATGGCGACTTATTGTTGAGCCAAGTACAAATAAAAGTAGTTTTAGATTTGGAGTCAGTTTGTCTTCTTAAAGACTCAAGTGTCACTCACAAGCAAAAGTCTGGTCCCATTGTGTCCTGGGCACACAGGGTTCATGCAACCTGAGCCGCTCAGAGAAGAAGGTCCTGGTGTTCACGGCAGGATTGAGGGGCTGGAGCATCCTCGCTCAGCACTATTTGTAGGAAAAACCTTTCCTTGGAATATTGCAGGAAGTTCCCAGAAGTATTATGGGGGGAGCTGAATTCCCAGACGTGACCAGTCGGGACTCACCTGCCACCTTGCTGAGAACAAGACTCTGAAGCAGAGTTCAAGATGTTGCGAGAGGTAAAGAACCAGTGAGGTAGCAGGCCAAAAAAGTGCCAGGGAGGTGGGAAAGCCTGCGAGACAGCCAGGAGTGTCACATGCTGAGGAGGGAGCGGTCTCCCAGCATGCTTCCTCCCCTGCTCCAAGCTGCTGCAGCCTGACTGCAGGAGTCGGGCCAGTCTCTGAATTCCTGCAACAGGACAGCTTCTCACAAAGAGGACCGAAAACCCACCAACCTCAGAACACCTGATAGCTGATGCTATAGAAAGATCCTGAGGCCTTCCTTCCTTCCCCACAGCAGGAGTGGAAGCCAGTGAAGTTTCCACCCAGGAGCATGCCCGTGCTCACCCATGCTCACTAAGCATAATGCAGGGTTCTGGCCAAGCAGCTCTAGCCCTAAATCCACATGGGCAGAGGCAGCAGCCAGAATCCCCCTTTCTGAGGATCCCATCTGCAGCACTGGTACAGCCAGTCTCCATGCCCTTGAGAAAGGGCAACGCTGGGATATGGACATCACAAGGGACCTACACTAGGACTCCAGAGGAAAACATTACAATATTGTTAAAGCCACACTCTTGAAATCAAATTAGAAACCTGGGCAACAGTGGCTCATGCCTATAATCTTATTCATTTAGGAGACTGAGATCTGAGGATCGCGGTTCAAAGCCAGCCCAGGCAGGAAAGTTGGTGAGACTCTTATCTCCAATAAACCACTAGAAAACCAGAAGTAGCGCTGTGGCTCAAGTGGTAGAGCGCCATCCTTAAGCTGAAGAGCTGAGGGACAGCGCCCAGGCCCAGAGTTCAAGCCCTATGACCTACTACCACTCCCCTCCCCCTCCCCCCAAAAAAGAAAGACCAGTGTTATATGTTCAATGGAAGACTGGATGGATATCTGAGGAGTACATGAGTGACCAGAAGTTCAGCCATAAGCCTACACCACAGCCTGATGATACTGGAATAACAGACTGAGGTCTGGCTTAGGAGAAGACAGTAGTTCGGGAAGAGCACAGAGAATACAAGCAAGGAATAGCTAATGAAATCTCTTAAGGCAAACTTAAGAACAGACAATAAAAGCCCCGAAAGGATGCCCAATGCAAATATTACTTATCTGAAAGCAGAAGAGTCCAGTAAAGAAATACTAGAAAATACAAGAACAGAGAACATCTGTCATCTTAAGGTAAGGGACACTCAACTTGGTTTATGGTTTCCTAATGCGCTTTCTCAGGATGTTCTAAATATACCCAATTGCTGTGCGTGCAAAGTATAATTTAGCGCTCCCCTGGTCATATTAATTTTTAACTTGCATAGATGTTTGCGTTTGCTCTCTGTGGGGCTATTGGTATCTTCTAAAGACATAGCTCATTTCACAATCTGAATGCCTAGTTAAACATCTGGATTTTATTTTCTCCCATTCCACAAAGGGGGCAGCTAGTGGTTAATACCCACTGCCTTCAAAACAAAAAAGGCATCACCCTTGGCAAAGACCTCCTAGGCTCTCCTCTCAGCTTTCACCTGACATGTTTATGGATAAATTCACATAACGCAGCCCCCTTAAAAACAGTGTCAGCATCTCAACCCTTTCTAAAGTTACCTTTGGTCATAAAGGAATGTTGGCCACATTGCCTTTTATTCTACTGTGACAGGATACTTGTTCACTTCTAACACCAGAGGGCGCCCACATCTGGTCCCTGTTCTGGGCTCTAGATCAGCCTGGATGCTGATTCTTCTCCCATCTGGGACTTCAGAGATAAAAACTAGGATCTGGACTACAGAAGACCAAAGGGACAGGTTTTATCCAATTAATTCCTTCATTAACTCATAGTCTTATGTAATATTCACAAACTTTTCTCATTTGAGGATTAACACGTAACAGTGGGAATGATCTTGGAGCCATGAAGTCAGAATATTTACTTGTGTGTTCTTGGGCACAACACAAAACACACAGGTGCGTGTGTAGGCAACCACTGCAGCAACCTCCCAACTTTGTTCTTGAGTGTTTAGCTTTCCACGTAGCTAGGATTACAGGTGTGAACCACTGTGCCCAGCCTGAAATTCTGTTTTAGCAAGACTTCCAACCATCCATGCTCGTATGTTCAAGTCTAAGACTTCTTGCTGGAAAACACATCTGTCATAAAACTAAGGTGCTCACCTCAGTTTGATAACGATTTGCTTAGCATGTTGTTGACAGTTTAAAGAAATCTGCCAGGCACCTAGCAGACAAAGAAAGGAAAAACAGACACAGGGCTGTGATCCGCCCACAGAGTTGAGGAGGTGATTTCTAGAGGAGGGTTGTCCCAAATGATGCCCCAGGAAGTGAGGGAGCAGTGTGGTATTCTAAGCTACACATACAATACCGGAGCTGTGCACAGCTTCAGCATCCTTGTAGAGTGTGATTCTACCTACAGTCCAAAAGGAGGACTATTTCCAAAGAGGAGCCCCCACTCCCAACCTTTTCCTCCTTCATTCTCATTTTGGGTGGTCGTGATTTTGAGTCTCTTCATGACAGACCCCTGTTCTTTGCCTACAACAGACCATTTCTGACCCCGAATTCACCAAACCAGACCATACCTTTGGGGCTTTCTGATTTCCCACAATGTTGTCAACGTCATACATGTTGGAATTACTTGGAGAGCTTCTGTATATGCACCTCTACAAATAGTATACAGCTATTAAAATATGCAATCTTTGAGACAAACTAAAAATATCTGATCTGCCAGGGGCTGGTGGCTCATGCCTATAAGCCTAGCTACCCAGGAGGCTGAGATCTGAGGATCATGGTTCAAAGCCAGCCCCAGAAGAAAGTTTGTGAGACTGTTATCTGCAAGTAACCATCAGAAAACCAGAAGTGGCACTGTGGCTGAAAGTGGTAGACTGCTAGTTTTGAGCAAAAAGAGCTCAGGGACAGTGCCCAGGCCCCAAGTTCAAGTCCCACAACTGACCAAAAAAAGGATCTTTATCTGGATTTTAAGAGAGCCCTAAAGAATGCTTGGACTTGGACTAGACCCCAGGGACAGGGACAGGTGATTTCTCAATGAAAGCCACTAATTCTGTGACTTAAGCCCACTTCCTAGGAGTAGCGTGCACGCATGCGTGTGTGCGCACACGCACACACACACACAAGTTGAGGAAAACAAAGTGGTGGTTCCTCAAAAAGATTAGAATTTCCATATGACACAACAACCCCTTTTTGGGGGTAGAAACCGAAAAGAGTTGAAAACCAGGTCCCCAGTAGATATTTGTACACCATAAATAATGTCCAGAGCAGCTTTCTTTACAGCAGCCAACATGCGGAAGCAATCCAGGTACCCACAGACAGATGAACCAATTGCCAAAATATGCTCCCTATAGACAATGGGGGAACTAAGTCTTCAGCTTTAAAAAGGAAGAAAATTCTAGCATGTGCTGCCTACCATGTGGTTGAAACGAGAATTCTCTGCTAAGGGGAATAAACTAGTCACAACACGGTTTCACTTCTGTAGCGTTTCCACCATAGCCAAAGTCAGAGGCAGAAAGTAGAATGCAGGGGAGGGGGCGAGGGGAGGAATAGGTAGTTATTGTTTCATGGATTTGGAGTTTCCATTGGGGAAGATGAAAAACTTCTGGAGATAGTCGTGATGCTGGTTACAGAACAATGTGAACATATTTAATTTTCACAACTGTATAGGTTAAATTTTGTCATGTGTGTTTTACTACAATTAAAAAAAAAAAAAAAGCTGGCACTGGTGTCTCACACCTGTCATCCTAGCTACTCAGGAGGCTGAGATCTGAGGATCGTGGTTCAAAGCCAGCCTGGGCAGGAAAGTCTGTGAGACTCTTATCTCCAATGAACCACCAGAAAACCAGAAGTGGTGCTGTGGCTCCAGTGGTAGGGTACTAGCCTTGAGCTGAGGGCCAGCGCCCAGGCCCAGAGTTCAAGCCCCACGATCGACCAAAAAAAGACAGTGGAGCTCAAGTCAGATTGGTTGGTTGGTTGTTTTGTGGGTGTTTGGGGATGGGTTGGGGAGGGTGGAGGCTGAACCCACATAGGAAGCACGTGACCCACAAAGAGCAGAGAAGAAAACATCTGAGTGAAATGTGTGTTGGTGGCAGGATGGTGACACGGGTGGAGAGGATCTGATCAGTGGCTTTGCTGAACCAGCCATGCTACCTCAGCCCAGGTGTTCCTGAACCCGCAGCTCCCCTCATCTGAGCCACAGGGTAAGTTAGAGCTCCTTGCTTACCTCTGACAAAGCTTGGCGTCAAGACCTGTGTTCTGGATCTCTCCTTTCTCTGGGCCTCACTTTTCCTCCAGTAAGCAGGGACAGGAATTGGGAATCCCTAGTTTTATGGATTTGTTGTCTACCCTTAAGGCTCTTGTTCTATGTGGGCTCAAGCCCACCCGCCTGGCTGGTTTCCTGTTTGCTTTCCTCCTCTCCTTCCTCTTCTGCCTGGTCACTGGATAAGCTTCTTTCTTTACTCCCAGTTCCACGTGGGGTATGAGCCCAGCCACGGAGGCGATATGCAGCGGAAAGGACAGCCCCTTCTCTCCAAGCAAGTATGGTGAGTTCATGAGGAATTTACCCTGGGAAAGGGAATCCTTCTCAGCTGGGAAGAGGCTCCCCTAAACTGTGCTCACACTCAAACAGATCATCTTTTTTTCTTCCTTCCTCCCTTCCTTCCTTTTTTTTCCTCCTCTTCCTTCCATCCTTCCTTTCTTTCATTCATCCTTTGTCCTTCCTCCCTTCCTTCCTCCCTTCCTTCCTTCCTTCCTTCCTTCCTTCTTTCCTTCCTTCCTTCCTTCCTTCGTTTCTCTTGTTTTGGTGCTGATGCTTGGGCTTAAGCTGAGGACCTGGACTCTGTCCTTTATTTGTTTTTCTCAAGGCTAGTGCTCTACTACTTGAGCCACAGTTTTACTAGGAGCTTTTTGGTGTTTAATTGGAAATAAGAATCTCATGAACTTTCCTGCCTTGGCTTCAAACTAAGATTCTAAGATCTCAGCCTCCTGAGTAGCTCGGAAAAAGCCACTAGTGCCCAACTCTTCTTCTTTCTTGACATAAAGGAATTTCCCTTCTCTCTTTCCACTTTTTGGCAAAATTTCATAGGTGACACATAAAAAAACCCTGTGTGGCATATCTGTTGTCATACTGTACAAGTAATACAATGAACACAGATGGAATATTGCTAAGCTCTTTTTGTGCTTCTTGCTTTCTACCTTCTGTAACCTTGTGTTTATTATTTTCTTTTTTATCATAAATGCATGCCTATTTATCTTTATTTTCTGGAAGTTATACAATGCCTAGTATTTATTACGTGCTAGACACTGATCTAAATGCTTGAAAATATTAACTCATTTAATTAGTTTAATACACAACACAACTGTAATGGCGATTTCTTTTCTTTTTCCTTTATTTGGTGATAATGCGATTTGAAATCAGGGCCTTGAGTTTAAATGCTTGCTAAGCAGGCACTCTACCACTTGAGTCATTTCCCCAGCCTGTGATATCATTACTAATCTCACTTTACAGATAAGAAAGCTGAAGCATAAAGAGAATAAGTAACTTGCCCAAGGTCATAAAAGCAATAAAAAGTTAACATGAGACATGTCCACTCCATCTTAATGCAAAAGTTTGTCTAAGGGAGGAATTGTGGGTTGTAGGACAGGAGACTCTGTAGTTTTTAAAGAAAATACCTTATTATTTCTAGAGGACCAATACAAACTCTCATCAGCCATTGTTAGAGCTACTGTTGACCTGCAACCTCTCCAAACGTGTCAATCCAGTATGGTATCTCATTGCAATTTCAATCTTTTTTTTTTTTTTTTTTTTTGGTCGGTTGTGGACCTTGAACTCTGGGCCTGGGAGCTGTCCCTGGGATCTTCAGCTCAAGGCTAGCACTCTGCTACTTGAGTCACAGCCACTTCCAGTTTCCTGGTGGTTCACTGGAGATAAGAGTCTCACGGACTTTCCTGCCCCAGCTGACTTTGAATTGTGATCCTCAGATCTCAGCCCCATTTGTAGCTAGGATTACAGGCTGCCCCACTGTAACTTCAATTTTAATTTGCCTTATAATTATTGAGTTAAGGCATCTTTTAATTTTCTTGCACATTTTTCTTTTCCTTGAAATTTTCCTGTCTTCAATATAATTCAAATGATCAATTCTTTGTTATTTTATGACTGGCAGTTTTGAGGTCTTGTAAAGTCGTATCCCAGTGACATAAAAATACACTCCCTGGGGGCTGAAGGCATGGCTCAGTTGGTAGAGTGCTAGTCAGTGAGCAAAAAGCATCAGGTACCAAGTTTGAGTTCCAGTCTCAGACTAAAAACAAAAACAAACAAAAAATACTCTCCTTGCTTCTAGTTCTGGCTTTTTGCAGATTAACTGGAGTTAAAAGTCTCACAGATTTGTCTGCCTGGGCTGGCCTTGAACCTCAATCATCAGCTTTCAGCTTCCTGATTAGCTAAAATTATAAGTGTAACCTACCAGCACCAGGCTTAATCTGTAGGTTTTCAACTAACTAAATGACTGGTTGATGGATGGATTGATTGATTTTTGTCTTACTGCATTGTCTAGGACCTTTGGCGCACTGTTCAATAGAAGTAGAGATCATAAATTTGAAGGACATGCTAAGATTTACTCATTAAAAGTAATATATAAGTTGTATCTAAGTTTCCTTTCTTGAGTTCAAGAATGTTTCCTCTCACTTGCTAAGAGCTTTTTATCATGCAAGGATGTTGAATGTCATCAATGTTTGCACGTGTGTGTCCTCAGATACTGTAAGTTTTTAGTCAGGACTTCTTCAAAAAGCAGAGTCTGGAATAAAACTTGGGTTCAGGCAGGTTAATAGACAGATGCTTGTGGGAAGCAGCTGGTGAAGGACAAGGAGGAGGAGGCATGGAAGGAGGAGACGGCTGCTAAAAGGAGAATTCTGGGATCAGAATCTAAGCTTGTTACACAGCAAAGCCATCCCCTGTCTGTGCAGCTGGTATGAGAGCAGAGCACTGTGATTGAGAGCCCCGTGTCTGTATTTCCAGACATGAATAACATTCATAGACTTTGCTTCCACTGTTAAGATCAAAACTTAGATATGATGTGTTATATATGTATCATTTTTGTTTGTGGAGGCAAGATCTCAATATATAACCCAGTCTGACTTCAAATTTGCAGTCCTCCTGAATACTGGGATGACAGGTTGCTAGGTATTTCAAACCATGTGCAATCTGGTTTGTTGTTGTTGTTTGGTTGATTATGGTTTTGTTTTTGTTTTTTGGTGCTGTTCCTGGGCTCATACTCAGGGCCTGTGAGCTTTTATGCTCAAAGCCAGCTCTCTACCACTTGAACCACAGCTCCATTTCTGGCTGTTTTGGGTGTTTAAGTGGAGATAAAAGTCTCATGGACCTTCCTTGCCTAGGCTGGCTTCAAACCACAATCCTCAGATCTCTGCCTCCTGAGTAGCTAGGATTTCAGGCATGAGCCACCAGCACCCGGCCATCTCCAGGTCATTTATGTTTCTTATTTTTTATATACTAACAGATTTGATTTGCTAGTATTTTCTTTATAATTTTTGCACTTCATGAAATTGGCTTTAGTGTCCTTATTTAATCCTGTACTTGTCTTATTAGGAGACACCTTTCCTGGTGGGTTTTTTTTCCATTCTGAGAGTTTTATTAAAATTAGATTAATTGCTACTGGAACTTTTGTACAATTACCTAAATCTCGCATATTCTTTGTGGGAAGATTTTATTTATTTATTTATTTTTGGGTCCGGTTGTGGGGCTGAACTCTGGGCCTGGGCGCTGTCCCTCAGCTCTTCAGCTCAAGGCTGGAGGTCTACCACTTGAGCCATAGCACCACTTCCGGCTTTTTTCATTTTGCTTATTTGGTCCTGAGGAATCGAACCCAGGGCCTCAGGCATCACATGATGTCATCTTCCCCTGAGGATACATGGCAAATAATACACACACGCATGCGCATGCACACACAGACACAGACACACACACAGACACAGATACACACACCTATGACACAATTCTCTCAACACTTTGGCTCCAAAGCTGAAGCCCTCCCCATCATTAACATCAAGGGATCAAATGTCTAGAAAGATGTACTGAATCCAACTTATTATTATATGGAGGAGGTGTGGGAAAGGGAAAATCTAGAGTACCCGCACAGGCCCTGTCTGGTAGGTAAGGAAACATGACCCTGGAGAAGCAAGGTGGGTCTGACTCTAGTCCCTACCTTCTAAGTGAGAAATTCCCCAGTCAATTCCTTAAGGACCCCATTTCCTTTCCAAGTCTCTCTCAACATAATATCAGCTTTAATGTTTGACATCTGTATTGGATATCTAGAGAGGAAGGAGACAGATTCAAACTTGTCTATCTTTCCAACTGGCTGTACAATTTCTGAACTTCTGCTTTGTCAACTCAATTACCTCCTTCTTGTCTAATCTCCAAATCTCATCCCTAAAACACTACACAGTCCACCATGTGATACTTCACACTGAACTCCTTCCTTCTCGCTACACTACGGCAGACTAGGCCCCAGCCCGCTTCTTCTCCCCCACGTCTATATGTAGGGACCTGAAATAGTAAGAGCTGGCCCTGGCCAGGCCACACCTCCCGTCATTGTCTCTTGTAGAGCGTCCCACGCAGGTCACGCTGAAGCTGAAGCCCTCGAGGGTGGTGGTGGGCAAACCCTTCACCATCGAGTGTGGGGTGCTAGCCGTGAAGCCCCTTCAGAGCCTTACCCTGTTGCATGGTACGGAGATCCTTCAGAACCAGACCTTCAGGGATGCCATGTCTGCCTCCCACGAAGCCACCACCGCCTTCAACCGCACGGCTCAGAGACAGGATGGCCTCCTGAACTTCTCCTGCCGGGCTGAGCTGGACCTGCGGTCTCTTGGTGGGAGCCTCTTCCACAGCATCTCGGAGCCCCAGACCCTTGAGGTCTATGGTAAGGGCCACCATCTTGGGGGCAGACAAATCCAGATCCTTATTCTCAGATGGATGGGGTATACACTTGATCTTTGTTGGTTGGTTGGTTGTGGGGCTTGAACAGTAGGCCTGGCTGCTATCCCTGAGCCCTTCAGCTCAAGGTGAGCACTCTACCACTTAAGCCACAGTGCCATTTCTGGTTTTCTGGTGGTTTATTGGAGATAAGAGTTTCACAGACATTCCTGCCCAGGCTGGCTTTGAACCGAGATCCTCAGATCTCAGCCTCCTGAGTAGCTAGGATTACAGGCGTGAGCCACTGGCACCCAGCTACACTTAAATCTTGAGATCTTACTCCCCTTCAGATTCGGTTCTCTAGGACCCTTTTGTTCTAGAAGTCAAGAGTACTCCACTAGTTCTTGACATGCTTGAGCCACATGACCTTGATCAAGGCTGCCTCCTGTTTTTGGCCGTGGACAAAAATGTTCTTTGTCACCAGGGAGAGTTTCCCTGCAGTTCACTCGGATCTGCCTGAGGAGGGGCTTCGTCGGGATGGTGCTGAGTCCATTCCATGGTGGCAAGCCACCACACGCTCGTCCCCGGGGATGCTGGCGGAGGGACATCTGCCCTGGTTGGTGGGGGCCACTTTTCTCCTAGAGAGGCAGACAGCCTGGCCAGTCCTCTCTCCTCAGCCAGGTGGGCCAGGGGGTGACAGGTGGACACCCAGGATCCTGGCACCTGACGGCTTGTGTTCTTCCCCAGAGCCTGAGCAGGACCGCATGGTCTATCATCCCCATCGTGTCAGTGCTGCTGTGCTTGTTGGTGACATCTGTCCTGCTCTGCTTTGTCTGGGGCCAGCGTTTGCATCAGAGGCGGACAGGCACGTACGGGGTGCTAGCTGCCTGGAGGCGGCTGCCCGGGCACACCCTGTATGACCCGCCTGCCCACTGGCATGGCGATGCTGGCACTCAGCCCTGGTTGAAGGACGAGGACTGCAGTCCCCTCTGGAGATGTTCTTTTCGAGCCTCAATACAGACCCTTCGACGTAACCCATATCTGTCCCTGGGATCACCGCCAACAGCTGGCACCAGATGTGGCCTTCTCTCCCTCAGTGTCTCCCTCAGTCTCCTTCCTGTCCTCTCCTTCACAAAGGTTTCCAGAGCCCAAGTCTGCCCTGAGCAGCCCCTCACGGACCAGTCCAGGCCTCGGAGGACCACCCTCACTACGAGTGACCGATTCCTACTGTGGGGGGGAGGGGTGCGTCCCCAGTGCGCTTTGGGCCAGAGGGCGCTCAGGCCGTTCCTAGGAGCAGTACACAGCCCTGACTCTCTTTCTGCTAGCAGCTGGCAACCTGGGGTGAATGTTTCACGCTGGGCCCACCTCAGGGGTCCAGAAGGACTCTGTCTAGCCAGCCATTAAGGAGGCCTTAACCTCCTGGGAGAAAGGAGTGGTCCCTTCCTTTCCCACTCCATTATTATTAAGCCAAAAGTGACTCTACAGCCTTTATCACCCCCGAGAGAGGAGTAGAGGGCAGAGGTAGGCTGGGGCTCTGGTCCAGACAGACAACAGTGGGACCACATTGGCCTCACACAGCTTCTGGGCCCGGGACAGGGCTTGCAGGAGCAGGGACGGGGTCAAGATGGCAGTGGGGAGGAGCGGCCTGATCCACTGGGAGAGGCTCGTCTGGGGAGGAGGGCTCGTCTGGGGAGGAGGGCTGGGTGTGTGCGCAGCATTAGCAGACAGAAGACAGCTGCGGAGGACTCCAGGGCTGTTGAAGCTGGTGAGGACCCGGTGAGCATCCTCCCTCTCTCCCTCTCTCTCCCTCTCTCTCTCTCCCTCTCTCTCCCTCCCTCTCTCTCCCTCTCTCTCTCTCTCTCTCTCTCTCTCTCTCTCTCTCTCTCTCTCTCTCTCTCTCTCTCTCTCTCTCTCTCTCTCTCTCTCTCTCTCTCAGTCAGCTGGTCAGCTGTGGGGCTTGAACTCTGGGCCTGGACACTCTCCCTGACTTCTTCAGCTCTAAGCCAGCATTCTACCATTTGAGCCACAGCGCCACTTCTGGTTTTCTGGTGGTTCATGGGAGATAAGAGTCTCATGGACTTTCCTGTCCAGGCTGGCTTTGAACCGCGATCCTCAGGTCTCAGCCTCCTGAGTAGCTAGGATGATGGGTGTGAGCCACCGGCTCTGGCCAGCCTCCTCTTCATGGCAGGCTCTCGGCGTCACAGTAGTCTAAGGAGACCGTGTCCCATCTACCCTCCCTTCTCCCCCCCTCCCCGTACATCTGCACCCACAGTCTCTGTGGCACTGGGAGGAGGAGGTGGGGGCACATCTCTCCTGAGATGAGAGAAGACCCTTTTAGCAGCCCTGAGGTACCCTCGAGGGTTTTACCCACAATCCCCTGCAGGTTCTTTTAGCCCAGCCCTGGCCCCAGAGCAGGAAGCAGACAGTGCCCAGACCCCTCCAGCCTTACTTACACCCCTCTTTGTCCAGAGGTAGGAGGCAGGTGCTGAATCCCCGGTGCATCCTGCCTGTGAGGACGGCTTGGAGGAGGAGGCAGGGGAGGGGCTGGCCAGGGTGATGGGGGATCTCAGGGGGGACATGAGGCAGGGCAGGTAGTGGTGGTGGAACACCAAAGGCCCTTCCTCTTGGGTGTCCATCTGCTCCTCCCATTCTTCGCATTGGCCGCCCTGGTAGACCTGGGCATGCGCAAAGGGTGGATGGAAGACGGAGACCCAGGCTCAGGCTCTCCCTGCCCCACCCCTCCGTCTCCCAGCAAGTGTGCATTCACCGCACATGAGCAAGGCACTTTGCAGACTCTTCCTCCTTATTTTGTAGGTGGGAAGAGGTTGAAGAACTTGCTTGCAGCAGAGCCTAGGCTGGGGGTTATGGCAAGTGGCAGAGCACCTGCCAAGCCAGTGCCAAGGCCCTGCGTTCCACCTCCAGGATGGCCATAAATAAGTAAGTGGTACAGCAGATGTGACCTCAGAGCTGGGGTAGGGAATCCACTGAGGTGCCCCTGCCCTTCCGTGGGGGGGTCCTCACCCCGGGGTCTCCTGGGACCTGGGAGGAGGAGCACAGCAGCTGGGCCCTACTGTGGCCCCTTCTAGTACTTTCCTCCATTCTTACTCCTGACTGTTAGCGCTGTCAGAAGCACCCTTCAAACCCTCAACTCAGGGTTACAGTTCCACCCGCTTCTCAAGGGCTGGTTCAAAGGCCACCAGGGACTCTCTTCCGAGGACCCTTCCCCATCCACCTGTGGGCATGCATGCTGTGTCCTCCCCTGTGCCAGGTGGCCTTGTATTCATAGTCATTCATTCATTCACTCATTCTCTTGCTCAGCAGTATCATGGAAGCCCCTGGTGTCTGCTGTCAGATACCAAGGTACAATGGTAGCTGCTCTCTTGGGGTCTGAAGTCCAGAAATTCCCTCAGCTCCTCAGCTCAAGGCGAGTGCTCTATCACTTAAGCCACAGCACCACTTCTGGTTTTCTGGTGGTTTATTGGAGATAAGAGTCTCACAGACTTTCCTGCCCAGGCTGGCTTTGAACCTCGATCCTCAGCTCTCAGCCTCCTGAATAGCTAGCATTATAGGCGTGAGCCACTGGTGCCCAGCAAAGTCCAGAATCTTGAAGGGAACTTTCTGGGTTGGGAGGTGAAGACCCTCCCCTTCCTGAAGGCACATCAGCCTTGTCAAAGAGATTCTGCCGGAGAGGTATGCACTGGCTTCCTGCTCCCCATGCCCAGAACCTGTCCTCTAGTGGGGACCCCAGCAGGATCCTCAGCCGGGCCCGCACCCCCACGCACCTGCGGGCCAGGCAAGAATGGCCCTGGGCTCCGCGCCTCCGCCGCCAGGGACTCAGCAGCAGCTGGTGCATCTGCACGTTCCGCAGCATCATCAGCTCCAGCAGGTCTGCAGCCCGGGGTTCCGCGAGCATGCCCGGTTCAGCAGCCCACCTGTGCCTCCCCAGCCAGCCTCAACCGCCTGCCCCCACCCCGGCACCCCCATGCAGACCTCCCAGGCCCCCAAAGCAGAGGGGAGGGGTAAGAGAGGGAAAGGGTGACCCCCAAACCTTACCTTCCCCTCACACGGCCCGGCTCTGGGGGCATGGGGGGGACCCACGGGAGGAGCTGCAGGACGGTCACCCGGGGCTGGGGGCACATCAGGCAAACCCCAACGCGCCCTTCCAGTGCCTCTCTTTCCCCAAGGCCTCTCTTTCCCAGTTCAGAGTGCAGCCCTTCAGCTCCAAGGTACCCCTCTGCTTCCCGGCTCAGTGCACTCACCGGTGGGGCTGCACTCTGTGGCGGGGTGTTACCCCAACTCCTGCGGTCCACAGAGGCCATGCTCTGCTCCTGTGAGTCCTGGTTACCCGGGCAACACAGGAGCCAAAGGGGCAGAGCCCCGCCCAGTGCGCCAGGGCCCGCCCAGCATGCCAAGGCCCCACCCAGTGCTCCAGAGCCCGCCCAGCATGCCAAGGCCCCACCCAGTGCTCCGGGGCCCGCCCAGTGCTCCAGGGCCCGCCCAGTGCTCCAGAGCCCGCCCAGCATGCCAGGGCTCCACCCAGTGCTCCAGAGCCCGCCCAGCATGCCAAGGCCCCACCCAGTGCTCCGGGGCCCGCCCAGTGCGCCAGGGCCCGCCCAGCATACCAAGGCCCCACCCAGTGCTCCAGGGCCCGCCCAGTGCACCAGAGCCCGCCCAGCATGCCAAGGCCCCGCCCAGCGTACTAGGCCCCGCCCAGTGCGCCAGGGGCCCCCCCTCCAGCATGTGAAGGCCCCACCCAGTGCTCCAGGGCCCGCCCAGCATGCCAGGGCTCCACCCATTGCGCCAGGCCCCGCCCAGCATGCCAGGGCTCCACCCATTGCGCCAGGCCCCGCCCAGCATGCCAGGGCCCCACCCGTTGCGCCAGGCCCCGCCCAGCATACTAGGCCCCGCCCATTGCGCCAGGGGCCCCCGCCCAGCATGCGAAGGCCCCGCCCAGCGCGCCAAATTCACAAGCAAGGCGGGGACGTTGGCCCCACACCTCTCTCTCTCTCCCTGCGGCCGTTTGTTTACTCCCTGCTTCCTGGCCAAGGTGAGCCCGCGACACCCCACTCCCACCACGGCCGCTGAGCACTAGTGTCCCCGGATCTCCCCGGCGAGCGCTGCCCCGGGCCACGCAGGCGCAGGCCTCCGCTCCTCCTGGCGGTCTCCGCCCCGGACCTGTCACCTAGGTAACTGGCACACCCGGAGGCACGTCCTGGGCCGCCCCTGTCCCGCCTCCCCCGGACCGAGGGAGCTGTGGCCGCAGCTTCTCCCCGCCCCCTTCCCTACTTCAACCCCGGGGGACCGCAGCGCCAATGCTGGGTAGTAAGCTTCTCTTCCTGCCTGTGTTCTCTTCGTCGGCCACCCAATGAAACCTACCCGTTTAATTTACCTAACGCTTGGGAGACCCCAGGGTACCTGGCCTGTAGAGGGGAGGGCAGGGGGGAGGGAGACAGGAGAGAGCGAGCGCCACGTGGCTCCCCGGGCTCTGCTGCCCTCTGGTGGCACTTTGGGGGAACAACACAAGTCCAACGCGGGGCCGAGTCCCTGCATCCCTCTAGTCTTTGTGGGCAGGGGGCATTTGGGGTTCGCACATCTCCTCTCCTCCATCTCCCCTCCTTCACCCCACCTGCCTGCCCGCCCTCACCAGCTGGAGCTGGAAGTCCAGGGTGCCCGGCGTCGTACCCCTTGGGCCATACCCACAATCCTTCTCCTTTTGTTATTTTTAAAATGGAGTCTTCAGACCTGGGAAGGTGGCTTGGTGGTAGAGTGCTTGCCTAGCATGCATGAAGCCCTGGGTTCGATTCCCCAGTACCACATAAAAAGGAAAAGCCTTAAAGTGGTGCTGTGGCTCAAGAGGTAGAGCGCTGGCCTTGAGCCAAAGAAGCTCAGGGACAGCGCCCAGTGCCAAGAGTTCAAGGCTCAGGACTGGTAAATAAATAAATAAAATACAGTTTTCTGTTGATGATGTTGCTGGCCTGGATCGTGATTCTCCTATTTATGCTTTCCCAAACAGCTGGAATGACAGATGCTGCCACCATACACAGCTTTTTATTGAGATGAGGTCTCCTAAACTTTTTTTTTTTTTTTTTAACCTGGGCTAGACTCAAACCACCATCTTCTCAATGTCAACCTTGTGAGTATCTATGATTACATCTATGAGCCACTGTGCCCGGCTGGTATTACCAATGTTTTATCTTCACGGCTGATTGGCAGCTAATAAAGGTAGATCCCATGTGACCTAGGTAGAAATGATGGGTGTAGGTGTGGGAGATGAAGGAGACAGAGGAGAGAAAGGAGCATTAGACTGCCAAACAGATGGTTCTAAGTTTGTACACACAGCTTCTGCATAGCTGACGACCCACATGGGCCCTGCCCTTGGGTGGAAGTGCTTCTAGGTCACAAACCTAGACAGTTGCAGCGGGCTGATCCATCACAGCCTCTCCTCATCCACCTCCTCTTCCATCTTTGATAGAAAGCCAAGCTCTAGTCCAAGGGACCTACCACCTCATTAGCATATTCATTCGATTAAAAGAGAGGAAAGTTGGGCGCCTGTAATCCTAGCTACTCAGGAGGCTGAGATCTGAGGATCATGGTTCAAAGCCAGCCTGGGCAGGAAAGTCCATGAGACATCTCCAATGAGCCACCAGGAAACCAGAAGTGGCGCTGTGGTAGAGCGCTAGTGCCCAGGCCCAGAGTTCAAGCCCCATAACTGACAAAAATGAATAAATAAAATAGGAGAGAGGGAAATAATGCAAGTCACTGACAAATAAAGAACATGTGTCATAAAAGCAAACATCATCCTCCCCAGCCCCCCAAAAAAACATTTAAAAATCCAAACAAGGGCTGGGCACTGGTGTGCTTACCTCTACTCCTAACTACTCAGGAGGCTGAGATCCAAAGAACATGGTTCAAAGCCAGCCCAGGGAAGAAAGTCCAATGGACTCTTACCTCCAATTAACCACCAAAAAGCTGAAAGTGGAGCTGTGGCTCAATGGTAGAGTGCTTGAATGAAAAAGCTCAGAGGAAGAGCCCAGGAGATAAATGGAAGCTTCAATCAATCTGCAGCTGCAAAGCCACTCATCCCTCCTTCCCCACCAGGCAGGGGGACATCTAGAATATTCTGAAGTCACAGAAGGTCCAAGCTGCCAATCTAAAAGCTCAAATCGGGCCTGTGACAGGAATGGGCGGCTTCCCAGGCCAGTGGCATGCGTCCCAGCAGCCAGGGAGGCTGTGCGCACAAGGCAAACGGCCCTGCGGCTCTCCTGCCGGAGTGACCCCGCGCCAGCCTCACGCGTGAGGAGACAGGAGACATGGCGCCCACCGGCCCTTTAAGTAAAGAACCCCCACATGGTGACTGTTCCCCAACAAAGCCACCTGTGAAGCAATGGAGGGAGAGAAGCTGTGCTGAGCCACGAATCCATTTATAAACAGAGAAAAAAAGAAACCACGTCGAGGTGAATGTCATGTCTGCCAACAACAAAAAAAGTACTGCAGGACTGGGAAGGTGGCTCAGTGGTAGAGCGCTTGCCTTGCATGCATGAGGCCCTGGGTTCGATTCCTCAGCACCACATACACAGAAAAAGCTGAAAGTGGCGCTGTGGCTCCAGAGGTAGAGTGCTAGCCTTGAGCTGAAGAGCTGAGGGACAGCGCCCAGGCCCAGAGTTCAAGCCCCACGACCGGACTCCCCCCCAAAAAAAATACTGCACTAGGAAAATCAGTACTGGGAAGAGGAGGAGGACAGAGGGGGAGAGGAGAGAGTCCTCTTCTTTAAGGCATACTCAGCAGGGAATTGCAATGTGCTGTTACACGTAAGAATCTGCCGGGTGTGGTGGTACAGGCCTGTAATCCCAGCACTGAGGAGGCTAAGAGAGGAGGATCTGGAGTTTGAGGCCAGCCTGAACTACAAAGTGAGACGCTTTGGCTTTTGTTTTTAAACGTTATTCTTATTAAGATGTTGTACAGAGGTTTTCTTTTTCTTTGGAGGTAAGATGCTAACGTGGGAACTCAGCACCCGCAGGAAGCAAGGCGTGGGTCTTGAGGGTGGGTGAGGCGGTCTGTGGGGGAGGATGGGCAGGGGGAGAAAGCCTTGCGGGGTAGACGCTCAGTTCAGAGGGAACAGGGGTAGACGCTCAGTTCAGAGGGAACAGGAAGAGCCCAGCAAGGGGGAGCCCGGGGTCTGGGTAATTACTGTCTTCCTCATTTTCTAGCTGAGTGGTTATCTTAGAATCTGTAGCTGCTTAGTCATTCTTTGGTTAATGTTGTTGTGTAGAGAGACCGGCCCTCCAGGGGGCGCACAGGCGCCGTGGACTGATGCTTCCAGAAGGAATGGAAGCTTCTGTCCTAACTCTTCAGGTCGCTTCCTGGGAAAAGGCCACGGTCTCCAGAGACCAAAGCAGGCGATGCCAAGGCCCAGCCCCTGTTGAATTCCCCTGCCCCACACCCACAATGGGGCAGGTGTTCTACTACTTGAGTCACTCCCTCAGCCTTTGGCTTTTATTATTTTTCAGAAGCATAAGGCAGGCCTTATGCTTCCCACATAGCTGGGATTATAGTTACGAGTCACTGTGCTCGGTTTTGTGATTGCAAACTCCAGTGTCACTTGGATAGGTCACATCACCTGGTATTTGGTAAAGAAGATATTTAATTCATTTATTCATTCATTCATTTATAGACAGGGTCCCAGTGTGAAAGGACTGGCCTAAAACTGAAACCCCCACTGCCTCGCCTCTTACGGGCTGGGATTACAAGTGTAAGTATGATTAGATGAGATTAACGTTCATTCTAGTAGACTTTGAACAAAGAAGATTACCACCTATAATGTGGGTGGGTCTCATCAAATCAGTTAAAGGCCTATTAAGAGAAAACAGATCACCGAGGTCCCTGGATGAAGAGCGAATGCTCCCTCCAGACTGTCCGGACAGGGACAGCACCAGAGTCCTCCCTGAGTGTCCCCCCTGCCAGCGCACCCTGCAGCCGTACCTTCCCAGCCAGGATGCCCTGAACACCTGCCCCTTCTCTCTGGTGGCCTCCTCTTTTTCAGTCCCGAGTCTACCTGGGAGTCAGAGTCCAAGGGAGGAGGCCGAGAGACAAGAAAACCGCTCCTCCTCTTCCCTTGCCCGGTCTTCCCCTCCATCCTTTCTCTAGATGGAAGTAGCTCCCGGGTGTCCTGCTCAGTTCCTGAACAAGTCAAAGCTCTCTGGCTCTCCAAAAGTCATCTCCAAGCTAGTCCCTCCCCTCCCCCCCCCCCCGCCTCCACCCCCCTCCCCCCCAGCTAGCCTAGGCTACAGCTGATCTCTTCTGTTTGGGGGTGACCTCCCGGTCTCCCATCTGCCCCAGACAAAAGCAGCAGAAAGGGAGGCGTCCCTTCTCACCACCAGGCCCTCGGGCCCAGGAGGAGGGGGATGCACTGGCTCCTCCCCCCGGGCAGTAGAAGGCTGCCATTGGCTGCCAGCCCTGGAGCTCTGCTCGAAGAATCCACTCACATTGCAGGCGACCCAGAGACTTGAGATGACAGGCGTCCTCCACGGAGCCAGAGCCCCAGGGAGCAGCCGCGTCCTCTCCTTGTGTTCCCACTGTCATGGAGGCCTTGGGGGGAGTCCGGGCCCAGGGAGCCCGAGGGAGTCAGTCCCACAGCGCCTGGGTGTCCTGGCTTCAGGAGGGAGCCCTGAAGACTCTTCCAGAAGCCAGTCACAGCTCTGCCTAAAAATGGTTTGTCAGCTGGGCACCAGTGGCTCACGCCTGTCATCCTAGCTACTCAGGAGTCTGAGATCTGAGGATCATGGTTCAAAGCCAGCCTGGGCAGCAAAGGCCATGAGACTCTTATCTTCAATAAACCACCAGAAAACCAGAAGTGGTGCTGAGGCTCAAAGTGGTAGAGTGCTCGCCTTCAGCAAACGAGTTCAGGGACAGTGCCCAGGCCCTGAGTTCAAGCCCCACAACAGGAGGAGGAGGAAGAAGAAGAGAAGGAGAAGGAAGAGGAGGAGGAGGAGGGGAGGAGGAGGAGGAGGAGGTTGTGTCTTCTCCATGCTGGAGGGCACAGGTGGGCGTCAGGACCACTGGTTCTTATCTTGCTGGCTCTCCCTCCACTTCGAGCTCCTCTGAGGCCTGTTCACCCAGAGGACAGCACTGAGCATGCTCAGAAACAGGGGCACCTTCAGGAAGACCAGCAGCAGGAAGTGGACGCTGCTCAGTAGGGATCTGCAGGGGACAGAAGCCGGAAGTGAGCTGCCCCCTGGGGCAGAGGTCTTGGGTCTCCCTGTGCGCAGATCCTGGCATCCCTGGCCAGGTAGGAACAAACCTGGGAGCCCGGAAGCATGGGAGGGTCACAGTCAAGCTGTCTGCAGGCTAGACCTTAGGTGCTCCTGGTTCCTAGTACATTTGGCCTGACAGTCACCCCCTCTTTGTCTTCAGCAATTGCTCTGTCCATTGGGCTGGCCTGCAATGAGCCCCCTTCACCTATTCTTATTCAATGACGGTCATTTCTACCTTGGTTTGGGCCATGTTCTCCAGCCAGGTGGTCCCCCCCAGCCTCATAGCAGACCTGAAAGCTTCCCGGACACCTCACCCCAAAATGCTCTACCTCTGTTCCAACCCTCTCCCCCATGGATTGCCATCTGGTGCTGTGTGTGTGTGTGTGTGTGTGTGTGTGTGTGTGTGTGATCCCTGATCATAGGTGCTGTGTGTGTGTGTGTGTGTGTGTGTGTGTGTGTGTGTGTGTGATCCCTGATCATAGGTCTAACCAAAATGCTCTACCTCTGCTCCAACCCTCTCCCCCATGGATTGCCATCTGGTGGGGTGTGTGTGTGTGTGTGTGTGTGTGTGTGTGTGTGTGTGTGTGTGTGTGTGTGTGTGTGTGTGTGTGTGTGTGTGTGTGTGTGTGTGTGTGTGTGTGTGTGTGTGTGTGTGTGTGTGTGTGTGTGTGTGTGTGTGTGTGTGTGTGTGTGTGTGATCCCTGATCATAGGTCTAAAAGGCCCTGAACAGTACTGACTCTCCATCCGCCACCTTGCCATCATCCTGCATCTCCTTCTGGGTCATCTTGTTTTCTCCCTCTGCACAGCAGGAGGCCATGTTCAGCTCATGGTTAGATTTCAGAGAGCCAGTGCAGGTGCAGCTCTACATGCAGGCCGAGTCACGACGAGATTGCACATGTTCTTGGGAGGTGGAGGCCTGACAGGCCAGACATCTAATTCCCTAAACATCGCCCCGGGGACGCCCTTTCTCCGTGCTCTGCGTGCTCTGGGGCTGTCCTACTGAGCCGCTGCAGTCACTCCCCTTCTGTCTCCCAACAGCTAAACCCTGTCCACTGCCAAAGGTGGCGGACTTCAGCTGTGTCTGCTTCACTCAAGGCTGAGGGGTTCCAGGGAACAGTCAGACTGGAGAGGGAGCCAGCAAGACCCCGGAAGGAGCCTGAGAGACGTTTCTGCCTTGGTGAAGGGAAGCAGGGAAGGAGGTCTGGCTTGCATTGTGGCCGTGCTTGAATGAAGCAGGCTGAGGGTGGACGTCTAGCAGGCCAGCCCGCGGGTGCTGGTGGCATTTGAGCTGCAACTTTGGTCACCGTCCTGGGTGAGGTGCATCAGGTTGGAATGCTTCAGCCCTCAGCCAGGTTGGAAGAGTGAGAACTTCCCCACTGCCCCCAGCCCACTTCCCCACACCCTAGGCCCCGCGCGGGAAGTGGGAGGGGAGGCCTGGGACATTGACACTTGGTCCTTGGCTGGAATGGGTGGAAGAGCAGATCTCAATCCTCCACAGGCAAACCCTGAAGCTCTGCCCTGCCCCCTAGAGGCCATAGGAGACAGACCACAGGTGGTACTCAGTGTCCTCTCCAGCTACCTAACTAAAGACCCTGTCCCCTGTCTGTGTGTAGTCAAAGCTGGCCACTGCCCTGAGGATGCATCTAAGGGGTCTGTGGGGGCCCCAGTCTGAGGACACCCACAAGACAAAGCTACAGCTTTAGCCGATGAAATGACAAGATGCTCAAGGAGATTGGGTATTTGGAGAAATGACATGCCCCCCCACTCCCCCTGCCCCCCCCCCGCTCCCCCTTGTCCCTCCCACCCCCGGGTCGTGGGGCTTGAACTCTTGGCCTGGGTGCTGTCCCTCAGTTCTTCAGCTCAAGGCAAGCTTTCTACCACCTGAGCCACAGCGCCACTTCCGGTTTTCTAGTGGTTCATTGGAGATAAGAGTCTCATAGACTTTCCTGCCCAGTCTGGCATTGAACCGTGATCCTCAGATCTCAGCCTCCTGAGTAGCTAGGATTACAGGCGTGAGCCACTGGTGCCCAGCTGATATACACTTTTGAAGTATAAGTATGTCCCAGGAAATGCTTGGGATATTAAAAAAAAAAAAAAGATTTGTTGTTTATCTGAATTCCAGGATTCCTGGGTGCCCTGTGTTTCTCTGACAACTCACCCAGATGCCAGTGGGAAAGGGCTGCAGGACCCCGCTGACTTACCGGGCGTCGGGGCCGCTGCCAGTCACTGGTTGGTCACCGTTGGTTGTCTTAAGGCTTGAAGGCGTGGACGACAGATGGATTACCGTGGTTGTCATGACCGTGTTCAAGTGTTCTGAGGCTAAACAGACAGAGCAGAACACAGTTCATTCCATGGACAGCCCAGTTTTGGGTATAGCCTAAAGGCATGTTTAGTGCTATAAATTTTCCTCTAGTTACTGTGTTAACAGCATCCCACAGCTTTGGTACTGTAACAAATGTTGCTGTAAATCAGTTTGATATGATAGCCAAGACAAACTGGTGATCAGCTAAAGTATTTCACTAGTTCTTTTCCAAAGAAAAATGAATTAGCTGGGCAATGATGTCTCATGCTTATAGTCCTGGCTACTCAGGAGGCTGAGATCTGAGGATCATGATTCAAAGCCAGCCCAAGTAGGAAAGTCTGTGAGATTTTTAGCTACAATGAAGCCAGAAGTGGAGCCGTGGCTCAAGTGGTAAAATGTTAGCCTTAAGTAAAAAAAAAAAAAAAAAAAGCTAAGGGACAGCACCCTGGCTCTGGGTTCAAGCCCCAGGAGTGGTGTACACACAAAAAGAATTTCTGAGGGGTAAATTAAAGAGACAATTCACAATAATCCATTTAGCCCTGTGTACCCATACCCAACACGTTCACCGGTATGTGTGAGGCCTTCAGGCCCGGTTCACTCTTTTCTGGATCTCTGTCTTGGTGGAGGCTAGCTCCCAGCACCTGTTCTGTCCCCTCTCAGCCTCTGAGAAGCCCAGGGGTCATGGTACCCTGGTCATACATTGTAATTCTAACTCTTATGTCTCACAACACAATTATATCTGGATAGGGAATTAATGAGACAATTATGTTAATATCTTTCGAGAGAGTCTAATGCAATCTGGCTGGGTCCCTTACTAGAAGTTTGGACACATGCAAAGATCTCAAGGAGCACAGAGGCATGGCCATGGAAGAGTATGTATTGGGGGGCTGGATGGCCTATCTATTGGTGAGAATGGGTTATTGAAATCTCTTACTATCATTGTGCATGGTTCTATGCATGTTTTTAAGCCCAGTAAAAAAGCTTCCTTATAGCTGGGCATTGGTGGCTCACACCTGAAATCCTAGCTATTTAGGAGGCTGAGATCTAAGGATTGAGGTTCAAAGCCAGCCCAGGCAGAAAAGCCCGTGAGACTCTCATCTCCAATAAACCACCAGAAAACCAGAAGTGGTGCTGTGGCTTAAGTGGTAGTGCACTCACCTTAGGCTGAAGAGCTCAGAGACAGCACCCAAGCCCAGAATCCAATCTTCATGACCTATGGGGCGGCGGGTGGGGGAAGCTTCCTTGAATACTTTTATTTAGTCTCTAGACTGTACAAAGCTTTTTTTTTTTTTGCAAAAAAGAAAACCATAGTTGAGTACACTGATATTCGTTGCATATATGTTAAGAATTGCTGTATCATCGGGCTAGAGAGTTCCCTTTATCAATGTATAGTGACTTTCCTTACCTTTTCTAATTTTTATTCTGCCTATTTTATTTGGGGGGTCCGGTCGTGGGGCCTGAACTCTGGGCCTGGGCGCTGTCCCTCAGCTCTTCAGCTCAAGGCTAGCGCTCTACCACTTGAGCCACAGTGCCACTTCCGGCTTTTTTTTCTTTTTGCTTATGTGGTGCTGGGGAATCGAACCCAGGGCTTCATACATGCAAGGCAAGGGCTCTACCACTGAGCCACCTTCCCAGCCCCTCTGCCTACTTTATTAGATATGAGAATAGCTACTTCTGGTTACTTCATGATCCATTTGCTTGCAAGATTTTTTTTTTTTTTGCCAACCTTTCTGTTTAAGCAAGCATTTTGTTTTGTTTTGTTTTGTTGTTGTCCAATAGATGTGTTTTTTGTAGACAAGAGCTGGTCAGATCTTGCTTTTAGATTTAACTCATCCTTCCATGCTTTTTGTTTGAAGAACTGAATGTGAAAATTAAAAGGAATGTAGCAATGCCGGGCTTCCCCCCCCCCTTCTTCTTCCAATTTTAGTGTTAGGTTCTTTTCTCCTTCTCCTGTGTTCATCTACTTTTCTGGTAGGATTTTCCTCCCCCAGTTTTTCAAGTTTATGTTAATGTTCTCTTCTGTGTACAGGATGTCTTTCTGTATCTTCTGGAGTGCTACTTCAGTGATGATAAATTATTTTAGTTGTTTTTCTTTATCATAGAATGTTTTTATTTGTTCTGCTGGATGAGGATGAGTATTGAGTGGGCAGTTGATAACTTTTAACAAAATACCTAATTTCCATCCCTTTCTTTTAAGGTGTTTATTGAGAAATTTGGTGTTATTCAGAAGAATGCCAAATTGTAAGTGACATGCTTTACTTTCTGGCAGTTTTCAGTATGTTTATTCTCTGTACTTACATATCATGGAGGGATATTTTCCTGCTCCAGTCTGCTGGGTTTTCTAAAAACCTCCTGTACAAGGATGGGCTCCTCTTTTTCAATTTTAGGAATGTTTTTGGCTAGTTCTCTGTTGACTATGTTTCCTGTGCCTTTAGTTATCTCCTCTTCACTCCATTATTCCCATGTTTAGTCTATTAAACAGTCTTGGAGTTCTTGCAAAATCAATTCATATTTCCTTGATCTTTATTCCATATTTATTCTGTTCTTTCTACTATATAACTACTCCATCTTCAAGCCCAGAAATTCTGTCTTCCTTTTCATCTACTTTCTTGGAGAATTTCCTTATCTTTCATCTCCAGGCTTAAATTTGACAGAATTTCTATCTCTTTCTTGAAACCTTTTTTCATGTCTTGCACTAACTTCCCTGCTTCATTAATAGGTTTATCTAAGTCTCTTTTTTTTTGGTCGGTTGTGGGGCCTGAACTCTGGGCCTGGGCGCTGTCCCTGCGCTCTTCAGCTCAAGGCTAGCGCTCTACCACTTGAGCCACAGCGCCACTTCCGGCTTTTTCTGCTTATGTGGTGCTGAGGAATGGAACTCAGGGCCTCATGCATGCAAGGCAAGCACTCTACCACTGAGCCACCCTCCAGCCCCTCTATGGCTTCTTTAGTGTCTTTTGGCTGTTATTCTCTTTGTGCTCCTTAGCTGTTTATCTTCACTTGATATTCATTTGGCGTTTTACCTGCCTATTTGAATTCATTTATTTGTTTGTAAATGCAATTTGTTGATTTCATTAAACATTCTTATCATTCCTTTGGGTTTCGCATATGGAGTTTCTTCCATTTCACTGTCATTCTGATCCCTTGTTGTTGTTCACTTGTTGATTTTGGAGATGTTGTTTTCTCATATTGCAGTGTTGGAATTGACTCTATTCAACACAAAGTGTGGGGTTTTTTTGTCATCTAGAGTCTTCAGGTAACGGCTGGGGTGTGATGTGCCATGTCTGACATGGAGACAGCTCAGCTTTAATATATTTGCCAATTTAAGACCTAATTACCTATTTACAAACAGTAGAGTACAATTGGTCACACCTATTCGTATTATATACACAGGGGCTAGGGTTCTTGTATGGTGCTGTAGGGGACAAGAAGAAAAAGAGTAGTAGTGGATGTTGCGGTTAGAACTTGGGTGTGAATAGTAGGGAAGGAAAGGAAGAGACATGGAATGCTGAAGACAGAGAAGGCCAGTGGCGCGTGGTAACTGTGGCACCAACACACCCATGCGAAGATGCACAGCTCAGCTGTGGAGAAGCGTGGTAACATCGGGGGAGGACAGAGATCGGAAGGGGTGACACAATACAGGTGTAGGGGAGGTGGAATCTGCTACTGGTGAAAGAAAAGAGAGAGAGAGAAAAGAAGAAAAGCAGTCAGATGTTCTTCCCTGTGGAGGGTAAGAGTGGCCACCAGCTGGGCTCCGTCGGCTGACTGCCTGTGCTCTCCCAGCCCCAGTTCCTGCTGAGGAGCCTGGCTGGAGCACAGACGCACAGAGCCAGCGTTCTGTCTCCCCTAAAACGCGCACAGCACGCTGTGTGTCCCAGCAGTGTCCTTGAGATGACAGAAAAGACCAATGCTGCTCTGGTCAGTCACCTGCTGCTGGGTTTTCCCATAGGTGACAGGACATTCCCATGGATCTTGGGGTTGGTCCTCTTAGGGACAACGTACATTAAGTTATAAGGAAGTTCCAACTGAGCCCTGTTTGTTTCCGGCTCAAGGCTTTGGCTGTGGCTGTGGAGAGTCACCGATGAGCGACAGCCTCTTCGGGGTAGGCGCGTGGCACTTCGAGAGCCTTCCCAGTCACACCACTGGGTTAGCCTGGGATTCCCAGGGGTGACATGTTAGAAATGCTCAGTAGTACTCCTACCAGATGCAATGGGGAGAAGGTTGATTCCCCACTGCTGCTCCCTCACCCACAAACAAGGAGCACAGTGCTCTTCTCTGCCTCTTGCTTAGGTTCCTCTCACGGGGTTGCATGTGCAAGTCTTGCTTGTGAGTGGGGACTGCACAGCAGCTACAGGTGCCCCCTGCTGGGCCTGCCTTACCCCACACAGAGGACATTCCTGCTCTGTTCTTCATTGTTGCCTTTTCTCCAAGCCAGGCTTGCTGTTCTCCATATAGTTACACTCTTCTACCACTGTGGTGTGGGTTCATTTGGTTCAGTGTGGTGTGGTGTGGTTTGGTTTGGTGTGATTTGCTGTGGTGTGGTTTGGTGTGGTATGGTTAGTTTGGTGTGGTGTGGTGTGGTTTGGTGTGGTTTGGAGGGAGGGTCTTGCCAGAAGGGAAATGAAGAAAGAAAAAGAGAAAAACAGAAAACAATGCATCTAAAAAAAAAAAAATGAAAACAAGAAAGATCCAGGAGAAAGTTTCCATGCAACTTAGTAAAGTTGTTTCCTTCCTTCCTTCCTTCCCTTCCTATGCCTCCAAGCACCCCTTCTTCTTCTTCTTCTCTCTCTTTTTTTTTTTTTTTTGTCGGTCGTGGGGCTGGAACTCGGCCTGGGCGCTGTCCCTCAGCTCTTCAGCTCAAGGCTAGCGCTCTACCACTTGAGCCACAGTGCCACTTCCAGTTTTCTGGTGGTTCATTGGAGATAAGAGTCTCATGGAGTTTCCTGCCTGGCTTGGCTTTGAACCATGATCCTCAGATCTTCGCCTCCTGGGTAGCTAGGATGACAGCTGTGAGTCATGGGCGCCTGGCCTCCTTTCTTCTTTTAGTTAGTGGTTTGGGATTCAGTAACTTTAGTTTCTAATACTCTCTATTTGCCTATACTTTTCTGGGCATCCTCACCTAAACTGACACTTCCCTTAATCAACTTATCTCCACTTGGTCTATGAAGATTCACGGAAGGTAGTGGTCTGGAACCTGCCATTTGCTTACACAGCCTGGGCAGCACTGAAAGCTATTAGCAAAGACTGGGGTCTCTGGGAACCAGTGAAGGGGGTCTCCTTGGTCCATGGGCGGGGGACCATCACCCTCTCCTCTATGGCATTAGACTCAGGCCTGGGCTTTGAAGAGGAAGGTGGGAGGCCACCCTGGAGAAGGCTCTGGGTGGTGAGGGAGGGTGGTTTAAGAGAAGCCCTGCCCCTCCCGAACCCACGTGGTCAGCCCAGCTCCCCTGAGTCCTCAGGACTCAACCCCCTCCCTGAAGGGTCATGCTGAGGGACAGCTAATTCCCATGAGTGGTATCTCAGGGACAAATCTTACCTGGGTGGATTTTCACTTGAACTTCGACCCTAAGATCCATTCCAGATCTCTCAATTCCACACCAATACACATCTGCGTCACTCATCCTGAGATCCTCCATGGTCACCACGATTGTAAAGTTTGTCTGGTCATCCGTGATGGACACACGGCCCCTCTTCACCTTCTGCTCTTCTGCACTGGTCTGAACAAGGATCTTGCAGCTGCTCCAGCCTGCTCCTTGACACCACCACTTGTTGTAGGTCTTCCACGACGAAGCATATGGACACTGCACGGTCAGGGAGCCCTGCTCTGGGCCACTCACTGTCCTTGGTCCAGTGATATCAGTTTCTGCAGAGCAGCAGCCTGGAACACACCAGTCCATACACCTGTCAGCCCCCACCCTGACAACCTGCACCCCCACGCCATGACAATCCTGCTGTCCTTCAACCTTCCACTGGCCTTCCTTCCCCTCCTCCTCTCCTTCCTTCCATCCCCTCATTCCTCTTCCCTCTTCCTCCTCCTGTCTGCTCCCCACCCTCCTCCTCCCTGTTCCTCCCCCTATTCCCTTCTCCCCTTCCTTCTCTGTCCTCCTCGATGCTCCTCCCCCTCCTCTCCTCCTTCTCCTCGCCCCTCTGCATCCTCTCTTTCTTCCTCTCCTCCCCTTCCTTTTCCCATCCTTCCCTTCCTCTCCCTCCCTCCACCCCTATGGGGCCTGTCTCTCTCCTATGCAAACCTAGTCTGCTCTGACCACATGCTGGAAGGTTCCATGCCATGGACTGACACCAACGGGTCTCCTTGTGCTGTGGCCCCTCCACGCAGGCCCCATCTTCTCCATGAATTGTTCTCAAATTCCCAGTAAGAGCTAACTTTTGTTTTTTTTGGAGGGAGGGCAATGAAAGGGGAACACAAAAAAAAGGAGGAAAGATCCGGGCACCGGTGGCTCACCCCTGTCATCCTAGCTACTCAGGAGGCTGAGATCTGAGGATCGCGGTTCCAAGCCAGCCCTGGCTGGAAAGCCTGAGAAATTCTTATCTCCAATGAACCATCAAACACACTGGAAGCTCAGCTGTGTTTCAGTGGTAGAGAGCTAGGCTTCAGCAAAAAAGCTCAGCCCCCAGGCCCTGTTTAAGCCCCAGGACTGGCACCAAAAAAAGTGGAGGGAAGAAGATTGAGAAAACATAGTCAGTAATCAATGTACACTATGAAAATTGAACTGTGGAACTTGAGGTTGGGGATGAGAGGGGGAAGCCGTGCAAAACAATGGAAGGAGTGCCGCCGATGGACGCGCATCGTCCTCACCACCTGCCGTGTGCAACGGAAACCAGCTGAGCCAGCGCGAAGCCTTCAGCTCACACCCTGGTACTGCGAAAAACTGATTTTTAAAAAATGTCTTTATTCATTGGTTCATGAATCATATAGAATAGTCAGGGTAAAGAAACCGGCCTCTACAAGGTGGTGTTTCCATTTAGTTTTGGTTTTAGTTTGTTTTTGCAAGACCTGCCAGAGCGCATGCCAGGTGGTTGAACCTAACTGCTGCTGAATGACTGCGAACGCAGCCCCTTAGCCAGCTTCCTGGGACAGGCTGCCTCTGTCTCCTGCCCAGCCTCTGCCACTGGAGCCCCACTTACCTGGGAGGAGGAGGAGGAGGAGGAGGAGCAGAGCAGGGCACAGCCACGTGGTTCCATCTCCTGTCTCCATGGTGACAGGTGCCCAGCACCCTTCAAGGCCTCGACCCCTGGGCTGTGGAGAAAATGGCAGAAGCTGTCTGAATCCCCCCCAGGGGTCTCCCTCAGTTATTTCCACCCTGTCACATCTGAGGAGAAAGGAGATGCCCTTTTCTAGAAGACAAGTCCATGGCATGGAACCTTCTGGCATGTGGTCAGAGCAGACTAGGTTTGCACAGGAGAGAGACAGGCCCCATAGGGGTGGTGGGAGGGAGAGGAAGGGAAGGATGGGAAAAGGAAGGGAGGAGAGGGAGAAAGAGAGGATGCAGAGGGGCGAGGAGAAGGAGGAGAGGAGGGGGAGGAGCAGGGAGGAGGAGGGAGAAGGAAGGGGAGAAGGGAACAAGGAGGAGGAGGGTGGGGAGCAGAGAGGAGGAGGGGGAGGGAAGAGGAATGATGGGATGGATGGAAGGAGGGGAGTAGGGGAAGTAAGGGGAGAAGGGAGAAGGGAGGGGAGGAGGGAGAGGAGGAAGAGGAGCAGCAGGAGGAGAACAGGAAGGAAGGAGGAGGGAGGGGAGGAGACTGGAACAGAGAGCAGGAGGTAGAGGACAGGATGGGGACCATAAGGAGGAGAAAGACAAACCCAAGAACTGAGGAGCCTGGGGCCCGCTGCCCGGGTGGGACTCAGGCCATGGGTCTGGAAGAAGAGCCTCCCTGATGGAGGGCCGGTTTCACTGGCTTGGCACTCAGGGCGCATGCCCAGTCCCTCTGGAGAAGCCAGACTCCTGCCTCCTGACCTCAGGCCAGGTGCCGCACCCCACCACCGCAGCTGGTCTCAAATCACCCCTTCCACCAGCGCCCTGGGGCCAGAGCCTCCCCGGGGGCTCCTCCCCTGAGAGCCTGAGGAAGGGGAAGTTGCTCAATTTGGGAAGACCCTGCCCCCATGTGCCTCTCACCCCTCATTGGTCACCAGTCTGCAAGGAAAGGGTTTATGCTAATGACCCAGAGTGATGCTGGCCTGTCTTTCCACTTCCTGCACAGGTCTCTTTCCTCTTTTTCTGGGTCACATGATCCCTCCACTTATTTCCTGAATCTGCTCTTTTTCTCTTATGGGGCTTGAACTCAGGGTCCAGATGCTGTCCCTGAGCTTTTTCCTCAAGGCTAGTGCTCTACCACTTTGAGCCACAACTCCACTTTGTTTTGGTTTTGGTTTTGGTTGTGTGTGTGTGTGGTTTTGTGTGTGTGTGTGGTTTTGTGTGTGTGTGTGTGTGTGTGTGTGGTTTTGTGTGTGTGTGTGTGTGTGTGTGTGTGTGTGTGTGTGTGTGTGTTGCTGGTTAACTGGAGGTAAGAGTCTCATGGACTTTTCCTTTTTTCTTTCTTTCTTTTTTTGTTTTTGGCCTAGGCTGGCTCCAAACTTTGATCCTCAGATCTCAGCCTCCAGAGTAGCTAGGATGCAGGCGAGAGCCACCAGCACCTGGCCAGAACAACACAATTGTTAAGCCCTGCAGCTCTGGAGCTAAGTGTGCTGTGAGCGTCCAGGCTGCTCCTCCTGCAGTGTCAGGAGTGGTCTGTTCCCTCGCCTCTTCCAGCTTCTAGAGGCTGCCGTGGTGTTTGGCTTGTGGCCTCTTCCATCTCCCAGGGCAGCAAGGGTCTTTCCCCTCTCTCATCACTCTGCCTCTGGCATTCCTGCTCTGTCTGGCATTCATCTGCAGGTCCCTGTGAGGACTCAGGTACCACCTTAGCCTCCCTGGGTCAGCTGACAGGTGATTTAAATCCATCTGCTGTGCTAACCCTTCCTTGCCACTGGGCATAACATGCTCACAGTTTTTGTTTTGTTGTTGTTTTGGCAGTCCTGGAGCTTGAACTCAGGGCCTGGGCACTGTCCTTAAGTTACTTTTTGCTCAAGGCTAGCACTCTACCACTTGAACCACAGCGCCACTTCTACCTTTTTCTGTGTATGTGTTACTGAGGAATGGAACCAGAGCTTCACGCGTGCTAGGCAAGCGCTCCACCACTGAGCTGTAGTGTCAGTCCCACATTCACAGGTTTTGAGCATCACAGTCTCTTTAGGGGAGTCCTCATTGGGCCTGCTGCAGTCCCAGGTAGAGGTGTGATTTTCACTTTGAAGAGGCTGCAGGTGGCTGCACCTTGGCTGAGTAAAACACCATGATGTGGAGAACACAGGCGAAAAGTCTCTGTGAGACTCCTATCTGCAGTTAGCCACCAGAAAACTGGAAATGGAGCTGAGGCTCAAAGTGCTAGAGCGCTAGCCTTGAGCAGAAGAGGTCAGGGACAGTGCCCATGTCCCGAGTCCAAGAGCCACAACCGACAAAAAACAAAAAAAAGGCAAAGTAGTCTGGGGCTACCTTTAGGAGGGGCTACTCTTCAATAGACATTTGTGCTGGGTGCTGGCTACTCACGCCTGTAATTCTAGCTACACCGGAGGCTGAGATCTGAGGATCATCGTTCAAAGCCAGCTGGGCAGGAAAGTCCATGAGACTCTTATCTCCCATTAACAAGCAAAAGGAAAAAACCTGGAAATGGATCTGTGGCTTAAGTGGTAGAGCACCTGTCTTGAGCAAAAAAGCTAATGAATAGTGCCTAGGACTTGAGTTCAAGCCTCAGTACTGGCATGCAAACACACACACACACACACACACACACACACACACACCTCGACATTTAAAAACTTCCAGACCTAGCCTAATCCCCATCCCCCTAACTTTTGCAGAAAACTCAGAAAATTCTTGACTTTTAGATAGAGTTCACTAAGCTTCACAGAGCACAGCTCTGCTAACTCTAAGCTACCACAATGCCTGAGAGGTGTGAAAGACATTGATCCACCCCCACCCTCACCCATACCCCGCCTGGGCACCCACCCGAGAGCTCCATCAATACCTTGACACAGGTACATTTCATTCTGTGAGGACAAAAGTTCACTTAGCCTCTTGATGCCGGAGCAAAAGGCAGTCTGTGTCCCGGGGACATGGTTTGTTCCGAGATGGCTCAGAATAAACCATTTTTCCTATTTCCTGAGAGCAGGGGTATTGCTTGCTGTCCATTCGTGGCTCCAGCCTTCCTCCTCACAGTGCTAGGGAGAGGCTGGCAGGGGAATGGGAGCTGGCCCCCTGCTTTCAACACAATGGAGAGGCGCAGATGCCAACATGAGGCCCACCTGCCTCAAAGACCTCGGAAGAGCCAGCGCTGGTGCCTCACACCTGTCATCCGAGCTCTCAGGAGGCTATGATCTGAGGATCGGGGTTCACAGCCAGCCCGGGCAGGGAAAGTCCCTGAGACTCTTATCTCCAATGAACCACCAGAAAACCGGAAGTGGTGTTGTGGCTCAAGTGGTATGAACTGATGAACTCAGGGACAGCGTCCAGGCCCAGAGTTCAAGCCCCACGACCGACAAAAAAGAAAAAAAAAAAAAAAAGACCTCCGAAGAGAAATTACCGAGGTGCACGGACTTGCTGCCCCAGGCTAGCCCGTCACCCTGGGGTGCCCTGGGGATCCCTCCACACGTAGGGCCATGATAGTTCTCTCCCAGGAGCCTGTCTCTGCATCCTCCTATTGGCACACTTCCCCCCACCCCTGCCACCGCCCCCCGACACCCCTGCCCTGCAGACAGCGGCGTGTTCAGTCCTGATGGGGTGAGGCGCTGGGGGCCACTACACCCTGGCCTTCGTCTTGGTCACGGGGTCGGATCCAGGACTTGAGTGAGTGTGGAGAAGGACCAGAGGGAGCTTGAGCGAGGCTCGGGGCGCCGCAGGGCGTGGGGCTGCTGAGGAGCGCGCAGAGACTCCCAGGGTAGTTTTAGGATGTGCACTACTGCGTCTCGCCCTCTCAGATCCGCACCAGTGCTTCAGATCCTGGGCTGGAGGCTGTTCAAGGAGAAAGCGAGGGTGGAGGGGGTAAGGAGAGGGGGCAGGGGAGGGGGGGTCCCAGGCATGGCGTGCAGGGAAGGGATGAGGCTAGGATGGAAGAGGGGATCAGACTGATCATGAGCCCCCCCACCACCAGAGGAGAAAACTAACCAAGGATCCAATGGCCTTGCAGACAACATGTTAGACCTAAGTGAGAGATCCAATCACTGGTGGTCAGATCAGGAGGGGGCACCTGGCCCCAGAAGACACCACCACAATAGACAAGTTGGCGGTATCAGAGGAGGCGCCCTCTGTTTCAAAGATGGAAAAAAACCAAACCTCTTCATTAATTTTCACGTTAATGAAGCTAATATCCGATCTGTCCTTAAAAGGTGGATGGAATTGATAAAGGACGGTTCCAGCTGGAGAGGCCGCAGAGGCCGGCGAGGATGGAGAGAGCAAAGCCCTCAGGCTCAGCTGGAATTGGGGCGAGGTGCAGGGAATTGTGGGAAAGGGGACCAACCAAAATTCAGGTGGGCCACAGCGGCCAGGGGAGGGCCCAGGGAAGGCCCCGCCTTGAGCAGCTCCGTGAAGGCCCTGGAATTCCGTGGACTTCTCTGGCCAGGGTCCAGGTTCACCTGTCACAGAGGTTCCTGGGGGGCACAGGGCGAGGGGCAGTGGAAGGTTCTGGAGCTATCCTCTGGAAGCTTCTTTCTAGACATTGCTCTCCCACCCCTCCAATATTGTTGTCTTTTTTTTGGTGTGTTAGGGGGAAAGGGGGTCTGTCATGGGGCTTGAACTCAGGCCTGGGCACTGCCTCTCAGCTCTTCAGCTCAAGGCGAGCGCTCTACCACTTGAGCCCACAGCACCATTTCTGGTTTTCTGGTGCTTTATTGGAGATAAGAGTCTCAGGGACTTTCCTGCATAGGCTGGCTTTGAACCACGATCCTCAAATCTCAGCTTCCTGAATAGCTAGGATTACAGGCGTGAGCGACTGGCCCCCAGCTTCAAATCATTTTCTGAAGTATTATATCATTTTGTTTCTAGATCTATGCCATTGTTTGATGTCAAGTATCTTTCCCCCAAAAATCGAACGGTTGAGAGGTGATTGGACCATGGGGCTCTGCCTTCATCATGGAATTCTGAATTCAGAATTTGGTGGCATTATTGGGAAGTGGAGGGAGCTTCAGAGGTGAGGACTGGTTTTAGGAAATAGATCATGATTTCCCAGGGAGCATCCTTAGGAGTTATAATTGTCCCGCATTGCTCTCTCTCTCTCTCTCTCTCTCTCTCTCTCTCTCTCTCTCAACTCCACTTTTAGAGACATCAGGTTGTCCATACTGACATAAAACAACAATTTTGATGTGAAGGAAAGAAGAAAACAGTTTATTCTGAATCAAAGGAGAGTGACAGTAGCCAAGAACACAGATGCCGGTTGACCTGAATGAGGGGGAAGAGGTTGCATGGACTCCTGCAGACACAGAAAAAATCTGTCCTCCATCAACTCCGCTTTGCCAGGTGCACTGGGGGTGTGAGGCAGGGGCTGCAGCCGTGTGGAAGAACTTTTTCTGTGGGTTTCAGACGCGTGCATCTGGCTTTTAGTCACTGAGATGGGTTCTTAATTTTTGCACTGATTGACCTGGAACCATGATCCTCTCAATCTCTGCCTCCTGAGTTGCTGAGATTACAGGTGTGAGCTACTGTACTCAACAGCACTTTTCTTTCTTCATTGCATTCCTCAATAAGAATGTATTTGTACCATTTGCTTATTCACTTATCAGCTAGGGACAGGTGCTAGCTTAGTGTTTTGTTCTGAGACAGAGTTAGTGTTTCCATTAGCACAGGATAGCCCCAAACTCATAATCTTCATACCTCAGCCTCCTGAGTTCTGAGACTAGAGGTATATATCACCACATCCAGTGTTGGTTCACTTTTTAGAGTCGAGGGGGGCGGGGCGGCGGTGTATTGGGGATCAAATCAGGGTGAACTCAGGCTTTGTAGGCAAGTGTTCTACCACTTGAGCCATGTTCACATCCCTTTTGTTTTTTAGTCTTTTTAAGGTAAGGTCTGCATTAGTCTAATTGCTAGCCAAAATACCTGACAGAAACAACTTCAGTGAAGAAGAACTTACCCTGGCTCACGTTTCCAGAGGCTTCAGTGCCTGTGTGCTTGGCTCCCTGCACTTAGAATCATCATGGCAGCAATGGGTGGTGGAAGAGTTTCTTCACCTCATGGCAGACAGGAAGTAGAGGGGCAGGAAGGGACTAGGGACAGGATACCTCCAAAGATCTTCCTGCCCTCAGTGACCTACTTCTTGTAGGAGGTTCACACCTCCTAAGTTTTATAGACCCTTCCAAAACAGGGAAAGGGGGAGGGGGAGATTTCATATACACATGGTAACACCTCCAGTTGTTCTTAGGTACCTGCAGAGGACTGATTTCAAAACCAGTCCTAGAAGAAGTGGTACCACATGTGGCTCAAGTGGTAGAGTGTTAGCCTTGAGCACAAAGACGTTCCAGGACAGCACTCAGGCCCTGAGTTCAAGTCCCACAACTGACCAAAAAATAAAAAACCAGTCCTAGATACTCACATCCCCTACATAAAATGATTTCCATATATAATCTACATGTGTCTTCCCATACACCTCAAGTCAACATCTCTGCATTATGTATAACACCTGACACAATGCAAATGTAAACATTCATTATGGTATATTGCAGAGAGAAGTTTCTACATGTTCAATATAGATGGCTTTGAGAGAGAGAGAGAGAGAGAGAGAGAGAGAGAGAGAGAGAGAGAGAGAGAGAGAGAGAGAGAGAGAGAGAGAGATTGAGAGATTACTGGAATTTGAACTTAAGGTCTCTCTCATACTTGTTAGGTTGGTGTTCTGACCATGAGTCATGCCTCTAGCCCTGTTTCTTTTGTTGCCGAGCACTTCTGAGATAGGCTCTCCTTTCCTCTGGCTGCTTGTTTTAGGGCTCCCATCACAGGTAGGACAGCAGGAACATACCACAGAATGCAGCTCTCTGTTGAGAAGAGGCCTTGCAAACTTTTCTGTTCGTGCTGGCCTTGGACTCTGGTCCTCTCATTCTCAGCCTCCCAAGTAGCTAGGATTACAGGTGTGAACCATCAGCACCCATCCAGGTGCTTCTCTCTCTCTCTCTCTCTCTCTCTCTCTCTCTCTCTCTCTCTCTCTCTCTCTCTCTCTCTCTCTCTCTCTCTCTCTCTCTCTCTTTCTCTGTCTCTCAGTATTTTTGATCTTCATTTGGTTGAAATTCAGAGGGCCAATTATATATAGAGATAATACATGCACAGCGTACCTTTGGTATTAAAATTTCATTCACATGGGAAGAAGGTTTGAGGGAGGAAAATACCTATACAGGCTGTTTAGAAGGATGCTTTTGGCCAGATTGAGAAACCCTGCTGGTACCTACTGGTTAAAGCAGACCCAGTCCACCCAGTCTCAAACAGTGGGGTTATACACCTCTAACAGTGCTTCACCAAGTGCTCTACCACTTGAGCCATGCCCCAGACCTTTTTTTGGCCTTTGTTTTTTGTTTTAGATAGGACCTCCTGCTTTCACGAGGGCCAGTTGTGGACTGTGATCCTCCCTTCTCCTGCTCCTAGTAAGGGAGATTACAAGCAGGTGCCCCCACCCCCAGCTCCAGGCCCAAACTCCATGGACAAGCAGTTTCAAAAGAATTTGCCATGGTGATTTTAAACTTCCATATGGAAGAATCTTAATCTAGAACCTTCTTGTCACATATAATAAAAATGATGAATCCTGAAGGTGTCATATGACCCGGTGTCCAGTCACAAAGCGGGGAGCTGAGTTGTATCTGGCCCCTGTATGCCATCTGTCCCTGCGCCCTCCCTGCAGGCCCATCTGTGCACCTGAGAAGGCCAGTCCCTGTGCCTGCTGGGGTACCATATGGGCCAGCCGTAAATACCAGGCTCCTGCAGACCAGCATGCAGGATTTGCATGGACTTACACACATGTCTCGCTTGGTCACTGTATTGTTAAGGGCAACTGATTGCCAATACATACACATAACCAAGTGTCATTTGCTCAGCCAGTGGCTCTGCCCTCAGGTCTGAATTCACACTTCGAAGGTGGTACCTGTCCCTGGGCACTAGTTAATTTCATACCAAAAAAAGAAAACAAAACCAGCTCAACAATTAAGCAACAGTTTAACAGAATGAAGAGACCGGGAGCTGAAACATGTTTTGTCTCGGGGCTTAAGAGAAGGGAGGGCAGGTGATTGGGGAGAAGGATGGATGAATGCCGTCATCATATTCAACGTACATATGTCAATATGGAACCAAGTCACTCGAGCCATAGGGAGCTGGGACACTTGGGAGGGAAGATGGGGGGTGATATTGTTCAAGAGCTCCTGCACTCCTAACTTGACATGTTGAATTGACACAACTACTTAAAGACCTTTAAACACACACACGCACACACACACACACACAGAGACAAATAGAGTTGGGTGCTATGCCCCTCTGCCAACATGCCTCACTTCCTCTACCCAGGCTGGCTCCATCTGCATTGCCACAAGAGAGTCTGCGCTGAGCTGAGGTGACGTCACCAGGAGGCGCGGTGTGGGCGGAGCGCTCTGCACACAGGCCTCCCGTGGCGAGGATGGCGAGGGCTGTTTCTCTTGTGTGCTGCTCTGAACGTGGCCCCTCTCTGGCGACTGGCATCACCAGTTCAGGCCTTGTACTGGGCACAGGAGAAAGTTGGGTCCAGATGCAGGGAGCGAGTAGAGATGGGGACATTGGTTTGTGGCCCGCTGTGCATGCAGATCCCCTCTGCGAAGTGCAGGGAAGAAGCAGTTGGCAGGTAGCATAAAGTCCAATGGAGCCCCATGCTGGGCTAGGACGGACCCGTGGCTGCAGCATCGGACTGTCCCGATGTGGGAAAGCATGTCTTCATCTCTGGGTCCTGTACCCCATCTTTGAAAAGCTATCTTCCCCCTTAGTGGAAGGAGTTCATTGCTGATGAGTGGGATCAGACAATTTCTATAGCAAACACAGACCTTTGGAGAACAGTGTGCACAAATTGGGGGGGATTCTGGGAGTGATCTTAGGGACACCCCCACTTCCTTCTCCCATTGCTGCTCTGACTCACCTCGGCACTCCAGCCTGGAGCTGCTGGACCTTGGCCAGCCCCGGCTCGACGCACTGAACCCCCCAACCATGCGCTCTCAGGATACAGGCCCAGAAGGGCACGGGAAGCCCAGGCCAGCCCTGCCTGTGCAGAGAGGGGAAGAATGCCAGGTGCTTAGGAGCGAGCACTGTTGCATGAGCATGCTCTCTAACATCCTCCAAGATGGTTCCAAACAGGACATGGAGGCAAAGCTGTGTCTACAGGAAGGGGGTGATGACTGCCCTGGGCGGGGAAGGGAGGGACGGGTGTTGAGCTGAGCAGCTCCAGTGAAGTGACTAGGTGGTGAGCGTGGAACGTTCAGAACATTCTTTTCATGGGGAAGTGGAATGAGGACTGGAGGCAGGGGATCTGGGGAGGGAGGAGCTCTTCCTCTCCCCCCCCCTACCTCCCCCCTCCCCCCCTCATCCACTCCCCCTCCCCCACCCCCACCCCAGCAAGCAGAAGCTCCCAGGCTGAGGACACCAAGGGATTGTCCTCTCTTTCCTCCCTGAGGTACAGAAACAATAACTTCTCCCAGAATCCATCACGGCTGCATTTTGTCCAGAGTCCAAGTCTTGGCCCTGTAGTCTGACGAGCTGCCCAGCTGTATGGAGAGTTCATCGAAGACTGCCTTCTGGAGTCCCAGGTAAGCCACTCTCTCTTGCCTGGGAACTCTCTGGGACCTGTTCACCCAGACGACGGCACAGAGCACACCCAGGAGCAGGAGCAGCTTCAGGGTAATCAGGATCTGGACATAAACACTGCTGAACAGAGACCTGTGGGCAACAGGAGGACAGGAAGTGAGGCGTCTCCCTGGGGAGTGCTCCTGGGCGCCTCTTCTCTGCCTCTGTGTGCCCAGACTCCCGAGGCCAAATAATTCCGAATTGAACCGGGAAAGGGCTCGGGGCAGCCTCTCCAGGTGATTCCATGACCTCTCCTCCTTCAGCCAAGGCCTGGACATCAGAGTCTCATCAAAAGTAAGGTGAGCAGCCCAGCTTTTCAGAAACACACTCAAGGGCCACCCTGCTGGATGCTGGTGGGTAACTCACACCTGTAATCCAAGCTACTCAGGAGACTGAGATCTGAGGATCACAGTTCAAAGCCAGCCTGGGCAGGAAAGTCGTTTCTTTTTTTTTTTTTTGGGGGGGGGTCCAGTCGTGGGGCCTGAACTCTGGGCCTGGGCACTGTACCTCAGCTCTTCAGCTCAAGGCTAGCGCTCTACCACTTGAACCACAGTGCCACTCCAGCTTTTTCTTTTTGCTTATGTGGTGCTGAGGAATCGAACCCAGGGCCTCAGGCATGCAAGGCAAGCGCTCTACCACTGAGCCACCTTCCCAGCCCCATGTCCTGAGATTCTTATCTCCAACAACCACCAGAAAACTGGAAGTGGTGCTGTGGCTCAAGTGGTAGAGCACTATCCTTGAACTGAAGAGTGCCGGGACAGCGCCCAGGCCCAGAGTTCAAGCTCTACGACCACCACCAACAACAACCACAAAAGAGTCGCCCTCTCCCATCCTTCTATCCCGAAACCCCTAATCACTTGCTTTGAAGTCTTCCCCTTGTGCCATCCCCTCTGGGTCCGGCATCATCATCATCATCACAGCCTTTCTGAGTATCTTCGGGAGAGGAAGGGAAATGGATCCAAACTCCAGCCTGAAGCTAACCTGCCTCCCCACAGAACTCACAGACAGCTCCTGGTAGCAAGGAGCAAAGACAAAACAAGGACCCCTTCCCCTAGTCTGAAGTGAGGTGGGGAAGGACAAGGTGAGAGGAGGAATGAGAAGAGCAACCCAACATCTTCCAGAGGCAGCTTCCAGCCCAGACCCTGCACCGTCCCCACTCCGCCGCACCACGTGCAGCCTGGGAGAATGTAAAAATGCCTGATGCAGCATTGGAGAAGACACCAGATGGCGGAGAGGTTTTCTAGACATGATTTGCTACCCCCCCCCCAAGACCCACAGGGTCCCACAGGCTGCTGGACCCCCTCCCCATCTCTAGGCCTCAGGTCCTTACCATGAGTAGACAGCAGACACCCTATTGGTGCTGAGGTTCTGAATGGCAGTTACCAGTAGGGTGGCGGATGTGGCAGTTACCAGTGGGGTGGTGGATGTGGCAGTTACCAGTGGGGTGGTGGATGTGGCAGTTACCAGTGGGGTGATGGACGTGGCAGTTACCAGTGGGGTGGCGGACGTGGCAGTTACCAGTGGGGTGGCGGACGTGGTGATCACCATGGGCGTCGTAGTGGCTGTGGGGGGAGGGGAGTCACAGGTCAGGCCACGGCTCTGTCTCTCAGCACCTGTTTGGATCTGACGTCACACAGAACCGTCCACTCACAGCGGGTTTAGAGATATGCTCAGAATCCAAACCCAGGCCACCTCTTGGGTGGAATGGAGCTGTAGCCAGATCTTTCTGTCCATCTCTGTCTGACTCTGCGTGGCTGAGGGCAGGCATCTCCCGGGAACTGTTCTTGCTTGGTGAGGACTCCCGGACAAGGGAAGGGGGAGCAGGATGGCTCATCCTGCAGCCCTGAGACCTTCCCAGGGGTCCTGAGAGGGGGGCCCTAAGCAGCCCTCAGATGGGGACCACTTAAGTCCACCTTAACCCTGTAGGAGACAGGCACGTGGTTTCTCAGCCTCCCCCAAGGACAAGTGTCCGCCATTGGCATAAGCTATACCCCTTCACTTGACCCTACCCAAAGCCGAAGAGTCAGCCACCTCTCCCTCCCCCTGCCTCACGGGCTTCTCTCAACTCTACCAAGAGTGAGGACCAGTCTCAGAGACACGCTCCACCCTTGCCCCGTGTCCAGCCAAAAGCTCCACCACCCACGCCGCGAGAGCTCTTACCTGGGGAAACATACACGGTAACAGCCACGGCGGGGTCACGTGACAACTCATCCAGGATCCATATGGTCTGGATCTTGCACCAGTAAGGGCCGGCATCCTCTTCACGGAGGTCCCATATGGTCACCACCATGGTGGCGTCAGCACCATTGTCTCTGATGGACACGCGACCACTCCTCACCTCTTCCTCTTTCCCGTGGGTCTGAACGATACTTTCACATTCTATGTCATGCTCTCCTTTGCACCAGTATTTGTTGTAGCCCCTGTACCCCTCGTCATACCCACACTGCACACGCAGGGAGCCCCCTTCGGTGCCCGTCACAGAGCCAGGACCTGTCAGAGACCAGCAGCCTGGAAGACACAAGTTCCAGGTGTCCCTCCAGAAGCAGCTTGCTGGAGAGGCCTTCTACCCTGCCTGTCCCCTGGTCTGCCTCCTCTGGCAAATAAAACCCTTCCCCGAGGCCTTTGCCTTACATGTCACTTGCAACTCAAACTTTATTATTATTATTATTTGTTGGTTGTGGGGCTTGAACTCTGGGCCTGGGTGCTGTCCCTGAGCTCTTCAGCCCAAGGCTAGTACTCTACCACTTGAGCCACAGTGCCACTTCCGGTTTTCTGATTGGTTCATGGGAGATGAGAGTCTCACAGACTTTCCTGCCTGGGCTGGCTTTGAACCACGATCGTCAGATCTCAGCCTTCTGAGTAGCTAGGACAACAGGCATGAGCCACCGGTGTCTGGCTTAAATTTTTGTAACTTTTTTGTCTTTAAGTAGTTGTACAAAAGAGTTGTCATCCAACAAAGCAGCTTATAAACGAGGTGCATTTTGAACAACGTTCTTGCCCACCCCTTCCAACTCACCCTTTCCCTTACGTTTCTTAATTTTTAGGGGACATATTGAAATTTGTTGGCATTGAAACTGCTTTGTCAAATTTGATTTTTTTTTTTCTGATGCAACTTCTGATTTTCTTTGCAGTCCGTGTGTTGGTTTGGTTTGGTTTTGGTTGTCCTGGGGTTGAACTCAGGACATATTGCAGGCATAGCACATGAGCCTTGCCCGATGTATATTTTGCTTTAGTTTATTTTTCAGATAGGGCCTCTCACTTTTTTGCCCTGGCCAGCCTCAGATAACTATCACTCTGCCTCAGCCTCCCAACTGCGGGGAATATAGGCCCACACTAACACACCCAGCAGCCTGTTTTTCTTTAGCATGATGTTCTCTGGGTTCATTCACATTGTCATAAGTAACAGGACTGACTAGAGCATTACACAGTATGTACACATACCAAAATATTATGCTGTCCCTCATAAATACGTCCTTACCCTACGTGAACCAAAATCAAATCTTAAGAGCATTAGAAAATTGTGTTGGCAATTTGAATGTGTAGATTGTCAAATGCATAGCAAATACAAGGTCTGTTTTTGTCCATTTCATGTTGAAATTCACTTTCCTCCTCTGCCCTCTCCTCGCTCTGGAATCATCTCCTCTTGTTTTTTTTTTTTTTTTTGGGGGGGGGTCCAGTCGTGGGCCTGAACTCTGGGCCTGGGTGCTGTCCCTCAGCTCTTCAGCTCAAGGCTAGCGCTCTACCACTTGAGCCACAGCGCCACTTCCGGCTTTTTTCTTTTTGCTTATGTGGTGCTGAGGAATCGAACCCAGGGCCTTATGCATGCAAGGCAAGTGCTCTACCACTGAGCCACCTTCCCAGCCCTGGAATCAGCTTCTCTTAGCTTGCCTTTCATCCATCTCTTTCTTCCGGTTCTCAGGCTGGCCATGTAACACTTGCAGAGTGCCTCCAGACATTTAAAGCAATTACGTTCTCCCCCCCCCCCCCCCAGCCAAACTCAGGACAGGTGCAGTGTGCGGAGAGGAAAAGCCAGGAAAAGGAGGGACCTAAGCCAGGAACTGGGATGAAAATGGAGAACTGAAATCCACACTGCAAGGGATTTTGGAGCTTTAAACTGGTTCCATGAGGAACCTCCAGTCACAGATGTACCCGGGATGGACAGGTCAGGGAGATCAGTCAGCATCCTGTGCACGGGTGGAAGAGGTTTCATCAACTGAGCACCTCCAACCAATGCACTGGAGAAACAAGCAGGTCTAAACAAGCAGTGAGGTGGTGGTAAGTCCTGATTTGTGCTGTTGGCTGGTTTCTGCAGCACAGATATTCTCACCATGACTGATTTCAGGCTGTCACTGACTGTAGAGACGGAAGACATGCTCTCCTATGTACCAGCATTGGGAGCTGGTACAAGGTGACTCTTGCCACCAGTGTTACAGGTACCTGTTTCTGAAACTGAGAGTTTACTCAAACTCCACTGTGATCTAAATTATCTATTGCCATCATCATCATCATCATCATCTTTATCACCATTACCATCACAACCATAATGACTACCAGTGCTATCATCACTATTAACATCCAGTACACCACCACCACCATCATCACTACAACTATCACCACCACCAACATTATCACCAAAAAACCATCATCACCACCATCACCACTACCATCATCAACATCACTACCAACAATATCATCACTATAACCACCACCACCCTTACCACCACCATCACCACCACCAACATCATCACCAACACCATTATCACTACACCCACCACCACTAACATTATCACCAACAAAATCATCATCGCCACTACCATCCTCAACACCACTACCAACAACAACATCACTACTACAACCACCACCCTCACCACTACCATCACCACCACAACCACCACCACCATCATCACCACCACCACCATCATCACCACCACCATCATCACCACTAACATTATCACCAACAAAATCATCATCACCACTACCATCCTCAACACCACTACCAACAACATCACCACTACAACTACCACCACCCTCACCACTACCATCACTACCACCACCAACATCATCATTACAACCACCACCACCAACATTATCACCAACAAAACCATCATCACCATCACCACTACCATCATCAACAACAATATCATCACTACAACCACCACCACCCTTACCACCACCACAACCACCACCAACATCATCACAACCCCCACCCCCACCATTATCACCAACAAAACCATAATCACCACTACCATCCTCAACACCACTACCAACAACAACATCACTACTACAACCACCGCCACCACAACCACCACTAGCATCATCACAACCACCGCCAACATCATCACTGCAACCACCACCACTGACATTATCACCAACAGAACCATCATCACCATCAACATCACCACTACCATCATCAACACCACTACCAACAACAACATCATCACTACAACCACCACCAACAGCATCACCACCACCATCATCACTACCACCACCACCAACAGCAACAACAATATCATCACCACCACCACTACCATCATCACATCACTGTTACCACTATTACCACTACCACCACCACCACCATCAGTAAAGACAGTATAAGTCCCTCTGATATGTAATGAGATACATTTCTTCCAAATACCTGAGTTTAAGGATCTAAATTATTATGGATGTTAAGAGATGAACCATTTTACTGATTAAAAAATTACGTTTTGAGCCCGGGCACTGGTGGCTCATTCTTGTAATCCTAGCTACTCAGGAGGCTGAGATCTGAGGATCATAGATCAAAGCCAGCCCAGGCAGGAAAGGCCATGAGACTTTTATCTCCAATTAACCACCAGAAAACTGGAAGTGGTGCTGTGGTTCAAGTAGTAGAGCACTCACTCGCCTTGAGCTGAAGAGCTGAGGGACAGTGCCCAGGCCCTGAATTCAAGCCCCACAACCAACAAAAAAAATTATGCTTTTGGTCACTGTCACCAACCTTGAAATCTGTCTTTGCACTCATCATTCTAGAAAGAGTCTGGTCATTGCATCAGGCAGTTTCTCTGTGTGTGTGTGTGTGTGTGTGTGTGTGTGTGTGTGTGTGTGTGTGTGTGTGTGTGTGTGTGTGTGTGTGTGTGTGTGTGTGTGTGTGTATAGACGTAGGTGTGTGTGTGTCCTGAGGCTTTAACTCAAGGCCCACACACTGTCCCTTTTGTGCAAGGATAGTGCTCTACCACTTGAGTCACAGCTCCATTTCTGGATTTTTTTTTCAGTTTATTGGAGATAAGAGTCTCATGGACTTTCCTTCCCAGGCTGGCTTCAAATCACGATCCTCAGTTCTCACACTCACGAGTAGCTTACAGGCGTGAGCCAACAGTGCCTGGCCAGTTTCTATGTTTTGTGAGAGATCCTGAGCATAAATCAAACAATGAAGATTGTCTTCTCATTTTGACCCCACACTTAATTTCCCATGGAGGGGGGAATGTGTTTTCCTGCTTTTTAAAAAGTTTCCTTTCTGGAAGGCCAATGTTTGAGGGGCAATTTTGCTTATTTGTTCAAACCAGATGAGGATGATGAGTTCTTATTTATTTACTTATTGCTGCTCCAGGGCTTGAACTCAGGACATGGGTGTTGTCCCTGAGCCTGTTTATGCTCAAGGCTAGCACTCTATGACTTGAGCCATGGTGCCACTTCTGGCTTTTTCTGAGTAGTTTATTGGAGGTAAGAGTCTCACAGACTTTCCTGACCGGGCTGGCTTCAAACCATGATCCTCGGATCTCAGCCTCTTTGATTAGGAAGGATTACAGGTGTAAGCCACCAGCGCCCAGCTTCTTAATTTTGGGGTAGGGTCTCACCACGAATCCCAGACTGGCTTGGAACTGCCAGTCCTCCTGCCCCAGCCTCCTGAGGGCTGGGGTGCAGGTGAACGTCATCATTACTAAGTCTTCCTTGTGAACCTTTGTTGGGTCTTCGTCCATCCCACGAAAGACGGACAGGGTCCAAGGAAAGGTAAGTGCGGGGGGCTCGCCCGTTCCCTAGCCTCCCTCAGCCCAGGAGACAATCAGACACAGTGGGGAGCCAAATCCAGCAGGTAGAAAAACTCGTTTATTAACAGAGAGCAGCCCCTTTTAAAGACAAAAAGGGTGGGTGGTATGGTAAGGGAGGAAGAGGAACCAATCAATGTCAAGGTCACACCCTATCATTCACCTGAGCCTTCACGGGCTGGTTAGGTACTGATCAGAAGATCAATTGGGGTCTGCCCACTCAACCCCCTCCCAGCGCCATCTTTGCAGCCCATGTGCTCCACAAACCTTCCCCATCCCTTTAAAGAAGTCTGCAACACAGAACTATTGCTAATTCCTATGCTTTGTCTTTATTATCTCCATGCTATTCCTTTGCTGCTCAGCAGACTCATTTGTCCTTCAAAACCGACTTCCACGAAGCCTCAGCAGAGCCTTCTATCCTTCTAAGAGCAGAGTGCAGGCTCACTGTGGCCCATAAACGCATCCATACGGAACCAGGTTCTGCACTGCCTTCCAGCAACTTGGCTTTGAGTTCTCCACCTAAGCACCAGTCCTTTGAACGCCCACCTTACTTATAATTACAACACCTATCAGAGTCACGCCATCGCACATGCTCAGTAAATGGTTGTAAGGTCCACAGGCAAATGTTTGAAGGCACAGGACAAGAACTGTATGAATGATCATGTTCTTCCCACTTCTGTGGGCACCTGATCCCTGGCTTGACCCATAACCCACGATGTCAGGTCCCCAAAGCCACAGCCCCACTCACTCACCTCGGAAGCAGAGGAGGAGCAGGGCGGGGGAAAGCCACATGGTCCTGCTTTCCCGGTGGTGGCTGCTCCCAGTCAGTCTCGATGCCAGCTGGAGTGCAGGTATGTGATTGATAACAGAGCCTTCCCCTGGTCCAAATTTCCTGTTTCTCCTGTTTCTGACTTCCCTTTTAAAAGCTCTCAGTGGTTTCCCCACTTAACGAAAGAGAAAGAAGAGTAGGAAGTAGATTCCAGAGAATTAAGTGAGGGCAAAGAGACAAATCTGCTGAATTTTCTTTTCCTTAGTTAAAATATAATGTCTGGATCACCCTAAGCCTACACGAAAGTCAGTTATAAAACATGAAAGTTCCAGCAGGGAGGATTCTTTGTCCTTTGCCTTCCTGGCTCTCCTTTCTGTCCAGGATACTGCTGTAGTGTTTGTAGACACCCATTCTCTTTGGCTGTACCCTACACGGGGAGCCATAGACATTCTCCACTTGAAAAACTCCAGTGATCACAGAGAAAGAACTACTCAAAAAGAAAATCAGATCACCTGGTTACTAGCCATTGTTGTCCATTTCTTTCTGGACTAGAACTAGTTTAGCAGGCTAGATGTGAATTTGCTTAATATGATGACTGTTCTTTACATGGATCTGTGTATGTTCTTTTGAGCTCAAGGAAATAAAGTTTTAGATGAGGATTCAAAAAGAAAAAAGAAAGAAAAGAAAAGCTCGGGTGAGTGTCCATGTCCCACTCAATCCTTGCCCCCTCACATCTCGGCCTCCAACGTCAAATCTCCAAAGCCCGCATGGTCTCCGGACCCAACTCTCTAACTCCCTGTAGGAAAGGTTCCCCCCAGTTACGCACTCACTGAAGTAATTTAAAGAATGGAAGTCCTGGTTAAGAGCACAGAGTCCACCCTCAGAGCCCACCTCTGTCATTTCCTCATTATATGACCCTGAGCGCGTTGCTAAATCACTGCTTCATTAGTGAAATCGAGGAACATTTTTATCTCATAGGAAGTAATGATAAATGATCATTAGATATTAAAAATCTATCGGATAGAGGAAAGAGGTAGGGTAAGACGGACTGGAAGCATTTATTGTTTTCACTTTGTGTGGGAGAAGAATCTGAGGACACCGACAAGATGAGGTTCTGAAGAAGGAATGAGAGGAAAAGAATCAGAACCCTTGGGCTGGGAAGGGGCTCAGTGTAGAATACTAGCCTTGAGCATGCATGAAGCCCTGGGTTCCATTCCTCAGTACCACATACACAGAAAAAGCCAGAAGTGGTGCTGTGGCTCAAGTGGTAGAACTTTAGCCTTGAGCATAGAGAGGCTCAGGGACAGAGTCCAGGCCCTGAGTTCAAGGCTCATGAACAGAAAAACAAACAAACAAACAGAACCCTTAGAGGAGGTAGCAGGGAGATAGAGGAATTCAGAGAAACAAACCCAGCAGAAGGAGCTCTGATCCAGTCCCCAGCTCCTTCAACTGGGGGAGGGAAAATCAACTCCAATACAAGGGAAAACCAGACCCTTCTGTTGGCCAGACTGTCCACTCTAGCTATAGGAAAAGTCCACACAACCTGTAAGCCTCAACCCCAAGACAGTACAAATACTATGAAGCAGTAGTCACTGCAATATGGGAGGCTAGCCTTGGTGCGGAATGGCTTCTTTGTCTTGGAAGATAACAATGAGTTGTCATCATGAGAAAGAGCCTGTTACCAGGGCTGAGTTGTCAGGGGGGTTAGTGCTAAGCAGCACTCATAGTTCAGTGACCTACAGGACAGTTTTCTGTAGAATCTGTTTATCAGTGGGCCATAAAAGGTGGCTGACGAGAGGGAAATTAACAGGAAATTTTACCACAACCCATACATTACCCTGTCTAAAGTAATCTGTGAGAAATTACCGACTCAAAGGACATGTGAGATTGAAATCTCTGCCAAAAGAGATACATCTTGACCACAGATGTATTAATCCCAGAGGGAGGAAAATCACCATATTCAGGAATAAACAAGGCAGCATGACTCCCTCAAAAGCCAACAATTCCCCAAGAAAGGACTTAGGTGATAGTGAACAGGAAAACATTTTGAGGGGCAAATTCAATAAAACAACAGCAAGAGGGTTGTATTAAGGAGGCAGTGTATAAAGAATTGAATGAATTCAAAGAAGATAGAAACAGCTAGAGAATTTAAACAAACAGCTAAAGGAAATAAAGAAGACATTGCAGTGTATGAAAGGGAATTCAATAGAGACAGAGAAAAAAATCTAGTCAAATTGAAAACCTAGAAGCAAAGAGTTGAATAAATAAAACACTCTCAAAAGCCTAGCTAATGGCTGGGCACCAATGGCTCACGCCTGTCATCCTAGCTACTCAGGAGGCTGAGATCTGAGGATCGTGGTTCAAAGCCAGCCCGGGCAGGAAAGTTCCTGGAAAGTTCCTGAGATTCTTATCTCCAATAAACCGCTAGAAAACTGGAAGTGGCGCTGTGGCTCAAGTGGTAGAGAGCTCTCCTTGAGCTGAAAAGCAAAGGGACAGCGCCCAGGCCCAGAGTTCAAGCACCACGACCAACCAAAAAAACCCACAAAAAACAAAAAGGCCTACCTAATGGAACAGTACAAGTTAAAAATCAGGTGTCAGGAGTTGAAGCTAAAGCAGAAGCATTAGCTTGGCTGGGCTGCGGGATGTGAGCCACTGATGTCTCCCATAGAGCAAGCTTAGAGATGTGTCAGCACCAAAGTCACAATCTCCCAGCTTCCAAAGACCGTGTCTGGTCCTGTCAGCAGCATGTCACTCTTCTCTGCTCCTCTAGCTACACATGGGGTCCTCTACCACACGTCTCCATTTCTATCTCAGGTGTCTACTCCAAGCTTTCTCTCAGTGAAATAAGGATACTAGTTCTAACTGGCACCATCTTGGCTTCTTGGTGGATGAAGTCCTTCCCTCAGTGCTGGGCGTGCCTGAATTCCAGAGGAAGGGGTGGGGTCTGGGACAAGAGGTAACTGGATCTGCCAGACTTATACCTTGAACTCTGGAGCTCCCTGTGACCCTGCCCCCTGACCATGATCCTATTTAGGCCCGCCTCCTCCCCCCCCCCCATCACCTCAGCCTCCATTGTCCAAGCCTCGTGTCTCCTGACTCCTCAGGCCATCCTGGCGTCCCTCTGCAGCTCTCCATTAGAGCTGACCTGGTTTGTGGAGACTATTTTTCTGCTCTTTCTTTACTCCCTCATGGCTCAGTTTCCTAACAGCGTTAAGTGTATTTGAGGGTGCAAGTTTTCCAGGGACATGTGTCTGCTCATAGTTGCTGGCTTCCAATAGACTCCTGATTCAACCTCTCAAAAACGTGGCTTCTATGTATTTCACCATCCAAGTCCCCACAACATCCGAACACCACAGTTTGGGAACCACAGACTCTTTGATCTCAACATGGCCCAAGTCCAAACTTGCCTCTCACGAACCTCCCAACCTTCCTCTCCTGTACTCCCCTGAAGGCCCGCTATCAATTTATCCTTTTTATTTAAAAAACAGAAACAAGAAACAATAGCTAGCTCACACTAGCTATTCAGGAGGCTGAGATCTGAGGATCCCAGTTCAAAGCCAGCCTGGACATAAAAATCGCCTTGAGACTCTTATCTCAAAACCACTCAAAAAAGCAGAAAGTGGAGCTGTGGCTCAACGTGGTAGAGCAAAGAGATCAGCAGCAGCCTTGAGTTACAGCTCCACAACTGATGAGAATGGACCAAAGGAAGGAAGGAAGGAGGGAAGGAGGGAAGGAAGGAGGGAAGGAAGGAAGGAAGAAGGGAAGGAAGGAAGGAAGGAAGGAAGGAAGGAAGAAGGGAAGGAAGGAAGGAAGGAAGGAAGGAAGGAAGGAAGGAGGGAAGGAAGGAGGGAAGGAAGGAAGGAAGGAGGGAAGGAAGGAAGGAAGGAAGGCCAGGCACATACTTGAGGTCTTGCTTCTCCCCCATGTGTGAAACTTGACACTGTCTCTCCATGAAATAACGAAACGTGAACATCAGCATCAGTAAAGCCCTCATGGGGCAGCCCCACCAATACCCTGCTGAGCAGCTGGCCGCTTTCTACCATCTTAGCCCTTGCTGCATGAATGAAGCCCCTCGCACTGCCTTCCTCTCTCCACTGAGGCTCTCTGTGCCGGCAGCTGCCCCGCTACGTGCCAGCCCTCCTGTGCGTGTGCAGTAGAAGGCGAGTCTTGTCTGGGTTGTCTTTGTTTTTTGGGTCCGGTCGTGGGGCCTGAACTCTGGCCCTGGGCACTGTCCCTCAGCTCTTCAGCTCAAGGCTAGCGCTCTACCACTTGAGCCACAGCGCCACTTCCGGCTTTTTTTCCTGCTTATGTGGTGCTGAGGAATCGAACCCAGGGCCTCAGGCATGCAAGGCAAGCGCTCTACCACTGAGCCACCTTCCCAGCCCAGAAGGCGAGTCTTAAGGAAGCCTATTTCCCATCACTCTTTCTCCACACATGCTGTGTTATTCCTGTGAGTCCTGGGAGGCCATGGGTGGCTTTCTTGGGGTCTTTAAATGCCACGAGGGGAGACCACTGAACCTTCAACTCTTCTCTTTCGATTCTCTGCCTTTGTCTCTGCCCCTCCCCCCCCTCTTCCCCATCCATCCCTCGTGCCAGCACCAGCCTCCCTCACTGACACAGGGCCTGAGGCTGCCAGAGCCAGGGCCTCCCATTGCAATGGCTCCTGGTCTGACTCAATGATCAAAACCTGGGCAGTTTCTATGAGCTGCACGGAAATAACCTCTCGTTCCCTCATCATTCCGTTCTCTCTGTTCTGGTCTCTCCCCTTCACTTCCTGTTTCTCCAGCCCATCAAAACTGGCCACTCCAGCTGCTCCAAAAAAGAAGAAGCTGGAGGCAGGAAAACTGCAAGCCACAGAAACTTGGTGGTTTCGACTGTCCAAATCATTAGCACCAAAGGACTTCCAGTTCCTAAAATGAATCACGTTCTTGTTTAGCACCATGTTTTTGAAGGCACTGGTCAATCAGGTGAAGACTGAGAATTGGAGGGGCATAACACAAGCCTTGCCAAAAAAATCATATATATATATATATATATATATATATATATATATATATATATATATATATATATATATATATATATATATATCAACATGGCCTGCAACCGATGCAGTATTATTCACTGGGTGGTTATGTCATAAGGGTCTACGAGGTACAGGCACAGTGGATTCATTGAGAAGTGGGGACTCAGCCAGCATCCTGGTACAAAGGCAAAAGGGGGTACCCAGATATGCAATGGATGGTAACTGAACAAAGGGAGACTTCACAGGAGAAAGGAAGAGTCAGGAAAATCAAGAGATGAGCCAGTGGCTTACGCCTGTCTTCCTAGCTACTCAGGCTGAGATCTGAGGATCGAGCAGTTCAAAGCCAGCCCGGGCAGGAAAGTCCATGAGAGTCTTCTCTCCAATGAACCACCAGAAAACCAGAAGTGCTGCTGTGGCTCAAGTGGTAGAGCACTTGCTTTGAGCTGAAGAGCTGAGGGACAGCCCCCAGGCCCAGAGTTCAAGCCCCACAACTGACAAAAAAAGAAAAGAAAAGATAGAAAATACATATCTATCTGTGGCTGCTGCAGGGAGCCCTTCTTCTCTAACCAGAGCCTGGCAGGGACTGAAGGCTAGGGCTACCTGGGAAGGAAGGTGGGTACTCTTCTTTTCTATATTCCTGCCCTGCTAGCTTGTGCTGGTGGTGAGGGAGGAGCTGGGGAGAGGCAGCCAGAGGTCAGAGTCCTCTCCCCTGGGCCAGGGCTTGAGACTGAGCTGGAAGACATATGGTTCCAATCAGCAGATGGAAGAGCTGTCCTCGCAGGGCCTGCGGCCTCTGAACTCACAGCAAGGCAGCGCCCAGTGACAAAGCATGATTCAGAAAAGGAGGAAGGACACAGCATGGACACTCTGTGCTGGGGCCAGGACAGCTGGGCTCCCTGGCAACAGACAGTGATATTCCGGAGACATGCCCGCAGCCGCACAGCCATGTTTCCTAGGCTGACTTCATCTTCATCAAGAAAGCACAGCAAGGGCTGGGAAGGTGGCTCAGTGATAGAGTGCTTGCCTTGCCTGCATGAGGCCCTGGGTTCGATTCCTCAGCATCACATAAGCAGAAAAAGCCGGAAGTGGTGCTGGGCTCCAGTGGTAAAGCGCTAGCCTTGAGCTGAAGAGCTGAGGGACAGTGTCCAGGCCCAGAGTTCAAGCCCCATGACCGACAGGAAAAAAAAAAAAAGAAGAAAGAAAGCACAGCAAGCCAGGTGCTGGTGGCTCACACCTGTAAGGCTGGCTACTCAGGAGGCTCAGATCTGAGGACAACAGTTCAAAACCAGCCCAGGAGAGAAAGTCCATGAGACTCTTATCTCTAATGGAGTTGTGGCTCAAGTGATAGCATGCCAGCCTTGAGCAGAAAAGCTAAGGGATAGTGCTAGGCCCTGAGTTCAAGCCCCAAGATTGGCATCAAACCCAACCAACCAAAAAAAGACTGGAGATGGAAGTGTGGCTAATGGCCAGAAAAGAATCTAGAAGAAAATAATGTGTACTAACACATTTTCCAGCCAGAAATGACAATATCAAGACACACAGAGCCAACAATGAAAATGAAACACACAGACACCTTAGGATAACACAGCCAGGCACTGGTGGCTCACACCTGTCATCCTAGCTACTCAGGAGGCTGAGATCTGAGGATCACGGTTCAAAGCCAGCCCAGGCAGGAAAGTCCATGAGACTTTTTTTTTTTTGAACTCTGGACTTGGGCGCTGTCCCTCAGCACTCACTCAAGGTGAGTGCTCTACCACTTGAGCTATAGTGCCACTTCCAGTTTTCTACTGATTTATTGGAGATCAGAGTCTCAATTGGTAGAGTGCTGAAGAGCTCAGGGACAGCTCCCAGTCCAGAGTGCAAGCCCCACGGCCAATAACAACAACATAAAAGTTAACACTCACTCTGGAAATTCATTGTTTCCAGTAAGCAATGTTCAGAAGGAGCACTTGCTTTCCTCAATGGGCTTTTCCACCTGTGCATCTTTTTTCCGAAATTGAGATTCAGTTATACACATTGACAACCCCCGCCCCCCGCCCGCCCAACACACACTTTTTTTTTTTTCTCATCATGACCATTCTTGGACCAGACAATTTCTGGGCAGTCTTTCCCTTTCCCCTCCGATTCAAAGAAAAACAATTCCCACATGTTCTGATTGCTGAGAGCTGCTTTTCAGAAATAGTAACAGAGGCAGAAATTGACAGGTTGTCTGGCTTCTACCTAAAACAAACTAAATTAAGAGGTTGATCAAATGCATCCTGTTGGGTCTGGCAGGGCCTTTATCTGGTGAGTAAGTGATTATTAACGGTGGTGTCTCCTGGGGCCAAAAACATGAGGCATCTCCTGGAGATGAGGGAAAATATAAACCGAGCACTTTCAGAAACAAAAATACCAGAGAAGCCAGCTCAATAGACTTGCCATTGCCAGGTATGGGGAGAATTCTCAACAGACCCCCACCTCTGAGTGCTTGTGTCTCCTCTAGCTCCATGCAAACCTCAAGGCATAGTGCCAAACTCCACGGAGAAGCCAAGAATGGGTATGGGCATTGCTGTCAAAGAGTTAACTGTCCGATGGAGGAGGTGGACAGAACAGACATATAAAGCCACCTAGAAGTCCCTTTGTGGCCCTGATCCCTGTGCTAAGAGGTAGTGCAGTCACAGGACCTTCCTGCCACCAGGGGGCGCTCAGGAGCTCTCTTCTCCACCCACAGGGGTGGAGAAGGAAGAGGCCCCCATGTCGGTTCTGGCTCTTACTACCAGTGTGGGTCTGGCCATCAGCCTCCTTTCGTGTTAGAAGCTGCCACCGTCACGGCAAGGTGTTCCCAGGATGCAGCGTAGTCTCTCCCTTCCCAGGTCCCATGTGAGCCATGGGACCCAGAAGGGTGACAGCGTATCCTGCCCAACCAATGAGAAGCAAAAATAAAGACTGGGATTCCAGGCTCAGATCCCAAATTTAGTGTCAAGCATTGGTGTGTTTGCTGTGAGCAGGGAGATGATCCTTGGCTCCTTCCATGTTCCTTCTCTCCATACTTTTTCCTTGAGCCTTGCTCATGGCCACTTTCAGATTGGCCACTTTCCTTTGGAGAAAAACAGGCTCAGGAAGAGTTTCCAAGCCAGGCACTGGTGACGCACACCTGTCATCCTCACTAATCAGGAGGCTGAAATCTGAGGATCACAGATGAAAGCCAGCCCGGGCACGAAAGTTCATGTGACCCTTATCTCTAATTAACCACAAAAAGCCAGAAGTGGAGCTGTGGTTCAAGTGATAGAGGGCCACCCTTGAGCAAAATAGCTAAGGGACAGCATCGAGGTCCTGAGTTCAAGCCCCACACACCCACATAGAAAGAAACTGTCCAATGAGAGAGGCTGAAACTATTGACATGAAGCCCACAGATACTAGGCTCACCAAGTGGAGGAAATAGGAAGGTGTCATTACCAATGGTGCCCAACAGGGGGCGCACGCCACTCAGGCATAGGGCCTTCCCCCAAGAATTATTGGTCTCCACTCTGTTATGTTTTCAGCCACAACCATTCCTTTGGGGCCAAACCAGCAATTCCAGACAACCACAGTGTGTGGTCTGCGACCCTCTGTCTCTCCTCCTAGCTGGATCCATCCCTCTGCCTCCTCACTATGAGAAAACTGCAGGGTGGGATCAGGTCATGAAATGGCTGGGTCTATAAGAGACACAAACAATGCTAGACTTCGAGGGACTGTTCCCGGCTGGCCCTAGCTTCCCAGCCATTAATTACCTGGCAGACCATGACATCATAGCTGACAAAAACAGCACAAGACTGACCTGTGGCCTTAGGGAAACGGGAAGTGCAGCCCATTGTTGAGTTTTTCCTTAAAAAAATGGCCTCTATTACCTGGCACCGGTGGCTCACACCTGTAATCCTAGCTACTCAGGAGGCTAAGATCTGAGGAGCACGGTTCAAAGCCAGCCAGGGCAGGCAAATCCATGAGGCTCTTATCTCCAATTAATCAGCAAAAGGCTGTGGCTCAAGTGGTAGAGCACCACCCTTGAGAGGAAAAAAAAGAAAGAAAAAGAAAAAAAACCTCAGGGACAGCGCCCAGGCCCTGAGTTCAAAACTCAAGACTAGACCTCCCCGACCCCGTCCCGCTAGCCTCTATTCCACCGCATTTGCAGCATGGTGACTTCATTTCAAATGTGGCTGGAGGTGTCTGTGCTGACGCTCACCCAACTGTCACAAGTCCTTGTCCTCTGTCACCTTCTCCCCGTGGAGAGCAGAACCGCCTTCTCCGCTCTGCCTGCGCATGATTTTTAGCTGAAAGAAAAGTCTCATCTGTTCCCACTTCTCAAATACTAGGTGTAAAGGAATGTTCTCTCCGAATTAAAGACTTTCCACCCGGAACCATTACCTTGAAGATACTTGGTTGTTTTTTTTCTCCTCTTCCTTTTTTCCTTCCCTCTTCTTTTTTTTTTCCCTTCCCTCCCTCTCTCCCTCCTTCCCTCGTTCCCTCCCTCCCTCCCTCCCTTCCTTCCTTCCTTCCTTTCTTTCCTCCCTCCATCTTTCCCTCCCTCCCTTCTTCCTTCTCTCCCTCCCTCCCTTCCTCCCTCTCTCCTTCCCTTCCTCTCTCCCTCCCTCCCTCCCGCTCCCTCCCTTCCTTCTCCTTCTTCATTCCTCTCCACCCAGCCCCATCACTACTCTCTATTCTCTTTCTGGGTTACCCCATCCATCTTCCCCAGTTCCTATCCTTCTGCCCCCCCCTCCCCACCCCGTTCCTCTCCCCTCACCTGGTCAGGACTACAAGAAGCCCGAGAGGCACTGGGGGGGAGGGGGAGGCACATGGCCTTTACTGTTGCGATTAGGGGTCTTGTGAACTTGTGTCCAGGGCAAAATCACTGTCCCCCAATCTCAGCCTCTGGAACAGTACTGTTTTTATTTGAAGACAGTCTTGCTCCGGAGCCCAGGGCGGCCTGAAACTCACCATCCTCTTGCTTCCATTTCCCAAGTGCTGAGATTATAGGTGTGTGCTACCATGCCCAGGGACTTTCCCATATAAATCTAGTGCTTGCATCTCTTCTCAGTGACCCTGCTCTGTGGACCAGACACCCCAAGTCTAATCACAGAAGCTCAATAGATTGAGCATTTAGTGGATTTTTTTTTCATTTAATCCACACAAAAGTCCCGAGAGCTCCATACAATTCCTGCGCAGTCCTGGGAGACCACATAAGTGTTTCAGAGCCGAGCACTAGTGCTCATGCCTGTCATGCTAGCTAACTCAGGAGGCTGAGATCTGAGGATCATAGTTCAAAGCCAGCCTGGGCAAGAAAATCTGTGAGACTCTTATCTCCAATAAACCACTAGAAGTGGTGCTGTGGCTCAAGTAGTAGAGCGCTCACCTTGAGCTGAAGAGCTGAGGGACAATGCCTAGGCCCAGAGTTCAAGCCCCACAATCAACAAAAAACAAAACGGATGTGTCTGGGGACATGGGCTGAGAAGGGGGGTGTGCTGGCACAGGTGACTGACTGGCTTAGCCGCCGCCCTGCAGATCCCTGCTCCTGGGCTGGAAGGCCACCCTTCCCCGATGAGCTTTGCTCGCTCCCTGGTCCTAGATGGTTATTCTCAATCTCTAAGTGCATGCAACGCGTGTGCAAGAGTCTGTGTGGTAGTGTGATAGCTACAGTGTGCACTGACGAAGACGGAGCTGAGGAATGCGCATCCAAGAACATGTATGAGGTGCTAGTGTCTCTCCTCCCACTTGGTCCTCACACACCTGCTCCTTAGTTACTTGTACTTTCCCTGAGCATTTTCTTTTCTCAAGCCTAGAAAAAAAATAATGAAGCCAGGCACCAGTGGCTCCCACCCATCATCCTAGCTTCTCAGAAGGCTGAAATCCGAGGATAGTGGTTCAAAGCCAGCCCCAGGTCAAGCCCCAGACCTAACACACCAAAAATCATATGGTGCTACACACTTGGGAAGTGTAGGCAAGGGAAGACCATGAGTTCAAGGCCAGCTTGGGCTATATATAGTGAGATCATGTCCCCCAAACACTAAAATTAAAAATATAGGTGGCTTAGTGGTAGAATGCTTGCCTTGCATGCATGAAGCCCAGGGTTCAATTCCTCAGTACCACATACGCAGAAAAAGCCAGAAGTGGTGCTTTGGATCAAGTGATAGAGCACTAGCCTTGAGCAAAAGAAGCTCAGAGACAATGCCCAGGCCCTGAGTTCAAGCCCCAGGACTGACAAAAAAAATGTGCTTGGGAATGTCAATAGATGCAGGAACTGTGAAGAACACAGGAACCAGCGTGATCATCATTCTGGGAGCAGTAGATAAAAGAATAGGGGGAGGAGTATGTGGCTAAGTGTAGCTTGTGGCCAATAAGTTGGCTTTTGCTTAGGGTTTACAGGTTCACGTTACATTGGGATGATACATGAATGAGTGCATGAATGAATGCCCTTCATGGTTACACAATCCACAGGCCTGAATTAAATGATGAGCTACTCCATTCTGTGTGCCCTGAGTTTCAACTAAAAGGAAAGATTGGGCTAATAAATGAATAAATAATTCCTTCTTGGCCAGAGGGAGTAAATGCTCCTCCTCTTCCCTTTGATGCTCAGCTATACGCCTTGAGGGGGAAAAAAATCACAAAGGAAAGCCTGAAAGATCCCAGAGTGCCTTCTGCTTCTTCAGGAAACTAGCTGAAATGGAATCCATTGGCTCTCTAGGAGCAGGTGGCAGGCTGGGCAGCCAGGCCATCCAGGGTGGGATCAGGGCCAAGTTAGTGTGACTTTAGCAAAGAAAGGCCCTCAAAAATATGATGCCTCCCACACAGAGAGCCTGACGCTCCCCGCCCCCCACGCTTCTCACATGTCCATCTGTGACTGGCCATGCAGAAAAACCATCTCTAATATCCCCATCAAGGATGGGACCCCAAGAACAAAACCTATGGCTGAGGGTGTGGGTCAAGTGGTAGAGCACCTACCTAGTAAGTATGAGAGCCTGGGATGAAACCCTAGTCCTGCCACAGTAAAATGAAATAAAAAAAGAAACTTCCCAAATGGTAATGTCTGCATTTGCAATCATAGTCAAGTGCAAGCTGCAGACTTTTTCTCTTACTAAAAGCATATTGTTATTATTATTATTATTATCATCATCATCATCATCATCATTTACTTTGCCAGTCCTGAGGCTTGAACTCTGGGCATAGGCATTGTCCCTGAGCTTTGTTTGCTCAAGGCTAGTGCTCTACCACTTGAGCCACAGCACCACTTCTGGCTTTTTCTGTGTATGTGGTGCTGAAGAATTGAACCCAGGGCTTCATGCATGTCAGGTAGGCACTCTGCCAGTAAGCCACCTTCCCAGCCAAGCATATTATTCTTTAATGGTTGTAAGCATTTATTTAGTATTTTATTTTTCCATGTGCTGGTAGTGGGGCTTGTATTCAAGGTCTGCACACTGTCTCTGCTTTTTTCCTCAAGGTTAGCAACTTTTAAACCACAGCTCCACTTCTAGATTTTTTTGGTAGTTAATTGGAGATAAGAGTCTCATAGACTTTCCTGCCTGGGCTGGCACTGAACTGGGATCCTCAGATCTCAGCCTCCAGAATAGCTAGGGTGACAGACGTGAGCCACAGGTGCCTGGCATATAATGAGACATTGTGATGTATAGTCTGGACATTTTAAGATGGTTCAGTCAAGATAATTAATACCTACCACTTCACACTCTTTGTGGAGAGGACATGAGGTCTCTTCTTCCAGGAAGTTTGGAATACAGCATGCCTTATTATTAACTAGTCATAACAATAGTTTGCAATAGATCTAACTATAGAACTGACTCAGTGCAGAGACTACCTCATTTTACCAACACTGTGAAGTCTTTTTCTTAAGGGAAGTACAAGTAAACTCTGCTGGCTTTAGTTTTTTCTCTGGTCTTTCGAGCTCTGGGGCAAAATATGTCCCCATCTCTTGGGGATTTTAGCTTCATGGTTCTCCCATATGACAGGGACCAGGTTCGGAGTCGCCTCTGGCAGCAGATGTCCACAAGGGGGAGCAAGTGAGCTGCAAACAGCTTCACACTCAGCGGAGCCCGCTGGTGCTGATTCTCCCTGGGCTGCGGGACTGGGGTGCATGGAAGTTTGCGGGTGCAGGCCACTGACAACCACTGGGAGAGCCACAAGCTTGGGACGTTCTGGCCTGGGGAGGGAGGAACTCTCATGTTGATGGTTCAACCAAGGGTGGCTGGGTTTTCTTTCTTTTTTCTTCCTCCTTTCTTCTTTTTTTCTCTCTCTTCTTTCTCTCTCTCTTTCTTTTCTTCCTTCCAGCTGCTCTTCTGGCTCTTTACTGGAGAGAAGAGTCTTGTGAACTTTTCTGTCCAGGCTGGCTTGGAACCATGATCCTCAGATCTCATCTTCCTGAGTAGCTAGCCACAAGCACCAGACAAGGAGTCACATTTCGAAAAGTTTTAGAAACAGCCTCAAAAAGGAAAGGAAAGAAAAGAAAAGAAGTCTTTAGGAGTCCACCAGGGCAGCTTTCCGTGATACCAGTCTTCTGCTACCCTGTCTCCTTCCACCTCCCTTATTGGGGCTTTTGGAGAGCTACAAGGATGAAGAATGAATGCATGAACGAATGAATGAACCTGTATTATGACTCCCAAGATGCCAGGCTCTCTTGCCTGTCTAATTGTCTGTTTTAATGCTATCTAGCAATCCTTTGGTGGAGGGCACGGCTGTTCCCATTTTGAAGCTGGTGAGAGTGAGACTCGAGGACAGACCCAAGAGCAGGCAGGTGGCAGGCAGAGCCATCTTTAGCGCCCGGTGGTCCAGCCCAGGTCAACACTTGCTACTACCCAGCTGCCTTATGCACATGGAATCGTCAAAGCAAAAGCTAAGGCTGAGGAAGGCGCTATCAAGATTCACTCCCAACGTTCAGCTTCAGACTTGGAAAATCCCCTCTCCTGAGAAGTTCAAGGACAATGTCACATGCACCCTATTCCAGCCACAGTGCCCCGGGGCTCTTCTAATGCCAGCTCAGAAGACAGTCACTCTTGAGCTGGGCACCGGTGGCTCATATCTGTAATCCTAGCTACTCAGGAGGCTCAGATCTGAGGAGCACCATTGGAAACCAGCTGGAGCAGGAAAATCTTGAGACTTTTATCTCCCAAAGAAGCAGCAAAAAGCTGGAAGTGGAGGTACGATTCAAATGGAGGAGCACCAACCTCTAGTGAGAAAGCTAAGGAAGAGGGCCTTAGCCCTGAGTTCAAGTCCCAGTACCAGCACACACACAAAATGGCCTCTTGGTTACTGGGAAAGGAGACAAAAGCATTAGGAGGGGGACTGTTTTAGTTTTGGGTTTTTGGTTTTGTTTGTCGAGATAGTCTAAGTAACCCATGCTAGCCTCAAACTCTCTCTCTCTCTCTTTCTCTCTCTCTCTCTCTCTCTCTCTCTCTCTCTCTCTCTCTCTCTCTCTCTCTCTCTGGTCAGTCATGGGGCTTGAACTCTGTGCCTGGGCACTGTCCCTGTACTTTTCAGCTCAAGGCAAGCACTCTATCACTTGAGCCACAGCGCCACTTCCGGTTTTCTAGTTTATTGGAGATAAGGGTCTCACCGACGTTCCTGCCCAGGCTGGCTCCAAACTTTGATCCTCAGATCTCAGCCTCCTGAGTAGCTAGGATGACAGGCGTGAGCCACTGGCCCTCGGCTAGCCTCAAACTTTTGGTCATCTAGCCCAGCCTTCTAAACACTGGATTAAAGTCCTGTGCCACTACACCTGACTCACTGGGGGCCTTTCTCAGGAAGCCCCTCAGGACATGGGCTCTCTCAGGAGAGCTGATGTTCCGAGGCCTCTTCCTGGATGAAACTTTGCCTGACTCCCCCTCCTCCCTCCATCCCGGCAGAGTGAGGTGCTCCTCCCTCCCCCCGACTCCAGAGCACACGGCCCACATTGTTCCTGCTAACAAATGCCACACTGCGCAGGCCTGGTAGAGGTCAGGGCTGTGCCGAGGGCTTCTGAGCATTCTTTCATTTCATTTCCATAGCCACATGGAAGGGGTGAGAATGAGCACTGTAAATAAAAAACCAGACCAAGTGGCACATTTAACAAAAAGCTGGCATTGAGACTCCCATCTGCTAGACCCAATGCTCAAAAGGTGTGTGTGTGTGTGTGTGTGTGTGTGTGTGTGTGTGTGTGTGTGTGTGTGTGAGATGTGCCAGTCCTGGGCTTGAACTCAGGGCCTGAGCACTGTCCCTGAATTTCTTTAGTTCAAGGCCAGTGCTCTACCACTTGAGCCACAGCTTCACTTCTGGCTTTTTGGGTAGTTAATAGGAGATAAAAATCTCATGGATTGTGCTGCCTGGGCTGGCTTTGAACCACAATCCTCAGATCTGAGACTCTTAAGTTTTTTTGGGTTTTTGTTTGTTTGTTTTGTTGGTCATGGGGCCTGAACTCTGGGCCTGGGCGCTGTCCCTCAGCTCTTCAGCTCAAGGCTAGTGCTCTAACACTTGAGCCATAGCACCACTTCTGGCTTTTTCTGCTTATGTGGTGCTGAGGAATCAAACCCAGGGCCTCATGCATGTGAGGCAAGCACTCTACCACTGAGCCACCTTCCCAGCCCCCGATGCTTGAGTTTTAAGGACTGTACTCTACTGTGTCCCTTGCTTCATTCGAGCTTTGATCACGTGGATGGTTATATCTGAATGTACCATTCACACATAGCCAACTGGCAGCTCTCCGTCACCGAGTCTTTCATCTGTTCACTGGGAGCCCTCGGTGCAGTGCCTGGCTAAGGATACATGCATGGAGAGGGGGGCAGTCTCCAAGGTCCTGAGGAAGAAGAACCATTCTTCCTCCCACGTCACCCTGACCCCTGACTTCCAGCCCCATCTAGGCATGGGCAAGAAGGAAGAGAAGGGTGCTGGGTAGGAGGGTCAGGTTCCGGGCTTTGCACAGCTCCATGCCCTTCCTGAGAGAAGACATGTGTTGTTGGATCTGTGATGCCAGAAAACGGTCTCAGTCACCTTACTGATTTCTGCCTCATTAAACCCTCAGAGTTCATGGGTGTGTTCTCAGTGCAGTCCGTAGGGCTCCTTGGCTTACCTACTTCTCATTCACCAACATGGTTTCTAGGAGATTTCTTTAGGGCCTTGAAATGTACTTGTCACTTAATCACTTAGTTAGCTTGAGATCTCAGCATCCAAAGAATGTATGGGCTGAGCAAGGGGAATCTGACCTCCTATGATACTGGAATCACATTCTAACTAGCATCCAGGAATGGTGATACACAGCTGTAACCCCAGCACTGGGGAGGCAAACAGAGGCAGGAAGATGTAGAGTTCAAGGCCAGCCTGGGTTACATAGCTAGAGACCGTCTCGATAAATAAATACATATCTGGGCATGTTTATGCCTGTAATCCCAGCTACTCAGGAGGCTGAGATCTGGGGATCATAGTTTGAAGCCAGCCCTGGCAGGAAAAATCTATGGGACTCTTATCTCCAATTAGCCATGAAAAAGCCAGTAGTGGAGCTATGGCTCAAGTGGTAGAGTTCTGCCTTAAGCAAAAACCCTCAGGGAGGGGCTGGGAAGTTGGCTCAGTGGTAGAGCGCTTGCCTCGCATGCATGAGGCCCTGGGTTCTATTCCTCAGCAATACATAAGCAGAAAAAAGCTGGAAGTGGTGCTGTGGCTCAAGTGGTAGAGTGCTAGCCTTGAGCTGCTGAGGAACAGCACCCAGGCCCAGAGTTCAGATCCTATGACCGGAAAAAAAAACTCTCAGGGACAGTGCCCAGCCCTGAGTTCAAGTCCTAAGATTCACACACACACACACACACACACACACACACACACACACACACACACACACACACACACACACACACACATTAATAAAAATATAATACAACTATCTAAGCCATCCCTATAGGCAGAGGGAATCATCTAGCAAAAGATGTGGCATCAGCCACACTTCAGTTAGCAATGCTAACCCCTATGACATCATTCCGGAACTCTGCACAGCTGTGCCTCCAACCTGGGAGACAGAGCCTGCAACCTGGAATTCCAAAGCCAGACCACGTGAACAAAGAATAGACCAGACAGGGCTTAGATGCTCAGAATGGAAACGTTCACATTCCTTACTCCCTTCCTTAAGAAAGTTTCTGAGTGCCTTCTCAGGTAATGTCCTCAAATATTTCATGGTTTTTTTTTTGTTTTTGTTTTTGTTTTTTTAGGGTCTGGTTGTGGGGCCTGAACTCTGGGCCTGGGCGCTGTCCCTCAGCTCTTCAGCTCAAGGCTAGCGCTCTACCACTTGAGCCACAGCGCCACTTCCGGCTTTTTTCTTTTTGCTTATGTGGTGCTGAGGAATCGAACCCAGGGCCTCAGGCATGCAAGGCAAGCGCTCTGCCACTGAGCCACCTTCCCAGACCCTCAAATATTTTCTCATGAGGAGTAAACCAAGAAAGTAAACCAGGTTTGTGAGAGAATAAACCAAGCCAAGAAAGAACAACAGAAACACAGGAAATACTGGGTCTGTATAATAACAGAACCGAAAGGAAATGTCAGGGTCAACGCTGGGCACGGGGACCAGAAAGTGGCGAGTTCCTAGAACAGCAGCGGGACCTGCAGCAGAGAGCTTTGAGAGAGGCTTGAAATGAGAACTTGCAAAATGAGTCTTGAATAATAAAAGCTCAGAATTCAATTTTAGAAAGCAATCAGAAAGTCAGGAGAGCTGGGCACCGGTGGCTCGTGCCTGTAATCCTAGCTACTCAAGAGGCTGAGATCTGAGAATCATGGTTTGAAGCCAGCCTGGGCAGAAAAGTCCCCAGTGAGATTCTTATCTCCAATAAACCACTGAGAAAAAGACAGAAGTGGCACTGTGGCTCAAGTGGTAGAGCGCTAGCCTTAAGCACAAAGAGGCTCAGGGACCAGCGAAAGAAAGAAAGAGAGAGAGAGAGGGGGAGGGAGGAAGGAGGGAGGGAGGAAGGGCAGAAGGGAGGGAAAGAAGGAAGGAAGAAGCTGGGCACTGGTGGCTCACACCTGTACTCCTAGCTACTCAGGAGGCTGAGATCTGAGAATCACGATTCAAAGCCAGCCTGGGCAGAAAGGTCATGAGACTCTTTATCTCCAATTAATCACCAGAAAACCAGAAGTGGAGCTGTGGCGCTAAGTGGTAGAGCCCTACCTTTGAACAAAAAGCTCAGAGACAGTAACTGCACCTTGAGTCCAAACCCCATGACTGATAAAAAACCTTTCTGCACTATCTTTGTAACTCTTCTGCATATGTAAAAATTCTAAAATACAAAGGACAATATTACTATATCTGACAGAGGTCAGGGAATGAAAAGGGAAAGAAATGGAAAGGGTGGCAGTGTTTGTGCGCCATCTTTTATCTTGGTGACTTGGAATGCACAATCTATAGCTATTGAAACAGGCTAAAGTCTGTTATGGGAAACTGTCAAGTTGCTTTGGCAGAACAGAAAATAGTGGTGTAACTATATAGTAAGAAGAAGATGGCATATAGGGGCAGTAGTCAGCAATGTTTATGGGTTGTTTTTTTTTTTTAATGGCAATTTAGGAACAAAAACAGAGAATGAAAATGGGCTTACCTTAGAGGAGAGGAACTGAAGTGGGAGAAAGAGGATATCTAAACCCTTTCATATCGTTTTACTTTATTAAGTTTTATTTTTATTTATTTATGTTTTGCCAATCTTGGGTCTTGAATTCAGAGACTGAGTACTCGCCCCGAGCTTTGGTGTTTGAGGCTAGGGCTCTATCACTTGAGCTATACCTCACTTCAGGCTTTTCTTTTTTTTGGGAGGGGGGTTAGTTGGAGATAAGAGACTCACAGACTTTCCTGCCTGCCTTGGCTTCAAATCTCAGATCTCAGCCTCCTGAGTAGCTAGGATTACAGATGTGAGCCACTGACGCCCAGTTCCTTTCATTCTTTGATTATATACATGTGTTGCTTCCATTGAAATAGTCAAAATCAAACTTAAAAAAAAATATCTTAGGGGAAGGGGGGAGTATGGGAAGGGATGGGAAGGGGAAACAAAGAGGAGGCAACAATGCTTGATAAGAAATGTACTCATTATCTTGCCCATGTAATTGTAACCCCTCTGTACGGTATTCTCACAATAAAAAATACATCTTTAACCTCTCTATTTCATACCACAACAGACAAGGAAACAGAACCCATTAATTTGCCAGCCTAAGCCAAACTCTCATGACATCCCCCTAGCAAAAGTGAGACCCCGAGTTGGAACCCCAGTATGGTCAAATAAAGAAAACATGCAAGCTAAAAGAGAATAGCACAAAATGTTTAAAATGTGTGGGGAGCAGGGGATACTTACTAGTCGAGATTGGTATTATTCTTCAAAAATGAAAAATAGAGACTTTCTCAGGCAAACAGCTTAGGAATTTACTATTAGTTTATTTTACTTACAAGAAATGTTCATGGGAGTAGGAAAGTGGCTCAGTGGTAGAATGCTTGCCTTGCATGCATGAGGCCCTGGGTTTGATTCCTCAGCACCACATAAGCAGAAAAAGCCAGAAGTGGCACTGTGGCTCAAGTGGTAGAGCTCTAGCCTTGATCTGAAGAGCTGAGGGATAGTGCCCAGGCCCAGAGTTCAGGCCCTGTGACCACAAAGAAGAAGAAGAGGAAGAGGAAGAAGAGGAAGAAGAAGGAGGAGGAGGAGGAGGAGGAGAAATGTTCATTGTCTTCCAAGCTGGACAATGACATAGATCAGAAATCTGGACATACATAAGGCAAGGGTAGATGTCAGAGAAGGAATAAATGAAGTGAAATAAAACCTTGTATTTTTTTTTCTTTTCGTGATTGCTAAGGATGGAACCAGGGCCTCGTATGTGGTAGGCAAGCTCCCACTACTGACCCACACATCAACACACCTTTTAATTCATTATAAAGGAAGTTGTTTGAAGTAACACTAGTAACATTATAGTTAATAACTATTAGCTATAAATAAATGACAGGAATTACAGGACTGAAAATACTACTTCAAGTATCTGTACTACACATAAGCAGGAAGTAGATTTAGTTTAACGTTTTAGAAGTACTTGCTGGGTACTAGTGACACATGCCTCTAATCCTAGCTACTAGGAGACTGAGAGCTGAAGATCTTTACATAGTACAGGATTATAGGCAAACTCTTTTAACAAACTCTTTTAACACATTCCAAGTGACTTAATCCTTCATATCTATACTTATCTCCTATTATCTTTAGCTCCTCTGTCTTTGTGCTTTAGCCCCTCTGGTCTTTTTTCACTCCTTCATTTAATATATGAAGCAGATTTTGGTTATAAAGTACCATTATTAAGTGTTAGAGATTTTCGCATACGTTATCTCATTCTTTTAAAAAAACAAACAAACTAAACAACTGGTGTGTGGCTCAAAGTGGTAGAGCTTAAGCAAAAGAGCTCAGGGATTGCTCAGGCCCTGAGTTCAAGCTCCATGACTGACAAAATAAATAAATAAATAAATATTAAACCAGGTGCCAGGGGACCACACCTATAATCCTAGCTACTCAAGAGGCTGAGATTTGAGGATCTCAAAGCTGAAGCTAGCCCAGGCAGGAAAGTTTGTAAGACTCTCTTATCTCCAATGAACCACCAAAAAGCCCAAAGTGAAGTTGTGGCTCAAGTGGTAATGTACCAGCTTTGAGCTAAAAAACTGAAGGACAGCACTCAAGTCCTGCATTCAAGCTCCAGTATTGGCACATACATTTTTTTAAAAAAAGCACTCATAGATTTGTTCTATATATTTTGTAGATGAGGAAATCCAAGCAATCCCAGAGAAGGTTAATGATTTAGTTAAGACAACTCGGGCAAAAAGAAGCTGAAACCCAGGAGTTAAAATCACTCTGCCTTGATACTGACTACAAAGGGTAGCAAGACTTTCCCTGGGGGGTTAGCACCCACTAAACTCTAGAGTCACCCGGGTGAAGATAGGCCACTTTGGGGTCAGTGTGGCTGAAACATCCAAGAGGGCAAGTCAGAGGAGATACTTGTGCCTCGTGGTTGTTTGGCCGTGTTCTGGGGCTGGACGTGATGGTGGCTGGAGCCAGTGGCAGGGATGCTTCTTCACCTTCTGGCCAATAGGAGGAGAGGCAGGGCAAGTTATACGCTGCAGAAACCTGCACCCCAGTCTCTAACTTCCTCCCACCAAGCCCTGCCCTCCACAGCTTCCACCGCCTCCCAGTAGGCTATTCGCCTGGCTAGGCAGCGCTCCATCTCATCGAGATGAGCCCATGGCTCCCTGGGAGCCACAGTCTCAGCCCCTCTGACTACAGTGTCCAACCTCATCCTTCTTACACGCCCCATGGTGAGGAAACACTGACAATTAAAAGTCTCAGAACAGGGATCCTTGGAGTATACGAGAAGTCACCAGAGCTCCATCTCCTTGCCAGTATAAAGCTCACCTTTATTGAGCCCAAACTACGTACTAGGCACTGTCCCAGGCTCTTGGCACGAATTAACTCGTTCACTCCTCAAAACGACACCCTAAGGCAGGCGCTATTCTTGCTGCTGGAGTGGGTGCTCTTTGATACTTAAGAGCAATCAAGTCACGGGCTGGAGCGTCCACCATGAATAACTTTCAGAGCCAGGAGCTGAAGTCTCGAGTCTATATTCCTTCCCCATCGGCAAGTCCTGGGCCAACGCATCGCACCCTTACGCAACTGGAAAGTGCCCTTAAACCTGGGCGATCCCTCCCTCAGAAAACAGAGTAGAGCAAAACATGGTTGCCGGTCTCAAAGACCTCATGCTCCACATCTGCCGAGTTGCTGCGGGAGACAACCGACCGTCCGGGAACCGAAGGGGGCCGGGAGGAGACCGCCAGCCGTGCTGCGCCGGCAGGAGGGAGCGGGGCGGCGCGGTGGCCCGGCCTCGGCCCCTGAAAGCAAACCAGGAGCCCGGAGATCCCGCAGCCCGGGAGCGGAAACGCACCCGAAGGACCCACGAGGCTCGACTCGCACCCTGGAGTCACAAGACCGACCGGATCGGAGCTCTGCGGCTCCGGAGGGGCGCGGCCAGGCGGCCTCGGGCTTGGCTCCCCGCGCGCCAGCGGAGGAGAGCGGCGGGCTGCGCGCTGGGTGCCGCGCGCGCGCGCCGCAGCCCCGGCCGCGGGGGAGCTGTCCAGCCGCCCGGTGCTGAACCCGGACCCCCCTCCCAGCCTGACCGCAGGCAGCCCGGCCCCAGCCCGGCCCGGGGCCCAGCAGCTTCTAAAAGCAAGCTCTGACGCCGAGCGCTGGGGACAGATCCCGGGAGCAGCCGGCTCCACGCCGGACATGGACCTGCAGAGACCCGACTCCTACCAGTGCGGAGCTGGCCCTGGCTTCCAGGAGCACGTCCTGCACAAGGTAAAAAGACCTCCTCACACCGCCCCCCCCCAGCGAGTTCCCCCCCCACCCCCAAGCTTCCCTGACACTAGCCCGGTGCCTGACCCCGGGCGATCTTTTCTGTGGGCTCCCGTTTACTGCGTGGGCTCTGGGGGAGGGGCTGCTTCCGGAGGGTGGGGTGCCCAGGGCCCCCCTCCCTGCAATAGAACGGCCTGTGGCCCTTTCTCCCTCCCTCCTTCCCCCTTTCTGAACTCTTCTGCAGCCCCCCCCCCCCCCCGCCCCAGCTCCTGGGCTTTCTCTCTCCAGCCCTTGGGCCAGGCTGCTTTCTCTCCCTTTGATGGTGTTTCAGCAGCTCTAGCCCCAGCAGATCTGGTAGTCAGGGTCAAAGACCTGCATTCCTGGCTAACTTGGCTGAACCTGGACACAGAAGAGACAGCAGCAGAGACGAACGATTACATTCAAACCAGACTCCTCTGTGACTCCAAAGAGCAGAGGTCCAGCCATGACTCCCTGGCCGCCATCTAAATGGGCTTGCCTGGGACTGCCTTCCTTCAAGGCTCTCAGGCAACTCAGTTTTCAGCCCCTTTGGGTCCCCTCTGTGGGAAGAAATAGCTGGCTCCCTAAGAAGTACTTCTCAATCCAAATTCACCACTTTGAAGCCACTTATATTTGCCATAAGAACTAGGTCTCCCCGTCCCACACCCTCCTGCTTATATTCCCCCAGTTCCTTGGCTTTTTTTTTTTTATCAGTTTTTTTTTTAGTTCCCTGCAAAGATGTACAAAGATGTACTAGAAGTTTCCATTAACATGTCACTCTGAAAAGTTTATGAGGGCTGGGAATGTGGCTTAGTGGTGCAGTGTTTGCCTCTCATGCATGAAGCCCTGGGTTTGATTCCTCAATCTGGAAGTGGTACTGTGGCTCAAGTGGTAGAGTGCTAGCCTTGAGCAAAAAGAAGCTCAGTGCCCAGGCCCCGAGTTCAAGCCCCAGCACTAACCAAAAAAAAAAAAATGAATGCACATGAACACCAGTGGCTCACACCTGTAATGCTAGCTGCTCAGGAGGCTGAGATCTGAGGATCAAGGTTTGAAGTCAGCCCAAACAGAAAAGTTCATGAGACACTTATATCCAATTAACCAGCAAAAAGCCAGAAGTAGAGGTATGGCTCAATTGGTAGAATGCCAACCTTGAATGACACCCCCAAGCAAGAGTGCAAGGCTCTGAGTTCAAGCCCCAATACTGGCACACACACACACACACACACACACACACACACACACACACACACACACACACACACACACACACTCCTATGAACATACACTTTGAAATAATCTGGTTTGCCCTTTTCTATTTGAGTTCATATTTGAGGAAATTAATGTCCAGAGAGGTGAAATGATCTGCCTAGGAAAACATTCTCTGGTAAACAACAGAGCTGGCACTAAAACCCCTCTCCTTTTCTCTCTACCCTTACTAAACAAAGTATGGTCGAAGGACCAAGTATGACATTACCTGGGAACTTGTGTAGAAGTAGAATCCTGGAAGCCACTGCTTCAGGACTCGATGCTATCCTGGTTATATTTGACACAAATAAGGAAGTGGCTCTGCAGATTTGAATAGTTCATAGTTCTCCTTCTGGGCCTCTGAATCTGCCGGGTCTAGAGAAATTGAAAATTTTGTGACAACTAGGATTCGGGAGGGAGGTGGTTCAAGTGGTAGAGCAACTGCCTTGCAAGATTGAAGCCCTGAGTTTAAACCCCACTACTTCAAAATCAAATTGTGGGCTGGGAAGGTGGCTCAGTGGTAGAGTGCTTGCCTTGCATGCATGAGGCCCTGGGTTCGATTCCTCAGCACCATATAAGCAGAAAAAGTTGGAAGTGGTGCTGTGGCTCAAGTGGTAGAGCACTATCCTTGAGCTGAAGGACAGCACCCAGGCCCACAACCAACAATAAATAAATAAATTGTAACAATGGTTCCAGCCTGTAAGTTTTAGAACCATCATATTTTGAAATAAGCTAGAATAAGATCTGTGTTCTCTAAGCTATGAATCTAGCCCAGTTAAAAAAAACCCACAATTACAAACCAACTACAAAATCATCCTGGTGACTAGATACATGTCTCATTCATTTTATACCACCATACAAAGATATGAGGATTCATTTGGATGGCTTTAAGATTAGGAGGTCAGATTTTTCAAATTATTGATCCAACCCCAGTTACCTACACATGAATATAAGAGGAAGCCCATGAAAACTTTCTCTTCCTTTGGTTTTATTGATAGTCAGGGGGTAAGAACTGGGAGAAGAGAGAGGTGGAAGGGAGAGAGAGAGAGAGAGAGAGAGAGAGAGAGAGAGAGAGAGAGAGAGAGAGAGAGAGAGAGAGAGAGAGAGAGAGAGAGGGAGGGAGGGAGGGAGGGAGGGAGGGAGAGAGGGAGGGAGGGAGGGAGGGAGAAATCTTGTTCCAACAGGACTGAAGACATCCTTAGACTGTGTCCATGGGGTACAATAAATGCTTAGTCTTTGAAATTTGGGCATCTTGAGATCAGGAGTTAATCTTTACGCCTTTTGCGGTACTGGCACAGGTAGGTAGGGGAAATTCTTCTCGGCATGTAGGGCTGACAGCTGCCTCCTAGAATTATTTTATGATTGTGCCTGATTTTTATTGCAATTCTCTTAAACCAGCTTTTATCAAGGAGTACAATATAAAATTTTTTTTGTTAGTCCTGGGGCTTGAACTCTGGGCCTGGGTGCTGTCCCTCAGCTCAAGGCTAGTGCTTTACCACTTGAGCCACAGCTCCACTCCTGGTTTTCTGGTGGCTTATTGGAGATAAGAGTCTCACGGACTTTCCTGCCCAGGCTGGCTTTGAACCATGATCCTCAGATCTCAGCCTCTTGAGTAGCTAGGATTATAGGCTTGAGCCAGTGGTGCCCAGCTCCACATTTTTTAAAATTGTTTTTAAAGGTTGCTATATAGTAGAGTCCAAGATATTTCTGATGATTCATCGATTGGCCGTGAGAAGAGTGCCTTCTCTCCAACATGAGTTGCTAGGAGAGGGAATTTTTTCAAATGATCTTTTATTGAAATGTCACACACAAAACCCCTGAATTCTAGGTGGTCCCTTTGATGAATCTGATCATGAAAGGGACACATTATATAACCAGTACCAAAATGAAGGCATGGAACCTCGCTAGCTCCCCTAAACCCCTTCCATCCTACCTCCCACATCCCTCCCTCTCCACCTCCCCAGAGCTTAGCCATCATAGAGAAAGAACTATCCTTCGGTGCTTTCAAAGAATGGCCAGATTATATGTAGGACAGTGCTAGAAATTTGCCAGAGAAAAATCATTGTGATCTGAGGGAAGAAACTCCAGGTCTGGACTCATTTGGTCTTTGATGTGATTTCGAGTGCTATCTGTGAGCCTGGCTTTTCTAAGTTATAGAAGAGAAACCAGGGGCTGGGAAGGTGACTCAGTGGTAGAGCACTTGCCTTGCATGCATGAGGCCCTGGGTTCGATTCCTCAGCACCACATAAGCAAAAAGAAAAAAAGCCGGAAGTGGCGCTGTGGCTCAAGTGGTAGAGTGCCCAGGCCCAGAGTTCAGGCCCCACAACCGGACCAAAAAAAAAAAAAAAAGAAGAAGAAGAAGAGAAAGCATGTCTGTCTTACTTCCTGAGTGTGGATATTAGACAATAGGATATTGTCTAAAACAAGATTAAGCACTTGCATCATCTCTGTGACACGAGAAGCATCCCATAAAATGCATTCCATAAAAGGCGATTGATTATTAAAGTGCACCACCTAGATTTCAAAGCAAATTCAGTAATTTGCAGTTTTATCTAAACTGACCAAGTTTTATGAGAAGCAGCTTCATATAGAAAAACCTCAGAAACTCTCTCTCTCTCTCTCTCTCTCTCTCTCTCTCTCTCTCTCTCTCTCTCTCTCTCTCTCTTTCTCTCTCTCTCTCTCTCTCTCTCTCACACACACACACACACACACATACGCACACACACATACACTTCAAAGCACAATCCCATGGGAATTAGCTCACACATCCCACCTATGCAAAAAGCATGGTCTCTGCACATAGCCAGTCCTGACTTTCTAATTTGACTGCCTCTTTCCCCAGAGAGGTGGACTATGGAACATAATGAAAGCTCTCATTAAAATTCACCTGCATGGAAATTCGATTTTAAATATATGGATCTTGCCTGGTCCAGTAGCTCATGCCTGTAATCCTAGCTATTCAGGAGACTGAGATCTGAGGATCATGGTTTGAAGCCAGCCTAGGCGGGAAAGTCTGTGAGACTCTTATCTACAATCAACTACCAAAAAGCCAGAAGTAGAGCTGTGGCTCAAGTGGAGGAGTGCCAGCCTTGAATGGAAAGACTACAGGACAGTGCCCATGCCCTGAGCTCAACCCCCTGTACCAGCACAGTGTCTATCTATATACATCTATCTTTCTATATTGACCTATTTTTATCTATAGATAGATGTACATATCTATCTCTATTTCTCTGTATCTATCTAGAACTATCTATCTCTCAATCTCTATAGCTTGAGCTAGCTAGCTACCTAGTTAGAGAGGTAGACAGACAGAGACAGACAGACATCAGATAGATGATGGTCTTGGGATGGTACTTGTACTTTAATTAGTCCCAGGAGTTGGAAACTGACCAGAGGCTCCTGGGAAACTTTTAGGAGACTCTCAGCACCTGGGGTGCATGCTGGGAATTCTCGAGAAGCATTGAGTTCCTCCATCACAGGCTTGGAGTTTTTAAATAGAGTTGCTGTTGCTCTTACGAATCTAAATATTTGATGCAGGTAAATAATTTAAAACATGAACAACTTTGCTGCTGTTTGACTCAGAGATCTCTCAGCCTTGTCTCCAGAAGCACGCAGGACGGGTCAGGTAGGGGCTCCGGAGCAGCCCGTGGGGGGTGCTTTGCTGTGCCAGGTCTGACCCCACACTCTAGGGAAGTAAACAGAGAAGGATGGGCTTTTGGCCCCATGCCAGTGAGTCAAGACAGAGAATTCAAATGCTTACTGCCCACAGGCCAGCCTTGTTTGAAGAAGTCAGAGAAGTACTAATCCAATGTCAGTCTCTCTAGCTTCTTGGAAGTTCCCCCCCACACACACACCGTATAGAAGCTTGCCCCTCATCTAGAAAGACACAGGCTGTCTACCCATTTGTCCAGTGTGTGGTCCTTGTTGGATGAAAAGGAATTAGCAGGAAGATTCGGCCCAAAGGATTCTGTTTTCCAGTGTCTCCACTCCCTCAAAGCTTGCTGTAGCGCCCCCTATAGGTGAGTGGGGATGGAAGCAGGGAATCAGCCACACTCCCTCCAATCCTCTCCTCTCCTCTCCTCTCCTTCATTTCCATTTTCCATTGCTCCCCTGTGATTCCTCCCTCCCTCCATAGTTCACGTGCTTTGTCTATTAACTCGGCAAACACGTACTGAGCAGCTTCGAAGTGGGAGAAGCTGCTGAGAACCGGTGACTCACATCTGTAATCCTAGCTACTTGGGAGGGTGAGATTTGAGGATTGTGATTCAAAGCCAGCCTGGGCAGACAAGTCCATGAAACTCTTATCTCCCTCCAATTAACCACCCAAAAGCTGGAAGCAGAGTTATGACTCAAGTGGTAGAGCACTCTCACCTCAGGAAAAAAAAAAGCTCAAAGACAACATTTATACCCTGAGTTCAAAATCCAGGATAGGTACAGAAGAAAACAAAAATCAAGAAGAACTATGTATAGAACACACACACAAAATTGTCTCTCCTTCAACAAGTGTGTGGCCTTTAAGGCACACGCACACACACACACACACACACACACACACACACACACAAACACACACACCGCTATTTCAACACTGCATACATAATCTCCAACGTGCCTGGAGAAAGACACAAGTAGATGGCGGGTGGAGAGGCCGGGAAGAAGGCATCACTGCCAAGCTCAGTTTGAAATGCCCTTTCTCTCTTATAGCCTCTGATGGCTTTAATCAGCCAGGCAGGATTCCACCAACAGCCAGCGCCCTTCTGCATTAGCTGTCACCACTGAGCCTAGAAAAGCGGCCAAATACAACAGCATTGCTCTTCCCTGATGAAACGATTTCCACAAGGCAAAAAACAAAACCAACCCACAGCGAAAGACCACGCCCCACCCACCGCTCTGTGTTCCTCCACCATTCTTCTTCCATCGGGGCGCTTTTGCCAAGAAAACAACAGCAATGGAACACACATGGTGGCCACGGGGAAATGAGCACCCTGGGGGGGGATAGATTTGACATTCAAATCAAGAGCATCCTCTCCGTTCTTGGTACAGTTCCTTGTTACCTCTCCGGAACCAACTAAAAGCCAAGAAAAGCTAACTGCTTCCCCTGTAATGTTTCCAAATGCTTGTTTTTCTGTCTCGCTTGCTCTGAAAGCGTATGGATAAACAGACTGGCTATGATGTCACTGCCCATCTAGAGTCCCTTGGGACTCCTCGGCCGAGGGGTCAGCCCTGCCCAGTTGCCAGAGCAGGCGCAGCTGGCCTGGGGAGAGGCACTAGCTGGTTTCCTGGGCTACACTTAGCAAGAAATGACGGTGACTCGGTGCAGCACCTCAGATCATTTCCAAACTTCCTCCCTCTGAGCATTTTTCCCCTTTAACTTCAAGTCAGTCCCCGGGGAGGGGGGGGGGACTTTTGCAAGAAAATGTGTGAGACTCGCTAGATTGGGGCATTTGTGAGCTGTGCTGGGGAGAGGCTGTGACTTCCGTCATTTGCAGGAAGGAACTCAGCTCTCTGCTGGAAATAAACAGCCAGAGGTAAGGGCCACACTGGGAAATCGCTGAACTGTTCACTGGAAGTGGCTCTAAACTTGCCCCAACATGTGCTTTGCATCCTTCCTGGACCGTCTCAGGCAAGAGAAAAGTCCCCAGAGAGGCAGGAGAAAATAGAGACCCAGCACACTCTGGTGCTAATGTGAGGGGTGGGCGGGGTCCCAGCCCTGGACCCGCTTCCCCTCCACCAATGAGACTGGGCCAAGTGACAGCACTGCACGATCCCACCAATCAGACCCCGCCAGAACATAACTGCTCCAGAAAACAGCAAGAACCGTGGGATTCCAGCAAACGCTGAAAACAATGAAATGAGCAGGGCTAAAGAATTCCCTAAGCCGGGTGCCGGTGGCTCATGCCTATAATCCTAGCTACTCAAGAAGCTGAGATCTGACGATGGCACTTCAAAGCCAGCCCAGGCAGGAAAGTCTGTGAGACTGTTATCTCCAATGAACCATCAGAAAACCAGAAGTGGCTCTGTGGCTTAAGTGGCAGAGTGCTAGCTTTAAGCTGAAGAGCTGAGGGACAGCACCTAGGCCCAGAGTTCAAGTCCCATGACCACCAACAAAAAAAAAAAAAAAAAGAAAGAATTCCCCTAGCCCCTGGTTCCCTATTTCTCTATCCTTCATGTTCCTTTCCCTTATTTACGTGTCTGATTATCAGGGTTTTTACCCATCAGCTTAAGCATGTTATTTGATAAGCACTAGTGTGCTTCTAGCTGTCTTGAATCAGGTCATAGTTTTTGCTTTGTGGTCCTTTGCCCCCAGTCACCCTCCCCACCCCACCCCACTCACACACTACACACACACATCTCACATAGCTAGGCCTGCTGATAATGTGTTCTTGTTCTTTGTCTTTCCTTATCTTTTGTTATAGGACTTTTCTTAAAATTTATTGCTATTACAGAGGTGATGTACAGAGGGGTTATGTTTATATGAGTCAGGAAATAAGCTCATTTCCTTTCGTAGTGTCATCTGTTCCCTCGTTCTCTCCCATTCCCTCCCTCTCATCACCACTCTGGAATTGTATGGTTCACTTTCATCAATGTCCAGTGAGCTCCACTGTGGACATATGAGTCTAACAGATTTTCTTGCCCAAGCTGGCTTTGAACCATGATCCTCAGATCTCAGCCTCCTGAGTAGCTAGGATTACAGGTGTGAGCCACAGGCACCTGGCTAGCAACTCTATTTTGATCTCATGTTACAGGTGAGCAAGTGGGGGCACTGTCATAAGAACAGATCCAAGGGGCTGGGAAGGTGGCTCAGTGGTAGAGTGCTTGCCTTGCATGTATGAGGCCCTGGGTTCCATTCCTCAGCACCACATAAACAGAAAAAGCCAGAAGTGAGGCTATGGCTCAACTGGTAGAGCACTAGCCTTGAGCTGAAGAGCTGTGGGACAGCGCCCAGGCCCAGAGAGTTCAGGCCCTGGGACTGACAAAAAAACAAAACAAAAACAGATCTAAGCACAATGGAACTAGAGAGAGGCAGGTGCAGGAGATAGAGGAGGGTCACAGTTTGTCATTGCTCGAGGGGTAGAGAACCTTTTCTCCTCCAAGGGCCATTTGGATACTACAACATCATTCACAAACCAACACAGAGCTGGGAGCTGGTATCTCATACTTACCATCTTAGCTGTGCAGGAGGCTGAAAGATGAGGATTGAGGTTCAAAGCCAGCTCAGACAGATAAATCCAAGAGACTCATCTCCAATTAACCAGCCAAAAAACTAGAAGTAGAGTTGTGGCTCAAATGGTAAAACATCAGCCTTAAGCAAAAAAGCCAAGGGAGAGCAGAAGGCCCTGAGTTCAAGCCTAGGTACTGGACACACACACACACACACACACACACACACACACACACACACACACACACACACACACACACACACACACACACACACACACACACACACACACACACACACACGGACTCAGGAAGTTTTGTAGTCTTTAGCTCACTCACCCAAGATTAGCCCCAACTTTCCAGGCAGGCTTATCAAGACTCATGTATTGTTCTAAATACTAAGCCACTTTACAATCAAGGGATTGTTTGTTAAGCATGAAATCTAGGGGGATTGAGACTTGGAGGGTTCCGTGTGCCATGTTATCAGGCTGATATGGTTTGGCTTTGAACAGCAATCCTCAGACCTCAGCCTCCTGAATAGTTAGGATTAGCATCAGCCACTGGCTCCATTTCTTGTGATCCTCTAAAGATACTAGGCTCACTCTCTGTCTTTAAATATTCTTTCTTCTGGCTTGGCTTGACTCATAGATAGGCCACTCTGTATGGGGTCACATGACCACCAGCAGCTCCAGGATCACAACCTCATACCAACCAGTTTCAACCAAACACTGAAATGGTCACATGCCCACCCTGAACCAATCACAAGCGGGACTGAAATGGTCACATGTTCACCCGTGAACCAGTCCATATAGCCAGTAGATAGATCAAGATAAATGGCTTAACCTTGAATCACATTCTGAAGGCTGAGTCGATCCCACTGCCGTCCTGAGGACCAAGACCTGAGAAAGGGTCAATTCCAAGGAAAATGGGGTAAGCTTTAAGCTGGTCAGGCAAAAGCCAACTGAATCTCTAGGACAATCCTCCGTTACACTGGGTCTCCCAATTTTTAAATCTTCAATAAAAGAAAAAGAAATGAAATGAATTCCTCTGACACAGGTGTCAGACATGTGTTGTTGTGTAAGACTTAATAACTGGACCGAAGAAGTAGCTCAAGTGGTAGATACTGGCCCAGCAAGGGTGAGGCCCTGGGTTCCATCCCAGTACCACAAATAAAGACTGAATTACTGGACTTGGGTTATTAGGACTTAGCAAATGCACTGATATTACGCCCTATAAAATGAGTGGGTCACCAGAGCTAGGAATTGAGCCTTACCCTGCAGCTGGGTGGAGGAAGCAGATGGGCCAGCTGTGAGGGAAGATGGCAATTTGGGGACATGAAATGAGTATTCAGAAAGCAGAGTTCAGACTGTAATGAAGGGACCATGTTCCTCTCTTTGGGACTAGAGGGAGCTGGTGTGGAGATGCCTGGATTTTTCCAGTCAGGAATCAGGGCAGGAGCAGCCTAGAGCCATATGGAGCAGAGGCTAGGTAAGACTTTAGATTGCCTTCCAAATAAGGTCAGCTTCCTGGACATGCAACCTATTCAGTCACACAGACACCTACAAACACCTGGCTTGATACTCTACAGCCACCATCTTGAAAGTATTGGTTATTTTTGTGCAGAAAACCTGTTCTGCTTTAGTTCTTGGCCCTACAAATGCTATCACTGTTCCTGCTGTTAGATTTTAAGGTCCTGAAAGTTTCCAGCTTTGTGTGGTCATTCTGGGCTGCTCTCTTGGGTGTATCCACCTGTCATGGGCCTCACCCCATGCCTGATTTGAGACGTTCTAAGTAGCCAGGGAGTGGTCATCTTGGGTCAAAGTGGTACAAAGGTGGGCAGATCTGCTCCCCCAGGACTAATGGTGCCAACTGTGGTGTCAACAGAACAATGGGTCTGGGCAACAAGAATTGTGGTGTGGCCCTGGGCGCTGGTGGCTCACGCCTGTAATCCTAGCTACTTAGAAGGACTGTGGTTCGAAGCCAGCCTGGGTAGACAAATCTGAGACTCTTATTCTGGTTAACTGGCAAAAAGGCAAAAGTGGAGGTGTAGTTCAAGTGGTAGAGCACCAGCTTTGAGCAAAAGAGAGTTCAAGGGGCTGGGAAGGTGGCTCAGTGGTAGAGTGCTTGCCTTGCATGCATGAGGCCCTGGGTTCGATTCCTCAGCACCACATAAGCTAAAAGAAAAAAAAAGCCGGAAGTGGTGCTGTGGCTCAAGTGGTAGAGCACTAGCCTTGAGCTGAAGAGCTGAGGGACAGCACTCAGGCCCAGAGTTCAGGCCCCACGACCGGACCCAAAAAAAAAACCAAAAAGAGAGTTCAAGGCCTTGAGCTCAAGCTCCACTACCAGGAAAAACAACAAAAACCCAGCCTCTCCTGGGGTCTGTGTGAGGAGCTCCTGGTACCACCAGTACCATAGAGAGTTGGGATCTGAGTGAGAGGTTGCTCTGTTACGCTGAAGACATAACCTGTGGGTTCTGCGGAACTTCTGGTTATGCAGAAATTTCCCCATGTCCCATGTTCCAGTTTACTTGTGGTCAACTGTGGTCTGGAGATATCGGACAGTGAGGAACTAAGCTATTTTGAGGGGGAAGGAGGAGTGAATTCACATAACTTTTATCCCACTCTATCGTTATAATTGTTCCATTTTGTTATTAGTTGTTGCTAATCTCTTCTTTGTCTAACGTATCCACTAAACTGTATCAGAATCATGTATGTTTCAAAAACAAACTTGTATCTCCAGTTCGAGACTATCCACAGCTTCAAGCAGCCTCTAGGGGTCTTGGAGCGTGTCTCTCTTAGGCCAGGAAAAACTATTGAGCCCCATTTTGGAGAGGAGCAAATGGGCCCTCAAAGATAGCGACAATCTCTGAATGACTCTGAATGACTCAAAAAGTGACTCAAAAAGTAAGACATAGAGTTCCAGAACTGGCGGCTGGTGGCTCTGGTGCCTATAATCCTAGCTCTGTAGGAGGCTGAGAGCTGAGAATCACAGGCAAGAAAGCCCATGAGACTTTGGCCTCTAATTAACTACCAAAAAGCTGGAAGTGGAACTGGGGCTTCATTGGTAAAGTGCTAGCCTTGAGTGAAAAGGCTAAGGGGCAGTGCCTAGGCCCTGAGTTCAAGTCCTAGTATTAGCACACACACACACACACACACACACACACACACACACACACACACACACACACATAAAGACAGGGCTAGGAATGTGGCTTAGTGGTAGAGTGCTTGCCTAGCATGCATGAAGCCTTGGGTTCCATTCCTCAGTATCACATACACAGAAAAAGCTACGAGGCGCTGTGGCTCAAGTGGTAGAGTGCTAGCCTTGAACAAAAGAAGCCCAGGGACAGTGCCCAGGCCCTGAGTTCAAGCTCCAGGACCGGCAAAATAAATAAACCCTGGCACACCCTTCCGACATCCCCAGGGGGCCTAGGGGCAGGATGGCCTGGACTGGAAGATCTTGTCCCTGACCACTGGAATGCTAGTTTTGCCCTGGTGACAACTTCAGCCTGAGCCAGGAACAAACACTGAGGCAGAATCCATGGCAATGGGGAGCACTCATTCACAGAGCAGATTCGGGGCTCTGCCTCCAGCGCCAGGCGTGTAAAACAGGCCCAAGTGCCATGAGTCACTGGTAATTGGGTCTCAGGGTGGAGGGGCCAAGCAACAGGATCCCTTAGGGACCGGCTGCCACCGAAACCCAGCTGCTGGATAATGAACTGAAGAAAGCAAGCCAAGAGTCACAGGCATCAAAGCCCCTGTGGCGTGGAATTCCCTCCATGCTACCTCTGCTCTCTCTCATGTCCTACTGTGCCTTACGATGAAATACTCCAGACTTGTCTGGTGGCTCACGCCTGTAATCCCAATTCCTTGGGAGGTTGAGATCTGAGGATCCCAGTTCGAAGGCAGTCTGAGCAGAAAAGTCCATGAGACTCTTATCTCCAATGAACCACCAACAAGCCAGAAATGGAGCTGCAGCTTGGGTGGCAGAGTGCCAAGCTTGAGGGAAAAAGCTAAGGGACAGTACTCCGTCTCTGAGTTCAAGCCCCACCCCCACCCCCACAGAAATTCTCCACCTCCCTTGCCACCCACCAGACGGCAGGACATTTCCCTGCAAGGACATAAAGGCCTCTGGGGCCTAGGCCTTCTGCTTTTGTGGCTTATTGTTCATTTTGCAAAATCTGTGTGATGTTTCAAAGTGAGTCTGCCATTTGGACTCTGCTACTCCTCCAATGAGCAGAGCCGGCAGGCGCTGGGCCCCGGGCTTAGACCAGCAGAGCTGAGAGCTACGGCTCCATGGTCTCCGCACCCTTGAGAGAGGACACTTCTTGTGGGAAAGGTCAGATGGCTGCTCTCTGAGCAGGCAAAGCAATCACCAGATCCTGCACAACACACAGGCCCAGTTGACTGCTTGCTCCTGCTTTCACTGAGGGCAACAAATGATATGAAAATAAGAGCTACAAAGCTAGGCACTGGTGTTCCCGCCTGTAATCCTAGCTACTCAGGAGGCTGAGACTTGGAAGATTAAGATTCAAAGCCAGCCCAGGAAGTTAAGTCCATGAGATCTTTTTCTCTGGTTAATTACCAAAAAGTGGACTGCAGGGTTCCGAGTTCAAGCTCCAGTATCAGCACTAAAAAAAAAAAAAAACAAGTGTATCTCGAAGTTAATACCAGTCACATAATTCTTCAAAGAAGACAGTCTCACCCCTCCAATTTTTATCAAGTGGAATCTTTAAATATTAATAATTCAAAAAGCCAAAGGAGGGAAACTCCAGCAGCTTTAGATAGACTATAAATAATGAGACACTCGATGAGCGCTGAGCCATTCAGTAGCCTGGAGCTGATTGTTACAAAATGTACTTTCCTGGAACCTAGACAGCAGGCTGGCAAATGCCACAACCCACTCAGCCCCAAGGAAGCATATCTGCATTCTCTTTCTGGTACTAAAGGACTGACGGACCACCTAAAAGCTGCCTTAGCAAAGCCTTCTGTCGGCAGCCGGATATGGCTGAGACAAAAGCCCAGTTTCTTTTTCAATTTCTTACTTGTGTTTCCCTCTTTTGCACACCCCCCCGTACCACCCACCACTTCTTCCCTAGCATTCTCCACGCCCTAATGTAAACTTGAACAAAGCAGGCTGGAATATATATATCATCATAACCCAATAGAAAGTCGAGTGACTTGGCTCACGCCTGTAATCCTAGCTACTCAGGAGGCTGAGATCTGAGGATCACAGTTCCAAGGTAGCTGGATTAGACAAGTCCAAAAGACTCTTCTCTTCAATTAACCACACACACACACACACACACACACACACACACACACACACTAAATAAATAAATAAAATAAAATAAAATACAACATCAACAACAAAAAAACCCACAGAAATGGAGTCATGGTTCAAGTAATAGAGTGCCAGCCTTGAACAAATATGCTAAGAGACAGTACCCAGGCTCTGTATTCAAACCCCATAACCAACCAATTCTCCTTTGCCCCCGCCCCAAAAAAGAAGAAGCAGAATAGACTAGTTTTTTTTTTTTTTTGGTCGATCATGGGGCTTGAACTCTGGGCCTGGGCACTGTCCCTGCACTCTTCAGCATAAGGCAAGTGCTCTACCACTTGAGCCACAGTGCTACTTCTGGTTTTCTAGTGGTTTATTGGAGATAAGAGTCTCACAGACTTTCCTGCCTAGGCTGGCTTTGAACTGTGATCCTCAGATCTCAGCCTCCTGAGTAGTTAGGATGACAGGCATGAGCCACCGGCGCCCAGCTTAGACCAGTCTTTCTAAACTCTTCAGCTTTGCCATGCTGCCAGAACCTTCCACTTTTAATTCATATTCAGTGTCTAGTTAAGGCAGAAGCTGCCCAAGTCCTCCAGCCAAACCAAACCAAGCTAAATTCTAGTCTTCTGTGTGTTTGCAGATTTTCATCAAGAGTTTTGTGATATTCATGAGAGTCTATATCATGTAGTAAAGATGAATTCCTGGTTACCCAAATGAACATATTCCCGTACACCCTGTTAGGTGCAGACTGTGAAACTCAAAAATAAGGCCACTAGTAGCTAAAATGGCACTGATGCTCTGGCCTGAGGCCTTAGAACTTTTGTTCTTATACTTTAGCTCAACATAAATTTGCTCTCAGGCTGGGAATGTGGCTTATTGGTAGAGGGCCTGCCTAGCACGCATGAAACCCTCGGTTCAATTCCTCAGTACCACATAAACAGAAAAGCTGGAAGTGGTGCTATGGTTCAAGTGGTAGAGTGCTAGCCTTGAGCAAAAGAAGCTCAGGGACAGTGCCCAGCACTGGCAAAAAAATTTTTTTTGTTCTGCTTTGAATGTTTCCATTTAAAGATCTCTCTACAGACACTTGTTGCTCTGTAAATCTTAAGACAAACTGGATTAAAAGCAGTCACTCTGGCCTGCTCTAATTCTTGAGTACTAGCTCAAGAATGAATAGTCAAGCACCTTGGGCTCTGTGAACTCACTCCCTTGGGCTGGAAAAGCTAAAAGCTCTTAAAATTCCAGGAAACAGGACAGACACTGGTGGCTCAAGCCTAGAATCCTAGCTACTCAGGAGACTTGAGATCTGAGGACTAAAGTTCAAAGCCAGATTAAGCAGAAAAGATTGTGAGAGTCTTATCTCCAATTAACCAGAAAAAAAGCCAGAATTGCAAGTGTGGCTTAAGTGGTAGAATAACAACCTTAAATGAAAAAGCCAATTGAGAGTCTGAGGCTCAGAGTTCAAGTCCCAGTACTGGCACACACACAAAGGAAACATCCAGGGACTCATCTCTGGAGCAGGAGACACAGCCATCCACCACCAAAGCTATTTGTTCCAGATGGGTTTGGAGTATGCACAGCTGTAACCAAGCCCCAGAACATGCTGATCATGGCCAGCTAAATACTTCCACACCTGCTGGGTCACTGGCCTAGCTTGCAACTCCTTCCCTAGGTATCCAAATTTGATGTCACTCCCTGAACCCACCAAAATCAACCCAAGAAAAGCACTGGGGCTCTCTCCCATCTCCGTGTGTCATGACTCCTCACCTTTCCCTGGCTTTTCAAGAGAGGAGGAAGAGATGCCTCCTTGGAATGCTTCTGAGAAATCCATCTAAGAAATCCCCTAGAGTCAGGCACCGGTGACTCACACCTGTAATCCTAGCCACTCGGAGGCTGAGATCTGAGGGTAAAGGATTGAAGCCAGTCCAGGCAGGAAAGAGTCCTTGAGACTCTTATCTCCAATTAACCAAAAAACCAGAGGTGGTGCTTGGCTCAAGTGGTAGAGTGCTCTCCTTGAGCTGAAGGGCTCTGCCCAGGCCCAGAGTTCAAACCTCACAACTGACCAAGAAAAAAAAAGAAAAGAAATTCCCTAGTGTATTTGGCCCACACCTCTTCCTAATGTGATGGATGCTGTTGTTCTTGCTCATGAAGTTTGCCCTGCATGCCCAATTCTGAATCGCTTATGTTATTTATTCATTTGAGTCAACAAATAACCATTCAAAAACTCACCATGTGCCTGCCACTAACTAGGCTGTGAGTTCTAATACAGAGCACACACACACACACACACACACACACACACACACACACACACACACACACACACACACACACACACACCATCCTTCTTTAAGCAGAACAAGGTAATAACCCAGGCTCCAGACCCTATAGTCAAATGCCTGGTTTAAATTCTACCTTATCAGCATTTGAGCTGTATAACTTGGTGTTAGTGGCTGAGTCTCTCTATACCTTCATCTGTGAGACAGGGCAATAACAGAAGCACCTTAGCAAGTGTTAAATTCGTTACTAAATGTGAAGCATTTAGGGAAAGGCCTCTGCCACATACCATCTTATTGCCACTGTAACAAATTATCAGAAACTTATGTAGTGGCTCAATGTACAACAAGACAAATTTGTTTTCCACATTTCTGGAGGTCAGAGGTACAAAGTAAGTTCCACTAAGCTCAACCCATGCTGTGTCCGTGGGGAAGTTGCTCTTCCAGGTTCCAGGAGAGAATCTATTATTTGCCTTAAATCTCTGAGGGCCGCAGCATTCCTTGGCTTCTAGCCCCATCACTCCAACTTCACTTCCTTCATCAGACTGCCTTCTCCCCTTTTGGCTTTCTCACATCCTTCTTAGAAAGACTTTCATAATTATATTTTGAGCCCCTTAGATAATCTAGAATAATCTCCCCATCTCAAAAAATCCTAAATTAAGCCAAGTGCCAGTGGTTCACACTTGTAATCCAAACTAATCAGCAGGCTAAGATCTGGGGATCACAGTTCAAAGCCAACATGGTAGAAAAATCCATGAGACTCTTTTCTCCAATTTACCAGCAAAAGCCAGAAGCAGGGGTGTAGCTCAAATGGTAAAGTGACATCCTTAAGCCAAAAAAAAAGCCAAGCAAGAGTTCGAGGCCCTGAGTTTAAGCTACAATACCAACACACACACACACACACACACACACACACACACACACGCACGCACATGCACACAACCATAACAGAATCCCATGTACAACATGGCTTCTGCATTACAAGGCAGATTCTAGGAGCAGATATCTTTGGGGATATTGCATATGGTAAGCAATAAATAAAGGTTAACTACTCTTAATATCATTATCACCATTACAATTCCCATGGCATTCCCAGAGTGTGCCCTCAGCCTCTTCCCAAGCCTGGGGGAGGAGGGACAGGGATGGGGAACTGTGATGGTTGATCCCAGAGTCTCAAGCACCAGTTGGACTTGCTTGGGGCCAGGTATAGAAAGCAGACGAACAGGAACATGCTCGCAGACATTGTCCAGGTCCAGGAGAAGGCTGTAAGCAGAAGCTAGGGCCACCTGACGCTGCTGTATTCCGTGGTCGTCTCGGGGCCAGTGCCGGGAATATGGGTGTTGCTGTAGGTTGGCTCCTGATGCAAAGCATCCAAAGACAGAGAGGCGTAGGAAACCTCCGTCTTGGGAAGGGGAGCCTGTGAGAGAGACAGTCATGGCATCAGAGCAGCTGGAGGGAGGCTGGGGCTGTACAAGAGTCCTGGGTGGAGGCAGGTGGGACTGGAGACTCCTGAGCCCTCCGGCTGCCTTCCCTCCACTCCAGGCCCCTCTGGCTGCCTCCCTTCCATTCCAGACCCCTCCGCTGCCTTCCCTCCGCTCTGCCAGCCTCCCCTCGCCAGCATCAGGCCCAGTACAAAGCTTGGGTTGCCTCTGCCTGAAGACAACCATTCTTGGCGGGATCCCGAGCCCCACTCAGCTGGACTGCATTTTCTTTTCCCCCCTTCTCAGCTCCATACAATACCCCATTAGGTGGGTGATCCTGACTCCCCAGCATTGAGAGGTGGCATGGAGAAACCTCTAGAACCTTTGTGAGGCTCCTTGGGCAAGTTTTGCAATCACTGTGGCTCTGCCCAGGGCCCACGCTCCTTCAGCGGGGGCCCAGGGGCAGGAGGAAGCCCATCCTCAAAGCAGGGCCATCAGCATGTCTGCCCTCCTGGGTCCCCAGCAGCCCCCACGAAGGACACACCATGGTGACATATTCCACTTCCTCCTGGCCAGCGGAAGAAGGCTTGATGGAGGCCTTGTGCTGGGACGAACTGGAGGAGGCTCCTGGCTGGTGCAGGGACAGGTTTGCGTAGCAGAGTTCATCTTCCTGAGGCTGCAAAGGGGGGTGCAGGCTGGGGGTGACCGCATCAGCCTGTGGGTCCAGGTTCTCCTTCCAGGGAGAGATAGGAGCCTCTCTGCTTCCCTGTGACCCCAGCTCTAGTCCTCCCTCCCCGCTCCCAATACCTGGGCCTCCTTCTCTCTGGCTGCTTCTAGGCCCTCCTTCCTCCCAGACTCTACAGAGGCTACAAGTTCAGGGGCTGGGAATGTAGCTTAGTGGTAGACTGCTTGCCTGGTATACATGAGGCTCTGGGTTTGATTCCTTGGTACCACATAAACAAACAAATTAATATTTTTTTTTTAAAGAGCTCAGGGACAGTACCAGGCCCTGAGTTCAAGCCCCACAACAACCAAAAAAGAAAGCCATGAATTCATAGATCACTTTGGCTCCTAGTGATAGGACACATTCAGGCGCTGGGGGCCTGGGAGGTAGAAGTCAAGGGAGAGGGAGAGGAGCCGAGGCCGTGTGCTCTCTCTGGTTCCATCCTGGGCCTCTTTTACCTTCTCCGCGGATGGCTCGGCCGCTGAAAGACAGAAGCAATGGAGAATTAGGCAACCCGTCCTTAGGACTAGCAGCGAGGTCCTCACATACAACCGGGTGAACATGAGTGCCAGACTCCAAGTCACACGACCCGGCTCTAATTCTGAGCCCTCCTAGGACTCACTCCATGACATCCCTTGTGTCATTTCTCTGAGCTGCTGTTTTCTCTCCCTGAAAAAAAGGGGAGACCTCAGCCTACCGGGTCCCCACTTCACAGAGCTCAGCTGAATGGTGGCCCTGACAACCACTGGCAACGCTGGGGTTAAGTCTCTCTGAAAATTCCCAGGCTCCGTAGTCCTGCCTGGGCCTCCATGTTTCCCCAGAGGTCATCTCAAGGTCATGCCTGCATTCTACAGCCACCAGGTTGTCCGATCTCTCCTCCTGTGGCACATGCTTTTGTCTGACCCCTTGGCTTTAGTTCCCTGGGATCTATCATCTTCAGCAGGGCTTGGCTGGTCCTGGGCCTCGCTTGCATCTGGATGCTTGGCCCTGCCTGACTCGTGACAGTCAGAAGCAGTTTGTCCTCCACTGCCCCACCCCCCCACCCCTGCCCCGAGGGAAGTGCACAGGCTGCATTAGCACAGGTGGACAGGTTTTCAGGAGGTTACTGACTCCTGTATTTCTTCCTGCCCTTGGCCCTCCCTCTCTGCTTGCACCCCTACTTCCCTGCTTTGGAGACAAAAGAATCAAAAGGTGGTCTCTCCTGTTTGTTTGTTTGTTTTTAATTTCAAATGTCTAGACAACAAGGATCATGGGAAATACTTAGGTCATGGTCAACACATTTGGAAGAAAATGTGATGAATAAGAGTCAGGTTTGCTGAGCGTTGGTGGCTCACACCTGTAATCCTAGCTACTCAGGAGGCTGAGATCTGAGGATCACAGTTTGAAGCCAGCCTGAGCAGGAAAATCTGTGAGACTCTTATCTCCAATTAATCACCAAAAAGCTAGAAGTAGAGCTTTGGCTCAAGTGGTAGAGTACCAGCTTGAGCATAAAAGCTAAGGGAAAGCACCTAGGCCTGAGCTCAAGCCCCAGGATTGGCACACACATACACACAGAGTCAGATTCAAGCTGGGCATGGTGGCGAACCCCTATAATCCCAGCACCTGAGAGGTTGAGGCAAAAGGATTGGGAGTTCAAGATCAGGTTGGGCTACCTAGTGAGTTCAAGACCAGCCTAGGTGTCAGGCTCCCTCCTCTCCGCCCAGACTGAAAGACTCCAGCGGTTATGAGAGAGGTCTTGATAAGAGCTCAGGTCCTAGGCATTCTGAGAAGAGAAAGGGCACAGCTACATGAGAATGTGGAAGTGAAGCCAGACAGGAAAAGGGCTTGCGAAAGCCAGACCTCCTGATCTCTGGCCCAAAGCTCTGAGCGAGTTTGCTCTTCCTTGAAAAGCAATGTCACAAGGTACAAGTAGATTCACCTGGGAAAAAGGGCTGGTGACCTGGGAAGGGTGTCAGAAAGGGTCTTCACGCCCTGACTAATGAGACCTAGAGGCTTGTGTCATGTGTACATGAATGTATCATGTGAGCTTGCATGTGTGTATACTGTGTACATAGTATAAGGCTCACCCACCAGCCCAGACCACCCCTACCCCGGCCCCTGGCCCAGCCCCCTGGACCGCCCTCTACTGGTGGCTTGTGGAATGGCACTCCTTCCAAGGTAAGTCCTTGGGCCTGTTAGTGCGTGATCAGCCCCGCTTCTCCCCGCACCCAGCCAGCCAGGTCCTCTCACCTTTCTTCTGTCGCTTCATTTTCATCCAAGCCAAGACTGCGGCTGCCACCAAGAGAAGCAGCAAGGCAGCAAAGATGACTGGGAGAAGGATGCTGACTTCTATGACTCTATGCCTAGGAAGGACAGAGGAGGCCCTGTGCACCAGGCGCTCCTTCCGCTGCAAGCCCAAGCCGGCCCCTCAGAGCCCATCGCACTGTGGGCTACAGCTGGGGAATCTTTGTACCTGGACACTCTCAAAGATGGTTTTGAAAATAGGAGAGGAAGGTTCCCGAAGGAAGTTCCCATGTATCTGGAAGCCTAACAGAAATTTTATGATGAACAGGATCCTAACAGGCTTCCGCTCCCCCCTCTCTTTTTGCCAGTCCTGGGGCTTGAACTCAGGGCCCGGGCACTGTCCCTGAGCTTCTTCTGCTCAAGGTTAGCATTCTACCTTGAGTCACAGCACCACTTCTGGCTTTTGCTGTGTATGTGATACTGAGGAATCGAACCCAGGGCTTCATACATGCTAGGCAAGCACTCTACCACTAAGCCACCTTCCCAGCCCTGGTTTTTCTGTTTCTAAACTTTCCCTCTCTACTGGGTTTAACAACATGCCCTAGTTGGGTACCAATGCACATGACTATAATCCTAGCTGCTCAAGAGGCTGAAATCTGAAGATCATGGCTAAAAGTCAATCCAGGAAGGGAAGTCCCTGAGACTCTTATATCTAATACACCACCAAAATCCCGAAGTGGAGTTGTAATTCAAGTGGTAGAGTACCAGCCTTGAACAGAAAAATCAAGCAAGAACATGAGGCCCTCATTTCAAGCCCCAATCTAAGCATGTAAGGTAGATAGGTGATAGATAGATAGATAGATAGATAGATAGATAGATAGATAGATAGACAGACAGACAGACAGACAGACAGACAGACAGATAGACAGACAGACAGATAGATAGATAGTAAACCCCATATTTCAAGTCTAACCAGAGCCTGTGAAGGTGACCTATTAAGAAAAAGAAATGGCCTTTGTAGATGCCACTGAGTTAAGACAAAGTCCCAATCCAATGCCTGTTGCCCTTGTAAGGGAAAAATTTGGACATACAGATGACACAGGAAGATGCCACATGCTGATGGGGCAGACAGTGAAGTAACGCAGCTAGCGAGAATCACTGGTGCTACCAGACACTAGAAGGAAGGTACAAAAGGCAAGCCAGACCTGGTTGCTAACACCTGTAATCCCAGAACATGGGAATCCAAGAAAATTGGGAGTTCCAGGACAGCCTGAGCTACTAGTGAGACTTAGTCTAAAACAACAACAACAAATCAGCACTGGGCAGATTCTCCCTCCATTACTTCAGAATATAAGTGGGGCCCAGTCTTTAAAGAGGTAATTAGGCTGAAATGGGTCATTAAGGAAGAGCCAATCCAGTGTAACTGGCGTCCTTATAAGAAGAAATTACAACACAGACAGGCACAAAGGAAACTACATGCAGCTTCCCAAGGATGATCTCAACACATGTAAGCCAGCACTGCTGACTCATGGCCACCAGAATTGTGGGAAGGTAAATTTCTATTGTTTGTGATACCCAGACTGGCCTGGTGGCCAATGGCTCACAACTGTAATCTTAGCTACTCAGGAGGTTGAGGTCTAGAGGATTGCAGTCTGAGGCCAGCCAGGTCAAAAGCTTGCTAAACTCCATCTCCAATTTTACCAGCAATAATCAGAGCTGGACCTGGGTGTCAGTGGCTCATATCTGTAATTCTAGCTACTCAGGAGGCTGAGATCTGAGGATAAAGGTTCCAAGCCAGACCAGACCAGAAAGTCTATGAGACTCTTATCTTCACTTAATGAGCCAAAAGCTGACATTGGAACTGTGGCTCAAGTTGTTGAGTGCCAGCTAAGAGAATGTTGGGTGCTGGTGGCTCACACCTGTAATCTTAGCTACTCAGGAGGCTGAGATCTGAGGATCATGATTCAAAGCCAGCCCGGGCAGGAAAGTCAAAAAAAAAGAAAGAAAGAAAGAAAGAAAGAAAGAAAGAAAAGCAGAGCTGGAGGTATGGTATAGCTCAAGTAGTAGAGTAGCCCAGTAAGGGTGAGGTCATGAGTTCAAACCCCACAAAAATAACACAAGCAAAAATAAAGGAAAATGAGAGAGAAAAAGGGGAAGTGGACCTTTGCTGATTGAAAGATTAAGGCTTGCCCGTATAGTTTTTATGCCATGGTTTCATCAGTAGAGTGTCTTGGCAGAGTCAAGGAAAGCAAAGAGAGGAAGTAAAAGGACCTCTACACCTCAAGAAAGCCCTTTGGTTGCAGATGCTGGGCTGGGTGCTCAGAAGCCTGACTCGAGCGCTGCTCTTGGAGACCGTACACTTCCCTCTCAGCTCCAGGGCCAGCCCTCGCTGAGGAAGGCAACGATGCTCACTTTTGACACCAACATGGGAACATGTCTGCGCCCGTTCCTTCTTGTGAGGGGCCACAGGCAGGCTCGAAGAACAGACCATCCTCTCATGAGCTGCCAGGGCCACCTGAGATTTAAGGAACTGCCACCACCGCAGTTCTCACCATACACCATAACAGAAATTCAAGGAATAGGCCCGGCACCAGTGGCTCATGTCTGTAATCCTAGTTCCTCAGGAAGCTGAGATCTGAGGATTGTGGTTCAAAGCCAGCCCAGGAAGAAAAGTCTGTGAGACTCTTATTTCCAATAAACCAGGAAACTGAAAGTGGCCTTGTAGCTCAAGTGGTAGAGCGCTAGTCTCAAGTAAAAGAAGCTCAGGGCCCAGGCCCAGAGTTCTAGCTCCATGACCAACTCCCCAAAAAGGAAATTCAAGGAAAACAAACTTCCTCAAACTCCCCTCCCAGAAATTGGGGCATGAGCCAGGCACCAGTGGGTCATGCCCACATCCTAGCTACTCAGGAGGCTGACATCTGAGGATCCTAGTTTGAAGACAACTTAGGCAGGAAAGTCCAAGAGGGGAAGTGGAGGGGCTGCTCCAGTAGGAGGCGGTGCTCTGGAGATGAAAAAGCCAAGAAAGAGCCCAAGGCCTTGAGTTCAAGCCCCAGTACCAGCACAAGGAAGGAAGAAGAAGAAGAAAGAAGGAGAAGAAAGGAAGGAAGGGAAGAAGGAAAGAAGGAAGGAAGGAAGGAAGGAAGGAAGGAAGGAAGGAAGGAAGGAAGGAAGGAAGGAAGGAAGGAAGTTGTTAGGCCACAGCCTACACCCATGTACACCGCAGCCACACTGTCCTCCATGAGTGCCTACCCATTGCCCTCCACGTCTATGTTCCATGTATGCCATAAAGAAGTTAGATCTGGGGCTGGGAAGGTGGCTCAGTGGTAGAGCGCTTGCCTTGCAAGCATGAGGCCCTGGGTTCCATTCCTCAGCACCACATAAGCAGAAAAAGCTGGAAGTGGCACTGTGGCTCAACTGGAGCTGAAGAGCTAAGGGACAGCGCCCAGGCCCAGAGTTCAGGCCTCATGACCGACAAAAAAAATATTAGATCTGAAGCCAGGCATCAGTGGTTCACACGTGTAATCCCAGCTACTTAAGAGACTGAGATCTGAGGATCATGGTTCTAAGCCAATTAGGGAAGAAAAATCTTCAAAATCCTCAAAAAGCCAGAAGTAGAACTATGTGGCTCAAGTAGTAAAGTGCCATCCCTGAGAGAAAAAGCTAGGGACAGCATCGAGGCCCTGAGTTCAAGCCCCATTCCTGGCAGATATAAGTACACACACACACACATACACACACACACACACACACACACACACACACACACACACACACACACACACACACACACACACACACACACACACACACACACACACACACACACACGTAAAATTGAATGAATGAATGAATGAGCCAGCAAGCCTACAGACTACATTCTGCTCAAGGATAAAGGGTCTATGGAGGCTGAGAGCCAGTAGGAAGCCCCCCGACCCCTGCAAAGGATTGTGAAGATCCAGGACAAACTCTAGCTTCCTTTTAGAGGAGTCTGAGCCCAATGGGTCACAGGGGACAGAGCGTCTAAGCTGGCTTACCTGACATTCACGTTGATCAGAGTCGTGAAGAAGCTGGTCTCCTCCACGGAGGTGGATGCTGAAAATGTGGTTGCAGTGGAGGTGGTAGGTACCGTGGTCAACACTGTAGATGGTGCTTGGCAAACAAACAAATTACACACTCCTCCTCCTGCCACCCCGCCCCTGGCACAGCACCTGGCTTTGAACTTGAGAAAGCCACGGGCCACCCTAGCCCCTGGGACTCCCAAAGAATCTGGAGGCTTTGACGCAGGTTGGTGCTGGAAAATGCTAAGCAAGTTTTAGAAGGCTCAGAGGAGGTTCAGAAGAGCGCAGGATAGGTCAGCCGGCATTCAGCTGCACATCAGTCTCACTGATGTGATGGGGGTTTGGCCAGTGCCTCCTTTCAGCCTTCTTCATCAGCCAGGACAGGAGCTGAACAGGGGGCTTGCATGGTGGCTAACTTATGCCTAAGATCAAGACCACCCTGAACAAGACCCTCATATTCAGGAAGAGACTTTCCTTTGAACAAGTGAAGACTTGTTTAGTCCCATGGCTCTAGCTAGCCGGGGGGCTTCTTCCTCTTGGGATGCTGGTGGGATTCAGTAAGACAAACATGTGCTTAGCTACTCAGGAGGCTGAGGATTGAGGTTCAAAGTCAGCTTAGATAGCAAAGTCCATGTGACTCTTATCTCCACTGACCAGCAAAAAGCTGGAAGTGGAAGTGTGGCTCAAGTGGTAGAGCACCAGCCTTGAGTAAGAAAGGCCAGACCCTGAGTTTAAGCTCTAGTTTTGGCACACACACACACACACACACACACACACACACACACACACACACACACGTGTGCAAGAATATGCCAGATGCCGGTGGCTCATGTCTGTAATTCTAGCTACTCAGGAAGCTATGATCTCAGAGTTGTGGTTCAGAGCCAGTCCAGGCAGGAAAGTTCATGAGACTTGAATTAGTCACTAAAAAATCCACAAATGACGCTGTGGCTCAAGTGGAAGAGTGTTAGCCTTGAGCAAAAAAGCTCAAGGACAGTGCCTAGGCCCTGAGTTCAAATCCAAGAACTGGCGTGCATGGGCACACGTGTAAACACACACACACACACACACACACACAGAGTATGCACTGTGCTGGCCCTCACGCATCCCAGGTAGTGTTTCAATCAGGCTTGCAGGTACACTGTGAGCCAGTGTCACCTGACTGCAGGGCTACCTGAACAAAAGAGCGCAACAGAAACTCCTTCAAACCAAGGCCCTGGGACGTCTGCGTCCGGCTCCTGGGAGTCCCTGTATGCAGGAGGACTTAGAAAGGCAATGTCATCAAGCGGCATAAGTGGCTCATAGTAGGATTTTGGGTACCAGCAGTACAGATGTTTGACTATGGAGATCTTTCTAGGCACCCCAACTCTGCTGGGCAACCTTTACCCTCAGTGTTGGAGAGGAAATGGGAGATGAGAATAGCCCTTATGAAGGCCCTGCCCAGAGCTCCCAGAAAGAGCAGGGCACTCTGGTACTGAGGTCCCAGGAAGGCATTGGCAGCTGTTGGGGTCTCTGGGAAGCATGGAAGGGGGTCTCTTTGGTCCATGGGCTGGGGACCATCACCCTCTCCTCTATGGCATTAGACTCAGGCCTGGGCTTTGAAGAAGAAGGTGGGAGGCCACCCTGGAGAAGGCTCTGGGCGGTGAGGGAGGGTGGTTTAAGAGAAGCCCTGCCCCTCCCGAACCCACGTGGTCAGCCCAGCTCCCCTGAGTCCTCAGGACTCAACCCCCTCCCTGAAGGGTCATGCTGAGGGACAGCTAATTCCCCTGAGTGGTATCTCAGGGACAAATCTTACCTGGGTGGATTTTCACTTGAACTTCGACCCCAAGATCCGTTCCAATTCTCTGGATTCCACACCAATACACATCTGCGTCACTCATCCTGAGATCCTCCATGGTCACCACGATTGTAAAGTTTGTCTGGTCATCCGTGATGGACACATGGCCCCTCTTCACCTTCTGCTCTTCTGCACTGGTCTGAACAAGGATCTTGCAGCTGCTCCAACCTGCTCCTTGACACCACCACTTGTTGTAGGTCTTCCACGACGAAGCATATGGACACTGCACGGTCAGGGAGCCCTGCTCTGGGCCACTCACTGTCCTAGGGCCACTGATATCCGTTTCTGCAGAGCAGCAGCCTGGAACACACCAGTCCATACACCTGTCAGCCCCCACCCTGACAACCTGCACCCCCACGCCATCGTGATTTGAATAATGGCATGAGCCGCTGGCACCCAATTAGGAATTTTCTTTCTCCTTTTCTTTTCTTTTCCTTCCCTTTTCTTTCTTTTTCTTTCTTTCTTTCTTTCTTTCTTTCTTTCTTTCTTTCTTTCTTTCTTTCTTTCTTTCTTTCTTGCATTGGGCTTGAATTCAGAACCTCATGCTCTCACTTTGTATTCTACCATTTGAACCACAGCTCCACGTCTGGCCTTTTGCTGGTTAACTGGAGGTAAGAATCTAACACAGTTTTCTGACTGGACTGGCTCCAAACCTCAATCTTCAGATCTCAGCCTCCTGAGTCGCTAGGATTACAGGCATGCACTACCAGTCCCCTGATGGAATTCTGTTTAAAAATCTTAGAAAAGTCTATGCAAAATTCTCTGACATTACAGTCTTTGTTGAAACGAATTCTTGGATAACTTAAAATTTTTCTTTTGTTATTGGTCTAGACGGTTTCTCATTGGTTGATTAGTTGGTTGGTTGGCTGGTTAGTTTTATTTTATTTTGAGACAGAGCTTCATTGTGTTTCCCAGACTGGCTTCTAACTAGCCTCAAGTGATCTCAGCCTTGCAAGTAGCTATAATTACAGGTGCCTCCCATCATACCCAACTTTATTCTTAAATCAACCTTATTAACTTCTGGGGTTGTTGTCTCATGGAGTATGTATTAAAGTAAGGGTTGGTAGTTACCAAAAAAAACCTTTTGTAACTAAAATTTTCACATCTATCAAAACTACACATTTTTTATTAGCTGTGCTATTTTATTTTTGTTGGTTACACCAGATTTTTCCACTTAATAGTATCATTTCTCTTCTTCCTTCTTGTTGAGAAAGGTGAAGTTGAAAAACACAAAGGCTGGGAGTGTGGCTTAGTGGTAGAGTGCTTGCTTAGCATGTATGAAGCCCTGGGTTCCATTCCTAAGTACCACATAAACAGAAAAGGGCAGAAGTGGTGCTGTAGCTCAAGTGGTAGAGTGCTAGCTAGCCTTGAGCACAAAGAAGCTCAGGGACAGTGCCCAGGTCCTGAGTTCAAATCCCAGGACTGGCAAAAAAAAAAGAAAAACACAAAGATGGGAAAGACTAGGGAAGAAAGGGCTCTGGTGGGGAAAGATTCGACCAGTTCACAGTTGAAATTTCATCACCTGGGTGGAGATGTTGAGTTCGCAGTTTGCTATATGAGTCTGAAGCCTGGGAGATATAAAAGCTAGGGGTATAACATTGTTATATTGCTTATAATAATGCTATATTGTTATATTGGCTTGAGATTACAATCAAGCCAAGAGAAAAGGTAAGATAAACAGAGGAGTGACTTCAGAGAAGGAAAAGCCAAAGGGCTAAACCCTGGGACCAACCAACATGTACAGGTCAAGAAAATCCCCTTCTAGGTGGACACTGGTGGTTTATCCCAGAAATCCTAGCTACTCAGGAGACTGAGATCTGAGGATCAAGGTTCAAATCCAGCCTGGCAGGAAGGTCCTTGTGACTCTTTTTTTTTTTTTTTTTTTTTGTCTGTCGTGGGGCTTGAACTCTGGGCTTGGGTGCTATCCCTGCGCTCTTCAGCTCAAGGCAAGAGCTCTACCACTTGAGCCACAGCGCCACTTCCGGTTTTCTAGTGGTTTATTGGAGAGAAGAGTCTCATGGACTTTCCTGCCCAGGCTGGCTTTGAACCCTGATCCTCAGATCTCAGCCTCCTGAGTAGCTAGGATTACAGGCATGAGCCACCAGCATCTGGCTTCCTTGTGACTCTTATCTCCAATTTACCAGCATAAAAGCCAAAAACTCAAGTGATAGAGAACTAGCCTTAAGCAAAAAAAAAAAAAAAAAAAAAAAAGGTAAGCAAGAATGTGAGGCCCAAGACCTGGTGCTGGTGGCTCATGCCTGTAATCCTAGCTACTCATGAGGCAGAGATCTGAGGATCAGGGTTCGAAGCCAACCTGGGCAGGAAAGTCCATGCAACTCTTATCTCCAATAAACCGCCAGAAAACTGGAAAGTGGCGCTGTGGCTCAAGTGGCCTTGCGCTGAAGAGCTGAGGGACAGTGCCCAGGTCCAGAGTTCAAGCCCTATGACCGACGGAAAAAAAAGAATGCAAGGCCCAGTACTAGCACCAAAATATAATAATAATAACCAAAAAGAAAATACATTGCCCTTTTGATGAAAATAGTACACACACACTTTATTTCAGCCTTCTGCCTGTGTCCACGTCCCAGCATCTCTCCTCCTCATCCATGCTTCTTCATCACCCTTCTAGCCCCTCAGTCACTTCTAGTGTTTCCCTTTGGCCCACATGCCTGGGAGTTACCTCTCATTCCCATCCAGCAGATCCCCTCACTCCCATCTTCCCTAGCTCCACAGTCCAGCCCAGGATTAGGAATCATAACTAGGGCTCCCGGCTCTTCCTCATCCAGCGAGACCATCAGCCTGCCCATCTGAAATATGATCCACTTCTGAGTGGTAGGAATTAAGCTCTGGGCCAGGTTCCAGATGAAGGCCTCCAAGTCTCTGCCTGGCAGTCACCAAAACATAGAGGAAATGAGCAGATGAAATACACGCTACTCATACTATGAAGGCTTTCTTCTTGCTAGGCTACCAGGTTGCTCTGCTAACTTCATCTGCTTAAATCAGCCTTCCCCACAAGTGCAGCCCCAGACCCACTCACCCAGAAGCCAGGAAACAAGGAGAAAGAGCAGTGGCAGGTACATTTTCTCTTCACGTAGCTCCCCTTCCCCTTTGAAAGAGCCTCACAGCAAGAAGAAACTATGGGCTCCACTCCATTTCCCAGTCCTCTGCCTTCGCTCACTCTTACTCTGCTGACTTCCTCCTCCAGCCACTTCCGACTGGTGAATAAAACCAAAAGAGGAAGAAAGTGGAATGGGTGAAATTTCAAAGCAGTGAGCAATGCAAGAGCTAGGAAGGATCATGAAAACCTTTTGAGAAATATCAAAAGGAGAATTGTATCTCCTCTATCTTGTGAACAAATCAGTGGGTCTGCTCGGCCCTTATCCCAGCCTCCCTCCATCCCCAGTGGGGAGACTAGGATGTGACGACCCAGATGATCTTGGAGACCTAAGGCTGATTAAAAGAACATTCTAGATCTTGGAGTTCAAGTATGGCCAAACTGTCAGGAACCCAGAAGGCAGATGTTCAACAGGATTGAGGGATTGTGGTCAAAGTCAGAAGCCAGAGGACAGATTCTAGACCAGAGATGTCAAAACCCAGAGAACAACTTAGTATGGTGGAGCTCTCCTGTAATCCCAGCATTTAGCAGGATAGAGAGTCTGGACAGAGGGGATGAACAGGACATCGATACAGAGTCCTGGTCAAGAACCAGATTCTCTGATCTGAGCCCTCCCCGATACACACACCAAGAAGGAGGATTCTCCTTTGAACCAAGCACACAGATTCAGCTGAGTGTCTCTAATGGTCACAAGATGGCATCTTAAACAAAGCTGTTGGTGTACTATGAGCAAGGTGGTATTTGCAGGCTCTTGGTCTTCAAAGATCCACTGAAGGCACTTGTTTTGGCCATTGGCTTCTGTCTGACTCGTCACTTTCCCAGCTCCCACATCCCACTGGTAGAAGGGTTAAACAGGTCATCCAAGAAGCCCTCCACCCTCCAGCACCTGAGTTTACAAGTTCCTGTGTGTGTGTGTGTGTGTGTGTGTGTGTGTGTGTGTGTGTGTGCGCGCGCGCATGCGTGCACACGCGTATACATGTGTGGTGTGTGTTCTTGTTTATGGAAGAAGTTATGTGCACATGTGTGCTGCATGTGTGCGTGTTAGTGAATGGTGTGTGTGTGTGTGTGTGTGTGTAAACGTATCCATTGGCTTATCCAGGTTATAAGGACAAACACTTGCTTAAGTTACTTTTTTTTTGATGGTCCCAGCACTAGAACTCCAGGCCTGGGCATTGTGTCTGAGCTTCTTTTGCTCTACCACTTGAGCCAAAGCTCCACTTCCAGCTTTTTTGGTAGTTTAGTGGAGATAAGAGTCTCACAGAGGCCAGGCACTGGTGGCTCATGCCTGTAATCCTAGCTCCTCCGGAGGCTGAGATCTGAGGATTACAGTTCAAAGCCAGCCCAGGCAGGAAAGTCCAGGAGACTCTTGTCTCCAATTAACCACCAATAAAACAGAAGTGGCACTGGGGCTCAAGTGGTAGAGAGCTCGCCTTGAGCAGAAGAGCTGAGGGACAGTGCCCAAGCCCAGAGTTCAAGCCCTACCACCACCACCACCAACAACAACAACAAAAGAGAGTCTCACAGACTTTCCTGCCCAGGCTGGCTTGGAACCATGATCCTCAGGTTCAAGAGCCACTAGGTCCTGGCTTCCAGCCACTTCTCTTGGTCCCTGTACACTTGCAAACAGATTGCTTCAAAACTCAAGGATCCTGAAATGGTCATGGGTGGAGGCACCCCAAGTTGAAAAGTGTCTCCCCACTCTGCCCCCAAAGTCCCATGGGAAGTGAGTTGCACAGCCCACATAAGAAGTATGAGAAGCAAAGTCTGAACCAGGTAGACAAGAAGGAAACCACAGAAGGGCAGAGACAGGAAGTGGCTGTAGCCACACCTCCCTGGGGGCGTGGCTGGATCACTGCGCTCTTCGTGGCCGTATGGGTGGGGCTTTGATGGCTTTCCCTTAAGATGAGCTGAAACAACACACTCCTCACCTAGCAGGACTCTTTCCATGGCCCTGGACCAAAGTTTATCGTCTTAAATGGAGGCTCTTTTTTCCTCAAAGGATCCCCAGAATTGCATAAACTCCAGTCCTGAAGTAGACGGATGGATGGACCTTCCCTTCCCTCTCCTGATGTACACTTGATCATTCAGGGGGGTTCTTCTCTTTAAAACCTTTGCAGACTCAGGACCCTCTTTGCCCACTGGAGTTCAGGAGAAGGGGGGGGAGGTGCTAGACCCCAGACCTAGCCTGGAACCCCCACACTTCCTCCTGGTTCCTGTATCTTTATCTCTGCCAGGGGGACAGACAGCTGACAGACCAGCAGCTGACAGACACACGTGGAGTAGAGCTAAAGCTGCCCCAGCCACCAGCCAGCAGATCCCAAGGAAAGGATTAAAGGGAAATAAATTCAAACCTATCCTATCCTTTAGGACATGCATGAACTCCCTCCTAGTCTTCTGGAATATTCTCTCTAGGAAGCACTTTAGATTTGAGATGCAAATTAATAAAGCCACTGTTCATTTAAAAAACAAATAGGGCTCTATACTCCAGGAGGAAATGAAAGCCACGTGGAATTTCGTTCTGTTCTTCAAGTACACACCTCTCCAGGGTAAGGAGCCTTTTCCCTTTCCCTCAAAGGGGCTTGTCTGAAATGTTGACCTGTCCAAGAAAGGTCTGCCTTGTTCTAGAGTCATGTGAACTATTTCTGGGGTTCACACCAGGAGTCCTGATTCTGCTTGATTCCATGGTTCAGTGTTCATGGATAAGGGCGTACAGATCTATGCACATTCACTTAGTTCCTCCAAGGAGCAGATGCCAAAAGGGAATTAAATGTACAGGAGTTTCTATTAGAAAAATACCCATGAAAGAAATGGGGATTGGACCAGGCACCAGGGGGCTCACACCTGTAATGCTAACTACTCAGGAGGCTGAGATTTGAGGATCACGGTTCAAAGCCAAGCCAGGCAGGAAAGTCCACCAGAAAACCAGAAGTGGTGCTGTGGCTCAAGTGGTAAAGTGCTCACCCTGAGCTGAAGAGCTCAAGGACAGCACCCAAGCCTAGAGTTCAAGCCCCATGATGGAAAAAAAGCTGGAGGTGGAGCTGTGGCTCAAGTGGAAAAGCACCAATCTTGAGCTAAAAAGCTAAGGGACAGTGCTTAAGACCAAATACGTAAATAAACAAACAAAATGGAAGATAACAATGGAGACCCCAGGTTACTTCTGCCCCTGTATTTGGAAGTCCACCAGAGATATCTGCATGGTCACTTCAGACATTTGTTAACTAAGATTGGAGTGAGAGTTTCTCTAGGACTTAGTCTTTTTTTCCAGTAAGTTCAATAGAAAATCAAGCGTGGGGCTAGGAATTTGGCTTAGTGTTAGGGTGCTTGCCTAGCATGCATGAAGCCCTGGGTTCGATTCCTCAGTAACACATAAACAGAAAAAGCTCGAAGTGGCTCTGTGGCTCAAGTGGTAGGGTTGCTAGCCTTGAGCAAAAGAAGTTCAGGGACAGTTCCCAGGCCCTGAGTTCAAGCCCCAGGACTGAAAGAAAGAAAGAAAGAAAGAAAGAAAGAAAGAAAGAAAGAAAGAAAGAAAGAAAGAAAGAAAGAAAGAAAGAAAGAAAGAGAGAGAGAGAGAGAAAGAAAGAAAGAAAGAAAGAAAGAAAGAAAGAAAGAAAGAAAGAAAGAAAGAAAGAGAGAAAGAAAGAAAGAAAGAAAGAAAGAGAGAAAGAAAGAAAGAAAGAAAGAAAGAAAAAGGAAGGAAGGAAGGAAGGAAAGAAAGAAGAAAGAAAGAAAGAAAGGAAGGAAGGAAAGAAAGAAAGAAAAAGAGAGAGAGGGAGGAAAGAAGGAAGGAAGGAAGGAAGGAAGGAAGGAAGGAAATCAAGTGTGTGTGTGTGTGTGTGTGTGTGTGTGTGTGTGTGTTCAGAAAGAGAGGCCTGAGTGGAACACAGCCCCACCCCTCTCTCTCTCCTTGCTCCCTTTCAGACCATCCTGGTTGGCGACAGTGGTGTGGGGAAGACGTCTCTGCTGGTTCAGTTTGACCAGGGCAAGTTCATCCCAGGCTCCTTCTCAGCCACTGTGGGCATCGGATTCACAGTAAGCAGTTGCTGGCACGCCAGCTGTGGGCGGGACTCTGGGAATAGCAGGCAAATGGCTGGAAAGAGGTGGGGTGCTCATGTGGGACCCTGAGAGGAAGAGGAACAAGAAGTCGGTTTCTTCTGGGTGCTGGTGGCTCATGCCTAGCTACTCAGAAGGCTGAGACCTGAGGATCAAGGCTCCAAGTCAGCCCTGCAGGAAAGTCTCTGAGATTCTTATCACCAATTAATCAGCAAAAAGCAGGAAATGGAGGTGTGACTCAAGTGGTAGCATGGCAGCCTTGAATGAGAAAGTCAGTGGAGAGCCTGAGGCCCTGACCTCAAGCCTCAGCATCAGCACCAAGGAAAATCTGTTTCTTGAGGTGCTGGGGCCAGATGGAGTAAGACTGTCCTCTCAGGGGTGCAAAGGCTCCACCCCACTTTTATGTCTACAAAACCGGAGGACAAAGAGGGTGCTGGGCAGGCCACCAGTAGGGGTTACTGAGTGGTAATCAGGCCCCAGAAGCCCAGAAGAACACCCTAGAATGTAGCCAAGGGTACAATTCCTCTTACCCCCATCTGGCTCTTCTGCTCCCCACATCCCTTGGAAGTCCCCACTGACACAACACAACTAGAAGTGAAAGGTCAAAGATATATTGGTGTAGAGGTAGAGATTTCTTAGGCCGACCCACCAGCCATGAAAAATCTGGAGGGGAAAAAAAAGGAATGACAGGAACAGCAGGCAATCAGTATGGTCGTGTCCTGCCCAGTGACCCTCGGCAGCTGCGCAGTCCTCACGCTGCCATATTGTCCCTGGCCTATAGTGCTCGGAGATGCTCTACGCTGCTCTCCTCTGACTGGGAAGGTCTTGGCAGAGAGAGGGCCTTGCTCCTTCCTGGCACGGTGGTGTCCCCCAAATCCTAGCATCCCCGAGACAGGAAAAAGTAGAGTGTCTCTACAGATGGGTCTTTGGGAACCTCTAGGTCCTAGAGTCTAGGACAAATGGGAACATAAGGCCTGTCCTGAGGTGACACTCTGGCTGGAATGTGGCATGCCACACTGGTGGGAAGACAGAAAGGGAAAACCAGAAATGGGCTTGCCCATGGCTTCAGGTGACTGTGCAGAGGACAGGAGGTGGGGGGATGGAAAGACAGGCTGTGGACCAAGGCACAGAAGCCATCCTGCAACAGCAGCACACAAGTGCTCCCAAAGACTGGGACCAGCTGGGCGGGGGTGGGACATGGGAGGGGGCTGGACAGCTGGGAGCCAGTCTCTGCCCCTGTCTCTGGATGGTGTTGTACACCCCTGTTCTGCATAGATATGGCTGTTGCTGTGTGGACACCTGAGGCTCTTGCTTATGACACCCCTCATATTGGATTAAGGGCCCACCCTACTTCAGTATGACCTCACCTTAACCAATTACCTCTGCAAAGGCCTTATTGCCCAATGAGGTTGCATTCTAAGGTACTGGGGCTTAAGACTTCAGTGTATCCTTTGGGTGACATAATTCAGTCCTTATTAGCAAATAGTTCCAATGGGAAGGGAGGAAAGGGCAAGGTGCTTGCCCTTTTACTCCCTTGCATTAGACATGCTGAGCCCGGCAGGGTTCCCAAGTGCGCCCTCTAGAGCCCTGACCATAGCATTGAACTCTTACTCCCAGGAGCCTCTGCTACCCCCACAGCTCCCCTGGTTGAGTCCCATTCTATGCACAGATGACGATGTGGCACGTCCACCACCACAAACTCCTGGCCCTGTACCAGGTCCCCTCTGTCCCTGCTCTGAGATCTTTTCCCAGCAGCCACAAAAGAGCTCCAGCAGATACCAAAATCTCCCCAGGCTGCTGTACACACGAGCAGCCCCCATATACCGCCTCCTGCCACCCACAAGCCAGACATGCCCTTCGCCCCTCTGTCCCCACACAACCTTCAAACAGTTCCTTTGCATGCACCCCGTCCCCTTACACAGAATATTGGGATGAAATATTGGTCATCGAAAATCAACCCAGGCTACAAGTCCCTGAACTCCACCAGGGGCAACCTCAGATACAATCCTCATGCTCTGTCACCAGGAGCTGCAGCATGACCCCGGATGCCAGAATGAGGGTCATGTGACTGATTGGTGGCAAGGTGTGGTACACAGCCCAGGTGTGGTGCAAAGCCCACCGGCGAAGTCAGCCTCACGGTGGTCCAGTCTGGACTCAAGTGCAACAATGTGTGTGTGGGGGGGGATAAAAGATGACATCCTAGGAAGGAAAAAAGTCCTAGCACCAACTTGGGGCACGTGTGTGAGTCAAGGTGAATATCCGTAAACAAAACTACATTCAGGTGAGCTGGGGCTGGAGTGCACCAGCAAGAAGGAAACCGTCTTGGTGACCGCAGAATGAACTCAAGTCAAAGGCTGCTTGGCGTTGCCAAGGGCGTTTCCAGCCTCTTCCCAAGCTTCCTGTGCCAGCCAGGGGCGCCCAGTGCCAGCCAGGGGCGCCCAGTGCCAGCCAGGGGCGCCCAGTGTCAGCCAGGGGCGCCCAGTGCCAGCCAGGGGCGCCCAGTACCAGCCAGGGGTGCCCAGTGCCAGCCAGGGGTGCCCAGTGCCAGCCAGGGGCGCCCAGTGCCAGCCAGGGGCTTCCAGTGCACATCAGGGGCGCCCAATGCCAGCCAGGGGGCGCCCAGTGCCCGCCAGGGGCGCCCAGTGCCAGCCAGGGGTGCCCAGTGCCAGCCAGGGGTGCCCAGTGCCCACCAGGGGCGCCCAGTGCCAGCCAGAGGGGGCCCAGTGCCAGCCAGGGGCGCCCAGTGCCAGCCAGGGGCTTCCAGTGCACATCAGGGGTGCCCAATGCCAGCCAGGGGGCGCCCAGTGCCCGCCAGGGGCACCCAGTGCCAGCCAGGGGTGCCCAGTGCCCACCAGGGGCGCCCAGTGCCAGCCAGAGGGGGCCCAGTGCCAGCCAGGGGCGCCCAGTGCCAGCCAGGGGCGCCCAGTGCCAGCCGGGGGGCCCAGTGCCCACCAGGGGGGCCCAGTGCCCGTCAGGGGCGCCCAATGCCAGCCAGGGGCGCCCAGTGCCCACCAGGGGGGCCCAGTGTCAGCCAGAGGGGGCCCAGTGCCAGCCAGAGGGGGCCCAGTGCCAGCCAGGGGCGCCCAGTGCCAGCTAGAGGGGGCCCAGTGCCAGCCAGGGGCGCCCAGTGCCAGCCAGGGGCGCCCAGTGCCAGCCGGGGGGCCCAGTGCCCACCAGGGGGGCCCAGTGCCCGCCAGGGGTGCCCAGTGCCCGCCAGGGGGGTCCAGTGCCCGTCAGGGGCGCCCAATGCCAGCCAGGGGCGCCCAGTGCCCACCAGGGGGGCCCAGTGTCAGCCAGGGGTGCCCAGTGCCCGCCAGGGGGCCCAGTGCCCGCCAGGGGCGCCCAGTGCCCACCAGGGGGGGCCCAGTGTCAGCCAGGGGGGCCCAGTGCCCGCCAGGGGTGCCCAGTGCCCACCAGGGGTGCCCAGTGCCCGCCAGGGGGGTCCAGTGCCCGTCAGGGGCGCCCAGTGCCAGCCAGGGGCGCCCAGTGCCCGCCAGGGGCCCGGGCGCGGGCGCCCCCTGCTGGCAGAGCTGCGCGCTGACAGCGGGACCCCTGCGCTGCTCCGCCGGCATGGACGAGGCCGACCTGCGCCCCACGATGAGGACCTAACCCCAGGCTTGCGATCTTGGGGGAACCGATCGGAGGGCTGAATTTGGCCCCGGCCCTAACGCTCATGAAGCTGGGTCAAGGATGCTCAGGGCGCCCGGTCCTGGCTCAGGGCGCAGCCCTCACCTCCCCGGGCGCCCTAGGACTGCGAGCAGCCGGCGGGCGTCGTCGGTGGGGGAGGGATGGCAGGAAGGAGGGAGGAGCCTATCGGCGTCCGCGCGGGGTTGGCGGAGGGGAGGAAGGAGTGGGTGGGGCCCGGGCGGGGCGGAGCCCGGGGCCGAGCTGCTCCTCCGCGGCTGGCGAGCCCCGGTTCACCTCTCATCAATCCGGGGACATGACCGGCACACCCGGCGCCGCTGCCTCCCGGGATGGCGAGGCCCACGAGCGCTCCCCTCCCTGCAGTCCAAGCTACGATCTCACGGGCAAGGTGGGTGGGCGCTGCTCCCAGCGCTGGGACTCCTGTGCCCGCTCTGCAGGACACCCCTCCCTGCGCCCTGGGACCCCGGCCCTCCCCGGCCCGGACCTCTTTTCTGACTGCTTCTGAGGTAGACTCAGCCCTTCAATCAGTCCTCTGAACGGACGCCCCCAGAGGAGGGCAGGGAGATGAAGATGCAGCCCCTGGGGGCGGCCACATCCGTATCTTGGGATCTGGGCTAGCTCAGAGGGCACAGGATAAGAAGGCTGAGGCTCCCCACGCCGCGCACCCCACGCCGGTTCTCTCCTGCCATGCTTTAGCTAATATGAGGCCCCGAGATTCCGTGCCTCTTGTCCAGGGTTAAGTGCACAGCCCTGGTTGGCACAGACGAGCAAGAGCTGAGAAATAGAGGCGACCTCCATCTCCCCTACTAGAGACTCAGAAAGGGCACCCTGGGTGGCCTGGGTCACTCTAATGCCTTTTTCTGGTCTCTCAGTAGAGAGCAGACTTCCAGTTTTAAAGCCTAAGGCTTGAAGTTATTGACTGATCAAGCCCTCCCAGCTGCAAGGTCAGGCCCCACCCCCTCCAGGTGGCTTTTGCTAGCCAGAGCACAGGCCCACCTGGAAGTTTCTAGAACCTGAGAAGGACTGAAGGGGTTGGTGTCAACCTCCACCACCTGGGCCAGCTGGCAGGGCAGCTCTGAGGTGCACACTCTCTGCAGGGTACCCTGTGTGGAAGTAGGTAGGGGCAGGGTGAACAGTGGTCTATCTCCTCCCTCTGTGTGTGTCCTCAGCAGGAGTGCTAGGAATAATAATAATTATTGTTATTATTATTGAGTTGGACAAAATGGATTACAATTTCATAAGACAGGTAATGCCAGGAACTCTTTTTTTTTGGTCGGTCTTGGGGCTTGAACTCTGGGCCTAGGTGCTGTCCCTGAGCTCTTCACCTCAAGGCAAGCTCTCTACCACTTGAGCCACAGCCCCACTTCCAGTTTTCTGGTGGTTCATTGGAGATAAGAGTCTCATGGACTTTGCTGCCCGATCTGGCTTTGAACCATGATCCTCAGATCTCAGCCTCCTGAGTAGCTAGGATTACAGACATGAGCGACCCACTCCTGGCTGCCAGGAACTCTTGAGAGACATGAGGAGCAGACCTACACTTCACATTTTGCTTCCCTTCCTCCCCCTCAGTGAGTCTCCATCTCACTGGGAGCCTTGAGCCTCCACCCCAGCATTTCAAGGGAAGCCAGGCTATGGGCCAGCAGCCCAGAACCGTTGAGATAAGCGTCCTGTGTGGGCTTGTGGCCGGAAATGGGCCTCTGCACCTTGGGGTGAGGGGAGCTGTGGATGGCCAGCCTCCCCCTGACTGATGGGGACCTCCCGACCTTGTAGCCCTACAAGCCAGCTGGGCTGTTTGCCTAGGAGGTGGCGAAGCTGAGCGGCTGTTTGTGTTTAGTGGACTTGCTTGGCCGGGTGGCTGGGTGGATGGTTTACTCAAGGCAACTGTGATCTGTAAAGCACACAGACACTGGTTCTGTCTCCCTCCCTCCTCATCTGAGGCTGGGAGGAGCAGAGAGTCCAGAGGACCCTCTCTCTCCCCACCCCCGTCTGTCCCTTGACCCAAGGCTGCGCCTGCAAGTCATTCCCCAGTCCTGAGTCTCAGCCCAGATAAAGAGGGATGGGAGAAGTGGAGCTATGGCTCAGAGTGATAGAGCACTAGCCTTGAGGAAAGGAGCTCAAGGACAACGCCCAGGCCCAGAGTTCAAGCCCCAAGACCGACCAAAAGAAAAGAAGAAAGGTGAGGGCACTAACAGGCTGAACCCACCCATCCCTTCCTGGGCCACGCCTCCCTGAGGCCTAGGGTTGATTCACCCCAACATTATAGTCCCCAGCTGTTGACAAACTCTAGAAAGACCTGGAAGAAAGGATCCTTCCTCCCATTCACCTACTGTGGAGACCAGACTGCAGCAACAAATCTCAGGAACCTTCCCAAAGTCATAAAGCCTGCCATTTACAAGCCAGGACCCCACCTTACACTCCCCTACTCAGGCTCCCTGTCTCTCCAGCAAAGCTAACTACTCCTAACCCCCCCCTCCGCCCCCACAGCCACGGCAGGAAAGCTTTGGGCTCCACTCAAGCTGCAAACCTCAATTCAACAGCCTAGTTAGGCAAGGCACTAGTGGCTCACACCTGTAATCCTAGCTCCTCAGGAGGCTGAGCTCTGAGGATAGTGGTTCAAAGCCAGCCCAGGCAGGAAAGTCTGTGAGATGCAAATCTCCAATTAACTACTTTTTTAAAAAAGCCCACAGGGGGCTGGAAATGTGGCTTAGTGGTAGAGTGCTTGCCTAGTATGCATAAAGCCCTGGGTTCAATTCCTCAGTACCACAGAAATAGAAAAAGCCAGAAGTGGCACTGTGGCTCAAATGGTAGAGTGCTAGCCTTGAGCAAAAGAAGCTCAGGGACAGTGCGCAGGCCCTGAGTTCAAGCTCCAGGACTGGCACACACACAAAAAAAAGCCCACAGCAGTTGGAGCTGTGGCTCATGCGGTAGCCTTGAGTAAAAAAAGGAGCAGTGCCCAGGTCCTGTGTTTAAGCCCCAGTACTGGTCCCTGTGTGTGTGTGTGTGTGCGTGTCCATGTCCCACTTGTGTGTGTCTACACACACACACACACACACACACACACACACACACATACCCTCATTAACAGTTTAACAGGCAGTTTGGTATAGACGATCTTTTAAGACTAAATTATGGACCTGGGAAGGTGGCTTAGTGATAGAGTGCTTGCCTTGCATGCATGAGGCCCTAGGTTCCATTCCTCAGCACCACATAAATCAGAAAAAGTGGGAAGTGGCACTGTGGCTCAAGTGGTAGAGCACTAGCTTTGAGCTGAAGAGCTGAGGGACAGCGCCCAGGCCCAGAGTTCAGGCCCCACGAATGATTTTTTTTTTTTTAAAGACTAACAAGTGGACAAAGAGCTTCCCTCCCCCATTCTTCCATGTTCCCTGCAATGACCCAGGGCAGCCATTTGTCCCATTTAGGAGGTTTCTTCCGAAAGAATTTCAGACTAAATGTCTCCTCATCACAGTGTAAATTCTACCCTTCCCTAATTCATGCAAGCCTTTTTACACAGAAACCCTCATTAGAAACTTCCAGATAAATGCCTGACCTAAAAAAGAAACCCAAACAATGGTCATTTTAAATATGCCTGGGCCAGCAGCCCGGGCCTATCTATTAGGTTCTGATAAACTTTCTGGAGTGGGGTCCTGTCCTACCCATGTACCCGTACCTAAGTGGCACACACAGAAGGGACAGACTCCCTGAGCTATGTGGCAGTGGACAAAGGTGTGCAGAGTCTAGAGCACACAAATGGGAGGTTCTCTGGGGCCACTAAACACAATGGCGGTCTCAACTTCCGGGACATTGCATGGGGATGGAGGGTCAGAGGGAAGGTCTGGATGGTGCAGGCAAGGAGACAGTGGCAGGCTCTCTGTGACAGGGGTGCCCCTCAATCCTGTCTCTCCCCACCATTGATCCCTTTTCCACATCTCTCCTTAGAATCCCAGAGGTCCCCTTCTCCCCAATCCTTGTTAACTGCCTCCCCCTCCCTCCCTCCCCCCAATCTCCTAGGTGATGCTTCTGGGAGATTCTGGTGTCGGCAAAACCTGTTTCCTGATCCAATTCAAAGATGGGGCCTTCCTGTCCGGGACCTTCATAGCCACGGTCGGCATAGACTTCAGGGTGAGGTGGCTATAGGCTCCTCCTCCCAGCAGTGAGCCTTGGCTAGAGCTCAGGATCAGGGGGCTACTCTCCACTTGCCCCTCCCCCTGGCTCCCAAGGACATCCATGGCTCACTGCCTGGAGGACCCCAACAGCCCTCTCCACCGCAATGGAGGTGGCCAGATTAGAGGAGAGCCATCAGAGCAGGGCAGCACCCTGCCCACTTACTTGATGTGAAAAACAAGGCTAAGTCTCTCCTCCACTCCTGGGCACTGCCCCTAAGAGGGCTGACCCACCATCATTGCATAAGAGAGCCTCTCACTTGCAGGGCGCACACACACACACACACACACACACACACACACACACACACACACACACACACACACACACACACACACACACACACACACACACACACACACACACACACACACACACACACACACACACACACACACACACACACACACACACACACACCATCTTTGATGTGCCAAAGTGGCACTGAGCAAATTGTGGGTAGGTAGAGAGAAGCTGACCCAGCTATCTGAGGGCCCCTTGTCTCCGAGGACTTGGTGACAGTCATGGGGCTTTTTGTCGAGGAGAAAAAGATGGTGGTGGGCAAGTGCTGTCCCCATGCTGCTGGCTGAGCTCTGGAGAGAGCCACGCAGATTTGCTCTGTTGTGTTAGGAGAAGAGTCTTCAGTGGAGGTATCTGGGGACAAAGATCCCACTGCCCTGATGGGGTGATCTAAGTAAAGATAGGTCTGGGCTCACCACATTGCCTGTAGTCCTGGAAAGTGACCAGGACAAGATGTCAGGGCTGAGGCTCCCGCTTCCCCTGCCCTCCCCACCCTCTGCCTTCTTCTCTTTCAGAACAAGGTGGTGACCGTGGATGGCACCAGGGTGAAGCTGCAGGTGAGACCAGAGGCTGGGAGGGGGAAGGGAGGTGGTGGCGGTGCCTGACCTCAATCGCTCTTCACCCTGAACCACAGAGGCCTGCAGCCCAGCCCCTCTGCTGGGGTAACTTCCTGTGGGGCCCATGAGAGGAAATGGTTTTTCTCTGTCTGAAGAAAACCATACTTAAAATGCCTCAGCCGTCCCTCCATCTCTTCCCCAATTATCTGGGGCTCTTTGCACACACACATACACACACACACACAGACTTGGAAGAAGAGGCAGCACCAAATGGGTGATGTCATTATGTGTGTGTGTGTGCGCGCGCGCGCGCGCGCGCGCGCGTGCGCGGGCATGCTAATACTGGGTTTTAAACTTAAGGCTTCACACTCTCACTTGCCTTTTTTGTTCGAGACTGATTTTCTGTCACTTGAGACACAGCTCCACTTCTAGCCTTTTGCTGGGTAATTGGAGATAAGAGTCTCATAGATTTTTCTACTTGGACTGGCTTCAAACCAGGATCCTCAGATCTCAGCCTCCTGAGTAACCACCAGTGCCTGGCCTTGTCAAACACCAGAGAGACCTTAAGAACCTATAACTGCAGCCAGCCAGCCCCCACCCCCTTTCCACAGACAGCTGCTCTGCCACAGCAGTCCCTGCCCCCTGCCTCCTTTCTGACCTTTTCCTCCCTTCTTAGATCTGGGATACCGCAGGCCAAGAGCGCTTCCGCAGCGTTACGCACGCCTACTACCGAGATGCTCAAGGTACGTCCACCTCCCTCCAGCCTGTCTGCAACACCCACCCGTGCCGCTTCCCTGATCCCCTGTCATTCTCTGTCCCCCTCCAGCCTTGCTCCTGCTGTATGACATCACCAATAAGTCCTCCTTCGACAACATCAGGGTAGGTCCTCCTTTCTGGAGAAATTGCCGAGATGGGGCTTCTGCTGGCCAGATTCTTTCCAGCTCTGTGGGAATGAGCAGACCATGGAACCCTGCCACCTGCCAAGAAACCCCCAGCTGTGTCTGGGCATCTGATTGCCATGCGAGCCTGGAGGCCAAGCAGGCTATTGTGCACCATGCCACCTGCGTCGTCCTGACCATGATTCATGAGTGTGCTTCATGTCAAAGTGTTCAGAACAGTTCTAGCTCTGCCCTGGGCTTTTATCTGTACAAACCCAGGGCAAAGCCTATTCAGACTGAGCTGCAATTCAGGCAAGACAGAGTGAGTAGCTAAGTCCTCACAAGCAAACCATTAGAAAACACAGGAAACCATCTCATAAATATAAGCACTGATTCCATGCAAAACATTGTACAGGTTTTACATATTCCCTGACCTCAAGAACTGTACTGTCAAGCAAACTGGGAGGACAAGGCATGTAGACATAAAATAACGGGAAGTTCATGGCATTCATACCGCCATTCCTTAGCCCAGGCTCATGGCAGACACAACTAATCAATCCCAGTGCTGAAAATGAAACCCAGAACCTCATGTAAGTGCTCTACCACTGAGCTACATCCCCAGCCATTAGGAGTTGTTTGTTGTTGTTGTTGTTTGGTGGGTTGGTTATTTTTTTTAAGACAGAATCAGTCTTGCTATGTCTCTTCGTCTGAGATTACAGGTATATACCACCACACTCGGCCAATCACATTACTTTTGATCACTGACCCCCTTATATGGTCTTAGAATCCTCAACAGGGCCCTCCAGAAGAATGGCCTGGCTATCAGCCTTGGCTTGGCTCAGTTCCTCCTCTCCCATAGGCCTGGCTCACAGAAATTCACGAGTATGCCCAGAGGGATGTGGTGATCATGCTGCTAGGCAACAAGGTGAGTGGTCCAGTGGCAGGAGCAGCCTACCCTGCCCCTCCTCTCCTCCCACCTACCCTGGCCAAGAACTCTCTCATCTTCAGGCAGGACTTAGACCCGGCCTGGCCACTTCCACCTATCTCATCCCTCCTAGGGAAAGCCCAAGCTGTGCTCTGAGATGTAGACTTGGTCAACTGCCAGCCACCATGAGATCATAGTGAATAGGGTCAAGGGTCAAGGGCTAGGGTTATAATGGGTTATCCCCAACTGCTGTCATTACCCCCACTGAGGCTGGGTCACCACACCCTTTGCTAAAGAGAATTACTCATCTCCCAGGGTCAGAGATGAGATCCCAGGCCTGGATATTATGGGCAGGCAGCCCAAACAAGGCAGAAACCCTGGCTCCAGTCCAATCACACCTGCTTCTCGTAGTCACCAGCAGAGGGCAGGCAATGCCTGCTCCTGGGGCAAAAGTTGGGCCAGCTGGGTGGGATCAAGGCTTCCTTCCCTGGAGTGACCCCCTCTGTGTTTGACAGGCAGATGTGAGCAATGAAAGGATGATACGCATGGAGGATGGAGAGACATTGGCTAGGGTAAGTGACTACCAATGGGATGGGGTGGGGTGGGGTGGGGGTAGCCAGAGACTGGCCCTGAGGACCCTCTCCCCTTCCCCCCACAGGAGTACGGGGTTCCCTTCATGGAAACCAGTGCCAAGACAGGCATGAACGTGGAGTTAGCCTTTCTAGCCATTGCCAAGTAAGCACCGAGTAGGGGAGGGGACCATTACAGGTCAGGGTGGCACCATCTGGGAATCCAATAAGCCTAGCTCTCCAGTAGGCCCTGGGCCCTCCTATATTCTGCATTTTAAGCTCCTGGTGGTCCTGGCCACTGGCAATGTGGGTGGAGAATAAATATTCTGCACTCTCAAGCCAATCCATTCTTCCTCTTCTGTTTAGAGAGCTGAAATACCGCGCAGGGCGGCAGGCCAATGAACCCAGCTTCCAGATCCGAGACTACGTGGAGTCCCAGAGGCAGCGCCCCAGCTGCTGCTCCTTCCTGTGACTCCCAAGGGGCTGAGCAGAGGCCCTCAGGGATGCAGCTGTCTCCCCTACACTGGCTTATGCTGAGCAGTCCAGCCAATGGGGAGAGAGCTGAGGCTCCAGTGCACAGTCCCTACCCCACTTCCTGTACTGTCTTACATCCTAGGAGCGGGTAAAATACTTCACATTTTTTATCAGAATGACACATAATACAAAAAAAAAAAAAAAAAAAAAAGGCCCAGCGTGCCCAGAAAAACCTTTTCTCTTGGTGTACTTGGGATTCAGACGTAAAAAACTGGGTCTCCCCCCCCCCCCCGACTAGCAACAAGGCCGGTAGTGCCCAGTTCATCACCAGATGACACAGATGCCCTTCTAGGGTGTAAGAGCTGGAAAAGACCACACCCCAAGCCTCACTTCAGCGGGAGAGAGGCTGAGCAGACCCCAATCTTCACTTCCTCCAGCTCCCCAAGAGCGCAATCTTCCCTAGCAAAATGGGCCCTTGTATTGGGAGCTAGACCAAAGCCTCAGGGAAGGTAACAGTTGTTGCCCTTGGGACAGAGCGAGGAGCACTAGAGATTACCATCCTTCCTAATTGCCCCTTTTCCCCAGCACACAAGCACATAGAGGCACCTGGAAACACTGGTTTCTATTCTCTGGACTTCAGAGCCCAGGGGCGCTCCTCACCCCTAAATCCCTACCCCTCAATTCCTGCCTCATCTGCCTTTGTTTATGCCTCTAGACACCTGCAGTCAGAACTAGGAAGTTGTTTTTTTTTTCTCCCCTCCCCAATCAATTGGCAAGCTTGCAGCCCCATAGCTACTTACTTTTCCAAGATACTATAATGATCAGCTGGCTGGGTTAAGAGCCACAGTGAGAGAAACTCCTGGTTCTGGGAGCAGGGTAGGAGGCAGAGTTGAGCAAACCTCCCTGAAAGAACGTGGAAATCCAAGTTCTCCCTCCTCCCATTCTCTCTCCCTCCCTCCCACGCCCCCCCCTCTTCTTTCGTTTGTTCCTTCCTTCTGCCAGTAGTACTAAGGCTTGACCTCAGGGCCTATGCATTGCCCTTTCACTTTGTTGCTCAAGACTGGCACTCTATCACTTAAGCCACAGCTCCACTTCTGGCTTTTTGGTAGTTAATTGTAGATTAGAGGCTCATAGACTTCAAACCTCAGTCCTCTAGATCTCAGTCTCCTGAGTAATTAGGATTATAGGTACGAGCCACTGGCATCTTGCTGAATGCAGACATCAGGATCCAAACTGCACTATATTCCTTCTCTCCTAAGTCAGGTTAAGTGGAAAGTCATCCATTTCTGGGTGAACAAATATAATATATGCAAAACAAAGTCATGTGGTCTGGGGTGGGGAGAAGTACAGCAAAGAGCTTGTGTAGGCCCAAGGACACACATCTCCCAAAACTCTGACCTCGACCTTGGAAGTGATCAGGGGAAAAACTCGGGATTTGACCTACAGGTACCTTAACTGCAGCTCTGCAGGCCAAGGGTGGGGGAGGAGGTGAGGAAAAGCATGCTGAGGCTAAGGCATTTGATTTCAAGGCAGAAATCTTGCAGTTGGAGCAATCAGCAGCTCCAACTCGGGCGATAAGGAAGCTCACGGTGGCCGCTCCCAGGCAGAGCAGGGAGGCAGGAGTCTGACCTTGCTGGTCTCTTCTGGGGCCTGTGGCAGGTTACGGGCGATCCCGTGGCACAGACAGCTCTAAGCCTCCAGCATTGTGGTGTTTTTCAGATTAAATTGCAGCATTTTGGAAAGTAGACCCTGTCTGCTGTTTGTTTGAAGTGGGTATGGGAAGGAGGGGTTGTTATTGTATCTCAGGGAGGAGGGGGGGAGGGGGACTTGTCCTTACCAAAATCGTTTGATACACATTTTTCGGTGTTCGCAGAGGGGCACCCCACTAAAGGATTGCCCCCAGCCTCTGTGATAATCCTCATTTGACAAGAATGAGCCACAAAGGTTCTCTTACAGTCATTTTTTTGTTTGTTTGTTTGCTTCTCTGTTGAAAAAAAGCTAGAGCTTCTTTTCCCTCAGGAGTGGATCCTGAGATTGATTGCCCGACTTTACCTCTCCCCACCCCACCTTCCTAAATACACGTTGACGCAGGTGGTGCCTCGCCTCGCTCCTTGCATGTGGCCTGTCGTCCATGGCGGGCTACAAGTAGAATAGCCTCGGGCCTTCTACTGAGCCTGCACCCCTCCATGCACGCAGATTCTGGGATCGTGCAGTCACCCCACAAGTAGAAAAGCTGTCGTCCAAATAACATTGACCAAAGAAACCATCGGTCCAGTTTCTTACGACGCCCCTCCACACACACACACACACACACACCCGGGCCCAAGGGGGCCCAGGGCGGTGCGAGGGGCGCTCTCCCCACTCACAGTCCCCGGCTCCGTTCAGACGTGAGGGTCCTTCACGGTGTGGGGGGCGCCTGGTTCTCCTCAATCACCACGTTGCGGGGGATGAGAAGCCAGGTCGTAGCCCCGGGGAGCAGGGGCGGGGGGTGGGGGCTCCGCGCCGTTTCTGGAACTTGCCCCAGCCCCGCCCCGCCAACCCAACCCGGCACTTGGTAACGAACACTTCCACTTCCTGAGCCCTCTTTCTTCGCCCGCCGCGGGGCGCCGCGCCAACTTCAAGGCCCCGCCCCCGAGCCCTCCCATTGGCCAATGTGGTTCACCCGGCCCGAGAGCCCCTCGGTCGGTGGCCTCTGATTGGTCCAAAGTGGTCCACACCCTCCGCGCGGCCCGGCCCAGCGGATTAGGGGCCGGGCGGGTTCTGGAAGGCTCAGACGCCGCGCGGGGCGGGGATTGGTCCGCGTTTCCCGGTCCTGTTCTCCGAGTTCGCGGCGGTTCCCGGGACACCTGCTCGCTCGGTGCCTCCCGCCGCGTTCCCTCCGGCTTCGCAGCGCTCAGGGCGGATAGGAAACCTCGGCCATCGTGTCCGCAGCTCCCGGCGGGATCCCGCGGAGCCGTCGCCGCGCGACATGAGCGCGGACTCGGCGGCCGGGGCACCTGTGCCCCGGCTCTGTTGCCTTGAGAAGGGCCCGAACGGCTACGGCTTCCACCTGCACGGGGAGAAGGGCAAGGTGGGCCAGTTCATCCGGCTGGTGGAGCCGGGCTCGCCGGCCGAGAAGGCGGGGCTGCTGGCCGGGGACCGGCTAGTGGAGGTGAACGGCGAGAACGTGGAGAAGGAGACGCACCAGCAGGTGGTGAGCCGCATCCGCGCCGCGCTCAGCGCCGTGCGCCTGCTGGTGGTCGACCCCGAGGCGGACGAGCAGCTCAGGAAGCTCGGCGTCGCGATCGGGGAGCAGCTGCTGCGCGGCCCGGAGGGGCCGGGGGGGTCGGCCGAGCCGCCGGCCGCCGCCGAGACGCCGGAGGCCGGCGACCAGCGCGGGGCGCACGAAGCCGAGAAGAGCCACCCGGAGCGGGTGAGTGCGGACCCCGATCGCGGCGAGAAGAGGGCGGCGGGGGTGGGGGTTGAGGATCGGGGAGAATCAGGCGTCCGGGAAGTCCAGTCCCCCCCACTTTTTTCCCCCTCTGAAATTGGAGCCGCGAGAGGGGGAGGCTGCTTTCTCCTGCCCTGCCGGGGCCCTGGCAAGTTCCTGGGCGGGCTTGAGACTGCATCCCCGCGCGCGATCTCCATCCGCGCTGGCCTGGGGAAGGGGCTTGGCCGACCTCACGGCGTTGCCCCCACCCCCACCCCCCGGAACCTCCTCGTCCACCCGCTACTCCCTGGGCCCTTTCCTGGGTCACCCTAGTCAGGGACTAGGAAGGCCCCCTGGCTCCTCCTTGGCTGTCGGTTTTTCCCTCTGCCCCTGTGGGTGGTAACTGCAGCCGGAGGCGAACTTCCCCCGACTTAAGAAAGCTGCAGGAGTAACCAACCGTCCCGGTTCCGGGAAGGGGACCCGGGAGGCTCTCCCATACCTCCCCGCACCCCCCCTGAGCCCCTTGGTGAGTGCATCATTAACGTCAGCCAGACTGGACTGCATCCTCCTCAAGTTTAGAAGAAAGAGGGAGCCCTGGCGTCTCTCGGCGCTGTGTGGGGGTGGGGTGCGGGGAGGAGGCGGCCGGGAGGCGTCCTGGGGGTGGTGGCCCGGCCGCCAGGGAGGATTTATGGTTCTCAGGAATGTGAGGAGTAAGCGCTAGCTTGTATCAGGGAGCTGGAGGGAGGCTGGAGGAGGAGGGAAGAGGTGGGGGGGAGGAGGTGGGGGGAGAGGGAGGGGGCACTCCGCCAGGCAGCGCCCAAAGCTCGCTGTGGGCAGGTGGGCCTTGCCCTGGTATTTGTCACTGTATATACCCGGACACCACACTGGCTGCTTGCTTTTTTTTTTTTTTTTACTTTTGGCCCGGTTTTTATTTCCCCAAACTATCCCAGTTTGGATCAGCTGCAGGAGGGGCAGCTGGCAAAACAGGAGCTGTTGTGCTGAGCCTCCAGTCCCCAGAGAGCAGGGCGGGTGGGGGAGGCCCAGTGTGCAGAGCCTGGGGACAGGGCCTCTTCAGCAGGCACCAGCTCCCCCCACACCCCAACCTGGTGGCAGCGTGAGGCAGGAGTGTCCCGTGGGGCCAGGAAGATCCTCCCTGGACAGTGGCACAGTTCAGCAAGGAGGGAGAAGGTGGAGCCTGCGAGGGACCAACTGGTTTGGTGGAAGTGAGGTCATCAGGAGCCTAGTCCAGCCAGAGGTGAATGCTGGGAATGCCATGGCCACCAGGCTCCCACTCCCTGCCACTGCCAAGCTGGCATCCGGGAGAGGTTGGTGCACCCCTGGCAGGGAGTTGGAACCAATGAACTCTGTTCCCAGGCAGAAAGGCACTCTGAACTTTGTGCTGAGTACATCTATTTGGCATTCCCCTTTATTTTTCCTGTGTGGACTTTGCCCCCCCCCCCAGATAACCCCCCAACCATCATCACCCCACCTCCTCAGCTCCTCCCTTTGCCCTTTTCATTTTGCTGCTGAAGGGCTGGAGGGAGACTGGTGTGGCATAGGGGGATGGCATAGCTCACGCTCATCCATGCCATCTCAGAGGGCTGTTGGCCTGGCCTGGCCTCTGCATGAGCACAGAATCGTGTTCTCCCAGGTGATGGTATACCGCCCTACATTGGTGGGTATTTGTTAGGACTGGAGATAGGAAGAGAATCATTTCAGGGACACGGTCACCAGAGAAGTCGGTCATTCTCAGAGCAGGATCTGTGGACAATCGAGAGGCCTTCCTTCTCTAGAAGCTTCGAAATAATAAGAAGTACTTGTATTCCTAACTAGGTGTTGTCTGAGTACACTTGTGCCAGGACATTTTAACTCCCGTTTTGTGCAACCAGTTCCTTCAGCTTCATTCATTCCTAGTCAGCCCTGCTAAACCTCTCTAGTAGTACGTACATCCTCGCGTTCTGGTACGGTGAGCTTGGGGGAGTCCCCACCCTGCTGTTGCAGAAATTACCAGTAAGCCCTGTAAGGTGAGACAGACTCGGTAAATAGCCCAGACTGACCTTGAACTTCAGATGCTTCTGCCTGGGTCTCCCGAGTATACCAGGATTACAGATGTATGTCACCACATCCATCTGTAAGGATTATTTTTTTTTCCTTAAAAGGCCTCCCTTTTCTACATAAAGCATATAATTGAGATATGCTCTTTAGTTTTAGCCTGAGTTTGTTTGCATGGAGGGATCTGTTCTGTTCTCATTAGTTTTCATAAGGGAAATGGGTTGAAATAAAAAGGTACTGTGAGAATTAGGTGGCTGGTTGGCATCGTTGACAATAACACAAGGCAGAGGATGAGGGCTGCCTGGAACACTAGTTGTCCATTCAATGTCTGAGGAGGTGGAGGTCATCTTCCAGCCCTGCCCATGTTTGGCCTCTCTACCATTCACTACCATCCTCAGGACAGGGCCTAAACTTTTGAGCTCAGGCCCAAAGTGATAGCTGGGGACAGGCCTCCAGAGCCAGCTCAGCCATACTCGCTGCACTTCCTTGAGCCAAGTTACTTCATCTTCCTAAGCCTCCACTTCCTCTTGTGTAAGTTGGGGTGATGGCAGTGACCTCACAAGGTTGTCTGGATTTCATAAGGATGTAAGTCCCTGAATAACTAGCATTAAGTAAAGGCTCAGTAAACAGTTGTTGGCCTTTGAATTAATAGTTCACAGTGATTATTTTATCCCCACCACGGGACAGCTGGCACTGAATCTGCCTCTAATTGGGCAGGTGCAGCTGTGGCCAAAGCTAAGCACTCAAAAGTGCTTGATCATCAGTGATCATGGGTGTTTATTAGTTACAGGTTGTTTTGTTTTTGTGCCAGTCCTGGGGCTTGAACTCAGGGCCTAGGGCAGGGCTGGGGCTTGAACTAAGGACCTGGGCACTGTCCCTTAGCTTTTTCACTCAAGACTAATGCTTTACCACTTGAGCCACAGCTCTGCTTCTCGTTTTGTGATGCTTACTTGGAAGTAAGAGTCTCATGGCCTTTCCAATTTGGGCTGGCTTTGAACCGCTGTCCACATGTCTCCTGAGTAGCAAGGATTATAGGTATAGCATCAGCACCCAGTCTAATACATGTTGATCCTTGGCCCTCCACAGTCCCATAGCCCATATTCTCCACCTCACTGCTAACCTCCAATCATACTGGGGTCCAAATCCCCTAGGGCACAGCTTGTTTGGAATCCTGACCTCTTCTGAGATCCAGGTCCTTGATCCTGGAGGCAGAGTTAGTGCTGCACTTTGTCCTTCTGAACACTCAGCATTGCAGTCCTCTGCTTAGGACCTCCTCCAATACATGGAAAGCCAGAGGGCAACACAGGCTTATTTGTATTCCTATCTCCAACACTGTTACAGCGCTCCATAAATACTTCTGGATTAATGAATGAACACCTAACAGATGTAAGGGACCTTTGTCCCAGGTCATCCTAGTCCAGCACACCTGGGCTTGTTTGTTCCCCAGCACACCCACAGATTGGAATTCCAGATAGAAGCAACCCACTCACTCTTTCTTGAGTACTAGCAACTTCCATTTTCAGACTAGAAAGCAGACTGTCTAGCCTTTAGTGTCACCCAGATAGAGCAGTGTTTGAATCTCACCTCGCTATTTTCCTGGCCAGGGAACCCCAGGGAAGTTCATTGTTCCCTGAAAACCTTAGCTTCGATCTCTGTGAACAGGCAACAGGGTACCCTACCCCCACAGGGTAGCTGGGAAGGTATAAATGGGAAAGTGCTCCAGTTCCTACTAGCCTTGATCCTGACCCCAGAGGCAGAGACTGTGTAGGCCCCAGGGAGTGAGGTGGATGGGTGGATATGTTCAGCAGGCAGGGATCTGACCACTGACCCCTTTACCGGGTTGTGAGCCATTCACATTCACCAGAGTGGAACTTTGGAAGGGGAGAACCATTTAGGTGCTTGCTAGTTGCTCGAGTTTGAAATGGACCAGCCATTTGGGACTGATTTCTTTTTTTCTTTTTCTTTTTTATTATTATTTTTCTGGTACCTGGGCTTTAACTGAAGGCATGAGCACTGTCTCTAACGTTTTCCCTCAAGATGAAACTCTACCACTGGAGTCACAGCTCCACTTCCAGCTTCTTTTTGCTACTTACTTGGAGATAGGAGTTGCTCAGACTTTCTTGCCCCTGCTCACTGGGAACTGTGATCCTCAGATTTCAGCCTTCTGAGGCATGAGCCACTGGCACCTGAGTACTCTGTCCTTTTAAGGTAGAATAGCCTAAGCTAAGAAGGCAACTCAGATTTACAGTGTGCCTCCTCCTTATCCAGCTAAGTGGTAAAAAGCTTGCCTAACATGCACCAAGCCTCAGGTTCAATTCTCAGCACAGAGATGGCCAGGGGGGAGAGGGGGGGCGCAGGGGAAAGGGAGAATGAACTTTAGACATGAACTTCAGACAGCCTAATCCCTTCATGGTCTGGGCTGGCTCCAGAGCCTGGTAACCAAATCTCTACCTCCACCTGGCCCTCAACCTGCCCTTCCTGCAACACAACAAGCCCTCTGGAGGTAGGATTGGACATCTTACCATGTGCTATGTCCTGTCTCCTAGGCAATGTATAGATCCCTGTGTTCTAGAAAAGGACAAGTGCACAGGTACTCCCTGAGGTCAGGCACCCTCTGTTCTAACATGGAAAGAACATTTATTAGGTTCAAGTTCCATTCACAGCTCATTGGCCGTGGCCAGAGCTGTGACTTCTCAGAGACAAAGGCCCAGCCTCTCCCTTTCTTCCAGTCATGGGAATCTAATGCTCACAGCAAAGTTTGAGAGCGTTCAAAGCTGTGTTTTGCATATGGCATATACATGTACACAGCTGGGGGAAGCTAGGAGGAAGACACAGAATTAGAGGGAAATGGGTGAAAAAATATAGCAGAAGGCCCATCAGCTGCACTGGACATGGATGAAAGTGAACTAAACAACTCAGGGCAGCGATGGGAGGGAGGGAGGGAATGAGAGAGAAAGAGGGAACAGCTTACACTAAGCAAAAGTAATGTATATATCACCCGATTTGGAAGAAATAGTTGTATTGTCAAAGTTCGTGGAGTTCATAAGCTTTACAGACCATGATAATCACAATTTGCCTGGTGAAGGTTAAAATGTGTTTGTGACTTTAGCCAAGTATCACTATCCCACAATACTGTGAAATTTATGTAATCACTTAATCTCAATAAAGAAATAAAATCCACTGCCACAGGGAAAAAACCTTTGTGCTAATAAAAGGCTTAAAAACAACAACAACAGTGTTTTGGACTGTCTCAGACACTGTAGCAATGGGAATGTCTAGGCTCTCAGGAGCAGCAGCTGATGACCACAGGAAACTCCTAGGCACTTAAAGTGCACATGTAGACATGCCACAGCATGAAAGCACACTTGGCTCCGATTGCATCTTCTTGTCCAAAATGCTTGGGACCAGAAGGTTTGGGGATTTCAGGTTTTGCAGTATTTGCCTCTACATAGGTAAGTCTGAACCTGAAAATCATTCAGGTTTCACCTATCCACATAGCCTAAAGGCAATTTTCTTTCGTTTTGATTTTGTATAGGAAACAAACTAATACAGTGTGGAATTTTCCATTTGTGGTGTCATATCTGTACTTCAAAAGTTTTATAGTGTAGAGCATTTTTGCATTTCAGATCTTGGGATCAGGACTACTCAGCCTGCCCCCTCCCCTGTTCGCCCCCCAAATGAAGTAAAACTAGTCAATTAAAAATTAGGTGCTGAGATTTTAATATTTTGGACACATGGTTAAATAAGCATATTACGTTCAGCCAGGCACTGATGACATATGCCTAGCTACTAGTTCACTCTGTAGGCTGAGATCTAAGGAGCCTAGTTCAAAGCCACACCAGGCAAGAAGGGACTCTTATCTCCAATTAACCAGCAAAAAGCCAGAATTGGAGGTATGGCTCAGAGTGCAATGCATAGAAAAAGTCAAGCATGAATGAAAGGCCTGTAGCTCAAGCACAGTAACCACACCAAAAATAAAATTAAGCTTAATTTATCTTGTTCCATTTTCCTTTTTAAAATTTTTGTGGTGCGAGGTCATGTTACCACAGAGTTACACCTCTAGGCCCTACCCCTACTCTTTTTATTTTATTTGTTTATTTGCCAGTTCTGGCACTTGAACTAAGGGTGTAGGCCCTGTCCCTGAACTTCTTTTGCTCAAGGCTAGCACTCTACCACTTGAGCCACAGCACCATTTCCGGCTTTTTCTCTCTATGTAGTACTAAGGAATGGAACCCAGGGCTTCATGCATGCTAGGCAAGCCCTCTACCACTAAGCCACATTCCCAGACCCTCTTTTTCTTTTCTTCTTCCTTTTTTAATGTGGCTACTAGAAAAATAAAAATTTCATACATGGTTGGCATATTTCTACTGGACAAGATCTGAGTTCAAATCCTGTCTTTTCCTATCAACTGTATGTACTCTCTGAATTTCCTCATGTGTTACCTGTTAGTACTTTCCTCACTGAGGGAGAATGTATTGAGCTTTCGAGGAAAACATACAAAAGGCCTCTAACACAGTGCCTGACTCATAGTAGGTACTCAGTAGGTAACTGCTGTTTTTACTTCATTTGTGTGTGTGTTTTGGTAATGAGGTTTGAACACAGGGCCTGGGAGCCTTAGCTTTTCCTGTTCAAGACTAGTGCTCTATCACTTGCGCAACACCCCTACTTCTGGCTTTTCTGCTGGTTAATTGGAGCTAAGAGTCTCTTTCTTAACTGTCTGGCCTGGCTTTGAACCTCAGTGCTCAAATCTCAGCCTCCTAAGTAGCTAGGATTACAGGCGTGAGCCAGTGGTGCGCCTGGCTGTTAACTTCATTCTTGAGCTCCTTGAATAGCCTTAGCTGGCCTCTTGGGACACAGCCCATACGAGTTCACTCTGGCAGCGTGTGGGGAGAGAAGGGTAAAGAACGATGGTGGAAGGTGGGAAGGCATGGGGCAGCCAGCCCTGGATGGTGTCCAGCCAGGCAGCAGCCCAGGTACCAGCCTGCTCCATCTCAGGCTGACCCCAGCCTGAGCCAATCTCTGCTTCACTGTGGCTCTCTCTGGCTGACACTGGGAGAATATATCACTAGCCAGAGGGACAACCTGCCTTAGGGCCTTTGTCCCAGGGTTTGTTGTAAGAGAAGCAACCACCAATTTAACTTTTTTTTTTTTTTCAACTCTCCCAGCTAGTAGTTGTCCACCTTCAGAGCTTCAGGAAAGGTCCATGCTGTGGGACTTAGAAAATAGGAGCTCTAGGGCTAGAGTAGCATCCTTTTTTCCCCCCTGTAATCAGGTGTTTAACCTTCCTTGATCTGCAGAGATTGGAAAGGGGGCGGGGAGGGGAAGCACACATGGGACTGTCAGCAGAAATGGTCACTTCCAGAGCGGAAGGATTGTGTTCCACTCTGAGGGGTTTGAGCCCCAGGCAGCTCTACCAGGCCCAGGCCTTGCCCCAGAGTCTGAGGAACGAACCCAGCTGCCTCCTAGAACAGCCAGGGCTCTTACCTTGAACGTCCCCCACCCCTTCCTCCTTCCTGTCTTCTCCTTCCCAGCCCTTCCCAGCCTCTCTTCAGTAGTTGGGCTGCTTTCTGTATCTGCTGCTGTGCACCTGGTCTTATTTACATAAACGAGCCATGGGCTGAGGGAAGGGCAGTCTTGGGAGGTGGGAGTCACCTCTGGTTTTTATTTTTTTTCTAGCTGTCATGGTGGTCTTCCTCCCTCCCCCCCCCCCCCCCCAGCCCATCCCTTTTGGGAGCCTAGAGCCACCTGGCCTTCCTAGCAATGGTGGAAGCTGCCTGGCGGTTTCTCTAGGCTCATCACCAGGGCATCAATCAGGAAGAGGCTGGGTCCTTTGGGGCGTTGGTCCCCTGGCCACCTGCAGCCCTCCTCCTAGGAGAAGCAGGGAGCAAACAGCCTTGGGCCTGCTCCCCAGAGATGTCACCGGGATTAGGGTATCAGCTTTCTCCAGCTTTCCAGGTGGCTGCTGGTGGCACCTATTGAATTCCGTGCCCGCTGTCCGCTCCCTGGGCTGTGGAGCGTGGGTGGAGGTGATGGGGCGGCCAGGGGTGGGGCTCCCAGGCTGGGGGTGGGGGTGGTGAGGAGAAGGGACAGCCAGAGAACTTGGCTGGGGAGGAACCCTATGAGGAGGGTCTGGAGGCAACTCTTCCTGGGTAGTGCCTGAAAGTGAGTCTTGAGCCCCTGAATCCACTGACCAAGTCCCAGCATGCTCACTGCCCTGGGCCACTATTACCTGCTGCCCCTCCTCCTGCTGCCTTGGGTCTTTGCCAGTGTCATCTCTGAGCAGATCCTGCTTCTGCTTTGAGCCCTGTCAGCTCATTGGGCAGGTTCTGCACAAACCCTGGGGCCTGGTTCTCCTGAAGTCTTGTACCTCCCACACTGTGCACCCCTCTGGAGCTGATGCTAAAGCAGGAGGCCCTTTCTGAGTTCTTGGGGGCTGCATGTAAAGTCCAAGATGGCTTGGACTTTGTCCCCATTTATAGGTTTTTCCCCAGATGCAGAACTCAAGCCCCCATTCCAGCCAGGGAGGATGAGTGGGGTTGAGGACCCAGAGCAATGGTAGCCTACCTCCTCCAGGCACGTCCCCCCCTTTCCAACTCCTTTTCTGGGTGCTAGGCTTGGGAACCAAGGCCAGGCCCCCACAGGTTCCCAGGAACCTGCCCTTAGGCACAGGGGATGGGCCAGCTGATAAGCTGACTCAGCAATTGCTGGGCCAGGCTGGGCTGGTCTTCCTGGGAGTGTACGGGTCCTGCCTGCCCTTTGCAGAGGGGCCAGGAGCCTCCTAGGATTTGGAAGGGAGGGACTAGCTGAGGCTCTGTCAGCATCTGGATCCTGGGGCTTCCTGTCCTGCCACCTCTCGGGTAGGCCCTGACGTCACCACAGTCACCAGCCCCCCATGTCTCCCGATCCTCACATGGCAGAAGGTGTAAAGCAGGTCTTTGAATTTGGATGACCTACGTCAGTCACTAAGCAAGGGGTTTGGGGCTACTGGTTGAGGTACTGTAAGTGAAGCAGCACAGAGACCTGGGCCAAAAGCTTGGCCCCACGGGGCTGCTGACCTGGCCCTGCCAGCCAGGGAGTATCTAGAACCGCCCACCCCCACCGATAGCCTGCGTCTAGCCACAGCACTAGCCCAGGCATGCTCACTGCCCAGCACCCAGGTCCTCCGCCCAGGCTAGCGCAGACCCGGAAGGAAGGCTGTGGTTTCTACAGCTCCCAGCAGGGCTGCAGCCATTGCATTCCAGATCTGAGTCCACATGGAATGGCTGAAATGGTGGAGCACCTAGAGCTAGCATAGTTGAGACCCTGAATCCAAACCCCAGGAGGGACAGACAGACACACACACACACAGAGCAGCCCACAGTGTATTGACAGAAGCAGGGCTCCAAGTCAGAGACCTAGACTCTGGCTGTGTGATATGAGGCAGTGGGCTTACCTTCTCTGAACCTCAGTTCTCCCCCTCTCCCCCCTACCCCCCAGCCAGGTTGCTGTTACGGGAAGGTTAGAGGAAGGTACCGTAGGGGATGCTGGAGAGGAACAGCACGGAGCTCCTGCTACCAGTCTCTGCTGCCATTCACCCTCACACTTTGTCAGGGTGAAGGCCCCTGCTTTGGGGAGCTCAGTATGGCTGGGGTTGGAAAGCTGAACCTGTCCCGGTAGTGGTAACTGGTCAGACCTGTTCCTGCTTACCTGGGCAGCTGGAGGAGAGCAAAGGATTAGCTGGAAGGGAGAAGAGGCTTCCTCACCCTTCGAACTAAATCTCAGACCAGAGCATGTTTCGGGGAGGGGGGGAGCTGCAGGAAGACCCTCTGTAACAGAGAATCTGGGGGCTTCTGTGTATTCCAGCAGCCCCTGGAAAAAGAGACAATACCTATGGATGCATGCTGACTTAGTTGTTATTGGAGACGAGGGACCCCTCGTCCAGATTTGGGCAAGTGACTGCCAAGACAAGTCCCAACCATCATCTCTCTGTCCTGTCTCTATGCAGCATCCCCTCACCAATGTCCTGAACCTGCCACAAAAGCTGTTTCAAGGAAGGAAAAGTCTCCCTCTCCACCCCGCCCCCCAAGTAAAGGGGAGGGACCCCATCTCCCACAGGTGGCAGCTGCCTTCTGGGACTGGCAAGTTGGGGCAGGACGCCCTGAAGCCTTCCCTCCTCCTTCCCAGCCCTCCCTTGCCTCCTCTACTCCCTGCTGGTGATTTGGGTTTCAGGGCAGCCTGGCACACCACCCTCCTCACCCCCAGCTCCTGCCCGTTCAGTAAGGACAATGGCCAAGTCCAGGCATACACAGGGACTTATAGTCCCAAAGTGTTTCCACTCTGTAATTATCTCACTGCGCTTCTCGGCAACCTGCAAGAGGCAGGTGGCCGGAAGAATGGACTATGTATAAATGAGAGCCCTGAGGCTCCTAGAAGGAAATGACTTGCCCCAGGTCGCACAGCTAGTAAACAAGAGTGTTTGTTGCTTGGCAGGTGGGGATGACAATTCTGGGCTAGCGGTACTAGGGCTTGCATTCATGTTCTGACTTCTACTCTACCACTCAAGCCACAGCTCCCCTTTGCTTTTTTTTGCTGGTTAACTGGAGGAGTCTCACAGACCTTTCTGCCTGGGCTGGCTTTGAACTGGGATCCTCAGATCTCAGCCTCCTGAATAACTAGGATTACAGGCCTCCAGCCGCCCCACTGGTGCTCCTCTTTGCCTCTATATGTAGGTGTTCCAGGGCTGAGGCAGAGCTAAGCTGTCTTCAACTGGGGATGTGGAAAAACTTCTGCAGCTGAGTGTTGTCAGCATGCTCAGGAGAAATGAACATAGGGCTTGTGACAAAGGCCTCAGGATTCATGACAGGATCTCAGCTGGGTATAGTGTTCCTGAGGATGGCTTTGTCTGGCCCCGGCCCTCCTGCTGTGTTGTCCAACAGGTTTCAGATTATGTGGCTCCCTTCTGGCTGGGCCATTTGGCTCACTGGAAGGAAGAAGGGAGCCTGTGGCTGAGGAATGTCTTTACTGTAAACATGATGACCAGCTTTTGGTAAACATCTGCCAACCCAGAGAACAGATACCAAGGGCTGGGGTCAGCTGGGCGCCAGTGGCTCATACCTGTAACTCTAGCTTCTCAGGAGGCTGAGATCTGAGGATCAATGTTTGAAGCCAGTCTAGGCAGGAAAGCCTGTGAGATTCTTTTTTTTTGGGGGGGGGGGCGGTCCAGTCATGGGCCTGAACTCGGCCTGGGCCTTGAGTTGAGCCAGAGCACCACTTCCGGCTTTTTTCTTTTTGCTTATGTGGTGCTGAGGAACCGAACCCAGGGCCTCATGCATGCAAGGCAAGCGCTCTACCACTGAGCCACCTTCCCAGCCTAAGCCTGTGAGATTCTGATGTCTGGTTAACCAGCAAAAAGCCCAAAGTAGAGGTGTGGCTCAAGTAAACAGGGCTAGCTTTGAGCAAAAAGCTAAGGAACAGGGGGAATGCAGTCAAAAATGCGATGTGTATCCATCAAAATTAAGGAAAGTGAAGAAAGGGGTGAGTTAAGAGGAATGGGTAAGAATTGATAGAGGTGACACTGATCAGGATGCATTTATTCATAAACTGCTTTCGTGAATGCAAATTCCTTTGTTTAACTACCTAAAGATAATAAAAATATATTTGAAAAAACACTCCAAGGAACAGCAACTAGGTCCTGAGTTCAAGCCACAGTACTGAAACATTCCAAAATAAAAGGAAAGAAACCTAGGGCTAGGATCCCTACTCCTGTACCTAGCTAAGCTGTCAGGGTTCTGTTCCCCCCTACCCCCCGCCCCCAGGAGGGCCAGATGAGCCTTTGGGAAGGAAGAATAAGACCCAAGATAACATGTGATAAACCTTACAATGTCAAGGAGAAGGGGTTTGGAGCAAAACTTCCTTCCACCTCTCACCAGATTGACCTCTGGAAGGGACAGTGTCCCATTCAGGGCCACTCAAGCAATTTGATGCAATGCTAGTGTCCAACCAGGTCTTCTGAATGCTGGCCAGGAGCAAAGCATGCCGAATCCTTCCTGGTGGAGTTGGGGTCACAGGGTCATGTGGGGGGCAGGGAGAAGCAGAGGACATGGGCATTGCAGAATGGCATGTATCCTCCTTCATCTCCACAGCGTGAGCTTCGGCCTCGGCTCTGCACCATGAAGAAAGGTGCCAACGGCTACGGCTTCAACCTGCACAGTGACAAATCCAAGCCAGGCCAGTTCATCCGGGCAGTGGACCCAGACTCACCAGCTGAGGCCTCTGGGCTCCGGGCCCAGGACCGCATTGTGGAGGTAATGCTCTTGCCCTCCTCCCCAGATCCTTTCAGGTGCTTCACTTCCTGATCTTTAGCCCCCACTCCCACCCACCTCTGGACAGCCATTACTCCTCTCCTGCCCATGAAGGCTATGGGTCATAGTCAGCTCCGAGATGGACAGAGGGACATAGACAGCTCAGAAGGTGAGTGGGCCAGGCAATGAATAGGAGAAAGGAAGAGGGATAGGTGTTGGATGGGCACACAGATAGGCTGACTTTTTCCTACCATCTCTGTCCTGCGCTCTTCTTCACTGAGCAGACTACTCCAGAGCCATAGTTTCTCTCTCAATTCAAGTAGATGCCAGGGGCTTCCCTGCTGCCAGAGGGAGAGAGGGGGGGGGGGTGTGTGTGTGTGTGTGTGTGTGTGTGTGTGTGTGTGTGTGTGTGTGTGTGTGTGTGTGTGTGTGTGTGTGTGTGTGTGTGTGTGTGTGTGTGTGTGTGTGTGTGTGTGTGTGTGTGTGTGTGTGTGTGTGTGTGTGTGTGTGTGTGTGTGTGTGTGTAAAACTGAGACCTGGCTAGACAGAAAGGTGTGTGTGCAAAACTGAGACCTGGCTAGACAGAAAGGTATGTGTGTGTGAGAGAGAGAGAGAGCAAAACTGAGACCTGACCAGACAGAAAGTGTGTGTGTGTGTGTGGTGTGTGTGTGTATCCCCTCTCTTGCTTTGAGTGTGTGTGTGTAAATCCCCTCTCTTGCTTTGAGAAACTCCCTCTGTGCCCTTGGACTGTGCTGAGGGGAGAGGAAATGTGAATGGAATGCTTGGGCTGGTCCCAGAATCACAGTCTGAGAACCTCAGAGCTGGGATCAACTCTCCCAAGACTTCTCATTTTACACGTGAGAAAACCAAGGCCCCCTTGAGGGTAGGGGGAAGAACCAGAAGAAAGCCCAGCCCAGGCCTCCTGTCTCTCACAGCTGTGTTTGTGTAGTCTCTCCATATTTTCTTTGGCTGTGTCCTCCCGTCCTGGCTCCCAGCTGACTGTCAAGCAGGACCTTTGGCCTAGTTTGGGACAAGGGGGAAGGGGGTGCAGCATCCCCAGGCAAGGCCCTCCTCCCCACAGCTGAGACCTATGCTGGGAAAACTCTGTCTTGGCCTGCTGTGTCCCACAGGTGAATGGAGTTTGCATGGAGGGCAAACAGCACGGGGACGTGGTGTCTGCCATCAAGGCTGGAGGCGATCAGGCCAAGCTGCTGGTGGTAGACAAGGAAACGGACGAGTTTTTCAAGAAGTGCAAAGTGATCCCGTCTCAGGAGCATCTGAATGGTGAGTGGGGTGCTCAGCCCGGTGCCCCAAAGCCCTGGGGATGTGGCTGGTGCACGAGCCTTTGTAGTGTCTCAGATGTGGTCAGGGGGAGATGGCTTCCTGGCTTGGGCTCTCCCTCCTCCTGGAGAAATCAAGCAAGTGTGAGTTAGTGGAGAGGGGCCCAGTGAAGAGAGAAAGTGGGGGGGGACAGTGCTTTCTGAAGGTGGCCTGTGAGGACAGTCACCTGGTAGAGGGATAAGACAGTTTCGAATCCCCAGCTGAAGCTGCCCCAATCTCCCTCCCTGCCCCTAGCAGATTCTCCTTCCCAAGCAAGGAAAGGGTTAACTCTGGACAGCCTCCAGCCTCTGCTGGGCCGATCAGAGTCCACTGATGGGGCCCTGTTGCCTCCCTCTGTCCTTCTGTCAGGTTGTCTTGGAAACTCAGGCTTGCTGGCTCTGGAGAGCAGTGGGCTCCCCTTTGGTCCCTGGGCCCCTGACTACCCCCTCCCCCTCCCTCTGCCCCTGCCAAGTCTGTCACCTCCCCCTGCCCAGGCTGAGCCAGAGGGGGCAGGGCTGCTACTCCAGGCTGGGAGGGGTTAAATGGCCTCTGCTCCCCGGTGTGGACTTTCTCCTGGGAAGACAGTTCCACAAGGGGGAGGAGGGGGTGGGAGGGGAGGCAGAATCCCTGCTGACAACACTGAGAGTGAATCACTCTTGGGACTTTGTAATGGGTGGGGCCTTCCCGAGGGTCAGGGTTCTATTTGTAGGAGGGGGGTCCACATGACTAAAATCCGCCCCCCCCACCCTGTTCAAGGGGCCCAGTGGGCAGCCCTACCCCCATTCGGCCCAACGGAGGGTCCCTAACAGCTTCTAGAAGAGGGTAGGGGTGGGGTGGAAGCAGTGAGGACTTTTCCTTGTCTCCTAGTTCATGGAAACCAAGAAGCTCACAAAATCCTCTTCCCCAGTGAGGAACCTGAGGCCCAACAAACCTCAGCCTTGTTCCTGGGAACCTGGTACAGAACTGAAGTCGGTTCTACCGAGCTCTTCAGACACCATCCCCTGCCTCCCATCTTCAACTACTATCCCTAGCCTCCTATAGCACACTTCCTTCCCTTCGCCCTCACCCTCAGGTTGTCTTCCCTCTTCCATCAGTCTCTCTGGCTGGAGATGGAAGCTCTGGCCAGAGGATCTGCCCAGGGAGAGGCCTGGAAGGTGGGGGAGGGGGTCACCAGAACTCCCTTACCCCCTGGCCATGGAAAGCTAGGAATGTCAGAAGGGAGGAAAAGATGAGTCAGTTCCATCTAGCTGTGTCCTGAACTGGGGTCAAGCAGACAAGAGAAGGAGATGCACGTGAATTATAAGCTAAGAGTTCAGAAGAAACCTACCCAGCTACTGGTTCCTGGAGGTAGAACAGCCCCTCCAAGCCCCGAGTGGGGGAGAGGGAGCGCCTGGCTTCTCTCCCTCCGGCCTCCATCTTTCCCTCTTCCTTGCCCTCACCAAGTTTCTGATTGGCTGGTGGGGCATCCTGCCCCTGAGCCTCTCGGTCCTCATTCCAGATGGCACATAGAGGTTTGGGATTGTTTTCTCTCTGTCTGAGGCAACAGGTCCCAACTATAATTTGGGGTGTGGCCTCAAATCTGTTGTCATACCATCATCACACAAGGGTATATCCAAAAATGTTGAGGCTCAGGCAGGCTTCAGGAGCCTTTTGTAATGACTTTCCTGGGAAGAATTAGGCGGCCAGCCTGGAACGTCAGCCCCTCAAGGACAATTACTTTCAAACAGCTATTAGCCATCAGTGACTTCTGAGATCAGTTTGGTAGATAGAGAGCAATACATTAAGTAAAATGTAATAGAAAATATCTAGGAGCATTGCACTGCACTAAGGGTAAGTGTTGTTTTTCTGAAACTTGTCATACACACAGCCTTTGTGTGTACTGGGCCATCAAAATGTCAAATGTACTTGCAGGCAAAAAAAAAAAAAAAAAGTTTTTACCACTGGCTTTGGGTGTGAGATCTGATGGCTTGTCCACTCAAGCTGGAGCTCTGGCCTCCTCGCTTCATGCTCCTCTCCCCAGGATTTTTTTTTTTTGTCAGTTGTGGGGCTTGAACTCTGGGCCTGGGTACTGACCCTGAGCTCTTCAGCTCAAGGCCAGCATTCTACCGCTTGAACCACAATACCACTTGAGGTTTTCTGGTGGTTTATTGGAGATGAGTCTTACAGACTTTCCTTGCCTGGGCTGGCTTTGAACCATGATCCTCAGATCTCAGCCTCCTGAGTAACTAGGATTATAGGCATGAGCCCCCAGCACCCGGACTCTCCCCAGGATTTTGGACTCACCTCTGTTCTCTCTCTCCCCTAGGCCCTTTGCCTGAACCCTTCACCAATGGTGAGATACAGAAGGTAAGGGTGATCCTCTTAATTTCCTTCTCTGGCTTCTAATTTCGGGGGTGCTGTTCAGGAAGATGGTATAGTTGGAAAGACTGCTTTCTGGCTTGGGCCAAAACCTCGAGGCCCAGTTCCAGCTCCTTCCTGAGCTCCAAGTTATAGGAGTCCCCCAGCCCCTGCCCCAGCCCATCAAGGGCCAAAGCTGTTGTAAGGGAGAGGCTTGGCTGGGCTTCTCTGTGGCCCACCCTGGGTGACAGCCCCGCCTCCACCTCCCCACTTACAGAAGCGGCTATTCTTCCCCCCAAGAACAGAGCCTCAGTGTCTGGCCACGCTGCCAGCCCTGCTACTTCCAGTCTGAGTTAGAACAAAGCCCCTCCTCCCGAAGCAGAAGAGAAGGGTTGAAGCCATGTGCCAGCCAAAGCTATGGAGGGACCCAGGAAGGGACTGAGCGCCACACTGATGCCCCAGCCAAGGCCTTGGCTCTGGGATGGGCCAGCTTGGAGCGAGGCTACAGGAGTGGGAGTCTGCATGGGTGGCTCAGAGGCTTGTGCTGGGGTGGGGGTGGGGGGTGCCTGAGGAGGGAAGGTCCTACGGCCAAAGTCTGAGCCTTCTGTGGGTCTAGGACTATCTGTCCATCTTACTCCTTCAAGGCCCTGCTTGACTGCTTTGGGGCTAAAATTTACAGAGGGCTCAGGAGGTTTGGGGACACCACCTGTGTCCCCAGTGCCAAGCAGAAGGCTTTGGTGTTCCCGCCGTGGGTCACCGGCTCCAAAGGTGAATCTGTGCCCCAAAGCCATGGGACAGAGGATGAGGACAGAACAGTTCTGCTAATCCCACCTCGGGCTTCCACTCTCACCCACCAAGTGACTGACGGAAGCAGGCCTCTCTCTGATCCTTTAAGGAATGTCAAAATGTAAATCTGGAATTTGGGTGGATGGCCAAGGCCTGAATTTCTCAGGCTGAGGTTCTCTAGCTTGCCGGGTCCCAAGAATTTCTTGCCCTGTTCTCCACCAACCCACACCTCTCATCTCTGTGCCAGGCGAACAGTAGTGAAGCCCTGGCAGAGGCCGTCTCGGAGAGCCCCAGGCCAGCTCTGGCAAGATCCACCTCCAGCGATACCAGTGAGGAGGTAGGCCGGCCTGGTGGGGGTTGGGGACTGGGTCACAGGAGGCCCATTCCCAGGCCTCGCTGGTTCCTGGCACACTAGCCTGCCTTTGAGGTCACATGCTGAGGCACATTCTGTCCTTGTGACCTGGCTTTCCTGGGCATAACCCCAAGGGAGCCACCTCACCAGGGCCTGAGGATCGGAGAACCTCAGCAGGCACCGAGTCCTGAACGTGTCTCCCTCCTTTTATAGCTCAATTCCCAAGACAGCCCTAAGAAACAGGACGCCACAGAGCCCTCCTCTACCTCCTCCTCTGACCTCATCCTGGACTTCAACATCTCCCTGGCTGTGGCCAAAGAGAGGGCCCACCAGAAGCGCAGCAGCAAGCGGGCCCCACAGATGGACTGGAGCAAGAAAAATGAACTCTTCAGCAACCTCTGAGTGCCCAGCTGACCAGAGCTAAGCCAGCGCACGCCCACCCTTGCTCCCTTTCCCTCCTCCCCAGTGCCCACCAAATCAACGTTCCAATCAATACCAGCATCTCCCTTCTTGATGAATCTGATTGTTCTAGAAACTTTGTTCTTCCCATATCATACCTGGAGGAAGGTGAATGTTTTTCCTGTCCTGTCCCAATCAAAAAGCAGACTCTGTCCCCAGCTTCTCCCTGAGGGCTTTATCCTTGCCACCCCATCTGGGACATCTCTGGGATCTACAGCAAGCAAGATCTTGGTGGGGTCAGACAGGAGGCCCCACGTCATGATTGGGTCTGGAAGCCGATGGCAGCCGTCACCATGGACAGTGGACCAGGCCCGAGTACCCTGAGAGCTGTGGCCTGGGCTTTTTTTTTTTTTAAGTGTAGAATCATGTTGGGGGGAGGGGGTGTCACTTGAGTCTCATTATTTTCCTGGCTGCTTCACCTAGGGTGTGGTAGCAGCCTCAGCCTTAAATTTGTGTTTCTACTTCCATCTTTTAAGACGTAGGTGGCATGGGGCAGGCCTGGATGCCCCTGCCTATCCTTGAACCAGGCACCACCACTGTAAGGAAACATCTTCAGAAATTCAGCTGCTCCAAACTGCATCAGCCTCCGTGTCTTCCTTTGAAGCTTTGTGGGAAATCATGAGTTGTTGCCAGGGAGCCTTTGGATGGGAGGGCAGGCAGGGCACACTACCCGACAACCATCTAGGGTTCCCTGCAGCCCCAAACCTGCATAGCTTTAACCAGGCTTGGGACCCAGCTGCCTGGGAGCCCTGCAGGGAACAGGCTCCTCCCAGCGTTATGAGCTTAGCACAGTTTCATTGTGACAATGTGTGTGGGTCTCCCACGCAGTAGGGGTGTTTATGGGTATAGTGAGGAATGGGTGCTGAGGCCTGCGTGCTTACAGAGGAAGTATAAATCCTAGAGTGGAACTGGGTTGAGAATATGAGGACTCTTGCCCCTGCTAGTAGAGTGCAGGATTTCTAGAAGCAGGCTATGTTGGCACTCTATATGCTGGCCACTGGCCTGATTGGAGGGCCATGGTTTAGCACGGAGGAAAACAAACTGATCCACTGAGGCCCAGGATATGCTGTGTGGCAAGGTGGGAAGGAAGGGGCTTTGCAAAGGTGAAATGCCCCAGGTCCCTGAAGCTGCATCCTGGAGGTGTGCCAGGGTGCCCTGCCAAAAGCCGGAGGTTCCAGGGCAGGTACTCAGGGAGAAGGAAGGGAAGTTGGCCCCAGACTACTTCCTCTCTTCCTAGCCTAGGAGAACACTCAAAACCAGGTTCTTGCACTGAGAACAACTTAAAAAGATAGCGGATCAGGGAGAGGAGCGGTGGAACCCTGAGGGTTCAGAGAAGGGCCAGTCACCATCTGGCCTTCTCGGCTCATTAGTTTGGATTCCATCAGCCTTGAAAGGACCCATCGAGAGCCCTATCTCAGCACTCATCGTTCTGTGCCCTGCTGAGCTGGGCAGGGCCTGCCCTCATCCCAGTACTTTCTGACTCCTGGAGGAGGCTCCCACACTGGTGGAAGTGGGACAGGCCTGGGGGCTCAGAGTGGCCCCTCCCTACCCCACCTGCTGGGTGAAGCACTAGGAGACCTTTGATGAAGCTACACTGCAAATAGGGACAGCTTGCTGGGGAATTCCTGAGCAGATGCAGAGGACGCCATAACAAGCAGATCTTCCACTTTAGAGGCAGGCTTTTAGATCCCAGTGCTCACTACAGTCGGGTGTGAGATGCCGGGTGGGGGCTGGGAGGCCTTGGGCAAATCACCTTGTCTGGTTCCGTTTCCCTCCCCAAAAAACGTCCTACAGGCTGGGCACTGGTGGCTCAGGCCTGTAATCCTAGCTACTCAGGAGGCTGAGATCTGAGGATCACAGTTCAGAGCCAGCCCAAGCAGGAAAGTCCGTGAGACTCTTATCTCCAATGAACCACCTGGCACTGTGGCTCAAGTGGTAGAGCCCTAGCCTTGAGCTGAAGAGCTCAGGGACAGCACCCTGGCCCAGAGTTCAAGCCCCAAGACCAGCCCTTCCCCCCCCCCCCCCCCCGAAAAATGTCCTACAAGACTCGTTTCCATGGAAACATACATGGACTTCCAGGGTATCACAGATGGCAGGAAGAACGGTTAGGTGTCAAGGTGTGTTCCCCCAAGAGAGGGGACCTGGCATAGCTCTCCCTGTTACAAGATCCTGCCAGCCCCTGGGCCCTCTCAAATCTGTGCCTCCACTGCCCTCTTGTGGCCAGGTGGAGTGCAGCTGCCGCCGAAGTAGAGTGAGAAGCTGCTCAGAGAAGGGACAGAAGGCAGGGAGGTCCTCTCCAGGAGGGGACCACAGAGGCCTCTGCTTCTAACCACAGCACACTCTGAGCTTCCTCTATAGGTATGGCCCCTAGATGCAAGCTGTATCTGAAACTCCCCTATGACTACACTCAGTGCCATCAGGCTCCAAAGAGGAGGAAAGTGCATCGGGCAGAGGGGCTGGGCTATTCACTGCCCTCACCAAGTCAACCTGTCCTTCCAGGATCAAGCCTCTGGGTCACACTGACCTATCACTGACAACAGGCTTGAGCTGCCATCTCACACCTCCTTCACCTGCATGGGACTGGCACTGAGAATGGGCTCCAGCTAGCTCTTTCCCAATGCTTGAGCTGAATGAAAAAAGGAGGGAAGATAGGCTGGGGACACAGGCCTATAATCCTAGCTACTCAGGAGGCTGAGATCTAAAAAAATCATGGTTCCAAACAACTAACAAAAAGCCAGAAGTGGAAGTGTGGCTCAAATGGTAGAAGGCTAGCCTTGAAAGGAAAAAAAAAAAAAAAAAGCAGGAATGTGAGACCCTGAGTCAAGCCCCAGTGCCAGCACAAACAAAAAGGAAACCAGGAAGCTGGCCAACCTAAGTGCTTTACTCAGCCAGGACATCCCTATAGAAAGGCCTGCCCCATTGTTCCCCAGCCCCTCCCACTCCCCCTTCCACCCTGATGGTCTGGATGGATTCCTGCCATCCACCCCAGTGAGTCTTGAGTCCCATCTAGAAGTGAGTTGCTCAGCACTGCCAGGCAGAGATTGCCCTGGAAAAGCCCAGAGAGGTGACTGCCAGCTGCCGCAGGACCAAAGACACCGGAATAGAACCCTTGTGCAGGCCCTGGTCTTTGGAATAGTGGCTTCAATACCCCACTCGCATGGATGGCTGTCAGCGGGGCTCTGCCAGCTCATCTCTATAAGGCTTCTCTTCCACGTAGCTGGTCTTCTCCAGAAGCCACTGACGCTCAGGCTCGGTCATTGTCAGTCTGAGTGTCACCTCCTGGAAGACGCTGCTCACAGCCACCTGTGGGAGTCAGAGAGCATGGTTCACCAAAACCCTCTTCTAGCCCTACCACCTAGACCTAGAACTTCCCGTTTATGTCCCTACCTGCTCAAAGTGAAGCTTCTGGAACATCCGGATGCTGGGTTCATTTCCTTGCCCAATTTTAGCCTCAAACGTGGTGAGACCTAGCTTGGTCACTCCTTTAGTGGTGTTGGAGAGAAGCAGGATGAAATCCCCTACTAACCCCCTCACCCTTTCTGTCCCCATTTTTAAGTCACCTGCCTCCAGACTCAGGCCTGAAGCAGGCTCAGCTGAAGCCTGATCATTCTTTTCCTTCTGTGTCCTCCCTTCTCTCCCTCCACCACCACCCCCATCCTGCCCCAGTCTGTTCAGATTTTCTTACCATAGGACATCATTAGAAGAGCAGCCTCTGTGCCCAAACCCCGGCCCCTGCAGCTGGGCTCTAGAAGAAAGCACTATGGCTGGCACCAGGAGCCAGGCACCAGTGAGGATGGTACTACCATGAGCATTCTGCACACAGAAGGAGAAGTACTGCACCCCAACGCTCCAAGCTTGCAACCTATAATCTCACTCAAAGTTGACCTGACTGCCTCAAGGCAACAGTGACTCCTGGATGATTGAGGATTAAGATGTAGAAACTGAAGGGGCTCAGGAATCATTCCACAACATGGCAGGAAGCTCCAAAAAAGATCATTTATTTTTGCAGGGTCCCTTGCCAGCTCTAAAGACTGATTTGTTGTTGTTGGTGGTCACAGGGCTTGAACTGAGGGCCTGGGTGCTGTTTCTGAGCTCTTTTTGTTTAAGGCTAGTGCCCTTAACACTCTTGAACCACAGCTCTATTTCTGGTTTTCTCGTGGTTAATTAGGGATAAGAGTCTCATGGATTTTCCTATCTGGGCTGGCTTTGAATCATGATCCTCAGATCTCAGCCTCCTGAGTAGCGAGGATTACAGGTGTGAGCCACTGGCGCTGGATTAAAGACTGATCTTTGAAGAATCCACAAAACAATGAGTTCATACCAAAGCCTAAGTGAGAAGCCCAGGGTGGACCACCGGGCTGTGGGCTGTGGGGGAATGTCAGGGAAGGAGTAGGCTGCCCTAGCAGGAGTTGGCTCACCAACATGGAGCTTCTGACTGAGCTCTCAGAAGTTAAGGCCTCGCAGAGCTGAGGACCAGGGGGAAAGGCTGGGCCAGTGGAACTAACCTGCAATCATGACCTCAATCTCCCCCAAGGTGGGATCCTCTAGGTCCGTGAGGAAGAGGTTCACGTCTCCGGTCATACAGCTCTCTTCAGAGGGGCTTGGCCCGGCCCGCCACTTCTCCGCATCCAGCACAATGAAGGTACACTCTAAGGGGGAGACAACAGGGTTACCACCTGCATCTCCCAGAAAAGAGAGGCGGGCATGGTGCTCAGGACACCACGGTCTCTGTGCACAGCAGGAGAAATGGGATCCACAGCTGCTTCCAGCTCATTTTAAAGTTCCTAATGTGCCTTTGATCTGAGACTGGCTTCTCCACAGAGCATCTGTACTTATGAAAACCAGGGGCCAGACAGTGGGGGCTCATGCCTGTACTGTAACCTTAGCTACTTAGGAGGCTGAGAAATGAGGATCACCATTCAAAGCCAGCCCAGGCAGGAAAGTCTGTGAGGTTCTTATCTCCAATTAACTAGCAAAAAGCGGTTCAGTTGGTAGAGTGCCAGACTTGAGCAAAAAAAAAAAAACCCTAAGGGACAGTGCCCAGGCCCTGAGCTTAAGTCCCAGTGTTAGCACATGTGCACATGGACAAACATGCAAAAGCACCAGACATGAAGAACAGTAACCACACTACAGCAAGAGACATGAGGGCAGGGCCTAAATTTACATTTGCAATGTCAAATGCTATAGTCTCTAAATGCAAGCCAGGTAACTGCTCAGGGAAGAGGACAGAAGGGTCATCTATAAGCACTTCAGATGACATGAGAATTGAAGGGTTTCTAGCACATTCATAATGCTTTTGTGGCCCCATCAGCACTGTAGCTGGGGGTGAGGAAAGAAGGGAAACTGGAGTTTGGAGTCAGCCCTCCCACCAACAGGCCAAGGCCAAGGCCTCGGATCCTCACTGTCCGTGTCTTCCCGCCAACTGCGCTGCATCCCATACTCTTGCTCCAAGGTCAGTGGCTCAGAGGCAGTCAAACGCTGCAGTTCCTCTGACTGCATCCATTCATGGTACCTGCAGGAGCAAAGGACTGGCCTTACGCATGCAGTACCTAAGACAAGACCACAGACACAAGACCTGAAGAAGGTTAGTTCTACAAGAGAACGGCTAGAGTGGACAGTTCAATCTGCCTGGCTTCCCACTCTGCCTCAGGGGTCAGTGTGGAGGAGCAGTGTGAAACCAGGCATTCCTCAAATTCCTGAGGGCCAACTGATCTCAGCAAAGAAAGATGACAGATCTCCGCAAAGACAGGTTGACAAGGACCTCAAACGGAAAAACAAAAAACACTCCTCTATACCACCACTTTTGCAATCTACCAGACGTCTGTCAACTGCAAAGACCATCCTGTGACTGACTCAATTCCCACCTTTCAGGCAGGAGACATCAAAATAGCTCATTTGGGTTGGATTAGGCACCAGTGGCTTAGCTGAGATCTGAGGATCACAGTCCAAAGCCAGCCCAGGCAGAAAAGTCTGTGAGACACATCTCCAATTAACCACCAAAAACCAGAAGTGGAGCTATAGCCCAGGAGGTAGAGTGCCAGCCTTGGAGTGAAAAAGCCAAACAAGTACAAGGCCCTGAATTCAAGTCCCAGTACTAGCACAAAACAGCAACAACAAAAATCATCAGCTGATCTTTTCAAGACAAATATTAAATCTCTAAGAACTGAGACTATTCACTGACATCAGGGAATGTCACTTACTTACAGTTGGGTGGGAACACAATTTTATTTATTTATTTGCTTTCCTGCATATATTTAGTTGACATAAAATGGCTGAAGAATGAGAGGAAAAAATACTAAGGAGTGGGGTGACTTATTCCCAGAGGCTATAATCCTCCACTTCAGCTTCATTTTTCCTGTGTGTTTCTTCTTCACAGAGGAAACATACAGGAGTTAATCCTACCTCTGAGTTTACACATTGCTAAGGAGGGCCTCTTCACTATGCACTGGGGAACTAGCAACCCTGTATGGAACTACAATTGCGCACGCACACACACGCTCCAGGTGGGAGGTTACCTAGGCACATGCTCAGACGTGTACGGTACCAGGACTACCCTCTTTCCCAGAAGCATGGTGTTCTCATTCAGCCTCATAGCAGCAACCTGCAGGAGATTAGGTGGGGGGGGGGAGGGAGGGGGGGAGGGAGGGCGGGATGGGAAGGGGGATGGCAAAGCATGGATGCAAAGACTTCTGGGCCATTTTCTTCCCACTTAAGGTGGGAAGGCAGGCTCTTCTGCCTGCAGCGGGGCTGACAGGGGCCCTCTGAATCCTTTCCTTCCAAACACTGGGGGAAACAGGCTCTAAACTCTTTAAGAAAGTTAACCAAGCTGATTGAGAGGTGCCAGTGGCTCACCCCCTTGTAATCCTGACTACCAGGGTGGCTGAGATCTGAGGATTATGGTTTGAAGCTAGCCTGGGCAGGAAAGCCCTTGAGACACTTTATCTCCAATTAAACACCAAAAATCCCCTAGTGGTGCTAGTGGCTCAAGTGGTGGAGCACCAGCCTTGAACGAAAATAAGCTAAGTGACAGCTCCCAGAAGGAAGCAATTCTTGGCGCTCGAGGGCCCCGTTTGGACTGCCATTCCTGTCTGTTCTGTGTATTCCCGAGAACATCAGTCCATCAAAGTCAAGCACCAAAAAGCCACGGTTCATCCTCCATGTGCCCAGAAACAACTTTCAGCCTATTCCAAACCTTCACGCCCTTCCTCTTCCGGCCCCCAAGCCCGGTCCTCCGGCCCACTCTTGAGTTCTCAGGCCCCTCCCTCTTGCGTGGTGCTTTAGTCTCTCCCGGGACCCAGGAACTGCCAAGCTCACGCCTATGCCCCGCAGAAGCAAGTGTTGGCAACAGAACTGGCCTTCCACCTCTCCCAGACAGCCACGCTTCCACCACAGGCCGGCAGCCACCCTTCGCGCCTGCGCAGAGATGTGCACCACCCACTTCCGCCACGCAGACGGCGGCTTCCAAGCTCAATCCAGGCCCCGCCCCCGCGAGGCGCCCAATCAGCGTGCTGCGCCCCGCCCGAGGAGCGCGCCGGGAAAGTGGGCTCTAGCGTCGGCGCATGCGCGCTGCGGGTGCCGGTGCAGGACCGCTGGCGCTGGCACCAGCTGGGGAGCTGGCGGTGGAGGCGGCGGCGGCCGAGGTGGCCGGGAGCGAACGGTGCTGCAGGTGTTGGGCCGGGAAGAAGGGTGAGACGGGATGGAGGAGGGCGCGACAGCTGGGGCTTCTCCGGGAGGGAAGGCGAGGGGGAGGTTCCGAGGATCTTGAGAACTGAGGGTGGGGAACCCTAACTTAAGCAAGCTTGGCAGGTGAGCGCACGGGGAGTGGAGGCCCGGTTACAAAAGAGAGGCCCTGGGGGGCGAGGAGTGGATTGGAGGGTGACCCAGGAAAGCCTCAGCCCCCGGAACCGTGCTGGGTGGCAGCCAGCTCGCAGTTCCTGGAACCAAGGGGACATATGCACCCCAAAGTGTAGAGGGGGCCCAGGTGGTGGGTGGGACTCGGTGGCTTCGGGGTCACCTGAAATGAGTCCGAGCAACATCTAGGCACAGGTCAGTACCTTGTTCAGCAAGAGAAAAATTAGAAGACATTTCCCAGATTTCCATTTTCCCGGGGAGACCCTTCCCGCAGGGCTGAGTCTGGTGGCAGGTATTGAGGAGGAAGTACTTGGGACCAAAAGGACCAGAATGAAGGTGTGGGGAGCCCGCACGCTGCCCTCCCCACCCCCGTCTCGGCGCATCAGAAAGCTAACGTCTATCCTTTTGTCTTAGGGAGCCACAGCAGCCCCCGGCCCTGCACTGAAGGCACTTCTGCTGCTATCCACCTTTCCCCACTTTCTGGAGATGGCGGGTGAAATCACCGACACTGGAGAGCTCTATTCTCCCTATGTGAGTGTTACTTTTCCAATCTGGTTTGCTTGCCACAATGCTTCTGGCTTCTAGGGATGTGCACTTCCTCCTGAGGGGTGTATCATGTTGGTGTATGTCGATTCTGGTAAACAAACAAACAAACAAAAAACAGGGTGGGCTCTGACCCTTACAGCCACATTGCTGCTGTCATGGTTTAGAACATGAGGATGAAGTTTATTTTCTTTTCAGATGATTATCAGAGAGCAGAGAGACAAAATGAAGTTTATTTTCTTTTCAGATGATTATCAGAGAGCAGAGAGACAAAATGAACTTGTTAACTCTTGATAATATTTATCTCCAGCGGCTACACTTGCATATGATGCTGCCTTTCCCATGGACAGTAATTGACAGCTCTTGACTTGGGATTTTACTCATCTCAGAAGTTTGAAACTTCTTTGGTCTTCAGCTGAGTTTTTTAAGTTGCACAACTTTTATGGTCTTGGGTGGTGAAAGAGTTAGTGAAACAGAGACTTGCAATTGCAGTTTGGTGGAGTCTGCAATTAGGACAATTAGAATGATTGACTTCTATGTGAATCTGTATTACCTCTCACTCCCTTACCACACACACTCAGTTTATCTTCTGGTAATATCCAGTTGGTCATGGTTACATCACAGAATCTTCTTGCCGGGTTAAAGATAATCATCTGAATAATCAAGACAGTGGACTCACATTACTACTAAGTATCATAGAGAAAGGCATCACTGCTTCAGGTAGCCTCTTTCCGGAATTTACCTGCCTTAACCAACTGCCATGCTTTACACCCCCACCTTTCTAGTCTGGGGAATCCCTCCTTTGTTTTCTAGTGGTGCTGCAAATTGTAGAATTGTAGCTAGGCACTGGTACTTCATGCCTGTAATTAATTCTAGCTACTCCGGAAGCTGAGATTTGAGGATCATAGTTGGAAGCCAGCCTAAGCAGAAAAGTCTATGTGTTGATCTCTAACCATCAAAAAGCTGGAAATGGAGCTATGGCTTAAGTTGGGAAATGGACCTATGGCTTAAGTAGTAGAGCCCTAGCCTTGATCAAAAAAGCTAAGAAACTGTGCCCAGGCTCCATTACCAGGGGAAAAAAAATCTAGCATTACAGTGTGATAGATTAAAAAAAAAATGCTTCTGAGAACAGCTAGAAGAAATCTTCCTGTTGGGCCAGTACCATTCAAGTACAGCAATGAGGAGCCTCCTTCACCTCTGTAATGAGACAGGGAAAGTCTCTTGTAAACCCTGGAATAGAATGGAATGGAATGAGTGTATGTCTTGTTTGATGAATCATATAATGGCGCTCAGCCTCCCATATCAGCAAATAAAATGTTTATGCTGCCCCTAAAAGTCACCATGGTTTCTGCTTTTCCTTGAAATACCCACAAACTTAGAAATGAGGAAATGAGTCATTTTAAAAACTGAGTTTCTGAAGGAAAACACTTGGATATTCTCCCATTTCTTGTGTCTCTAGTCATTCAAGTAGTCATTTCATAGGTTAGCCTGTGCCCACAGGAGCTCAGGCCATTGGGCCTATAAGCTTCTGCTCTGCTTTTTTCTTTTTGCCTCCATTCCTTTGTGTTTCATTTGGTTAAGGATCTTTGTGCCAGGGCCACCCCTAGGCAATTATCACAATCAACTGCTTTCTTCTTTTGCTATGTAGGCAGATGATTGTCACAGTCAATTGCTTTCTTTTCATTCTATGGGTGAGGAAAGATGTAGGAAAAGTACATACTGGTGGGGATGAGGTGGTGTTAGCCAGGAGGTGAATGGTTAGAGCTTTGAGAGGATAAAACACTTTTATCCTAAGTTGGATTTTTGTTTGTTTGTTTGTTTTTCTGGTGCTAGTATTGGGGCTTGAACTCAGGACCTGGGGGCTGTCCCTTAGCTTTTGTTGCTCAATGGGAGTGCTCTACCACTTGAACCACAGCTCTGCTTCTAGCTTTTTTCTGGTTAATTAGAGATAAGAGTCTATCTGATTTTTCTGCCTGGGCTGGCTTTGAACCATGATCCTCATATCTCAGCCTTCTGAAGTAGCTAGGATTGCAGGCATGAGCTACTGACAGCTGACCCAAGGACATCTTAATCTACTTTCCTGGGAGAATGATTCTTGATTTCCTGTGAGACTTGAAGGGTTTATCATCCCATGTGCCCACCTACGCTGCAGAGCTGACTTCCCAGAATCTACTGTAAGTGTCGGCATAGCACAATGAGGATAGAACATTGCCTCATCTGCTTGAAAGACTAAGATACTGGGTGTCAATTCATAAAAGTACATCAGCCCTCACTGATGGGCTTGCACACCTCAGCCTGAAACAGCCTTCTCTTAGCCAATTTACCCCAGGGTGAATTCTTTTCCCTTCCAGGAGTAGATGTTTGCTTATCTACCTTATTCTGCATAAAGTCTTTGGAATAGCCAATCAGTACTTTCTCAAGGGAAGTGATAAACATAAGAATGTCATTCAGGCCTGCCTGTGTCACCATGAGTGACCCAGGACAGGCATGTGTCCTCATTTGGGGGACCAGAGGTAGTTGAGATTAAGGTGGTGACTGTGATCAGGATACAAGATACAAGATCTGCTGGCTAGTTTTGTTGAAAATCATTGCTGTTGAGTTTGACAGAAAGGGCACTGACTTCACAGCCTTAGATCCTGTCTGATGCTTGTACTTGGCTGTCGAGATGTGCCCAGAAAGAAGCTGGTGACCCCAGCTTCTTACACATCTGGTATGGGTTGCTGGGTTGAAGTTGAGGCAAATGGAGTGCTACACTGAGCTTCCTAGAGCAGAGGGGCCAGGGCAGTGTCCCAGGAAGCAGGAAGCTGTACCTTCACCACAGAGGAAGAGTGGAGAATTGGAGGAAGCTGTTCAGCTTGCATGCATAGGTTTTGTCTGGAGACTATGATAGACTCTTTTCCCCTCCTAGTACTAGAGATTAAACTCAAGAACTTGTTCTTGCTGAGAAAGCACTAGAGTCCAGTCCTTGCAACAGGGGCCTTATTCCTCTACTTCCGGCTGCCCTTCTAGGAGGCTGGCCCCTTAGAGCTGTCATATGACCCGCTGAGGACAATGCCTCCTTCCTCTCCTTCCTTCCCCATAGCTCCTCTTGACTCAGCCTGTGGCTAGACTCAGAGGTGCTCCGCTTATCTACATCTTGTGATTGAGCTGTCCTTACTGTGTACTTTCACCGAAGATAAAGAGGATTTAATGCTATCCAGGACTGCTGAGGCTTTCCGGAAGGCTAAGAAGTCATGCCATATCCTGCATGGGTACACAGTGCTCGCTTTGGAACTAAAAAATCACCACAAATCAAGGCAAACGTGACTACCCATTTCTTCTTCCAACTTCCAAGAGCTTATCCATAATTAACTTGTCTATGAAGTTGTTAAAGCTTCTTCCTCACTTAAGATTTATTTGAGATTCCTGTGGACGCCTACTCCAGCAGTGGTTCACAGATGGTGAAGAGCTTGCCTCCCAGGAGACATTTGGCAAAGTTCAGAGACACCATTGGTAGAATGACTGTGGGGCTGTCAGCAACCACTGTCAGCAGCCAGAGGTCAGGTTTGTTGCTAAACATCCTAAAATACCTAGATGACCCCCACACACACACCAAAAGAATAACCTGACCTCAAATGTCAACAATGTCCAGACCGAGAACCCCTGATCTATTATAGGCCCTTGAACTTTCACACCCTAATTCAGTGAGTTTTCCGAAGTTGAAAATTCCTCTTGTACTATTTAATTTCCCCATAAAACATTGCATTGTACGCCTCAGATCTCAGCCTCCTGAGTAGCTAGGATTACAGGCGTGAGCCACCAGCACCTAGCAAGGAAGAGTTATGTTTTAAGGTATCAAGGAGTTTGTAGGCAGAGGGGTAAAGCTAGTGGAAAGAGAGATTTGCAGGTTGGGATGAGTTCAGAAGTCCAAGCACCAGCTGGGCCTAAGCAAGGAAGAAGCACATGTGTTCCTCAGAGAGAGGAAGCTGGCGCTGTGATCTTTTGACAGAGGCAGGAGCATGGCTTTGGGTGCACACATCACGTGGCCTCAGCACCTCTATCAAATAGGAGATGGAGGTGACATCTGGGAGCTTGAAGAATGAGCTTTGGAGCAGTTACTATGGGAAGTGCTAGGGGCCATGTCCAGAAATAAGTATAATTGGATGCAGCCATACCCAAGTGAAAGACTCCCTCATTTGTTGTGTGACCATCTTCTGGCTCCAAAGAAAACGTATCGGGAGCCTTTGGTAGCTCTGGCTCATGAAGGGAGGAGAGTAGGCCTTGTCCTAGGCAGAGTAGTGAATAGGTTAGAATGGGAGGGGGGAGGATGAGGGAGACTCAGGCTGCACACACTCTTATAGTCCACCGACTTCCCATCAAGAAATGAAGGCAACTGGTGCCCCGTGGGAATAGGCTTCTAGCTGGAGAAGTAGATAGGTAGAGGTGTCTGGAGGCAATGGAGGCATGGACACTCGAGTTGGGGTTCAAGTCAGAGAATAGTTTTATAGCTGAGATCTTGGCAAAAGAAATAGTCCTAGCCAGGCGCTGGTGGCTCACGCCTGTAATCCTAGCTACTCAGGAGGCTGAGATCTGAGGATCGTGGTTCAAAGCCAGCCCGGGCAGGAAAGACCGTGAGACTCCTATCTCCAATAAACCACCAGAAAACCGGAAGTGGCGCTGTAGCTCAAGTGGTAGAGCGCTCGCCTTGAGCTGAAGAGCTGAGGGACAGCGCCCAGGCCCAGAGTTCAAGCCCCATGACCGACAAAAAAAAAAAAAAAAAAAAAAAAAGAAATAGTCCTAATTTTTTTAACTTAAAAAAATTATTATTGTCTTTAAGTAGATGTATAAGAAGTTCCCATTCTACAAAACAGTATATGAATACAAGGTGTCTGACAATATTGTCACCCATCCCTCCTAACCCTTCCCTTCTCCCACTTTTTTTTAAAAATTGAGATAGATAGCCGGGCGCTGGTGGCTCACGCCTGTAATCCTAGCTACTCAGGAGGCTGAGATCTGAGGATCGCGGTTCAAAGCCAGCCCGGGCAGGAGAAACCGTGAGACTCCTATCTCCAATAAACCACCAGAAAACCGGAAGTGGCGCTGTAGCTCAAGTGGTAGAGCGCTCGCCTTGAGCTGAAGAGCTGAGGGACAGCGCCCAGGCCCAGAGTTCAAGCCCCACGACCGACAAAAAAAAAAAAATAAATAAAAAAATAAAAAAAAATAAAAATTGAGATAGATGATTGCATAAATTTCACATATTTCACAGTATTGTGGAATAGTGATACTTACTTAAAGTCGCAAATACATTTTAACCTTCACAAGGCAAATTATCATTATCATGGGCTATAAAGTTTGTGAATTCTGTGAGCTTTGACAATACAAATTATTTTTCCCACCTCAGGTGATGTTTACATTTCCTTTTACTTAGTGTAGGCTATTATTCCCTCTTTCCCTCTCATTTCTCCCTTCCCATCGCTGTCTTTAGGTTGCTTAGCTCTTTTTCTTCTATGTCCATGGGCACTAGAGTTGGGGTTCAAATCAGAGAACAGTTTTATAGCTGAGATCTTGGCAAAAGAAATAGTCCTAATTAACTGAGCTAAGGTCGAGGCGGCCAAGTTAGACTTAAATTTGAAACTGGGAGTCAGTGACCGGACACATCACCCTAAGGTTTGTGGTGGGATGGGTGCCAGAGTAATGCTAGTGGAAATGGGGCTTCTTCAAGGGGCAATAAAATAGAATTATGTGGTAGGGCCAGTTGTACAACCTTGTGTTACTAAAACCCACTACATTGTGTCCTAAACCCATTACATTGTGTGCTGAGAAAAATTGCTGGCATGCGAATTCTGTTTCAGTTATATGCCAGTACTGGGACTTGAACTCAGAGCCTCGCATTCTCAGTTGGCTTTTTGGCTCAAAGCTGGCACTCTCCCATGAGCCATACCTCCACTTTCTACTTTTTTGCTGGTTAGATTTAAGTATCTTTTCTGTTGGGACTGGCTTTGAACCAGGATCCTCAGATCTCAGCCTCTGAAATAGCTAAGGTTACAGGCGTGAGCCACCAGCGCCCGGCCTGTTTCCATTTTTTTAAGCCGTGAAGTTGGTGTAGGGTAAGGGATAAAGTTAAGGGAGCGTGACTGTCAATGACCCAAAGGGCAAGGAAGGGAGGAGGTTGAGTCATGTGACAGGCAGTCTCAGAGAAGTTCCTTGGAGGTCGGTGTTCTGGGTTCTCTCTTGTGCCCATGACACTGTCCTCAGGAAGACCGCATCCCATCTGAGCAGAGCTGACGTCTGTGCCGGTGCTTTGAGTAGTTGAAAAGGATGACAGTGGAAGTGGAGACTAGAACTCACAGATCCCATGGCTTTGATACCTGAATACCACTGACACCTCCTAAGGAGCCTGGCTCCTTAGTACCTTGCTGTCCCTCTCCCTCCTTGCCTGCCTCCTTGTTAAAGGTCTAGAAAGTGCTATGAGGGTACGCTGTCCCAATCCCTAACCCCTAACCCCAACCCTAACACATAACCAATTCCTAACCCTAACCTCATCCAATGCTGCCCCAACCATAACCTTAACACAAACCCTAACCCACACACTAACATGGACCCTAACCCATACTCCCACATATCCTAACCCAAATCTGTGCCCTAACATGTACTCTTGGCCACTCGCTGATCTATTGAGGGGTAGGTTGATTAATTTCTGGACTTAGATGTCACTCCTGTTGGTTCCAGGTTGGGCTGGTGTACATGTTTAACCTCATCGTGGGGACTGGCGCGCTCACCATGCCCAAAGCCTTCGCCACTGCTGGGTGGCTTGTGAGCCTCATCCTGCTGGTGTTCCTGGGCTTCATGAGGTAAGAAGTGGCTGCAGGCTGTCCCATGGGAGCTGGGAAAATGGCTTTCTACCTTTCTATTTTGTTTTTAATCAGTTGTGGGGCTTGAACTCCTGGCCTAAGCACTGTCCCTGAACTCTTTTGCTCAAGGCTAGCACTCTTCCACTTCGAGCCACAGCGCTACTTCTACTTTTCCGGTGGTTTATTGGAGAGAAAAGTCTCATGGACTTTCCTGCCCTGGCTTACTTCGAACCATGATCCTCAGATCTCAGCCTCCTAAGTAGCTAGGATTAGAGGTATGAGCCACCGGCACCCAGGCTTTCTTCCTTATATGTTGGTGGGTCCCAAGCTGGGTATCCCTAGAGGAAGGGAAATAGATCCCTGGTCTCCTGTGCCTCCTGCTAATGGAGCCGATGCCCAACCCTGAGCAGTCAGGCCGAGACACTGGACGGTGCCTTGGTGTGTTTTACGCAGTGCTGGCTGCCTCACCTCTGCAGATGCACCTTCCCTGCTCTGCATTTTATTACTTTAGCCATCACGCCTGGCTCTCTGAGAAAACACCACTAGCTAGAATCCAGCAAACATTAACTGATCTGAGAAATCAGTTTGGAATTTAGAATTTACTTAAGATCATTCACCAAGTAAACGGTAAACACACATTACACATACACATGCAGTGAGTCACGTAACAACTGGTCCCTTAAGGACCATCCCTGGGCCATCGGGGAGGCTCTAGGAGCCAGGTATGGGGGAGGGGTTCTAACCCTTGCTGGACAGACTCCTGAAGTTCTTCACAAGTGGCTTTGTGAAGCAGAGATTTAGGACTAGTCACGCCCAGCACCCTGAACCTTACAACCAGAAGTCCCCATAAAAGAGATCGTAAGGGACCCCTGGAGACACCTCCAAGGAGCATTTCCTTTAAAAGAGGCCCCGCCCCTCTCTTCACACTAGCCACCATCCTGGTATTTTCTGGTGTTGTTTGTTTATTGTTGTTGGTTGTGTGTGTGTGTGTGTGTGTGTGTGTGTGTGTGTGTGTGTGTGTGTGATGGTATTGGAGCCTTGCACTCTCCCTTAGCTTTTACACTCAAGGTTAATGCTCCATCATTTAAGCCACACACCTTCACTTTTGGCTTTTTGCTGGTCAATTAGAGATTAGAGTCTCTGGGATTTGTCTTCCCCTGGCTGGCTTCAAATTGGGATCTTTAGATCTCAGCTTTTTTTGTTTTTGTTTTTGTTTTTGTTTTTTTGTCGGTCGTGGGGCCTGAACTCTGCACCTGGGCGCTGTCCCTCAGCTGTTCAGCTCAAGGCTAGCGTTCTACCACTTGAGCCATGGTGTTACTTCTGGCTTTTTCTGCTTATGTGGTGCTGAGGAATGGAACCCAGGGCCTCATGCATGCAAGGCAAACACTCTGCCACTGAGCCACCTTCCCAGCCCCAGATCTTAGCTTCTTGAGTAACTAAAATTACAGGGATGAGCCAACAGCGCTGAGCTGGGGTGCTTGATTGAATAAAGCAAAGATTCCCCCACCTTGAAAACTTGCCAGTCTCTTGTGGGGGCAGGCAATGAAGGAAATTGAAGGTGCCAGGCAATATCAAAATAGGAGCACGGCAGAGCAGGGAGGTGGAGGTGACTGTAGGTTTAAGTTCAGGCCAGAGGTCATGGGGGGGGGGGGGGCAACTGGAGCGAAAGTTTGAAGGAAAAGGGCATGAGCACCATAGGCAGAATGAAACAGAGCTGAATAGTTACAGCAAGTAAGACCCAGAAGAGAGCATGGCATAGACTAGAAAGACACCTAAGGTTCTCATTCATGCCCTTCATTTGGGGGGCTCGGGTGAGCTTTGGAGTACTGTTGTCTCACAACCCATATCAGGCTCTGGCTGGTAAGAACTCAGGATGTCCTTGTCCTTATGTGACTGTCTGTCTCCTTTAGAGGACCTTCAGCCTTCTGAATGGGAAGTGATTATTGAGGGGCCCAGGTAGGATAGCATGCCCCCTCTTTTTGCTAAACTCATTTGTGTTTAAACATGATCAATGAGCTGGCTTTGTGGAACCATGAGCCATCTCTTTATACCTTAATTAAGATCGATTTTGATTTCACTTCCAAAAAGAAGGGAAAACGTAAAGCCCTTAAAATGGTCAGTTAGGCAAGATAATGAGAAGCCTCTCTTGGCAGGGCCAAGGCGATTGGACTGGACTCTTAGGTCTGTCTGCCCAAACCCGGCTCTGGGAGGGGTGTGGGTGGGGCTCTGTGGCTTCTAGTAGCTCCTCGCCCACCTTCCATCCCACTACAGGACTGAAGGATCACTCAGCTGTGATCAGCACTTGAGGGCATGGGGCCAGAGGCAGACCGGCCTGAAAAGAGAGGTAGATGGATGTTCACCCCACGTTAAGTTTTGTGGCAAGGATAGACTCAGGCCTTAGGTTTCATCTGCAGGCCAGCAGCATTGTATCTCCCATTAACCAGAGCATTGTGTGGTCTGGCTGCTACTGTTTTCTTTTTTGGTTTGTTTTTGGTCATAGGGCTTGAACTCAGGGCCCAGATGCTGTCCCTGAGCTCTTTCGATCAAAGCTAGGGTTCTACCACATTGAGCACAGCTCTACTTCAGTTTTCTAGTGTATAATTGGAGATAAGGATTTCACAGACTTTCCTGCTGGGGCCAGCTTTAAACCACTATCCTCAGGTCTCAGCCTCCTGGATTACAGTGTGAGCCACCAGTGCCTAGCCTACTGTTCTGTAACAGGAAGTAAAGATTTTTTTCTCTACATCATGGCAAAGTGTCTGCTACCTCCCAGCTTCCTTTTAGGTTTGGGCCAGAGTACTATAACCGTATTTTAGCCAGATTATTCCAAAAGGCAAAGTGATGCCAAAGAAAATAGGATGGATTCTGGAGCTGCTGTCCAGTTCAGTTATCCATGCTGCATTAGTGTCTGTAATCGGGAGTTGGCCACTTTTGTGTGTCCTAGCAGAGAGAGATGAAAGGTGCCTGCTATCCTTCCAGAAGCTCTGGAAGGCCCTGTGTATCAGCCTCCCCTCCCAACTCAGAGCACCATTAGTGTTAGCCCAGCAGGCCCCTTCTGGACATTGTCCTGTGTCACTTTAACTTCAGCTTACGTTCCCCCTTGAGTAGCATCCCTGTCCTCAGCTTACTGCATACGCCCTTCTTGTGTGTATCACAAATACACTCTAAATGTAGCCAGTGACAGTAAAAAGTCCCCTCCCTCCCAGAATTTCTCTGGGGAAAGCTTTCAGAAGAGATAATGCTGTAGGTTGGTTGTTCGTCGGGTCACATTGTACCTCCTGTAATCTCCCTTCAGCTTTGTAACAACCACCTTTGTGATGGAGGCTATGGCCGCAGCCAACGCACAGCTCCGCTGGAAGAGGATGGAAACCCACAAGGTGTGTGTCCCCCTTGTCTCCTTGCAGGGCCTCCAGTCACTTGTGCCCCCAAGACATTCTCAGCAGCCTGTTCTTCCTCCCTGTACCTGAAGAGCTCCATCCTGTCCCAGAGCTGCAGCTTAGTAGGCAGCGAAGCTTGGAGAACAAATGCAGGGTCTTATGTCTTAGCATCGCAGCCGTAGGCCCTCACATTCCCTCCTGGCTCTCTTGGTCATTTTGAACCTTTGTCCCCAGGACTCTTCTAATCTGACACTACAGACACTTTGAGAGCTTCCTAATCAGAAAGCTGGAAAGAAAGGGTGAAGGTGATGAACGCCCCGTTGCCTGGGGTTCTGTAGGGCTGTACGTTCATGCACTTCCCGTGTGTTTCTCCTCCTCATCCAACCCTCTGCCTGCCAGGAGGAAGATGACGAGGACTCCTCCACAGCCTCGGACAGTGATGTCCTTAGCCAGGACAACTATGAGCGGGCAGAGAAACGGCCCATCCTGTCTGTGCGTAAGTCTTGGGCTGCTGGGGGGCCCCATGCTCCTCTGTGTGAAGGCCCAGGGAGTCTCCTCACAGACATCTCTGGCATTTCCTGCTTATGGCTCAGCTTTGAGAAAGGCATCAGGGGGATGTAAATAAAGTACAGGGTGCCCAGGCCTGGCCTGGCCCTTGCTGGATCTGCCTCTTACTAATGTTTTATGTTAGCATATTATTTGAACTCTGGGCGCCTCAGTTTTGAAAGGATGGAATGCCCTGTTCTATGCACTGTTCCCACTGCAGTCAGTATGGCTGTCTGGCTTCATCCTCCAACCCACCCCTCATGCATACTGTCTCCTTGTTGCTCCAGCCAGGCCAAGGCCTCGGGTACCCAATCTCCCTCTCATCCCGTAAGGAACATCCCTGAATCCTCTTTTAAAATATGGATCAGGAAGCCAGTCACTGGTGGCTATACCTGTAATCCTAGCTACTCATAACTAGACGGAGAGCCAGAGGATTGTGGTTCAAAGCCAGCCAAGGCAGAACAGCTCTTGAGATTCCATCTCCAATTAACTAGCAAAGAAGCCAAGATGAAGGCACGGCTTAAGCGGTAGAGTGCAAGCTGAGCAAGCAAGCTGAACAAGTAAGAAGCCCCCAGTTCAATCCCTGCTACCAGAAAGAAGAAAAATATGTGGGGTGGGGGAGGGGCGGGGAATGGAGGGCGTCTGGAAGTGCGGCTAGTAGTGGATTGTTTGTCTAGCATGTGCCAAAGCCCTGAGTTCCAGCCTCAGCACACACACCATCCAAAAAAGACTCAAAATGCTTGAAACAGTTATCATTAGGGAGTTTTCTCAAGAGTTTAAGCCCTTTGGGAGTTCCCTTAATCAAGAGGAATTTCCAGAGCTCAGCAGCACCTCTGGGAACCTTCCACTGAAGGCCCATTTCCCTCCATGTTCTTTCTATCCCACAGAGAGACGTGCATCTCCCAACCTTTTTGAAATCACAGACCGTGTGGAGATGGGACAGATGGCCTCTATGTTCTTCAATAAAGGTAAGGCTTGCTCTGGGCTGGGGCACGGAGAAAGGGCCAGTTAAACCTTCCTTGCAGACTGGGCCTATGTAATGAGTGCCCCGTACCCGGCCTCCTCCCCAGGTCAGTGGGGAGGAGGGAAGCAGCTGATCTACCTGCTGAGAAGCCTGCCTTGTTCTGTTGGTTGTTGTTTTTCCTCTGTCCATGGTATGAATAAAGAAGTAGCTAATGGGGGTCAAGAGTCCTGGGTCACTTTCCAGGGGGGCATCGGAGAGTTTTGTGCATCTTGTTGATTGCTTCTGACTTGGCTGTCTTCCCTATATGGGAGGATGTGCCGTGGGCACGCCTGGGTGTGTACTCCAAGTAGCCAGCAGAGGGCGTTAGGCACACAGGCTATGGTTGCCATATGGGCATGGAGCCCTGGAGAGCAGAGATGACACGTTGGCTGCCTCCCGTCTCTGCCTGCTCCTGGCTGGCATTTGACTGCAGCTTGCAAGGATCCACTAGCGTCAGGTGGATGGGTCCGCCAGCCATAGATAGCATCGTGTAACTATGGACAGTCTTGTTTTTTTAGAAGACCACCTGTTTAAGAGTTTAGTTTTTAATGCCCAGACTTACCTGTTTCTGCTTCCTTGAGAATCAAGCAGAATCTTAGTAAGTGCTTTCTCGTATGACTGTCTCAGAAAACATCCTGCCCCTCCATCAAGTCCCCAGTGTGCTGAGTGGGAAATCGCCCTGGGTCATTCCCGGTCTTGAGTATGGCTGTACTTCACTTAGAGGTAGGGGGGACTGCAGAAACTGGCTTGCGCTTTGGGACACGAGCCACTCAGTTTGTCACCAGTGGTGTGATTTGATGGTCCATCCAGAAACGACAGGCTGTCCAAGGCTCGGCTCTACCTGACTTTTCTCCCTCTTGGAATCAGCCTGATAGAGGATTTCCAGAATTCATCAAAAACAACTTGGCTATGTTCAGCCATACCTCTGTGCCTTTCTTTTGTTCTGTTTCCATCACTTCCCATCCACTAGACCGAAAGTGTTTCCTCCTGACAGCCCTGCAGAGCCCCCTTCCAAGTGCAGGCTTGGAAGATGAGGTGCGCATTAGAGGGAGCATGCGCACCTTTAAGCCTGCTTTCTCATCCTTACATTCTGCCGTCTGCCCTGGTTTCTGTAAGAATTCTAGGAACTAGTGCTTTGCTTTGTCTTTTCTCCCCCATGGAGCAGACTCCCAGCTTACCCACAGCTAAAAGGAAGTGGCACATTTTGTGGTGGCAGCCCCACACTTACAGGAGCTTCTTTGCTATTTCTGGCAGAGTTCTTCAAGCTCTGCACTGGTGATATTGGGCTAGATAACTCTTCATTGTGGTGGAGTTGGTGTGTGTGTGTGAGGGTGGTCCTGTCCTAGACATTGTGGGCTATATAGCACCTCTTGCTGGTGGCAGTCAAAACTCCTCAGATATGGCCAGTTGTATCCAGTAGGAGATGGTGTACAGACTCACACTCTGCCCTGTTCATAACCCAGATTGCCAGATTGTCACCTTTGGCCTCCACAAAGGGCTCCTCTGGGGTCCCCAGTCATTTCTTGTAATTACAAATGCCAAGCCTAGTCATTGATGTCCTCTCAGGAAGTACATCGATTTTCCTACTTTGTGTCTAGTAATGAAATTTTATTGATCAGGGAGGGCTGAAGGCAGTTTATAAACAGCTGACACTGGAGCTGTTGGCAGGTGGCGGGAAAACAGTAGGGAAGGGACAGTGCCTCTTCACAGAGAGCAGAAAGGCAAACTGGATATGCACCCAGAGTCTGGGGCATGAGTGACGGACAGCCCCATGGGCCACTGAACTTGGACGTCAAGGCCATTTCTAGCATGTCAGGTAAGGACATTCCAGGCAGCATGTTCAAACAAGTAGGTGCCAGGCCCTCTGGGTCCTTTAGAAAAATCATGTTTTCCTGATTTTTTTCCCCCCTAGATTCCTAAGAGCAGAACTGACCTCAGATAACCCAGGAGTGACACATCCCAGGCTTTCCCCTGGGGATCCCGAAGGCTCTTCTGAGCCACCAGGATTAGAAGGGAACTGTCACTTCATTTTTCTTTCTGTTCTCAGAGAAAACAGCCACTTGAGACCAAGTGACAACCAAAACTTGAGTAATTCCTCTGAGCAGGAGTTGGAGACTGGCTGTCCGGGGCTATAACCCTTAGGTTGTCGAGCCTGGCTGCTGTTTTCAGAGCCTCTGTCCCAATCCTTATAACTAGAGTCACAAACAGAAGATGGTGCAGGTGGAATTCTTCTCATCATACAAGATAAGAGATGTTCAGGGACCTGTCAGAGTGGAGAAACCTGTCTGATAGAATTAGGACAAGAGCCCTATGTTTCTGGCTCCTAGTGCAAGCTGCTTCTGCAGTGAGTAGATGAAGGTTAGCCTCTGCACGGGGAGCTTGATGGCGTGGTGCACCCTCCAGAGCCAGCTGTCCCTCACTGGCTCTTCTCGTCGGAAGGAAAGGGGAGCCTGTCCCGAGCACTGTGTCTCCACAGCACACAGGCCACCCTGGGCCTCCAGGTGCTGGGTGGTATATCAGATTCAGTGGAGTCCAAGTCTGAGTTCAGGATCCTTGGGAATGAAAGGCCTTTTACACTCTCAGTTACAGCCTCAGTGTGCCAATCCATTTCCACCAGCTTCTCTGTGCTTTGGGTGTGTGTATGTGTGTGCATGCACATGCATATGTACTAATACTAGAGCTTGAACTCAGGGCCTGGGCGCAGTCCCTAAGCATTCGTGCTCAAAGCTAGCACCACTTGAGCTGCAGCTTTTTGCTGGTTAGTTAGAGATAAGATTGCTAGCTTTGGGCTGGGAAGGTGGCTCAGTGGTAGAGCGCTTGCCTTGCATGCCTGAGGCCCTGGATTCGATTCCTCAGCACCACATAAACAAAAAGAAAAAAGCCGGAAGTGGCACTGTGGCTCAAGTGGTAGAGCGCTAGCCTTGAGCTGAAGAGCTGAGGGACAGCGCCCAGGCCCAGAGTCCAGGCCCCACAACCGGACCCCCCCCCCCCAAAAAAAAAAAAAAAAAAAAAAAGATTGCTAGCTTTCCTCTCCGGGCTAGCCTTAAACCAGGATCCTCAGATCTCAGCCTCCTGAGTAGCTGGTATTACAGGTATGAGCCACTGGCACCCAGCTTGTGCTTCGGTTTATTACTAGCAATCTGCCTCAGAGCCATTCCTTGGTTCAGAAGGAGCTCTGGTCCTAGTGCTCTTGGGGTCCATGCTTCTGACTCAGCATGTCTCTCCTCCTCTTCGACACAGCCATACCTAGTGTGAAGGGGCCTCCCATTCCTCCTGGGACCTCATACTCATCTAGATCTGAATCGGGCTGGGTACATGGCTCAAGTGGTAGAGTGCCTGCCTAGCAAGTGTGAGGCCCTGAGTTCAGACTGCACACACATATACTTACACACACACACACACACACACACACACATTCTCTCTCTCTCTCTCTCTCTCTCTCTCTCTCTCTCTCTCTCTCTCTCTCTCTCTCTCTCTCTCTCTCTCTCTCTCTCTCTCTCTCTCTCTCTCTTCCTAAATTTGGAACCTCTCTGACCAGCCAGAATAAGAAACAGGACTTCGGGGTCATTTTTCCACCTTTTGTAGAAAGCACATGGCTCAGAGAACTGAAAGCTAGGAAAGAGGAAAAGGTTTAATCATCAAAAAAGAACACCAGCACCTCTTTCTGGCTCCCTAACTCATGGCTTTGTTGCTTTCAGTGGGGGTCAACTTATTCTATTTCTGCATCATCATTTACCTGTACGGGGACCTGGCCATCTATGCCGCAGCTGTGCCCTTCTCCCTCATGCAGGTGACGTGGTGAGTACACCCCGCAAGCACCCAGACTGTGCTGGCCAGTCAGGGCAGAGGGTCCAGTGTACAAGCAGAGGGCCGTGTATTTGGCCTGAGGAATGAGAACACCCAAGGCCCTGTCTTACACACACCACAGCCAGCCATGCTGTCTGTCCTTAACCGCGTGTTCTCTGACTGCTGTCCCTCCCTGCCATGTTAGGGGATGGCTTAGAGTCCCATCAAGGGCCCTGAGTCACTGGGTAATGGTGCTGGCACAGAAGCCCTCTATGAGTATGGGGAGTGACTTCCCATGAAATAGAGAGCCACCCCAAGTCTGAGTCCATCTTTGCTTTCTCAGCAGTGCTGCTGGAAATGACTCGTGTGACGTGGAGAAAGACACCAAATCCAACGACACTGATCTGTGCTGGGGGCCCCTGCGCAGAATAGACGCCTACCGCATCTACCTGGTGAGTGCCGGGGATGTCTGGCCCACCTTTCCTCTGGTTGAACGCTGTCTCCAGAAAGGAGGGCCTGTACCCCTCTACACTGCCGCCCTCGCAGAAAATGACAAGCAGGCCTCAAACTCAGACATGGTTTGGGGTTAGCATCTGCGAGGACCGTGGACTGTTGTGGATTTAGCTCAGGGTTTGAGGGGCACTATGCAAAGCCCTGAGAGTGCCTTCCAGATCTCACTTTCCAGAGACTTCTGTGTCTTAATCTTCACACACACACACACACACACACACACACACACACACACACACACACACGGACTAATTCATCTTACAGTTTGATACACACACACACACACACACACACACACACACACACGGACTAATTCATCTTACAGTTTGATACACACACACACACACACACACACACGGACTAATTCATCTTACAGTTTGATACACACACACACACACACACACACACACACACACACGGACTAATTCATCTTACAGTTTGATACACACACACACACACACACACACACACACACGGACTAATTCATCTTACAGTTTGATACACACACACACACACACACACACACACACACGGACTAATTCATCTTACAGTTTGATACACACACACACACACACACACACACACACGGACTAATTCATCTTACAGTTTGATACACACACACACACACACACACACACACACACACACACACACACGCGCGCGCGCACGCGCGCGCGCGGACTAATTCATCTTACAGTTTGATCCTGACCACAGACAAGCTCTGCAGACAGGGAGGGATCAGCCCAGCCCTCCTCCTGTCTCCCCACCTCCCTGTGGTCTAAAGAAGATGAATCTCCAGGCTCGGTCTTGGTGTGGCTGGGGTGGAGCTAAATAATAAGCCAGACCGGCCTCGGCAATAAGACACAACAATGTCAGAGGTAGTTGTTTATCTCTGCCTGCTTCAGGGATGGGGAGCAGAAATGCTTCCCTTCAGCTTTTGCAGCATCTATTAATACATTTTCTGTCTCCTCTTGGTCCTCCGCAGCCCTGGGCGGAGGAGTGTGCTGGGCAATACAACTTGAGGGTGTGCTGTGTGCAGGGTGTGCTGGACAATACAATGTGACCTGTGGCTACTGAGCTGTTCGGAAGAGGGAAGCGGAGGCCAGAACAGAGAGCCAAGCCTTTCTAGTGGGGACCTCTTGACTTGGTCGTTCCCATCCTGGCAAAGGCTTCCACAAGGCTTTGCCTACTGTCTGGACCTGATAACCCTAAGAGTCACTGCCTTTCCCTTCCTACCCTAGTGCTTAGGCCTAGGCCACAAAGATCTGTTTCCTCTCTGTTTCTAGATCAATTTGTCAATGGTCTATGTTTCTCCTCTGAGCATTTAGGGATGGCTTGGCATTTTGTCTGTCTCTGATCTTCCCACTGCAGGCCTGGGGGGAGTTGATTGCAGGTTTAATTTTCTGGTGCCCTTTGGCCCAGGACCAGAAGAGGCAGTCTAGGGACCTAAAACACTAGAGATCTTGTTGGCCATTTAGCCTTTCAACACACTTCAGATGACAACATTAGCAAAAGTCCAAGGCCCTTCTGAATCTCTCCTCCCCCTGCATGGTGGGCAGGAGGAGGGTGTGTGGAGGAAGAGACCCAAGGGGCTTTGGGAAGAGCCAGACTAGCCAAGCCCCTCCCGTGGGTCCTTACCAGGGAGGCTGCTGGAGTCCGTAAACTGTCTGGCACATTCCCCCACCCACTCGCAAAGTAGGTACAGAGTATTAGTTGCTTCCATTTGCTTGGTAAATTATGCAGGAGCATTATTATTGTCTTGTTAAATTGCCCCTTTCCTTGGGCCTATAAACCTTCCATGTGATGGAGGCCTCTCTTGCTGAGCCTCAATAACTCTGACCAAATAGAAGGAACCCCCTCAGGAAGGAGACAGCCATTCATTACTGCCTTCATCTCCCAGATATTGCACTTATAATTCACGGGGCTAATTGCCCCCAATGTCTGTGAACGCTCCAGACCTGGGAGGCCAAGGCTGCAGCATTAGCAGGAAGACTGTCGCCTTGGAGCTTGCTCTCTGGGCTGTGGGTCCCATGGTTCACTTTGCCCCAGCCCATCCCACGACTTCTGGCTGCCCTGAAGCTTTTGCTCTACCTGCCCTCTTCTACCCATTTCCAAGGAACTCAGGGCAGAGAGGCCTGCACCTCGCCTTCGAAGCTGCCTTACAGCGTTGTACTGCCGCTTCCCCTTACCCCCCACAACACACACGGTTGAGCAGTGAACCTGCTGACCCTCAGCACGGGGGCTTGCTCTCTCTGCAGACCCTCCCTCTCCTTAAAGGGAAGAAGGGAAGCCAGTCTTTAGCAAGCAGCTTCCTTAGATCTGGGGAGGAGAGTCCTTATCACTGACATTCAGACCATCCATGCCTTCTGGAGATGCCAGTGTGCCTGGCGCCACCAGCTGATCCGACCTTACGGATCCGAGACGTTTAACAGGGCAGGGAGCAGGTGGAGGAGGTCCATGGAATGCAGCACCCTGCCTCGTGCGCAGACTGTGCTTTTGTCTCAGGTAAACGCTGCCCTCCTGGCCTGCATCTTTAAGAAGGCCTTGTACTAACTGCATCTTCATTGCTATTCCGGGACAGTATGTTCTGTGGGATAAAGATACAGGCTTTTATATTGTGGCTTCATTTTCAGAAAGTCCTCTGGAAACCATTGATGCTTTTTCTTCCCAAAAAATGCTCCTGAGAAGCACCCACAAAATGAGAGAATATCTGGGCTATTAACTATCCCAGGCCAGCCTGTGTGTAGCATCATGATTATATACAAAGAAGGAAGCTCTCTCTCTCCCAGCAGCTCCCAGTCATCTTCCAAAGCCCTTGACCATAACAAGTGGAAAATTCCTCTTCCCCCGACCCCCCGGCCACTTCCTGTGATTCCCGGGCGCAGCTGATATGAGTCAGTTTCTCCTCCTCCTTCCTGCTGTGGTCACAGAGCAGGGTGCTGCCAGCAGTGTCCCCCAAGCCCCCGGCTGCCTCACTGGAGCTTTTGGCTACCCCGGGCCGGCTGCCACAGCTGGAGCCGGCAGTGACCTGGGCCCTGTCATTAGGGCCCATGAGAGTTCTCTTGCCTCAGCTGACCTTGGAGGTTCAGGCCCCGCCCCCTAGCCCTCCTGCTCCTTTGAAGGATGAAATGAGAAAGTGTCAGGTGCCCCAGCCCTGTCAGGCAGTGAACCTTGCCTCCCGCCTGGGGAGCGCCTTGGGGTTCTTTCTCCAGAGCTTCTCTGGCTGTGGTAGGGAACAAAGTCAGAATGCAGCTCTGCTGCAGGGCCCAGGAGCCAAGGGCCCCTGGGCACGGGGTGTGTGACTGGGCCCTGTCCCCAGGCCTGGGAGCGGTGCTCAGGCACTCTTACTGTCCTAGGGCTGGCATCACCCAGCCTGGCCTTCCACCACCACCACCACCCCTTGCCCAGATCCACCCCTCCTTCCAGCAAGAACACCCGGAGGGAGCCCTAGGGACTCCCTCAATGCCCAAAGCTTCTTGTTCAGAAAAACAGGTAGCATCCGCCACTCAGCGGTGGGCAGGCGTTGCTGGGTCACCAGCAGGCACCAGCCCAACCGAGCCAGAGCACAGATGGCAAAGCAGAGCTTATCCTGGCTGGAGACCCGGCCACAAACTGGCCCTGTTGAGCAGGGGGCCCCTCGTTAGCTGCCTTGGGACAGGAGAAGGTCACCCTGAACCCGGAGAGCTGGGAGATCCGCCTCTCGGGCACAGGTGGCTCTGGTGCAGAGATGCAGCCTGAAGGTGTCTGGCCACTCCCAGGGACCAAGGGCATCTTTCCCGCCCTCCTTCCCCTTTACCCCCTTGAAGAGGTTGGAACATGGGGAAGTCTCTTCCTAGAGAATGGTCACCCGTAGATTCAGCTGTTAGTGTGGGAAGGGGCCTTCCAGGCCTTCACCAAGGTCTTGTCTATTGGATCTGCAGGAGACCATGTTTTTTCCGTTCCTCCTTGGCTCTGACTTCCACTACAACAATTGCCTTTGTTTGTTGCTTAAAACAAAAGGCCAGCCCCCAGTTTTTTAGCCAAGTAGTCTCTCCGTAAAACAGGCCCACTCAAGGAGAAAATATCCCCTTGCTGAAGGGAGCAATGTGCCCACCTGGCAGTGCTGCCCGGTTTGAGAAAGATCCTCCTGATTCCGTTCCTCTCCCCTCCATGTTACCACTGACTTCCAGGTTTCTCAGTTAGGACTCCCAGCCAGGCAGTAAAGTACACAGCATCATCTCATTTTATGAGGGGGTGGGCAGGTGACAGTGGGGACGGAGACTTAGAGACAGTGGCTTCCCCAGGGTCCCAGCATGAAGCAGACAGCGTCAGCTCTTTGGGGGGTTTTTGCCCTGCTAACCCCAGATCACCCTACTTGCCAAGACTCAGATCCATGTGCTCTGCTTATACAGCAATCCAGCTGTAATGCACAGGTTGGGGGACAGAGAATGTCTGTTTGTTAGTCCTTGGAGCCTGGTGTTAACTCGGCGGCGGGAGGTGGGGGTGGTTGCACGTGGTGTCCGGTTGGCATTCTCAGGGGGTTGGGACAGTGTGCCTGTGCTTGGTGAGCACCTCCTCACTGTCGATTTTGAGCATCTGTCTTGCCCTTCACTCCTCAGTAGTGCGGTTGACCTATCCTAGTGACTCAAGTAGGGTTGGAACTGGGTGCCTCTTCCCAAGGACATTCTCCTCCTCTGCACGCTCTCTCTGTACTTCCAGCCTCCGCCTCTGTGCCCTGCGGCTGTGGCATCTGCTAATAAGTGGGTCACCGCTGCCATCTCTTGAATATTTATTCTTAACAATTCTGGGGCAGGAGGTGGCCTAGAGGCCTTCAGGACCAGTGAGGAGGGACAGTTAACCACGGAGCAACAAGTCTGAGGCACCGTGGTGACTTCACAAGATGTGGACACTCTCCGGGTGACTGTGTTGCACTCCCCTGTGGTTATTGGCACACTCGGGCTATTTTTCCGCAGTAGTGGTACCCCCAGATTTGCGGGGCAGACTCTACCAGGAAGTGGGGCCTGGTGAAGCAGGAAAGACGGGCTTTTGCTTGGGAGGACTAGACCTCCTCTGACAGAGGAAGTGAACTGTCTGTCCCAACAGGTTGGTCCCTCCTGGAAACAGCAAAGCAGGAGAGGAATGGGGCCGGGGATGGAGTGGCCTTCAAGTCCTTCCTTGAAAGCATAGTGACCCTCCCTGGGGACTGGACTACGGGGGACACCTAGCCCCTCTCCTGTCCTTTCTACTTCCCAGCTGCCTCTTGGTGGCTTCACCCCAGTCTATTCTGAAGGCTCCAAGTGGTTGGGTTTGTTTTGCTGGTCATCATCCTTCCTCCAACTTGTCCATGGAACGGGGCCCCATCACAGCCAGGGAGCCCTGGGTCTAGTTTGTCCCTCGCTTCTCCAGGAAGAATGAATTTTTCCCTACTCTGCAGAAACGGAGGTGCCTGCTCACTGAGTACCTAATACAGAGTGAGCTCGCCTCCACTGATCACACTCGGATTGGAGAGACGGATGTGGAAGGATTCGCTTGTCTCTTTCTTTTCCAAGGAAATCAATAACCCAGGGACAGGCCTGTGTTTTTCTTTCTCTCTCTCTCTTTTTTTTAAACTTATCCCTGGGAGCTATCTGTAGCTCCTCTTGAGAGTCACCTTGTGTTTTGGGGTACATTTCCTGCTTCCCATCCCTCTGTAAATGAAATTCAGGCTACCTGTCACTTGCTTTAATGCAGGTCTGTTTGTTGCCATCTGCACAGGACCCCTGAACCCTCACCTGCCTCCATCATCCCCGTAGTCCCACTGTGGTCCCCAAGTCAGCCTCCAGTCCTCCTTGAACTCACTAATGTTATCCACGGACACCGGATAACCCGTCCCTGAGCCACAGTGTGACTGCTTCCCCCTGTCATCCTCGACTCTGGAGTGTTTAGCCCATGCTCCCTCCACCTGCTCAAGGAGAAGGTTTTTATTTTTAATAATGCACTTAGGGACCTGGGTTCTGTCAGCTGGCATTAAGCCCATCATCTATCATCCCCTATGGCCAGTTCCTGATGCTGTAGCTCCGAGGACAGGGCTCATTCCCTGTGCCCTCCTCCACACTGTCAGCTGAAGCCAGTTCTGGGGCTCGGGGTCACCAGGCAGCAAGGAGTGCTGTTTTCTGTACAGACCCCACTGCTCCGAGGCCAGGTGGACCACCCCCTGCTCAGGTGGAATGTCTCTCGGACCCTGTTAGGATGTCCATAACCTGCTCCTCTGTCTGAAGAGTTAGGAGCCCAGCCTTGCAGATACCACTTGCCCAAATGAACCAGTTCACTTCCAGGCACTTGGAGCAATGGCAGCTTGATTTCCCTGGTTGCACATCTGTTCCATGCCACATTTCCCAGTTCACTCAGGGAAGCAGCTGAAGCTTGAACCTAAGGTTTGGGCACAATCCCTTAGCTTTTTTCCTCTCAGGGCTGGCACTCTACCACTTGAGCCACAGCTCCACTTCAGCTTTGTGATGATTAATTGAAGATGAGTCTGTCAGACTCTCATGTCCAGGCTAGCTTTAAACTGTGATCTTCAGATCTCAGTCTCCTGAGTAGCTAGGATCACAGGAGTGAGCCACCAAGTGCCCAGCTGGGACCAAAGGTTTTACATGCCAGCTGTGCAAAAGCTCAGGGACCGCGCCCAGGCCCTGAGTTCAAGCCCTACATCCACCCCCCCCAAAAAAATTTACTTGCCATAATCTTGTCCCCCTCCCAGTATAATCCTTTATATGAAAATCCATGCCTGTAATCCTAGCTACTCAGGATGCTGAGATCTGAGGATCATAGTTCAAAGCCAGCCCAGGCAGGAAAGTCCATGAATCTCCAATAAGCCATAAGAAAACCGGAAGTGGCACTGTGGCTCGAGTGGTAGAGCACTCCCCTTGAGCTGAAGAGCTGAGGGACAGCAGCCAGGTCCAGAGTTCAGGCCCCATGACTGACCCCCCCCCCCAAAAAAAAAAAAGAAAAGAAAATCCAAACATATAAAACCGAGTTGAGGTGGCTGTCATATGGTGATTCCATACTTCACAGAAGGATGAGCGGTGGGGCTCCCTTAAGTACTCCCTCGTGGGTTTATCATGTTACTCTGTGAAAGCAAAGCATTTATAAATAGAACTTCAGGAGCCCATTGCCTGTGCAGAAAACCCGAAGTCCAGTTGGAAGGTACAGCAGGTGGCTAGCCGGAGTGGGCATGAGAATCAGCCCACCCAAAGGGCAGCACTAAGGCTGGCCCACCCCATCCCCATGCATGTCCCGCAAGCCAGGAATGCTCTGTGCAACAGTGGCCTCCACCCACAGCCCACACTCACGAACTGGCTCATTTGGTTGGGGAGCTTCCAAGTAGGTCTCCATGGGGTGTGTTCATCCCTGCCGGGGACCTTCTGCACTGTGCCTCTCCATGACCATTTTTATACCTGCCTTCCACAGATCTCAGCCAGACCCTGAGCTTGATGCTCCTTGCTTGCAAACAGTGCAAGTAGAGATAAAACCCCAGTGCACCTGGCCTCCTTAGCCATCAGGCCGAGCCCTGCTCCTGCCCCTTGTCTATCTGTGTGTGCATGCAGTCTTTCAGAGACTGGTTCTTGCTGTGTCGCCCAGTCTGACCCCACACTGGAGGTCTTCAGTGCTGGGATTACAGATGTGCTCCGCTGTACCCAGTAACAACTTTGTACTGTTTAAGGAGATATCTCTTGTTGCTTTCATATCCTCTCCCACCTGTTTTTTTTTGTGGTTGCTGTTTTGTTTTTGCCTTATCTCATGAGAAATTAAAAGCACAACCACCTATATTCAGAACAATCCAGCAGGAAGTGGCGCTGTAGCTCAAGTGGTAGAGCGCTCGCCTTGAGCTGAAGAGCTGAGGGACAGCACCCAGGCCCAGAGTTCAAGCCCCATGACTGACAAAAAAAAAAAAAAATAGAAACTAGAACAATCCAGCAATCTTCCCATAATCCTAGAGGAATAAGGGATGTGCTTAAATATTTTGGGCTAACTAGCATGAAAACTATATGCCAAACTATTTTCCTTCTTCTGTGCCAGAGACAGTTCAAAGCACTTGGTGGCCCTGCTAGGTTGTGGGAGGCTGGACTGTCCCTGAAGATACTAGCTTTTGTTACAGGGTGCGTATGATAAGCAGAACCTGGTGTTCTTTTAAGGAGCCCTCCAGGCGGCAACGATTGTTTAATTACATAGAGCACTCACGCTAAAGTAATAATGGCACGCCTCGGTGTGGCCAGAGTCCCAGCAAGACACACTGGCTTAAAGTCTGCCCATGTACCTTCTCCAGTGCACCCCAGTCCCTGAAGAGGCAGGAGGGGCCACAGAAGCCTGTAGGGTTTACAGGCAGCAGAAAGATGTGTGGGGCATGGGTATGAGAGGTGCGATGCAGAGCTGAACAATTAGGGTGCATATTAATGATGCCGTGTGACTAATTAGCATGAGCTCTGGAAGTCTTCTGGATTAGCTGAGGAGACAAAGGTACATCTTAATAAACCTTTGAGCGTGGAGGGAAGTGCGGTGAGGGTGTCACACTTAGTAGATGCTGTGTTGAGAGTGTGACTCCACAAGGAAGGGTCACAAGGCACCTAAGAACTGCCTTAGCCTCCAATGGAGACAGTCACTGGAAACCTGGATGGGATGAGCCTGAAATGGCCACACAGTGCTGGTGTCTTTTCTTCACTTCTACAGATAAACTGTCTCCAGTAAGACTTCCCAGATTAGACAAGGGCTTCTCAGTATCTGGTTCCCAGGCCACTGACCAAGAATGCCTTGGCCCTTGTTAAGAATATGGATTCTGAATCAGGCCCTGGCCCCTCATGCTTATAATCCCTAGCTGCTCAGGAAGCTGAGATCTGAAGATGGAGGTTTGAAGCCAGCCTGGGCAGACAAATAGGAGATACTCTTTTTTTTTTTTTTTTTTATTGTGAAAATACTGTACAGAGGGGTACAATTACATGGGCAAGATAATGAGTACATTTCGTATCAAGCATTGTAGCCTCCTCCTTTTTTCCCCCTTCCCCTCCTCCCCCACCCTCCCACCAAACCCTCCTCCCCAGCCCCCCGAGATACTCTTATGTCCAATTAATCAGCAAAAAATCAGAAATGGAGATGTGTTCCAAGTGGTAGAGTACTAGCCTTAAGCACAAAAAGCTAAGCAAGAGTGTGAGGCCCTGGGTTCAAGCCCCAGTATAGGCACCAACCCCCGCTCCAAAACAAAACAAACTATCTAGCTCTCTATCTGGATTCTGAGCATTGTGGATATGGCTTGGTGGTAGAACACGGCTTGCCTATTATGTGAGGCCCTATGTTCTGCTGATCCCTGGCACCATTAAAAAACAAAAACAAAAACAGTGCCAATGGGTCACACCTGTCATCCTAGCTACTCAGGAGGCTGAGATCTGAGGATCATGGTTCAAAGCCAGCTCCGGCAGGAAAGTCTGTGAGACTCTTATCTCCAATGAACCACCGGAAAACTGCAAGTGGCTCTGTAGCTCAAGTGGGTAGAGCACTCGCTTTGAACTGAAGAGTGCAGGACAGTGCCTAGGCCCAGAGTTCAAGCCCCACGACCGACCAAAAAAAAAAGATTCTCACCAGGCCTAACATAGCAGATTCTCAGGCCATGAGGCCAGGAAACTGTGTTTTACAGTAGTAATATTCTTGCTAGCCCCCAGCCCCAGGGAGAGGCCACTCTGGTCTTCCTTATAAAACTATTTGCCACCCTGGGACGGTGCTCAGCAACCCCAGGGAAGGGACTGGCCAGTGTATCCACAGTTGTCCAGCCTGGGCCACTGAGAAACCCTGGGTAGACACTGAGCATGGTCAAGGTGACAGGTAGCAGTGATGCCTGGTTCTAGCAGGCTGTTGCAGATGCTGATTGTCCTTGGAGAAAAGGCAGGGTGGTATCTGTGTGCCAGTGACTGTTCTACTGAGGGGTCCAGTACCTCCCCTGTCCCTTCCCGTGATAACCTTGGCTTCCTGTAAATCTGCTGCTTGGGAGATTCTAGACCTCACAACATGCCAGCCCCCATGGAGGGCATCCTGGTGACCAACTAGGTGCTGACCAACTAGGAAGGAAGCTGGGGGTACTAGTGTGATGCTTGCTTTCTTTCTTTCTTTAGTTCATTCGTTCTTTTTTTTTTGTCAGTTGTGGGGGCTGAACTCTGTCCCTCAGCTCTTCAGCTCAAGGCTAGGGCCCTACCACTTGAGCCACAGCGCCACTTCTGGCTATTTTCTGCTTATGTGGTGCTGAGGAATCAAACCCAGGGCCTCATGCATGCAAGGCAAGCGCTCTACCACTGAGCCAACTTCCCAGCCCTCTTTCTTTCTTTTTTTGTCAGTTGTGGGGCTTGAACTCAGGGCCTGGGCGCTGTCCCTGAACTTTTTTCTCAAGGCTAGCACTCTACCATTTTGAGCTACAGCATCACTTCTGGTTTTCTGGTGGTTCATTGGAGATAAGAGTCGCACAGAGTTTCCTGCCTGGGCCGGCTTTGAACCATGATCCTCAGGTCTCAGCCTCCTAAGTAGGATTACAGGCGTGAGCCTCCAGCACCCAGATACTAGTGTGATTTCTAATACCCAGGTTAACAGAGCTCGTTAATCAGCCAGCTTGATGTGCCGGCTCCCCTCCTTCCCTGCCTCCAAGGTTACTCAATCCCCAGTCTATTTCGAGGTCAGACGTCAGCCGGGGAAGAGGTGGAGCCAGCTTGGCCTGTGTGCTCTTCTCCGCAGGGCTCCCATGCCTTGGGCACCTGACTTCCCTCTCTCCCTCTAGCACTAGTATGGAGCATTCCCACCCCCATCGCTCTTCCTGCCCCAGGAGTGTGGAAGGAGGAAAGGAGGAGCTGAGAGCCTCTCAAGCGATCACCTGGCACCTCTCATGAAGCACAGCACCAGCTCCAAGCACTCGAGGCGAGAGAGGGTGCTAGCCCTCCCGCCTGCCGTTCCTGAGGCAAAGGATCGAGGGCCAGACCCCAGGCCCCAGAACAGTGGAGTTCTGGCTCATAGAGATACGAACAGGGGTTGCAGGCCCAAGGACACCTGTGTCTTCCACCACTAGTTGTCCCTGTGTAGGTTCATTCTTGACACAGTCGGGTGGTAGCGTGTAGATGCCTTGACCATTCATCCACCTGTTCCTCGAGAGTCTGGAGCTGTCTTGTTCTTAGAAACTGTCAGGACTGAGCTGGCCACTGGTCTAGCCCCTGCAGGATTCCCCGGCTCATGGTGGTGTGGGGCCAAGCAGACATGGACCCGTCCTTATGTGAGATCGTAGTACCTGTCTCGCTCTTCTCTGATGCAGTGTGGATGACAAAGGTTAGTAGCTAAAAAACCGAGAGCCAGCCACCCAGGCCAGTGTACCCCAGGAGTTTTTCGTCTTTGCCCCTCAGCCTGCGAGAGCCAGAAAGAAAGTGGTGCGGCTGTCATCCCACCAAAGGGTCTCTCCACGGCAGGCGCTAGGTGTGTATAGGTATGTGTCCTTTGCTGTGTCTCCCTGCAGGCTCCTGGGTCAGCCTTTATATTCCCCTCACCAGGATAAAAATAAATGTCCCCCTCTTGCTCTCCCATACTTGAAGTCCCTGGTCAGCCTCAGAGGAGAAAGGAATCCTGCCAGGGTCCTGGGCACAGATGCAGGTGCGTCGGGGACTGTGTGCCCAACACCCTCCTGGTGTCCAGCCCAGCGCCCCATCCCCTGGGAGCGTGGCCCAAGCCATAGGACTTGTCTGTTTCTGTGGTTCAAGCCTGACCTTAGGTAAATCTGATTGCCATCCTCCCTGCGGAAGCCCCTCCGAAGCCCCTCTCTGTGAGGCAAAATTACACTCCACACAGCACATCTGCCCCAGCTGCCTAGAGCCACCCTTACCGGCCAGCATCCCCCAAGCACACTGGGCACCTCCAAGGCCCTGGGTCCCTGGCGTGCCTTTGCCTCGCTTCCCAGTCCCACAGCCTCCTATTCTGCACTGGACCCAGGGGCTCCTTCCCTGCGGCCCGCGCCTCCTCCCCCACCACGGCGTCCATCGGGCTTTAATGATCATGTAGCTACCTGGCTCATGAGGATCGCACGCTGGGTAGGGGTGGTGTGTCCTTCCCACTACATCTAGACTTCACGCAGTGCTGTTCCTTGAGTGTTTGAATGACAAGTCCACTTTCAACTGAGCTGTCCTTTCAAGGTCTGCAGCCAGAGTCAGCACAAATGCCTCCCTTATCCTTTGAGCTATCGGCCACTGCCCCAGCCAGACCAGCTGCCTGCCTGCCTGGCCCTCCCCTCTGGTTTTCACTACCAGGATGGAAGTTTCTTCCAAGCAAGGACTAGAGCACCCCTGACTGGGGAGCTGAAGGGGGAGAGGAGCAGTTCCACGCTGTGAGGTCAGGGCAGCCCACCAACCCCTTCTCAGCCGGTGGAGAATTGGTCTAGGTGCCAGCTCCGCTGTTAGATCTGTCTCTCCAGGCTGAGCCCCCAGCTGCCTCCCACCTCCCAGCTGTCCACCGAGGCTCCCCAGGTAATCCTCGTTAAGCCCTGGTAGTTCAAGACCACACCTTCCCGTCTGTCCATCTGGACCTGCGGGAGCTGGTTTTCATCTCTTTCTGCCACACTTGCAAGGAGCCGGCCATCCTTTACAAACCCTGATGGCTTATAATCATTAAGTAAATGACTGTGTGGGTTTTCCACAATATTTATCTTTTCCCCCAAACCACCAGGGTTGTAGCTCTGGCATCAAATACTTGGAACTCAGCCCACCACCAGGTGCCATCTGGCTTTTCAGCTGAGAAACACCATACAGACATGCAGTCATGTCCTCCAAAGACAGGGCAAGAGAAGCAGAAGCCACATCAGGCCAAGGCGGTCACCGCAGCCCGGCCCACCCCAGAGGGGGCCCTGGGGAGGAAGCCTGAAGAGATTGGGGGAAAGCAAAGGGATACCTCTCTACTAACCTCGGGATGCAGCCCTCGCTCTACTTGCTAAAAGCTTGGGGAATGATGGGTGGAGGATTTAACTATATGTAACATAGGATTTGTCCAGATGCTACAGGCTGGGGCTGAGGTGGTGAAAGTTTATAGAAAGGAGTCTGGGTGTGTTTTTAAGTGTCAAACACTGAGGGGTGGCTTTTCATTGAGTGTTTTGGGGAGTAATGAGAGTGAACCCAAGAACTGCCTTTCAAGTGTCTCTGATGGTCTTCTTGCAGACAGGGCCGTGTCTCTGAGGGAGCAGCCGTGGGCACAGGTCCTCGGGAATTGTCCACTGATGTCAGGAGCCATAGACTCCTCCTAGTTCCCCCTTCCTTCTTAGAAGTCAGAAGCCCTGTGTGGCACAGTCTGGATCATAACCACTCCAAGCTGCCAGCTCCCAGAGTACATGATCCCTCTACTCCATACAGGAGAACCACCTCTGTTCTTTTCCACGCCCTTCCCAGACACAGCTGACTGGATTGGCCTTCTGGGAGTGGCATTCCAGGCTTGCAGCAGCTAGAACTGTCTATATGCAGGGTTTCCCGGTGTCAGTACCTTCTAAAAGAGAGCGGCCACCCTGCCTTGACTTCCCCAGGAGCTCATTCTCCCTGCATTTGCACCAGCACCGTAGCAGAGGTTGGTCTGGCATCCCCTCACAGCCAGTCTGTACCACGCAGGTGCCCAGCATTCCTCCACGCCTGTTACTAGGTGGAGACGAAGGCCCCTCCTGACCAGCTCCCGGCTCTTGAACTCCTGTTGGGTCCCTTGGGTTTCTTTCCTTGGTAAGCACTCCCTGCTCGAATCTTGATTGTCTGCTTTTGCCCCCAGCGGCATCCTCCGGCAAGCACGGCCTTGCCCTTGATGAGAATCGCAGGCATGTGTCGCCTCTCCACTCGGCCATTCAGAGCAGGCTGAGTGGTTCTGCCTGCAGCAGACTTGGTTTTCTGCTGGAGGATGTGATGAGATAAGAGCAAGATTTATAGAGTGGACTCGTAATGCTCAAGGAGCACACACTTGCGTAGAGTAGCCCGGGCATCAACTGTCATTCCACCATTGCCTGACTGTTCGGTCTCCCAGTCCGTTCTGCACACACCTCCCAGGTGTCTTCTAGGTGCAGGGCAGGGGAAGGCCACATGGAATCAGGGGCATGCAGATGTGATCATCTCCTTCACACACGTACGCTGGAAGGTGTTGAGCAGATACTAGTTGCTATTGCAGAGTGAGTGGGTCAGAGCTTTAACAGGCTTCCCAGCCTCCTCTTACTGTTCCATTACCAGGTAATCATGATTCGTGTCCACAGCACATCCTGGCGTAAGTTCTCCTCCTACAAGACTCCTCCTGTTCTCTAGCTCATCATTGAGCTAGACTTCAGCAGGGTCACTGTTCATCGGCTGCCCCAGGGAAGCTCATTCTAGAAAGATCCTTACAGTTTCCTGTACAACTCAGACCTGCAGAGCATAGATGCCCTCATTCACATGGCACAGTGCCTCTTGTCCCAGAGCTTTTAGCCAAGGCATCGTGACAGAGTTCATGGGATTTGGTGCGCATGCTGCTGCTGTGGTTTCCAGTGCCAGCACCTCTTTGCTTTTTCTGGCAGTCAGCTTCTGCAAAGTGACTGGTCCCTGTGTTTGCACACGATACACTTGAAGCCTCTCACAGAGGGTTGGACCATGGTGGAACTCATGTGGAGGCAACGGGGGCAAACAAAACACAGTGTACCACGTGCCTGCAGCTACTTGGAGGGCTGAAGCTAGAGGAACACGTGAGCCAAACACATGGCAAGACACGTCTCTTTTTAAAAAATAAAACCAAAAAACAGTAGTCCCAACTTCAGATTCTTTGTGTGGAGGTCTTGCTTGGCTTTGGTAGTTCCATATTCTACGATGTCTGGAGGATGAATGGGCTGTGAGGTGGTAACTTGGCGTGGGGTCAAGCAGCCAGAGCTTCTGTCTGTGGAACATCTCCTTTCTATGCATGGAGAAGTTCTAACTTGCCAGGGCTCAGAGTTAATGGATGTCTGGACAGAATCCTCACCCTCTCCCTGTGACCTGACGTTTGCATCCCTTCCATGGTCCCATGCTGCCTGAGAGCCCCGCTTCCTTTTAGTGAATAAATCCCAGATGCTGTAGTTCAAGATAGGAGAACTTCCCAAACCAGACTGTGCACAGCCACTCGAGAAATCGGCATAGAATCCTTGAGCATTTCATCACTGTATATCCAGGGCAGGTTGCAAGTTCAGTTAGGAATGGGCTCATGCTGAGTGGCTTTTAACCCCAATTAACGTTTAACCCCTAGCACTCAACAAGAACAACCCTAGAGGCCTGGCTTTCTTCCCATGGTTATCTGAAATGCCTTCCAGAACTAGGCCAGACAGCTCAGCTGGGCATTTGGCATGTGACTGCCTGCCTCCACTTGAACCTTAGACCTTGGACCCTCCAAGTCCTGTATTCTGCTTGCTGCCCACACAGATCCTTGTGTTTAGGGTGACACCAATATCTTGGTCCCTTATAAGAGGTGCCTTGGGGTGGAGGTGTGGGGTAGAGAGCTAGCCTAGCACCCACATACATAGCCCTGAGTTCTAACCCCTGTACCACCAACAAAAACAAAAGCTGGATGCCGGGGGCTACTCATAAGGCTGAGATCTGAGGATTGAGGTTTGTAGCCAATTTATCTCCAATAAATTACTCAGAAAAAGCCAGAAGTGGCACTGTGATTCAAGTGGTAGAGTACTAGCCTTGAGCACAGAGAGGCTCAGAGACAGCACCCAGACCCTGAGTTCAAGCCCTAGGACTGGCTAACTAAGTAAATAAAACCTTACCCACCCATGCTATTAACAGAGGAATCTCAGATACTCCCAATCCTGGAATGAGAAGACCCCCCCACAAAAAAAAAAAAACTTGACCTTTGATCTTGAGACTTGGGAATCAGAGATTGAATGGAGAGAAAACCCCTAGCCCCTGGATTCTCAGCTCTTAGAATTCTATTGATACCCAAAACCAGCAGAAAACTGTATTTTTTTAAATATATAATTTTATTATTATTAAGGACTTGTACAGAAGGGTTCCCATTCCGTAAGTCAGGGAGTGAGTGCATTTCTTTTTCTGGACAACGTCACGCCTTCCTTTGCTTTCCCCTAGTTTCTTCCTCCCATTCCTGCCCACGTCACATAGGTCACCTTCCACATAGTGTCTACTGAATAGCGTGATTGCATTTGCTCACTTTCCTCCCTCCCTTTCTATGCCTCCATCTGCCCCCCCCCCGCCCCAAGGAAAAAAAACGTAAAACTAAAACCAACACCACCACTACCACCAACAAGAACAAGAACAACAAAAAATCATGTTTCTATTTCCTGAAGAAAAGTTGACTTTTAGAGAGAAACAAAAAAAGCACATACTTGGAGAACTGCTACTTGGGAAAAAATGGCAAGAAGCAGCACCACGCCAGCAAGCCCAATATAACCCTCCTTCAGGGGCTGGGAAGGTGGCTCAGTGGTAGAGTGCTTGCCTTGCATGCATGACGCCCTGGGTTCGATTCCTCAGCACCACATAAGCAGAAAAGGCTGGAAATGGCACTGTGGTTCAAATGCTAGACCACTAGCCTTGAGCTGAAGAGCTGAGGGACAGTGCCCAGGCCCTGAGTTCAGGCCCCACAGCTGACAATAATAATAATAACATAACCTTCCTTCAGTCTTGCACCTCCCAGCCCTGAGTAGGAAGGACAACACTTGAGTGTTGCCTTCCCCCGCCATCTCTTATGTACACCCAAGGGTGCTGCCTTAGGGAGGCAGAATTGGAGGTTCCTCCCCTGGGAGGCAGGGCTGAGAAGGAACTGCAGGCACCCGTGTTGTTCTGCTTTCTCATTCTGTCACTGAGCCTCTACGGTCCCTCCATCTCCTCATCAATACAACGAGGACATTGCCACCTGCTCAGGTGACTTCCCAGGCCCGTGTGAGAGAGAAATGGAACCATATGTGAGCCCTTTACGGAGGCAGAGAGGCCTGCCACATTGGTGTCACCACTCGATGACTTTCGTAGGACGAGGCTGGAAGGACAGACAGCTAGGACAGTGGCGGTGACTGACAGGCAGGTGGCAGGACCTGGAGATTTCTGCAGCCTTTTCAGGGGGCTGCCTTTGGACCAAACTTAAAGCTTTCCGTGTTACTCTTCTGCCTTAAATGTACAGAGAGAGCTGGTGACAGGTTTCACATTGCCTTTCTTTCTTTTGTGCTGTGATGTTGACGTTTACTCACGCATTCTCCTTTGGGACAGCTAAACAAAGGACAGCATGTTAGGAATGGGAGACACATGTCTGTACTGCTTCGGGGGAAATGCAGGCTTCAGTTCCGTTGGTGGCTGAGCCTTGGGTACCTGAGCAGGCATCAGCCTTGGCTTTGCCAGGTCTCAGCAGAGCCACATGCTGCCCATAGAGTGCCCAACCTTGGACCATTCCAGCTCTCGTGAGGCTGGCAGGTGCCTTCCCCACATCTCCAGTCCCTGGTTCTGAAGAGTGGGTGTCCCTCCGGGCTCTGAGGGGCAGAGAGCTGGGATTCGAAACAGAAGCTTTCTATCGCACTCTGTCCTTGGGTCTCACCTCTGGCAGAAGCTAGGGAAACGTGACTCCAGCCCCAACCCTATATGTGCTGCATGTGGCTTCGTCCTGTGGGGGGCGCTGTGCTGCTCTGTGCCGTGGGGAGCCGTGCCCTGCCATATTTGGAACTCTGGCCTTGGAGAGGAAAAAATTTCCATGGTTTCAAGCTAACCCCAGCTTGAGGATTTATTACCTATGTCAGCAGAGATCAGAGATGGCTGGACGTTTGGCACCTGAGCGTCGGCAGAGGGGACACAGAAGGACAGGCAGCCTTGCTAAGCTAAAGACCCCAGAACATTCTTAAAAAGCCGTGGCCTGCAGTACTTTGGGAATGCAAGCTGCCTTGTGTCCATCCAGACTCCAGTAAGGCTGCCATGGGGTACAGCAATTTCACTGACCCAGAAAGAAAGAGATTGGAGCAGCCCCATTTGTACCCTCCCAGGTCTGTCTTGGACTTTACTCTCAGAGATCAGCTGGAAGATTTCATTAGAAATCAAAGAGTTGCTCTTTGATTTTTTTTTTTTTTTAAGAAACACGCTTGACTGCTGCCACTGGTGTCCCAGCCTTCTATAATGAGTTAGGCGACAAGAGTCCTTGAAAAGAGAGTTTGAACTGATCAATGGCATTTGGGGGTTGGAAAATGCTCAGGAGCCAGCTAATTTATAATGTCATATGGGCTAGACTAGAAGACCCAAGAGGATAGGCTGTCTGTTGGTTTTCTATTTCATCCTTTTTTTTTTTTTAAAGAAGGAGAGAGAAAGCACAAGGTGCCACGTTTGGCTGGTGAGTCCTCAGAGGACCCCTTAGGTCCTCAGCAGACTGAGGGGGGACCTTCTGCCTCAGCTCCTTTCGTCCCGAAGACCTCAGCAGCTGCCCCATGCCTGCCTTCTATCCTGTCACTCAGATGCCCTATCCTGCAGTAGCCAATTCCAGCGCTGGCTAATTTGCAAGGGACACCTGTTCCTTAATTAGCCTCAGCTCGAGGTCTGCATCTTCATCTGGGCTCCTCTGATGAGCCCACCAAAGAGCTGCAGTCGAGCAGTCTGAGCGTATTGGCTGCCTCCTCCAGGTGGGGCAGCCAGTCTGTGCTCCTGAGCATTACAAGGAGAAGAGACCACCCCCCGAGTCACCGTCCAGTGGGGGGAGGGGTAGCAGGGCTGAGGCTATGGGAACTGGGCCTACCAATTTGCACTCTGAAATCAGACCTGCTGTCCCCAACACAAAGTGGGGGCAAACCCTCGTTTGGACGACCAGATGTCTGTGCCTGTGGCTTGTTGTAAATGTTGGCACCTTACAAACGCTTCTCTTTCTAGGTGTGTGTGCTTGGTCTCCTTGCAAGAATGCCCTCAGGGTTAGGATTTGGTCCCAAAGGTCCTTCTTGTCTGAAATCTTCACAAACGTACACTGAGGAAGAGGAAGATGGAGCTGGGGCTAATTAGGAAGCTGAGCTGTGCAGGGGCAGGATTCTCTACTGCCCTGGAAAATCATTCTGCTGCCCCCACCCTGCTTTTATGCTGTGGAACCTTCTAAGCAGAGATCTTCGGGAGGTTCCTGAGATCTGATCTCCCTTCTAAGTCTCCCCAAGAGTCTTGGCTCCCACACAGCTGGAATACTGTGTTTTTACCTGTTAAGGTGACTGAGTCTGATCTGTGTTTCCGTTCCTAGGTCAGAGGTGAATCGTCCACCAGCGAGGTGGGGCGGGGCAGGGCAGGGGCAGGGAGAAGCACTAACATATAACTGCAGGCTTCAGTTACTTGGAAATTTGTGGCAAGTGGCTTTGTATTTATTCTTCCACCTGACATCTCCTTCTCCATCCTTCAAAAGAGAAATTCATCAGTGGAAAGTTTCCCTCAAGTGGTAATTTTCCTAAATGACTTACCGGTGGTGCTGCATACAGACTAGCTTGGCCAGAGGGGGTGGCTATGAATGCATTAGATCCTGTATCCCGCGTCCCAGCTTCACGGCCCACTGGGTAGCTGCCCTTGCTTTTGCTGTGAATCCCTTCTTCTGCCTTCCCTGGTCACCCCAACCTAACAAACCTCCCCCCCCCCCGCCGAAGGGCTGGTTCTGAGGTCCCTAGCAGAAAGCTCTTCTTTCCAGAAATCTCCCAGCCCCAGTGACCGGCCTGCCTTCGCCCACCCCAGCTAATTAGAGCCTTTCCTTCAGCCGCACTCTTCCGTCACTCATTCTCACAGTGATAATGGACTTGGAGAAGAGGTCACAGCCTCTCCCACATCCTGCTCTCCTTGAGGAAGGGGCGGGGACTGGGCGGGCTCACCCCTCATTCTGCAAGGCTGGGAGCTCCCTCCCGCCTGCCACAGACACAGCTTCCAGGCTCAGCAGCTGGGGTAGTCACCCACTCGCTCGCGGGGCCAGAGCGCACGTCCCCACGGTGGGCCCCTCTTTCCACTCAGGCTTCAGCACCTTCTGTTGCATCTCTGGTGACTGTCATTAGCATTAACGTGATAAAATGGTGCAGTGTAAATGTTAATAAGGTCTGATGCCTCGCCTGCTTCCGAGTGGCAGATTGGAAATGGTGCCATCATCTTACCTCCAACGAGCAGCTTTTAATTCCTCTGCTCCCTGAGCAGCCAATTTGGCATGGAAAACCCAGCTGCCCCCTGCCACTCTGGCTCTACTGCAAGCAGGGTCCGCATCTCCCACACACCAGTTGTCTAAGATGAGGCTTAACTCTGTGTGTGTCTGTGTGTCTGTGTGCATACACGCACCAATTCTGGGACTTGAACTCAGGGCCTGAGCACTGTCCCTGAGCTTTTTTTGCTAAAGGCTGTCTCTCTACCACTTGAGCTACACCACCACTTGTGGCTTTTCACTGATTAACTAGAGATGAGAGTTTCATGGACCTTTAGACTCTTCCCTCCAATTATCCACCAAAAAAACAGTCAGAAGTAGAGCTGTGGCTCAAGTGGTAGAGCTGTAGCCTTAAGCAGAAAAGCTCAGAGACAGCATCCAGATCCTGAGTTCAGTCCCCAGGACCAATCTACACACATGTGTAAACATGTGTGCGCACGTGCGCGCGCACACACACACACACACACTCTCTCTATTTCATGGGCTTTTCTGTCCAGGCTGGCTTTAAACTGTGAGCCTCACATCTTAGCCTCCTGAGTAGCTAGGATTACAGTTGTGAGCCACTAACACCCAGCAACTTTTTTTTTTTTTAAGTAAATACTTTGACCTATTCTCCAGAGAAAGCACTGAGGAGGATCGGTGCTCTAGGCACCCACCCTCTGACCTGCTTCCTCCACGGCTCAGACTTTTCCACTCCTAGTTTTTCAGCAGGTGGTACTTGTTCTTATGAATTCAGGTGGTTTGGCAATAGGTAGTCCTTCGGGGCTGGTTCTTGCTCTCCAGACTTCCTTGTGAGCTGATTCTCGGCTGAACAATGATGTCCTGATAAATCCTCTCCTCCATGCCCTTCAGAAGGGACACCTCTCATCGGCCTGCCTCGCAGAGGGCCTGCATCCCCTGTGCGCCCAGTGCTCCTTGTCCTTTCTTCACAGCAACAGTGAGGGCTGGTTCCTTGTTCTGTCCTCTTCTTGCTGTCACTTTGTACCGATCCCACATGGAACTGAGGTTGCCCAGTCCCCAGTGCTTACTGAAGAGCACAGGACGGAGTGGGCAGGGTGCCCAGGCAGTGCTTAGGCCTTGCCTAGAAGTGCAGGAGCACTGGGTGCTGGTGCCTCATACCTGTAATCCCAGCTACTCCAAGAGGCCGAGATCCGAGGATCATGATTTGAATCCAGCCCTGACAAGAAAGCCCATGAAACTCTTGTCTCCAGTCTACAAGCAAAAGGAGCTGTGACTGAAGTGATAGAGTGTCAGCTTTGAGTGACAAAGCTAATGGGTAGTGCCCAGACCCTGAGTTCAGCCCCCCCCCAAAAAAATAAAGGAATGAAGGAAAAGAAAGGGAAGAGAAGGAAGAAAACCATACAGGAATCTGGGGCTCTGGTCTTCTCCACACCCCTGGTAATTGGGCCTTACTCCCCCAGTGATGCACTCAGACCCCAGGGAGCATCTGCCAGTGCCAGCCTGCACGTGGGGTGGGTTTGGCCCTGGCTGGGAGCACGGACTACGTGTATGCTCTCTCGTCCTCTATGAGGGACCTACCTTCCTCACTGCTGCTTTCACCCCCAGGCTGTCTTCACACTCTTCCTTGGACCTTTCACCTTCTTTGATGTCCAGAAGACCAAGTACCTGCAGATCCTGACCTCCCTGATGAGATGGATTGGTGAGTCTGAGAAACATCCGAACTCTGCCCTTCTCCCTCACCCCATCCCTCCCTCCACCTCTTCTGCGAGGCGGCGATGGGGGGGAGGCGTCCCCTGCCGGAGTCTGCCCCACACCTCCGACCTTCCCACAGGACACAGGAGGGCACAGTGCCCCGTGTGCCTTTTACTACGCAAGAACTTCAGCACCAACAAAAGACAAATAACTTGGTTTTTTTTTAAGTCATGTTGGGTAGATGGAGTTGGGCTGGGACCTGGAGTGCTAATTCTGGAGCTAGCCTGCTTCCCAGGACCAGGGACAGTGGGCTCCTGGAGGCCTGGGTCGGGCTGTGCCCCTGGAGACAGGAATGACACCATTCTGCCTTCCCGTCGGGGCGCAGTGCAGCACAGTCATAAAACCCAGCGGCCTGTGGCACAGCCGCTCTTCCCCTCTGAGTCCCGGACCACTGGAGTATGAAAAGACACGTGTCCACCGTGGCTCCAACTAACTAGGGCCTGCTGTGTGAAGACACTGGTGCTCCCAGCTGGAGCCAGTTAGCGGGAGGGAACGTGTTCACTTCCACCATGTCATCCCCCACCAGCCAGCTCAGGAAAGGGGCAGCTGATGATGCCCTGGTCCAAGGACAGTGTGGGCTCTGGGCATCCATTGGATCTCTGTTTTACTTCATTGAAAAGCAAAAAGGGGACAGGAGGTGGAGTTCAGGGGCAAAAAAAAAAAAAAGAAAAATCTTGCCTAGCATAGAGACCCTGGATTTGATCACCAGCACCACCAAAACCCAAAAAGGACTGTTGTTGTTCCGATTACCAGCCCTGGGCTGTTGGCTGTGCCAGCCTCCCTGAGCTACCTCACCCCCTGCTGGACGTTCTAGAGGAATCTAGACATTCCCAGATAAGGATAACTATCAGCTTCTAGAGCAGCCCTGTGCCTGTTGACTGTGACAATCCTCTCTTTTTTTTTTTTTTTTTGTCGGTCATGGGGCTTGAACTCTGGGCCTGAGCGCTGTCCCTCAGCTCTTCAGCTCAAGGCGAGCACTCTACCACTTGAGCTACAGCGCCACTTCCGGTTTTCTGGTGGTTTATTGGAGATAGGAGTCTCACGGTCTCTCCTGCCCGGGCTGGCTTTGAACCACGATCCTCAGATCTCAGCCTCCTGAGTAGCTAGGATTACAGGCGTGAGCCACCAGCGCCCGGCGACAATCCTCTCTTGTCTGACAAGTAATACGTCCATCTAAAGGAAGAAGCTTGTGAAGGGGCAAGAAGGAGCTGACAGTAAATACAAGTTACACAAGCACCTAGACCTGGGTCAGGAGAGCAGCCAGCAGGCCTAGGTCCTGGGATGTGGCTGCCGGTAGTCCCTGCTCCCTGTCTGTTTTCTCATTCTCCAGAATCTGGTTGAAAGCCAGGTGTGATGACTCACGCCTGTAATCCCAGCACTCAGGGGCAGGAGGATCATGAGTTGGGGACTAGCCTGGGCTACCTAGTGAGATGCTGTCTCAGAACAAAATATCTGGCTCTCCGAGTGGAGTCTGTCCTGGATAACCCCTGCCGTGCTGCGGAGCTGGGGAACAGAGCCCCTGAAAGGCTTTGGGCAGCAATGGGACCCTGGATCAGAGTCCGGTGTGTAAAGGTCACGGTTACCTGTCTTCTGGTGGCAGTGCTGCTGTCTTTGTGGCCATTTGCTTATCCTCCACCTTGGATCTGAGCGATAGTGAAATGTCAGGAGTTGGAGGGAACTGCTCTATGTGACAGCGAACAGGCAGTCATTTTTCTCCATGGGAGAGTCAGACCTCTGGGCTTGCAAAGCAGACCTCCTGGTGACAGAGCCCACCCAAGATGAAGGAGAGCTGCCGTCACGTAAAGTAGACCAGAGTAAGCCAAGTGTCAGCTCCCAGCAGAGCAGTGGGGCCTCCTGGGGATTTCTCCCAGGCTGCAATCCTAACCCCAGGCTGCCGCAGATCTGGAGCAAGAGGACAGAGGTGCTGGCGTCCCCTGGAGCGGTCAAGCAGTGCCCAATGGGCAGCCCTATCTGTGGGAGGGACTGTCTGCCCAATGGTCTCAAGCCAACTCAGAACAGAGGTTGGGCCCCCCTGTGAGGGTATCTCTTCTCTGGGCCAAGCTCACCCCAGGCAGTTTTTCTAGAACTCCATAGGGGCAGTGATCTCAGAAGCCCCATTTGTCCCTTCAGGTCTCTGCCAAGTTGTCAGATTACAGCACACTCCCTTTTCATCTCGCCTTTGAAGAGCAGCTGTGTGGTCCCTCCCTGCTGGACCCTCGCTCCCACACCCGCCCGCTGCATACCCTTCCAATTCCCGCTTCCAAGATGAGGGCTGTGCCTTTCCAAGAGCCCAGGGGGGTGGAGGGGGGGCAGGCTCAGGGTGGCAATAAGCTGGTTTGGGTTCCAGGAAGACAGAGAAAGAACGAGCACCAAAGGGACTGGAGAATCGTGCATAAATGTGCTGAGCCGGAAACTTTCCCGTGCTTAATTAGAAATTCGTTCTGCCATCTGTTGAAATGAGGCCAGGGGAGATCGCAGGCTCCAGAGCTTGGCTGCGGTGCTCTGGCCAGCTCCTCTGGGAGCTTTTACTCTGTCCTTCCCGCGCCTGAGAGCCCAGAGGTCCCCACACCGCCTCACAGCGCCAGAATTGGGCTTGTGGTTGTTCACTTGTTGTTTGTTTGTTCTTGTTTTCAGAGTGGGATTTAAAGGGTTAAGTGGCCTTTGAAAATAGCCACTTGCCAGGGAGGATGTCAGACAATGGATGACCAGTGTCGGTGGATCAATTGGTTTCTTATGTGCCCCTAGTGAGTTCTGGGGACAAGAGGGTGGTCAGTTTGGGATTCCTGAATCATGAATACCTCCGAGTTCAGGTGTACGAGAAGAACCTTGGTTAGCTGTCCACAAGCAAGGCTGTCCGTCCGGCCTTAGCAGACCTTCCAGCCAATCCCTTAGTCTTCCAATCGCTATCCCGAGATGATCGCTTCAGATCAGCTGCATGTAGGATCTGAGCCCAGGACCCTGACCCCGCAGCTGGCTTGCACCCCTCGTCCTGTTCCTTTTGAGGTGGGTCAAACAAATGTGGGCTCTGGCAGCACACAGGCCAACAACCCAGCGTCCCTCCGCCACACCCCTCACCTCCCACAGGCTGTAAAGATGCAATGAGAACACGCAGAAAGTACTGTTGACACTGTTCCTGATGCCAGGTGAGCGTGCAGCTGCGAGCGGTAGTGAGCGGCACCCCATTGTTGCCCTAGCCAGCCACTGCCTACTCCTGACAGTGGCCTCAGAATAAGCCATGAGCGCCAGACACCAGTGGCTCACACCTGTAACCCTAGCTACTCAGGAGGCTGAGATCTGAGGATCAGAGTTCAAAGCCAGCCCGGGCAGGAAAGTTCATGAGACTCATTGCCAGTGAACCACCAGAAAACCAGAAGTAGAGCTGTGACTCAAAGTGGTAGAGCGCCAGAGTTGAGAAAAAAAGGCTCGGGGACAGAAGAGAAAGAAGAGGAGGAAAGGAAGAGAGGAAGGAAGGAGGGAGGGAGAAAGGAAGGAAAGAAGGGAGGGAGGGAGGGAGGGAGGGAGGGAGGGAGGGAGGGAGAAAGTGGTGAGATTAGGGAAACAACCTCAGCCATGTCCAGGAAGAGCGAGCGATCTGCACAGCCTCCCTCACCAGCCCCGTCCCCGTCCCAGCTGTGGCGCATCCCGGCACCCAGCCTCCACCCTCACACCTTCAAGGAAACTCAGCCTAAGAGAAATGAGAAGTAAGCTTCTGGAGGAGGGCAGAGGCCTCCTGGGTCCTAGCTCTATGTCAAGCAGCAGGTGGCCCAGAAACACAGGAGCGGGGCACCCCACGGGCCCAGCTGCCGTGGCCTGAGATCTTGGGCCTTAAGCCATGAGACTCAAGCCTGCCGGCAGCTTCCACACTGGCTGCCCCACGGAGAGCTCTCAGGCTGGAAGGGGCCACGGTGGCCTTCCTCCTTCCGTCCCATTACCACTTCCCCCGGCAGATGCTTCCCGCTTGGGAACACAAGCAGCTGGCTAAGCTCAGCGCGCCCCATTTGGCGTTATTAAAAACCCAAGTCTTTCTAATAAAGGCTGCTGCGGCGCACGCTGCCGCCCTCAGGGTTGGCTGCCGAGAGCCCGCAGGGTTTCCTTGCCTTGCTTGTGTATGCGGAGCAGACACGCGCGCACTCAGTCTCTGTTCTTCTCAAAGTGGGTCAGACGCCGTCCTCCCCGGGCGTCGGTGGAGGAGCTGGCGCTGCCACGGGAAGTGGCTCGGTCCTACTCCACCCCCCCCCACACACCCTGGCCCCCACAAGTGCCCCAGATTGCTTTCACAAGCCAGAGGTGGGGGTGGGGACCCGGGGGAGCAGGAGGTCCACAAGAGGAGACCTTCACCTGGGAAGAGGAGGGCTTTCTGGGTTTCACCCGTCCCCGGGTCCATGACTGGTCTCTGTGGGAATCCCAATCTGTCGCTCTCCACAGCCAGGGGTCTTGTGAGCCATCTGTTGCCCACCCTGCCAGTTGGCATTTAAATTCTTCCACAGCGACTCCTCTACTAGTGCCTCCTGGAGATCCAGGAAGGACCTTGTCACCCCAAATGTAGATGGCACCCCTCCACCCCCTGTCCCCACCACCGTGCAGCCAGCCCTCCTGTGCTGACCCTTCTGTCCCCTCTGCCTCTCCCCCGCCCCTACTGCTCCCCCCGCCCTTTAGGTCACTCTCCAGGGCTTTCTGGAAGCTAGCCACTCTTCAGGGTCCAGAAGAAATCCAGAAAAACCTTTTGTGTATGTTCCATTGTGGTCTCCACTTTATTCTCGGTTTAAAGGGAAGTTTATAGAGCAGAGCCCAGGGCGTCTGGCCTAGGGCTGCTCATCTTTGCTGGAGAAGAGAGAGCCACAGGCGATTGCCCGCGAATGACCAGAGGTCTGGGCTGAGCACCGAGCGAAGGAAGCTTTTGTTCTCTGGGCGGCTTCTCTCCTCTGAGTTGGCCGAGTGGTCGGCAGCTCCACCGTGCTTGGGGCCCAGACCCCTGCAGATCCAGCCACCAGATGAATGCTGTCTCCCCCACCACCACCACCCCAGGGCATTGGCAGACTGGCTGCCTGGGCACTAGGGGGCAGGGAGGGCAGGTTTCAGATCGCAGCCTCAGGGCTGATAGTAGCTGCCCACATGACCTCTAGGCAGGATTGGGGCTCATACTAATGGCCTTGAAGCTGTCTGGTAGTCATACACATGCATGCACACATACATATACATGCACACACACACACACACACACACACACACACACACACACACACAGCTGACTTGAGCCAGCTCTGAGCATCTCTGTAGCCTAGAACTTACATTCATACCAGGGGACTCTACACACCCTCGTCCTTGGGTTCCTCCCCGTCCTCTCCTTCCTGGTCTCTGTTCTGGAAGAAAGGCTGACTGGGCCTTCAGAGGAGGGCGCCCACAAGTGTGAAGTTTTATGTTGCAATCTGCACAAAGGAGATCCGTCCTCTAGCAGCCTTCCTCCTCCCCCACCCCCTCCTTGCACACAGTCACAGACTGAGCTGCTCTGACAGCTTAGGAATGAAAAATTAAGACTTTGCCTCCCAGACGCCACCTGTGCGCTGCACACTGAGGTAGGGGAAGTTGAAGGATGACGAGGCCAGACCAGGACCTCTGCCTCCACGCTGCGGCTCGGCTGGGTCCTGCCGCCGGGGAGCAGCCAGGGCTCGCCTGAGCCCCCCCAGGGAGAAGGGCCTCGCTGTCCCCAGGGTGAGGCGTGGACAGAGCTTGAATCCCCTCAGAAGCAGAGGAGCCCACCCAGCAGGGGCGGAGCCAGTTGGCTTCCCATTCCCACCTTCCAGCGGAAACCCACATGTGTTTGGGGTGAGCCTGAGAGGAAAGTCTAACCTAGGGCACAGAAGCACAACGAGGGGGCCCCCTCCCTCTCGCCAGGGGAACCTCCTCCTGGGCGGACACCAGGGTGCCCTGAAGTTTCAGGGAACCCGCTACAGACCCTGGGCCGGCACTCAGGTGGAATGGTGGCCAGGAAGGATGGGCCAGCCAGGGTAGCAGGGGACTTGCCCAGGGTACTTGCCGTGGGAGGACACTGGCTTCGTTGGCCTCGGGCACTGGAGGGTGGTGTTGGTACAAGAGGAGGAGCCAGGGATCACTCTGGTTCGCAGAGCAGGTGTAAGCAGCCCTTCAGCTCATACCCCAGAGCCCCAGAGACCAGCTTGCATCTTTGCCAGGTGTCCTGGGAAGGGTTCTGGCCGTGGCTTGACTAGGCTGCCAGGGTGAGGTCCCCAATAGGATCACTGAGCACAAGCAGAAGCAGCGAGAGCCCAGGGCTATGGGAGTGTTTGTTCTCAGGTGCTGGGAGCTGAGGTTCTGTGATGGGAAGATGCACTGCCATGTTTCTGACCAGCTGCTGTGGGTCAGGCTCTAGCCACGCCATCCCTGAACCACCCCCTCTCCACCCCTCAGGCCCCCATAGTCATCTACTTAGCGTGCATGCATGTGTGCATGTGTGTGCGTGTGTGCGCATGCGTGTGTGTGTGTGTGTGTGTGTGTGTGTGTGTGTGTGTGTGTACACCCAGGCTTGAACTCAAGGCTTGGATGTTTTCTTTAGCTTCTTCACTCAAGGCTGGTGCTCTACCACTTGAGCCTCAGCTCTACTCACAGCTTTTTGCTGGTTAATTAGAGGCTTCGCAGACTTTTCCTGCCCCCACTAGCTTCAAACCACAATCCTCAGCTTTCAGCCTTCTGGGTAGCTAAGATTTCAGGAGTGAAGCCACTGACTTCATCTCCTTTTTTTTTTTTGGTCAGTTATGGGGCTTGAACTCTGGGTCTGAGAGCTAACCTAAGTTCTTCAGCTCAAGGCTAGCGCTCTATCACTTGAGCCACAGCACCACTTCCGGTTTTCTGGAGATAAGAGTCTCATGGACTTTCCTTGCCCAGGCTGGCTTTGAACCTCAGACTTCAGCTTCCCTGAGTAGCTAGGATGACATGCATGAGCCACCATGCCCGGTTCATCTCTTTTTTTTTTTTTTCTTCTTGATTTTTTTTTTTTTTTTTTTGCTTCTGTGGTGCTGAGGAATTGAACCCAGGGCCTCGTGCATTGCAAGGCAAGCGCTCTACCACTGAGCCACCTTCCCGGCCCCCATCTCTCATTTTTAAAAGCAATGAGTCTCCTCTCATTTGCTCAATGAAGTTGAGCCAAATGTAATTTGAGAACTTGGACTTGTTTGGAATGAAACAGCCTCCCTCCCTCTGGCCGTTTCTTGGACAAGCTTCCTGGGGTACCACGCATACCCCACCTACAGACTCCCATCTCCTGTCTCCGAATGCAGCTCTCCTTTCACAGGAAGTCAGTTCCATTATTTAAGAGACAAATGCCCAGTCACTACTCCTGTTATTGGGACTGAGGAATTGCTTGGTTGTCAGCTCAGGGCAATGTTGTCTGGTCCTCCCAGCCCTCCGGATGACCTAGCTTCAGGCAGGGTTGGAGCTGTCTATCCTGCGAGGACAGTGCAGGGGTGAAGGACGAAGCTGTACCCAAGCCCCTCCCCAAGCCCAGCTCCCCCGCCTGGAGTGCTGGGGCCCGAGCTTAGTGATGAGTACACACCAGCCATTTGTTATCATTAGTTCTGGCATGTTGGTTCTGGGCTTGGAGAAGAGAGTACCCACCCCCCAACAGCCGCCTTGACAAATGGCCGCTGCTCCTGTGTGCCAGGCTGGAGCCAGAGCCACAAATGGGACCTGGGGAACAGCACAGGGTCTGGGACAGTACAGGCTGGAGTCTGCCCAGTCTCAGAGCTCCACGAGTGGATAGACAGCCCAGCCAAAGAAAGACAACACACCAACTGGCTTGTGACAAGGCCCTGAGGCCATGACACAGGGAGGAAGTGTGTTCAGTTCACCCTTGGCGCTTAGAGCTGTGATTCCAGATATCTGTGTGCAAACCCAGCACCCCAAGGATCCAGACACATATGGTCTGATCTTCATGGTGTGTCTTCCTTGTCTACCATGGCTCTGTCCTTGTCTCTTCTGGACCCTGCTGAAGGCAGGGAGCAGGCCAGTGATAGGGCCTCTTGTAGGGGTGTTGGGCGGGGCTTTCAAGTTTCCAGAGGCCCTGTTGCAGCTTACACCTTTATTAAGCTATCCCTCTAGGTGGAGGACTCTGGACCATAGGCCCATTCCTTAGCACTAAGCCCCAGCCGGTATATTCTGATTGTAGGGCAAGCTTTATTACAGCCCAGGGGAGCTCAGAATCTATTTGTCCTCTGTGTGTGTGTGTGTGTGTGTGTGTGTGTGTGTGTGTGTGTGTGTGTGTGTGTGTGTTTGTTTATACACACTCACACATGCACCAATTCTGGAGCTTGAACTTAGAGCCTGGTGCTTTCCTTTAGCTTTTTTCATTCAAGGCTGTCACTCTACCCCTTGAACTGTAGCTCCAGCTTCAGCTGTTTGGTGGTTCATTGGAGACAAGAGTCTCGTGGACTTCCCTGCCCACACTAGTTTCAAACTATGATCCTCAGATCTCAGCCTCCTGAGTAGCTAGGATGACAGGCGTGAGCCAGTGGCAACCAGCTGAAAATCACTTTTGATTTAAAAAAAAAAGAAAACATTTAGGTACCCCCCAAAAGCCTTTTAACTTATAGTTCACATGAAAAGATTACTAGTGAGTTGGCTTTGTTTTGTTTGACAAACTTTCTCACATTAAGCCTGGGATGTATGTGCCTTGATCTTCAGCACACCTACTTTGAGACCTGCCACACACGCAGATGCGTGGCAGCCACATGTGGCCGTGGCTGCTGTGGCAAACAGCACAGATCCAGGTGCTTCTCAGGGTCCCCTGTCACAGCCGGGAAGTTTTGGTGCCACCTTCTCAGAGCCCTGGGCAGCATCGGGCCATGCCCACCATCTACCTCACACCATTTCAGAGCCAGTCATGGGCATGAGCAAGGTGGTAAAGCCACCAAGAGGAAGCCCGGGTCCTGTCGTGCCACAATCTTGATCAGAGCGTAAGGTCCCCTAGGAGGGAGAATGGGAGAGGCCGGCCCCCTGTGCCGTAGGTCCAGCGCCAGCCCCACGAGATGCCAGAATTCTGCAAGGAAAGCAAAGTCCTACCAGGCCTTAGTCCACATTCCGTACGACAGGAAGTGCCTCACCGTGGCTGGCGGTGCCATCCATCCAGGTCACTTGCTGTGCTGTCTCGGGCGGTGCCCTCCCCTTTCCACACCTCCAGTGCAAGCGAGCTGCGGTGTTGACGCCCAAGGGTGCATTTTCAGCACACAAAGGAGGGAGCTGGCTGCTGACAACTCTGATTTCCTGCCCACAGAAAACCAAGGGAGGGCCACAGAGGGTGTGTGCATGGGAAAAGCCATGCCAAAGCCAACAGCGATCAGCACAGAAGACTTCTTAATGGAGTCCCTAAGGGGGAACATCCAAGCCCAGGGGCCCAGCCTTAGATGCCTGCTCCCCCCTCATTCCACTCCTGTAAAGTCTTGGTCCATTCATGGCTTCACCTGGCTACTAAAGCCCCGCTCTCCTGCCCCCTGCCCTCCCTCCCTGCTCAGGAAGGGAAGCCCTGAGGAGAGGCTGAGGCTGCGTTGGTGCTTGGCCTCTTGGGGATCAGCATCATCTTTGTCCTTCGGCAGGTGTTCTCTGCTCCTCGGCCATGGGGAGAGGCTCTGAGGACAGACAGTTATGGCCAGATGTCTCCCAAAGGGACTGCTTACCTAGCTCTTACTGACAGAAAGGAAGGACAGACACCATCCAGGTTCTGCAGGCAGGCAATGCAGCTCTTGTGTAAATTTTGCTTTTCCCCCGCACCTCCCTGGGAAGGGCCAAGAGATGCCCCTTCCCCATGCTGAACTCTCAGGAAGTGTGCTTCCTGTCTTTGTCTCAGCTCCGGAGATAATGACTGTCTGTCTCCCTCCCAAAGAGTTAGGTATGGGGGAGCAGGCTGAGCCTCAAGGTGAATCAATACAGGGAGCCCAGCATGTAGAACTCAGCTCAGCTGTCAGAAGCCCTGTGCCAGCAACACACACATCAGGTGGAATTGGGGACCAGGAAGGGGCCAACTAGAGGTGACTTCTTGTCAGTGAGCTCCTTTTCTCCTAAATCGAGGTCAGCTTGCAGCAGCCACAGACTTGCAGAGCAGAACAGCCCAAAAGATTCTCTGACACCTGGCCATGCCCCCACCAGGTGGTCTTTCACTCGGCCTGGGCACTATCCCTGAGCTCTTCAGCTCAAGGCTAGTGCTCTACCACTTCAGCCACAGCGCTACTTCTCACAGACTTTCCTGCCCAGGCTGGCTTTGAACCGCGATCCTCAGATCTCAGCCTCCTGAGTAGCTAGGATGACAGGCGTGAGCCACTGGCGCCCACCTACCAGGTGGTCTTTACCCTTGGACTTAGGTACCTGTCATCAGCCACCTGTTGATGCCCTATGTGACTGCCAGCTGATCCATCTGTCCATCCTTCCTTCTCTTTACTTCTTTCCTTCCTCTATTTTTGTGCCAGTACTGGGGCTTAAACTCAGGGCCTGGATGCTATCCTTCAGCTTTTTCACTCCGAGCTGAAGCTCTGTCACTTGAGCCATAGTTCTACTTGGCTTTTTGGTGGTTAATTGGAGATAAGAGTCTCACAGATTTTCCTGCCCAACCTGGCTTCAAACTGTGAGCCTCAGATCTCAGTCTCCTGAGTAGCTACGCTTACAGGTGTGAGCCACAGGTGTCCAGCGCCAGGTGTCCAGCGCCAGTCCTCCCCCTCCTCCCCCGTGGCCTGAAGAGTGCCAACAGCACTTAGCAGATACTATGTGCCTCTTTGTTGACTAAACAAGTGGGTGGTTCCGGTCAGAACCAGCAAACGAAGTCCCCTGCCGTCCATCATTCTGTAGCTGAGCCTGCCTAGGCCTGCCAGCCCTCATGCGACAGCCCTCTCCCTGCTGCCTGGCTCCTCGACGTTTCTCCTCGTCCCTTGAAGTGTCACCGCCGGTGTGGACTGCACACGGCCGCACACATGACATCCCTGAGGCTAACCTGTGATAGACAGGGCAGAGCCCAGAGACCTCAGGAGGGAGCCGCACGGCCTGTTCAGGGCAGGCGCCCCCCCTCCCCCGGCCTCCCCACACATCTGATGGGGAAGTCCTGGACATCAGGATCCCTGGCTGCTGTCTCGCCCCCCTGTCCATCCACACCTCCCACACAGCCTTGAGATGAGCCAGAGCCCCGTGGCCGGGCAGCCAATCCCCTGATGCTGGCACCGGCACTCGAGCTGTGTCCCCAACACACCGCCTGGCCGTGACCGTCGCTCACGGCTTGTCATCCTCCCTTCATCTTGATTTATGAGCAAACCTAATGAGTTTTTGGAGCAGCTGTCTCCCAGGGATGGGGCGATCAATCTAGGAGATAACTGAACGCTGTCCTCCAGCAGCGCAGGGAGGGAGGCACCGGGGACAGGGCAGTGGCCCCCACAGGCCTGAGCCCCCAACGCTCCCACGTCTTCCCCTTCTGTCTAGCTTGTGGAACCCAGGGCTTGGGGTGTACAGGCTCCTTTTAAATGCCGAATGCCCGTCTATGGGCCAGGCCAGAATGACTTCCTTCTCAGCCCCCTCCCATATTAGCTCCGCCCAAAATAACCTGGTGGTGAGGAGCAGAAGGGTCTGACTGGGGGGGGGGGAGGGCGGGGGGGTCACCCAGGGCTTGCCTTCAGGCTCAGGTGCTTCCTGGGGGAGTCCCCGCTGTCCTTGGGGCCCATGCTTCCTTCCCTGGTGCGAGGGTGCGTGTCCGCCAGGGCGCAAGGCAAGCCTGGCACACACACGGGCGCGGGGCGCCGCCACAGCAGCTCACAAGCACTCCGCTTTGGTCTTCCCAGAGCCAGGGCACGTCCTGTGCCCCACAGCCAGCCCCGGGAGCTCCTGACAGCCACGCAGGTGTGACCACCGCGGGGAGGGGAGATGGAGCCAGGCTCAAGGAGCCGCCCTCCCCACCTTCCCCACCCCACCCCCGCCAGGTGCGGCTCACAAAGCCTCTCCTCCACCTAGCTGATTTAGGCTGACGGGAGGGGTCCTTCATGATGGACAATTTGAAGTGACCAGTGATGGTTATATAATAGTTTTTAGTTGCAGTGCTGGGGCTTGAACTTAGGACCTCATATTCTTGCTTAGCTTTTCTGTTCAAGGTTGGTGCTCTACTTTAACTGTATATGTCCATTTCCATAAGGCATTCTGTTATAATTGTCTTTTAGCTTTTTCACTTCAAGTTGGTTCCCTACCTCTTGAGCAATAGTTCTGCTTCTAGCCTTTTGGTGGTTAATTGGAAATAAGAGTCTCAGCCGGGCGCTGGTGGCTCACGCCTGTAATCCTAGCTACTCAGGAGGCTGAGATCTGAGGATCGCGGTTCAAAGCCAGCCCGGGCAAGAAAGACCATGAGACTCCTATCTCCAATAAACCACCAGAAAACCGGAAGTGACTCTGTGGCTCAAGTGGTAGAGCGCTCGCCTTGAGCTGAAGAGCTGAGGGACAGCGCCCAGGCCCAGAGTTCAAGCCCCACGACCGACAAAAAAAAAAAAAAAAAAAAGAGTCTCACAGATGTTCCTGCCCGGGCTGGGTTTGAACTGTGATCCTCAGATCTCAGCCTCCTGAGTAGCTAGGATGACAGGCGAGAGCCACCAGCACCTGGCTAGAAAATAGATTTTGATGACAAAATTTAAGAGAACCTGTCTCGACCAGGTGGAAGTGTTATCAGGTTAAACATAGATATAGCTAAGAGAATTCTGACATGTGTCTGTCTACAGTAACCATGGCTTCGTAGGCCATCCTGAAGGTTCTAGAAAATACCCCCACATACTCAGTGAAGTAAAGATGCAGGTCCTCCAGAGGACTCACTATTGGTAGGTGTGTGGGAGCGGAGGGACAGTTGTGTGCTTCACAAAACAAGTCTTGTGGCTTTGAGAACTTACTCATACCTGGTTTGTTGGCATGGAGCCCTCACCAGGGCTGCCTGATGGCTGCTCTCGGTAAGCAATCCGTTCCACTGCCTTTCCTGTGGCCTCTTAGCGATGTAGGGGTGCAGGGGAGTGGAAGAGGAGCCAGCATCCCAGGTAATGAGCTGCACACATCCTGGTCACACAGCTCTGCTTTCTTGTCTGCTTTCAGGACCCAGGGGCCCAAGGCTGAGGTCAGGTGACACACACTGAAGGATTTCTCCCCTGGCTTCTTTCTAAATTGGTGCCAGAGCCTTGAGCAGGGCAAGTCAGAGATAGCACCCCAAGCAGTTGTGGCAGAGGAAGATTTGAAACTTGACTGGTAGCCACTGACCCCTTCCCCCCCCCATCACCCTGACCCAGTGCCCTACCTACAGCCACACAGCTGCCTGCCGCAGCCTCCCGGTGCCCCTAGCTCCTGCTCTGTGGCCTTGAAGCCCTCCTGATGCCCGGCCCTCCACCTCCAGCCAGCCACTGTCCCCACACCCCGTCCAGTGCCCCTCCTGCGGGACTGGCCCTTCTCACACTCTGGTCTTTTTGCTATACCCACTACGCTACCCAACCCACGAATCTCCCATACAAGCGGGAGAGGAACTAGGTCGCCCTGTCTCCTTACTTCCCAGCCAGGAAGATTTGTGCTGCCCGAGAGTGGCAGGACGGGCGCCCGTGAAAGGCAGACACAGATCATCTTCTTTATTGGCAATTTTCACAGAGCTGTTCCCGCGCCTCCCCCGCCCCTCCTGTCCCTGACAGCGATTAAAAGTAATAGATGATCCCGTCCCACTCCAAATGTCACGGTGGGAGGACACTCCCCATGGAATGTCCACCAGAATGACCCCTCCCAGGATCCGGGGATTGTTGTCATCTCCCAAAGAGAATAGTGGGGTGGCGGTCCCCTGACGCCATCCCTGGAGAAGATCTCCAAGCCTCTGCTGGGGTTTGACGGGAAGGGTTGAACTGTGTGCCGTTCCCTGCTCACCCACTCCTCTCTACTGCTCCAAGAAGCATCCTGTATCCCTGTGGTTTCCCCCGAGGCCTCAGGGCCCAGGCTAGCGGCACCATCAGATCTGCTCTAAGCAGACTCAGTGAGGGTTGGAAATCCAGAACGGAGACAGGCTCTCCTGGAACCGTGTTTGTGTGTCAAACACCTCTGGGTAATCTGGAGAGCAGATACAGCAGCTAGAAAAGATCTGGAAAATGCACTTCTCTGCTTGTCAGGAATGCTTGTCCATTGATGGTTCCGTTCTTCCTGAACCCCAGCTGTGTGGGTACAGTGCCCAGCCATGCCTGCCTGTGTTCCCCCCACCTCCCGGGACAGGCTGCTGAGCCAGCCTCCCCCGAAAAGACCACTGCACAAGGCGGGTAGATGAAGCCAGCCTGGTCTCCCATCAGCAGTGGAGTCTGATGGGTCTGAACAGTGAGGCTCACAGGTCCCTTTCTGCTTCGGTAGGAAATCCCCTATCCTTTCCAGGCCACCAGGCTCCAAAGGACAGCCATGAGCTATTTGGTGTCATTTTTTCCCCCAGAGGGACCAGGTGCTCTGAACAGGACAGGGAGAAGGTTCTGTGGCACAGCCATGGTGGGCCTGCCCCCATGGGGCTTTGGGGCTGCGTGAACCTGCAGGTGACAGTTGCCTCACTGGGCCCCAGTTCTTCCACATCCCCCTTCCCACCCCCCACCCCCCTCCCCCAGACCAAGAGCTGCCCTAGGAGGAAGTTTCCGCGCCCACTGGCTGACTCCTCCCGTCCTGTGTTGCAGCCTTTGCCATCATGATCGTTCTGGCCCTGGTCCGCATCGGGAAGGGGCAAGGAGAGGGGCACCCGCCCCTGGCCGACCTCTCCGGGGTGCGGAACCTCTTCGGAGTGTGCGTCTACTCCTTCATGTGCCAGCACTCCCTGCCGTCCCTCGTCACGCCCGTCTCCTCCAAACGCCACCTCACGCGCCTCGTGTTCCTGGACTACGTGCTGATCCTGGCCTTCTACGGGCTCCTCTCCTTCACGGCCATCTTCTGCTTCCGTGGCGACAGCTTCCAGGACATGTACACCCTCAACTTCGCCCGCTGCGACGTGGTGAGGCTGGCCGCCGTCCGCTTCTTCCTGGGCCTCTTTCCCGTCTTCACCATCAGCACCAACTTCCCCATCATCGCCGTGACCCTGCGCAACAACTGGAAAACGCTCTTCCACCGGGAGGGCGGCGCCTACCCGTGGGTGGTGGACCGCGTGGTGTTCCCCACCATCACCCTGGCGCCCCCCGTGCTGGTGGCCTTCTGCACCCACGACCTGGAGTCCCTGGTGGGCATCACCGGAGCCTACGCGGGCACCGGCATCCAGTACGTGATCCCCGCCTTCCTGGTGTACCACTGCCGCAAGGACACCCAGCTGGCCTTCGGCTACGGGACGGTCAACAGGCACCGGTCCCCGTTCCGCCACACCTTCTGGGTGGGCTTCGTGCTGCTCTGGGCCTTCTCCTGCTTCTTCTTTGTCACAGCCAACATTGTCCTCAGTGAGACGAAGCTCTGATGGCAGCGGGGCTGGGACCTCAGCCCTGGCCTTCCCCACCACCGAGCAAGATGCCATGGCCATCCGGCTCATTCCGCGATGGTCCCCTTCCCTCCCAGGACTCTCCCGGTCTTGTCCTCGGTCTCGCCCAGCAGGGCAGCCCGTGGCTGCTCCTAGGTTGCAGGATGCACCCCCCCGCCCCACTCCACCCCACCATTCCAGGCAGGCTCCTCTGTGGTGGAGACGCAGTGCTGGCACTGCTGCTATTTATGCCAGCCTCGGTGTTCCCTCCCCGCTCCCTCCTGCGTCCTTGTCTGTACTCGAGTAGCCGCTGCCTCTCAAAGCCCAGGCTCTGGCCATCCTAACGTGGCCTGCCGGGAACCGCCCGGGCCCAGCTGCCTGCCAGGCCCGAGAGTGGCTAAATGCTGCTCCTGGGGGAGGGCTTGGCGCACCCCGGGGACAAGAACAGGACGTGCTAATTGGCCTCAGAATTTCTAGACTAGAGTTGTGAGGGCCCTTGCTGTGGTGCCAACTCGCGGACAGCAGGCCATGGACTGTGCCTTCCTCAGGGCACCCCGCAGCCCGTAAGCTGGCTTAACATCCTTGGCTTGTGCCCCTGAGCGGAACTCCCTGCTCCCTGGCCACCCCACAATGGGGAGTCCTTGGGGCCTCCCACAGTAAGGAGCTGCTCCCCTCCCCCCCGTGGCATTGTGCCCTGGGCACCTGTAGATCAGCCCAGATTGCCTCAACGCTGTACCCCAACACTAAAGGGGCACCCCCACGGACTTGACTGTGGGTGCTCGCTGTCCACACTGCCTCCGGCTGCTGTGAGATAGGAGGAGGCCAGTCCCCCCGCCCCTCCCCCACCATCTCCCTCCCAATCATGCACGCACCTGCCTCCCAAGCACAGGTGACACAGGTGACGAACAAACTCCGCATTTGCCATGTGCCTTCTGTTTCGGCCCTGGGGGTGGGGAGCCGCCTCTGGGGAGTTTGGGGGCCCTCCGGTGCCCGTTCCTCCTCTTGATTTCAGTGCCTTGTTCCCCACTCCTGAGGAAAACCACCTTCCCCCTCCCACCTCACATCTCACCTCACATTTAAAGCTGGGGCAGTGCCACGAGGCTGGGTGCCCTCCCCCCCACCTTGGGAATGAGGGGAGCTGCAAAGACCAGAATCCGCAGGCAGCGCCCCCACCTCCCACCTCTGCCCTCAACATCCACACCTCGAAGAGACCCCGGGGCGCGATCAACCGCAGCCTGCCTCACCGTGTCACCTTTGCAGTCCCCACCACTGTCCCCCCATAAGGTCATTACCCATCCCAGTGAAATACACACGCACCACCACATCACACACACACACATACACACCCGCCATCACCCCATCTTCCCAGGAGGCCCTGCCCTGCTCTGGTCCAAGCTAGGTGGGCGCCGCCGCGGCAAGCAAGAGTAATGAAGCCATGCTCACCCTCCCCCTGTGCCCAGGCCCTCCCTGAAGCTGCTCCGCGGTGTGCTGAGAACTCAATTAAAACATCTGTACTTACCCTTCTCCAATTATGCTCTATCTTGCTTAAGGACAAAGCAAATTAAATCATCCCGCCACCCCTCACTCCTAACCAAATTTTGGAATCAAGATGATTAGCATCATAAAGCCCAGCTTGATGTATGTGACAATCTGGAGCCACCTACAGCGCCCGGCCCAGCCACGGCCGTGCGCTCGTGCGCATGCACACACATTTCCCTCCACCTGCCAGCAGAGACTGGTTCCTGTGCTCCTCGGTCTCCATGTGTCTTGCCAGAGGTCAGATGAGGTCAGACACCTTCCTCCCCAGGTCAGGTGGGTTAGGGGACACGGGGAAGAAGACCCCCCACAATACGACCCACTTGCTTTCTGTGTGGTATCAAAGCAGTCAGCTGCACGTGGGTACGTGAACTTGGTGACGTGGCTGGGGAGGTCTTGGCTCCCTTTGCAGGGAGTCCCTGGGGGTCAGTGTGGAGAGGACAAGAAGTGTCACCATGGAGGAGATCTTAAATTTCATCAGCTGCCACTGTCCACAGCAGGGACCGGCCTCGGGGCAGGCCAGGCCAAGGTGGGAGTAAACGCTCTGTGCCTGCCTCAGTGGGAAGCACCAGACCCTACCTGAGCATCAGAACCGTGCCAGCGGCTCCGGCTGCACCTCACCAGGCACCAGGCGATGGGGCAGATGGCGGCTGATGGGCTGGGAGGCGCAGGCACCAGGCCAGGTCAGGCCGCACAACTGTGCTCACTACAGGAGGCCAGCAGCGGCCTCAGCAACAGGCTAATGTCAAGAGCACGGGATGCATGCTTCTGCTGCTGCCTCATGGGAAACCGGGGAGGGTGGGGGGGTCAAGTGGCTAGCAGTGCCCAAGTCCTGGGCACAAGAAAGGCCCAGATTTCAACCTGTCCCAGGGGTCAGAGGCCCAAGCAAGACAGACAAGCCAAGAGCCACTGAAAATAGCTCCAAGATCCTGGGCCACAAGTAGGCGCTGCCACTGCTTCTCGGCCCCTGGGGCCTTGGGCACACGGGGAAATGTTTGTGAGGGCTGCTGTGTAGCAGGTACGGTGTTGGGTGCTTTGTGTGAGCATCTGGCGATCAGACCTGAGAGGCCAAAGCCTCTGTGGTCTCTCTCTGCAAAGCACCTAGTGCTGGACAATCAGACCATAAAAGACTGAGCTCAGTGCCTGGCACAAGTGTGCAATAAAGCTGCTGTTTACCAATGTAAGTCTCCCTCGTCGCTCGTTGCCCTCCCTGGGCTTCTAGCCCAGGTCTCCTTTGGGACTCCAGGTTCATAGTTGGTTTCATAGCTTAATGAGGAGAGAGTTCTCATGGCCAACACCTGCTGTAATTCAAACCAGGAAACAAACCTGATTGGTTCAGGATCTACAAGATTTCGGTGGGGGTGGGGGGAGGTGGACTTAAAAAAACAAACTTGAACTCTGTCTCTTCAAAGTCTCTCTCCTGGCTTCCTGAACAAAGCTAGTGTGGACTTGAGCTTCCAGCTAGAGTCCAGGGAAAGCAGGGCAGCTGCAGAAAAGAAGTGGGTCAGACTAAGTCTCCTGCTACGGCGGGACTTCTGTTCCTGCCTCCCACCGAAAAGAAAAAGCAGCATCGGGGGAATCTGAGTTGTCAGGCCTTCTCGGAGACATTTTTCACAGCTATGGCTTCTTGTCCTCTCCTCCCTTATCAGGCTTTCTGCTTCCCAAGGGGTTCGGCACAGGCAGGGGCATTGTCCCTCTACGCAGGAAGCCAGGCCAGCCTTCTCTGAGATGCAGGAAGCATCCTCCTCTACTCCTTCCCCTCCATTCCTAGGGAAGGAACAAGCAGCTGGCTCCTGGCCCAGCAGCAGGTGCCGCTCCACATTCGGCTCTTAATTATCTTTCCAGTTCTTGGTTATTAATGATCTTGGGCAGCAAGCAGAGCAGCCTAGACCTCGTACCCCCTCCCAGCCTCACCTGCTGCAGCCTCCTCCTTGGAGCTGCACAGGGGACCCTGAGGAATGTGAGGGGCTCAGGTCCAAGGACCCATGGTCAACAGTTAACCCCGCCACTCCCGTGGCTACAACCAAAGTCAAATCTTTCCAAAGCAGCAGCCTGAGCCCTCATCTAGACCCACACTCACCCACCCGTCGCTCAGTATCAACTAAACCTGGCTCCCACCGGTGGAAAGCCTCAGGGCAGGGCAGAACCTGAACCATATTAGGGGAGGAGGGCGGCACCCATTCTTGGGATGGTCTGACTCTGGCTACAACTGGAAGCAACCTATCCTGCCATTTGGCTACTCTTGCCCCTAAAATCAAACCCAAACAGCCCAATTTTCATGGTCCCCATCCAAATAGGAGGTCTTCACAGACTGAAGAGACCAGCAAGAAGCAGGCTGGACATCCATAGCTCATGCCTACAATCCTAGTTATTTGGGAGGCTGGGCTCTGAGGATCGCCATTTGAAGCCAGCCTGAGCGGGAAAGTCTATGAGACACTTATCTCCAATTAACTACTAAAAAGCCAGAATTGGGGCTGTGGTTCAAGTGGTAGAGCCCTAGTATTGAACACAGAAGCTCTGGGACAGCACTCAAGACCTGAGTTCAAGTCCCAGGATGGGCACAAAAAAAAAACCCAAAAGCTATGGGAGAGGGACCTAGAGGGAGGGACCCCCACATACACCTTCCTCTCTGTCACAGGAAAGGAGTTCCTGCTTCCTCCACTCGATTCTCTAGAGGATGGTCTGGCCTCTACCTTTACATCCTCAGCTCTCAGAGAAGGGTATGATGGGATTGGTAACGGTTACCACGTTTATGGCACAGAGATGAATGCTTCCTCCCTTCATGGGCATAGTCGTGGAGGGGAGAGTTTGATGTAATTGCACACCATTGGCCAATGGTGCGTAACAGGAAAGGGAGCTCAGCCAAGGACCGGGAGCCAAAACAAGGGGTGAGAAGTCTAGGCACGGGTAAGCCGGAGCCACTCTGAGCTGGGATGCCACCTACACCGGGTTCCCAAGATCCATGGGACAGATGCAGCCAGCCACGCCCCAGACGAGCTTGGCCGGCTCCCCACAACAGACTTCTGCAGCCTTCTCCACCCTGACCCCATCAGACTCCCCGGGATCCCTGGCAGGAGTCACAGCCCCAGCACCAACCAAGCTCTCCCTTCCAGGAGACCGAGGGGCTAGCCTCCACGCGGTACACAATTGTCACATCTGGCACCAACACAGGTGGAGCTGCCACCCAATACCAAAGGTTGCTGCTGTCCGGAGCCGCTCCCACACCCCTCTGAGACGCCTGAAGCTAAGTCATGCCCGAGGGAGCTGCCCACCTGCTCCAGGCCCCTCCTGGACTAATCCCATGATGCTCTGGTCACCTACAGGCTGGGATAGTCCCATGATGCTCTGGTCACCTACAGGCTGGGATATTCCCAGGATGCTTCTGTCACCTACAGGCTCCAGCAGGCAGAATGAGGCGGCCAGGACCAGTGCGTTGTAAAAGGTTTGTTTAATGACCCAAGACTCCCGTAAGAACAAGCTCCAAGGGTGGAAACGGCCCCATTTCAACTCCCAAGTTCCAGCCTCTGTGCCCCACCCCCTGGCCACAGCAGCCATGAGTAGAGACTGGCAGACTCCATCCAGGGCCGGGACACCCTCTGGGATCCTTACCCTCTGCCCCCTGCAGTGCTGGGCTGGATGGACAGGACTTCGCAAGATAGAACATCCACAGTTGGCCGGTGGCAGGACTTGGGCCTGCTGAGGTCGCTGCGCTGGCCGTGGAAGACATCATGTGCCGCCGTTTCCCCCCCAGGCCAGGGTTTCTTGACAGCAGCCAGGGAAGCCCCAAACCTGCCGGTGCCCTAATTCCAGCAGGACCAAGCAGAAGATCCAGCCCAGCACCTCACACTTCCGACTCCAGGCTGGAGACCCGCCTCCAGGTGCACGGTGCTGAGAAGCTTTGAGTCACACAGGCCCCTCGGCGGGCCTCGTGCAGCACCCTGCTGTCCCTGCAGCCCGTGCTCAGCCCCAGGGTCCTGCCCCCGTGTGCCCCGTGGCCCCAGGCCCCGGGGAGCCAGGGACGATGGCTGGCGCAGGGTGGGAGATGAGGGCAGACAGCACTCCAGCAGAACGGCAGGTGGGCACCAGTGTGCAGGCAGACGTGCCGTCGGGGCTGCCCACCGTCCGGCCACGCCTCCCAGGGGGAGGGCAGCCGCCTGGCCGGTGCCCGCCCCCAGCGCCCGCAGGCCGGCGGCGGCGGCGGCGGCGGGCCGCGGGGACAGGCGCAGGCGTGGCCGGTGCACCCGGCGGCCGGCGGCGGCGGCGGGCCCGGCCTGGCGAAGGCCTCGGCCACCGAGCTGGGCAGGGAGGCGTGGCGCGGGCGTGGGCCCCGGGCCCAGGCCGCCCGCAGCAGGGCCTCCCTCCGGGCCAGCTGGTCGGGCCTCAGCAGCGGCAGGTCGTCGGGCTCCGGAGGCTCGGGGAAGAGCGGGAGGAAGGGGCGCCGAGGCCGGTCGGCTCGGGGGAAGGAGCTGTAGTGGCGGGGTGTGGGCGATAGGGGGCGCTCCGGGAGCGCGCGCCGCCCGCAGGGCCCGGCCGGCCCGGGCCCCGGCGCCTCCCAGGCCGGTGGGCGGGGCAGCCGGGAGACGTCGGGCAGAGGCGTCGCGGGGCGCCGGGCGCGGTGCACCAGCATGGAGCGGCCCCGGCCCGGGGGCGCCCAGGCCCCGGGGTTCGGCGAGTGCGGCGGGCCGGGGTTGGGCGGGCGCGGGCAGGGGCAGGCGGGGGGTGGCGCCCGGCAGCCGCCCCAGCTCTCGATGGTGCGGGTGGCGCGGTCCAGGGAGCTGCTCACGCCCGCCGTGGTCACCATGTCGCGGGCCGCCTGCAGCATCTTGAGTACGCTGGCCTGCGCGGAGCCGGCCGTGAGGTCCGGGCTGGGGGCGCGCGCGGGGCTGGCGAGGCTCTGCACCCCGTTGAAGCAGCTGTAGATGCCCTGGGTGGAGGGGGAAGGGGGACCGGCCACCGGGGTCAGCCACGCCCTCCTCTCCCAGGTGGCATCGGCCTTCCCAGTCCCAGAAGCAGATGTTTAAGGGCCCTGGATGCGCCCCCAAAGCACGGGGCGGCTTGGAGACGGAGTGGGATGCCTGGCCATCAGGCTCGCTGAGTGGCAGCAGGGAGGACCAGGCTGGGCCCATGGGGAGGGGGGACCCCCCATTTAACTTCTGGAAATGGGGACAGGGCCAGCTCTGACTACTAGGGGGGCACTCGTAAAGCTAAGGTCTCCATGGGGAGGTGGGGGGGGACATACCCTGCTGAAGGCCAGCAGGAAGTCCAGCTGGGAGGTGCTGGGCACCGAGTGGCGCAGCTTCCAGTAGACCAGGTGCTCCCAGGCGAAGACCAGCAGGGCCAGCCCCATGGCCACCAGCAGCATGTAGAACACACCCGCCATGTTGTCGATATCCAGCTTGCTGCTCATCACCTCGTTCTTCTCGTTGTGGCAGATGCCTGAGAGCCAGACTGTCTCCAGTTTCTGCGTCTCTCCTGAGAAGCAGGGAGGGGGGCACCTGCTGCTCAGCAATTTCTCACCAACACCTCAGATAGAGAAGGGGTCTAGCTAGGGCCAAGGTCCATTCTGTTGGTTTTCAAATGACACAGGGATCCAGCCTAGCAGAGGCAAGACGGGAGGAGAGGAAAGGAAAGCCCCACTGGGGGAAAGGGGGATGCCAGCCTTTGCCTGTGCCCACCCCCAACAAAAGTGGTAAGCGTTGGCATTGGTCATTTATTCACATTCGTTCATCATTGACCATTTTTGTGCCAAGCCTGGATGTGGTCCTCTAGTAGACTATGAATTCACCTTAATAGGAAATCAACAGTTGGAGGGTTGGGGGTTTTTTTGGGGGTGGGGTTGGAGGGGGTCTTTGATTTTGGTTCAAATACCATCCACCTAATTCAACCCCTTCCATGTGCCAGGATTATACAAATGCCCCACCATGCCTGGCTCGGGAAGCATTTTATTTGATAAACGTGGAGCGCTTATAAACTCAGAGCTTTCTCTAGGTTTGGCGCAGGCTGGGCTGGACCCCTTGTGTCTGTGAACCCCGGCTGTGGAGGCCAGCCTGGCTATAGCTCTTAACTGGGCAGGTCCATGGCCTCTAGGTAATATATCAGGATGGCAAAGGAGGTGCTCAACTGAGGAAGATCATAGAGGGGTCTTGGGGCCAGGCAAAGCAGTTCCACACACCCCCCCACCCCGCCCCCGCTCCCGCCCCCCCCCAGCACGGCCTGAGCAGCTGATCCTCCCTGCTCCCTGGGGACTTTCCAGCTCTGGTCCTTGCTCCATCCTGCAGGCTCACCCTCTTCTCTGGTCTCCATCCAGTTGCTCCTAATACCTGCCCACCCGCACCCCCTAGAGGCCTCTCCTACAGACATCCCTGAGCACACAGAGGGTGGTGGTGGTAGTACCGGCTCAGTGGCCGGTACTACCCAGGACCCTTCCCAGTCCCCCACGGTGATGCTACCCACCGTCCCCCAGGAACTGCAGCAGGGCCAGGTCTATGGCCCGCTTCCAGTGCGAGTCCTTCTGCATGGCGATGCCGTAGCCAGTGGTGGCAAAGACCTTGCCAGAGCCGATGGTGACCAGCTTGCAGCCTTCATCCTTGCCCGCCATGTAGTTGAGGACAGCAGCGTCATAGATGAAGGCGTCCAGCTTCCTGGGAACAGGCTGAGCCCTCAGAACTAGGGATCCTGCAGGTAGGAGGGTCCCGGACCCAGGGCCTAACAGGGGTCTGAGCCCCGGTTGGGTACCACAGAGGAGGGACAAGTGGACAGAGCCACCTCTGGTGCCCTTGCACGGATCCCTCCTATCCTCCTCAGAGATGCTAGAGGACTTTGCCCCAGAGGAAAGGCACCCCTCCCCCTCCTCTACATGGCCCTATGACCCAGAGACAGTCCCGCCCCACCCAGAAACCAAAGCTGAATTCTGGTGGGTATCTGTGTGTGGGGGTGCACCAGTATTAGGGCTTGAACTCAGGGCCCACGTGCTGTCCCTTAGCTTGTTTGCTCAAGGCTGGTGCTCTAGCACTTGAGCCACAGCTCTGCTTCTGGCTTTTTGTTGGTGATTAATTGGATTTTCCTGCCAGTGCTGGCCTTGAACTTCTCAGATCTTAGCCTCCTGATGGCTAACATCACAGGCATGAGCCACTAGCACTCCACTGGGCATCTGTTTTTGCTTCAAGCTCCACTCTGCCTTCAGACCTCCTCCCCCTCCCCAGGAGTCCTGCAGGACAAACCCGCTCACTGGCCCACCGTAGGTCTATAGGAAAGGTATAGAGTGCTAGGTGCTGGTGGCTCACGCCTATAATCCTAACTATTCAGGAGGCTGAGATCTGAGGATTGTGGTTTGAAGCCAGCCTCTGTGAGACTCCTCTCTCCACTTAAGCAGCAGAAAACTGGAAGTAGCACTGTGGCTCAAACTAGAACACTAGCCTTGAGCTGAAGAGATCAGGGACAGCACCCAGGCTCTGAGTTCAAACTCACTGACACACAAAACAAAAGATAGGCACAGATCTAAGGCTGGTCCCTGGAGAGATCTGTGGCTGGAGGCAGAGGATGGGGCAGGGCTGGGGACCTACCCCATCTTGAGGCTGGTGAGCGCATCCTCCACCGAGCGCTGGTTGAATTTGACCATGTGGACGTGCATGTCTCGGTAGTTGCTGCGGATGTTCCTCTCGGTGCTGCCGTTGGGCACCGTGCCGAAGCGGAAGGGTGGGTACTGATCCTGAGGCCGCTGAAACTGCCGGCAGACAGCAGCCATGTGGCCCCTTCTTCCCAGCCTTGCAGAGATCAGAGCCCCAAGCCTCAGCCCCACAATCCTGCCCCAGGTCTGAGCCTGCGTAGTCACAGCACAAGGTCTGAGACACTTGTCCAGGCTACTCCTGTGGCACCGGAGGCTCACGCCTGCAATCCTAGCTACACAGCAAGCTGAGATCTGAGGATCTCCATTCAAAGCCAGCCCAGGCAGGAGAGTCTATGAGACTTTTATCTCTAATTAACCAGCAAAATGCCAGGAGTAGAGCCATGGCTCAAGAAATAAGAGCACAACCTTGAGGGAAAAAAAAAAAAGCTAAGGGACTGCATACAGATACTGAGTTCACACACACACACACACACACACACACACACACACACACACACACACACACACACACACAAATAGAACTCAAAGGTTCAAAATGGGGAGACTTACCTAAGGCCATCCAATGGACCTGGGTGATTGCTGCTCAGTCCCTCAGTAGACACCCCACCACCCAGCCATTTCCCCACTCCATCTGTAGCTCACATTCCCAGACTGATCATCCTATGCCTGCTCATCTGAGGTCTGTCCCCACCCTTGCTGTCCCCCCCCCCCCCACCGGGGCTGGCCCAGAAACCTTCTTGTCACTGAGACCCGACACGGTGTCTATGTACTGCTCCTGGATCATGAAGGCGGCCAAGTTGGCTGTGTAGCTGGCCAGGAAGATGACGGCGAAGAACGCCCACACCAGCACCATAATCTTGCTGGTGGTGCCCCGTGGATTCTCAATGGGCACCGAGTTGTTGAAGACCAGTGCCCACAGCAGCCACACGGACTTGCCGATGGTGAAGGATGGTCCCCCAGGCTCTGGGGGACAGAGGGAGGATGCTGGAGACCCCAGACGGCTGCCATCCTGCCCTGGCCCTCTTCCCAGACCTGGATGAACTCTTACTCTTGCCCTTGGTGAGGTTCTGGTTGTAGCTGACGGGGCTGAAGTACTCAAACATGAAGACGGTGATGGCTACCACGGTGAGGCACATGACAAACATCATCACCCACACTGCAGGGCTGTAGGGCTCTGGGGAAGGAGGCAGGAGGCTGAGACCTCAGCTCCACCCCCCACCCCCCCACTCAGCAGCTACCAGTGGGCCGGCCAGCCCCTTGGATGGAGACCAAGGGGCTCCTGATTCGTGAGACAGCAGAGCCCTGGAGAGACCCGGATGGAGGGCAAGCATCTGCGGTCTCCTTCCTTCCGTCCACCCTGGACCAAGTACACACATCCCCGCCTAAGCCTTCCTTTGCCCTCCACACCCCTAGTCTAGCCCATAGAAGGGCTGATCTTTCGGCCTTAGTCTTTTTTTTTTTTTCCTGCCATATTCTTCATCCTCCCAGTGTGGACACACGGAGGCACACGGAGCCAGAGAGAACCTGGAGACTCTCGGTCTCCTGGAGGAAGGGACGAGTACTGGTGAGAGTACTTGTGAAGATTATCCTAGAGAGTGGGGTTTGTCCTCTTCTCTGTAACTGAGAAACCCACTCAGAGAGGCTGGGTGACTTGTCTAAGGCAGCCCAGCGGGAAGGGCAGGGTTGGCATCTCACTCCTGCTTAGCCAGCTCTGAGCTTCTCCTCACAACCACCTGTTCACAGCTCCCCGCAGGTGCCCTCTGAGCATGCGAGGCTCCCTGGCTTTCTCCTCAGCACCTACCTAGGGCCTGGCACCGCAGTGCTGCCTCAACAATGCCGGGTTCCTGAACTGCGTGAGAAATGAGCATCTCTTCCCACACGCCCCACGGCTCCATCCCTGCTCCACAGCCCAATTCCCGGCACAGCCTGGGGCCAACCTGTTATCCTGGCTTCTGTCCCCTAAATGGTGCCGCCACCTGTCCCAGCTCCCTCCCTCTCCACCCAGGCTCAGACGCTGGCATCCACGTCACCCGCCTCCCACCAGCCTCAGAGACTCCCAGAGCCCGCACACCCCAAGTTCCATCCACGCTCCACCCACCAGGCCCTGAGCCCCTCTGTCCCGGACACGCCGCTGTCCACCCGAGCCTCACCCAGGAAGGCTGAGGGAGAGACAGTGCCATTGCTGCGCGCCACCATCACACTGATGCCCGTCTCCACGAAGGGCACGGAGAAATCCACGATCTCAGAGCGCTCCTCGTTGATCGTGAGGGAGCCGATGGCCATGTCTGCCCGCTTGTAGTACACCTGGGGGCCCAGCAGGGGTTGAGAAGGGGCTTTTGGGGGCTCCCAGTCCCCTACAAGTCCATCTAGCTCCACCAGCTGATCCCACTTGGGGTCCTCAGAGCTCAGCTCTGGTCACGTGACTCCCTCCAGGATCGGCTCACCAGAAGGGGGCTGAGCTGCGTGGGGCTGGAAGCAGCAGAGGAGGGGAGAGGGCCAGGTAGACAGCCAGGGGCTGGGGGGGGGGGCGAGCCTACCTCCCCGATCATGCCGTTCCACACTCCTCGCACCCTCTTGCCGTGCTTGCCGTTGGTCACCAGATACAGGTCATAGGAGAACTTGACCACCTTGGCCAGCTTCTTGAGGATGTCGATGCAGAAGCCCTTACAACAGAGCTTGGTGTAGGGGGCCACGTCCCCACTGCTGCAGCCACCACCAAGAGACCACGGGGAGTCAGGGCACCTCTCCACCCCACAGCCCCTGTCTGTAGCTCCTCCCAGCCTGGAGTGCAGGCCCTGCCCCCTGAGCACTGTGCGTGCACGGGCGTGCACACACATACATGCACACACACGCACACACATGTGTGTGCACACACTGCACAGCAGCACCCAGCTCATGCCAGAACCAGACCTGAAGGTATGGTTGCTCTGCCTGCGACAGGGCACGGTGTTGGGCACGCAGCCGCCCGTGCCAGGATCTGGGCTCTCCACAATGACGAAGGGCCGCTCCTCCAGCGTGGCTACTGTCAAGTGCCTGCTGTCCACCACCGGCTGCAGGGAGGTACTGTAGCGAGGCCACACTGGGTACTTCATATAGAGGACACCGTGATCCCAGCGCCCCACCTGCAAAGGATGATGGACCTGAACCCAGGACCCGCAGCCCTGCTACCCCTCCTCCGGGTGGTCCCGGGCAAGGACTGGGCACAAGCCCAGTCCTCTGCTGGATGCAGCCCCCGTGCTGCGGCAGCACACAGCTCCTTCCTGAAGCCTAGGCCGACCCTGACTCATCTTTCTCCTTCCCTGGAGCCTCAGCAGGAGACCCTGAGCCCACCCTCCAGGCCCCTCTCACAGGCAAGTCCAATGTGACCGCATCACTCCCTCCCAAGCGCACCTACCACCTCACTGAAGAAAACCCTGACAGGGAAAAAACAAAGGAGAGGATAACAGTGCTCAATAGGAAATGTACTCATTACCTTACTCATATAACTGTAACCCTTCTGTACAGAATTTTTACAACAACAACAACAACAAAAAAAACATTAAAAAAGAAGAAGAAAGCCCTGAACCAGGTGCCTGTGGCTCACGTCTGTAATCCTAGCTACTCAGGAGGCTGAGATCTGAGGATCACAATTCAAAGCCAGCCCAGGCAGGAAAGTCCATGAGACTTATCTCCAATTAACCACCAGAAAAACTGGAAGTGGGGCTGTGGCTCAAGTGGTAGAGTGCTCGCCTTGAGCTGAAGAGCTGAGGGACAGCGTCCAGGCCCAGAGTTCAAGCCCCATGAAAAACAAAAAACAGTGGGCTGGGAAGGTGGCTCAGTGGTAGAGTGCTTGCCTTGCATGCCTGAGGCCCTGAGTTCGATTCCTCAGCACCACATATGCAAAAAGAAAAAAGCCGGAAGTGGCGCTGTGGCTCAAGTGGTAGAGTACTAGCCTTGAGTTGAAGAGCTGAGGGACAGTGCCCATGCCCAGAGTTCAGGCCCCACGACCGGACCCAAAAAAAAAAAAGAAAGAAAGAAAAGAAAAACAAAAAACAAACAACACAAAACCCTGTGTTGAGACCAGGCAAAATGCCCCTTCCTGCTGGGCTCCTACTCAGTCTTCAACAGCCCACCTCTAATGTCCTGTCTTCTGTCCCACACTCCCCAGTTTCCTTCTTTGACAGCAGAATAAATTCCTGCCCCTGTGCTGATTTGCACACATCTGTCCTCAAGCATGGAGCGTTCAGATTCTAGCTGTTAGTATGTCCTTCTGGCCGGCCAGATGTGGGCTGCTCCCCCAGGGGCTGCCGCATGCTAACGGTGCTCTGCAGTACAGGGAAGGGAGGGTGTGCTCTGGGACCCCAGAGCGCCGGGCCCAGGCTCCAGGGATCTGGAAGGCTACCCAGTGAAGGAGATCTCAGCTGAGGGCTGGAGGGTGGGGGGTTGGCGCAGGAGGCACTTTTGCTCAGCTGTGGGCTCAAGGGGAAACAGAAGAAGAGGAAACCAAAGGCCCCCGGGCTCACCCCCTTCTCACCATCTCCCAGAGGCGGTGCCGATTGAGGGTGATCACCACCATGGTGGGCCGGACCAGGTACCCACCAGGGCTAAAGGAGAAGTCTCTGCCCTCCCAGGTGACGTTCAGCAGGTGCCTGTGAGGAGGAGAGATGCCAGGTGTCCCATCCCCCCCAGACTTCCCGGGGCCCTCCCTCATCCCCACTACTGCCTTCAGTGTGTGTGTGGGGTCATTTGTTGTGTAATTATTGTTATTACTATCCTAAATATTTCCCTGTGTCACCCCCACGATCCAGGTGCTGGAGATTTTGTCTGTTCCTTTCAGATGAGGACACGAAGACGCAGAGAGGCGACCTAAGTTGGCACCAGGCACGCGCCGGTGGAGGCGGGGCCGGCAGGCCCAGGCTGCCCGGGGAAGTGCCTACCTGTAGAAGGCCTCCCGGGCTGGCCCGACGGGCCCGGGGTGGCTGCGGCAGTCGCCAGCCGGAGCAGGCAGAACCCCATACTGGCGCCGGTAACCGTGGGCGCCCAGGGCCAAGATGGCCACACCGTCGCGGACCTTCTGGCGCAGGCTGAGACGCCAGCTCTCGGTGACCACGCTGATGAGGCCCACGGGGAAGGTGGTGGGCGGCGCGTCGGTGCTGCCCAGGGCCAGGTTGGGCACCAGCCACACGTGGCCGGGCCCCACCAGGCCCGCCTGGGCCGCCTCGGCGAAGAGCACCTCGGCCTCCTCGCGGGAGCAGTAGGCCACCAGCACCGGCGCGTCCACCTGGCGCAGCAGGCGCTGCGTGCGCGCGCGCGTGCCGCCCGGGCCCAGCTCCAGCGTGAGCACGTCCAGCAGCCGCCAGCTCAGGTAGCTGGCGTCGGCCGCGGCGCGCACGCCTTCCAGGAAGAGCGCGTGGCCCGGGTGCAGGCTGGTGATGACGGCGAAGGCGCTCCAGTCGTACTCCTCCAGCACCTTGAAGAGCACCTGCAGCTGCTGCTCCAGCGACACGCCCAGCTGCAGGAAGGCGGAGCCCGGCTCCTGCGGGCGGGCGGGGCTTAAGTCGGAAGGGCGGGCCTGGGCCGCCGAGCCCCGCCCACCTCGGCCTCTCCGTGCCCCGCCCACCTCGACCTCTCCATCCCCCCGGTGCCCCGCCCACCTCGACATCTCCATCCTCCTGCCCCGCCCACTTCGGCCTCTCCATGCCCCGCCCACCTTGACCTCTCCATCCTCCTGCCCCGCCCACCTTGACCTCTCCATCCTCCCCGGTGCCCCGCCCACCTCGGCCTCTCCGTGCCCCACCCACCTCGACCTCTCCATTACCCCCCCTGCCCCGCCCACCTCGACCTCTCCATCTCCCCCCTTCCCCGTGCCCTACCCACCTCGACATCTCCATTCTCCTACCCCGCCCACCTCGACCTCTCCGTGCCCCGCCTACCTCGACCTCTCCATCTCCCCCCGTGTCCCGCCCACCTCTGCCTCTCCGTGCCCCGCCCACCTCCACCTCTCCACCCCCACATGCCCCGCCCACCTCGACCTCATCATTCCCCCCATGCCCCGCCCACCTCGACCTCTCCATCCCCACTGCCCTGTAGCCTAAGAGATGCTCTGCGTTCTGGAATCCCTGCCCCACAACCCCTCCGTTTCTGCCTCCACGTGATTCCTACCCCCTCTACCCACTGGGATGCGCAGGGGAATCCTGCCCACACCCACCCAAGCTGGGCCACAGACCACACGCATCCGTACTATCCAGGAACTTTTTACAAATGCAGATTCTCCAGCCGCACCCCACCACTGACTGAATCAGAATCTTTAGGGATGATGTCTAGAATCTGATCACCAGCTCTAACCAGTTTTCTTCCAGTGTGAGCTAGCTAGTTTGAGAAGTGTTGGCCCAGATTGACTGAGTTTCAGAGGTGTAACACTGGGGTCTGCTTTTTGCCAGTGCTCAGAGAGCAGAGAACCATTGTCCTGAGAGCTGATGACTGGCTGGGAAAGCCTTCTCCTAACTTAAGACTCCAGCAAGAAAATTCCACCAAAGCTCACCAAATACATTCAGCACACACCTAGCACAGTCCCCTGCCAAGGGCTGCCCTCCCCTCGGACTACTACTACTGTCCCAGTCTTTTTTAAAGAAAGCGAATCAGGGAAAACTCTACAGACCAAACAACAGACAACTTGCAGTTAAAAGAGGGAGAGGTGAGGGAGCAGGTTAGAAGTTGCTATTCAGAAACTACACCCACTAATCACCATGCACGAACCTGACTTGGCTGCCAATTCAAACGAGCAGACTTAAAAATAAATGTTTATGATATTTATGAGGCAATAGGGAAATGTGAACACTGACTGAATATTTGTTGAAGTTAAGGAATTTTTTATTATGTTTTAGACATGATAATGGGTGATGGTTTAATTTTTTAAAGCTCTTATCTGCTGGTGATACATATTGAAATATTCATATGTAGAATTATGAGATTTGTGAGCTTTTGGCTCAGCTTAACACAGAAGAGGGAGACGTGGGTAAGGAAAAGGATGGGGTACATTCACCAAGTAAGTGAGGGTATATGGGGATTCACTAAGCTTTTTCATATATGCTCAGAATTCTCTATAACAAGCCCAGTGCTCATCAGCAGTAATCCTAGCTACTTAGGAGCCTGAGATCTGAAGATCAAGGTTCAAAGCAACCTGGGCAGGAAAGTCTGTGAGACTTTTTATCTCCAATTAACCATCAAAAACCCAGAAGTGGAGCTGTAGCTCAAGTAGTAGAGCAGAGTGAAAAAGCTAAGAGACAGTGCCCAGACCCTTAGTTCAAGCCTCAGTACTGGTGTGGTGGCGGGGGGGGGGGGGGGGGGGACTTCCATAAGAAAGCACTAATACAGCTAAAGCAGATCAAATCTGTTTTCTTCCTTTAACACCTTCACTGCTCCCTGATTTAGAAGAAAGCTTAACCAAACTTAAAGCACCCCTGTGGTCAGGACCCCCTCCTGACCCCCACTCCTCAGCCTCTCACTTCATCTCTCCCAACACCCTGTAGCCTCCAGACTTCAGAGTGGGCCTCATCTCTCCAAAGATCACATCTGACTGAGGCCCCATCCCAGTGGAGCCCACGCAGGCTTCCCTCCGCTCGCGCGCGCGCGTGTACTGTCTTCCTTCAGCACACAGACCGGCGTGGAACGGCAGTGAATGTGTTGGGCACATTCTCCCTGGAAGATGGCCAAGTGCAGCTAAGGCCAGAACCATGACTGCCTCCCCAGGGACCAGAACCCGCCCTTATTTTCCAACTCCAGCTGTACACAGGGCACAGCAGCCGATCCGGTTCCCCAACTGTCTCTGCCCAGCAGGGCTGGACAGACCTGACCACCACAGCTGGAGGAGTGTTGCCCACCTGCCCACTCTTCCAGACACACATGGACAACAGCCTGAAAAGTTGCAACATGAAACTATCCCCTCTTCCCCGCTCCACACACACACACTGATGCTCACACTTCCAGTCCTGCCTGCCGGCCCGGCCCATCCATTCTGACCACCCCTCGTCTAGACTTGGCTGGTCCTCAGCCCCCACCAGGATGTAGGCCCCAGGAAAAAGAGGGGGGACAGGAAGGCTGGACAGGCACCTTGGGAGTGAGGACCACAGCCGAGCCCCCGCTGATGCTGAGGATGGGCACGTGAGTCTGGGAGGAGATGAAGTCCAGGAGCTGGGCCACTGCCTCTGTGCCCACGTTGTCCTCAAAGACGATGCCATGGACACGGGCAGCGCCCAGGAGCCCGCAGATCTGGGTGAGGAGGCTGCTGGGGTTGGTGTTGTTCACCCCCACGGTGAGGGGCTGGATCTCCAAGGGCAAGTCCAGGAAGCTCTGGGGGGTGAGGCGGACACGAGCCTGGGCCTGTGGGGGCCCCGAGCTACCAAACACCACAGCCACTGTCACAGCCTGCTCACCCGGCCCTGGGCCTGCGCACGCTCTGAGGAGCCAGGCGAGCAGTAGGGCTGGTCCCAGGGCCCCACCCATGTCCACTGGAGGGTCCTGCAGAGGAAACCAGGACAGGCACAGGAAAGACAGAGATGGATAGACAGACAAGTGGTGAAGGCCAGGGTTAGAGAACACACATCCAGAAGACAGAGAAGAGAAAACCTCCCGCTTCAAGGACAGGCAGAGACATAGAGACAGACTGACACATAGACACAGAGAAAGAAAGAGTGGTTAGCAGAGCGTTCTTGGGGTCTCCGGAGAGGCAAGGGCTGGCGGGGACAGGAGCCAGGACAGGTCTTTTCACTGTCATTGTGTTGCTGAACAGCACAGGTGGCTAGAAAGCCCAGCCACCTGGACTCTTCAAAGCAAGGTGCACTGAAAATACTACCCTGGTGTTCAATAGCATGGATTTGAATGTGGGTTCTAATCTTGGACTACACTGTGGTCTTGAAGACCTCACTTAGCTTCTCTGAACCACAGTTTGGTGCCTGAGCTAATTACAGACTTACCTCATGATGCTGAGGGCATAGACAACAGGTTACTCACTATCATGAGCAACCTCTAGCGGGCTCACACCTGTAATCTTACCTACCCAGAGGCTGAGATCTGAGGATTGCAGTTCAAAGCCAGCCTGAACAGAAAAGTCCATGAGACTCTTATCTGAAAAAAGCTGGAAGTGTAGATGTGGCTCAAGTGGTAAAATGCTAGCCATAAGCACAAAAGCTCAGGAACAGTGTCCGGACCCTGAGTTCAAGTCCCAGTGCTGGTACACACACACACACACACACACACACACTCATACACACACATCTGTCAAACACAGAGCTCAGGGGAATCAACATGGCTGCCACTAGAGGTCCACTATGCGATTGTGCATCTTCACAACAGAAATACAGACAAAAGCCAAGCAGCAACCAATACTCTTGGCCCAGAAACTTATGCCCTTTGGGGCTGGCACTCTGAAAAATGGCTACTCAAGCCTTAGCTTTCTCATAGGCCATTCCTTTTTATTGTCTTTATGGCACCAAATTTCTCCTGTCCTTTTCTCCAAGGTCTAATTTATTTTATTTTATTTTTACTTATCTATTGCCAGTCCTGAAGCTTGACCTCTGCACCCGAGTGCTGAGTTTTTGTGCCCCACTTCTGGCTTTTTATGGTTAATTTGAGAAAAAGAGTCTCATGGACTTTCTTGCCCAGGCTGTCTTCCAACCGTGATCCTCAGATCTCAGCCTCCTGAGTAGCTAGGATTACAGGCATGAGCCACTGGCACCAAGCCCAAAGTCTAATTTTTTGGACAATTACTCACAGAAGCCGTCTCTACCTCTAATTCTAAGAAAGACAGAGGGCAGAAAAATGCGAGAAGCCACCAGAGAATATTTAAGAAACCTCCTGTTCTCCCAGAGTTGCACAAAGGATTTCCCCAACTGGGGACCATGGAACGAACTCTGCAGTTCAGACATGCCGCTCAGCATACGCATCCTGTGCACTGGGCGCTGCATGGGGAGAGAATGATATGCGTGTGGCCTGCCCACCCTCCAGAGCTCAGTCAAACCCTCAGACTCACAGGCTGCTCTTAGCACCTCCAACCTCCTTGTGCTAAGTTGCTCTCCACCATTTCCTGCCCTCGCTACCCCTCCCAAGCACCTAGCCTCTTCTAGCAAGGCCTTCACTCTGCTAAGGATAGAGAGCCAATTCACAGGAAGTTATAAAGAACCAACAACAGAGTTTTAAGATAAAGTGCCAGGTGGGAGAGCTTCAGGCTGAAAGAAACAGAAGTGAGAGTACTTGTATGTGTTAAAAAAAAAAAAAAAAAAAAAAAAAAACACCTCTCCAGCCAGGCGCCTGCTGGCTCACGCCTGTAATCCTAGCTACTCAGGAGGCTGAGATCTGAGTATGGCAATTGGAAGCCAGACCAGGCAGGAAAGTCTATGAGACTCTTATCTCCAATTAGCTACCAGAAAATCAGAAGTGATGCTGTGGCTCAAAGTGGTAGAGTGCTAGCTTTGAGCAGAAAAGCTCAGGGACAGCAACCAGGCCCTGGTTCAAACCCCAGAGCCAGCAACAACAACAAAATCTCTCTGCACGCACGGTTGATCTACGCAACTTTACAAATGGCAATGTGGATGGGATCCTAAGTCCTTCTGCTTTGGTGATCAGCTGAGGCTTTCAAATGATGCGGGCAAAGTCACTGCCAAGCTAGGCATCAGTGGCTCAAGCCTGTAATCCTAGCTACTTAGGAGCTGAGATCTGAGGATTGTAGTTTGAAGCCAGTCCAGGCAGGAGAGTTTATGAGATTTTTTTTTTTTTGGTTGTGGGGCTTGAACCACTTGAGCCACAGCACCACCTCCAGTTTTCTGTTAGTTAACTGGAGGTAAGAGTCTCACAGACTTTCCTGCCCAGGCTGGCTTTGAACTGTAATCCTCAGATCTCAGCCTCCTGAGTAGCTAGAATTAGTGTGAGCAGCCACCAGTGCCCAGCTGATGATACTCTTTTTTTTTTTTTTTTTTTTTTTTTTTTTTTGTCGGTCGTGGGGCTTGAACTCTGGGCCTGAGCGCTGTCCCTCAGCTCTTCAGCTCAAGGCGAGCGCTCTACCACTTGAGCTACAGCGCCACTTCCGGCTTTCTGGTGGTTTATTGGAGATAGGAGTCTCACGGTCTCTCCTGCCCGGGCTGGCTTTGAACCGCGATCCTCAGATCTCAGCCTCCTGAGTAGCTAGGATTACAGGCGTGATGATACTCTTTTATCTCCAATTAACCAGCAAAAAAGCTGAAAATAGAGCTGTGACTTAAATGACAAAGTACCAGCCTTGAGTGAATAAGCTAAGGGAATAGTGCCCAAACCCTGAGTTCAAGCTACAGTACTGTCAGAAACAAGCAGACACAACCAATCCCTGTGATACTCGCTGCTCCTTTGCAAGGCCTGTGGACTTGCCCCTGCCCACACCTCCAGTCCCTTGGGGTTCTCTGCCCTCGGGAAGCCCTAGCCTTCCTGCCACCTCTGTCTCCCAGCAACGAGATCTCCATCCAAACCAGCAAATACAAGAGCCACAGATGCATATAACCTGAAGTGTCCTTCATCCAAAATATGAGATACGCTGCCAGTGGAAATTACAATCTAGATATTGAAGACAGCATGAGAAAATTATGTAAGCTATTTCATTAACATTTTTGTGCCAATATCAGGGCTTGAACTCAGGGCCTTGCGCTTACTTAGCTGGAGCTCTACCACTTGAACCATTCCTCCAGTATGGCTTTTTGTTGGTTGTTCTGGAAATGCAGTTCAGCAGACTTTTCTGTCTGTGCTGGCTTTGAACTATGATCTTCCAGGTCTAAGCTTCTTGAGTAGCTAGGATTATAGGCAAGTGCCACCAGTGCTGGACTTATCTCAATATTTTTTTTTGGGTACGGTTATGGGGCCAGAACTCTGGGCCTGGGCACTGTCCCTCAGCTCTTCAGCTCAAGGCTAGCGCTCTACCACTCGAGCCACAGCACCACTTCCGGCTTTTTTCTTTTTGCTTATGTGGTGCTGAGGAATCTAACCCAGGGCCTCAGGCATGCAAGGCAAGTGCTCTACCACTGAGCCACCTTCCCAGCCCTTATCTCAATATTTTTATGTTGACTACATTCAATAACATCGAGTTAAGCAAAATCTTAAATTCCCCTGTTTCTTTTTTCTATTTTAAAAAAATGACTGCCAGAAAATTTAAAATCATACATGTAGCCCGACACCAAAGGCTCATGCCTGTAATCCTAGCTACTCAGGAGCTTGAGATTTGAGGGTTAGTTCGAAGCCAGCCTGGGCAAGAATGTCCATGAGACTCTGATCTCCAATTAACACCAAAAAAAAAAAAAAAAAGAAGTGGGGCTGTGGGTCAGGTGGTAGAGTGCTAGCCTTGAGAAAAAAAAGCTCAGGGACAGTGCCTAGCATGAGTTTATGCCCCAGAACTAGCACAGAGAGAGAGAAAGAGAGAGACAGAGACAGAGACAGAGAGACAGAGAGACAGAGAGACAGAGAGAGAAAGAGAGAGAGAGACAGAGAGAGAGAGAGATGGGGGGGCAAGGCAAGGCAAGGCAAGGCAGAGATCGATCTCCTACGTGGCTCCTATTTATTTCCTCCAGACAATGTGAGTTTGGATGAAGGGCCAGGCCCTCCCACAACCCCAAAAGGGCCTTTCTCCAAAGCGAAGGGGTCCTCTGGGGTATGAGGTGGGAAGAAGGGGAAGTCAGGGCAGGTCATGTCTCTTGGCAGGAGGCTTAAAATGAGGGCTGGGCAGGCACCAGACCAGCCTCTGAGCTCACATAACAATGGCAGACAGATTGAGAAATGCAAGCTCCGGTCTCCTCGGCAGGCCCGTGGCCCCTGACATGCCCTTCCCTCTGGCCCCTACTTCTCCTTTCAAAGGCCGCCGTCCCCACCCGTCTGTCTCACTATGCTGCTGAGACTTCCTGTGGCATCTGCTCTGACCTGACACAGGACAGCTGTTCCCTGGGGCCCCCACAGACAGCGACGTCTGAGCTCCCCCCTCTCCCATGCCTTAGCCTTCCCCTTCACAGCCCTGCCCACATGTGCGGTGGCCACACCAGCCCACACGGCCACTCTCTCCAGGTCCTGCTGCTCCCCTAAGCTGAACATCCTCTTCCTAAAAAGTTCTACCAAGCCGACGCTGGTGGCTCACACCTGTAATCCTAGCTACTCAGGAGGCTGAGACCTGAGGATCGAGGTTCAAAGCCAGTCCACACAGGAAAGTCCCTGAGAGACTCTTATCTCCAATAACCCGCCCCCCCATCAAAACCCGGAAGTGGCACTGTGGCTCAAGTGGTAGAGTGCTAGCCTTGAGCTGAAGAGCTGAGGGACAGCGCCTAGGCCAGAGTTCAAGCCCCACGACCGACTAAAAACAAAGTTCTACCATCCCTTAGAGCCCAACCTAAGTCCTCCCCCGACCCAAGGCCCAGCCTTGGACAACCAGCTCTTGAGGCCCCAAGACCAAGGTCAGGGCTCCTCTGCCCTTCTTCCCAGGTTGGGATCCTAGAGCTAGGCCCTGGCAAGAGCCTTCTACTATGCCCAAGGCAGATAGACTGGGGTTTCTGGAAGGCAGAGCAAGCTCTCATGGAGTCCTCTCCCCACCCTCTTGGGCTACACCCCTTTCACGAAGAACCATCAAAGTAATCTTAGCTGATTCCAAAAATAAGGAGGGAGCCAGCCGCTGGTGGCTCACGCCTGTAATCCCAGTCACTCAGGAGGCTGAGATCTGAGAATCACCATTCAAAGCCAGCTGGGGCAGGAAGGTCTGTGAGACTCTTATCTCCAATAAACCACCAGAAAACCAGAAGAAGAAGAAAATGAGGGAGAGGTTGGCGGCAGTCAGTCCTGAGCACCCTGGAAGAGCCCAGATGCCTCCAGAGACTCGGCCTCTGCTTCTCCCTGCTCCCTACTCTCACTCCGGCAGGTCTGGGATGGGGCCAGGCATGCACCCACACACTCACAAGAAGGGGTGCTAGCCACTCACTCTCTCTCCCAGGCCAGAGGAGGTCTGGTTTCAAGAACCAGTACCACTCACCAGCGGCACTGATTTCTCTGAGTGAAGGAGGCCAGCGTCTGCCAAGCAAGGGTCCCGCCTAAGCCATCCACTTTCCCACCCATCCCCTTCCCCTAGCCGACTGGGTTCACCCAGAAGTCAAGGGAGAGAGAGAGAGCCACGTCCCCCTCCACCTTGGCCCCTCGGATCGGTTCCTGGTGTTCAGTTCTCTCTGTCAGGTCCCCCCCCAACCACCCCAGTTCAGCCCCTAGGGCTCCCGTCCCCCCCACCCCTCCCCTCCCAGAAATTCTCTTACACTCTGGGCTGTGAAGTTCGGGGGGTATTTTTAGGCCGGCGATAAATAATTCATAGGGAAGGTGGCATCAGGCTGCCCCTGCGGGGCGAGGGGGCCCGAGCGGCAGGAGCCACCCTCACCACCGGCTCAAGGACACTCGCGCTGCGGAGGCGGCGGCGGCGGCCGGCAACTGTGACTCCGGGAGGGCGCGGGGACCCGCGCCACGCCTCCTGGTGGCCAAGCTGGGCAGCATCACGCACTGGGCGCCCCCAGCCTGGCTGCTGTCCCCCCCCCCCCTCACACCTCCCCTCTGGTCTCTGCGCCCACCTGCTTCCCCACGCCGGGTCTGGAGCTCACGCCTCAGGAGCTGGGTGGTGGCAGAGCTGTGGTCCAGGTCACCGCTGGGGCCACCCTGGGGGATAGAAGTGAAGCCAAGTGTCCACCGTCCAGCCTGGGTGTCCCTTCCACGTTCTTACCCTTCCACCATCAGGAGCTCTGAGCCAGAAACCAGATTTGGGGGGGGGGAATAAGAGCCGGGGGGGCCCTCTCCGAATAAAGCGCGTGCCCATATTTTCCAGAATCTCAGGGATCAAACCAGGACCCGGCCAGCCTCCCAGGGCTGGGAGAAGCCGCCACAAGTCCCTGTTGGAAGAGGAGGGCTGGGAAGGAGGGCGGGCCGACGGGGTTCGGCTCACCCCGCAGGAGTCGGTGGTTGCCTCTGTATTTGTTTGTCTCTGCCCTGCGCAAGAGCTCCAGAGCCTCAGGCTTTTCCTCCCAGCCCTCCCCGTCCATCAAAGCCCGGGGAGCCGCCAGCAGCCGCTGGTGCTGCCTGGAGGGGGGAGGGAGAGGGGGGCCTTGTCAAGGGGTCGGGTGTAGGCTCTCTCCGGGCCTTCTTAGCCCTCCTTTCCCTTGGCATCCTGGGGCCCCTGGGGCCAGGGCAGGCGTGCAGGGCGTTTGGATGAAAACAACCAATCCAAGCGCCTGCTCTGATTTCTTTCTTTTTGGTGGTGGTCCTGGGGCTTGAACTCAGGGCCTGGACACTGTCCCTGAGCTCTTGTGCTCAAGGCTAGTGCTTGATCACTTGAGCCACAGCACCACTTCTGCTACGTGGTACTGAGGAATCCAACCCAGGGCAAGCACTACCACGGAGCCACCTTCCCAGCCCCTGCTCGGATTTCTGGAGGTCAGAGAATGGGACAGAGAAGGGAAGGAAGGGTGGGGAGGGGAGGCGCGGGGCCACAGGCTGTCCCAGGCGGCAGACTCGCCCAGCAAACCCCGGGAACCAGCCCTCCACCCACCGCCCCCCCCAGCCTCCGCCTCCAGGTGCGGACCCCCGCTCCCTCATAGTCCAACTGGCGTCCAGCAGCAAGCAACAGTTGGACCGAGCAGCCGGGATCCCCGCACCGCCCCCCCAAAGCGCTGGGTGCCAGGCAAGGGGGAGGGGGAGGGCTGGGCGACCCCGGGCACAAACATCGCGTCCGCGTCGCGTCCGGGGTGACTGCTGTATGAACACAGTCACCCCCCACCCCCGACCTCTTCCTGGCCTCCTCCAAACCCCAGACCGGGTTCCAGAGGGGTCCCTGTGGTCTCCCCGAGTCCCGGAGCGGCTCGTCTGACTGCCCCCTCCCTCCCCTGCGGGGTCCCGGGTCTGTCTTCGCTGTCCTTGCCCGGGCCCAAGTTGGCCATGAAGTTGGTAACTCCCTCCCTCGCCGCGCCCCCCGCCACCCCCGCCACCCCATCACTCACCGGGGGAAGGGGCGCAGCGGCGCCCGCGTCCGGAGCCCGCGCCGGCCGCCGGCCGCCTCCCCGCGCGGCGCCCTCGCCCGGCGCCCCCCGTGCGCTGGCGCGCGCGCGCCTAACCCGGCCGGCGCCCGAGCCGGGCGCAGCGAGCCGGTGCCCGCCCGCGGCGCGGCCTGGGGGCTGCGGCCCGCCCCGGAGCCCGGGCCTCCATCTGGGGCGCCGGGCTCGTCCAGCGCGCCCGGGGCTGGCGCGGGGGAGGGCGGGGGGGAGCGCTGACGGCCGCCTCCGCCCCGCCCCGCCCGCCCCGCCCGCCCCCCGCGCGCCCTCCCCGCGCGCCCGTGCGCCCCGGCGCCCGCTCCCCTCCCCAGCCCCCGAGGCTCCAGACCAGATCGGCTGCCCAGCCCTGGGTTCAAGCCCTCCGATGGCCAGTGTGACCTTGGGCCGCTCGGTTCCGGGATCCTGGCTGATAAAGCGACGCCAGGGCCCCGGGGCACCCGTATTAGACTCACCCCGAGGGAGGTACGGCTTTTGGGGGGTTTTTCTTAAAGAACTTGGGGACTTGGCTAGAAATGGAGAAGGTGCGCCGAGGGTCGCGAGGCACGGGGTGCCCAGAGGGGGCCCCAAGGCCACACCTGCCCGCCATGGGGGGGGGGTGGACGGGGGGTGGGGGTGTCCCAAGGCTGCTGCCGCGGGGGAGGGTCACCTCGCCTCTCACTGCTGGGCTGGGCAGGGGTAAGCAGGCCGCAGGGCCGGCAGAGCCGGATCGGTGCGCCGCGCCAGCCGCCCCCCAGGCCCCCGCCCCAGCCCCCAGAGGCTCCGGCGCAGGGCGCGCTTCCACAGCGCCACCTGGTGGCCCGGGCTAGCCGGGGCCAGAAGGTGACCCTGCTGCCCCCCCCCCCCCCAGCCCCCAAAGAAGCATCCACCATCAACAGTGTATACTTTGGTTTCAGCTAGTTTATTTCCGGCATCCCCACCACCACCGAGTGGCCCTCCGGAGTCCAGCGGGAGGGGGAGGGCGGAGCGGAGCGGGGCAGCGTCGGCCTGCGCGAGGCAGCCAAGACCCCAGGCCAGGTGGGCAGTGGGGTGTCTAGGGTGTGGAGCGGGGCTCACGCTGGGCCCGGCCCTCTCCCTCGTTGACCTGGGCCGGGATCCAGGCTCAGTGTCCCAGGGGCCTGGGCAGGGATCCGGGCTCAGCCTCCCAACAGCCGCAGCATCTCCTGTGGATCCACCAGCTTCTCTCGGGGCTTCCCGGCGCGCCGGCCTCGGGACACCTCCTCGGCATCCAGCTTCTCCCAGTCTGAGAAGGAGACTGGCCGGACTCCTGAGGCAGAAGGGACACAGCCAGTGTGGTCTCCTCCTCCTTCACCTTCCTCCCAAAGAGTGGGGGGGGGGTCACCCGTCCCCCCCACCCAGGACCTCGGTGGGCAAGCCCAGACCTCGGCTTCTGAGCAGGGCCTGGATGGCCGCGGAACCGGGCCGGGGACCGGAGGGCAGCAGCCCAGCCTTCAGGTCCTGCAGCAGCTGCTGGCTGGTGAGGAAGCTGTCCGTCATGGTGGTGGCAATGACGCCCACGGGTCCCCTCTTCACCCATCCGCTGCAGTAGAGTCCTGAGAGAGCGAAAACAGGAGTGGCTGGCTGTGGCTTGGCCAGCCTGTGCCCCACCTGTACAGAGAGGTGCACGCAGACACTCGCCACAAACCTCCCGGTGAACCCCAACAGCTAGGCTCACGGTGGCCACTCATCCAGCACCCTGGATGCTTCTGAACCTGTTCTACTCTGTTAGGCTCCTTAGACCTCAGTTTCCCGGAAGCTAGGGGCTGGGGCCTGCTCACCCCCAGCCTAGCAGACCCTCAGGAGCATTTATTGACTGGAGAAATAATCAGAACAATTAGACCAGAAGTGGCCTGAAGAGAGAAGGCTGCCTCAGCTCCCATCCCAGCACTGAGCGAAGGGCCTAGCCCAGAGCAGACGGGTAAGCGTTTGTTGAATGACTTAATGACCACACATCTGGCCATGTAAGGGTAGGCTGGGTCCTGGGCCAGGCCTGCCCGCGAGAGCTTCTCGGTGCTTGGCACTAGTGAATGATGGGCCAGGAGACACAGCCTCCTACCACACACGCCCAGCCTTCCCACACGCTCACCTGGCACCTCCACAACCCGGCCTTCTGTGTTGGGGATGATGCCAAGTTTAGGGTCAAAGGGCACACTGGGGTCGATGGAGCGGCTCTTGTAGCCAACGCTGCTCAGCACCAGCCCACAGGGGAGGTCCTCGGTGTCTCCTGTGGGCACCGCCTGGGCGGCCTCCCCGACGTCCTGCGGGGAGAGTGGGGACATCACCAGGCTGTGGGGTGGAGAGGCCTCAGAAGGCGGGGGGGGGGGATATGGGGGGGCAGGGGTATCCTTGGGTAACGAGACTCACTTCCAGTCTGGTGATCGCCAGGCGGATTCCCGCTGCCCGCCGCCCATCTGGAGTGGGAAGCACCTGCTGGGGGCTTCGGCAAAAGCGGAGGCCCCAGGCTCGGGAGGCCAGGGCTCGGCGGGCGGCCTCCTCCGCGCGTGGCTGCTCCGTGGCTGTGCGCAGCAGCAGTTCGCTCAGCCGCTTCCTGGGCCGCGGGACCTCTGGCGGCAACATGGGGCACCTCAGGGCTGTCCCTGCCCACAGGACCCCCCCCCCGGGAGCCCCCCATTCCTCCCAGGGGGCCAGGCCGGACCCCTCACCCTTTATGCTGTCCTGAAGACCTAAAAAATCCTTAGGATCCAGAAGGGGCCGTGTTCCTGGTAACTGGATCATCTCCCGAAGCTCCTGGAGCGTGGGGTGGGAGTGGGGGTGGTCAGACTCAGAACACAGCCCCCCCCACACACACACACACAAGGCAGCCTGGGGCAGGAGACACCACCATGGAAAGTTCCAGGCACTGGGAATCCTGCCTGCTCCCCAGGGTCCCTCCCAGGCAGCAGCCACTCGAGGGGCTCTGATGACCACCCCCGCCACACACCCCCCATACATGGGGACCCTCTGCTTGGGACCCTGCCCCTCCCCCTCTGGTCCCAGTACCTTGATGGTGAAGGCCACTTGTAGGGGCCCGCGCCGGCCCACTATCCACACGGTCTTCACCTGACTCTGCCTCAGCACCTCCAAAGCAGCCTCTGTGATGTCCGTTTTCTGGCACAAAAGGAGGTGCTTGAAATCATCACACACTGCCCTGGGGAAGGGAACTGGCCAGTTGGTTTTGTCTCTAACCTAAGGCGGAAGGCTGGGGGGGGGGGGGGGGGGGGAGATGGTACCACGTCTCCCCCTGGTGGGCATTATGAGTATTGCGGGCAACTGCACACAGGGAGGGTTACAGTGTGTTGGGAACAAAGGAGGCTAGGGGGCTGGAGACAGAAGGCAGGTGCTGGCTCTTGGTGGGGAGGGAGGGATAAGCGTACAATTCCTGGGCTGGTAACCTGCTAGGAACTGCAGTAGACTGGACTCAAAAAAATTTGGCAGTGGACCACGATTCAAGGTGGTCCCAGAGGACTGCCTGGTAAAAGGAGAAACTAAGCCAAGGCCTGGAAGCGGAACGTGGAACTTGCAACACGCAGGAGTCAGGTCAGACTGCTCCGGGCAGGGGGCTGGTGTACATAAAGGTCCCGAGGCACACTGAAGTCTTAAAAGTCAGCTGGGCGCCCGGTGGCTCACGCCTGTAATCCTGGCTACTCAGGAGGCTGAGATCTGAGGATCACAGTTCAAAGACAACCTGGGCAGGAAAGTCTGAGACTCTTATCTCCAATTAGCCACTCAAAAACCGGAAGTGGCGCTGTAGCTCAAGTGGTAGAGTGCTCACCTTGAGCTGAAGAGCTGAGGGGCAGTGCCCAGGCCCAGAGTTCAGGCCCCACAAAAGAAAAAAGAAAAAAAAGTCCATGCTGCCGGGAGTCCTGGTTTTCGGGAGGGCTGGGCCTGACCCCAGGCCGCAGGGCTGAGCTCGGCTTGGCGCTGGGAGGCTGACCGAGGGCCAGCCAGCCTCCTGCGTGACTCGCCTCCTCCCCTCTACCTCCGGCCTCGGGCTCACCTCCAGGTGCTCAGGTGGGGTCAGCAGGATGCGGGCCACGTCCAGAGCCACATTCCCCTGCCCCAGAATCACGGCTGTGTCACAGTTCAGGTCCGGCATCAGCTGGGGGAGGGGAAAGGTCTTCATGGGTCTCTGGGCCTCTTCATTTCAATCTCCCCTGCACAGCCTCCTCCTGCCCGCTCCCCCTCCCCCTCCCCCCCCCGTGCCCTGGGGTCCCCTCCCCCGCAATGCTTGAGCAGGAGAGTCCAGCCTACCTGTGTTGGGGTGACCCCCAGCCAGCGTGACCCCTCAGCTCACCTCCCGGTTCTCAGGGAGCCCGTTGTACCAGCCCACAAAGGCCCGGGCAGACAGCACGCCGGGCAGCTCCTCGCCGGGAACCCCCAGGGCCCGGTGGTCCTCCGCCCCATAGCTCTGAGGAGAGAGCACAGGCCCAGCTCCCAGCAGCCCCTTCTAGAAGCTTCCACGCCCCCGGGGGCCTTGCACCCGTCACCTCTGGCCTGAGCATCCCCTCCCCTGCCGCCACCCCCCCTCCACGCACCAGCACCACAGCGTGGTAGGCCTCCTGTAACTCCGGCACCGTCACGTCCCTGCCGATGGCCACGTTGCCCCAGAAGGCACAGCGGTCAGAGCGGGCCGTCTGGGTGAACGTGTGGATGACATTCTGCCAGGCAGCATCAAGGGAGAGGGATTCGAGGTGAGGCGGCTCCGGGCATGGCCAGTGTCCCCCTCAACCCAGGGTCCCCAGGAACATCCCCCCCCGCCTCACACGCCTCGCCTCCACGCCCAGCATGACTCACCTTCACCTCAGGGTGATCGGGAGCCACACCAAAGCGCACCAGGCCAAAGGGCACCGGCTGCTTCTCGTAGATGTCCACCTGGGCCTGGGGGTGGTGCTGTGGGAAAGGATGCAGGGTTTTTGGGGGGGGCGCGGGGGGAGAAGCTGGGTCTCCCTCCTGGACAGAGCAGGAGAGTTTTCCTCTCGGGTGACCACCCGGAGGAGAGGAAGTGCTTCCCTGCATGTATCCACCTGAGGGACCTGGGGCAGCACAAGCAGCAAGAGGGGCTGAGGTCAGACCTCAGTCAGGACCGCCAGCTGTGAGGCTGCGGGCAGCGTGGGCAGCTATGGAGGGTATTGCTCTGCGCTGGAGTGGAGTAAGGAGCTTCCTCCCCTGGTCCGACGTGAGTCATGCTAACTGCCTTCCAACATTGCTTCACTTCTAGAAATTTCCAGCTGACCTGATGGCTGAGAACCCAGCCTTTGAAGTTCACACCTGCCTTCGTAGAGTCCCAAGATCACCCCACTGGAACAAGGATGGCCAGCCAAGAAGTGGAGGGGAGGGGAAGGAAGGGAGGGGAGAGGCTGGGGGGCATTCTCCACCCCCACGGAACCTCTAGGGGCTGCAGGGAAGGCACAGGGTCTGGGTGCGGTAGAGACCAGTAAATGCCAGGGGCTCCCTGGGTGCCCCGCCCCCCAGGTGAACTGGAGGCGCTGGGGAAGTGAGGGCAGACGGACCCTGCAAGCAGCTCAGCGCAAAGCAGCGGGGCTCCCAGGGTCCCACGCCCGGTGTCCAGGCTCATGCCAGTCCCCAGCCAATGAGCCTCAAACCTGGTGAGCACCTGTCCCCAGCCCCTCACCTTGGCCCAAGGTCCCCCTTTCTAGTCCATGGCCTGCCTGCCTGCCCCAAGTCCAGGCTGCCTCACCCATCCACCCCTCCTGCCTCTCCCCTTCTCTGGCCAGCCCATAGGTGACCACTCAAACCACCTCCTGCAGACCATGAGTTCCTTAGGGTATCGGTTAGGACAGCCCTACTAGTGGCATTCAAGGGAGGATCCAATGCGAGCATCTGCTGTGGCCCAAGTCACTTTCTCTGGTTGCCAGGATACAAAGGTCAGACTGCTCTGAACGTCAGCCCCTCCCAATCGCCCTCACTGTCATGGCCCCTGACATTCTGCTGCAGAGGGGCCTGCACTCCAGGTCTCTGGCTCTCCAAGGCCAGCTCCACGCTCCCCTAAGTGCACGCAACTCGCAAGTCCTCTGCCCGGTGTGGTGGAACAGTCTGGAATCCCAGCTCTTATAAAATGGAGGTAGGAGGATCTTGAATTCTAGGCTGTCTAGGCTATAATAGTTAAAAAAAAAAAAAAAAAAAAAAAAAGCCAGGTGCTGATGGCTCACACCTGTAATCCTAACTACTCAGGAGTTGGCAAGACTCCTATCTCCAATTAAACACCAAAAAGCAGGAAGTGGAGCTGTGGCTCAAGTGGTAGAGCACTAACCTTAAGCAAAAAAACTCAGGGACAGTACACGAGCCGTCAGTTCAAACCCCATGACCAAATAACAAAAAAAAAGTGGGGTGGGGGGGCGGAGCAGGAGCGGTGCCAGAGCTGGGCGCTAATGGCTCCCATCTACAATCCTAGCTATTTAGGAAGCCGAAATCTGATGATTGCCGTCCAAAGCCAGACTGCAAAGGAAAATCGTTGTGACTCTTATCTCCAACCAGCCAGCAAAAAGCCAGAAGTGAAGCTGTCACTCAAGTGAAGTGCTAGCCTTGAGCAAAAAAGCTAAGGGACAGCACCCAGGCCTAGAGTTTGAGCCCCAGAACTAGCAGGTATGTGAACACATGTGTGCACATGCACATCCACACACGGAGACACATACACACGCTGGGCATGCAGCTCGGTATGCTTAAGACCCTGGGTTTGATCACCAGCACCAGAGGAGGGAAAATCCCATAATTCCATAAACTAACCTCCTCCCTTCTGCTCTTCTGACCCTCCATCTACCTAGAGTCCAGTTAGGTAGTGGGCCTGTCACCTACCCCTCTCTCCTGGCTCATCAACCTCACATCCTTGGCCTCCTCCTCTCCAAACCCTGCTTCCGTCTACCCTCCAGACAGAACACGCCAATAAAAAAATAAAGGACAGGCAGTGTGCCTCAGGGGTCATTGAAAAAGCACTTTTCTAGCAAGCACTAGGCCCTAAGTCCAATATTCAGCAAAGCCCAAACTAACCAAACAAAAAAAGAAGCCCCATTATCTCCTGCCTAAAAGCCAATGCCCTGGAGCAGTGGGCAGCAGAATTCTGGTGCTGATCCCAGGGCACCAGCCACCGTGTTTGATCAAGTCTGAGCTGGGCCCAGAAATGTTCATTTTTAAAAGTTCTCCTGGGTGAATGCCAGTGCATCACACTTACAATTCTAGCTACTTAGGAAGCGAAGATCTGGAGGATAAAAAAATTGAAGCCATAGCCGGGCACCGGTGGCTCACATCTTGTTGGGAGCTGACAGTAAAGCTCAAAGGTCATCTTGACCCCTGTGTTCAATTGAAGGCACACACAAGAAACTGGCTTACTTGAAAGACACCAGGTGCCCGGGATTGCTTTGCTATGTCTGCAGAGTTTGTTTTACTTTCAACCAGTTGACCTTGTCTTGTTTTTACTGCACTCTGTTTTCACTGAAATTTTCCTTGTTTTTTTTTCTGGACTATAGTAACCTTATGTTACCTCTTGACTTCTAACAGTATATATTAGGGAACGTTGAAAATAAACGGGGCTGCAATCTTGAGCTGCAGACCTCCCAACCCCATCTTTTGTTTTTTGTCTTTTTTTTTTCTCATCCTCGCTCCCTAAATAAGGATTCCCGTTCCTTGCCAGCAGGCTCCGGCAACACCTGTGATCCTAGCTACTCAGGAGCCTGAGATCTGAGGATCACAGTTCAAAGTCAGCCTAGGCAGGAAAGTCTGTGAGACTCTTATCGCCAATAAACCACTCAGAAAACCGGAAGTGGCACTGTGGCTCAAGTGATAGAGTGCTATCGTTGAACTGAAGAGCTGAGGGACAGCGCCCAGGCCCAGAGTTCAAGCACCATGACTGACAAAAAAAAAAAAAAAAAAGAATTGAAGCCAAAAGTCCACCAGATCCAAAATAAGCAGCAGCAGCAAAAGGCACAACTGGAGGTGTTGCTCAAGAGGCAGAGAGCCATCTATGCAAGCAAGCCAAGAGAGCACACAACCCTGAATTCAAAACCCATTACCATTAAAAAACAAGAAGTGCCCCAGGGGACTCTTATGGGGTGGGGCTGTACACAGCACCCAGAAAAGCCAGCCAAGTCCAGTGTGGTCTGGGTATCTGGGCCCTGTCCCCCTCCTCAGCCCTCAGGCTCCCCTTCGCCCCTCAAACCCACATCTGCCCTCGTGCACTTGCTAGTTCCCTGAAGGGCACACGCCTCCCTCCTCTGGCCTTGGTCCACACAGGGTTCCCTGGACCTGGCACATTTCTGTTATCCTATCCTGGCCTGACACCCGCTGTGGGCTTTCAGACATGAGAATCTGGACAGCTCTTCCTCTGGACTGAGTTAGAGGCCCCTCTCTGTGTAGACCCTAAAATGTCCTGTGCCCACCCCCCTCCCCAGCCCCCCAACCTTGAGCACATGGTTCCAGTGCGCAGAACATGCTGGTGTCCAGTCCAATGATTACTAGGTAAGCAACGGCAGACTGGCCTGATTCAGACGGCTGACACCCAGGTCCGGGCACCTTCTCTGTGCCCAGGGTGGAGCCATGGAGAGCCTCCCCCACCGTTGTGCCTCCCCCTGGGAGCATGACGCCTGTATCAGGTTGGACATGAGGATGCTGGGAGATGCACTGCTCAGAACCAGACTCAACCTGAAATCAGTGCCCCGCCCACAGACACGGATGGAGCTAAGAACCCTGCCTGGAAGGCCTGTTTTCCCTTGCTCAAGGCTCAGCTAACACAGTGGCCCCCACACAAAGCCCTACAAGGCCTCTCTGATCAGCTTCCTGGCCTCCATCCAGAGCCCAAGCTATCCCCTTCAGGACATGGCCTTGAATTCCAAGCTGATTCCACAAACGAGGCCCTAGCTAGAGCCTGTGTGTGGCTTTCAGTGTGGCTCAATTCGTGTCCCAGGAAACCGCTTCTGATGGTGCCCACCTGCTTGGCTCACCCTGCTTGCCTCTCCATCATTACCTCGGCCACGGTGCAACCTGGGGGGCAGGCCCAGGCCGCTTTTCAGCAGTTTTCTCTGAGGTCTTCCTAGTTGCGGCACAGAAAGCCCCATGTCACAGCAAACTGGATACACCAGTGGGTCACTCTACTTTTCAAGTATTGGCCTCTGTGCATAATTAATATATTCACCCTTTCTTATGTCTCTCCAAGGCCCCAAAAGGCTAGGCCACTGTCTTTCCTTGTCCAAACTTATCTTGTCCCCTCCTCCTAGATCTCAAGGTCTACTGTGGTCCACAGTGGAAGCCTTGAGTCCTTGGGGAAGGGAACAGGCAGGGGGAGGCTCTGACTTGAGACCTTGACTCTGAATGGAGAAAAGCACAGGTTGGGAGAGGAGCTGTGGGAGAGGATGGGATGGTGAGTAGGTAATGGTCACAGAATGCCATACGGAGGGGGTAGCCTTGACATACAGAATGTGGGGGTGGGGTGGGGGGTGTTGAATGGAGACAGGAGAAAGGAGAAACCCACTCTATTACCTAGTCCAGATGGGCTGGGGCCATCTCAAAAGGCAAGCCAAAGGGGGTGGGGCTTGCCCTTCGTATTACCTTTAGCAGGTGTTGGGCTGTATAGAAGCCAGCTGGGCCGCTGCCCACCACACAGATCTGAGGAGCCTCTTCCTGCGTGGAGAACTGCTGGTAGAAACGTAGGGCTGCACAGAGAAGAGAGAGCGTGGGGCTAGGAAGGAGGCTCCGTGGTAGAGCGTTTGCTTTGCATACCTGAGGCCCTCGGTTCAATTCCTCAGCACCACATAAGCAAAAAAGAAAAAAGCCAGAAGTGGCACTGTGGCTCAAGTGGTAGAGCGCTAGCCTTGAGCTGAAGAGCTGAGGGACAGCGCCCAGGCCCAGAGTTCAGGCCCCACGACTGGACTCCCAAAAAAAAAAAAAAAAAGAGAAGAGAGAGCAAGACCAAGCTGACACGGTCTCCCTATCCCAAATCACAAGAGACGCACCCTCACTTGCATCTCCTTCCGGTTCCTCGAAGTTCTGTCACTTGCGGGGTCCCTTACTTCATCTGAACCCCCAAAGGCTGCTGGTTTTATCCAGAGCCCTATGCCTGACCCCTGAACCTGCAGCTAATGATGGCCTACTCTCAACCCTCATTGTCTCTGAAGCACAGTTCCTCATTATCCTTATGGGGTATCCTGCCCATCTGACGACGATCCCACAGACTCCCTATCACCCCCAATCCCGCCACTGTGGGTCGCCCCACCACGCCCCTCACCTTCCCTCTCCCTCCTTTCTCTACGGGACTCTGTACTGATCTTACCCTACCCTATCCCGCCTGAGATTTCCCGGTCGCCTACCCCCGTTCACTCCGTCTCACCCCGAGACCTCGCCTCGCACCGCACACACTCCATCTGCCCCCCTCCCCCTTCCCGCACCCCACCACGCCTGGTCCCCAGCTCCGATCCGACCCCTGCACTCCGCGCTCCCAGGCTTCCCCGCGTTCCCGCGATCCCATGCAGTGTCCTGCTCGTACTCGGGGTATTCCTGGCGAGAGGCGGTCGGATCCGAGGCCACGCCGACCGGTGACACCAGAACCAGAAGCGCGGAGCCATGCTCAGGAACAGCACGCAGAAGCCGACCCGCGCCTGGCCACGCACAGCTCGGGGGCGGCCGCACTCCGTCCGGTGCGGGGCACGCCCTCATCCGGCTGCGGACACGCCCACCCGGCTCGGCCCCGCCTCCCGCCGGCTGCGGACACGCCCACAGCCGTGGCCCGGCTCCTCCCGGTTCCCCCACCCCAGCCCGTGTCCCGTGGAAAAGCACAACTGTGCGGCTCCACCCCGAGCCCCAAAAGAACCCTGTCCCCCAGAACCCCGTCCATCCGCCGAGGCCCCCGCCACCCTCGACTTCCAGGCTCTAAGAGACTTCATTTCTCCCAGGTCTTGCCCCATCCTGCCAAATGCCGGAAACCTACATTTGGAGGAAAGCAAATCCCCATCTCTCTTTCAATAGCTCTCTAGGGAGAGAGCCAATTAAAAAGGGGCTTACTTAAGCCTCTCCGGAGGCCTTTGTCGCTCGCTGATGACGCAATAGGCTGCGCGCGTATTTCGTCTCAGCCAATCAGAAGTCCGGCTCCAAGCGAGCCTCCCCTCCATTGGGTAATAGCCTTCGGGAGCCAAGTCCGCGGCGAAGCGCTCCGGGCTGCGGCGCACGCCGGTGCCTCTACTCAACTCCAGTGCAGTTCCAGGCGTGGTTCCGGCGTTGTCACTGCTGTGATCCTGCAAGATGTTGTGCGTGGTGGAGCGCGGGAGGATATTGAGCCGTGAAGAGCTGGTCCCGCCATACTCTCTTCCCCGTAACTGGAGAAGAAAGCGGCGGGGGGTCGGGAGGGAGAATGGTTTGCCCCAGGTACTGGGATAAGACACTCGGCTAGGAGGCACATTTTAAGGAAATGCCATTTAAGAACCTAATACTTAGGGCAAAGAACGCATGTTTTAATACACCCTAGAGTTTTCGTTTTTGTTTTTGCTTTGAGACAGGGTGTTCGAACTCACCGTCGTCCTGCTCCAGCCTCCGGAGTGCTGAGAAAGTGCAGCTCCAGGAGCCAGAGGTTCAAGCCTATAATCCTAGTTACTCAAGAGGCAGAGATCTGAGGATAGCGGTTCTAAGCCAGCCAGTGAAGATAAATCCGAGAGGCTTATCTCTAATGAATCAGCAAAAAGCTGGTGTAGAGAACCAGTCTTAGATGAAAAAACTAAATGAGAGTGCAAGGCCCTGAGTTCAAGCCCCACTACCAGCACAATGAGGCCAGAGCACTTGCCTAGAGAACAGGAGGCAGTATCAATGGTGATCTCTGACCCATATGCCTGATGCTATTTCCTCCAGGGCCTCTCTCCTTTGAAGATACCTTAAACTCACTCTCCCAAGTTACTAGGAGTAAAGGCCTTTCATCTCTTACAGCACCAGATCCTATTTCATTATTATTTATGTCCTTTTATCTGAATTTGCTTTGTGTGGATATGTATCTTGAGGATTGGACACAACATCAGGTTTATTCCTGAGCTACCCTCCTAGCCCCTGGGTTTATTTTTAATTCTTGAATTGGGCAACACTTTATTCCATAAAAATAGAGTAAGAGGTATGATGATCTGAGCCAAAGGAGATTATTTTTAATAAACAAGACGGGCTGGAAGGAAGAGACAAGCCAGGTATGGTGGTATCCACCTGTAATCCCATCACTTGAGAGGCTGTGTGGCAGCTGTGTGGCCAGTCTGAGCTACGTAGGTACACCTTGCTTTAAATAAATTAAAATCAACAACAGCAAAAACCTTTTGAAATGACCGACTTTATTATTATTATTATTATTATTATTATTATTATTATTATTATTATTATTATTATTTTGCCAGTCCTGAGGCTTGAACTCAGGGACTGGGCACTGTCCCTGAGCATCTTTTGCTCAAGGATAGCACTCTACTACTTGAGCCACAGCACCACTTGTGGTCTTTTGTGTACTAAGGAATCAAACCCAGGGTTTCATGCATGCTAGGCAAGCACTCCACCATTAATCCACGTTCCTAGCCTATCTTTTTTTCTTTTTAAAGACAGGGCCTCACTGTAACATAGGCTTACCACTAACTAGTCTTCCTGCTTCACCCTTTAGAGGGTGGAGATTGTAGGTGTATGCCACCAGTCTTGGCTTAAGTTACGTTCCTTGTAAACTGGAAACAAGGAAATAAAAGGAAAATAACTGACTAGTTAACTTCAGGTTATTTCAGGTTACTTCATTTGTGAGAGGAATAAAGAACAGAAGGAAAGATGTTTTGCCTATTGAAATTGAAGTGACAGGGAAATTTGGCCATTGTCTCCCAATCCTGATTTCTCAGCAGTCAGACAAAACTTAATTTCCCCTTGGTGAACTTGAAAGTACATGACACCTTTTTTATTTTTAGTTTTATTTTTTTATTTTTTGTCAGTCATGGGGCCTGAACTCTGGGCCTGGGTGCTGTCTCTCAGCTCTTCAACTCAAGGCTAGCACTCTACCACTTGAGCCATAACACCACTTCTGCTTATGTGGTGCTGAGGAATCAAACCCAGGGCCTCATGCATGCAAGGCAAGCACTCTCCCACTGAGCCACCTTCCCAGCCCACCACTTTGATTTTTAACCTGGTGTTGGGGCCTCAGACAGGAGCTTAGTCTAAAACAATGGTCTCCTCTAATTTCTTTTGAACACTGATTACACACTTGTCATTTCTGATAATTTTTATTGAAGTATAGTAGACAGAAAAGCACACAAATCATAATGGATGGCTTGATGAATTCTCACAAGGTATAACCATGTAACCACCACCAAGACTGAGAAATAGAATAGTATCCCAGGAGTCCTCTGTGCCCTCTCCTACCAACAAGTAAATATTCTTTTTTTCTCTACTGTGATGTTGTATTTCATGCCTGTCCTGCAAACTATGCTTGCAGACCAAAGCTGTTAATAGTCCTGTTTTGTATGAATCACAAGAATTATTTTTGTATTATTTTTTTGCTGGTTCTTGAACTCAGCACCTGGACACTGTCCTTTAACTTTTTTATTCAAGGCCAGCACTCTACTGCTTGAGCCCTAGCTCCACTTCTGGATTTTTCTAGTTAATTGGGGATAAAAGTCACACAAGCATTCTTTCCTGGGATACTTTTGAATCTGGATCCTGTGATCTCAGCCTCCAGATAGATAGATGGTAGATAGAGAGAGATGTAGATATATGATTTTTAAAAATTTATCTGGGCTCTGGTGGCTTACACCTGTAATCCAAGCTACTCAGGAGGCTGAGAGCTGAGGATCCTGGTTCAAAGCTAGCCCGGGCAGGAAAGTCCATGAAACTTTTATCACCAAATTAACCACCAGAAAGCCAGAATTAGAGATGTGACACAAAGTGGTAGAGTGCTAGCCTTAAGTATAAAAGCTCAGGGACGGTGCCCGGGCCCAGAGTTGAGCTCTATGACCAAAAAGAACAACAACAACAACAAGTTTAATATTTTGTGACATGAAAATTGCCTGAAATTCAAATTTCAGTGTTTACACATAAAGTTTTATTGGAACACAACTATGTTTGTTTTTGTGGTTTTTAACATACCATCTATTGCTATTTTTTTTCACTTTGATGGCACAATTTAGTTATGGCAAGGACAGTATGATCCATAACACCAAAAAATATTGAGTATATGGCCCTTTCTAGAGTTTGACAACACCTGCACTAACCTGTTAACTCCCTGAGGGTGGGGGCCAGTTTCATTTACTCATTTGTCCCCAGAGGCTCATACAGTACCTGACTCCCAGTGGATGTTCAAAGAATTTATCTTGATTCTTGTGTAAGTGGCTCACACCTATAATCTCAGCTACTGGGAGATATAGGTAGGAGAATTGCAGTTTGAGGCTAACCTATAGCAAAAGCTTGAGACCCTGCCCGAAAAATAACTAAAAGCATAAAGGGTTGAAGGTGTGACTCATACTGAGCCTAGCTATTAAGTGTGAGACCCTGAGTTCAAACCCCAGCACTGCCCCCCCCAAAAAATCTTAATGGTAAAATGGTTATTGTCTCTCATGGAAGAAAGAGATGGAAATCCAGGGTAGGACACCTAGAAAGCTTTCTAGGGCTTTGCATTGAGCAATAGTATGTGATGGTTTTGAATATAGATTCTGGAGTCCCACACTGGATTTAAATCCCTCTTCAGGTAATACTAGCTGTGTGACACAAAGTTCTCCTATCTGTAATGTGAGGGAAAAATAACTCTTGTAAATATTAAAATTAGATGATGGAAGGAAGTGGCAGTGTGGCTCAAGTGGTAGAGTGCTAGCCTTGAGCACAAAGAGGCTCAGGGATCATGCCCAGGCCTTGACTTCAAGCCCCCAGGACAGTAAAAGAAAAAGACAGTAAAAGAAAAAAAGAAAGTAACCCTTTGGGGTGGGTGGCATGGCTCAGTTGATAGAGCGCTAGCCAATGAGCAAAAGTGTCAGGTGTACTGAGTTCAAGTTCTGGTCTCAGAACAAGAAAAGAAAATTAGATGATGGAAATGAAGGTGTGAAACAAGTGGTAGAGCACCAGCCTTGAGGGAGAGTGTGAGGCCATGAGTTCAAGTCCCACTCCTGGAACAAAAACATAAATAGTAAATGACATAAGTAAAAACACCTGCCACATGTAAATGGTAGTTATTAGTGTCATTGTCACCTCCGATCTACCTCTGCAAATTAGGCCCTAGAAATACTTCATTCACACCTATCGCCTTCTGTCACCTCTTGAGGCCCTGGTGTCCCCAATCCACATCCTCAGAGCAACAGAAAATCAAGTTCCACAGTGACTTAAATGACTTGTTCCTGGGGTCTCTATAGTACAGCCTGGGCTGGTCAGGGCCTCCTACTGCTTCCTATCCCCCCATTTAGGCCCAGATGAAAAACCCCAAGTCATTGCTTGTGTATTTGGATGGTTTAATCATTCGTCTAGAGTATGCATCTGCTGATCCTTTTCCTGACATCATATTTTTCATATGGAGTATTCACAGCTTGATGAATCACATTCCCAGACCAGGAGGGAGGGGGGCATTCTGAGCTACTAATGCATTTCAAAAGAGCAGCAAGAACATATAGCAAAGCATTAGACCAGGATGGCTGCCAAGCATGCCCTGTTCCAAGAGGGCTGCTTGGATCCCAAACATCTCTATCAGTGAGCCTCCCAGCGGGGAACAGATGGCACACTCAGAAGGCATGAGTGAAGAGGGTTAAGTGATAAGAACTTTGTGCAGAGGTGTGAACAGCCTCAGGAGACAGAGAAGCACCCAGAACCCAGCACAGCAACTGGGAGCCACCGCCAGGACAGGCCTTCAAGAAGCCCAAGGAGGGAGTCGTGTGGCAAGTTGTGAAGGGAGCAGCACCTGAAGGTGCTTAGGATGCTGTCAGGAGAGGACCACACAGAGGGAGGGAGAAAGGACCTGGAGGGGCAGATGGTAGCTATGCGGCAGAGCTGCCTAGGCCATGCTGGACACGGCGACACAAGCCTCTCCAAGGATGCAGTGTTGTCCCTCTCCTCCCTCTGCCCACCCAAAGGTTCCCCTTTGCTGGCATCTAGCCTCTCATCCTCAGGGTCAATGTGCTCTTCATCCATCCAAAGATTTAACTGGAAAATAAGGTAATTGTGTGCTCAGAAAAATGACTTATTGCTTGAAACCAAGAACAATATTGTCCCACAGGGGACATTTGACCATATATGGAGACATTTTTGATTGTCATAAACTTGGGCTCCCAGCATCAAGTAGGTAGGAGCTGAGGCATAACTGTACATCCCAGAATGTATCAGGCTAGCTACTCAGGAAGCTAAAGATCAAGGGTCCAAGCCAGCCCAGGTAGAAAAGTCTATGAGACCACTAAGGAAAAAAAAAAAAAGTCAGAAGTGGAACTGTGGCACTGGTATGGCACCAGCCTGAGCTAAAAAGCTCAGGGACAGTGCCCAGGCCCTGAGTTCAAGTCCCAGTACTGGCACCACACACCCAAATTCCAGAATGCACAGCAGAGCCAACAAAGAATTAGCTAGACAAACTGTCAATAGTGTTGAGGCAAGGAAGTCTCTGGCTTCCTGTCACAGGCCTGGCTTCCTCTGTCTCCTTCAGCCTCTACCTCGGCCCTTCCTTGTACCCTTGAGAGGGTCTAGCTCTGTCAAGGGAAGCTCCCAGCCTCTCTCAACTCCTCCTACTATGGGCTGAGATCTCATTGTGACAGTGGCTTAGTCTTCTGGGTCTGTCATCAAACCATCCTTGCACTGCTGAGCCCAACTCTTCATTCAAGCCCTTCTATCTCACCCCAGCCTCCTTCCCTTAATTTCCTTCGAAGGCCTTCTGGGTTCCAGAGTCCCATATCCTCCTCCAGCCTCAGCTTCCTGCCAGTAATTTTCTCTTCCGGGTTCACTGCTTCTAAACATCATGGAACAGCTTTTTCTGAAGCTGACCAAGGTCACGTCCAAAGCTATCAATGCTCTTCCTCCAACTGTCCCTGAGGCACTTGCTCCTTTCGCTTCCCCCACAAAATGATTCCCTTTTATCTCACTAATACTCTGGACCTTGGCAAAACCGGGTATTACACAGGCTCCCATGACTGAGAAACTAGGGACACTTGCCAAAAGTGACAGTGCCCTGTGCTTCCTGGGGCAGGGGTGGGGGCAGAGCCTCAGAGGGTACAGGAGAAGTTGTGGCTAAGCTAGTGTGTGGCTCTCAGGCACCAGGGAACCCCAGGCCAAGCAGATCAGCTCTTCTCCCAGCATTCCCTTCTGTCTTCCAGGTGACCGGGCCACAGAATCCCATCTCACCCTCTAACCCTAGCCTAGCTCCAACAGAGCAGCAGAAGGAATCTTGAACTGGAGCTAGCAGAGGCCAGCAACCATATTTCTTGCCCCCACACAACCCTAGAATCCCAGAAAAATAAAAAACAAAACAGGGCAAAGTGACCTCTGGGATGCCGGGCATGGCCACTGCCCAAGTAGAGGCCCTGCTGGGCCAGGGCTCCACCCTCACTGCAACCCCACCAGCTCAGTGATGGGCGGGGCGTGCACCATGAACTCCTCGTAGTGACTGAGGAAGAGTCTCAACCGAGCCAGGTAGGAGTCTTCATTGTACGGCAGCTGTTTCTCCCGGAAGAACTGGGACACCAAGGGCTTCACCTGAGGAAGATGGAGTGGAAGGGCTCTGTGCGTGCCAGGGGCCGGCCCTTCACCCACCCAGCTTTTACCTGCCTCCCAGAGGATGCTGGGAGGCCCCGGCTTGGGAAATGACCCAGGGCTGTGGTGATGGAGAACTCCTGTCTACTCCAACTCTACTACAGACAAGGGAAGGAGGGGATCTCCCCAGCCCTCCCACGGGCTCCCGCGGCAAGACAACTTTCTTAGCAGAGGGCAGTGAAAAGCACAGCTCCCTTTTGCCAAGCCCAAACTTCATGTCAAACATTCCTGATCCTTTTTCTTTTTCTTTCTTCCTCCCATCATTCTTTTTCTTCCTCCCTCCCTTTCTCCCTCTCTTTCTCTCTCTGCCTGCCTGCCTTCCTTCCCCTCCCTCCCTCCCTCCCTTCCTTCTTTTCATGTGTATGTGTATGTGCACTCCAGTACTGGAGTTTGAACTCAGGGCCTGGGTGCTGTCTCTACATTTCTTCACTCAAGGCTGGTGTTCTACACTCAAGCCACACCTCTGCTTCCAGCTTCTTTTTGCTGGTTAATTGGAGCTCAAAGTCTCATAGACTTTCCTGCCTGGGCTGCCTCCAAACCATGATCCTCAGATCTCAGCCTCCTGAGTTGCTAGGATTACAGGTGTAAGCCTCCGGTGCTCAGCTTCAGATCTGCTGCCTCATGTCACCCTCAAAGCTCCTCAAGGTAGGCACTGCACACACACACACACACACACACACACACACACACACACACACACACACACACACACACACACACACACACACACCCCTAGCAGACAGGGAAGGTGAAGTTCAGTGAACTTGCCAGAATCACACTGCTAGTGAGAAACCCAGTTAGCTCAGTTCTGAAGTTCATGGTGGCTACTGGACTCCCGGCTGCCCTTTCTGGGTGACTGTGACCAGGCCAGGCCAGTACAGGAGGGACTCGGGGTTCAGGTGGGCTCCGGGGATCCCGCAGTCCTCCCTCAGACGCACCGCGCATCCCATGCCTCAGCCCAGCCCTCGGCTACCTTGAGGCACATGTTGTCGGAGAGCTCGGGGAACAGGTGGTGCTCCACGTGGCAGCTGATGAGCGAGTGGCCGAACGCCCAGTCCAGCACTGGCAGCCGGGGCAGGTTGAGGACACCGAGGCTCATCATGTAAATTCGGCTGGGCTTCTTGTCCGGGGCAAACATGGGCAATCCAAGGTGCTGGGACAGACACGGGGGTCAGGCCGGGACAGCCTTGAACCCACCCCTAACCTGTCCCAGGGGTCCTGGTTGAGCCCACAGGGGCCCTGTGCCTTCTGCTCCCCAAATCCCACTCTCGTAGGACCTGATAGAGCTATGGGGAGGTTGGGGCTCCAGTGCTAACTCAGGCTGGGCCCTGAGCTGAGTCTCCCCCACCTCTAGGCCTCTTTCCCCCCCATCTGGACAACAAAGGACTTGGCCTGGAGTCTAGGCACACCCCCAAGACCCAGTACTCAGAATACCCGGATTGCCTGGAGCTTGCTTCACCTCCCTGCATGCCTCACTGGTCAAAACCCTACTCTTGCTTCAAGATCATGTTTGCATGTCTCGTGTACTTAATTCAACACTTGTATGCAGGAATCTCCTTCTCCACTAGGCCTCACTGCTGGAGAACAAGCGCAAGACAGGAACCTCAGGGGATGAAGTGATCATCAGCAATTCTAGTGTGCCAGGAGCTCTAACTCAGGGTCTCCTTCAGCTGGGGAGTAGGAAGGCTCTCCTGTGGAAATGGCACCCAAACCGAATGCTGGGCGCCTGGCCTTCCAGAAAGAACTCCCTCCCCCACCTAGCTCATTTCCTCTTGCCTGCATCATGGCATTGGCTGCACCCCCACTTTGTGCCCCACAGGCATCCAGGCAAGGATGGAGGCATGCTACCACTGTGAGGAGATGCCAGGTCCTCCCCCAGATGCCTCAAGGCTCTAAGGTGAGCAGGAAGGCAGCTGTGACAGATGAGTCTTGAGTTCAGCCTGTGGCCGGTGACCCTGGAGGGCTGGGGGGGGGGGGTGCTGGGAGAGCGCTCACCTGGAAGATGTTGACGTGCAGGTATGGGTGGACCAGCAGAGATCTGGTGAGCAGCATGCAGGCCAGGGCCGAGCTGGGGCTCCTGAAGCCTGACACGTTCAGGAACAGCCAGTACTGAGAATAAAGGCCCAGGGAAATCAGGCCTAGTGACCTCAGAGCCAGCCTCAGTTCCACCGTCCTTAACCGGCCTGTCAGAGGAATCAGAATCAGACAGAAGAGTGAGGGCTGGGTCAGGGCTGGAGTCCTCATGAGGGAGAGGCAAAAAGGGAAAGGCTGGGAAGATAGGGAGAGACAGCGCCCTGGTGGAGATGACGCCCCTTCTTCACGAAGCCTCTGGGCCACTGATGGAGCAAAGCCCCGGACAGCCTGCAGCAGACCCGCGGTGGGAAGGGACCCAGCCAGATGCCAGAGTGGCCACAGGGTTATAAAAGGGAGCCTCCAGGGGCTACTGAATTTCAGGCCCCACTTCTCACTCTCTTGCATGGGAAGTCTGAACAATCCTTCTCTTCCCTCTCTTCCTCCTCCCCCTCTTCTTCTTCCTCACTTTTCCCTTCCTCCTCTTCTTCCTCCTCCCCTCCTCCTCCCTTTCCCTCTCCTCTTCCTCTCCACCTCTTTCTCACCTTCTTCCCCTTCTCCTCCCTCTCTTCCTCCTCCTCTCCTTCCCCTTCCTCTTCTTTCTCCTCCTCTCCTCCTCCTCCTTCTCCCCTCCTCTCCATCCTCCCCTCTTCCTCCTCTTCCTCCCCCTCCTCCTCTTCTTCCTCCTCCCCTACCGTCTCCTCCTCCTCCCCTTCCTCTTCCTCCCCCTCTTCTTCTTCTTCACTTTTCCCTTCCTCTTCCTCCTCCTCCCCTCCCCCTCCTTTCCCCCTCCTCTTCCTCTCCACCTCTTCCTCACCTTCTTCCCCCTCCTCCTCCCTCTCTTCTTCCTCCTCCTTCTCCCCACCTCTTCCCCCTCCTCCTCCCCTACCATCTCTTCCTCCTCCCCTTCCTCTTCCTCCTCTCCCTCTTCCCCCTCCTGTCCTCCTCTCCCTCCTCCCTTCCCCTTCCTCTCCCTCCTCCTCCTCTTCCCCCTCCTCCTTCTCTTCCACCTCCTCTTCCCCTTCCTTCTCCTCCTCTTCCCCTCCTCCTCTTCTTCCTCTTCCTCCTCTTCTTCCTCCTCCCCTTCCTCCTCCTCCCCTACTTTCTCCTCCACTCCCTCCTCCCTTCCCCTTCCTCCCCCTCCTCCTCCTCTTCCCCCTCCTTCTCCTTCTCTCCCTCCTCCTCCTCCTCCCCCTCCTCCTTCTCCTCTTCTCCCTCCTCCTCCCCAGGAAGCAGGTGGACAAGACCTCATACAGGCATCTGGGAGTCCTAGCTGGGAGCTTGAACCAACCCACCAGCAGCTAAGAGGTTTTACTCAGTAAAGGACCTAGGACCCCTAGACAGGACCAATCATGAGCGAGCTCCCGGTAGCTAAGGGTGCTAAGGTACTGCTAAAGATGCAATGCATCCATCTTACACCTCTGAACAGTGTGCGCCACGGCGAGGATGAGGAAATCAACCCGAGGCAAACCTCATCAAGGTCAAGGCCGGCCCCGCAGCCCCATTCCTTCCCGCGACACCAGCCATCCGGGCACACCGTGGCATTTGTTCTCGGCATCTTGACAGAAAGCACTCTTCCAGCCTCATTGCTGGAGCCTCCAAAGGACTGGAAGCTCAAGTCACATGACATGAGTACGTCACCAGCCAGCAAGTGTGGCACCGCAGACCAGGACCAGGTCTGGGGAAGCTTTCCTGAGTGTCTTCTGGCCCCCCAAGAGCTGCTTCCACAAAGCTAGGAAGGGGTTGGGACAGCACATTGTCCAGCACCGAGCCCCAGGCTGCAACAGTAACTCACCAAGAGCCACCAGTGGGGTTAAGATGGGGATGGACAAGGGCGCGAGGAACATGTAGACGTAGCGGTTGAGGCTGGGCAGCTTCCAGGTGCTGGAGTCCCCCAGGCCCACCACGTTGGTGTAGCCATGATGCATCTTCACGTGGTTGTACTTGCCATCTTCGGCGGGGAAGGCTGTGCACACCTGGGGAGGCAGCCAGAGACCGTGGCAGGGGGAGGTGGGGCCTGGGGGAAACATGAGACCCCTCCCCTCCACAAACCCTGTGATCCCAGGGCCTTCCTCTCCAAGTAAACTCACAGGGGCAGCCAGTCCATCTGACGACCTGGCTGTCCAGTCTACACAAGTAAAGCTGTATGTGTGTGGACGTGCTATTATCTCACAAAACACTTGGCATCCTGAGGCTGTATCCGGAAGGAGCGAGGGTACACGGCCAGCCTCCACTCACCTGTGAGCAGACAGCTATGTGGCCTGAGGGTTTGTGAAGGGATATGAGTTCACTTGCCCCTTGAGGTGATGTTTTCACTGGCACAAATCCTGGATAGATTTTTCAAAGCCACTTCTAAGGAACAGCATGAGCTCTTTGGCTCTACCCCCTTGAGCCACAGCTCCACTTTCTGGCTTTTTGTGATTCATTGGAGACAAGAAGAGTCTCTTGGACTTTTCCTGCTCTGGCTGGCTTTGAACTGAGATCCTCAGATCTCAGCCTCCCGAGTAGCTAGAATGACAGGCGTGAGCCACCAGCGCCCAGCTTTCTTTTGTTTCTGAGACATGGTCTCATACTAAATTTGTCTGGGTTGGCTTCTCAATCCTCTTGCCTTCCCTTCCCAAGTAGCCTGGATTACAGGCCTGTGTCACCATGCCCAGCTTCATACAGTTTCATAAAGTTACATGACTTTACCAAAAGCAAAACAGGGGTTAAAAAAAAAAATCTCAGGACACAGGGCTATTCCTGCCAAAAAGCGACTGCTTCTGTTTCCAGCGTTCTGATTTATCCTAGGCTACCTCATGGTCAGGTGAAGGAGTCTTTGAGAGAAACATCTGGCAAAGAAGAGAAAAGAGTCATAAGCTAGCAGGGAACTTTTGCCTTCCTCACTGGACTAAATGTGAGAAGATAAGAAGGCAGAGCACGGGGTGGGAGGAACAGGAGGAAGGGGAAAGGTGGGGTGACAGGAGGCTGGAGGAGGGAGCATCTCTGGATGGCTCAGATGTGGCCAGGTGTTGGAGTTGTGACACCGGCTCCTCCCCCCTCTTTATATCACGGGACACATTATGCAATTAGCTGCAAAAGATGGAGGCCTCGGTGCTTATACCTGCGGGGCAAGGCAATTACCCAGCAGCACTGGCGGCTGCAAATGTCCTGCGGGGAGGGGAGAACTCTGGCCACACTTGGCCCAGGGCTGCAGAGAGGTGCATAGGCCCCAAAACAAAGAAGGATGCCCGGGCCAAGTTTACTACCGCAGGTAGATGCTCAGATCCAAATCGCCCTCAGGATGCACACCCTCTGTCAGGAGTTTGGAGAAAGGCACCCATGCACGTCGGAATTCAGTGCATCCCGAATCCCGGGCTCCACGCGCCACCCAGCCCCGGCTGCCCACCTGTGTGAGCACACACTCACAATGTACAAACCCGCATGCCTGCACAGAATCCCGAGACTGCCCACCTCGCCTGGACTCACCTCCACAAAGAAAAGCATCCAGAGCTTACTCCAGCGTTTGGACTGGGTGAGGGCACTGTGCGTGGCCAGGTGACTGCCCTTGACCGTCAGCGTGGAGTGGCACACCCCCAAGATGGCAATGCCGGTGGCAAAGAGCAGGACGTTCTCAAAGCGCAGACACAGGAACCCTGCCAGGGGAGGGGGAAAGTGAAGGGGGGCAGGGGCAAAGGACAGCACGGCTCCCAGATCTTAGCCATCTGAGCCCGGACAGACACTCACTACAAAGTCCCAGGCCGGAGTGGGTTTAGTTTGGGGGCTGCCCTAGGCAGGTATCCTTGTGATTTGGCGGGAGGGGGGGATGTGCCCCAGGGAGCACAGATAGAGCCCCAGGTCTGGCCAAGGAGACTGGGAGGGTCACCACCCTGACCCCAGCAGGGGCAGAGGTGAGGCTGGCTGACTCCAGATAGGACAGAGAGGTCCAGGGGGACCCTCCCACGGGGGACCCCCCCCTCCACACCACCCCCTCCCCTGCTCAGGCCTCCCCACCCCTCCCCACTCCCCTCCCTGACCCCTTCTAACTTTTTCCTCCGCCACCTTCCAGCCCTCACTTTCTCCCTGCCCCCTCCCCAGTGCTCAGCACCTCTGGGGACCAGGGCTGATCACCCCAAACCCGGACTGGGCGGTGGGGGGGGGGGGGCTTGAGTTAACCCCTTCCTCCCCGCCCCGCCGTACGCCGCGGGCCTCACCGGCTGGCACGGCCAGGAGGCTGAGCGCCAGGATGGCGCAGTCCACGCCGCGGCGCTGCCACCACGAGCTCGCCCTCACCACGCCCTGCACCTGCCGCTCCAGCTCGGCCAGCAGCGCCCGGGCCGCGGCCCCGCCGGCCCCGCCGGCCCCGGGGTCCCCGTGCGCCCCGCCGGCCCCCGGGGGCGCGCGGTTGCGCGCGGGCTCCATGCGCTCCCGGGACGGACGCACGCGCAGCGCCGAGCACTGCAGGGCTCGGAGTGACCCGCGACCCGCGGCGTCGGCTGCGGCACCGCCGGGGGGGGGGGGGGGGGCGGGGAGCGGGCGGGGCGGAGTCACGCGGGATGCCCGCCCCCCCCAGTCACCAGGGGAGGCAGGGCGCACCCAAACCAGCCCCCAGCAGCCGGGGTGGCCGGGCTGGGGCGAGGAGGCCACGCTGGGGAACAGGAAGGGGAGGCGAGATCAGAGACACCCCCCTTCCGGGGGACAGGCCCCCAAGGTCTTCCTCCCCCTCCTCTCCTCAGCTGATCCCCCGGCTCTGAGTCCTTCTCGCAAGGGCATCTGGGGCTGGGGCATCGGTCCCTCCCGCCTCTCTTCAAGGGACCTTCCTGGCTCTGCCCCTTGGGTTCAAGCAGGGTCTTGGGGTCACCACCACCCTCCCCCAGCAGTGCTTGGAGAGCCTCCCCTCCAGTGTGGCCTTCGCAGAAGGCAGCCGTGGGGACGGGTCTCTGGGGTCCAGTACTACTTGGGAAGAGACAGAAGCCACCGTTTCTGAGCCAGGAACCGATGGCTCCCAGCTGGAATCCTAGCTTCTCAGGAGGCTGGGACCTGAGGCTGGAGGTTCCAGCCTCTGTGGGACTCTTTATCTCTAAGTCTGTGAGGCTTGGAGAAGTCTGTGAGACTCTTGTCTCTGATGAACCAGCAAAAAGCCCAAAGTGGAGATGTGGTTCAGGTGGTAGAACACCAGCCAGGAGAGAACATGAGTCCCTTGAGTTCAAGCTCCAGTACCAGCACACAGAATCCCGAACACCTGGCATGCTGGACGGGGGGAGGGGGAGCATTCTCAGCAGGAGACCATTGGGAAGGGAAACTGAGTTTGTGTTGTGTGTGTGTGTGTGTGTGTGTGTGTGAGGGGGGGGGTAGATGAGAGTAATGATTCTTTTCCTGGGGTTCTCTCAGGCCTCTCCCTCAGATTTATATGAAAAATAAGATTTCTTCTTTTCTTTGGTCTCGGGGCCTGAACTCTGGGCCTGGGCGCAGTCCCTCAGCTCTTCAGCTCAAGGCCAGCCCTCTACCACTTGAACCACAGTGCCGCTTCTGGCTTTTTCTGCTTATCTGATACTGAGGAACCGAATCCAGGGCCTCACACATGCAAGGCAAGAATTCTACCAATGAGCCACCCTCCCGGCCATAAAAAGTTGGATTTCTTCACCAGGCAGTGTTCTAAGGAACTTACAAGGGCTGAGACCAATTCTGAGCACGCATGCATTTTGTTCCGGGTGACTCGGTTGGCAGCATGGAGCACAGGCGTGGGCTGTGAGCAGAGCTAGGAGGAGCACAAGAAAGCGGACTCACAGGTCCCCCTGGCCACGGGGCCAGCGGCAGAGCAAGTGCCCATGGCCAAGGACACATTGTCCTGCCAGCTGCCACCAATGTCTGGGAGACTCCTCTCCCCCATCACATCACTCCCCCCTCCCCTGCTCACAAAGGGGGGGGGATGGACTGCTCAGGCCTGTGGGGGGAGAGGCTTGGAGGTGGGGGTTGGCCTCCATCCATCTAGGCTGTTTTGATTCCCCACACAAAGGAGCCTAGAGGGCCCAGGAGCAGGTCTGGGCAGGTTCCTCCACACTGCTCACAATGAGCTACTGGCCAGCTACTACCAGAGACAGCCAAATCTGGAGGCACCCCATTCCCCCTTTCCCCCACAGCCCCACTTCCGTCCTCACCCAACCCCTTACTTGTTTACATGAGACTCCACATACATGAAGAACGTGGCCAGTATCACTAGCTGTGTCCTTGGAGGAATTACTCAACTTCTCTGAACCTCCCTATTATGTATACTGAAAACCAGTCATTTAAAGGGGTGAGACAAATATCGATGAGAGCTTTGTTATGCTTGGAGCTGGTGGCTCACTCCTGTAATCCTAGCTATCCAGGAGCATGAGATCTGAGAGCCATGGTTCGAACGCAGTCCAGACAGCAAAGTCTGTGAGACTCTTACCTCCAATTAAATCACCAAAACAGCCAGAAGTGAAGCTGGGGCTCAAGTAGTAGAACACTAGCCTTGAGCAAACCAACTAAATAGTAACACCCTGGCCCTGAGTTCAAGTCCCTGTACTAGCACGAAAGGAAAGAAAAATAGCTTTTTTTTTTCTTTTTTTTGCCCATCCTAGGGTTTGAACTCAGGGCGTGAGTGACGTCCCTGAGCAGCCACAGCTCCACTTCTGGCTTAACTAGAGGTAAGAGTCTCATAGACTTTCCTACCCAGGCTAGTTTTGAACCCCAGTCTTCAGATCTCACCTTCCTGAGCAGCTAGGATTACGGCGTGAGCCACGGGTACCTGGCCAGCCTTGTTGTTTGACTCCTAGGCTCATCCCTCTGAAAGCTATCATCACCGTCACGGATATTTGATCAAATATACACCCTTTACACCTGGGGCTGTAGTTGCCAGTTGTTCGTTGCAGTCTCCCAGCTCAGCTCTATCTGCGACCAGCGACTGCTCTCCGACCTCTGCCCTCCAGTGGTCAGGGCCTGCCCTTTCTTACCTCTAGGTATCAATTTCCAGGCTCACTGTTTATACTCCTGGCTGCCCCTCCCTCACTCATCCTCCGGGCTTCTGGGACTTCAGTCAGCACTTCGAAGCTCTTCCAGTGTTCTTGTGTATTTTGCTTATGCAACCCACTTTATTGAACGTCTGCTCTGTGCCAGGCATTCTGGCTTTCTGTCCTCTCCTCTGACCTCAGCCTCTGCCAGTGGTTGGCAATGCTACTTGGCGACGAGGCCTCTCTCTGACCCTGCAATCCAGCCATAGGAGCCCCTCCCTGTGTTTGTGTTGACTGCCTGTATTAGTCAGGATAAGTAATGCCAGTGGCTACAACAAACATCCCCAGTATCTCAGTGGCGAAAGACAACGCAGGGTTGTTTCTAACTCGCGTCACAGTGCAGTATGGATCAGATGACCCTTCTCTGAATGGTGACAGGGTGATCGGGCCCTATCCATTTTCGGGTGACCCCATCTCTAATCCATACAGCAGAGGAAGGAAGAGCAGGGGAAGCTCCCCTGCCCCCCTCCCAGCTCATCCACACGCAGCTGTGGAAACAGAGCCTTCCTGTATGCCAGGGGGCAGGGGCAGAATGGTGGCAGAGTCTGCATCTCACTGGCAGCGCAGAGGACTTGCTGAGGGCCAGGACCCTGCCCACGCCTCCCTCCTGCTTCCAGGAGGCCCCGCTATAACTGCCCATCTGTTCACACACACACACCTGCATTCGCCCGGCCATCCGTGTGCAGGACCGAGTGTGTGTGGCCGAGAACAGGCTGCCTGGAGCAGAGGGACGGGCTCCTGGCAGAGCGCAGGTCCTGCTGTCATCCTAGCCACTTGGGAGGCGGAGATCTGAGGATCACAGCTCAACGCCAGCCGGGGCAGGAAAGGCTGTGAGACTCAACCACCAAGAAAAAAGCAGACGTGGAGCTGTGGCTCAAGTGGTAAAGTGCCAGCCTTGAGTGAATAAGAGAATGAGCTAAGGCACAGCACCTAGGGCTTGAACTCAGACAGACACAGAGAGAGACAGACAGACAGACGGAGAGAATATGCAAATCTTCCCTGTTTGGGGTCCTCTGGTGCCTCACAGTGCCTGGCAACACCGTGGTGTTTGGCAGACATTCATGAATAAAGAAACACACAAACACATGGAGACTGAGAAATGAAGGGCTCAGAGATATTGGGGGGGTGCTGTGGTTTTAACTCGGGCCTGGGCACTTGCTGGGCAGACCTGCCTGGACAGTAAGCCTCCTATCTGTACTTCCCCTGTGGCCAGGATGGCAGGTGTGCATCACCGTACCTCGCTCTTGGTTGAGATTGAGTTTTGCATACTTTTTTTTTTTTGGCCCATGCTATTCTAGAACTGAGAACCCCTAACCGCTGCCTCCTAAGTAGACAGGATTACAGGAATGATTCATTATGCCCAGCTCAGGAGCAAAGGTTTTGTTTTTTGTTTGCTGTGTGTTTAAATGGTGAAGAAAACATGGTCTGAACTTGAGTCACACCAGCCCTTCCTGAAGGACCTTTAGGGGAGGGGATACTGCCTACCAAGACCCAACAACTAGCTAAGCTTGGGCCGCCCAGGCCATGGCTGGACGGGGCAGATGATGCAATGTGGGATTTGCCCTGCGGGGTCCTGCGGAGCTCCCCTTCCTGGGACAGCAGCATGACCCTTCTCTCTGTGATTCACAGCTTTATGAGCTAGGATTCATGGGGTTAATTACTGTTGTGGCTGGGCTGGGGTAGGCCGGAGCCTGCCCTGGCCTAGGGGATGGGGGGGCGGGGAGCCAGGACCCTGGGAGGCGTGAAGGGCTGGTACAAAGCTAGGAAGGACACACGAGTTCGGAGGTACCTCCAGCCAGCAGGTGAACCGTTTCTATGCCCTAAGCCAGGCTGCCAGGGTCTCAATCCCTTCCTTATCTACACCCGCTTGCCCCCCCCAACTCATCAAAGGCCCAATGAGGCAGCAGCTCCCAGGCAACTGGCATTATTCACAGGGGTGGGGCTAGGAGAGCCCAGAGCTGAGTGGCCCAGCCTGTGGCTCTCAGATCCCAGCTGGCTGAGAGGGGGCTGGCACTCTGCGACACTCTGCGGCCCCAGCAACTCAGGGGTATCCCAGTGTCCTCTAAGGACCGTCCACCTCTGGCTGGCACGGCTGCCCTCAGCCCCCAGCCGGCCTCCCCAGGCTGTACCATTCTTCAGGGACCAAGCCAGGTGAGTGATGGCCGGAGGGGCCATGGTGGGGAGTGGGGGGAGAGCGGGGAGGGAAGGGCAGGGCTGGAGCTGGCGGGGCTCTGCCTGAGGCTTCATGCCTGCCCTCTCCACTTTGCAAAGAAGGAAACTGAGGCTGAGGGTACATCTCCAAGTTAGGATCCTGAAACCCAGCGTTAGAAGCCAGGCGCTGGTGGCTCGCTGGGTGTAATCCTAGCTACTCAGGAGGCTGAGGTCTGAGGATTGCGGTTCAAAGCCAGCCTGGGCAGGAAAGCCAGTGAGACTCATCTCTAACCACCAAAATGCCAGATGTAGAGCTTTGGCTCAAGCAGAAGAACATTATCCTTGAGTGAAAAACTAAGGGACAGTCCTACCAGGCCCTGAGTTTAGGATCCAGTACTAGCACAAAAAATAAAAATAGAGTGTTGGGTCTGGTAGAGCCAGGGTCAGGGCCAAGGCTGCAATTCTTGCAGTGTGAAGGCAAACCAAGAACAGTACCTATAGCTAGGCTCTGGACTCAGACACAGTCAGGTTCCAATCCTTGCTGTGTAACTTTAGGTATGTGGTGTAACCTCGCTGAGCCTCAACCCTGAAGAGAGCTATGCTGGGACCATTGTAGTTACCATGGTTACAGGCACACGATCAAGGTCAAAACTGTGACCAATAATGCGGCTCCTTGTGCTACTATTCTTTTGACACAGTTTAAGTCCAACATATAGTTGGTATTGATCATGATAACAATCAAGGGCTTCTTTTCCAGCAAGAAGACATGTATGTACGTTCTCTCTCTCTCTCTCTCTCTCTCTCTCTCTCTCTCTCTCTCTCTCTCTCTCTCTCTCTCTCTCTCTCTCTCTCTTGCATACACGAGTGCTTACGTACATGGGTGGCTGTGTGCGTGTGTGCACAGGTGTACAGCACAGGTCTTGGAGCTGTGACAGCCCCCTCCCCCCCCCCTCTGCGCTATCCTCCAGCTCCGACTGCACAGAAGTGTGGTGGGCTGAGAATGGGGATTTGGGTGCTACCCAGTGCGTCAGCTCTCTTCCACCAGCTCCAAAATGCCCAGGCTTGGCCGATGCCCACGAGCTCTCCCTATCTCCAGATTCCTGTCCACCCCGCTGGGGCTCAGGCCCTGAGCTCCGTGCGTTACTTTCATCCTCACGCCTGGCCTGTGGTCGGAGCGAGATTCTCCTCACTGGCAGGTGGAAACGCGGAGGCTTGGAGGAGAGTTCATCTTCCCAGTGCGGCATAGCAAGGCTGTGTCTTCAGCCACACAACCCCGGCCCCAAGGAAGAACCCATCCAGCCCTCGGTAACCTGGGGGCCAGCAAATGTGGATCTGTCCCCACCCCTTCTCTTAACTTCGGAGCCCATTTCTCCCCCTGCCTACCCTTCCTCAGGACTAGAGTCCCTCAAAAGCTAGCCACTCAGAGAAAGGAGGAGGGGCTTCCTGGGATCCCAATTTGTATAATGAGGGCTAGGGGGTGAGGGAGGTAGGGTGTCCAGGAGTTTTTGTTTTGTTATGTTTTGTCAGTTCTGGGGCTTGAACTCAGGGCCTGGGTGCCTGCAGTCCCTCAGCTCTTTCAGCTCAAGGCCAGTGTTCTACACTTTGAGCCACAGCTCCACTTCCAGTTTTCTGGTGGTTCCTTGGAGATCAGAGTCTCATGAATTTTCCTGCCTGGGCTGGCTTTGAGCCACCATCCTCAGATCTCAAGCTTCTAAGTAGCTAGGATGACAGGTGCGAGCCACCTGCACACAGCTTGTCCAGGAGTTGTGACCTTCCTGTCTGTAGGAACTGGGGTCCTACAAGCAGATAACAGGCAGGAGGAAGAATCTCAAAATAGGTCCCAGACCAAGGGGTGGGGCCCTCTGTGGACGTGTGCACATGCACACACACACACACTTAAAAGCTGCAGGCACTGAGGCAGAGACAGAGAGAGAAGAGAAAAACTTCAGAGACTACACCCCTGCACACCAACTTCCTAGAAAGTTCTGGATCGACCCACACTCTAGTGGTCCAATTTCACACACACTCAGGCCAAACATATGCATGCTACAGCACAGAGATGGGGTGCACAAGAATGGAGAAAGGGGGAGCAGAGTTCACCCGCCACCCTCTTACCTCCCCACGTACTGGGGAGTCAAGATCAAGGGTACAAAGTGAAGCTGCGCCCAACCAGGGGGTGGCTGGAGGAGACTGGGGGCTGCCGAGGAAAGAGCCAGAGTTGGGAGTTCGAATCCAATATTCGCTGCACACAGTGGCATGAAAATTCACTTCACCTGCGGGGCTAGTTGTCCTTACCCACAAGGCAGAGACTGCTTAAGAAGGGCTTGATGTCGCTGGTATGTAGAAGGTTCTAGAGAAGGCGACTAAGCAATGAACACAGAGCAGACTTCCAGCTCTTTGACCCACCCCCCCCCACCCCTCCCTTGCCATTCTATAAAATGGAGCTTGAGAAATAAAAACCTTTCTGCCCTGGCCCACCGCAAGGCTGGGAAGGTGGCTCAGTGGTAGAGTGCTTGCCTAGCATGCATGAGGCCCTGGGTTCGATTCCTCAGTACCACATACACAGAAAAAGCAGGAAGTGGTGCTTTGGCTCAAGGCTAGTGCTCTACCACTTGAGCCACAGCATCACTTCCAGCTCAAGTGGTAGAGCGCTAGCCTTGAGCATTGGAGGGGCTCAGGGACAGTGCCCAGGCCCTGAGTTCAAGGCCCACGACCCGCAACAACAACAAAAAAGGATAGTGGGAGGTCTGGCTTCATTCTGTGTGGGACAGAAGTGCCACAGGGCAGTGGGGAGCAGTAGTTGACCCCATTCCTTCCCCAGTGCCCCCTCCACCTGCCAGGCCACCCACTAGCTGCCCCCCCCAGCAGTCCCCATGGGATTTGCATTTTCAGAGAGGAACGGGCCTGGTGATCCCCCAAACCCTCCTCCATGTGGACCCAGGGAATAAAGAATGCAGACAGAGGGGGAAGAAACAGACACCCGCAGCTTCCTGCAGCCTCCCACCCCACCCCTCTGTGCCTAGGCCATCTCCCATGGAGCAGGTGGAGCACGCCCCCAAAGAGCCTAAGGCCTGTGGAGCCTCATCCTTCAGCTATGAAAACTCAGGAAGCTCCCGGCCGCCACCTGCCCAGAGGCAAGGAAGGGGCCCGCCCAGAGGCCGTTGGACAGGGACACAGCTCGGAAAAGAGGCCAGAGAGCTGGGTCCTCTTTGTGGTCCTGATTGCTGTGTGACCTGAGCAATGACATCGTTTGTTTGTTTTGCCAGTCCTGGGGTTTGAACTCAGGGCCTGGGCACTGGCCCTGAGCTTCTTTTGCTCAAGCTAGCATCTACCACTTGAGCCATAGCACCACTTCCAGCATTTTCTGTGTATGTGGTGCTAAGGAATTGAACCCAGGGCTTCAAGTATGCTAGGCAAGCACTCTACCACTAGGCCACCTTCCCAGCCCCTGAGATTGGTTTTTCTCCTCCATCAAATGGGCGTAACAATCCCTTGTCGTATTCAATGATGTTTTCATGAGGACTAATTGGAATCACTTATGTGACGTGCTGGCATACAATAGGTGCTCAATAAATGCTCCTTTGAGAGGACTGTGGTGCAGTGGGAGCCAGCCTGTGTGGGGTGGACTCAAGGCTTTTCCGCTCTCCAGTGGCGCGTGGGTTTGGGCTCATTTTTTGAACATCTCTGTGCTCAGTTTCCTTGTATGAAAGAAGAAAAAAAATACTATGAAGCACTTCCCCTCAGAGTGGAGCCAGGGACCAAGGAGTAAGCGTGGCTTCAACTATGATGGGCAGGCCAGGCCTGGCACGGAGCCCCATGCCACACCGACTGTGCCAAGCAAACCTCGCGATAATGAAGGCACCGGAGACCCTTTGTGCAGGAGTTAGCTGACCGGACCAGGCCACGGCTGTGCAATAGCTGATGAGGCCAGATCTTCAGAGCGCCCACCATGGAGCCCAATGCTTTGCCTACTGGCTTCTCCAGAGGCTTGCCTAGTGTGGAGTTAGGGTACGGAGAGAAGGAAGTCCTTGAAGGACAGGCTGGGCTCCAGGTTCCCGCTCAAGCAGAGACAGACAAGGGCAGGGACAGGGAAAGGAGCAGGCACTCTGAGCCCAGGGGGAGTCAGATGAAGAGAAAGATGCCAACCGAGCTGAATGAAGTGGTGGTGCATGCCTGTAGTCCCAGCGCTGGATAGGCTGAGACTGGAAGAGCTAGAGTCCAGGGCCAACCAGGGCTGCATAGAATGACAATCTAAAAAGAGAATCATGCACTCCCCCCCCCCCGTGGGTAGCCTTTGTGGCCGTCTCAAAGAGCCTGAATTCTCCTTAACAACGAATCGCATAACTGCTCAGATATGCAATCGCTTTATCTACAAAATGAGACTCCCAGCAACCTCACCTGCCTAACTGGCCAGGGCAGGGAACCCTCCCCTGTGCATCTGAGGCTCAGATGCAGCATAATGGGGATGGCTCACCCTCCAGAGAAGATGCTCAGCTCTTTTGGCATCCCAGGACCACCTAGAGCCTCCCCCTGGGCCTCCCACTAGATAGAGACCACTCTCCACTAGCTGCCCATTCCCTGGCCACTGGCTGGGTTGTTAGCGCCCCCTGCTGGCTGTTGGAGATAGCTCTGGGGAGGAAGATGGTGCTTATTCTCAGATCAGGATTCTGAAGGGCCTGTCTAGAATCCAACCAACTCCTCCCCGCCGTGGGCCATTCTAACCACAGCCATTATTACTTGACACTAAATATCAGGTGTGTGCTAAGTACTTTATAATCAGGATCTCTTTACCCTCCTAATAATCTGCAGGGTTAACAGTATTATTATAATACCTGTTTCAATATTAGAAAAGACTCAGAGAGGTGAGTAATTGACTCCAAGGTCACACCGCTGAAGGGCGAGGGCTAGTTCTGCTGCCTCACATTCAAGCTGTCTCTCGAGTTGTCCTGCCACCTCTCTGTCTTGTCTTAGTTCGGCGAAGGGGACATGAGTGCATGAGGTGAAGGGACAGGGGCACCACCCTCTCTGGGGCTGGCCCTAACCAGGGAGTAAATGAAAGGCCGGGAGGCCCTGGGAAACCTACAGTGGTGTAGTCAAGGGGCTGCTCGACAACCTTCAGCCAGCCCCTTCTGACGGTTAAATGTGAGTGGGGCGCATGTGCACCAGGGAGCCGCCTCTGATTCGCCCCCACACCTCCTCCTCCATGGAGTCTCTGGACCTCACAGACATCTAACCAAAGCTTCTGAACCCAGGGTGCCGGGGATCCTGGGTCCCTGACTCCATAACATGCCTGAAATTAAGAGCAGAACGGCCTCTGAGTGTGTGTGCTCCGTGTAGGTTCTTCAGGAAAGGGGTCTGTATTATTATTAATCAATCTAAACCACCGAACACTGAGAACCATTGATTCTTCTCAGCATTCAGTGTTTCCCTAACCTTGAGGATCTAAACTTCTAAAGAAATGAGTCACTACCCAGAAGGCTGAGGTCTGAGGATCGAGGCTCACGGTTCAGAGCCAGGCTGAGCAAACAAATTGGTGACATTATTTTTTATGTCAGTTGTGGGATTTGAACTCTGGGCCTGGGTGCTATCCCTGAGCTCTTCAGCTCAAGCCAAGCAAGCACTGTACCATTTGAGCCACAGTACCATTTACGGTTTTCTGGTGATTAATTGAAGAGTCTCATGGACTTTCCTGCCTAGGTTGGCTTTGAACCAAGATTCTCATATCTCAGCCTCCTGATTACAGCTAGGATTACAGGTGTGAGCCACAGTGCCTGGTTTTGTAATATTCTTTTTTTTTGGGGGGGGGGGTCCGGTCATGGGGCCTGAACTCTGGGTCTGGGCGCTGTCCCTCAGCTCTTCAGCTCAAGGCTAGCGCTCTACCACTTGAGCCACAGCGCCACTTCCGGCTTTTTTTCTTTTTTGCTTATGTGGTGCTGAGGAATCGAACTCAGGGCCTCATGCATGCAAGGCAAGCGCTCTACCACTGAGCCACCTCCCCAGCCCTGTAATATTCTTTATCTCCAATTAACCAACGAAAGGCCAGAAGCAGAGCTGTGGCTCAAGTGGTGCAAGGCCAGTCTTGAGTGAAAAAGCCAAGTGAGAGTTCAAGACCCAGAATTGACACAAAGCAAAAAGAAAAAGAAAAAAGAAAAGGTTGACTCGAGTTAGGATACCTCTCTTTGCTTGTTGAAAACACAGGCAACTCTTTATAGTAGGTGGCTGCAGTAACCAGGCTGGCCAGAAGGGGTCGTATGCACTCACAGGGCTTGGGTGGGCACCATGGAAACTCAGCCTCACTGGTGGCCTTGGTGGAAAGAACAGAACTACCGCAGTCTAGAGACCTGTGTTCTGAGTCTAGCCCTTTGCCTTTACGGGCCTCAGCTTTTCAGGGCTGCAAAGCAAAGGCAGGTTGCCCAGAATGTCTAGATGGTTGCTATGCAAACTTTGACACTGACATCCTGTGTGTGTGTGTGTGCATGCGTGTGTATGCACACACATCAGTCCTAGGACTTGAACTCAGGGCTTTCGCACTGTCTCTGAGCATTTTTGCTTAAGGCTAGTGCTCTATCATTTGAGTTATAGTTCCGCTTTTGGCTTTTTGTTAGCGAATTGGAGATAAGAGTCTTACAGACTTTCCTGCCGGTGCTGGCTTAAAACTGTGATCCTCAGATCTCAGCCTCCTGAGTAGCTGGGATTACAAGTGGTACCCAGTGTCCTGAGGATTTTTCTGTTTGATCCTGTCCTTGAAAGAACCATCTCTTTTCACCAGCTCCTAATTCCGGGCCAGCTAGCATAGCAGGACAAGGGTCCACAGACGTGGGAGGTAATCCCTGTAGACAGGTATGAGCTATGGGGGATTCAGCCCTCCACCCTTCATACTCTCCACCCCGTCCCTCCCACCCTCAGATGACTAAAAGAACAGGAGATGCACACGACCAGCAGATGGAACATTCTCTACAAAAGTTATAATGAGCGGTGGGGGGGGGGGGGGAGGTTGTGTGCAGGGGTGGGAAGCAGAGCCTGGTCCACCTCAGCATGGGGCCAGGAGGGGCTGAGGCAGTAAACAAACAGGGAACAGATGGGAAAGGACAGCACCTGAGGCTCTGAGAAGCACGAATCGGCACTTGGGATGCTCCCAGGCCCAGGCCAGAGAACAGGGGGAAAGGGGTATGGGGTGCGCTTGGGGCGATCATGGCAGGCAGCCAGCCTCCCAGGATCATTCCGTGGGGAAAGGACCATCTCCTTCACACCCCTGCTCTGGGCATGTGTGTGGACAGGGACCCCAGACAGACGGATCAGAGAGGTCTTTGGGGCCTCTTTCTGTCTGCCCAGTCAAGGGGCTCAGATTGGAGCTGGAGCTGGGGCTCTGCTCCCAGCAGCGGCTGCTTCCTGAGCTGAGGTCAGGCATGGGGTCCTCAGCTGACAAGGACAAAGGGCCTGACTGGTGAGCTGGGAATATGCAGATGAGCGGCCTCTCCCCTTTCCCGACCTTGACCTGGAGAAGTGCTCTGAGGACCCTCTGAGCCAGGGCTTGAGTAAAACCCACCCACCACCCTAACGCACGCACAAACACACACACACACACACACACACACACAGAGCCCCGGGCTCCTGGGCAAGCTTTCCCCACACTTGGCCTAGTCCCTTGCTGTGCCCAGTCTCTGGACCTGGGAGACTGTGAGGCAGTTGGCAGATGCCATTCTCCAGCCAGCTGTGCCCACCAGGCCTAGAGACCTTAATACTGCAGCCTGCTGCTCTAGCACCTTGCATCCAGTGACCTGGGTAGGCTGGAGAAGGATAAGATGGGCTCTGCCCCGGGGTGAGCTGGGAAGGGGGCCAGCCCAACACCCAGCCCACTGTGTAGAGAGGAAAGGGAACTGGTGTTGTGGGGAATGGGGGGGGGACACAGTAGGAACTGAAAAGCAGGGCATTTGGCTGAAGAGCCTGGCTAAAGACTCACCGCCCCCAGGAGGGTAGACGGAGGAGGAAGGTGCCCAGACTCTTCCCTTCACACAAAGTAGGAAGCAAACAAGTCTCCAGCCTAAGAGAGAAAACAGGACCCTCTGAGGAGGGATGAGGAGAAGCAGGAGAGACAATACCCCTAACACAAGTCGTGTCTCCCTCTTAACCCCATCCTGATCCAGCTCCAAGGTTGTCTAGTCCCTTGGGCTGGCCTGGTACTTCAGGGCTCCCAGACGGAGATGGCTCAGGGGCTGCAGGACGCTGGAGGCCCAGGTGTCCGGAATGCTTCGTTGCCCCTGTGGGTGCCACAGGCCATACACTCTGCTTCAGGATGTGGATAGGCTGGCACGGGAGATGCCCTACGTGGTCCTGGCGCCGGGGGGAAGGAGGGCTGGCGACTTGTGAGAACCTCATGGCCCCTCGGTGGGTTGTGGCAACTTGCAATTCGTTTTGGTCTGGGGAGCAAAACCCCTGTTATCTGCAGAGGAAAGACAGAAACCAGCCTTAGATGACAGCTGTCTGACAGCGGTAGTGGTTTTGTTGTTGTTTGTTCTGTGCCAGTAGTAGGGCTTGAACTCAGGGCTGTCCCTGAGTTCCCTGTCCCTCGGCTATGTTCCTCAAGGCTGGTGCTCTACCACTTGAGCCACCCCTCCATTTCTAGCTTTCTGCTGGTTCATTGAAGGTAAGAGTCTTACAGACTTTTCTGCCCAAGATGGTTTTGAACCATGATCCTCAGATCTCAGCCTCCTGAGGAGCTAGGATTACAGGTGTGAAGGCAGCAGCTCTGCCTCTGAAGCTGCTGTTGGCCCCATTAGGAGCATGTGCCCGCAGACCTAGCGGCAGGGTTGGGGAACAGCAGGTAAAAGCATCTGCCATAAGGACTGAGACGGTAAGGAGACCTTATGGGTGCCACACCCTCCATCCCATTGGATTTGAATAGTGCTCAAGCTCTACAGCCACACAGACCAGCTCTGCACCCAGCAGCCACAGGGCACAAGGTGAGCTCTTACCTAACCTGGGAGCCACCACCTGGTCATCTTACACCCAGGATGGTATAGTGCAGGACTCACAGGAGTCCTTGCTCAAGGCTCAGCCCTGAAAGGTGGCAAGGCTTAACAACATCCTGGCTGTGATTGCTATGACTACAGCAATCTCATCAGCACACGTTGGTATCTCCAGCATAAAGATGCCTTGCACATGCGCTGTGATAAGACAGTCTCCAGTAACCAGGACCAGTGGCTCACGCCTAGCTACTTGACAGAGGTCTGAGAATCAAAGTTCAAAGCCAAGCCAAACAGGAAAGTCTGTGAGGCTCTTATCTCTAACCAGCAAAGGAAAAACAAAAAGCCAGAAGTAGAAACGTGGCTCAAGTAGTGGAGTGCCAGACTTGAAGGGAAACAAAGAAGGAAAGGAAGGAAGAAAGAAAAGCAAGAGGCCCTGAGTTCCCCCCCCCCCACACACACCCCAAAAAGGACAGTTTCTAGTCATTAAATTGGCAGCTTCTGTTTCGGAGTCTGTGGTAATTGAAGAGTGGGGCTTCTTGTAATTAATTAGTGGCAGCTTAGCTTTTGTAATATATTGTGTTGCCATGTGCCAGTGGCTCACGCCTGCAATCCCGGCTACTCTGATGAGTGTGGTTTCAAAGGCCAGCTGGGGCAGGAAAGTCCATGAGACTCTTATCTCCAAGTAACAACCAAAAAGCTGGAAATGGAGGTGTGGCTCAGGTGGTAGAGCACCGGCCTTGAAAAGATGAAGAAAATTGGGATAGCGTGTCCAGACATTGAGCTGAAGCCCAAAGACAGACAGACAGACAGACAGACACACACACACACACACACACACACACACACACACACTCAATTAAGCCCCCTCCCACTCCTGAAAAGTCAGCTCCTCCCTCCACCCCGTCCCCCACCCCCCCCAGGCCCACCCACTCACAGTTCCGTGTCCTCCAGGGCGGGCGGGCGCTCCAGCGCCTGCCGCCTCCGGCGCACGGCCCCCAGCATCTTCTTCCGCGGGCCCAGGGGGACGCTGATGCTGCGGAGGTCCAGGTCGGAGCACAGCATCAGCGCCTCCAGGTCGATCTTCTCCTGGCGCAGCAGTGGGGTGAAGTCCTCCATGTGCAGGGACGCCAGGAAGGTCTCGAGGGGGCTGGTCTCGGGCTCCAGGTCTTCGTCCAGCCCCAGGTCCAGCTCGTCCCAGGGCAGCTCGTCCCCGCAGCTGCGCTCCTGCAGGCTATTGGCACTGCCCAGGCTGTCGTCGTCTAGGCTGGGCGAGCTGTGCAGCCGACCCCGCGGCGTGCCCGCGCCCTCCAGGCCCCCGTCGTCCCGGCCCAGCCCGTGCAGCCCGCTGCTCAAGTAGTTCCTGCGGAACACCATGGTGCCCAGACCCGGGCGGGTAAACAGGGAGTCGTGGCCGGAGTCGGTGCTGACCTCCGAGTGGGCCGGCTCGGGCGCCAGCGTGGCACGGGAGACGCTGTCCTCATCCGAGAGGAACATGTCCCGGAGCGGGGCGCGGCCCCACTCCTTGGGGTTGGCGTAGGGGGCCTGGCGCACGAACATCACGTCGCTGCCCAGCTGCACCCCCGACAGCGAGCGGACGCTTTTGCGGCCGTCCTCCGAGACCTTGAAGGTGCCCTCGCCGCCGCCGCCGCCCTGCTTGCGCCGCTCCAGCTTCTTCTGGATCTTGGTCTTGCCCTTGGCGGTGCCGTGCAGCGTGGCCTGCGAGTAGGGCAGCTGGCTGGCCGGGGCCGGGCCGTGGTGCGGGCGGCGGCTCAGCGTGCCCGCCGACGTGAGGCTGGAGAAGCTGAGCGCGTCGGCCGAGCGCTCGGCCAGCTCGCGCCGGTAGCGCCGCTCCATGCGCTCGTGGTGCTTGCGCTGCAGCTTGGCGCACTCGCGCATGCGCCGCTCCGCCTCGCGGAACGCCTTGTCCTTCAGCTTGCCCACCAGCTTGGGGTTCAGGCTGCTCTGCTTGGCCGCGATGGAGTCCAGGTAGCGCACGCACTCCATGTGGCCCTTCATGGCCGCCATGTCCAGAGGCGTGTGGTAGTCGTTGTCCAGGCACCAGATGTTGGCCCCGAAGGACACCAGGAAGGACAGGCAGTGCAGGTGGCCATTGGAAGCTGCCAGGTGCAGCGGTGTGTTGCCCCAGATGTCACACTTGTCCGGATCGCCCCTGCGGGGGGTGGGGGGGTGGGAAGACAACACGTAGGGAGCCATGATTAGCCGGTCCGAGGTCCGAGCTAGCTGGGGACGGAGCTGTCGGGGCTCCCCTCCCCCAGCCTCGCTGAGCTTCCCCCCCTCCCTGGGCAAGGCATCCCATGGGCCCCCCATGGGACTGAGACCGCCCTTCTGAGACTGCCAGGGGATCTGCTGTCAACCTGAAAGGACTTGTGGCCTAGAGGAAGTCCAAGGAAGCTCGGCCCCGCCCACACGAGGGCGTGGTCTAGAGGAAGGCGGGGCCTGTCCGGGGCCTTCCCGCCCACAAGGGGGCGTGGTCTCGCGTAAGGCGGGGCCTTCCCCAAGAGAACTGAGGGCTGGGAATCTGAGGGGATAAATATTTGATGCTCAGAGAGAAAGAGGTGAATTATTCATGGGCCCAGCGGGGAACTGGCCCAGAGAGGTGGTGGGCCAGGGCCGAGTCTGGGTCTCTAGGCAGGTGTGTGTGGGGGTGAGCGTGGCCACGTGTTCCAGGGTGACTGTGAAAGGGGACAAGGGGGTGGGCCTGAGCGAGCCTGGTGAGCGGGTGGGGGTGGCGGGTACTTGCTGACAGTGGACACGGCCATGTCTGCAGGGAGCAGGGCCAGGCCTGGCAAAGCCAGTGTTAGAGCAGGTGTCGGGCCTTGGCCTGGGCCAGGAGGGGACTGCAGGGGCAGCCAGGACTAAAGAGGAGGAGGAGGAGGAGGGTTGGCGACCTAGCCACCTTGATCTGGCTGCTGAGTCTCTGGAAGCCATGTGAGGCTGGTAGCTTGGCTGGAGAAGTGCCAACTGCCCCACCACCACCAACACCCTTCATACCAGGCTCTATCCCTCCTGGGCAGCCTCTGCTGGCTTCCCCTGAACTTTGCCTGCCTTTGGGAACCCAGCACTGGGCCCTTGTCCCACACTAATGAGATCGCGAGGCCACTCCAAAGCTGTGGGAAGAATCACTCCCTTGTCTCTGTGTCTCCTCTCATTCCCCCCACCCCACCCTGCTCAGCTGCTCCTATACTTGCCAAGTTCTCAGGACAGTGTCCACACAGACCCACACCCACTGAGCACCCATCCTTATCCCCACTGGACTTGGGGCACCCAGGGAGTGCCCTCTTCCCCTCCAGACCCCTTTATGAGGCTCCCATGAGTCTTTCTGATCAAGGAGTAGGCAAACAGCCCAGTGGGCCTTCCTGGAACAAAAAGCTAGCAGTTGGCAGCTCAAGGAACAGCCAGGATCAGGGGGAGTCTTTCACCCCCATAAACTCAGGCCGCAGGCCTGTGCCCAACGTGAGTGCAAGCTCAGTGCTGCCTCTTTTGCCCTGGGACCAGAGGTAGTTCTATGAACCCTCCTAAAGCATCTCTTCCACAACGTTTCCTATCCAGGCTAACACCGGTGGCCAGGGCAGACTCTCCTTTAAACTGGTGTGTTCCCAGTACCATGACTTAGTCCCTCCTCATCTTCCCTGGCCCTGGACTTGCGTGCCTCAACTGCTACCTCCAAAGTCCTCCCCTGTCTCAAGGGTTAGCTGGACTCTGGGCCTGACCTTCCAGCAGGATGACTTCAGGGAGAGGAGGGGGGACAGAAGCCCCGAGGGACATCACTGTCTCCCGGTGCAAAGCTGTGTCCTGCTGGGGGGGGGGAGGGGAGCTACAGGGAGAGTTAATGAGGTGGCTGAAGCAGTGACATTTAGTACTGGGGACAGTGCCCATAAATCCTGTGTATTAGAAAAGAGGATGGGCTGGGAATGTGGCTTAGTGGTAGAGTGCTTGCCTAGCAATGCATGAAACCCTGGGTCCTATTCCTCAATGCCACATACACTGAAAACAAAGCCCTCAGTGGTGCTGTGGCTCAAGTGGTAGAGAGCTAGACTTGAGCACAGAGAAGCTCAGTGCCCAGGCCCTGAGTTCAAGCCCCAGGACTGGAAAAAAGAAAAGAAAGAAAGAAAAGAAAGAAAGAAAGAAAGAGAGGAAGGAAAGAGGGAGGGAGGGAGGGAGGAAGGAGGGAGGGAGGGAGGAAGGGAGGAAGGAAGGAAGGAAGGAAGGAAGGAAGGAAGGAAGGAAGGAAGGAAGGAAGGAAGGAAGGGGGTAGTGAGACAGCCTGCGGGGAGCAGTGGGTGCTGGCTGGGCTGACTTCCGGTTGCTGGGCTGGGGAGTGGGCAGCCAGGACTCCCACCCCTTCCTTCCCAGTGCTCACTTTGGGGCGCTCTGAGGTTTTCCAGCCATCTCTCTGGCCCCCACCTTTCCCCTCACTGTTGCTCCCAAGAATCCCAGGCAACCCCTCCCACCTTGGTCTCCCACAATCATGGACTCCCCAATCCCAGTTCCTCTCCCCCCAGCCCCACACCCCCGGGCACAGCCTCCCGCGGCGTTCACCTCCACGTGTGCCTCCCTCCGGGCCTGCCAGGCCTGGTGGGCAGGGGAAGGGGCCAGCTCAGAGGAAGGCGTGAACCTGCCACGGGGTCCCGGGGTCCCCTACCCCCCTGCCCTGCCGGGGCGGCCGCGGAGAGCTCACCCGCGGCTCACGATGAGGCGCAGCGACTCCAGGTTGCCGTGGTACGCCGCCCAGAGGGTGGGGGTCATGCCGTCCTCGTCGGGGGCGTTGAGCTCCCTCCGGGTGGCCTCCTTGAGGAGCTCCAGGTAGCCATCCCGAGCCGCCCGGTGGTACTGGTCGTTCATGGCGCCTGACTTGGCCGGGGTGGGGGGTGGGGGCCGCAGGGAAGTGCCCCCCGAGGGGGAGGGCAGCAGGGTTAGGGCTGAGGCATGGGGGTTCGGGGAGGGGGCCGGGCGGGGGAGGCCAGGGCCGCCAGCCCCGGCCGCCGCAGACGGAGGGTGCGGAGCGAGCGCCCGGGGAGCCGCGGGCTGGGCGCTACCAGGACATCTGAGCCCGATCGGCTGGGGATGGGGGGGGGGGGGTTCCCGCCGCCCCGGGGAGCCGCCCCCAGGCTTCCCCTGGGTCCTAAACGCCCCGCCTCTCCGCGCACGGAGCTGACCCAGGTGAGATCCAAAGGTTACACTCGCCCCCCCGACGCCTCTCCCTTGGAGCCCAGCTCGGGGACCCCCCCCCCCCGTCACCAGCGCGCCCAGGCTGCGGATCCCGATTCCTCCACCCGCCAACGGAGGGGGGCTGAGAACGGATGGAGGGGGTGGTGAGGCGCTGACCGCTCCCCCTCACCCCTCACAGCCTCCCCAGGATTGGGGGTCCGCAGGGAGGTGAAGACACCCGCCTCCCCTCCGCTCTCCAGACCCGTGGAGGAGGACGCAGCGCTCCCCGGCGCGGCCGCCGCCGCCGCGCGCCGGCAGGGGGCGCCGGAGAGCCGGGCGAGGCGCGCGGGAACTCGGCGCCCCGGGGGCGCCGCGGCCAAGGCCCGGGCGAGACTGGAGGGAGAGGGAACTCCCATCGCCCCGAGGGCAGGTGCGGGAAAAGGGGAACCGGTGCTCTGATCAGGGGGGTTCGCAGCCGAGATCAAAGGCATGGAGGGCAACAGGGCTGGGAGGAGGGGGTGGGGGCGACTCTTGGGCCTCCCCTGGGGGCCTCGATGGGTCCCGGGGCGCGCGGGAGGGGGGGCCGCGGGGGGCCGGGTGTCCCCTGGGAGCCGCGGTGCGGGAAAGGGGGACGGGGGGGGGACGGGGCAGGGGCGGGGGTGGGGGGTTCTTAATAGGTTAAGTATAAATCTTTCCTTATCTGGCTTTCTCGCTCTCTTCCCTAAATTCAGCTGGGAGAACGAAGATGGATCATGTGAGCGGGGCTGAGAGGTTTATGGAGCCCAGCCCCGGCGGCTGTAAATCATCCGGCCCCCGTGGGTATAAAGCGCCCGTGCAGCCCGGCGTGGGACAGAGGACGCGCTCGCCTCTCCGGGACCCCCGGCTCCGCGCCGCTGCCCGGCCCGGCCAGGTGCGCCCCCCCCCCCCCCGCGTGCCCCCAGTGCGGCTGCCAAGAGCCGGTCGGCCCAGGCCGTCCGTGGGGAGGGAGCGATGTAGGCCCTGGTTCCCCCCCCCACTCCTCCTCCTCCTCCTCCTCCTCCTCCTCCTCCTCCTCCTCCTCCTCCTCCTCCTCCTCCTCCTCCTCCTCCTCCTCCTCCTCCTCCTCTTCTTCTTCTTCTTCTCCTCCTCTCTTCTTCCTCCACCATTTCTTCTTCTCCTTCTCCTCCTCCTCCTCCTCCTCCTCCTCCTCCTCCTCCTCCTCCTCCTCCTTCTTCTTCTTCTTCTTTTTCTTCTCCTCTCCTCCTCCTCCTCCTCCTTCTTTTCCTTCTCCTCTCCTCCTCCTCCTCCTCCTTTTCCTTCTCCTCCTCCTTCTGTTCCTCCTCTTCCTCCTCTTCTTCTTCTTCTTCTTTTGTCGGTCGTGGGGCTTGAACTCTGGGCCTGGGCGCTGTCCTTCAGCTCTTCAGCTCAAGGTGAGCACTCTACCACTTGAGCTACAGCGCCACTTCCTTCTTCTTCTTCTTCTTCTTCTTCTTCTTCTTCTTCTTCTTCTTCTTCTTCTTCTTCTTCTTCTTCTTCTCTCCTCCTCCTCCTCCTCCTCCTCCTCCTCCTCCTCCTCCTCCTCCTCCCTCTCCTTCTCCTTCTCCTCCTCCTCTCTTCTTCCTCCACCATTTCTTCTTCTTCCTTCTTCTTCTTCTTCTTCTTCTTCTTCTTCTTCTTCTTCTTCTTCTTCTTCTTCTAATTCTTTTCTTCTTCTCCTCTCCTCCTCCTTCTCCTCCTTCTTTTCCTCCTCCTCCTCCTCCTCCTCCTCCTCCTTCTGTTCCTCCTCTTCCTCCTCCTCCTCCTCCTCCTTCTCATTCTGTTCCTCCTCCCCCACCTCCTCCTCCTCTTCCACCACTTCTTCTTCTCCTCCTCCTCCTTTTCCTTCTTCTCCTTCTCCTCCTCCTCCTCCTTCTCCTGCTCCTCCTCCTCCTCCTCCTCCTCCTTCTTCTTCTTCTTCTTCTCCTCCTCCTCCTCCTCCTCCATTCCTCCTCTCTTCTCTCTTATTGTTGTTCTCTTCCTCCTCTTCCTCCTCCTCCTTCTTCTTCTCCTTCTCTTCCTTCTTCTTTCTTTCTTTACCTCCTTTCTCCAACTTCATCTCCTCCTCCTCTTTCTTTCTTTCTTCTCCTCCTTTCTTCTTCACCTCCTCCTCCTCCTCTCTTCTTCCACCTCCGCTTCTTCTTTTCCTCCTCCTTCTCCTCTTCACCGTCCTCCTCCATCTCTCCTCCTTCTCTTCCCTCTTTTCCTCTTCTTTCTTTCTTCACCTCCTTTCTTCAACTTCATCTTCTCCTTCTCCATCTCCTTTCTTTCTTCCTTTCTTCTCCTTTCTTCTTGACCTCCTCCTCTCTTCCTCTCCTCTTCCTCTTCTTCCTCTTCCTCCTCTTCCCCACCCCTCCTCCTCCTCATCTTCCTCCTCCTCCTCCTCCTTCCCCAGCGCCCCCCCCCCAGCCCCCATTCCCCAGTTAGGAACTCCTCCATCCTCAAATCCAGGAATACGATGCAGAACGAATGCGCGCCCTCGAAGTTGAGCTGAGGCCCGGTCCTCTCTTCCCCTGCAGTGAGCCCCCCCAACGCGTCCGTTCGTTCCCACCATGTCGGAGGAGCTGGCCCCGGGCCCCAAGGAGAGCCCGCCGGCGCCCCCGAGGGGCCCCCGAGAGGTGTGGAAGAAGGGCGGCCGGCTGCTGTCGGTGCTGCTGGCGGTGAACGTGCTCCTGCTCGCCTGCACGCTCATCAGCGGCGGCGCCTTCAACAAGGTGGCCGTGTACGACACGGACGTCTTCGCGCTGCTCACCGCCATGATGCTGCTGGCCGTGCTTTGGATCCTGTTCTACCTGCTGCGCAGCGCGCGCTGCCCCGACGCCGTGCCCTACTTGGACGCGCACGCCGGCCCCATCTGGCTCCGAGGTGCCGGCGGAGGGGGGCAGGTGGGGACGGAGGGGGTGGGCCTGCCGGGAGCTGCGGGCCGGGCGCTTTGGAGGTGTTTGGCTGGAGAGGTGAGAATGAATGAGCCCACCGAGGTGGGTGGGACGGAAGGGAGGCCAGGGGACGGGTCCTTACAGGAGGGATGGAATGAGCTGCCCACTGCTCAGCTTCCACGGCGGAGCGGAGGTCACGGGGAGCCTGTGATGGGGAGCAGGGAGAGCAAACACTGCGTCCCCACAGATCCCGTGTGTCTCGTCCATCACCTCTGAGGAAGGGGACACAGTCAAACCTCCATCCACCTGCCCGCCTCAGATGCGTCCTCTGAACATCTACCCCTTCATTGTTCAGCTCTTGGATTTGCCCACTCCATTCCCCTATTCATCCATCCACTCATCTTCCCAGCCTCCTCCAGCCATCAGCCACCTCTTTATTCATGCATTCATCCTTCCATCTACCCACCCATCTTTCAGTCCACCCTTTGACCCATTCATCCCTTCACCCATCCATTCATCCACTCTCCCACCTACTCACCCAACCATCCCATCCTCCCAGCCTATCTGCCCATCTATCTCTATCTACCCCTTCATCTTTCAGTCTACCCATTGACCCATTCATATGTTCACCCATTCATTCATCCATCCACCCATTCATCCATCCATCCAACCATCCATCCATCCCCTCAGCCTATCCATCCATCTATCCATTCATGCACTCACCCCTCCATCTACCCGTTCATCTTTCAATCCACCCTTTGGCCCATTTATGTGTTCACTCATCTATTCAGCCACCCTCCCCATTCATCCATCCATCCATCCATCCATCCATCCATCCATCCATCCACTCACTACAGCCACCCATTTAGCCACTCATCCTGAAGGCCCGTCCTCTGCAAGTCCTCCCCCCTTCTCTCTGAAACATGGCTACCACCCTGCTGACTCCCCCTCCACCCCCATTCCCAGGTGGGCTGGTGCTGTTCGGGATCTGCACTCTGGTCATGGATGTCTTCAAGACTGGCTACTACTCCAGTTTCTTTGAGTGCCAGTCGGCCATCAAGATCCTGCACCCCCTCATCCAGGCTGTGTTTGTCATTGTCCAGGTGGGTGGGAGGCCTGTCCTTGAGTGTGATGCAGAAGAGCCAACACTGGCCTGGCAAGGAATCAGGAGACTGGAATCCACGCCTCCTTCTGCCCCGAGTCATGAAATAAATGGGATAGGACAGAGGTGAAGATCATGAGTCCGTAAATGTGGGAGCACTGAGTAATTAAGTAATACCTAAATGTGGGCTCCTGCTTAGAGGCACCTCGACTTTATTTCAATCCAAGAAGTGCCAGGAGTCAACACCTAGGAGGTGTGAGTTGTGACACCAGTCCCTGTCCCTAGAACCTGGCATGCCCTCCGTGGGTGCCCAGAGGACGTCATTCCCAGCCCGGGGATGTGCTGTGACTGTGACCACCCACCCACCCACCACTGTTCCTGTGTTTGTTTAAGAGGCAGGGTATCTGATAGCTAGGGTTTTTCAATCAAGTTCCATTGTTTTTGTTTTTGTGTTTTTGTTTTTTGTCGGTTGTGGGGCCTGAACTCTGGGCACTGTCCCTCAGCTCTTCAGCTCAAGGCTAGAGCTCTACCACTTGAGCCACAGCACCACTTCCAGCTTTTGCTGTTTATGTGGTGCTGAGGAATCGAACCCAGGGCCTCATGCACGCAAGGCAAGCACTCTACCAGTGAGCCACCTTCCCAGCCCAAGTTCCATTGTTTTGTGTGAGTGTGGATCCTGGGGTTTGAACTCTGGTTCAAACCTGGGTGCTCTCCTCGAGCTTTTGTACTCAAGGCTAGCACTCTATTACTTGAGCCACAGCTCCACTTCTGACTTTTCGGTCATCATTTGGAGATAAGAGTTTCATGGACTTTCCTGCTCAGCCTGGCTTTGAACCTTGATCCTCAGATCTCAGCCTCCTGAGAAGCTAGGATTACAGGCATGAGCCACCAGGGCTTGGCTTTATCAGAGTTTTATAGGTGAGATTTTTGCAAACCTTTAAGTAATAAAAAAAAAAAACCTGTTTGTTTGTTTGGGTCTTGGGGCTTGAACTGAGGGCCTGGGCACTATCCCTGAGCTTTTTTTGCTTAAGGCTAGCACTCAACCACTTGAACCATAGCACCACTTCAAGTTTTCTGGTGGTTAATTGGAGATAAACATCTCACAGACTTTCCTCCATAGGCTAGCTTTGAACCATGATGATCCGCAGATCTCAGTCTCCTGAGTAGCTAAGATTACAGGCATGAACCGCCAGTGCCCAGCTTGAGACCAGACTGTATTTTACACAGACTGTATTATTGTGGAAAATGTTCCCTGCCTCCTTTTGTAAAGTTACAGCAATCCTGATCAGTTAGTATAAGGGGCTCCACGGGTAGACTGAATATGGACTAGAACTCACCCTACCTACAAGGTAATGACTTTTCCTCTCTCTCAACGTAGACTTACTTTCTCTGGGTCTCTGCTAAAGACTGCATTCACGTCCACCTGGACCTGACACGGTGAGACCCAGAGCCCAATGACTGTGCCCACAGGGTTTATCCAGGGCAGAGAGCTGGCCAGCCTGGGCGTGGCTGCTCTACCTGCTCCCCAGAGTGGGTCTCAGCCAAGCCTCTGCCTTACCCCTCCCCTCACCCCCTCTCCCCACCTCCATCTTGTCGGTGTGATTTCCAGACCCCAGGGGCCTCCGTCCCCAGGGAGGGGTCGGTGGGCACTGAGCCTCTGGAAATGCCCGGAATCTCTGTGAGGTGGCATCTCCACACGGGCTGAGTATTACCCCCAAGCTCAGCAACTCTGTTCTGTATGAACAGGCCTTCTGTAACCCCCTCTCGTTCTCAGGAGAGCTCCCTAAACTACCTCTGTCTGACCCACAAGGAGCCAAAGCTTTGTGGGTATCTGGTCCCCCATCCCCCAAACAGGTGTGGGCTCATGTTCACCCTCACTACCAACCTGGCCATCTGGATGGCAGCCGTGGTGGATGAATCGGTGCACCAGGCTCACTCCTACAGCAGTGCTCTCGGCAACGCCAGCCACACCCGCCTCACCTCTGACCGTGAGTTCCTCCTTCGCGGTGGCTGCCCGGCCTTGGGTGGGCCTTGGTGCATTTGCAGTCAGTCAACCGTGTTGTCACAGGGCATAGTGGCAAAGGTGGAAAGCAGGGGCCGCCTCCCAGCCCAGCTCTGCTCCACAACGTGACGAGGAGCGGGAACAAGGACAGGGGGCAGAGTGTCTCAGCCTGGGCTCCACCATGGAGCAATCCAGGCCATCAGAAAGGGCCCACCCCCGACCCCCAAAGAAAGGGGAAGGATCTGATCTGGACCAGGAAGGAAGGGAGCTTACGATCTCACGGGACAGCCTGGGAAAGGGAAGTAACAAATAGTCATTCCATCATGAAGACAGTTGTGATGACTTGCCAGTGCTAAGGTCTGGAACCCTCTTAACCATCGCAACTTCCCTTGGCAATAGGTACTGTTAAGATCCCATTTTAGGGGGGCCGGGAAGATGGCTCAGTGGTAGAGCGCTTGCCTTGCACGCATGAGACCCTGGGTATGATTCCTCAGCACCACATATGCAAAAAAAGCTGGAAGTGGTGCTGTGGCTCAAGAGGTAGGGCACTAGCCTTGAGCTGAAATGCTGAGGGACAGCGCCCAGGCCCAGAGTTCAGGCCCCACAGCCAACAAAAGAACAAGATTCCATTTTAGCTGGGCACAATGGCCTCATGCCTGTAATCCTAGCTACTCAGGAGACTGAGGCCCTGGGGAATCACAGTTTGATGTCAGCCTAGGCAGAAAAGGCCATGAGACTCTTCTTTCCAATTGACCAGCAAAAAGCGAAAGTGGAGGTCTGAGTAGAAAAGCTAAGCGAGAGCATGAGGTCTTCCCTGAGTTCAAACCCCACCAGTACTAGGTGGGGAGTTGGGGGAAAGTTACTGTTTTATAGATTCAGGAACTACGTGTGGCGAGGTTGTGAAGTAACTTACCCAGGGTCTGGAAGGCACGCGCTAGTGTTCACTGCTTTTAGTCAGTGCACTACATGAAAGAAGACAGGGGTCTGTGGTCTCCTGGTCCTGTTTTCAGGGTTTCTCTGGGGGTCCCCGCTAGCCATCACCTTAAGACACTGGCATACCCCCTGCCAATGGGGACATGACCCAGCCCCCAGCAGACTGATGTCTAGATGGTGCAGATGGGGATGAAAACCAGTCCAGGGCTGGGATGTAGCTCAGTGGCAAAGTGCTTGCCTAGCAAGTGCAACGTCCTGGGTTCGATCCCCAGTACCAAAAAAGAGAAGACAAAAAAAAATACAGTTAAAAGAAAACCAGTCCAGGGGAGGTCAGCCTGCCTAGCTCAGGGATCTGGGAATCTGGGAAATCCTACTGGAAGAGATTGAAGAAATACAATGAGGGAAGCAGATAGTTCTATCGTTTGGATTTTCAAGGGGGGGAGGGAGAGGAGGAAGGTAGTGTTGAATGAAGGTCTTACTATGTAGTTCCATCTAGCCTTGAACTGAAGACTGCTTCATCCTCCCAAGCACTGGGATTATAGGAATGCACCATTACACCTGACTTAGATTTCTCTATAATTGGTGGGTACCTAAACCCTAGTAGGTGCTCAGTAAGCAATTATGGAATAAAGGAACATGCCATGCCTTGTGAAAGCATTGGGGCTGCTACAGTGGTCACTGGCAGAGAGAACCCCCCTGCCCTTCCTTACAAAGGTGCAAATGGAGGACAGGAAGGAAGTCCAGCTTCCCCCCCACCTTCTCCCTCCCCACAGCAGAGCGCACAGGAAACACAGCTGGAGGCGACCCGTGTCCCTGCGACACGGCCATCTGCCAGATCTTCCAGCAGGGCTACTTCTACCTGTACCCCTTCAACATCGAGTACAGCCTGTTTGCCTCCACCATGTTATATGTCATGTGGAAGAATGTGGGCAGGCTGCTCACCTCCAGCCACGGCCACGGCCACGCCCCACCCCGGGTCAGCCTCTTCCGGGAGACCTTCTTTGCCGGACCAGTCCTGGGCCTGATACTCTTTGTGGTGGGGTTGGCGGTCTTCATCATCTATGAAGTTCAAGTGAGCGGAGAAGGAAGCCGCACCCAGGAGGCCCTGGTCAGCTACTACAGCTTCAACATTGTCTGCCTGGGACTCATGACCTTGGTCAGTTTGAGCGGCTCGGTCATTTACCGTTTTGACCGCCGGGCTATGGACCAGCATAAGAACCCCACTCGCACCTTGGACGTAGGCCTGCTGATGGGCGCTGCCCTGGGCCAGTACGCCATCTCCTACTATTCCATCGTGGCTGTGGTGGTGGGCACACCCAGGGACCTGCTGGGGGGCCTCAACCTGGCCCACGCTCTGCTCATGATCGCCCAGCACACCTTCCAGAATGTGTTCATCATTGAGAGCCTCCACCGGGGGCCCCCGGGGGAGGAGCCCCGGGAGACACCCAACAAGGAGCCCTGCCAAGGCCTCACCTTTGCCAACCTGGATGCCCTCCATGCCTTGCCAGCCTGCCCGTCCACCCCCAGGCTGGCCAGCCCTCTAGAAGGCCCGCTGGAAGCGGTGACCATCATCTCTACCCCCAGGGGTCACTGGAGACGGCGGTGCCTGAAAGACATTTCTCTGTTCCTCCTGCTCTGCAATGTCATCGTGAGTAGCTGAGGCGGGGAGGTAGAGGCAGGGTAGAGGGGGAGGTAGAAGTGGGGGAGGGCAGGACAGACACAGAGGAAGGCTAGTCCCATGGCTTTGTTCTCTTGGCTTTCTCTGTCTTGCCCCCCCAGCTCAACCCCCCAATCCTACAGCTCCCTAGGAGAAGAGCAGGATCAGAGAGGGCACCTCACCCAGCACACAATGATATCCCAGCCCTCTGACACAGAGGCAGCAGGCAGAGCTGAGGGGTCCCAGGAAAGGCTGGTGTGGGAGGCTGGGTGGAGGTTAGAGGGAGCAGAGAGCCAAGAGAGAGCCGATGTGAAGGGCGGGCCCTCACCCCCCTGTGGGAGGTGTGACTGCTCCTGGAAACTTGTGACCTGCCTGCTTCTCAGAAAAATTAGAGCAGCTTCAGGAAGTAACGGGGAGCGCAGCGTAAGTGTGAGCAAGTGTGAGCAGTCTGTCAGCAGTTGTGGAGGGGGGCTGGCAGGAAGGGGGCAGGAATGCTGGCACAATCTCATTTGCTTAAGTCAACTAAAAGCAACAGGCTTTACCCAGTACAAATAAACTGGTTGGATGGAACCACCCCAGGGCAGAAACTGTTGTAGTGAAGGTGCATCCCAATAGAAAAACAAACCTATTGCAACTACAACCCTGTATGGAAATGCCCTCACTATAAAAATAATCCCCTGTAATCCTAGTTTAGGTACTCAGGAGGCTGAGATCTGAGGATCATGGTAGGAAGCCAGTCTAGGCATGAAAGTCCAAAAGACTCTTCTCCAGGTAACAGCAAAAAGCCAGAAGGGGCGCTGTGGCTTAAGTGGCAGAGAGCTCACCTTGAGCAAGAAATCTCAGGGACATGCCCAGACCCAGCATTCAAGCCCCAAGACTGACACACACAGAAAGAGAGAGAGACAGACAGAGACAGAGATAAAGAGAATGATCTCCAGTGTAGAAATTTCTAGTATAGGGGCTAGGAAGGTGCCTCAGTGGTAGAGCGCTTGCCTTGCATGTATGACGCCCTGGGTTCGATTCCTCAGCACCACATAAGCAAAAAGAAAAAAGCCAGAAGTGGTGCTGTGGCTCAAGCGGTAGAGCGCTAGCCTTGAGCTGAAGAGCTGAGGGACAATGCTCAGGCCCAGAGTTCAGGCCCCATGACCGGACCCCCCCCAAAAAAAGAGAAATTTCTAGTATACAAACAAACATCCATGTGGGTATGGTCAGCCCTCTGTCTATGGTTTCATGTCTCAGGATATAGGCAAACCCTCAAATGGAAAATATTAGGGGGAAAATATTCTAGCCGGCCTCTGTTGGCTCAACCTTGTAATCCTAGCTAGATCAGAAGATTGTGGTTCAAAACCAGCCTGGACAAAAAAGTCCCGGAGACTCCAATCTCCAATTAACCAGCAAAATGCTGGACTGGAGGCATTGTTCAAGTGGTACAGGATGAACCGTGAGCAAGAAAACCAAGGCCTGGAGTTCAAGCCCCAGTACTGGCACAAACCACACTTTGCACCTACAATGAACAGGTAGAGTTTTTCTGCTGCTGTCATTCCCTAAAGAATATAATGTAACCAGTATTTATATCACATCTACATTGTATTAGATATCTTGAATAGAGTGCTTGAGACAGAGTTTAAAGTAAACTGGAGGATGTATGATGAGGATATGCAAATGCAGTGCCACGTCATGGAAGGGATTTGAATATTCTTGGATGTTGATATACATGGGGGCTCTTAGCAAGAGATGATCATGACATCGCAAATAGTGAAAACAACCTAATGAAATTTGAGCCAACAAAGAAACAGAGCTTTTGGTTATACACTCCAATAGAAGGGTATCTCTCATGTGGAAATGAATGTAACATGGGTATATCCTGGGGCTGGGATACAGCTTCGTGGTAGAGTAAATGCCTACCTAGCATTCAAGAGGTTCTGAGTTTGATTCTCATCACAGAAATATATATATATATATATATATATATATAAGTATGATACATATATATGTATATATATATATATATGTACATCCCACCAGAAAACAATCTCCATAGAGTGAATTCTATTCTTATGAAATTCTACCTAGAGGAGACATATCAACAGCCCTAACTGAGCTATATTCCAGTGAAGGCACAGGTAATCTCCTGTAGAGTCACTGCCCCAACTGCATAGTGTGACCCCATCCACATGGTATGACCCCCATGCAGGAGCCTCTCCATAGTCAGTGTTATTTTAAAGAAAAATGTGATCAAGGGGCTGGGAAGGTGGCCCAGTGGTAGAGCGCTTGCCTTGTATGCATGAGGCCCTGGGTTCAATTCCTCAGCACCACATAAGCAGAAAAGGCCAGAAGTGGAGCTGTGGCTCAGGTGGTAGAGCACTAGCCTTGAGCTGAAGAGCTCAGAGACAGCGCCCAGGCCTAGAGTTCAAGCCCCACGACTGACCAAAAAATAAATAAATAAATAAAATGTGATCAACCAATCTCTGACCCTACCAAGGAGTCAATAAGGTTCAAAAACCTCATGATACCTGGGTCTTGCTTTGGTGCTCACCCCCACCACCACCACCAGGCTCCACCCAGATCTTCCTCCCAGGCTGGATTACTCCACCTTCCTGGAGTCTATTCTTCTTCCAGGTATCTGAGCCTGAGTCATTTCTGACAGCATTGGCTCACAGAACAAACAGGTTGGGGGGGGGTGTGCAATGCAACTCGGAAAGGTTAATTGGGGGGAGGGGGAGAAGAGTCTCTATGGAGGCCTTTGGTCTTTGTCTCACAGCCTGCGTCCTAATCATCCAGGATGGATGCAACAGTGATCCAGATTCCTCCTCCTCCTGGGCCTGGAAAGAAAGCAGAGGAGGAAGCAAGAGGGTGGGGAGGCAGAGCCCCCGGAGGGCTGGAGAGGGCAGCTTCTGGCCAAGCCTGCTCTGGGCCTGATTGGTTCTGCCACCAGCACCCCCTTGTATACATCTCCCCAGCTGCAGACCCAGCTGTGTGTAGCAATTTCTATGTCATTTATTGAAAGTCCATGTCATAGAGGGTCCTGAAGGAGGGATGAGAGGGGCAGTAGGTAGAACCCTAACCTAGAAATGGGCAACTCTCTCTCTCTCTCCCTCTCTCTTTTTTTCTCCCGCTCTCTCCCCTCCCCCCATCTCCTTTTTTGGTAGTACTGGGGTTTGAACTCAGGGTCTCCAGCTTTCTAGGCTAGTGCATTTTGTTGGTTATTTTGGGAAATGAAGTCTAGTGAACTTTCCTGCCCATGGCTGGCCTCGAACCAAGATCCTTCAGATCTCAGCCTCCTGAGTAACTAGAATTGTAGGCGTGAGCCACCAGCACCTGATGTCCCAAATGAGCAAGCATAACTGGACAGACTGCTGAGCAAATTAGAAAGTGCCAGGGCCTGGTCAAGATGCTAGCGTGACACCTGGCCATGATCCCTAGTCCTCCAGAGTCCAAACAAACTAGAAGGATCCCGTTGCAGCCCAGCAAAGCCCACAGACATGACTCCCCAGTGCATTCTGGGATGGCTTCTGATGTGCTCCTCTCTCTACACAGCTGTGGATCATGCCTGCCTTCGGGGCCCGCCCCCATTTCAGCAACAGAGTAGAGGTGGATTTCTACGGCTACTCCCTCTGGGCAGCCATCGTCAACATCTGCCTGCCCTTCGGCATCTTCTACCGCATGCACGCCGTCTCCAGCTTGCTGGAGGTCTACGTGTTGTCCTGAAACCTGGGAAGAAGACATGGAGCCGGAACTGTCAGCCACAGAACGACCTTATCCATCCCCTCCTCCCCGGCCCCAGAGTGGAATTTTGCACCAGTTTATTTTTCCAGGATGAGTTTTTAAATCACAATCAGGACTTACCCATCCACCTCTGCATGACCCTGGGGCCTGGCAGGGAGGGATCTCTCTCTCTCTCTCTCTCTCTCTCTCTCTCTCTCTCTCTCTCTCTCTCTCTCTCTCTCTCTCTCTCTAGCTCCATCCTGAATGCCAGCCTTGGGGCCTGGCAGTGCACTGTCTGGGGCTGAGAACTAATAAACCCACAATTCACTCGCTCCCTGTCCACTCTTTGTCTCAGCCGTCCAGAGGTCATGGGAAAGGAACTTGGAACTCGCCAGTCAGCTCTGGTAAAGATCAAGGTGTGAGGCCTCAAAGTTTTCAATGGGAGAGCAGGATCTGAGTTATAGATGATCTCACAGCGGTTGCCTGGGTGGCTGGGAGGGGTGGCTAGAGTTTATGAGCTGCACCTTCCTCTTTTACTTATTTCCAGGTGACACATATTTTTATGTGTCCCTTGACACATGAAAAGTTAATGAGGAGGCACAGTCCAACTTCCACATTTTACCGAGAAGGCAATGGAGGTGCAGAGAGGTGACTTTGCCAAGGACACAGGAAGCCAGACCCTTCCTACTAAGAAGAACAATGTTCACTTCTTTTTTCAAGCAGCACGTTTTTCTGTTGTGGTGGTTAATATGATTTTGGATAGGGGTTTTGTTTGTTTTGGTATTTGTGTGTGTGTGTGTGTGTGTGTGTGTGTTGGTTCTAAAGGCATAAGTGCTGCCACTGAGCTTTTTTGCTCAAGGCTAGTGCTCTAACCACTTGAGCCACAGCTCCACTTCTGGATTTTTTTTTTTGGGGGGGGGTGCTTAATGGAGATGAATCTCCCAGGCTTTCCTACCTGAGCTGGCTTGGAAACCCCAATCCTCAGATCTCAGCCTTCTGAGCAGCTAGGGTTACAAGCATGAGCCACTGGCACCCAGCTTCCAACACAGCTTTTTCTAGTTATCTTGGAGATGGAGCTTCTTGGACTCTTTTTTTTTTTTTTTGAATCTCCCCTGGCTGGCTTCAAACTGTGATTTCCCTGATCTTAGCCTTCTGAGTAGCTAGGATTACAGGTATGAGCCCCTGGTGCCTGGCTCTATTTAATAGTTTTTAAATAGCCAATGAATTATTGGAACACTGGAATTCATTCCTCCTATTCCATGGTCCCCTTCTACCAGGGGCTATAAGCATACTTCCCCAAATATTTCAGGAATGCCAGGAGCCCCTGTTGATAATGTAGGTTGATAACAAATGGTTCCAGTTTAAGAAGTTTAAGAGGAGTCTGAAGGAGTCAGATTGCCTCCTCCCACCTCCCTTCTCCCAACTGGAGGAAGGTCTCCTGCCAAAGCCCTTCCAGGAAATACAGAGGGAAGGGGCTGGGAAGGTGGCTCAGTGGTAGAGCGCTTGCCTTGCATGCATGAGGCCCTGGTTCGATTCCTCAGCACCACATTAGCAGAAAAAGCTGGAAGTGGCCCTGTGGCTCAAGTGGTAGGGTGCTAGCCTTGAGCTGAAGAGCTGAGGGACAGCGCCCAGGCCCAGAGTTCAGGCCCCACAGCCGACAAAAATAAATAAATAAACAAAAAAGAAATACAGAGGGACGTGGGAGGGAGAGGGAGAGAGGGTCAAACATTGGAAAGAGGGGAAGGCAGGAAGAAGGGGGACTTGCGTGGGAGCAGGGGGGGGCGATCGCCCTGGCACGTGGTGGACAGGGGCCACCAGAGGATGCGAAACGGAGGAATGAGGCTCTGCCTGGCTCTCTTCCCCACCCCCGCCTCGCCTTTAGTTTGACTTCAGCCCGATGCTAGGGAAGGGGCAGAAAAAGGCGACCCGGGAGTGTCCCATTCCCAGCTCGGCCGCGGAACCCACAAAGCCTTTACTGCAAGGCCCACCCCTGTGCCCCTGCGTCCCTGCGCCTGGCGCCCGGCGCCCCGCGCCCCTGCCGCCCTGCGCCCCGCGCGCCCTGCAGACCTGCGCCCGCCTCCCGCCCCGCCCCGCCGCCGCGCCATTGGCTGCCCCGGAGCCCCCGGCGGGGTAATTAACGTGGGATTAATGAGATGCCCAAAGTCAACAGAAAAATCGATGGGCCGTGGAGCCCGCGCGGCGGCTGCGCAGTGTCGCGGGGCGCGGGAGGGCGTCGGGGGCGCGGAGCCTCACCTGGCGGGAGGGCCGGAGCCCGGCCGCAGCCATGGCTGCCCACGCCGCAGGTAAGGCCCCCGGCGCCCCTGGACCCCGAGGGCCGATCCTGGGGGGGCCGGGAGGAGGCGCGACAGGTGTCAGGCGCTGCCGAGACTGGGGAGGGAGGGCAGGGAGACCGGAGGGGCCCACTCCTGCCTCTGTGTCCCCCTCACCGCACATCGGCTCTGCGCTGGGGCATCCCGAGATCGGCGGGGGCCGGGGCTGCCGGGGCTGCCTGGAGGGCGCGCGCGGGGCACCGGCCGGCGCCCCGCAGCCTCGTCCGGAGCGGGTCCTGCCTGGCGCACCCGGCGGGGCCCCGCGCCGCCCCGACGGCTCCGCGGCCGTCGTCACCCGCCCCTAAATGCGGTGCACAAACCTGTTTGGTGTCCCGGCCCTCCCTTGGGCTGGCGTCGAGGGGAGGGCGCGCCCGAGGGTGGCGGACTCCGGGCCTGTTCCACCCTCGCACCCTGCCCCGAGATCAACTGAATTAACCCCACACGCGCTCACTGATGAGCCCGACCTGGGGCTTGAACTCAGGGCCTGGGCGCTGTCCCTGCGCTCTCTCTCTCTCTCTCTCTCTCTCTCTCTCTCTCTCTCTCTCTCTCTCTCACACACACACACACACACACACACACACACACACACACACACACACACACACACACTTTGGGCTTATTGGAGATAAGAGCCTCATGGACTTTGCTGCCCCGGGGTTGGCTTCAAACCAAGGTCTTCAGATCTCAGGCTCCTGAGTAACCAGGGTCACAGGTGTGAGTCTCTGGTGCCGGCCTTCCCACATTTTGTTTTATAAAGACAAGTGTCTGGCCTTATCTGGGACTTAAGATCCTGCTTCAACCTCCCAGTTCTGAGATTGCAGGTGTGAACCACCACCACAGTTCACTTTTGTTGTTGCTAGACAGCAAAAGAGGGGCGGGGGGCAGTCCTGGGTTGGAGGGAGGGGAGCTGGAACCTTGTCCCTCAGTAGCCCCCTCCAGCCTGCAGCCTGCAAAACCCACCCCTGAAATTGACCCACAATTCCATTCGCTCCAGCATCTGGAAAGAACAGTAGGAAAATTCCCAAAAAGCTAACACAGGGCCAGGGCAGGGGGGCTTTCTCACCCTGCTCTATGTGAATTTATATGTATTAAATCACTCATTTGCAACAAAATTTCTCTGAGGTAGGTGCCATGCATGAATTCCCCCCATTTATTGGCTCGAGCATTTGTTTGGGGGTTGGTGTAGTCAGTGTTAGAGTGCCCTGGGTTAGATTCCCAGAACAAGAATAAAAGGGGGGAGAGAAGGAAGAGAAGGAGAAAGAAGAGGAGAAGGAGGAGGAGGCGAAGGGAAGAAAGAAGGAAAGAAGGAAGGAAGGAAGGAAGGAAGGAAGGAAGGAAGGAAGGAAGGAAGGGAGGGAGGGAGGGAGGGAGGGAGGGAGGAAGGGAGGGAGGGAGGGAGGGAAAGAAGGAGGGAGGAAGGGAGGGAAGATTGAGTGTCTCCTATTCATTGGGCATTACCATTTTCTAGTTGTATACTGGATTCACAGATGAAGACACTGAGACACAGAGTCTGAGAGCGCTGCCCAGACTCACAGGGATAAAGAGTGGCAGCATCTGGGCTTGGATAGGGGAGTAGATTCCTGGGAAAGTGAGCTAGAGCTGCTGGGCTTGGCAGAAAAGGAGCAAGAAGGCACTGCAGGCATGGCTTAAGTGGTAGAGCACTTCCCTAGCTTGTGCAAGGCCTTGGGCTCAGTCCCTAGTGCCAACAACAAAAACAACAACAAAGAACAGGGAGCAGAAGGGGTGTGCCTCTGAACCTCAGCCTTGCTCAACCTGGGTGAGGGAGCCTGGGAGGAAGAGATCAAGATCCACTGGAAAGCCTAGACGGCTGCGAGGAATGGAAGGGGTTAATGGGAAGGCTCTCTGTCCAGAGCTCTGGTGCTGAAAGTTCCCACGGACTTGCCAGAGTCCAGGGCCGAACAGGAGGTGAGAGCTGGGATCTGCACTTGTCGTGCTAAGTGGAGCAGCTCTTGGTCTTGGGGCGGGGAGGGGGAGTCTGTCACACACACACACACAGCACACACAGCACACCTGACAGTACACACCCACACTCAGCGGGAAGGAGTGGCCCAGCAACACACCACCAGCCGAGAAGGAAGGCTTCCTTGGTATTAAAGTGGATGGGTAAGGGCCGCTGGCCCGGTGAGCAAGGGAGAAGGAGCAGCTGGCTGCTGGAGGGATCATGGGAGCCAGGGACAAACCAGGGAAAACACTGAGGCTTTTACCTGGGCAGGGATGGAGTGACAGGCAGGTACCCAGAGTGTGGCCAGCAGGCTGAATGGGGAGGAGGTCGAATTTGCCTTAAGGGACACTGTGGACCAGGAAAAGAGAGAGGATCATTTATAGAAATCCAGAAAAGAAGGCCAAGTGTTAGTTTTCCATTTGTTCCAGAAGAGAACAATGGAAGGGATGAATAATGCCCAGGGTGGCCATGGGAAAATGAGCCACCCCTTGCTCTGTATAACACCTCGGCCCCACCCCGAAGGAAGAATGTCCCAAGAGGGCCAAAGGGGAGAGCTGCCCGTATTGAGTGCCCCAAGATCAGGCCCAAGCAAGTGGTGACAACGTGGTTGTTTGGTTTAAATGAAAAACTGGGGAGCATGAGGAGGTGGCAAGAGACATTCTGGAAGATGGAGGCTAGTGTCCCCAGGCTGTGCTGGGAATTCATGGGACAGCTGGGAATGGGGGCAACTCATGGCATCTGTGCTCAGCTCAACCTCTCCTGTGCACTTGGCAGACATTGCAAATCAATCCCAGAACTCCTATGTAATATTATGATATGTGTTAGGGAAAATAAATAAATAAGACCATTAGAGCTAAAGGAAGGTCTACTAGTCCTGGTTTCCTCATCCTTTCCTGGAAGAAAACTACTGTAGCTTCTAGATCTTTCCAAAGTCATCTTATATATACTCCTGCATCCCCATGACAAAGTATTACTTCAGATCTACTGCATTCTTTCCCACCCAGCCCAGACTCAACCTCAGGATCCACCTTGGCACATACAGTGCTGTCTGCAATCCTAATCAATCAGAGTCAAAGAAGACATCCATTCATCCTCCAAGACCTCAGGAGCAGAATTCCACCTGGAAGTTAGCAGGGGTGAAAAGCCAGCCTTAGAAACAGTCCCATTGAGCACCAATGGCTCATGCCTATAATTCTAGCTGCTCAGGAAACTGCTATCTGAGGATCATGGTTGAAAGCCAGCAGGAAAGTCTGTGAGATGCTTATCTCTAATTAACCAAGAGAAAATCAGAAGTAGCACTGTGGATCAAAGTGGTAGAGTGCTAGCCTTGAGCAAAAAGAGCTCAGGGACAGTGCCTAGGCCTCAACTTCAAGCCCATGACTGACAGAAAAAAAAAAAAATAAGGCAGTGTGCAGATACCACTGGCTCCTTGAGCAGATGTCACTGTCCTACTCTACACTGAGTCAGGAAGTAAGGGAACCTATCTAGGAGTGGGGTGGTCTAAGAGGCTCTCAAGCAGATCAAAACAATCCCTTAGAAAGCTGGGCACTAGTGACTCACCTGTCATCGAAGCCACTCAGGAGGCTGAGGTTTGAGGATCACAGTTCAAAGCCAGCCTGGGCAGGAAAAGTTCATAAGACTCTTGCTCCAATTAACCACCAGAAAAGCTGGAAGTAGAGATGTAGTTCAAGTGGTAGAGCCCTGGCCTTGAGTGGAAAAAGCTAAGAGATAGTGCCCAGGCCTTGAATTCAAGTGTGTATACTAGTAGCATACACACACACACACACACACACACACACACACACTCTCACTCACTCACTCACTTAGGTTTATGGGCAACACAAAGCATTTCCCTGTCTCCTGTTCTTTTTTTCTTTTATCTTCTTTTTTTTCTCTTGTGCCAGTACTGAGGCTTGAACTTGGGGCCAGGGGCAAGGCTCTGTCCCTTTACTTTTTTGTTGTTGTTGTTGTTGGTTGTGGGCTTGAACTCTGGGCCTGAGCACTGTCTTCAGCTCTTTAGCTCAAAGTGAGCACTCTACCACTTGAGCCATAGCACCACTTCCGGTTTTCTGGGTGGTTTATTGGAGATAAGAGCTCACGGACTTTTCCTGCCCAGGCTGGCTTTGAACCGAGATCCTCAGATCTCAGCCTCCTGAGTAGCTAGGATGACAGGCATGAGCCACCAGTGCCTGGCTTTCCCTTTGCTTTTTTGCTCAAAGCTAGCACTCTACCACTTGAATCACAACTCCACCTCTGGCTTTTTGCTAATTAATCGGAGATAAGAATCTGGATCCTCAGATCTCAGCCTCCTGAGTGGCTGGGATTACAGGCGTGAGCCATTGGCTCCTGCTGCGTCTGCTGTTCTCTGTGACCCTCTATGGGCAACCAGAAGAGGCGGCCTTGAACCCTTGAAGTCATGCAGAGCCCTTTCTCTCTCTCCAGTGGCTGCTGAGATTCCACATGTGTCCTCTCCGGAAGCACAGTCAACGGAGGCATCCCCAGCCCCCAAGGACCAAGGGGACACAGGAGCCAAGGAGACAGGAGCCCCAGGACTGCCCAGAGAGAAGTCTTGGCTGGCTCGCCATTTCTCACTGCTGCTTCGACGGGACCGGCAGGCCCAGAAGGCTGGACAGCTCTTCTCCGGGCTCCTGGCGCTCAACGTGGTGTTCCTGGGCGGGGCCTTCATCTGCAGTATGATCTTCAACAATGTGGCCGTCACTCTGGGCGACGTGTGGATCCTGCTAGCTGTGCTGAAGGTCCTCTCCGTCCTCTGGCTCCTGTACTACATGGCCAGCACTGTGCGGCGGCCCCACGCCGTGCTCTATCGAGACCCCCATGCGGGACCGATTTGGGTGCGAGGTGAGCGTGGCTGGAGAGGGCTGGGGCGGGAGAGCTGGCCTGAGGACAGGTGCCAATGCCCGCCCGCGCCCGCCAGGCTCCCTGGTGCTCTTTGGCAGCTGCACCATCTGCCTCAACGTCTTCCGCATGGGCTACGACGTGAGCCACAGCCACTGCAAGTCCGAGCTGGAGCTCCTCTTCCCCGCCATCGAGATTGTCTTCATGGGCATCCAGGTGACAGGCTTCTCCGACCCCCATGCCACCAGGGGGCACGAGCTGCCCACCCCAGCCACACCTATGGCACAGGCCACACCCCACACACCACAGCCCCCTATACACACACTTCCTGGGCCCACACCCCTTGTCTGCCCCCTGTACACCATTCTTCTCACATCTGCCCCTGCTTATTTGCATATATCTACATATGCATCTATACAGATGCATATGCATATACAGATAACCAAACCTCCTTTCCAAAGTCACACATCTCTGCAATGCACCAGATCCTGTGTCTGGTATTTCCCCAGGCAGTGGACATTTCAGCTCCTTTTCAGAGCTTGAGCCAACTGAGGCTCAGAACTTCTCTGCTACTGGCCCAGTACCACACAGCAAGGAAAATAAAAGACTGAGGCTAGATTCCAACCCTGGCTTCTTCACAGGGTCTTCGTTGCAAATACACACAAGCAACTTGAGCGTGTACACACACACACACCCACACACACACCTACAGCCCCCCACCAGTCCCTGGGCTCAAGGCCCTGTCTCTTTCAGACCTGGGTCCTCTGGAAACACTGTAAGGACTGTGTGCAGGTGCAGACCAATCTCACCAGGTAAGACTCGTCTCCCTCCTGAACCTCCCGGCCTCTCCAGACAAGGGGCCTCTGCGGCTGTGGTTTAGTCTCCAGGTGGCCCCAGGAGCTGCCTCACCCATGCCTTTGAGACCCAGCGCTTGCCCCAGTATCCGTCGACGGTAAGGATGGTGGGGGGACAGGACAATAGAAGCCTGGCCAGCTGTGGGAATGAGCCGCGTGGCCCTTCCTCCAGGTGTGGCCTCATGCTGACCCTGGCCACAAACCTACTGCTATGGGTACTGGCTGTGACCAACGACTCCATGCACCGTGAAATCGAGGCGGAGCTCAGCGCCCTCATGAAGAAGCTGTCAGGTAGACAGGTGGGGTAGGGGCAGCCTTTTACACACACACACACACACACACACACACACACACACACACACACACACACACACACACAGATGCAAATACACTCCCCCAAACTGCAGGTGCCCAGAGAGTTATACAGAGCTGGGAGCAAACTCTAGGGGCCTGATTACATTTCAGCAGAAGCCGTCAACTGCCCACAGTCCCTTTGTGAGCCATCAGGGGGCTGGCGGCCTGCAGCCACGAATCCTGGCTGAGCTCCCAGACAGAAGCCCCACCCACTTCATTTGCATATTTTTTTGCAAGACCTTAAAGGCGGCTTTGGGCCTGAAAGAATGCTGCCGAATACAATTCTAGCTGCCTAGAAGAATGAGCAAAGCCTGAAAACTGAGGGTTAGAAAATCTTCCCAAGACAGGCGCCAGTGGCTCATGCCTGTAATCTTAGCTGCCCAGGAGGCTGAGATAGGAGGATCACAGTTAAATTCAGCCAGGGCGGGCAAGTCCATGAGACTCTTCTCTCCAATTAATCACAGAAAAAGCGGAAAGTGGCGCTGTGGCTCAAGTGGCAGAGTGCTAGCCTTGAGCAAAAAGCAGCTCAGGGACAGTGGCCCAGGCCCTGAGTTCAAGTCCCAGGACTGGCCAAAACAAACAAACTGAGGGACAGCCTATGCCCAGGCCCTGAGTTCAAGCGTAAGGACCAGCACCAAATGAATCCATCCATCCATCCATCCAGCTAGCTCCACCTCTTCCAGAGCTCACAGGCTCCAGATGGACTTGAGAATGATTGGTTCCCCTGGGTGCCCTTGAACCTCGGTCTCCTCCCGCCCCACCCCTCCCCAGGCAATGAGACCAACACCTGCCTGTGTCTCAACGCCTCGGTGTGTGAGGTCTTCCGGAAGGGCTACCTGATGCTCTACCCCTTCAGCACCGAGTACTGCCTCATCTGCTGCGCGGTGCTCTTCGTCATGTGGAAAAACGTGGGGCGCCGCCTGGCGGCCCACACAGGCGTGCGCCCCCCCAGCCTGCCCTTCCACCTGCACGGGGCCATCTTCGGGCCGCTGCTGGGCGTGCTGGCCCTGGTGGCTGGCGTGTGCATCTTCGTGCTCTTCCAAATCGAGGCCAGTGGCCCCGCAATCGGCCGCCAGTATTTCACCCTCTACTACGCCTTCTACGTGGCCGCCCTGCCTGCCATGAGCCTGGCGTGCCTGGCGGGCACGGCCATCCACGGGCTGGAGGAGCGGGAGCTGGACACGGTCAAGAACCCCACCCGCAGCCTGGATGTGGTGTTGCTGATGGGCGCCGCCCTGGGCCAAATGGGCATCGCCTATTTCTCCATCGTGGCCATCGTGGCCACCCGCCCACATGAGCTGCTCAACCAGCTCATCCTGGCCTACTCCCTCCTGCTCATCGTCCAACACATGACCCAGAATCTCTTCATCATCGAGGGCCTGCACCGCCGCCCGCTCTGGGAGGTGGTGCCCGAGGACCTGTCCGGAAAGCAGGAGACACAGTCTCCCCACAGGGGCTCCCTGATAGAGCTGGGCCAAGACCTGCGGCGAGCCTCTCTGGCTTACATCCACTCCTACAGTCACCTCAACTGGAAGCGGCGGGCGCTCAAGGAGATCTCGCTCTTCCTCATCCTCTGCAACATCACAGTGAGTGGCTGGGGAAGGGCTGGTTGGGGAAGGGTGAGGTGGAGTCAGGGGGGGGGACCCAGAAAGCCTCATTCAGGAAGGGCTGGATCAAGGTGATCTGCCTCTTTGCAATTAGCGTGATGCTGCCAGGGAGCAGGGAGTCAGCCGCCTGGCGCGAATCAATGTGCCGAGCACGTGGATAAGTGCTTCTCACAAAAGACTTCTACACTCCAGGAGCTTAATGTCTAGCTAGGAAGATGCTAGAGGACCAGTTAGGAAATTATTGGGAAACTTGTTATCCACCCAAGTCAGACAAGAGAAAGTGCCTGATTATGTTTTCCAAAGAGCTCTTCGTGGGCTGGGCATCAATGCCTGTCATCCTAGCTACTCAGGAGGCTAAGATCTGAGGACCATGGTTCAGAGCTACCGTGAGCCAGAAACCCTATAAGACTCATCACTAATTCACCACTAAAAAAGCCAGAAGCGGTGCTGTAGCTCAAGTGGTAGAGCAGCCTTGAGAGAGAAATGCTAAGGTCAGTGCCCAGGCCCTGAGTTCAAGTCCAGAAAAAAAGGAAGAATCCTTAGTGGAAGATATTAATAATGATCACTTGGCTTTCGGGAGCTGTGAAGTCCCAGGCCCACCTGTGTAGCACCTCCGCATGCACTTGAGTTATCTCAGTAACCCAGACCAGGCATTATGGTCCCCACTGCACAGACAAGCACACCCAGGGCTCACGGCCTGTGGGATCAATTCACAAACCCTGAGAACACACCTCAGATGTGAGCCCCCTGGTCCTGGCAGCGAATAACGAATAAATTAGCTCTAAAGTGCATTAGAGCCGGGCGCTGGTGGCTCACGCCTGTAATCCTAGCTACTCAGGAGGCTGAGATCTGAGGATCGCGGTTCAAAGCCAGCCCGGGCAGGAGAGACCGTGAGACTCTTATCTCCAATAAACCACCAGAAAACCGGAAGTGGCGCTGTAGCTCAAGTGGTTGAGCGCTCGCCTTGAGCCGAAGAGCTGAGGGACAGCGCTCAGGCCCAGAGTTCAAGGCCCATGACCGACCAAAAAAAAAAAAGTGCATTAGGACTGCAGAGAAGGCAGTGTGGGGCTAGTGGCCAGGGCAGGCTTCAGGAAAGGTGTGATCTAGGCCTGGAGGAATGCAAAACATTGACAACAGGAACTGTGTACCCGGTGGCTCACGCCTGTAATCCTAGCTACTCAGGAGGTTGAGATCTAAGAATCACGGTTCAAAGCTAGTCTAAGCAGAAAAATCCATGAAACTCTTATTTCCATTTAACCAGCAAAAAGCCAAAAGCCAGAAAAAGAGGTATGACTCAACTGGGAGAGCATCCAGCTTGAGTGAAAAAGACAAGCAAAAATATGAGGCCCTCAGCCGGGTAATCCCAGCTACTCAGGAGGCTGAGATCTGGGGATCACTGTTTGAAGCCAGCCTGGGGAGGAAAGCCTGTGAAACTCTTATCTCCCATAAATCACAGAAAAAGCCAGAGTGGCACAGTGGCTCAAGTGGTAGAGAGCTAGCCTTTAGCAAAAAGCCCAGGGACAGTGCCCAGGCCCAGAGTTCAAGCCCCATGACTGGTTTTAAAAAAGTGCTAGGCCCTGAGTTTTCAAGTCCAAGTAGTGGTACGTGTGCATGTGTGCACATGCACTCTCTCACACGCATACACACTCACACACACACACACACACACACACACACACACAATGGAACAGAAAGGTGGGAGGAGGTGTGGGAGGAGCTACAGGTTCTGGGGTCTCCTCCCTTATCCTCAGCATCTTGGACTGTGAGAGAGCCCCTCCCCCACCCCACCCTCCCTCTCCCTTCCACACAGCTGTGGATGATGCCGGCCTTTGGCATACACCCCGAGTTCGAGAACGGGCTGGAGAAGGAGTTTTATGGCTACAGGGCGTGGTTCACCATCGTCAACTTCGGCCTGCCCCTGGGGGTCTTCTACCGCATGCATTCCGTCGGGGGGCTGGTAGAGGTCTACTTGGGGGCCTGAGGGGTGCCCGAAGAAACCACCCCCTGACAACTGGCAGTGGGGAGGCAGAGAAGAAGGTAGTGGAGTCTCGGGCGGATGCTCAGAAGGCCGGACGACATCTTGGGGCTCAAGACCAAGGGCGGAGCCTGGACACCACACTTCGGATGCCCATGGCCAGGCCTGAGCGCATGCCTGCCCTGCGCCCCACCGCCCCATCCCAGAAGCCAAGGGGGCCCCCCAGGACGCTGGCAGGGACCCCTGCTGCTGTGACCATGGGGCTGGGAGGCGGGCAGGGAATGGAGAGGGAACTCCCTCCCCTGCCAGGTCCCAAGGGCCTGGTCCAGCTTGAATCTAGCATATTCTAGCTCAGGGCCCAATGTGCAGAGCTCCGTGGACACACCCCCCCTCCACTCCCCACACACCCTATCTCCTAATGAACCCATTAATTAGCTGCCAGGCAGGGCTCAACAGCTCTCTCCCGCTGCCATAAACACTGTTTGTTTGATTGATTCCACCCAGGCTCCGTGGCATTTGTTCCCAGGGACAGAATCGCCACCCCGGGTGTGGTGGGAAAGGGCTGTGGCCCTGGGACCGTCTCTGGCCCCAGCCTCTGGCCACCCTGTCCCCTGGGTGGGAGGCCTGCCAGAGCCCCTGGGTGGGGCAGGAAGGGGACGGGGCGCCCTGTCAGCCCATCCATCTCCCTGAGCCCGGTGCAAACAAGCGGCCGTGCCCAGGGCGAGGCCTGGAGCAGAGCCAGGGCCGGGCAGAGGAGTCTGGCCCGCGCTGGTCCTTGACTGTCTCCCAGAAGCCAGGCTCTGAGGGGACATCCCCAGGGGTGGGGCCGAAGGGGGTCTCAGTGCCGTTTCTGGCTGCTGGGGGAGGCCCTCCCCCACGCGTGGGGACTGGGTCACGCCCCCACCCCACTGTGGGCTTGTTCCCCCCCCCCAGCCACAAACCCCAAGTTCCAAGGCGTGCGTCTGTGTTTCCACCTGAGGAAACAGCAAAGAGCCAGCTCCCAGGCACGGGGTCAAAGGTCCTCAGGGGACTGATGACTGTGGGGTGCAGAGTCCCCAGCTGGCTGAAGATAAGAGCCCCAATCTAGAGCCTCGCCCCCCCACCAAGCACAAAAGCACACAAGTGGGAGTGGGGGAGGGAGGCTTTATTGTGTAAAGTGGCCGATTGTACCAAGCAAAGATTGTACTGACACACATGGCGGGGGGGGGGACCCCCATCATCAGGGCAGGGCCTAGGCAGCTGCCCACCCCCTCCCCAGCCCCCATCAACCGGCAAGACCCTCTGTGCACGCTGCAGCAGCGCTCCCGGTCTTGCCTCAGTGGGTCCCCAGCCCTGGTCTCCTCAGCTGACCCCCACTGCCCCTCCCCCAGCTCCCTGCCAGGGTGCCCCAAGGGGACCCCATTAGGGTGCACAGTCCTCCTGAGCACAGTGACTGACTGGGTGGCTTTGGGGAATGCGCAGCCCAGGAGTGGCTAGCACAGAAAGGGGGAGCCAGCATGGGCTCTGGGGGTGTCCTGGAACCCCAGGAGCGCAGCCTGGGAGGCTGAAGGCAGAGCTGGGTCCCCCCGGCCCCGGCCACAAGCAGCCGTGGGAGCTGCCGCCCACCTGCCCACTGCCCACGCGCTGCTGTTGGTTGTGAAAGCTGGGGATGGTGAAGGGCATCGGGGACCAGGCTGGGCCCCCAGTCCTGGCCCCTGCGGCTGTCTGTCCTCACACCCGCTGGATCTCAAAGAGTTTCACGTCAGTGTCGTACCAGATGGGCGGGTCCACGTTCCTGCAGTGGGAGCCGGGAGTGAGTGTGGGCACCGCCTTCCCAGAGGGGGTGCCTGGCACCCACACCGGCAGCCCGGCTACTCCCGAGGCTGGGATCTGAGGATCTCGGCTCAAAGCCAGCCCTGCCAGGAAAGCCCAGGAGACTCTTTATCTCCAAGGAACCACTAGAAAACCCACAAGTGGCGCTGCGGCTCAAGTGGCGGAGCACCAGCCTTGAGCAAAAAAAAAGCCAAGGGAGAGCCGGGCGCTAGTGGCTCACGCCTGTAATCCTAGCTACTCAGGAGGCTGAGATCTGAGGATCGCGGTTCAAAGCCAGCCCGGGCAGGAGAGACCGTGAGACTCCTATCTCCAATAAACCACCAGAAAACCGGAAGTGGCGCTGTAGCTCAAGTGGTAGAGCGCTCGCCTTGAGCTGAAGAGCTGAGGGACAGCGCCCAGGCCCAGAGTTCAAGCCCCACGACCGACAAAAAAAAAAAAAAAAGCCAAGGGAGAATGTGAGGCCCTGAATATAAACCCTAGTAATGATACGGGAGGGAGGGAGGGAGGGAGGGAGGGAGGGAGGGAGGAAGGAAATGAAGCCAGCAAGCTAGGTGGCAGCCAAACCAGCCAACCCCATCCTCACTCCCCACCGTGGACGGTGGTGATGCCCTCAGACGTGACCATGTGGGCGTTAACCCCACTATGGGTGGGGAGCCCTCCCCTGCTGGGCAGGCCCCCTGCCCCCTCAGGTAGACGGGGCGCACCTCAGGTAGATGACGCCCCACATGTAGGTGCGGAACCACATGGCGGTGCCCGAGTTGGCCTGGTACTTGCGGATGAGGATGGGGTGGGGCACGGGCAGCAGACCCACCAGAGTGCCATGCTGCAGGAACCTCAGGATCTCTGACTCGTCCGTCAGACCCCTAGGGGGAAGAGGGGGCTCCAGCACGCTTGCGTGGACGCACCAGCCCCCCCCCCCCGCAACCGTGGGAGCCGGGCCTCAGACACACTTGTCGATGCAGATCTTCTCCACCTGGGGTACGAGCACCTGCAGCAGCCGCATGATGGTCTGCAGCGGCAGCTTCGACTTCCACGACACCACCTGCGCGGCGGGGGAGGGGGGACTGGGGGCCTTGATGCTTGACCTTGACCTGCTAGGGCTCAAGGTCAAGCAGATGTGTCCTCCCTGCACCCGGCAGGACCGTGAACACTTAGGAAGGTCATTCCCCCTCCCACCTGATTCATGTGGATGCTGTTCCTAGGGTCTGGGGGAGGGAGAGGGAGGGGAGCCCCGGCCCCCCCTCTGGTGTCCTCACCCAATCTGGCGTGGGGTTCCACTGGCCGCTGGCTGATGAGCTGGACAGCCGCCGCTGCCCTCGCCAGGCCTGGCTGGACTCCTGCTCCCCCGGGAAGGAAGGGAGAGGGGAGGGGAGGGGGTCAGAGGGCAGTGAGGTCATGGCACTAGCTGGGGGGGAGGGAGGAGGCTCAAGTTCAGCAGTGAGCCAGCCCTGCCCCTTTGCCCTGGACCCCAGCCCAGCCCAGCCTCAGTCCACTGACAGGTTTAGGGCCTAGGGAAGGCCGGGTAAAGGCCAGTCTCCGATAAGGCTGATGGATGAGGAGGGTAACCTCCCCCTCTGCCCCCCTCCCCCGCAGCATCCACTCTGAGGCCTTCCTGGTACTCACCCCCTTGGCCGGGCTGCCCTCGGGCGAGCTCTGCTGCCGCTCGGGCTCCAGGGACCTCAGGGTGCCATCTTCTGACACCTGGGACTTCTCCGTCAGCTTGTCGATGCCTGGGCAGGGCATGAGGGCATGGGGCCACCACAGTGAGCCCCGGGACGGGTGCCACAAGGGCTCCTGCCAGCCACCCACCGCAGGCCACTGGATCTGATTTCCCATCATGCCTACTCCGTTGCCCAACTCGCTCCCAGAAGCCCCTCCCCCCAACCCTGTCCCCTTCCCAGCCCACCCACCTCCTCCTCCACCACCACTTGTGTGTGTGTGAGTGTGTGTGTGTGTGTGTGTGTGTGCGCGCGTGCGTGCCAGTCCTGGGGCTTGAACTCAGGGTCTGGATGCTGTCCCTGAGCTTTTTTTTTTTTTTGCTCAAAGTTAGCACTCTACCACCTGAGCCACAGCACCACTCCTGGCTTGTTGGTGGTTTATTTGAGAGAAGAGTCTCACAGGGCTGGTAATGAGGCTCAGTGGTAGAGTGCTTGCCCAGCACACATGAAGCCCTGGGTTTGATGCCTCAGCACCACATACACAGAAAAAGCCAGAAGTGGTGCTGTGGCTCAAGTGGTAGAATGCTAGCCTTGAGCAAAAAGAGGCTCAAGGACAATGCCCAGGCCCGGAGTTCAAGCCCCAGGACTAGGAGGAAAAAAAAAATGAGTCTCACAGACTTTCCTGCCCTGGCTGGCCTCAAACCGCCATCCTCAGATCTCAGCCTCTTGAGTAGCTGGGATGACAGGCATGAGCCACGGGTGCCCGGCACGATCCCCACTTTGGCCCATCCCCATCCTCTCAGTGTCCCCGGAGATCATGTCCAGCCCCTAACTGTGCCAGGAGCTGCCCCCCGCCCTTGCCAGCCGCTGGTGGACCTGGGGTGGCTGCCAGGCTGGTCTTCAGGGTGCCCGGCTCCGCGGGGGCAGCGGGGCGAGAGCCCTCCATGGAGGCGCCCTCCTGGGAGCCGGTGCGGGACAGGGGCTCCGGGGTGCGCCGGCGCCGCTGCAGGGCCTTGTGGATGGTGGACGGGTCGGTGGGCAGGTTGGCCAGCTGGTGGAAGACGCTGCGTTTGCGGATGATGGCGTAGACCAGGTTGGAGTTGCCTGTGGGAAGTGAGCATGGCCTTGGTCTTGGGGGGGGGAGGGGGGGACCTCGCCTCCCCCATCCGATCTGGACTGGCTTTGGGGAGAGCTTGTCAGGACAGGGGGCAGGGGGGGGGTGTGTGGACAGGGCTGGCACTGTCCTGTGTGCAGCTGGTTTTTCTTTCTTTCTGGGGCTTGAACTCTGGGCCTGGGCGCTGTCCCTCAGCTCTTCAGCTCAAGGCTAGCACTCTACCACTTGAGCCACAGCACCACTTCTGGTTTTCTAGTGGTTCATTGGAGATAAGAATCTCAAGGACTTTCCTGCCCGGGCTGGCTTTGAACTGTGATCCTCAGATCTCAGCCTCCTGAGTAGCTAGGATGACAGGCATGAGCCACCAATCCCTGGCTCGGAGCTTTCTTTCACATCACCTCCTGGCAACCCACCTGGGAAGACAGTACTGTCCATATCAAGCCAGATATTAAGTATTTGGACTCCCTGAGCCAGGGAGGAGGTAGCAGGAAGAGAAGATGTATGCCTGTCCTCCAAGGCTCCCAGGGAAACATGCAAATGCTTCCTGGGGCCTTCAGAGCCCTATCTACCTCGGCAGACCTGGGTCACACTGCACTTCCCTGCTTTCCGTTCCATCTCCTACCCCAAGGCCTTTGCATATGCCACCCTCACCTTTGTAATACATTTATTTCTACCCCATTCTACTTGGTGCAAGTTTTATTTATTTAGAATTAACCACGAGTGACCCACCAGACACTATGATAAATGCTTTCTGTGGGTTATTTTACTGAATCTTCCCAATGCCCCCTGAGACAGGGACTCTTAACACTATTGCTTAAGACCATCTTATAAATGAGAACAGCAGGGCTTGGGGGAGATAAGTAACATGCCCACAGTCACAAAGCAAGCAGGTGGCAAGTCCTGGATCTACATACAGTGGCCTGGCATCCGGGCCTCTGCAGGGCGGGGTGATGGTGGTGGTGGTGGTGGTGGTGGTGGTGGTGGTGGTGGTGGTGGTGGTGGTGGTGGTGGTGGTGGTGATGGTGATGGTGGTGGAGCTGCAGTGAGAGCCATCAGGATCTTAACCACTCTGAGCTTCCCTGACACCAAATTTCAGGTGACTTCTTTGAGAATGTGTATGTGGGGGGGGGGGTCTGTTTAGAACCACCCTTTGCAACTCCATGCCCCACAGGAAACTCATCTGTGCGCCTATATATTGCATCCCCTGCACCCAGGCATACCGCAGATGCTCAATAAATGCACACTGGAAGAATGAACCTAGAGGCAGATGTCGCCCCCTGGAGGCCAGTTCCCAAGTGGTGGCCTCCAGCCACAGGAAGGTGCCTTCCACCCTGCCCAGGCCAGAGGCCTCACCATCGAACTGGTACTGGATGATGTTGTTGAAGACCTCCAGCAGGAAGAAGACCAGGTGGTGGTTCTGGGCAGCTGAGAAGAGGAACCAGGGGGTGGAGAAGGCCTCGAGCAGGTGCAGCAGCTTGTTTGCGGTCACCATGGACAAGCTCTTGAGGTAGGGCGACACTGAGAGAGAGGGACACATGGACTAGGGTCAGGTGCTGGTGGCTCACGCCTGTAATCCCAGCTACTCAGGAGGCTGAGATCTGAGGATCACAGTTCAAAGCCAGGTGGGGCAGAAAAGTCCATGAGACTTGTCTCCAATTGACCAGCAAAAAGCCGGCAGTGGAGCTGTGACTCAAGAGATACAGTGCCAGCCTTGAGAAAACAAACAAGCAAAAAAACCTAGAGGACAGCTCCCATGCCATGAGTTCAAGACCCAGTACTAGGACAAATAAAAAAACCTCAAACTTTTATCATCTGTATCCTTTGTTGTTGTTTTTGTTTTGTCAGTCGTGGGGCTTGAACTCTGGGCCTGGGCGCTGTCCCTCAGCTCTTCTGCTCAAGGCTAGCGCTCTACCACTTGAGCCATAGCACCACTTCCAGCTTTTTTCTGCTCATGTGGTGCTGAGGAATCGAACCCAGGGCCTCATGCATGCAAGGCAAGCACTTTACCACTGAGCCACCTTCCCAGCCCTGTATTGTTTAATAGAGTAGAAAATTTCACAGGACACCGGTGGCTTTCTTGTTTCTTTCTTTTTTAAATGTTTCTTCTTTGTGCCAGTCCTGGGGCTTGAACACGGGGCCTGGGCGCTGTCCCTCAGCTTTTTTGCTCAAGGCTAGCATGCTACCACTTGAGCCACAGCTTCACTTAGGGCTTTTTAATGGCTCATTGGTGATAAGAGTCTCACAGACTTTCCTGCCCGGGCTGGCTTTGAACCGCAATCCTCAGATCTCAGCCTCCTGAGGAGCTAGGATGACAGGCGTGAGCCACAGGCACCTGGCCAGCTCTATATGAGTTCAATGGAGGAGCCGCAGGGTGCCTGGCTGGCCTGTGGCCTGGTGCCCCCTGCTGGTCCTCCTGGGGAATGCAAGTTCCGGGCCCCCCTACCATTGACCACAATAGTGAGCAGGCAGTCGAAGAGCGGCTGCAGCCGCTGGTGGCCGCTGGTGATGATCTTGTGGAACACCTGTGCGAGGAAGGAGACCAATGGCTGTGTGGTTTGCACCCCCCCCGAAAGCCATGCCCCCGGGGCGGGCCGTGTGTGCCCCTCACCACAATGAGCAGGTCTGCGTGCGTGCCGGTGAAGACCGGGATGTCCAGTGGCACACGCACCGAGTAGGGCTTGTTCAGCCGCACGCCGAAGTTCCGCTCACCGCTCAGAAGCAGCAGGATGAAGACCCCGATGTGCATCAGGCCCACCCGAGCTGCAAGGCACCCGTAGCATTGGGGTGGGGGAGGAGACACGGGGGAGGGAGGAAGGGCAATCAGCACCCAGGGGCGAAGACCTCCCACCCATCCCTGGAGCCCCTCTCCCCACAGCTCCTGCCCACCCCAGTCTTACACTGATCCGCCCGGGCGTCGTTGAGAAAGTAGAGGATGGGGACCAGGATGTCCAGGACATCGCTGCTCTTCAGGACAAAGAAGAGGAATTTCTGGGAGCAAGGAAAGTGGGGGGCAGGTGGGTCAGGTGGGTGGGGTGGGGAGACTCTGCCCATCGATGGGCTCTTCCAGGCAGCTCTGAGTCCAGCAGCCCTTCCCATGGGGCTCCTCGGCCCTGGGCGGGAAGGGGGGAGCGGGGGGGTGGGGCACCGAGGCACCGCCCACCTTGTTGAAGTCACACAGCTTCCAGAAGAGAACCAGCAGCTCCTGGTGGAACTGGATCTTCTTGGTGGAGTTGGGCAGGTAGGTCTGGAGCAGAGGGTTGGACAGGAGCCGGGCGATGCCCTTGAGGACAAACTGGAAGTCCTGGGGTGGGGGGAGGGGGGAGGGAAAGGGCAACACGGAGTGATCGACTCAACCCAACTCAGCTCTGTCTAGCAGGGCCCAGGCCCCCCACGAACACCTACTTTCCCAGATACCATGGATAGCTGGGTGGGAGGGGACCCCAGGGAAAGGTCCCTGCTTCCTGATGACCCCATGAACCAGACCCCCTGGCTTGCCTGCGCCCCCCCACACACATACAAATACACACACACACACACACACACACCTCTGCCCTGCCCCCACACGGCGTCCCATCATCCACACCTGAGGGCTCATTTTACTGAGCAGATACTGCAAGCTAGACCACGGGCCGAGTGATCCACACACAGGGGACACAGCTACAGAAGTTAGGCCTCAGGGAGACACACAAACCCAACTTCGACTCCCCTGTCATCTTCCCCCTTGCTGAGCTTGGACATCGAGACACCTTGTTTTCTGGAAGGTTCCTCGGTTTCTCCATGCAGCTAGTGCCATGGGCCCCTTTCTACATCTTTTTTTTTTTTTTTTTCATTTCTTTTCCTTTTCTACCCACTTTACTGGGGCTTGAACTCAGGGCCTACACACTGAGCTTTTTCACTCAAGACTGTCACTCTTGTACTTGAGCCGCAGCTCTACTTCTAGCTTTTTGATGGCTAATCAAACCATGATCTCTGCCTCCTTGGGAAGGTAGCTTAGTGGTAGATTTGCCTAGCACGCATGAAGCCCTGGGTTCGATTCCTTAGTACCGCATACACAGAAAAATCCCAAAGTGGCGCTGTGGCCCAAGTGGTAGAGTACTAGCCTTGAGCAAAAGAAGTTCAGGGACAGTGCCCAGGCCCTGAGTTCAAGCCCTAGAACTGGCAAAAGAAATAAACAATAATAATAATTAAAAAAAATAAGATCTCAGGGCTGGGAAGGTGGCTCAGTGGTAGAGCATTTGCCTTGCATGCATGAGGCCCTGGGTTCGATTCCTCAGCACCACATAAGCAGGCAAAAAAAAGCTGGAAGTGGCGCTGTGGCTCAAGTAGTAGAGCGCTAGCCTTGAGCTGAAGAGCTGAGGGACAGCGCCCAGGCCCAGAGTTCAGGCCCACGACTGGACCCAAAAAAAAAAAAAAAAAGATCTCCACCTCCTGCATAGCTGGGATTACAGGTGTGAGCCACAGCACCTGGCTTTCTTTCTGCCTCTTGATATCCTTGGTATCTTCCCATTCCAGTTTCATGGGGGGCAGAGGCCAGGGTCTTTTATGCGGGGGGGAGGGTCAGCACCCTGCTTCCCCCTAAAGCCATCACCATGGTGGGGCGGGGTGGGGCTCACCTCCTCACGATGGATGCGGGACAGGTAGTTCACGAACAGGTTCTCAGGCCCTGGAGGCTGCAGGTGGTAGGAGCCACGGTGAGCAGGCACTGCACCCAGGCAGGGTACCCTTCCCAGGACAACATTCCCAGACACGCCAGGGCCCTGTGCCCCGGGGTACCTCTCCCCCCCATCCTCACATCAGTATCGTCCATGGCAGTGCCCGTGGTGGTGCCATCGACGGTGGGGCTGGCACTGGTGGCGCTGTCGTGGTCCAAAGTGACTATGAGCACCTGGGCGGCCTCCTCCACCAGCGGCTCCCGGTAGTCAGAGAAGAGCAGGTGGTTGTAGGGGATCCCGTAGCCCACGGGGTCGTAGGCACACACAGTGTTGAGGAGGGAAGTGAAGAGAGGCAGTGCGTGTCTGCGGAGGAGGGGCAGGGCTGTGGGGCAGCCCCTGGAGGCCCAGCCCTTTGGCCACCACTATGGTTACGTGGAAGGGACAGGCAAGCCCCCTCTTCATCCAATCAGTGTCAAGAGTCAGACTGAGGGGGGTGGGTGCAGGGAGGGGGAGGAGCCCAGGAGAGCCATGAGCCTGTCCCTTCCTGAACAGAAAAGATGTTTCACGCCTGTCATCCTAGCTACTCAGGAGGCTGAGATCTGAGGATTGCGGTTCAAAGCCAGCCCAGGCAGGAAAGTCCGTAAGACTCTACTCTCCCATGAATCAGCAAAAAACCTGAAGTGGCGCTGTGGCTCAAGTGGTAGAGCCATCGCATTGAGCTGAAGAGCTGAGGGACAGTGCCCAGGCCCAGAGGTCAGGCCCCACGACCAACAACAACAACAACAAAAGATGCTGCTTGTCTAGCACCAACCTGGACCAGTCTGGACAAGAGTGTGACAGCCAGTCACGGGGGGGGGGGGGGGGAGGAGTCCTTGTAGACCCAGGGGCAGAGGCCCAGGGAGAAGGTGGCTCCCCTTAAGAGCAGGGACCTTCTGGGTCACCCCGCTCCCATGCCATGCTGTGATTTCAATCACATTTGGAAGATGTCAGGGTTCAAGCTCCTCATCTTACAGATGAGGAAACTGAGACTCGGAGGGGTGGACCGAGGGGCAGAGGTTGGCAGTTTACTGATAAGGATTGAGAAAGAGAACTCCAGCCAGCCTTTGACTATCCGGGGGGTGGGGGTGGGGACCTGGGCTCCATTTTCTGGGGGAAGAAAAGGCCGGGCAGGAGGCCAGCCAAACCAGAAAGTGGCGACAGGCCACGCTACGTGGGGTCAGAGACTAGAGGCAAGAGGGTCAACTGCCAGCGTCGGGCAGAGCAGCCTGGACATGGCTGGCGGGCACTGCGGGAATGTGGACACTCGCTCCACACACTGTGTCCCACTGCGTGGCTATATGACACCAACAACGTGTGACCCCAGAGTACACAAGGGCCCCACGAGGCCAGGCTCCCTCCCCACCCTCAGTCCCACAGAAGGCCACAAGCCACGTGCACCTGCTGTTTAGAACATGGCCGGCCGGTCCCAATTATATGTTGGACTTTGAAATGGGAAAGGGGATGGAAAACAATCTCCATTATTTTACATATCTATGCCATTAAATGTTCTTTTTCTTTCTTTTTTTCTTTTCCTGTGTCAGTTGGTGTGGGTGCTGTCCCTGACCTCTTTTGCTCAAGGCTAGCACTCTACTACTCTGAGCCACAGGGTGACTTCCCATTTTCTGGTGGTTCACTAGAGATAAGAGTCTCACACAGACTTTCCTGCCCAGGCTGGCCTTGAACCACGATCCTCAGATCTCAGCCTCCTGAGTCACTAGGAGTACAGGGGGTAAGCCGCCAGTGCCTCATGGGGCGTGAACTCTGGGCCTGGGCGCTGTCCCTCAGCTCTTCAGCTCAAGGCTAGTGCTCTACCACTTGAGCCACAGCGCCACTTCCAGCTTTTTCTGCTGATGCGCTGCTGAAGAATCAAACCCAGGACCTCATGCATGCAAGGCAAGAACTTTCCCACTGAACCACCTTCCCAGCTCTCCATTATATTTTCTAATTTGAAGGATCTAGGACAAGCATCCCACAAGGTCCTTCAGGACTGGCCACCGCCGTAGGAGGTATTGGACAGCGCCCACAGCGCCTGGTGTAAATGGTTACAGTTACAGTCACCACCACCACCACCAGGGGGCAGCACATCCCCTCAAATAAGGGCTGGAACTGGAAGAGAGGGAATAGGAAGGCAGGCCAGGGGCCCCTCACCTGTTCTCTGTGGAACAAAAGAACTGAACCCATGGGTTGGTGCTGCCATTCTCTGGGGCTGGCGGCAGGTACATGGCCTCAGAGAAGCAGGTCAGCAGCAGTTTCAGCAGCTCCATGCTGGAGGAGGGGAGAGGGGAAGAGAAGATCTTAGGACCTGATCCCCACTCTGAGGCCACTGCCCATCCTGCCCAGCATCCCTGGCCGGGTCCATGGGAAGGAATGACTCCTGTTCATCCCCTGTGGGATGGCAAGTGGGGAGGGCCCAACGGGAAGACCCTGTGCAGGAGTCCAGCCTGGTCCAGCTCACCGGTTCATGTCATGGATGTAGTTAGGCTGCGGTGAGTGAGCAAAGCCCACACCGGCCTCCCAGATGTATTCACAGCTGTCCAGGGAGTGGATATCCTCCGCTGAATCCTGAGGAGAGGATGAGGAAGAGAACAGGTGAGAGGTCACAAGGAAATAAGAGCACGGACCAGGCATCACCGGTGGCTCATGCCTGCAATCCTAGCTACTCGGGAGGCTCAGATTGGGAGGATCACAGTTCAAGACCTGTCCAGGTAGAAAAGTTTGGATAATGGGGTCTAACCTGACAGGAAGCAAGACCCATAGTTGAAAACAAACAACAACAACAAAAACCAAGCCAGGCACCGGCAGCTCATGCCTGTAATCCTAGCTACTCAGGAGGCTGAAATCTGAGGATCGCAGTTCAAATCCAGCCCAGGCAGGAAAGTCCACGAGACTCTTATTTCCAATAAGCCACCAGAAAACCAGAAGTGGTGCTGTGCCTCAAGTAGTAGAGCACTTACCTTGAGCTGAAGAGCTGAGGGACAGCGTCCAGGCCCAGAGTTCAAGCCCCACGACCAATAAAAACCCCAGGAAAATGTATGACAGTAGAACAATGAAACCCACTGGCCTTGATTTGAGAAGTGGGGAGGGGGAAGCCATGGAGGTGTGCAGCTGATACATTGTATGCATGTGCAGAACCCCCCTGGGCAACTAATACAGGCTACAAATGTTTAAAGCATAGCATAAAAGGGTCTGGAGATGAAGTTCAGTCCTAGAACACCTGCCCAGCAAGCATGAGGTCTTGAATTCAAACCCAGTGCTGTCTGAAAGTTAATAATAGCTGAGTGCTGGTGGCTCACACCTGTAATCCTAGCTACTCAGGAGGCTGAGATCTGAGGATCATGGTTCAAAGCCAGCCTGGACAGGAAAGTCCATGAGACTCTTATCTCCAATAAACCACTCAGAAAATTGGAAGTGGCTCTGTGGCTCAAGTGGTAAAGTGCTAGCCTTGAGCTGAAGCGCTCAGGTATAACACCCAGGCCCAGCATTCAAGCCCCATCACTACCACCAACAACAACAAAAAAAAAGAGTATCATGGACTTTTCTGCCCAGGCTGGTTTTGAACCTCAGATCTTACCTTCCCAAGTAGCTTGGATTATGAGCATGAACCACTAGCTCCCAGTTTTATACGAAAGCTCATTTTTTCTTCCATTTACATTGATTTGTCCTTTTCAAAAACATTTTAATTAGCATCAATTAGTTATGCTAGAGGGTTCCATCTTAGCATGCCCATTGATGGAGATGATCCATGGTGATCAGTCAGCACTCCTATCATTCTCTCTCCCCATTTTTTGCTGCTACCAAGATTTGAACTCAAGAGTCTCTCATTTGTTTGGCTTGCTTGCTCGGCTGGTGCTATACCATCTGATCCAGGCCTCCATCCAACTCTTTTACTCAGTCCAGTTTGAGGCAGGAAAACAAGGCTGGTGGGGGAGGAGGGGAGACAGAAAATGGGTGCCATGGGGGGGGGGGATGGGAGTCAGAGAACATTCCAGATGAAGTTCATGAGTGAAGGAGAGGATCAGGGGCCTCACCCCACCCCGCCCACCTCGGGCAGGCGAAGACAATGGGTGGCTGTCCAGAACCTTCTGGAGACAGTGGACAGGGCTAGGCAGGAGCTGGCCGGGCCCAGCTGTTCCGCCCACCACCCCAGCCTCGGACGTGACTGCCAGCTGCCCCCACGCACGCTGGGGCCCTGGCTGACTACTTCCTACTTCAACAGGCCCGGCCCCCAGCAAGTACGAGAACCCGTTCAGTCTGGGGGTCCGGGGGGGGGGTTCCTCACCACAGTGCTTCTCTGGTGGCTTTGGACGGTAAAGTCTGGACAGAAGAGCAGATCGGCGATGGCCAGGAGCAAGGACTCGGCCAGGGGCCGCGCGTTCTCGTCCTCCTCTTCCCCCTGCTGAGGAAGCATCATCTCAGTGGTGGCTGGGCGAGCAGAGGGGGCCCCAAGGCTTTGGTGGGGACGGTGGGAAGCGGGCCAGGCAGAGTCCCCCCAACCTCAAGGGCCTATTGGGAATCACGAGGCTTCACCTCTCAGCCCTCATCTGCAGATAAACTCGGTTGGGGTGGGGGGGCAGCTGATATGGCCCCCCATGATGGCAGAGGTCCCCAAGTCTCAGCTCCCTCCTCAGCCTGCCCCCTCCAGACTATAAGCACAGGGGACCCCCCACAGCCCAAGGAGGTGGTGAGTGCTGACCCCTATTCCTCAGTGGCACCCCCAGATGACAGCCCTGAGAGGCTTCCCCCCACACCCTGGCCAGGCCCACAGACCCCTCCTTGCCCTGCCCCGGGCACTGTAGACCAGAAGAAGCCCCTCCAGTCGGGATCCTCAAAGATGTAAGGCAGCACGCGGGTGAGGAGCCGGCTGCAGTTCAGGACCACCTGCTTCTCCTTCTCCGAGTGGCAGCCGCTCTCGGCTCCCTGCACCAGCTTCTCCACGGCCTGTGGGGACAGAGCCGCAGAGGGGGGTGAGTGCAGGACCATGCCGCAGGGGCCTGGGGAGAGGCCGGGGTGCGCTAGCCCAGGAGCAGGAGGACCAGAACAGCCGGGGACCCCAAGGGACCTGGTAGGTTAGGTTGGGCCTCCCCATCTGGAACCATCTCTGGTGAGTGACAGTGGCTATGATCACTTTGCCAGGACCTGGGGAGGAGGGGGGCGACATCCTGGGTGCACCCCCTCTTCCATGGCAGGCTGGGCCCTTTGTCACTCCTCCTCACCCGGCACCCCCACCCTGGGATGGAAGAAGGGGCAGCCGGAAGGCGGGGGGGGGGGGGGGAGGGTCCTTCACCTTGTAGCACAGGGTGGCCAGGTTGGAAGGAGACTCCTCCCGTACCGCCCGGATCTCCGCCGCGGGCACCAATGCAAAGACATCCTGTACCGACGTGGCCGTGTCTGCCCAGAACTGGTCCCAGAAGGCGTCATCGGTGGCTTCCACAGGCTGGGGAGGGGGTGTCCACGGTCACACGTCCCCCTCAGCAACAGGGCCGCCGAGGAAGGCTCGACTTCCCCTCTACCAGCCCCACAGGGGCGAGGGGCACCCCAGGGCTCTGTCGATGCAGCCAGGCTGGGCTGGGGAGCTGGGCATGGGGCAGCAGCCAGAGCCCAGCCCAGTCCCCGAGGGCTGTGTGCCTGTGGCTGAGCCCTGGAGCTCCTCGGGCAGGGCCCCAGAGCTGCCACCTGGCCACACCCTCAGGCCACGCCCCAGCTCAAGGCCACACCCTTCCTCCCATAGGAAGATGACCAGAGGACACCTGCCCCATCTCCAGGCGCTGAGCGGTCCCTCACCCACCAGGTGCCAAATCTAAGACTAGCAGGCCCATGCTCTCCTCTGGCCCCTGTCCCCAAATCTGTCCATCAGCCCAGCCTCCATGCTGTCCCCACCCACCCACTTGCCAAAAGAGAGGACCAATGTCACCGCCCCCACACACAGAGGCCTGGGGGGGGAGGGGGATTCCTGTCCCCTGCTGGACCCAGACTGGATTTCAGTCCAATAGCCAAGATTAAACATCACAGTTACTCTCTCTTACACACACACACACACACACACACACACACACACAGTGGCATGCACGCATGCATGCATGCATGTGCATGTGCACCAATAGTTTCTATCCCCAAACACAACCCTGATATCATTTCCCAGCATGCTCTGCTCAATCCACAAGCATCCCACAGAGCCCCACTCATGCCTTAAAAAAACACGCAAGACCCTGCACTGTAATCCTAGCTATTCAGGAGGCTGAGATCTGAGGATGGTGGGTGAAAGCTAGCCTAGTCAGGAAAATCCATGACTCTTATCTCCAATTAACCACCAAAAAGCCAGAAGTGGAGCTGTGGCTCAATTGGTAGCATGCCGGCCTTGAGCAAAAAGCTCAAAGACAGCATCCAAACACTGAGTTTAAGCCCCAGAATTGGCACAAAATAGATAAATACATAATTTTATGTATACAAAATAAAATGAACACATACGCTGTTTGACTCCTACAGACAGTCATACAGGTAACCAGAGCTGGTATGGATGATAAACCTGACCTCCAGAAATCTTGCCAATAGAAACAGAGCTGGGATATATGGGGATGTTTATTGCTTATACAGTGAAAAGCTGGAATTAACTCACATGGGTAATAATCGGAGACTGCTGAAAAAAGATAAAGCACAGGTATACAAAAAGAAAAGTATGCAGCCCTCAAAATTACAGTTTCAAAAAATATTAACCAGCAGAAAATGTTCATGGTTCAATGTGATCTTAAAAAAAAATTAAAAAAACAAGATGCGGAACTACCAAACAGCCAGGCACCAGTGGCTCACACCTGCAATCCTGCTGCTCAGGAGACTGACATCTGAGAAAGTTTAAGACCAGCCTAGACAGGAAAGTCTGTGAGACTCTTATCCCAAATTAACCACCAAAAAGCCTGAGGTGGAGCTATGGCTCAAGTGGTACAGCACATCAGCCTTGAGAGAGAAAAATAAAAAAGCTAAGGGACAACACCCAGGCCCTGAATTCAAGCCCTAGTACCAGCAATAATAATAATAATTAGTAGTAGTAGTAGTATTCTAGCTGAGTGTTGGTAGCTCATGCCTATGATCCTAGCTACTCAGGGGGCTGAGATCTAAGGGAAAAGGTTCCAAGCCAGCCCAGGCAGAAAACTCCATGAGATTCTTATCTCCAATAAAGTACCAAAAAAACCAGAAGTGGAGCTGTGGTTCAAGTGGTAGAGTGCTAGGTTTGAGCAAGAAGAGCTCAGGGACAGCACTCAGTTCAAACCCCAGGACCAGCACCAATAATAATAATAATAATAACAATAATAATTATTAATATTCTGTTCTCTGAAGCCTGGCCTTCTGGAGCTGCTCCTGTCTGGGAATGCCAGCTCCACTCCTCACCACAGTCCTGGACTCTGGTCCAGGGGCCTCTGCCTCCAAGCCCAAGGGTCCAGAAGCCCCCCAGTCCTGCAGCTGAGCCCAACAACAGGTGTCCAGCCAGTGTGCATCCAGCTGATGCTGAAACCAGGCCTGGAGACCCCCTCAGCCTGGTCTCTGGGCAGGACTGAGGGCTGGGGTGACCTGCCTGATCAAGGTCCAGGCCTACCCCAACCCATTCCCTGCACAAAAAGCCCCCACCATGCCCTACTCCCACACTCGGGCCATAAGGACAGGTCTGGCTTGAGAGTCAGTTCCAGAACTGGTAGAGCCAGTTAGCTGGGGGATAGAGGAACAAAGGCCAAAGGAGGGGCTGTGGGGATGGGGTTCACCGGCCCTCAGCCCTGACCACCCTCGGACATGAGCTAGAGTGCGGGACCACGACACACACACCCCCAGGCCCTAGCAGCCTGGGAGCAGAGTGGGGTAGTGAAGGACACCCCAGGAGAAACCATAGCGCTCCCCCACAGGAGTAGGGGCACCTGGGAAAGCTGCCACCTCCAGTATTTTTCCCACCTCTTAGGCAGACTCCACCCCTTAAAGGGGCAGAAGCCCAGCTGAGCACGGAACAGACATTTCCCCACTGACCTAACCCATTAGGCAAGCGACTGAATTCAAAATGAGGACAGGGCATGGAAGGGGTCTTAAGAAAGATTCCCCCCATCCCCACCCCACCATCCAAAAGCTGGGCATCTGTGGTTCACATCCATTATCCTCGTTACTTCAGGAGATCTGAGAATCCTGGTTCAAAGCCAGGTGTGACAGATGAATGGATCCAAAAATTGTGGTATCTATACACAATGGAATATTATGCAGCCATTAGAAATGACAAAATAATGGCATTTGCAGGGAAATGGATGGAGCTAGAAGGAATCATGTTGAGCGAGGTAAGCCAAGAACGAAGAGACAAACAGTACATGGTCTCCCTGATAAGTGGATGATGAATCCAAAATGTTAGGTGATATGACAAAACTAACAGGACTTAAGAAACAAAGAACTCCCACTCATCTGGTTGAACCACTACTAAATATCCCCATGCTGCTGATCACATATATGGTATATAACATATGAGCACCGTTATATATTACAGACTGTGATAGACAATTTGCTCCAGGAAAGTTAGAATGAACTTGTGACTTTAAATGAGCATCATTATTCCACAATACTGTGAATTTCCGGAAATTAAGTAATCACTTAATCACGATCAAAAAAAGAACCTTGGGGAAGGGAGGGAGGGAGGGGATGGTAGGGGGAAAACAATGGAGGGGGTAACAATGTTCAAGAGGAAGTGGAAGTGTACTCATTACCTCACTCATGTAGCTGTAACCCTCTGTATAGTATCTCTACAATAAAAAAAATTAAAAAAAAAAAAAAAAAAAAAAAGCCAGGTGTGGCTTTGACTCTTATCACCAACTAACCAGAAAATCCTGGACTAGAAGCATGGCTCAAGTGGTCGAGTACCCCAATTGTGAGTGGAAAAGTTGAGTGAGAGCACAGGCCCTTAGCTCAAGGTGCAGCCAGTATATGAGAAAGAAAGGGGGGAGAGGAGGAGAGAGAAAGAGGGGAGAGGGAGAAAGGAGGGGGGCACTCAGGAACAGGTCTCCTTTACTCAGCTTGTACCTCTTTTCCTGATGCCACTGTGGCTTACACACTTCCATTTGGTGACCATTTCTTTCTTTTTGTTCCCCCAGTCGCTGGGCTTGAACTCTGGGCCTTGGGCGCTGTCCCTCCGCTCTTCAGCTCAAGGCTAGCACTCTACCACTTGAGCCACAGCACCACTTCCGGTTTTCTGGTGGTTTATTGGAGATGAGAGTCTCACAGACATTTCTGCCCAGGCTGGCTTTGAACTGCAATCTTTGGGTCAGTCATGGGGCTTGAACTCTGGGCCTGGGCGCTGTCCCTCAGCTCTTCAGCTCGAGCCACAGTGCCACTTCCAGCTCGTTCTGCTTATGTGGTTGGTGCTGAGGAATCGAACCCAGGGCCTCATGAATGCAAGGCAAACGTTCTACCACTGAGCCACCTTCCCAGGTTTTTAAGATAGGGGTCTGCTATATAGCCCAAGCTGGCCCAGAACTTGTGTTCTTTTTGCTTCAGCCTCTAAAGGCCTAGGATTGCCACCAACACACTAGTTTGTTTCTTTTTTTTTTCCAGGGCGGGCGGGGCTGGTCCTTCAACTTGAACTCAGGACCTGGGTGCTGTTCCAGAGGTTTTTGTGATCAAGGCTAGCACTCTACCACTGAGCCACTGCTCCACTTCCAGCTTTTGGTGGTTTATTGGAGATCAGAGTTTCATGGGCTTTCCTGCCTGGTCTGGCTTCACACTGTGATCCTCAGTTCTCTGCCTCCTGAGTAGCTAGAATTACAGGCATGAGCCACCAATGCCCAGCAAACTAGTTTCTTTAAAGGGATCTTTTTTTGATCAGTAGTAAGGTTTGAACTCAGGGCCTTGTGTAAGCTTGACTGGCAATCTACTACTTAAGCCATGTTTCCAGCCCAGCATTTTACTAGTTGTTGTTTTTTGTTTTGTTTTTTGTTTGTTTTTGTCATTTGGGCCTGAACTCTAGGCCTGGGCGCTGCCCCTCAGCTCTTCAGCTCAGGCTAGTACTCTAGCACACTTGAGCCACAGTGCCACTTCTGGCTTTTTCTGCTTATGTGATGCTGAGGAATTGAACCCAGGGCCTCAGGCATGTAAGGCAAGCACTCTACCACTGAGCCACCTTCCCAGCCCCTACTAGTTGTTTTGAGGATGAAGTTTCACAGACTTTTCCACCCAGGCTGGCTCCAACTGGATCTTCTGGGTTTCAGCTTCCTGAGTGGCCAGGATTCTAGGTATGGTACCAATGTCTGGCTACTTGTAGCCTCTTTGTACAACTATTCAATAATAATAACAACAATTATTATTATTATTATTATTATTATAAAGGGCACTTTTTATGGAACGAAACAGAAACCATATGGCAGATGCAATTATTTGTTTCTAATATGTGAGTTTTTATGTTTCTAAATGTTTTATGCCCACCACCACCCCCAAAAATATTTTACTCATTTCTTTGGACTGCTAAGGGGACAAAGACTGAGCTAGCCTGCTTAGAAAGATTTTCTTTTGTGTGTATGTCAATCCCGGGGCTTGAACTCAGGACCTTAGCTTTTTTGTTCAAGGCTAGCACTCTCCCACTTGAATAAGAAGCTCCAGATCTAGCTTTTTCTGCTGGTTAATTGGATATAAAGAGTCTCACAGATTTTCCTGCATGGGCTGGCTTTGAACCACGATCCTCAGATCTCAGCCTCCTGAGTAGCTGGGATTACAGGGGCGAGCCACCAGTGCCCAGCTACCAGCCACAGCTTTTGACATGGAGGGATGTCAGGGGCAGGACTGGCAGACCTCCAGCTGAACAGGTCCCCCCCTCTGCCCATGCCCACAAATGGTGCACACACGTGAACTTACACTCGTGCTAGGTCTCACCTAGCCACACTGGCAAGATGTGGGAGAGTCTCGGATCAGGGAAAGAATGCCCTCTTCCCATTCACTCTGGGAAAAGGTCAAGAAACACACAGCCAAAGCTAACCCTAGGGGCCAGAGTGAGCCCTGGCCTAAGCTGGCTGAGTGGACAGGGAAAACAAAACAAAACACAGGATGCAGGGCAGGAAGGCAGGGAAGGCTGGTTGGCAGCAGCTCAGGCACAGGCTACAGGAAAAGGTCTGATTGTCTGTCCAAAGCAGAGCCTTTGGAGACTGGGGTCAGAGGTCATGCAGTGACTGCCTGGTGGGAATTGGGGGTGGGGGAGAGATACTGAGTGGGTTGATTTAGGATGACCGTCTAGGACCTGTTTCTTGTACCCAGCCTACCCAAACCAGATCAGTGCCCAGAGTTCAAGGCTTCAGCCATGAGGTCTCTTCCTCCCGGCCCCTCCCACCGGCAGAGCTCCTCTGTAGGAAGGAAGCCCAGCCTGGCCCTCCAGCCTTAGGGTAGCTAAGTCACTCACTGATCTCAATTTGGAAACAGAGCAGGACCCCTTCTTCCTCCCTCTGTCTCCCACTCCCCCCCAACCCCCCCTTGAGAGCAGAATCCACCTGCAAACCTAGTTGCCCTATCCCCAAGTTCCAGAACTAACCAAGAGCCAGGGCACAGGGAAGCAGGGTCTGGTTTCTATCCAAGGAGCGCCTCTGAGCTGAGGCTGAACTTTCCAGAGGCCCTGTGTGGGTCTGACAAGCACCTGACCCCTCCAGGGTGAGAACAAGCGTGGGAGAGAGGAGGTGCCCTGTGGAAGGCCCTCAATCAAGAGCGAGAACCCCAGAGCTGTGGAGTGGGGGGGACAGGGACTTCCCGGGGGGGCGGGGTAACAGATCCAGAACCCCTAGAAAATAAGGGGTCCCTGTGGGGTTGGGGTTGGACAGCTCCCATAACCAGCCTGGCCTGGCTCAAGGTTTGAGCAGGAAAACAGCCTGACTGGGGTCAAGTGCTATCTGTGGGGGGACACGGTGCTACGTGTGGGCTCCGGTGGTGAGCGACTGGCCTGGACGAAGCTGAGGGGGACCCCCAGTTCCCCCACCGGCAGGCCAAAGGGCAACCGAGAGTCCCTCCCCATCCTTACCGAGAGGACGGAGGGTACCGGCAAACCCTGTCACCCCCTTCCCAGGCCTGGAGGGATCCCTCCCAGCCGGAACCCGGGCTCTGTAGGCCTGGAGACGGAGCGCCCCCCGCGCCCCGCCGGGCTGCCGCTGCGCCCGCCGCGCTTTGCGGGCTCCCGGGCGGACCTGGGCCTTCGCTGCCCCACGAGCGGCCAGCGGGGCCCAGCGGAGCCGCGGCCGCCGCGCACCAGCTGCTTCCCGGACCCGAGCGGGCGCCCGCCCGGCTTTGTTTGCATTGAGTCAGCCGGGGCTATGCGTCCGGGACCCGTGGGCACCGAGGGGCGGGGGGGGAGGAGGAGGAGGAGGAGGGGGAGGGGGAGGAGGGGGAGGAGGAGGGTGCAGGGGGGCGGGACAGGGGGCGGACGGCAGGGTCGCCGGCTCGGGGAGAAGGCACACGTCAGCCTAAGGTGGGGGTGGAGATGCTGGCGGGAGAGGAGGGGGGGACGGCCAGGGCGGGGGGATGGAGCCCGAGGTACAGGAGGAGGGGGTCCCGCTTCCGCGCCCACCTCCGTGTCACCCCCCCTGCTCCAGACCGAACCATCGCCCCATCTTCTGGCCAAGGCAAGTTCGCAGCCCCCCCACCTCACCGGGCCCTGCCCAGCCCCCAGCCCGGCAGGTGGATGGGGAGTGGGGGGGGGGGGAGACAGGGCGAACCTGCGTCTTGGTGGTGAGCTGGATCACTGCCTTCCGGAAGTTCAGCTTGGAGTCTGCGGACCCCATGTCGCTGGAGCCCCCTCCTCCAGCTGCGGCCCAGCTCCGGCTCCCAGTCTAGCCCGGGCTCCGGGATCCGGCTCCCGCTCCGGCTCCGGCTCCTCGGCCCCAGCTGCTCTCGCAGGAGCGGAGCCGAACCCCGCCCGCCGCTCAGCGTCAGCTCCGCCCCCTGGTGACCACGCCCACTTCGCACGCCTCCCTAGGGCCCCGTCCTGTCGCCACGCCCTCGTGTGGCCACGCCCACTCGGCCACGCCCCCATGCACCTGCTGCTCGGGCCGCCTGGAGTGTGGAATTCAGGCTTAGAACGTAGTTCTGACCCCACTCCATCTCTCCCCATTGTCTCCCAGTCTCTCAGACCCGAAACCCCAACATTCTACGCCCTTACCTGCCTCCTTCTCCCTGGTCTTACGCACAAGCCCACAGCTTTTTGCCCAGCAATCTCCACTCGACTGAGTTTCCTCCTTTACCATCAATCCACTTTCCCATTCTTTGTTCCACTCCCTAAGCATTTGTGCCGTGGATCCTCTTTTCTGATCTGTCAACCCCTCGTGTCCAGACAGCCCCCAAGGTCTCCCAACCTCAGCTGAAATCTCAGCCCTTGGTTCTATGGAAGGGAGGCCCTGACTCCAGGAAAGCAGTTCCACGGCCTGAGGGCAGTGAGAGGTTCCCCAAGTCTAGGCCCTCACTCTGGTCACCTGTCCTCCCTGAGAATCCTTTCAATTCTACCCATTTCTACAAGTATGTTGAGAGATGGCTATTTACTAAAGCATATGTCATAGGAAGCTGCTGGTGTGGAGCAAAGAAAGAATCAGCTGTGATGCCTTGGAGTAAGCTTTGATAGACACAAATGAAGAAGAAGAAGACGACGACAATTACATCTCTAATACCACATCTGCTGTAGGCACTACTGTCTTTGTTTCACACTTAAGAGAAACTGGGGCAGAAAGTAGTTATGTCATTTGCCCTAAGCCACACAACTAGTAAGAAACAGATTCAAAGAAGCAGAGCAAGTTCAGCTCCAAAAGATATTTGCTTTTCCCACATTATTTTATATGTCTGAGCTGGCAGGGTGGCTCATGACTATAATCCTAGCCACTCAACAGGCTGAGATCTGAAGATCTTGTCTCAAAGCCAGTATGGGCAGGAAAGCCCATGGGATTCTTATTCCCAATTAACCACCAAAAGGCTGGAAGTAGAGCTGTGGCTCAAGAAGTAGAGCACTAGCCTTGAGAAAACAACAACAACAACAAACAAACAAACTTAGGGACAGCAAACAGGCCCTGAGTTCAAGCCCCAGGACCAGCACACCTCCAAAAAAAATTTTTTTAAAGAAAATCTTATATGTCCGGAACCTTCTGGAAATCCTGGTTGCTTCAAAAGGAGGAAAAACTTAGCTTAAATAGAAATCATGCAGCAGAAACATGAGCTGCATGCCATCAAGATGGCCTCAGCCTCAGAAGGGTACAAAGGGAGGGTAGAGCAGGTGTGAAGGAAGGGAAGGAATGTCACCATTTCACAGAACAAGCCGACTCAACAAAGCACAATCAAAGGACGACTCTATCTTCCAGAGGTTTGCTGTCCCTGCTCTCGACAAAATCCTTGGCAGGCCCCACAGGCTTTCTAATCATGCAGATAATGAGTGAATAGTTCCTTTATTTGGATTTTTTCTAGTCCAAGCTGGGTGTGGTGGTACATGCCTGTAATCCCAGCACTTGGAAGGTGAGTTCCAGACTAGCACCAATGCCTGTGGCTCATACCTGTAATCCCAGCTACTCAAGAGGCTGAGAGCTGAGGATCCAAGTTCAAAGCCATCTGAGAAGGGAAGTCCTGGAGACCCTTATCTCCAAATAACCAGCACAAAGCCAGTGCCAGACTTGAGCAAAAAAGCTAAGTGACAGTGCCCAAGCCTTGAATTCAAGCCCTAGTACTGGCACGCACACACAGCACACACACACACACACACACACACACACACACACACACACACACACACACACACACACACACACACACACACACACTGATTATCATCTCTCATGGTCCTCTCCAGAACCTTTTCTCTGAATTTAACCATCAATCAAACTTCTACTAGGTATCTCCAAAGTGTCAGCTCCCTCTCAAGATGCAAGGGTCTAAGCTACAAAGGCAAGTTCCTACAACTAAGAGAAGTGGACACACGGAGCCACAGTTCAGGTGGAGAGCTAGCCATGGGGTTGACAATGGACATCTTCCCAAGGGCCCTGGTGGACCCAGCACAAGAAAGACTGGACAGAGTAGGAAAGGCTAGGCTCAGACTTGAAGTACATCAGACAGGGTCCCAGATGGAAAAAGATGGAACATTCAAGAAGAGTAATCAAAGTGTCATTTGAGGGCCATTTCCCATGAGGTACTCAGGAGCTAGAAACAAAATGCTGCCTTGGCCATCCATAGGCATGAATGGTTTCCAGAACGCAGACAAAAAGGGCCCGCCATAGGGCAAAGCCAGCAGGAGCTGTGATCTCCCAGAGTCTGGAAGAGAGGCAGATGTGTGGACCAGATCTACTTCCCTCCTCTGTCTCCAATTTCCTGCTCGTTAGTGAATGTGGACCCACAGAAAGTAGGTAAGCAAGAGAGGGTGATGTTGTCCACAAAAGCCCAGCCTGCAGGATGTAGAACAGAGAGGAGGGGAGGAGAGGGGAGGAGAGGAGAGGAGAGGAGAGAAGAGGAGAGGAGAAGAGAGGGAAAGAGGTCTGATGGATAGCAGGACATTTTCTAGCACCTAGTTATTAGAGAGAGAAAAAATGAAGGAAAACCTAGAAGTACAAAGAGCTGGAGCATCCAGGAAGCAGAAACACCTGGTTGGGGCCAGGAAGGATCATAAAGGACTACTCACAGAAGAAGCGTTAATCTTATCCTTTGAACAATAAAAAGCCTTTGAAGCAGAAGAATGATGTCATCCAATGACATCCTGGCTGAGACCAGAGACAAAGTGACCTGAACACAGAAAATGAGCTGAAGCCAGGTGCCAGTGGCTCACGCCTATAATCCTAGCTACTTTAGGAGGCTGAGATCTGAGGATTGAAGTTCAAAGCCAGCCCAAGCGGGAATGTCTGTGAGACTCTAATCTCCACTAAATGACCAGAAAACCGGAAGTAGTACCGTGGCTCAAGTGGTAGAGTGCTAGCCTTGAGCTGAAGAGCTCAAGGACAGCACCCAGGCCCAGAGTTCAAGCCCCATGACGGACCAACAGAAAACAAACAAACAAAAAGAAAAGAAAATGATCTGGAAGGTGAGAGTTGAGAATGACGGAACCTAGATGACCTTAGGTGGGATGGAGAGGAGGAATGCAAGTTCCAGGAAAGCTCCTGAAACTTGCTGGGCTATGTGTTCTAGAGACCATTGCTATGTAACAACCTTCCCCATACACAGGGTGATAGCATAATCATTTTTTTCGGTTCTAAAGTCTGTGGGCTATTCAGACAGGCCCCAGTGGAGACTACTCATCTCTGGCTCCATGATCTCTGGGTCCCCAGCTGAGAACACTAGAATGGATAGGACAGGCTTAACTCACAACAGTTGGAGGCCGAAACCATCTAGAAGCTTCTTCACTCCCGTATATAGTGCCCAGACTGAGAGATCCCAAAGGCTGTGCTCAGGTGAGGCTGAAAGACAGAATGACCTCATGTGACTGACATATGACTCAGGCCCCTACAGTAAAGACGGGGGGGGGGGGGGGGGCGGGGGCGGGGGAGAGCTAAGAAAGATGCTCCCTTGGGAGTTCACCCCTGGAATCCTAGCTACTCAAGAGGTTGAGATCTGAGAATGAGGGTTCAAAACCAGCTCGAGAAGGAAAGTCATGTGACTCTTGTCTCCAATTAACCAGCAAAAAGCGAGAAGAGGAACTGTGGCTCAAGTGGTGGTGTGCTTAGCCAGGAGTGGAAAGGTCAGTGGGAACACCAGCACCAGCACAAAGCTCCAACACAAAGAAGAGAGTGTTCCCACAGAACAGGGAAGGAGAGCAAGGCCCTGTCGTACCTAGCCCAGAAGTAACATACAAACTTACTAACCATCAGATTCTACTGGCCCAAAGAATTGCAAGCCACCAGACTCAAGGGAAAGGGACTTAGAGCCCACCTCTCCAAGGAGGAAGGCCAAGAAGGTGAGGGCACATTTAAAACTATCATGTTGCAAAGTGTGGTTGTTCACACCTGTAATACCTGCACTCGGAGATGGGGGCAGGAGGATTGCAAGGTTGAAGCCAGCCTGGGCCTGTCTTAAAGACCAGATAGGTAGGTAGGTAGGTAGATAGATAGATAGTCTGTGCACATTGTCTGTGCTCCATACACCTTTCTCTAAACTTGGCCCTTGTCTCCAAGTCTTCCCAGTGTTATTTCTCAGTGAACAGTAGCTTCCAGGGGTTCAAGCCAGTGTCACCTTCCCTACCTGTCCTCACCCCTCCATTACCCCAGTCAGCAGGTGTTGGTGTGGTGATATCTTGTACCTTCCTACTTCCTTCCCTCTCCTCTGATCCATCACCTTCCCCTCCTCCGTTCTCTGCAGAACAGCTGAGGTCACTTAAAAATGCACCTGACTACCCCGCCCCCTCCCACACCAGCTGGAAACACTTGGCTGGGAACCATGTTGGTGGGTCTCCCCCACCACCTCCAGGGCCCTGCTGGTCTGACACTGGCCCTGTCCTCAGCTCCTGGCATGTCCCCACATTCTTCCTTTGTTTACTCCAGTCCTCTCAGCAGTGTTTGCCTGGGCCTGCCTGCAGGTTGTCTCCATTACCGGGATCCTCTTCGCACTCTTCATATGGTGGTTCCTTTCTCATCCTTTGGGGTCTTAGCTTTCCCTGAGAGATTCTTCCCCCCACCCCCAGCTATTGTTGCAATCTTCAGCGTTTCTTAACATTTTTACTACCACCATTTTCACACACGCACATGCACCAATTCCAAGGCTTGAACTCAGGGCTTCTTGTTCTCACATAGCTCCTTGAGTCACACCCCTATTTCTAGCTTTTTGCTGGTTAACTGGGAATAAGAGTCTTAAGGATTTTTCTCCTGTGCTGGTTTGAAACCATGATCCTCAGATCTCAGCCTCCTGAGTAGCTAGGATTACAGGTGTGTGCCACCAGTGCCCGGCTCCATTTTCAATAGTGTCGCCTTTTTTTTTTTTTTTTTTTGCCAGTCATGGGGCCTGAATTCTGTCCCTGAGTTCTTCAGCTCAAGGCTAGCGCTCTACCACTTGAGCCATAGCGCCACTTCCGGCTTTTTCTGCTTATGTGGTACTGAGGAATCGAACCCAGGGCTTCATGCATGCAAGGCAAGCACTCTACCACTGAGCCACCTTCCCAGCCATTGTCACCTTTTTATGTGTTTGGGTTTGTCTCTTACTGGAATTCAAGCTTGGTGTGATCACAGCAGGGACTGAGTCTGCCTCTTAGCACACAGCAAGAGTTTATTGGGCAAATTAGTGAAGAGAAGCCCGGATTTCTGGTCTGGGTGGTTGTAGCTACTTAGAGGGTCCACTTGAAATCACAGGAATGATACAGTTCAGCCAACTGCCCCATCTAAAGAACTAAAAGATTCATCTTAGGACTGTGGTAAGTGGGCAGGTTGATCTTGCTCAGCACAAAATGATAAGATGTGGTAAGATGTAAGATGTGGTGTTAGTGGGTCACCCAGGAGAAGAATGAAAAAGGATGCCAGCAAATTTGGTTCTGTCATTGGTTTTGGGGGGGGGGGAAACACCCAGCACTGGTGGCTCACACCTGTAATCCTAGCTACTTAGGAGGCTGAGATCTGAGGATCACAGTTCAAAGCCAGCCTGGGCAGGAAAGTTCCTGAGACGCTTATCTCCAATGAACTACCAGAAAACTGGAAGTGGCACTGTTGGCTCAAAGTGATAGAGCGTTAGCCTTAAGTGAAAAAGCTCAGGGACATTATCCAGGCCCTGAGTTCAAGCCCCAAGACTGACAAATAATAGAAACAAAAAATAAATACACATACACACACACACACACACAACCTCTTTGTGCAAGAAATGGGGCTTAAATTCAGGACCTGGGCATTGTCAACTTACAAGGCTAACACCCTACCACTCTACCACTTCCTGCTTTTGGGTGGTTAATTGGAGATAGGTCTCAAGGACTTTTCCTGTTTGGGGCTGGCTTTAAACCTTGATCCTCAGGTCTCAGCCTCCTGAGTAGTGAGGATCGACCATCCTCTTTGTTTATCCACCGGGCATCATAATGCACATTATCCTGTGGCATGGGTCACTGTCTTCAAGGAGTTCTCGACCACTTGGAGGCTGATGAGCCACAGGCACTGATGGGCACAACATCCAATGATGTGAATGAGACTCAGAAGCATCCTAAGCAGCCATGGACCGGTGTGCTCTGGGGCTTCTCCACAGCCCTCTCCTCTACAAGCCCAAGGCCTGGCCTTCTGCCTCCCAGCCAGGAAGGTAAAAAGGTTCTGGGATGGGCTTCAGGAGTCCTGCCCAAGGTTAGTGGGGAGGGGTTGGGAGTGGAGGTTGGGTATTTGTGATGGACAAGGACTTGATCCCCAGCTCAAATGATACGCAGTCCACAATGGTGTTCCTGTAACAATAACAAGACTCTAATAGCCCACATGGAAGAGTGCATGGCCCAGACATGCAAGCCTCCCAGCCACCCCCTGAGGACCTGCATTGTCCCGGTCAGCATCCTAAGGGTCACTCCACTGATAGCAAGACCTGGAGGATTCGAGGTAGAGGTAGACCCATGGAAGCACTTCCTGACCACAACAAGGACTGCGAGAACCTTCCATCATTCCCCTTTCCCTTTCCCAGCAGACAAATTGTCTGGGACAGACAGACAGACTCGGGGACGAGGGGGAAGGACACCCGCTGACCTCAGTCATTCAGTTATTGGAAGCGCCTCGCCCCACCAGGCGCTGACCTCACACTGGTGGAAGGGACGGATGGAGCAAGAATGCCCAGTGTAGGGAGGAGGGAGGGGGAGGGGAGCAGAGGAGGGGTGTGTACCCCGCGAGGCAGGCGTGGCCGGGAGGGCCTGGGGAAGGATTCCTGACCCTTCCACCTTAACCCCAGCTGCGCCCTGCGGGTCTGCCGCAGGGAACGGGCCGGGCGCAGCAGGCCTCGCTCGCTCCCCTCTCCCGGCGTCAGCGCTGCCCGCGCTCCCGTCATTTCCGGCCAGCTAAGCGGGGCTGGGTGCGGAGGTGGAGGATGGAGACTAAGGGCGGGGCAGCCGCAACTCGGCTGAGCAGCGGTGTCCCCGGCTGGAGTCCACATGCCCACCTGGGTATGGGGAGCAGGATGTCAGCGGCCCCTGCGCGCCTGGGGTGGGCGCCTGTCAACCCTCGACGTCTCCGGCTCCGGGAGGGATGGAGTCCCCCCCCCCACCCAAGGCACTTGGGTTTGGGTGCCCTGGACAAGAGCTGATGAAGTACCAGGGCTCCAAGGGTTCCCCAGGTCAGGTAGCGAGGTCCCCTGTGCCACCCCTGGGCACTGAGCTCCCCACCCTGCTAAATGGGCCCCATGACAGGGCTTCCTGGCTGGTGGCTCAGGGAAGCCCGGCCCTGTGCATCTGGGAAGGCAGAGCTGATGTTCTTCATGGAGTAGGTTTTGTTTGTTTGGGCCTTGGGATATACTCAGTTCCTTCTTCATACAAGCTAGGAAAGGGCTTGAGCCATGCCCCCACCCCATTCTTTTTAGTTTCTTTCTTTTTTTTCTTTTGTCGGTCGTGGGGCTTGAACTCTGGGCCTGGGCGCTGCCCTTCAGCTCTTCAGCTCAAGGAGAGCACTCTACCACTTGAGCCACAGTGCCACTTCCGGTTTTCTGGTTCATGGGAGATAAGAGTCTCACACCTTTCCTGCCTGGGCTGGCTTTGAACCTCAATCCTCAGATCCCTGCCTCCTGAGTAGCTAGGATGACTGGCATGAGGGCTTTTTAGTTTCTTTTAATAGAAAGTCTGCTAACTCTACCCAGGCTGGCTTTGATGATCCTCCTGGTCCACCTCCAGGAGACAGGAATGAGACAGGCAAGAGCCATTCAGGTTAGCACCACCATGCCCAGCTTGTCAGCTGCTAGTTTAGAACATGCTTAGTCCAGATCAAGCAGCAGACCCAGCACAGGGCTGGCACACAGAAAGAAAGCACGCCATCTGCCAGCAAATCCCCAGCTCTAGAGTCACCTGCACTCAGTGCCCTGCAGAGGAAGGACCAGAGAAAGACCAAGGGTTCCACCATCTTGGCCAAGGTTGGTTGGTTGCCCAGCTTCAGCCCCACCCCCATCTGGGCCATCCGCCTTGGATGAATGAACATGGAGAATCTAACCTTCCTCCTCCAGCCTGTTTTCATCTCCAGTCCCTTCTGCTTGGTGTGTGACAGACCTGCGTCTATGTATGGCTGGAGCAGGAGCGAGAATGGTTTCCAGAAAGGAGAATGCTTGGGTTAGACAAGGAGAGGGGTTGGCCAATGTGGACAAGGATAAAAAGTCTGAGAGGTGAAGCCGGGCACTGGTGGCTCACGCCTGTAATCCTAGCTACTCAGGAGGCTGAGATCTGAGGATCGCGGTTCAAAGCCAGCCCGGGCAGGAGAGACCATGAGACTCCTATCTCCAATAAACCACCAGAAAACCGGAAGTGGCGCTGTAGCTCAAGTGGTAGAGCGCTCGCCTTGAGCTGAAGAGCTGAGGGACAGCGCCCAAGCCCAGAGTTCAAGCCCCACGACCGACCAAAAGAAACAAAAAAAAAGTCTGAGAGGTGAGCCAGGAGCTGGACAACTTTCAATCCAGGTTGGGAGTGGGGGAAGTGTGGAATCTAAGTTGTGACCAGGCTGGCTTCCAACCTTGATTCTCAGATCTTAGCCTCCTGAGTATTTAGGATTACAGGTGTGAGCCACTAGTGCCTGGCTAGGGAAGGAATGCTTAGTAGGCAGAGTTTTAATTTTATAAGATGTAAAGAATTCAGGAAACAGGACTGGGAAGGTGGCTTAGTGGTAGAGTGCTTGCTTATCATGCATGAAGCCCTGGGTTCAATTCCTCAATACCACATACACAGAAAAAGCTGGAAGTGGTGCTGTGGCTCAAGTGGTAGAGCATTAGCCTTGAGGAAAAGAATCTCAGGGACAGTGCCAAGACCCTGAGTTTAAGCCCCAGGACTGGCAAAAAGAAAGAAAGAAAGAAAGAAAGAAAGGAAGGAAGGAAGGAAAGAAAGAAAGAAAGAAAGGAAAGAAAGGAAAGAAAGAAAGAAAAGAAAGAAAGAAAGGCAAAAAGAATTCAGGAAACAGATGCTATGCAACATTATAATTTTATTTAAGACCATTGAACTGTACACTTAAACATTGTTAAGCTGGACATGGTGATATAATGCTGTAACCCCAGCTACTAAGGAAGCAGAGGCAAGAGGATCACAAATTTGAAGTCAGCCTGGGTAACTTAGACACTGGTTCAGAATAAAAAGGGATATGGCTCAGTGGTAGAGTGCTTGTCCAGCATGCCTTCTGAGGGCCTTGGGTTCAATCCCCGAACTACATAAAGGAAAAGATGTTAAGATGGCATATTTTACACTATGTATATTTACCACAATAAAATACCTAATTAAAAAAAAACAAGAGCTAGAGGCATGGCTCATGTGGTAGAGCACCAGCTATGAGCAAACAAGAGTATGAGGGCCTGAGTTCAAAGCCCCAGTACCCTCATAAAAAATAAATCAATTAAAAAAAAAAGAGCCTTGGACCTTTGGGATTTCTCATGTCTCCCCACAGACAAACCTAATTACATTGATCAGATTTGAACTTCATACACATGACGACACGGTATTGTGACCTAACCATACCCCAAAATGTCTCAGCATCTAATCCCCCAAAACCTCTCAATATGGGAGTTTGGACTGCATAAGGGATTTTGCACATGTGTTAATTTAAGAACATTGAGAGTTGAAAATCACTGTGTGTTATTCAGGGGGACAAACATCATTATAAAATAGGTGATAGCAAAAGGCAGAGCCATACCACGTTAGAAGGATTGCTGAATTTTTTTTTGTCAATCCCGGGGTTTGAACTCAGCCTGGGCACTGTCCCTGAGCTTCTTTTGCTCAAGGTTAGCACTCTACCACTTGAAACACAGTGTTACTTCTGGCCTTTTCTGTGTATATGATACTGAGGAATGGAACCCAGAGCTTCATGCATGCCAGGCAAGCACTCTACCACTAAGCCACATTCCCAGCCCTCATTGTTGGCTTTTAAGACAGAAAAAGGAGCCATGAGCTAAGGAAAAACACAGTTCTGCCAATACCTTGACTTGAACCAGCAATATTCATGTCAGACCCCGATAAAACTGCAAGGTAATAAACGTGTGCTGTTTCAAGGCAGTATATGTGGGACCATTTGCTTGAGAGCTAGGAAATGAATGTAAATATTTGCTGTTAGTATCTGCCCTCTTAATATTTACCATATAATATTTCATTATATGAAACACTGTGTGTATGTGCTTGTGTGTGTGCACACGTGTGTGCACATGCACGTGCTGGGATTTGACTCAGGACTTGCACACTGTTCCTTAGCTTTTTCTCTCAAGGCTGTTGCTTTACCACTTAATCCACAACTCCACTTCCAGCTTGATGCTGGCTAATTGGAATTAAGAGTCTTATGGACTTTCCTATCTGGGCTAGCTTCAAACTGCAGTCCTCAGATCTCAGCCTCCTGGGTAGTTAGATTACAGGTGTGAGACACAAGTGCCTGGCTTTTTCATCGACTGTTGATAAGCATTTGGGGATTTCCAGTGTAAGACATTATGACATGTGCTGCTAGGAACATTCTTGTGTCTTTTTGTTAACATACCTTGTTTTCATTTCTCTTGCACATATATGGGACTAGAATTTCTGGTTTCCAAGAATTGTGTGTCAAACTACATAGAATCATTGAGGACCTATCCTGCTTGGTGAGCATCTACTGCTAGCTGAGAACTTGCTTCAGCAGAAGAGAGCCAAGGTCACCTCACTTCCCAGAAATACCTTTAATCTATTCAATGCCTAGTTGATGAGTGCTGAAGATATAAAGGTCCTCTTTGCATTGCCACTTGGAATAGCTTGGAAGGGTCACCCCAGATTCAGAGCTCTTGGAGATGGCTTTTTTTTTTTTTTGTCTGTCATTGGGCTTGAACTCTGGGCCTGGGTGCTGATCCTCAGCTCTTCAGTTCAAGGCTAGTGCTCTACCACTTGAGCCACAGTGCCACTGCCGGTTTTCTGATGATTCATTGGAGATAAGAGTCTCATGGACTTTCCTGCCTGGGCTGGCTTTGAACCGTGACCTCAGCCTCCTGAGTAGCTAGGATTACAGTGGTGAGCCACTTGCGTCCAGCTAAGAGGGGGCTTTTTTGAGGTGGCATCTCAAGCCCTCCCTCTGCCTAACCCTGCAGCTTCCTCTGCAGTGCAGTGCACTCCCTAATCAACTCTCTTCATCCCAGCACCAGTTGCCTGGGAATCCCAACTTGACAAACCAACAATGTGAGGGAATTCCAGTTGCTCAGTATTCTTTTTTTTTTTTTGGTTCAGGTCGTGGGGCCTGGGTGCTGTCCCTCAGCTCTTCAGCTCAAGGCTAGCACTCTACCACTTCCAGCTTTTTTCTTTTTGCTTATGTGGTGCTGAGGAATCGAACCCAGGGCCTCATGCGTGCAAGGCAAGTGCTCTACCACTGGGCCACCTTCCCAGCCCTTGCTCGGTATTCTTGTTAATACTCTTGTCTTAAAATTAAACAGTTTAGCCACTCACTTGGTAAGCTGAGTGTCTCAGTTTTCTGTCACTATAACGAATACCTTAAATAATGAACTGTTATGGTTTGGAAGTGTCCTCTAAAACCTTATGCTATCAAGCCCTACGACCAACAAAAAATAAATAAATAGCAACCAACCTTCATTAATTTATACCAGGAGCATGATATCATACAAAGTACTTGATGGTCACAGAAATGAATGAACAAACTAAAGGCTTGGTCACTAGCCTATTAGGTAGCGCTACTGGAAAGTGGTGAAACTTTTCAGATGAAGGACCTGTGGAAAGGAAGTTAGGTCATTGGGGGTGGGGCCTGTGGGAAGGAAGTTAGGTCATTGGCCCTTGCCTTTAAAGGGGATATTGAGTCCCTAGTTCTTTCCTGGCTCTCTCTTTGCTTCCTAGCTGCCATTAGGTAATGAATGTCCTCTGCTATATACTCCCACTATGATATACTACCTTGCTACAAGTCCAAAAGCAAGGGAACTAAACAACCATGGACTGAAACCTTGGAGAATAAACCTTTTCTCCTAAGTTGATTTATCTCAGGTATTTTGTCACAGGGATGGAAAACTATGTTAGTTACTTCTTACAGCTCTGACTAAGATAGATTTGTTTGGGCTTACGTTTTCAGAGCATTTGGTCCAGGCTTACTTGGCCTTGTGTACTTGGGGAGAATGTAACACACCAGCTGGAGCATGTGGTGAGGACATTCTTCCATTCCCTTCTTGGTGGACAGGTAGCAGAGACTGGGGATGAGAAGGAGCAAGGACAAGATATAACCCCCAAGGACACACCCTTGATGACCTACTTCCTTCAGTAGGTCCTATTTCCTGTCTTTCAATCCCCCCCCATAGCATCATTCCATTATGAACCCATCAAGGGATTAATCCATTAAGTCAGAGCCCCCATGTTCTACTTGACCCATCATAAACAACCTCCAGAGGATGCTTTTATTAATCTGGGCATTTCTCAATCCAATCGGGTTAATTAAAATTAACTATTACACTTACAAACCAACTTACAAAGACCATTCAGAAGGCCCAGATCTCTAAAGGCTCTACCACTGCCCAGCAACAGCACCATCTTTTTTTTTTTTTTTTGGGTCCTGTCATGGGGCCTGAACTCAAGGCCTGGGCGCTGTCCCTGAGCTCTTCAGCTCAAAGCTAGCGCTCTACCACTTGAGCCACAGCGCCACTTCCGGCTTTTTTCTTTTTGCTTATGTGGTGCTGAGGAATCAAACCCAGGGCTTTGAGCATGCAAGTCGAGCGCTTTACCACTGAGCCACCTTCCCAGCCCCCAGCACCATCTTTTTATTTTCTTTTTTCTTTCCTTTTTTTTTTCTTTTTGTGCTAGTGCTGGGACTTGAACTCAGGGCCTCACATTCTCAACTGAGCTTTCTTGTTTTCTGCTGGTACTCTTCCACTTGAGCCACAGCTCCAGCCTGCATAACACTACCCTTGAAATCAAGCCTCTAACACATATGGGAGTTGGGGATAGGGGATGAGGGCATTAAAGACTCAAAGTATATCAGTAATGGTTTTTTATTATGGATTTAATTTGCATTTCCCTGATGACTAAAGAAGTTAAGAACCTTATATGTTTGTTGGGCCATTTATCTTACAGGCTAGGCAGACACTTTATCACTAAGAGCCACACCCATTTTCTTCTTGTATTTTTTGTTTTTGAGATAGGGTCTGACCTGTAACTCACCATCTTACTTCTAGCTCTTCAGAAGCTGCGATTACAGGCGTGACCCACCTGGCCCAGCTCTGGTTAAGTCTTTTATATACTTTTCTTCTAAGTTTTAGCCTTTCTCTGATGGATTTGCAGGTGGTTTTTCTCTTTCTTTTTCTGTATTTTGGCTATACATCCTTTGTTGGCTATATTATGACCTATATTCAGAGGTCTAGCCGGTGGGTGGGAGCCAGCAAAAATTACTTACATGAATGCTTGAGTCTGAAAATTCCTGTAAGGAAGGAATACTTGGGTCGGTGAAATGGGTGGTTTAAACAGGTACAGTTGGATAGGGATACCCCAGGAAAAAGGAAACAAAAACTTAAAAGAGAAAGGCCCAGAAGGCAAGTAACACACCCTCAACCCTTCACTACACCCGGCCTGCTTCGGTTTTTCCAGCCAGAGGCTTTTAAACCTTAGAAGATTATAAGTTAACACCATTCAAAGAATGTTCATGGGAGGTGTCGGTGGGCCAGCTTGGGTTGGTTTTCTTTTGGAGGGGAATTTCCGCTGTGAACAAGAGACCGATCCTTACTTGCTGTCATCCAGAAGGAGCGACAACACGTAGACAAATAACTTCAGATGGACCCAAAGAAGCGGGGGCGGGGGGGGGGGAGCGAGGGCGCGAGGGGGGCGTGGGGCGCTGACCCAGCAACTCCCACAGCAGGACGCCAGGAAGGTCCCCCTCCCGGCCCCGCCTCCCGCTTTGCATACGCGTCCTGATTGGCTGGCGGCGGCCGACCCCACCCCGCGGAGCTGTTGGGCTTGGGGAAGCTGCGGGCCCAGGGCCGGCCCAGCCGAGATGCGGCGTCGGCGGCGGCTCGGGGCGTCGCGGGCCGGGCCGGGGACGCGCGCGGGCCGGAGCTGAGCACCGGGGGCCCGCCGCGATGCCCGCGCCCTTCTAAGCTCCAGAACCATCGGGCGCGCCTGAACCTTCTCTCCCACCATCCCGCTCTTGGTCCCCACCCCTCCAATCCTTTGTGCCGCGGTTACCCCCCGACTCTGCGGGACTCTCCCCCCCGCCATCCCCGGGGCGAGCGAGACTCCGGACTCCCCTCCCCGCGGGCACCGGGCAGGCGGCCCATGGCGAGGGGGCGCGGCGCGGGCAGGGGCGACGCGGGAGGCCGGGCCCGCCTCGGCCGCCGCCGCCGCATTGTCCCGGCCCCCGCGCCCCGGCCCTGAGCGGCAGCGGCGCCGCCCGCCCCGCCGCCGCAGCGCCCGCCCCCCGCCAGCGCCCCGCGCGGGGCCATGCGGAGAGCCGCGGGCATGGAGGACTTCCCGGCCGAGGAAGAGGAGCCCTGGTACGACCAGCAGGATCTGGAGCAGGGTGAGCGCGTGGCGCAGGGAGGGCGGGCGGGAGGGGAGGACGCGGGTGCCCCTGCGACCCCGGGCCCGCTACTCCATTGTTGGGGGAGGCGGGGTGACCGTCACCCGGGCTGGGCTGGGCTTGAACCCGGGCAGCGCTGAGTCGGGAGGATGGGAGGAAGGGGGGTGGGCCGATGTGGACAGTAGTAGATCCTTGTCCAGTAAATCCTGGACGGGGCGGAAGGAGACCTACAGAAGTGCCTGGGTATTCTTCCCATTTCTCCACCCAGAGGCGGCCACAGTTCGGGTGCCCCTGGTTTTGTTGGGGGGCAGGGGACTATGGGGGGGGTGGCGAGGGGGGGTGGCGATGGGGGCTCAGGGCCTGTTCGGGTGAGAGCGTGTAATCTAGGTGAAGGGAAGTCATCTCTGGAGATCCAGCCGCACCTGTTCCTGCCAGGATTTCCGAGCGCTGCTGAGACTAGCAGAAAGTTTCCCCGACTCGCTTGACTGTACCCAGGGAAGGGGGTGGGTGCGGGCACCAAGCCCGGCAAACAGAAAAGCCCCAATCTGTCTTCCTGAGGGGAGGAGGAATCGCCTAGCCCCCTTCCCTTCCCAGGACCTCCTCCCCCAAATGGCTTCCTGCCTAGGGAAGGTCGAGTTGGGGAACTGTAGACCACGTCCCAACACAGAGCCTGAGAAATGAGGGGAGCCGTCCCTTCCACCACCACCGCGTCCCTCCGAGGGCGCATCTCGGGGCGGCGAGGGCCACTGGAAGAGGTTAGAATCTGGTGATGAGGTGGCATCACTGGGAGGAGGGGTGGAGCTGTTGGGACAGGAAGGAGAAGACTTGAGGGTCATGGCTGAAGCCTGCTGGAATGGAATCAAATCCATCTTCTCCAACACCAAAGGGCCGCTTTCTTGGATGCTGAGGGCTCTGAAGGGACAAAAACAAATGTCCAGGGAGAAGGGACCTTCCCACTGTCATCTGTAAAGCCCGGAGGCTGTGGACACAAGCCTGGCACATTCAGTGTCCTTGGTACCCTGGTCTCTGTCTCAGAAGACCTAGAGCTCTGGCTCTAGGTCCCCACAGAGAACATCCACCCAGATCCTGCAGCCTTTGTTTCCCTGCCCTGACCCACTTCTCCAGGCAGCCAAGACTCACAGGCAGATGAGGCTCTATCCTTGTGCTTAGAACTGTGGGTCAATCAGAGACTTGGAGGAGGTGGGGGGGGTGAATCATGCCAGATGGAGGATGTTATGCTAAGATCCTGCTGTGCGCTATTCTGTGGACTGTAGCCTCAGCCATCCTGTGGTGAGATGCCCCCCATACTGGCTAGGACAATGTCCTCTCCCACCCTGGATAACTTTTCCATTCCACAAACACCTCTGGGCCTCACTTGCATGCTAGATCCCATCTTGGAAATTCAGAAGAGTGACCACCTTGACCTCTAGTTCTACCTGGGCCTGTGGAGGAGGCTTGCTTGTAACTATAGGTGGCAAGCGTGTGTCGATGACTTCCTGGAAGTGGCAGTTGCTAAGTTCAAGGGAAGATGGCCTCCAGGGAAGGCAGATGCTGATACCGTTGGCGTCTCATTTAGTTCCAGCACTCTTGATGAAGGCTTGGCACTGTGCCCAGCCCAGATGTGGGAGGAAGGAGCCAGGGAGCTGGGGCAGGAAGGCGATGAGTGGCTTCTGAGGATAGGGAAGTGTGGAGATTCCAGTAGGGCCCCTGAGCTTGGTGAGGAAATGGGCCCTATAGGCCCCCATCTTTTCTGTCCCTGCTAGTCTGTACTAGTCATGTGGGTAGCTGGAGCCCAGGAACAAGTTGGGGAGGGAGAACTAGTAATTAGACCTACTGGAAAGCAACTGGAACTTCCCACCAGAATCCAAAGTATCTGTCTGCCATGGGCCAGGGGCTGTGCTGAGCCTGCCCTCTGAGGACCCCACATTCCAGCAGAAAAGACGGAAATGAGATCACACCAACAGCTGTGTCCCCTCAACGGGGGATTTGCAATCCCCTGCACCAGACACAGTAAAGCTTGCACTGGAGGGCCGAGGAAGGAGGAGAAAAGGACATTTGTACCAAGGCCCAGGAGCCAAATGAGAAACTAGACAGTAAGAAGTGGGGGTTACAACCACTGAAGCACCAGCACCCCACCTCTGCCTGGCTAGGAGAGCAGCTGCAGCGGGGGTCACATACCTGTTGAATTCCTCTTTCCTACACCCAGTCCTCAAATTCTCTTCTGTCCCAGCTGCTCTCTGGTGGCCTCTGGGTGGCCCAGAGGGGATGATTTTCCTCTCTAGTCATTCATCAAGTCCCCCTCTTTCCCCTAGCCAAATACAAACCTGACTTCACTTTCCACATGTTTGGCCCTAGAGCCAAACTGTGACTGTGGCTGTGTCCCAAGGGAAGGAAGTGATTGAGACAGACAAGGGCCTAGATTTGCTGCGTTCTCTCTACCCACTGCCACGACCACTTTAAAAATAGAAAAAACCATGAATTATTAAGCGCTGGCTCTCTGTCTACCCACCCCCTCCCCCACATTGGGCCCAGTGGGGCAGACTGTGTGGATACCTCTGTCCAGGCAGAGATGGCTGCTGACTCACAGATTTGAAAGTCCCGGGCACCTGCCTAGCCTGACCTTGAGTCCTCTCCCTCTAGGGAGAGCTCTGACATGGCAAAAGGAGAGGACATTCTTCTTCCATCTTGGCTGTCCTAAAAGACCTGACCACCACTCTCCTCCTCTCCAAATCTGTGAGCTCCAGAATTCCTGAGAATCCCTGTTCCTTTCCTTCCAGTCTATTCTGGAGTCTGCCCTTCCTGGCCGAGGATTTTCATGTTTCTGGTGGTGCTAGGGATTGAACTCAGTGCCCTGAGCTTCCTAAGGCAGGCGTTCTACCACTTGAGCCATGCCTTCTTTTCCAGCTTTTTGCTGGTTAATTGGAGGTAAGAGTCAAATTTGTCTGCCTAAACTGGCAGTCTCCTTAAATCTCAGTGTTGCTGGGAGCCGGTGGCTCCTGCCTTTAACCCTAGCTACTCAGGAGGTTGAGATCTGAGGATCACAGTTCAAAGCCAGCCCAGGCAGGAAAAGTCCATGAGACTCTTATCGCCAACAACCACCAGAAAAACCAGAAGTGGCACTGTGACTCAAATGGTAGAACGCTTGCCTTGAGGTGAAGAGCTGAGGGACAGCACCCAGGCCCCGAGTTCAAGCCCCATGACCCAAAAAACAAACAAATAAAAAAACTCAGCCTCCTGAGTAGCTCGGATTACAGGTGTGAGCCACCAGTGCTTGGCTTGATGGTTATTTTCTAGGTAGGGTCTTTCTGTATTCCTTGGGCAGCCTAGGCTGTAATACTCCTGTTCATGCTGCTGGAGGTGTTAGGTGTGTGCTTTTGTGCCCAGCCATTGCTTTAGATGGAGTCTCACAAACTTCTTTTTGCCCAGGCTGGTCTAGAACCATGATCCCTCAATCTCTGCTTCCCCCCAAGTAGCTAAGATAACAGGCTTGAACCACTGTACCTGGCTTTGCTTTTGAGACAGCCAATATGTAACCTGCCTGGCCTTGAACTTCATTGGAGATTTCCTTTCAAAGACAGCCCCTGAACCCTTAGCCATTCCCTCTCAGGCCTCTGGAGCAATGCATCATAAAAACACTGAAGTCCCTTGGAAGGAACCCCAGAAAACCCTGAGGCCCAGGCAGGGGAAGTGTGAGCTCAGACGCCACAGCTTCCCTGGCTTGGTCCTGTTTATCTGGCCATAGTCATCTGTTTGTCACTCAGCACAAATCCCACAAAGCCACCCTCCCCGGAACCTGGAGCTGCCTGGTGATACTGAGTCTTCTACCCTGCAGCTTCTAGACTCCTGCGATTCTCCTGTGGGGGAATCTGGCTGGGACCAGTGTCGTGGTCTGAGATACTCCTCCTTGTCCCCAGGTGGCTTGCACTATGACCCCTCCTCCCTGTCCCTGAAGAAGTAGGTGACTAGGTTATGAAGCAGTCTCTGAGGACCCCACTCATAGTACCAAGTGTGGACAATAGGACTCCGAAAGCCAGACACACACTGACCTGGAAGGAGAAGCACTCGGGCCTTTCCTCTCTCCCCCTCTGACGCTGTGTCTTTGGGCCCTGGTGAAGGTGCAGAGGCCCCACACAGGCCACCTTGTAGAGTGCTAGCAACAGCCTCTTTGAAGACCACGTCATAATTCGTGTGTGTGTGTGTGTGTGTGTGTGTGTGTGTGTGTGTGTGTGTGTTTGCAAGTACTGGTGCTTGCTCTCCCTTAGCTTTTTCTTTTTTTTTTTTTTTTGGGTCCGGTCGTGGGGCCTGAACTCTGGGCCTGGGCGCTGTCCCTCAGCTCTTCAGCTCAAGGCTAGCGCTCTACCACTTGAGCCACAGCGTCACTTCCGGCTTTTTGCTTTTTTGCTTATGTGGTGCTGAGGAATTGAACCCAGGGCCTCATGCATGCAAGGCAAGCGCTCTACCACTGAGCCACCTTCCCAGCCCCTCCCTTAGCTTTTTCACTCAAGGCTGGCATTCTACCACTACAGCAACAGCTCCACATTTGGCTTTTTGGTGGTTAACTAGAAATAAGAGTCTCTCCATTTTGTCTACTTACGCTGGCTTCCAATCTCAAGTCTTCAGATCTCAGCCTCTTTTTTTTTTTTTTTTTTTTTTTGTACACAGCACCACTTCCAGTTTTCTGGTGATTAATTGGAGATGAGAGTCTCACAGACTTTCCTGCTCTGGCTGGCTTTGAACCATGATCCTCAGATCTCAGCCTCCTGAGTAGCTAGAATTACAGGCGTGAGCTACTGGTGCCCTGCTAAGGTTTCAGGTTTGTTTTGATGATATTTGGCCTTTTGTTCATGCCAATAGCAATCAGGCCCCTCTGGCTTCCAGTTAAGTCCTGTGTCTAGTTTGGCTTTGCTTAAGGGTCCCATGAGGAAGGCCTCCAACCACCTGCCTGACATGTAGCAAACGGCTAAGCAGAGACAACCATATTTATGAAGTTTGTTAGGAGGAAAAAGGAAGCCCACCCAGTAGTAGTATTAGGTCTAAAAAGGAAAAGCATTAATGCTGGGGCCAGTGGCTCACGCCTGTAATCCTAGCTACTCCGGAGGCTGAGATCTGAGGGTCACAGTTCAAGCCAGCCTGGGCAGGAAAGTTCATGAGACTCTTGTTTCTAATTAAACACCAAAAAACTGGAAGTGGAACTGTGGCTCAAGGTGGTAGAGCACTAGCCTTGAGTGAAAAAGCTCAGGAACAACACATAGGCCCTGAGTTCAGGCCCCCCAACCGACAGAAAAAAGAAAAAGCATTAACCAGCTGAATCCTTGGACCACATCATATAGGCCCTAGTAGATTCGTTTTTATGCATCTTGATCCAGATTTACACCATCATCCTAGATTGAAGGCTGTCTTAGCAAACAGGCCGTAAAATAGAAAGACCAAATCTTTCTTGCTTTGGACAGAAAATAGACCAAAAAGGCTCACCCTTTGGATCATGGCTCAGGTCCTCATCTGGTTGGGAAGAGACCCTATCTTAAAAATAACCAGTGAGGGACTGGAGGCATGGCTCAGTTAGTAAAGTGCTAGCCAGTGACCAAAAACATCAGGTACCCAGTTCAAGTCCTGATCTTGGACCAAAAAATAATAATAATCAATGAAAAGCCGATGGCTCATACCTGAAGTCCTAGATACTCAGGAGTCTGAGATCTGACGGTCATAGGCCAAAGCACACAAATCCATGAGACTCTTTTTTTTATTTTATTTTATTTTATTTGAGAACATACTGTACAGAGGGGTTACAATTACATGGGCAGGATAATGCATACATTTCTTACCAAGCATTGCAGCCTCCTCCTTTGTTTACCCTTCACCTCCCTTCCCAGCCTCCCCCCTCCCCCTCCATGAGACTCTTTTATTTCCAGTTACCTAGCAAAAAGCATGGAGTGGAGATGTGGCTCAAGTGGTAGAGCACCAGCCTTGAGTCATAAGCCAAGAAAAAGCTAAATGAGATGAAGGCCTTGAGTTGAAGCCCAGAACTGGCACAAAAAAAGAAAAGAAGAGAGACAGAAACAGAGAGAGAGAGAAGAGGGGAGGGAGGAAGGAAGGAAGGAAGGAAGGAAGGAAGGAAGGAAGGAAGGAAGGAAGGAAATAGAATAATGAAGCCTGTTGGGGGAGGAGAAATGAGGGAGAGTGATGGAGGAGAGAGGTTGATGAGGTGTAAGTTGTTGAGATGGATGGAAATGTCACAGTGAAACCCCCCTTGTACAATTAATGGGTGCCAATAAAAAACTTAATTAAAAAGATAAAAAGAAAAGAATTAAAGCTATTTTAGAAAACAGCATGGTGTCTCAGCCTGAGCTTACCCTAAGGATCTCTTTAAGGACTTACTTTCTTCCATCAGTCTCTGTCTTTGGATTAAACCCACTTAAAAAATTATATATATTTACATATTTTATTATTAATAACTATTTTCTTTCTGGGTGGTGCTGGGGTTTGGATTTAGGGTATTACACTTGCTGGACAGGCACTCTACCACTCCTGCCACACCTCATCTTTTTTGAACTTTATTTTTTAAATAGCCTCCCAAATTGGCCTTGGATTGCAATTCTGCTCCCTGTAACTTCCCCAGTAACTGTGACTACACCTGTTTATTGGTTGAGATATGTTGTCACTGACACAGGTTGGCCTTGATCCTCCTAATTGTCACCTCCATAGTTGCTGGGCAAAAAAAAAAAAAAAAAAAAATTGCTTAACTTTATTGTATAATTCACATACTATAAAATTCACCTATTTAAGCTGGGTGCCAGTGACTCTGGCCTGTAAGCCTAGCTACTCAGGAGGCTGAACTCTGAGGATCACGGTTCAAAACCAGCCTAGGCAGGAAAGTCCTTGAGACTCTCATCTCCAATTAACCACCAGAAAACTGGAAGTGGTGCTGTGGCTCAGGTGGTAGAGTGCTAGCCCTGAGCATAGAGCTAAGGGACAGTGCCCAGGCCCAGAGTTCAAGCCCCATGACTGGCAAAAAAAAAAAAAAAAAAAAAATTCACCCATTTGATGGGTTCAATTTAGTCTGGTCAGAGACTTGTATGTTCACAATCATAATCAACCTTAAAATAGTCCACTCCCCCATGATTTTGTAGAAACAAAAAAAAAATTAATATATCGGGCTGGGAAGGTGGCTCAGTGGTAGAGTGCTTGCCTTACATGCATGAGGCCCTAGGTTCGATTCCTCAGCACCACATAAGCAAAAAGAAAAAAGCCAGAAGTGGCGCTGTGGCTCAAGTGGTAGAGCGCTAGCCTTGAGCTGAAGAGCTGAGGGACAGCGCCCAGGCCCAGAGTTCAGGCCCCATGACCGGACCCCCCCCCAAAAAAATTAATATATCAAATATACATAAATGTGGAAGGATGGATCTGCACGCTAACTGTCTAGGCACTTTCACACAGACCCATAAGGAAAAGTTTTAGAGGGAAGTGAGGGTGTGGTCCAAGTGGTAGAACTCAGCCTTGAGCAAAGAAGCGAAGCAAGGCTTGGGATGCCAGTGGCTTATGCCTGTAATCCCAGCTACTCAGGAGGCTGAGATCTGAGGATTGAGGTTCAAAGCCAACCCTGGCAAAAAAGACTTTATCTCCCATTAACCAGAAAAGGGCTGGAAGCAGAGCTGTGGCTCAAGTAGTAGAACTCTCTAGCCTTGAGCATAAAAGCTCAGGGACAGCACCCAGGACCTGAGTTCAAGCCCCAGGACCAGTACAGGGGGAAAACAAAAAACAACAAAGAAAGAAAGAAGCTTTAGGGCTCTCAGTACCTGCCACATTCTTTTACCCCAACATGAATCCTAAAAACAGGACAGATTTACTCTGAACCCACCTTTGTCCGAGCGTGAGGGAGAAGTTCCAGTTCTACAAGGTACCAGAACTGGGCTGCTAAAGAAAGATTATTTGCCATCCAAAGAAAGGAGAAGTTTGGGGGAGGGCCATGCGTCACCAGCCATCTAATAGCTCCCAGCTGAGGTAATGAGACCAGCCAGCTGGTGACTATGGGAAAGATGCTTTTCCTTGGCCTGCCTGTGACCTATAACATGACGAAGCTGGATCAACCCACCCAATTCTATACTGTGCCCTATCTGCCCCTCGCTGAGCCCCTACTCACCCTTCAAAGCCAAATTGCAACATTGCTCATTTGCCTCTTAGAAGCTTCTTTACATACTGACTCCTTAGCCTCCTATGTTTATTGATGTACTTAGTATATTCTACTTACTCATTCTTTGCAAAATGATGTATTATAGATCTGCTCTGTACCATGTATTGTCCTAGACCCTGGGCCTATCAGTGAACAAAATATAATTAGTTATGGGTAATAAACAAGAAAAATGAATATGTTGTTTGCTTAGATGGTGCTAGGAGAAAAATTAAGGAAGAGAGAGAATGCAGAGCAGGGGAGACTTCAGCTTTGAATCCCATGGTTGGCAAAGACCATACCATCACACCCAGGAAAAGGTGACATTAAAAGACAGACTTGTTTCTAATCACAGTCTTCCTGTGATCCTAGCACTCAAGAGGCTGAGGTAATAAGATCCTGAGTTTGAGACCAGCCTGGGATACTTAAGGAGGCTGTCTAAGAGCAAGTAACTCTTGCTTATAATCCTAACTACTCAAAAGGCTGAGATCCAAGGATTGAAGCCTGAAACTAATTCAGACAAGAAAGTCTGAGAGATTCTATCTTCAATTATCCATCAAAAAACCAGAAGTGGCGCTGTGGCACAAGTGGTAGAGCACTAGCCTTGAGCTGAAGAGCTGAGGGACAGCGCCGAGACCCAGCATTCAAGCCCCATGAACGACCAAAAAAAAAAAAAAAAATGCTGGCCTTTCTCACAGTGCTGTGTTCTCCTGCCCCCGCCCTCAGACTTACACCTGGCGGCAGAACTGGGAAAGACCCTGCTGGAGAGGAACAAGGAGCTGGAGGAGTCTCTTCAGCAGATGTACTCCACCAATGAGGAGCAAGTGCAGGAGATTGAGGTAAGCGCCTGGCGCAGCCTCCTCACGAGCAGCTCTGTGCATGCAGCCTCCTCCCATCGAGAGCCTGCTGTGCAAGAAGCACCCTCTGAGCAGACAGCCCTGATCCCAAGGCCTTGTACAGCTCACAACCTGCTCGGCTGTCCTAGGCACCCCCACTGTCTTTATCTCTTGCTCAACTGAAGATAAACTGCTCAGCCGGTGCCTACCCGCCTGTAATCCTGGCTACTCATGATGCAGAGATCTAAGGATCACGGTTCAAAGCCAGCCTAGGCAGGAAAGTCTGTGAGATACTTATCTCCAATAAACCACTAGAAAACCGGAAGTGACACTGTGGCCCAAGTGGTAGAGCTCTGGCCTTGAGCCGAATAGTTGAGGGATAGTGCCCAGGCCCAGAGTTCAAGCCCCATGACTGACCAAAAAAAAGAAAAAGATAAACCATTCAAAAGCAGTAAGTGTGTCCATAGGAGTGAGCTAGGCAGAGATACCAGCCCTGCTTCCTTCAAAAGTTCACTCCAGCCGGATGCCAGTGGCTTACGCCTGTAATCCTAGCTACTCAGGAGGCTGAGATCTGAGGATCATGGTTCAAAGCCAGCCCAGGCAGGAAAGTCTGTGAGATTTTTATCTCCAATAAAAACCACTCAAACCAGAAGTGGCACTGTGGCTTAAGCAGTAGAGCACTCACCTTGAGCTGAAGAGCGCAGGGACAGCACCCAAGCCCAGAGTTCAAGCCCCACAACCGACCAAAAACAAAAACATAAAGTTCACTCCAGCCAGGTACTGGTGGCTCATACCTGTAATCCTAGCTACTTAGGAGGTTGAGATCTGAAGACTGCAGTTCAAAGCCAACCCAGGCAGGAAAATACAAGAGATTTTTATCTCCAATTATTGAACTATCAAAAATCTGGAAGTGGGTTGGGAAGGTGGCTCAGTGGTAGAGTGCTTGTGTCGCATGCATGAAGCCCTGGGTTCGATTCCTCAGCACCACATAAGCAAAAAGCCCGAAGTGGCACTGTGGCTCTAGTGGTAGAGCATTCGGCTTGAGCTGAAGAGCTGAGGGACAGCGCCCAGGCCCAGAGTTCAGGTCCCACGACTGACAAAAAATAAAAATAAATCTGGAAGTGGAGCTGTGCTCAAAGTGGTAGAGCAGTAGCCTTGAGCACAAAAGCAAAGGAGCAGTGCCCAGGCCCTGAGTTCAAACAAAAACTGTTTAACTACAACTCACCTCTTGCTCATAGTATCTGACCAAGCAGCTAGACACGCTACGGCACGTGAACGAGCAGCACGCCAAAGTGTATGAGCAGCTGGACCTGACTGCCCGAGATCTGGAGCTGACCAACCAGAGGCTGGTGCTGGAGAGTAAGGCTGCCCAGCAGAAGATCCATGGGTGAGGGCTGGGCCGAGGTGGGGGAGGGGAGAGGCCCAGGGCTGAGTGCACCTGGGCCTGGGGCAGGGGGGGAGAGGGGGATCCCAGGCCAGGACCCCAGGATGGTGCTGAGTTTTGTCCTCACCAGTTCAACACCAGGCTGTTTTAGACAATAAGATGAGGTGCCGGTGGCTCACGCCTGTAATCCTGGCTACTCAGGAGACTGAGATATGAGGATCCCAGTTCAAAGTCAGCCTGGGTAGGAAAGTCTATGAGAGTCTTACCTCCAAATAACCAGACAAAGAGGGAAAGTGGAACTGTGGCTCAAGTGGTAGAGTGCTAGTCTTGAGCAAAAAGGAGGCAGTGTCTAGCATGCTGAGATCCCTGTTCATCTCAGCAGACTCAAGGTTGGGTGATTTTGTTTTGGTGTTGGTATTGGCCCTTGAACGCAAGAACTTGTGGTCTTGCCTGGTTTTTATGCTCAAGGTTTGATGCTCTACCACTTGATAAGAACCCCATGGGGGCTGGGAAGGTGGCTCAGTGTTAGAGCGCTTGGCTTGCATGCCTGAGGCCCTGGGTTCGATTCCTAAGCACCACATAAGCAAAAAGAAAAAAGCTGGAAGTGGCGCTGTGGCTCAAGTGGTAGAGTGCTAGCCTTGAGCTGAAGAGCTGAGGGACAGCGCCCAGGCCCAGAGTTCAGGCCCCACGACCAGACCCCCAAAAAAAAAAAAAAAGAATCTCATGAATTTGTTTGTCTGGGCTGGTTTTCAACCAGAATCCTCAGATCTCAGCCTCCTGCGTAGCTAGGGTTACAGGCATGAGCCACCATGCCCGGCCACTCATGTCCCTTCGTCCACAGTGAGCCAGGACTGCCCTGAGTAGGCTTTTCTGTCCCCTTCAAACTTCTCCCATCCATGTGATCCCCTCACCTCAGGCTGACAGAGACCATCGAGCGTCTTCAGACCCAGGTGGAGGAGCTGCAAGCCCAGGTGGAGCAGCTGCGGGGCCTGGAGCAGCTGCAGGTGCGCCGGGAAAAGCGGGAACGCAGGAGGACTATCCACACGTTCCCCTGCCTCAAGGAACTGTGCAGCAGCCCCCGGTAGGTGAGGGTCCCCAGGGTCTCTGAATCCCAGGAGTGCCAGTCAGGGGAAAAAGGCAAAGATGGACAACAGGCAGCAGGTGGGAGGGAGGGTTGGTAGTTCATCCGGGACACAGACAGTAGTGGCCAGGACACACTGCTCTGTCGATTTAACACTCACCGCTTCCAAGGCATGTTTTGCCCACCACCACCACAGGTAAGGAAATTGGAGCTTGGTGCTGTTTCATCCAAGGTCATGTGCTTAACAAGAGGCACAGATAGGTTCTAAACCAAGGTTCTAAACCAGGAGGACTTAAGCACTGCACCTTTCAGTGCCCATTAAATCTAAGATGGACAAGAAACACTAAATGAAGCCTGCCACCTGTGGCTTACACGTGTAATCCTAGCTACTCAGGAGATCTGAGATCTGAGGATTGCAATTCAGTCAGCCAGGGCAGGAACATCTCTGAAACTCTTATCTCTAATTAACCACCAAAAAGCCCAAAGTGGAGCTGTGGTTCAAGTTGTAGAGTACCAGCCTTGATCAAGAAAGCTAAGGACAGCACCCAGACCCTGAGCTCAAGCCCCAGTACTGAACACTTGTGGCTCACACCTGTAGCCCTAGCTACTCAAAAGACTGAAATCTGAGGACTGCAGTTCAAAGCCAGCCCAGGCACAGAAGCTTGAGAGTCTCTTCTCTCCAGTTATCCAGCCAAAAGCCAAAGTAGAAGTGTGGCTCAAGTGGTAGAGGGCCAGCGTTGAGGGAAAAAGTCCAGCTAAAGGGTAAGGCCCTGATTTCAAGTTCCAGAAAGAGCACTAAAATAAGAGCAAAAAGAGTGGTGGGGTGAGGGGGACCCTCGGCTGAGCTTGTAGCGCAGTGCATCCCAGGATGCACGGGGGCCTTTGGCCCTGACCAGTGACCGCCCATCCCTCCCCCCTGCAGGTGCGAGGATGCCTTCCGCCTGCACAGCTCCTCGCTGGAGCTGGGCCCTCGGCCCCTAGAGCAGGAGAACGAGCGGCTGCAGACCTTGGTGGGGGTGCTTCGTTCCCAGGTGAGCCAGGAACGCCAGCGCAAGGACCGGGCTGAGCGAGAGTACACAGCGGTACTGCAGGAGTACACAGAGCTGGAGGGTCAGCTGTGTGAGATGGAGGGCTGCCGCCTGCGGGTGCAGGAGCTGGAGGCCGAGCTGCTGGAGCTACAGCAGATGAAGCAGGCCAAGACCTACCTGCTAGGCCGGGATGACCACCTGGCTGAGGCCCTGCTAGCCCCCCTGGCCCAGGCCCCTGAGGCTGACGATCCTCAGCCAGGAAGTGGGGACGGTTGCGGAGGCCAGGATGGGATCTCCTCTCCCACGGCCTCCCCCGGACATGCAGTGCGGAAGAGCTGCAGCGACACTGCGCTCAATGCCATCGTGGCCAAAGACCCAGCCAGCAGGCACGCAGGCAACCTCACCCTGCATGCCAACAGCGTGCGCCGGCGGGGCATGTCCATCCTGCGAGAGGTGGACGAGCAGTACCACGCGCTGCTGGACAAGTACGAGGAGCTGTTGAGCAAGTGCCGGCAGCACGGGGCCGCGGTGCGGCACGCAGGCGTGCAGACCTCCCGGCCCATCTCCCGGGACAGCTCGTGGAGGGACCTGCGGGGTGGCGAGGATGGCCAAGGGGAGGCCAAGACGGGCGAGAAGAGTCTGAGCCAACACGTGGAGGCCGTAGACAAGAGGCTGGAGCAGAGCCAGCCCGAGTACAAGGCGCTCTTCAAGGAGATTTTCGCCAGGATCCAGAAGACCAAGGCGGACATCAACGCCACCAAAGTCAAGACGCACAGCAGCAAGTGACCCCTTCCCAGCCCACAGCCTCCCCCGGGCTCCCGGCTCTGGGGTCCCTCATGCCTGGCCCGCCATCTTTGTTGAGGAAAGGGACCCTTTAGCCACACTGTGTTCTGGCGGGCGTATGAGGTGAGGCCACTCTGGTGTGGGGATCTAGCATATTCCTGGCTCATGGAGTGGCCTGCCTGCCCTGTCTTCTAAGATCCCTTGGCCACCCCGCTTCAGCCTGAAGGCACAGCTCAGTTTCAAAGCCAAACACCCCCATTCCCTGCACCCCAGGCTTCCAGGCTCCGAGCCTCTCTCTCAGAGGGTGGCTGAATGGCAGGAAGCAACTCTGGCTCAGCTGACTTTGTTTTCCCTTCCCCAAAGTTGTTTTTCTGAGAGATTTGTAATGCAAGTCTCCTTGACTGTCTCCCCACCTCCCCCCCCCCCCCCCCCCCCGTGCCACAACTGGAAACACTTGAAAAGGGAAGTCTCAGAGCCAGCCAGTGCTGGTTTCCAGAGCCCCCTAGACCACCCACTGCTTCTCTCCAGCCATGACATGCTGTCATTCCCTTAGTACCAGCTGTCCCACCCACCCCCTTCCAGAGCCCTGAGCAGGTCACAGATGGCCCTGGCACTGCAAAGCCAGGCCCAGTGTCCCCTGCTCCAGCCATGGCAGGGACCCTCAGTTCATGACAGATCTGTAGCCAATCAGAAGAGGGGGAGATGGCGCCCCCTTCCGCAGCCATACACAAGTGGTGCCCATTTCCCTCAGATCCAACATCCTCCACCTCCAGCCTTGGAAAAGCCTTCTGGGCAGGAAACTCACTAGGAGCCAGGATGGCTAGGGAGCCCCCCCCCCCCCCATGTCTGCAACCACCTCTGCCTCCCGTCTCTGCGCTGCCCCATCTCAGGGACCATGATGTCTCATCTCTCCCATGCTCCCAGCCCGGGCACAGGGCGCAGCTGCAACACCCCTCCCCCTAGAATGTCTTGGGCATGTGCTTCCAGCCAGTGCTCTCCGTGTCACCCCGGTTTCCTCTTTACTGGGGACTACCCATGATTCTCACCTCACATTGGGCAGAGGCAGGGACAAGAACACGCTCCTTCCCCCACCCGAAATGCCCGCTCTTCACCTCTCAGCTTTGGGGGGAAGGCCCTCTGGAGGCACCAGCTTACCCCTAAAGGGTTAAGATTTCAGAGAATCAGCCAAGAAATGTCCAGGTCCCCAGCTTGCCCTCAGCTTCTGGTTCCTTCTGCCACCCTCCCTGAGACCCTGGTAGTCCAAGAAGCCGTGGAAGACAGTGGCCCTGCCCTGAGTGGAGACCACAGCGGAAACCTTCATGCCTTATTCTTTCTAATGGGTAAAGGGGTTTTCTTAGCATGCCTGACCTCCCTGGAGATGCCACCGAGCTCCCGGAGGCCCTGTGACGCCAGCCGCCCGCTGGGTCTCTCTGTTCAGACAACTTGGAATCTCACCCTTTGGGGCTGGACAGTTCCCAGCCTTCCGTGTCTGTGTCATATTGGGGCGGGAGGGGGGAGCTCTGGTCTCTTTGCTCCCAGCTCTGTAGCAGCCACCCAGCATCCCCTTTGAAGTGTACATGAGAGAAATATATTTACAAATGCTTTATTCTCTTCTTTAATAAAAAAAAAATGTACCAGTATTCTAAAAGCCAAAACAGCCCTGCTATTTATTTTTGTGAGTCATGGGGCTTGAACTCTGGGCCTGGGCGCTGTCCCTCACCTCTTTAGCTCAAGGCCAGAGCTCTACCACTTGAGCCACAACACCACTTCCGGTTTTCTGGTGGCTTATTGGAGATAAGAGTCTCTCGGACTTTCCTGCCCTGGCTGGCTTTGAACCGTGTTCCTCAGCTAGGATTACAGGAGTGAGCCAGCAGCACCCGGCCAGCCCTACAGTCGTGTGGTGTGTGTGTGTGTGTGTGTGTGTGTGTGTGTGTGTGTCACAGGCCTGCCTTTCCTATGATCCTCCTGAGTGCCTGGCCAGCCCTACAGTCGTGTGGTGTGTGTGTGTGTGTGTGTGTGTGTGTGTGTGTGTGTGTGTGTGTGTGTGTGTGTGTGTGTGTGTGTGTGTCTGTGTGTCACAGGCCTGCCTTTCCTATGATCCTCCTGAGTGCCTGGCTTCTCAGCCTGTCCTTGTTCACTGCAACACCAGGAGCATCTGTTCTAAGCGAGGTCTGCAGAAAGTCTCCAACTTACTGGACAGAGCCCCCATTCGATTGGAGCATCTACTTTGGTGTGGGGGGGATCGTGCCCTCAAATCCGTTAAAATTAAAGCAAAATAGAAGATGAGGTGATGGGGAAATTGGAGAGTGGTTCTACATCAGCCAGGGCACATATGTTCAGCACAGGTATACTGGCGTTAAATCATTTTTGGAGGCACTGGGGGCCTGAACTCAGGGCTTTGTACTCTTGCTTAAGCGGTTTGTTGTTGTTTGCTGTTTGTTGTTTGCTTAAAGCTGGTGCTCTGCGACTAGAGCCATATCTCCACTTCTGGTTTTTTGCCAGTTAATTGGAGATAAGAGTTGGAGACTGTTCCTGAGCTGGCTTTGAACTTTGATCCTTAGATCTCAGCCTCCTAAGTAGCTAGGATGACAGGAGAGAGCCTTGAGAACTCAGCATTATCCCTCAACTCTAAAACTACCCTCTCCCTTCTGATCACTACTGGGGCCTTAGCTAGTGGATATTCACTCCCTGTAGCTTCCTTACTGGATGGAACTGGCACCTCCCCACTCCCAAGAGCCCCACTGAGTGACTGTCCTCAGGGGACAGGACAGACAGGAGGAGGGGGTAAAGAAAGCAGTTTCTAGCAAGGAGGTGAAGTTGTGCTCTCACTCCTGCCACAGACCTGCCATGTGCCTTCAGGAAAAGCTAACATTCCTCAAGTATCTGGAAGAAAAAGAAAATTTCTAGCTGGACTCTTAGTGACTTGTGCCTGTAATCTTAACTACTAAGAAGTCTGAGATCTCAGGATCACAGATCAAAGCCAGCCCAGGCAGGAAAGTCTGTGAAATTCTTACCTGCAATAAAGTGATTTTTTTTAAAAAGGGTCACAAGTGGAGTTGTGGCTCAAGTGGTAGAGCACCAGCCTTGAGGAAAACCTCAGGGACAGCACCCAGGCCCTGAGTTCTAGCGTCAGGACCAAAACACACACACACACACACACACACACACACACACACACACGTGGGGAGTGGTATCTGTGAGCCCATCAGCTACCAGGAATGGCTTGATGATTTGTTTTTTGAAGAAGAATCTCAGTATGTAGCCCACAATGAGTGGGCTGTAATCCTAGCTACTCAGGAAGCTGAGATCTGAGGATCATAGTTCAAAGCCAGCCTAGGCAGGAAAGTCCGTGAGTCTCTTATCTCCAGTTAATCATCAGAAAACTGGAAGTGGGCTGTGGCTCAAAGCAGTAAGGCCCTAGCGTTGAGCAGAAAAACTGAGAAACATTGCCCAGGCCTGAGTTCAAGCTCCACAACTTACAAAACAAAAACAATAGGTAGCCCAGGCTGGCCTCAAATTGACAATCCTCCTGCCTTAGCCTCCTGAGCTCTGGGATTACAGGCATGCACCACCATGCTTGCCATCGATGATTCTTCGTCCTTTTCTCCTCTTTCTTCTCTCGCCATGAATGTCCCCCTCCTGAAGCACTATCTCAACCTGTGAAGGAACTGAGGAGGGGAAGGAAAAAAGTGACGCCAGTCTTCAGTGTCGGCCTTTCTAGGGGAACAGGTGGCTTCTCTCAGGCCTGGTTCTCCCAGAAGGGCCTCCATTCTGGATGTTTTCCTACAGCAGCAGGTGAGGGGTGCTTGCCAGCTGCTCTATTCTCCATCCGAGGGCAGCTTGTCTCATTCTCTCCTCTACCCCCACCTCTTCCAGAATCCAGGCCACCAGATGGCCTGAGCAGGCTGTGTTTATTTGAGGCCATGGAAACCTACAGCTTCCTTTTCCTGAGGCTGTGCGGGACAAGCACAGGCTGGATCGCAGCCTGGGAGCGACGACGATTCCATCTCTGAGTTTCTTATTTCTAATCTTGAGTCCTAGACCTGAGTGAGTGACTGGCTTTGCTCTCCTGAGCAGCTCATTCCAGTCACCATGGAGACAACTCTGTTCCCTCTGGGACCGTGGGACTAAGTCAGACAAAGAAGGACCCGGGAGAGTTTCATTGCAGCCTACAGCTCCAAAAGAGTATGTCAATTGCCATTCCTCCCTGGTTGGAGTTTACAATGTCAGTGCCTGGAAATTGGTTTATCTCCTCAATGATGCAGAGATAGTAAAGGTTCCCTTCAATGATAATCTCCGGTTTCAATCAGCCAGCATCCCCAGGGAATACTTAAACTATCCCAGGGGCTTATTTTTGTAGGTAATTATGCTTTTTGCCCCTAAAAATAGCACTCTTCATGAAGAAAACTACCACAAGCATTACTACTAATGACTACATTTATTGAGTTCTGTTTTCCCTCAACACTGTATAAAGGAACTTTGGGTTTAGCTTGTTTTCAAACTGCTGGCTCTACTTGGAACCTTTTCAGAATTAAGAGCTTCTCAGTTCAGCAGAGCTATTTAAAAAAAAAAAAAAAAGATGGGGAGGGGTTGCTTTGCAGCTTGGGTGCCAGTGGCTCATACTTATAATTCTAGCTACTCAGGAGGCTGAGATCTGAGGATCCTTTTCTTTTTCTTTTTGTCAGTTGTGGGGCTTTAACTCTGGGCCTGGGCACTGTCCCTCAGCTCTTCAGCTCAAGGCTAGTGCTCTGCCACTTGAGCCACAGCACCACTTCCAGTTTTCTGGTGGTTAATTGTAGATAAGAGTCTCAAGGACTTTCCTACCTGGGCTGGCTTTGAACTGTATTCCTCAGATCTCAGCTTCCTGAGTAGCTAGGCTTACAGGCGTGAGCCACTGGCACCTTGCAAGGGAATCCTATTTCAAAGCCAGCCTGTGCAGGAAAGCCCCAGACTCTGGTCTCCAATTAACTAGCCAAAAGCTAGACGTGAGTGTGTGGCTTAAGTGGTACAGCACCTGCCTTGGAGCAGGGGAAGCTAAAGCTGAGTGAAAAGCCCTGAGTTCAAGTCTTAGTACTCCCTCTCCCCATATACAAACGAAGATCTAACTATGGCCCTCTGTACCTACCTCTCCAGGCTCCCCTTTACTTCCTGGCTAGAAGAAATCACCTTCCAAATCCTGGAAGCTGGGGGGGGGGGGCGGGGAGGGGATGTTGTCAACGCTTTGGAAATACTTTCCTCTGTGACCTTCCTTTCTAACATGCCCTACAGACCTGCAAAGGTGTGCTGATAGGCTGCCTTTTGGAAAGATCCAAAATCCTTTCATCTGTATCTAAACTCAACTCTCAAATACACATCACCACAAAAGGACCTCCATTCTGGATGTTTTCCTACAGCAGTAGGTGAAGGGAGCTTTGCCAACTGCTCTATTCACCCCGGGGCAGCTTGTCTCAGTCTTTCCTCGACCTTGCTCAGTATTTGTGGAGTGCTACGGAGGTGCCATGCTCCTGTTGCTAGGCAGGGAGGCTCTCTCCTAGGGCTCACATTCTGCCTAAGAGACAGAAACTTAAATTAGAAAAGTAAGATCGGATGATGGGTAGCTAGAAGGCAGGCAAGCAAGTTCGAAAAATAAGATTGGGCCACAGGGGAAGATTACACTAATGATAGTTTTCATTTGGATATTGAAGGATCCTAGAGGAGGCCGAACACATTGAGAAAAGAAGTATTTCTAGGGGCAAGGAATCCTGGGTTTTATCTTAAAGGTCTCCCAGCGTAGCCCACGGACGCGCGGCCCGCCTGCCTCCGCCTGCCTCCGCCTCCTGAGTGCTGGGATTACAGGCGTGCACCACCAGCTGACCCACGGTTCCTTTTACTGGCGGGCTCTTTGGGAAACTCGCTGTCTGGGAGTCTTCCGGGTGCCAACCAGGCCTCCCCAGGAACAGCTGACCCGGGAGTATTACGGGGCGCCCAGCCTGCCGCCTCCAGGACAGGAGACTCGGAAGCGGGACGCAACCCCAGAAGCAGGACGGAACCGAAGTGTCTAGCGCAGCGCGAGCGCGCAGACCGCAGAAGGACGCGCACACCGGAAGTCGCTTGAGATTCCAACATGGCGGCCGCCAGGTGCCTGCGCTGGGGCCTGACACGAGCCGGAACTTGGCTGTTCCCGCCGCCCGCACGCTGTCCCCGCCGGGCTCTGCACAAGCAGGTAGACGGCCCCGAGTTCCAGAGCATCTACAGCCTGGACAAACTCTACCCCGACTCCAAGGGTTCGGACACCGCCTGGAGGGTCCCGGTGAGCTGGAAAGGACGACGTCATGCCGACGGCGTTCCATTGGCCGGGCATGGAGTCACGTGAAGGCCTCCGCGCAGAACGTGGCGACGGGGAGGGGCTTGTCGTCCTGGCAACCAGGGGGCGGGGCGGGGACTGCAGCGCTGGGACTGAGGGGCTGTGGCCGGGTCTCCGGTGGCTACAGCGGTGGGCGCGATGGGAAACTTGGTTAGATGGACTTCTTTCGAGGCCTGTAGCTTTTCCGCGTTTGTTCCTGGTCGTCTGGCCCACATTCTTACCCCCAGAGGCATTCTGGCCCTCCACGATGGACAATAAAGGTAGAGGCTGCCTGGTACCGGTGACTCACACCTGTAATCCTTACTGAGACTGAGATCTGAAGGTCCGTGGTTCGAAGCCAGACAGATCAGAAAAGCCCCCGTAAGACTCATCTCCAAATAACAATTCAAAAACCAGAAGTGGAGCTGTGGATCAAGTGCCAGAGAGCTACCCTTGAGCGGGGGAAAAAGCTCCAGAACAGTGACCAGACCCTAAATTCAAGCCCCAGTACTGGCACAAAAGTAATTAATTAAGAGTCTGGGAAGGTGGCTTAGTGGTAGAGCGCTTGCCTTGCATGCCTGAGGCCCTGGGTTCGATTCCTCAGCACCACATAAGCAAAAAAGAAAAAAGCCGGAAGTGGCGCTGTGGCACAAGTGGTAGAGTGCTAGCCTTGAGCTGGAGAGTAGAGGGACAGCGCCCAGGCCCAGAGTTCAGGCCCCACGACCGGACCCAAAAAAATAATAATTAAGACCAGAAAGAAGGAGAAATGCTAGAGATAGAGTTGCCCTTTAAAGTAGGATAGGGCCTATGAAGAGTTGGCATTTAAGTAACAGTAGAAGAAACAAATCAATGAGCTGTGAGAATATGGGGGAGGTGAACATCCCAGGTGTGTTTTATGCTCCCAAGGCAGTCCCTGTATTCAGGTTTTCATAATCCCTTCACGTATATGTATAGACACAGATAAAGACATACAGAAATACAGATTTCAGCCACCCACATGTGAGCAGCACATAAACTCAAGGCAGTAGCATGCTGGACAGGTATGGCTGATCAGGGCAAGTCTAGAGTGAAGCTAGATAGGAGAAGGGTAGTTGGGGAAAGCGTCTTCTGGCCGTTAACCTTTCCTCTGAATGCAGTAGAGACCTTTTGGAGAGTTGAGGTAGAGAATGGAATGTTAGAACCCAGTTTTACAAGGATCTTTTATAGAGTCTGGCCACTAATAGACAATGGCCATCGCAAGATAAATTAGGAGGTTGTAATAATGCAGCCAGAGGGCTGGGAGTGTGGCCTAGTTGGTAGAGTGCTTGCCTAGCATGCATGAAGCCCTGGGTTCGATTCCTCAGCACCACATAACAGAGAAAAAGCCAAAAGTGGTGCTGTGGCTCAAGTGGTAGAGTGCTAGCCTTTAGCAAAAGAAGCTCAGGGACAGTGCCCAAGCCCTGAATTCAAGCCCCAGGACTAGCAAAATAATAATAATAATAATAATCATCATCATCATAATAATAATAACGTAGGCAGAGAGGACAAGCAGGGTGAAAACAGGAGTACTCTAAATTGATCAGATTCTAGCCTCTGTGTGTATGCGGACAGGGCAGTCCCCAGTGACAGTGAGGTGTGAAAGTACATTAGCATCTCAGAAGTGACTTTACATATGGAACTGAAGTTGTGAGGTTTGAGCCAGCAAGTAGTCAGTCACCAACACAGATGACATTTTTTTTTTTTTTTTTTTTTTTTGCCAATCTTGGGGCCTGAACTGAGGGCCTGGGCACTGTCCCTGAACTTCATTTGCTCAAGGTTACAGCACTCTACCATTTGAGCCACAGTGCCACTTCCAGCTTTTTTCTGCTTATGTGGTACTGAGGAATCGAACCCAGGGCTTCATGCATGCTAGGCAAGCATTCTACCACTAAGCCACATTCCCAGCCCACAGATGATATTTTCATCATGGAAATATGAACAGAGAAAGGATTTCAGGCAGACACCAGTATTTAAGATTACAAAGGCCAGGATTATGCCTGTAATCCTAGCTCAAATCTGGAGGATCATGGTTTGAAGCCAGGCCAGGCAGAAAAGCCTGCTAGACTCTATTTCCAGTTAAACAGCAAAATGCCAGACCTAAAGGATGGCTCAAGTAGTAGAGCATCAGCTGTGAACAAACTTCATGAGACCCTTGGCTTAAGTCCCAGCAAATGCATGTGCGCGCGCGCGCGCGTGTGTGTGTGTGTGTGCGTGCACACACACACAGCGCGCGCGCACACACACACACACACAAAGAGATTCTAAGGAAGAGACGTAGGGAGATATCTTCCCTCAGTCATTCTTTTTGTTGTTGTTGTTGAATTCAGGGCTTGGGCCCTGCAGAGCTCTTTTGCTCAAGGCTAGTGTTCTACCACTTTGAGCCACTGCTGCCCTTGCAGTTTTTGAGTGGTTAATTGGAGATAAGAGTTTCATGGGGACTTTTCTGCCCAGGCTGGCTTTGAACCATGATCCTCAGCTCTCAGCTTCCTGAGTAGCCAAGATTACAGTAGTGAGCCACTGGCACCCAGCTTTCCTCAGTCATTCTAAGACAAAAGGGATGCAGGCAGCCAGAAGGAATGTTTGGGATTGGATGTCGGCAGCCAGAGGGCGTCCAGACAAAGATGCTTTGTGCTTAGAGGGCCAGAAAAGCCTTGGAGAGGGTAGTGATTGTGCTGGGCCTCAAGGATTTAAGGCTGAAGAGGACAAAGAGCTTGGGGAGAAACACATGATAGATAAGTCCTGGGCTAAGGTAGTTTGACAGGAGCCTGCAGGGCAGAGGTCCCAGGCCCAATCAAGGTAGGTATCCTCACCTGGGAGCCTCCTGTGACACCCAAAGGAGCCGGGAGCAGAGGTGACCAGGCTTGAGGCTCAAGGGTGACAGTGGATGTTGGCTCTGTTCTGCAGCTACATACAGATGCATGTGTACAGGTCTCTGGCCGTGCCTCCCAAGAGCTTATGTGCACTCAGTCAGGGACAGCTGCAGATGTGAATTCTGTTTCCTAGAGGATCGGAGTTTTGGGTTTTTTGGGTTTTTTTGTTTTGCCAGTCCTAGGTCTTGAACTCAGTACCTGGGCTCTGTCCCTGAGCTTCTTTTGCTCAGGACTAGTACTCTGCCAGTTAACTTCTGGCTTTTTCTGCTTACGTGGTACCAAGGAATTGAACCCAGGGCTTCATGCATGCTAAGCTAAGCCACAGTCCCAGCCCTCAGAGGAGTGTTTCTAAGGGGGTATTTCTGGAATCAGCAGATACTGCTTCTGTCACTCTGATCTGATGATTTTGTTGGACATTTGAAAATGCTCATTATTTCATTTGAGAGAATTACAGTTTTAAAACCACTTCTTTTTTTGCTCTGGACCAGTTAGGGGGTCACCCAGCAGGTAATACTTTTTTGACACTGTGTACATTACATTCCAGGGTGATTTGAAACAAGCCATCAATGACATCCCTCTGGGTAAGTAATTTGGCTTTCATTAAAATAGCAGACAGGGTGGAGACGTGGCTCAGTTGGTAGAGCACTTGCCAATGAGCGAAAGTGTCGGTTACTGAGTTTGAGTCCTGGTCTCAGACTAAAAAAAAAAGAGAGAGGCTAGAGGTATAGCTAAGTGGTAGAGCGCCCCCCTCCATCTCTCACTTGTTCCTTCCAAAATCCCTTGCCCGCTTAAGGAAAAGAAATGGTTTGAGGCTCGGAAGGTGGCTCAGCAGTAGAGTGCTTGCCTTGCATGCATGAGGCCCTGGGTTTGATTCCTGAGCTCAACATAAGCGGAAAAAGCCAGAAGTAGCACTGTGACTCAAGTGGTAGAGTGCTAGCCTTGAGCTGAAGAGCTGAGGGACAGCGCCCAGGCCCAGAGTTCAGACCCCATGACCGACCAAAAAAAGAAAGAAAGAAATGGTTTCTGGGTAAAAAGTAAATGGCGGTATAGCTACTCATGTACAACTATACAGGTTACCACACAATTGAAGAGTGAGCTTGCTTGCTTTCTCTCTCTCTCTTTGTCTTTTGTTCGTGTGTGTGTGTGTGTGTGTGTGTGTGTGTGTGTGTGTGTGTGTGTGTGTGTGTGTGTGTGTGTGTGTGTGTGTGTGTGTGTGTGTATTGGTACTAGGGCTTGGACTCAGGGCCTTATGCTCTCATTCAGCTTTTTCTGCTTGTAGCTAGTGTTCTACTACTCGAACTCTGCCTCCAATCCAACTTGAACTTGGTGCGTGGGCACAGTCCCTGAGCATTTTCACTCAAGGCTGGCGCTCTACCACTTGAGCCACACTACTACTTGGATTCTTGCTGGTTATTTGGAGTCTCATGGACTTTTCTGCCCAGGTGGCTTCAAATCTGAAGCCCCAGATCTCAGCCTCCTGAATAGCTAGTGCCACTGGCACCTGGCTTGGTACTAGAATTTAAATCCAGAACTTTTTGCTTGCTGGGCAGGTGCTCTGCCCCTAGAGCCACACCTCCAGCCTCAATCTGTGTTTGACTGTGTGTGGCTAGAGGGGAGGACTGTGCACGGGGGCAGCTGGACTGACGGTGGGTTCACAGTTTGCGTATTTGGGTGTGTGATAGTCATTTGTGTGTGTGTTCCTCCGTTTCACAGACCGCCTGACCATATCTTACTGTCGGAGCAGCGGGCCCGGGGGTCAGAACGTTAACAAAGGTACAGCACCGTGGTGTGTTCTTTTGCTCTAAAACTCAATTAGAGGATGGGCTTGAGGAGGGAGCACTGTGCATGCATGCCTGTGATATAAAGGGATTTTTCAGCAGCAGCTTACTTGCCACCAGCTTAGAATAATCCTCTCTGTTCTGAGTGTGGTCTAACCGTAGGCTCTCTGCTGTGGGTTGCTAGACTGGCTTGTGAAGCTGAACAAAGAGAACTCAGTGTGAGCTGCTAGCCTGGCCAGGAACAGGTTTCCTGCATTCATTTTGTTTTGTTTTACTTTGTGTGTGTGTGTGTGTGTGTGCCAGTATTAGGGCTTGAATAGGGGCCTGAGTGCTGTCCCTGAGCTTTTGTATGCAGTGCTAGAACTCTACCACTTGAGCCACAGCTCCACTTCAGGTTTTCTGGTGGTTAATTGGTGATAAGAGGCTCATGGACTTTTCTGCCCGGGCTGGCTTTGAACCATGATCCTCAGATCTCAGCCTCCTCAGGAGCTGGGATTACAGGCGTGCGTCACCGGTGCCTGCTGGTTCCCTTCCTTCCTTATGGGACACACTCCTCCTTTTCTTTTTGGGACCACAGTAGAACTGTACATGAGCACTGTACATTGGGTTCCCAGGAGCTCTTTTGTCTTAGCCCACTAGCTTTGCAGGCCTGTGCTGGGGCTGTTGCTACAGGACTCAGTGTGTGTGGTCGGGGTCCCCTGGGCACTGGCCTTCCTAAGAGCCTTGTGATCTATGTGTGCTCTGTTCTCCCTTCATCCACAGTGAATTCCAAGGCAGAGGTCAGGTTCCACTTGGCATCTGCTGACTGGATGGCAGAGTCTGTGCGGCAGAAGATCGCTGTCAGGGTACTCTTCTCCCCGTCTTCCTCCTGGTGCCACGAGGGGCAGGGAAGGGAGGGCTAAGCCTGCCCCTGCAGGACCCATTGTTACGTTTGTTCTCTGCAGCATAAAAATAAGATCAACCGAGCAGGAGAGTTGATAGTCACCTCTGAAAGCAGCCGCTTTCAATTCCGCAATCTAGCAGACTGCCTACAGAAAATTCGAGATATGATCGCTGAGGCCAGCCAGACACCCAAGGAGCCATCCAGAGAAGATGCTCAAATCCAGAGAATTAGGTATCAGACAGTGCCCTAGGCTTCCATGAACTGGTCTGTGTGGCCAAAGGCTGCACTGGTGAGAGGAGGCATGGTGGAGCCTGGGAGCTCCCACGGGGGGGGGGGGGGGGGGGGGAGTGAGGACTTTGACCTGGCTGAGGTGCGCCTCTGGCACCTGCAGGTGTGGGGCTGCTCGGCTTCCAGCTCCTCTCTCCACTCTGAAAAGCACTGATTGGACATCTGGGCCTCACTGCAGTGTTTTTGTTTCTAGGATAGAAAACATGAATCGGGAAAGGCTGAGACAAAAGAGAATCACTTCCGCCACAAAGACAAGCAGGAGGGTAGATGTGGATTGACAATCACCCGCAGCAGCAAAGACCAGTGCTTGGGACGTCGCAGTAACACCACAGAAAAGATGGCTCTGTTTCATTTGTCTGTGGCGAATGATTGTGCACTGACTCCGTACAAGCACCATCCGTGGTCTCTAGGCAGTGTCATTGTTCTTCCCGTCCCCCAACATTGTTGGCCCCAGTAAACTCCCCAGCTTGCTGGGCTCCACTCCCCATTCAGAATGCCTCAGAGCCGAATTCTTACTTTTTCTCTCAATGAGATAGATCCACCTGGGCACCAACCCTCATAACGTGGCGCAGGGCAGAGGGTTCTGGCTCTGTCCTTGAGGGCTGAAGCGAGTAAGCAGCCATTTCGGCTGAGCTTTGGGAAAGGTGTGCGTTTTAATCAGGGAGGGAGTAGGACATGGCGTCTGAAGGGGACAGACAGTGTGAACACAAGACAGTGTGAGCACGGAACAGGAAACAGCTCTCTACTGGTGCCTAGGAAAACAGTGGTAGGTCCTGCCTGGGGGCTGAGAGTTTGCCTAAGGGGTAAGGGAGATGCAGTGAGAAGACCTCAGATCCAAGGGAAGGTGGTTAGGTTTGGGGGGTTTTTTGGCCCTTCATGAGGCTTGAACTTGGGCCTGGGCATTTTCCCTAAGCTGCTTTTGCTCAAGACTAGCACTCTACCACTTGAGCCACAGCTCCACTTCTGGTTTTTTCTGAATAGTTTATTGGAGATAAAGAGTCTCATGGATTTTCATGCCCAGGCTGGCTTCATATGATTCTTGGGATCTTAGCCTCCTGAGTAGCTAGGATTGCAGGTGCGAGCCACCAGCACCCAGTAGGAGGTTAGGTTTTAATAGAGAAGCTGGACACTGGTGGCTCACTATAATCCTAGCTACTTAGGAAACTAAGATCTGAGGATCACAGTTCATAGCCAGCCTGGGAAGATAAATCCAATAGACTCTTAAGTCCAAATAACCAGTAAAAAGTCAGAAGTAGAACTGTAGCTTAAGTAATAGAGCATCACTTTTGAGGGAAAATGCTAAGCAAGAGTAGAGTATAAAGCCTTGGGCTGGGAGTGTGGCTTAGTGGTAGATTGCTTGCCTAGCATGCATGAAGCCCTGGGTTCAATTCCTCAGTACCACATACACAGAAAAAGCTAGTAGTGCTGTGGGTCCGGTTTTAGAGTGCTAGCCTTGAGCAAAAAGCTCAGGGACAGTGCCCAGGCCCTGAGTTCAAGCCCCAGTACTGGTACCCAAAAAATAAAAGAAACAGGAGGCATAGAGTATTTGAAGGAAGAAGCGGCATGCATGAGGAGCTGTGTTAGGTGTAGACTTCAAAGGCAGGGCTGGGAAGATTTTTACAGTCCTCTGAGGATGAACACAGAGGCTAGCATGACAGAAGGTTACTTGGAAGTTCTTAGAATGTTCTATACTGTCAGATCAAGTTCTCCCATTTGACAAATATCGCGTCGTGATGTATCAGATGTGCGGTAATGAACCAGGTGTGAGCAGGCCAGGCCAGATACCAGAGAAACATTGTTTGGCATCATATAGATGAGCAGGGGGTTGAGGGTCGTACACAGGATGTGCAACGTTCTTTAACTCAGTGATGCTGGGTGTGTGACACACTGGATGAGGGGGAGGATGGCAGGGAACAGAGGAAGTCATCCTTGGATATTCTAGCAGGTGACAATGAAAAGCTGAGCTTGGGGTGTGGCTCAGGAGGCAGAGCTGGTGAGAGACTGAGTTCAAACCCCCAGAAAAGGACAGGGGGGAGAGGATGCATTGGGAAGGTGGCTCAGTGGTAGAGTGCTTGCCTAGCATACATGAAGTCCTCAGTACCACAGACACAGAAAAGGCCGGAAGTGGTTCTTTGGCTCAAGTGGTAGAGCGCTAGCCTTGAGCAAAAGCAGCTCATTGACAGTGCCCAGGCCCTGAGCTCAAGCCCCAGGACTGGCCAAAAAATGGGGAAAAAATGGATTTCTATTCTACTTATGTAACCCAAGAAAGGTCTCAAAAGACAGAGGCAGGGTGACAACAGCAGCTGGATGGGCAGAGGCGAGGTGGTATAGAAGGCACGGCTCCGTGGCAGGGAAGCGAGGTAAAAGTGTTTCTTGGAGAAACCAGTGGTGACTCAAGGTACAGAGGGGGGTGGGGAGGAGGCGTTACTCCTAGACCTGCCTGGAGCTGGGATGGTGAGTGCAAATTACAACCATCTCCTGCCCCCCACCCCAGCTGGGACACTCTGGGAAGTGACTACCCTGTCGTTATTACAGGGGCTTAAATAAGAGACTCCTGCTCATCTCCAGAGAATCATAGCCTTGGTTTCTAGCTCAATTCACTGGAACCCAGAGGTTCCAGCCAAGATACCTCACCCCTACTGGGGCTGCTGCCCAGCCAGGGTGTGAGCAGGCAGGGACCCCAGGGGCAGGTGGAGAGGAAATGCCAGGTGTTCCAGGAACCTGGGGACAACATTGGTCTGGGAAGAATGGGAGCTGGGGGTTGGGGGTAGGTAGCCCCAGCCAAGCATGGCTGCATGAACCCTCCTGGCCTACAGGAGCTGGATGTGTGGCCAGGAGTGAGGTGAAGAAGGAGGGGTATTGGGAACACAGACAAGGCAAGCCAGCACTCAGGGAGGAAGGAAGGAAAGCAGAGGAGGCTTAGAAGACACTTGATTTGTGAAGGCCCCTGGGAAAGCAGGAAATGCACAGGAGGGGATGGTAGGGGAAACAGAAACATACCAGTGGCTCACACCTGTAATCCTAGATACTTAGGAGGCTGAGATCTGAGGATCTTGAAGCCAACCTGGGCAGAAGAGGTCATGAATGAGACTCTTCTCTCCAATTAACTAGCAAAAAAACGGGAGGCTAGAAAATGGAGGTATGGCTGAAGTGGTAGAGCACCAGCTTGAACAAAAAATACCAAGTGAGAGTATAAGGCCCTGAGTAGTGCATGCGCCCCCCCCCCCCCAAGCAGGTTCAAAAGAATGAACATGACAGGTCTCAAAGACTCAGGACTGAGTGACAGAGACAACTACAATTCCACTAAGGTGATACTCAAGAAGATGCAAAACTACTTCAGGAATGCCCTGTCTCAACGGAAGTGGCTCAAAGACGTGTGCATAGGTACACACGGAGACTCAAGTCTTTTTTGGTGGAACTGAGGCTAGAATCCAAGGTCTAGTGCTTGCCCTCTACCACTTGAGTCACACTTCCCAACCCTGTTGTTTGTATTGTGTGTGTGTGTGTGTTTGGATAGGTCTCCCTAAAGTTGTCCTAGCTGGCCTCAAATTCCTGATCCTCCTGCCTCTGCCTCCCAATGGTGGTACAGCCATTGTAAGACCTGTAGTTACTACTGCTTGTTAGGTTTCAAAGGCATTGTCTTTTTTTTTTTTTTTTTGAGGGTCCTGGGGCTTGAACTCTGGGCCTGGGCGCTGTCCCTCAGCTCTTCAGCTCAAGGCTAGCGCTCTACCACCTGAGCCACAGCGTCACTTCCGGTTTTTTCTTTTTTGCTTATGTGGTGCTGAGGAATCAGACCCAGGGCCTCATGCATGCAAGACAAGCACTCTACCACTGGGTCACCTTCCCAGCCCTTATTTGTCATTCTTAAATAGGATTTTAAATACATAAATAAATAAACAAATAAACAAACAAATAAATGGACACTATGTTTATCACTTGCCTAAGGCAGGGTATTCTGCTCCAACAGGAAAGCAAGACTAGGGTGAAGTACCCCTTTGCCTGATGCATACATACAGAACAGACAGGCATAACAGGACCTGTGGGGGACGACTGTCCGCCGTGTTTTCCTTTCAGGGGTATGATTCCTATTTGTTCATCTTCAGCCTAAAATTCTTGGGTTACCCTGATAGGGTATTTTTCCTCTTTGTGGGGGTCCCCCTCCACACACGGGTTTGACCATAGATGGACACAACAAGCCCAGAGCAGTAGGAACGTGCATCCTTGGTGCAGATGTCCTGGCGGCCTCAGCGCGGCCCCAGCGCGGCCTCGCCCCAGCGCGGCCCCCTGCGCGGCCTCGGGCAGCCCCTGCGCGGCCCCCAGCTCCCTTGTGTACTGGGACTGAGCTGGAGTCTGGTGCTGGCCCAGCTCTCTGCTCCTGAAGACGCTACAAGGTCACCGTCCTGGAAGCGCCGTCCATTAGAGGCATAGGGGCAACCAGCACGTGCTGTGAGCCCCAGTGGCCTAATGGATAAGGCACTGGCCTCCTAAGCCAGGGATTGTGGGTTCGAGTCCCACCTGGGGTAAAGGTATTCTTTTTACCAAACGACAGGGATGTATTGATCCACCTTAGACTCCTACTGGACTCCGACCTACAGGAGAGTCTCCAGTACCGACGTGGGAAGAAAGATTAACCTCCCCAGGCAAAAGCAAGGCCAAGTAGGGGAACTGCGTGGCCACCGCCCTTCCATAAGCGAAGTCTTGCCCCCCAAAGTCATTTGAAAAGCTGCAAATGAGGGCACCACCCCAGGTGGGACTCGAACCCACAATCCCTGGCTTAGGAGGCCAGTGCCTTATCCATTAGGCCACTGGGGCGCGACAAAAAGCTGCATCCACGTGTTCCGTGATAGCGCGTGTGCAAACACGTGTTCAGACACTGCGGCAGGCCGAGGTCCCGGCGCAGAGGTCGTGGAGGTCGAGCCCGCGGGCGCCGCCCGTGGAACCCCGCACAGCGCCGACTGCGGTGCGGTGACACGCACCGCGGGGGGCGCTGCACCTCCGCACCTCGCAGAATAGACTTGAACCCACGGCTTCCTGACTCGCAGCCAATGCCCTAGCCGCTAGCCCACGCCCGACCCGAGCGCCCGGGGCGATCCCCGCCCGCAGTGTCCCGGTGCCGGAGGCGCGGCGGCGGCCGGAGTAAGCCAACGCGGCAGAGCAAACCACAAGCCGCGACCGAGTCGCCTGTGTGCCCTGAAACGGCAAGTGATGGCTAGTGGACCAACTAATAGTGCCTGGCAAAGCGAGCCAGGGAGTGGACCGCGTGGCCTAATGGATAAGGCGTCTGACTTCGGATCAGAAGATTGAGGGTTCGAGTCCCTTCGTGGTCGTAGCGTTTTAATCCCATCCATTACGATTCTACAACAGAATTCCACTTTTGATCCTTGCTTTGAGAGACACCAGAGCCGCCGCACCACTGAGCCAGGGACTCCCCTGTTCCGCGGATACTATCCGGAGTCTCCTCCCTTCCGTGTGATTGGTTTTGTTTCTGATTACAGCCGGACGTGATGTCATCACGCAGCCCACGGCGTCACAATTTAAGAGGCATCGGAGCTGACGCTTTTTGCGTGAAGCCCCAGTGGCCTAATGGATAAGGCACTGGCCTCCTAAGCCAGGGATTGTGGGTTCGAGTCCCATCTGGGGTGTGTGGAGGATGCGTTTTGTGTTTTTTAGATTGTGTGTGTTGTTTTTGTTTGTTGTTTTTTTTCGAGACTCGATCTCGTTATCGAGTCCAGACTTGATCTTCAATCCCCAGATTCTCCTGCTTCGTCTTCCCAAGTCCTGGCCTGCCCAGCCCGTGCCAGCATGCCCAGGAAATGATCCCAGCGTGAACAGAAGTGACACGGCGGCATCCAGGGGACCCAGCAGGGAGACGTCGAGGTCGTGAGCTCCGTGCTGCCCGGCAGGCTCCGGAGAGCGGGGCGCAAAGCTGGAAGGAAGTGGGAAGGCAGCCGGATCTTCCCGCCAGCTCCCACACTGCCCGATATATTTTACTTCCAAAACATGTATCTATTTCTGTTGTTAGGAAAACAGCTTCAACTCACCCACACTAGATTTAACACTTAAATCTAACCAGGATATATTTTTATGTAACTTAAGGTATCTTCATGGTGCTGTAAATATTTAAACAGACTAATGACTTTTCCAATGACTCAAAATGCTACTGGGATTATCCATTACTTAGGAGCATTGTTCTGCTCCACGGATCTCAGTCCTAGGTTTTTGTTGTTGTTGTTTTGTGTTTTGTTTGCCTTTTTGGTATTGTCCCGGGGCTTGAATGCAGAGCCTGGGCACTATCTCTGAGCTCTTTTTGCTCAGGACCAGCACTTGACCACTTGTGCCACAGTTCCGTTTCTGGCTTTTTGGTGATTCATTGGAGATAAGAGGCTCAAGGACTTTCCTGCCCAGCTGGTTGTGAACATGTATCCTTAGATCTCAGCCTCTTGTCCAGTCTTTTCCAGTTTTTTTTTTAAATAATGTATGACACTACAGTATTCATTTACTTCTCGACTTTTTTTCAGTATTTCGATTATTCTTTTTTCTATGATCTAATATACTGTGTATTGGGGCTGGGAAGGTGGCTCAGTGGTAGAGTGCTTGCCTTGCATGCATGAGGCCCTGAGTTCCATCCCTCAGCACCACATAAGCAGAAAAAGGCATAAGTGGCGCTGTGGCTCAAGCTCTAGAGCGCTAGCCTTGACCTGAAGAGCTGAGGGACAGCGCCCAGGCCCAGAGTTCAAGCCCCACAACCGACCAAAAAAAAAAGAGAACATATATGTATGCTGTGTATTGTATACTAAAATGTTTTAGGATTTTATTTGTGGTATGGTCTTGCTATGGAATCCATCAAAGTGTAGCTCAGGCTGGTCTCATGCTTAAGATACAAACTTGCAACCTAGCCTACCTTTCATCTTCTGTATCTTCTTTTTCTGGCAAACTTTAGAAAGCTTAATGCATTGCATGTATGAGCCTCTGGGTTGGAGCTAGGCATAATGGTACACCCCTAACCCTGCTACTCAGGAGGTGCCAGGTGGTCAGGGCTTGAAGTACAAGACACTGAGAAATAATTTAAAAAAAAAAAAAGACTTGGATCAAATTGCAGATTACTTTCCTAAGAAGCAACAAGGCCCTGAATCCAAACCCCAGTACTGTTTAAAAAGCTCTTTCATTCTGCTCATGCCTGGCAAATACCCTACCACTGAACTATATACCCAGACTCTGCAAAGCCATTAATGCACTCCCCAAAATGAGTATGCCAGTAGTGGCTCACGCCTGTAATGCAAGCTACTTAGAAGACTGAGATTTGAGGATTATTATTTGAAGATGGTCCAGGCAGGAAAGTCTGTGAGATTCTTACCTTCAGTTAATCACCAAAAGTCAGAAATGAAGAGGTGGCTCAAGCAGTAGAGCACCAGCCTTAAGCAAAAAAGCTCAGGGACAGCACCCAATCCCTGAGTTCAAGTATGCTCTAGTGCTTAGTCCACATTGGAATATCTCAAAGATATTTTCTCCTGGGTAATTGGTACAAATGAAAATCTAAATAAGGCCCGTATGCAGTATCTCAATGTTGGATCTCTTCAATCTCTCTCTGTCTCTCTCTGTCTCTGTCTCTGTCTTTCTTTTGGAGGAAAGGGAAGTCCTGGTTTGAACTCAGGGCACCTGGTAGGCACCTAGCTGTACCTTGAGCCATTTTTGCTACTGTCATTTTTGAGATAGGTTCTTGATTTTTTTGGCCAGATGGAGCTGGACTGTGATCCTCCTCTTTATGTTTCCTGGTGTAGCTGAGATGACAAGCCTGTTCCACTATGGGCCTGTGAGGCAGGTGCTCTACCCCTTAAGTCACACCTTCAGGGCAACCCTCCCACACACACACACCTTTTAATGTTAAATTAGGGGCTGAGGATGAAGCTCTGTGGTAGTCTGAGCACTACCTAGCAACTAAAAAAAAAGTAAACTGAATGCATGTACAATGTAAATATGACAAACAACCCATGAGGGCATAAAACAAAACGAATGTAAAGCATCCCCAACTGTTCATCGTGAAACTCAGACCCTCCCAGGGCCCCTCCCAGATGAGCTGTCTCCTGGGGTGACAGCACGAACACAGGAGCCACCATGGTGATCTTTGATGATCAGTAAGTTGAGGGTTTTTCCCCCCCAAATTTTCAAGGTTTCTGCCTGGCTGTTATCTGAATTCCTAGAGCTTCAGCCAGATGGCTGGGGACTCTGCTATCCAGAAGCAGGCGTGCATGGGACTTTCGTTCTGTTTCAGACATTTAAAAACATAGTCACCACTGAACAGCTCTTGATGGTTCTGGGACTCACAGCACTTCTCATGGAATAGATCTTGTCTCCTGACTACCCTCCATCTTTAGCCAGCACCAATTCCCCCACCGGAGGGAGGGCCCCACACTCTCAGCTCTCATCAGCTTCTATTCCAGAAGACAGAACAGACTTACCCAAGTCAGCCAGTGCAGATGGCCGTGTTGCAGGAACACAGGTTTGGATCTGTACATGCCACCCTTGTGTATGTGATGTTCCCAACAGGATTTACGTCGCATTAAGTTAGATGGTTGTGCTTACACATCTCCAATTTCCTAGGTTCTCTCACTTGATACTCATTACAATCCAGTTTATACATACAATAACTGAAGTCACCATATGCTGGTGGCTCACGCCTGTCATCCTAGCTACTCAAAAAGCTGAGACCCAAGGATCAAGGTTCAAAGCCAGCCGGGGTAGGAAAGTCGCAAGACTCATCTCCAATTAACCACCAGAAAACCAGAAGTGTCAGTGTGGCTCAAGTGGTAGAGCAATGAGGGACAGCGCTGAAGCCCAGAGTTCAAGCCCCATAACCGAATAAAAGAGTTTAAAACCCTTGAGGTCTCTGCTCAAACTGCTCCCAAACTCAGGTTTGAGAGCTCCTGGAAGTCGAGGCTGCAGTGCTGCTGCCTTATTCATGAGTTCTAAAAGCGCAATAATGCAGTAGGAAGTTACTGTTGAGACAGGGCCTTGCTGTTGCCCAGAATGGTCTCAAGCCATCCTCTCTCCCCCCTAGCCTCTAGGAGGAGCCGAGACTACAAGCATGCATCACTCTTTTAGTAGGAATTTAACCAGTTCACTTTAGTAGGAATTAAGGATTTGTAAAATGCCTACTAAAGTGAATTAGTGGAATGAAAACAATTTTCTAGCTGGGCGCCCATGTCTCACGCTTATAATCCTAGCTACTCAGAGGCTGAGATTGAGGATCACAGTTCAAAATCGGCCCAGGCAGTAAAGTCCATGAGACCCTTATCTCCAGTAAACCACTAGAAAACCGCAAGTGGCACTGTGGCTCAAGCAGTAGAGTGGAAGAACAGCGCCTACGCCCAGAGTTCAAGCCCCATGACTGACAAAAAAAAACAAAAAACAAAAAACAATTTTCTGCTCAGATGTAAATGGCTGTCAACTGTTAACTTTGTCACAAGGTTTCCTTGTGCTCTGAAAAGTTGAAGGAGAGGAAAGCCAGTCCCTTCTGCTTGGCCCGCAGTTGGGACGGGATGTTACGGCTCACAAAGCAGTGTGGGGGTGGGGACTTCCTTGGATGAAGTAGTTGGAAAGTAAAGCAAGAGTTAAGGGCCTCAGCAGACAAAATTCCTTTTTCATATCTCAGGGGAATACCTGGTCTCGGGCCCCAGGTCCTTCCTGGATGTTCGAGGCTTTGGTCATGCGCTCTTGGGAATGCTGATCCTTAGCCACCAGCTCATCACACACCCTTTGCTCACCCTTCCACTTAACAGACTCCCACCTCCGTGAGACCACGTCAAAGGAGAGGTCTGACCACCTCAACCACAAAGACAGCTCATGAAGACTATGTAATTATGTTTATTTTTCAACATCCAGAGTTTGCCATGTGAGGACCCTCAGAGCTTCCTCCCAGACTTGATTTTATAAATTCTCGATTGGCTGGTGGGGCCAGTAGGGGTACTTCTTTGTGTCCAATTTGGTTTCTGGGAAGACTTCATTCAAGTCCTCTATGGTCATCTGCTCAAAAGGAATCATGTTTCTCAATTTTTCCAGCTAGAAAGAGCAGAAATGTGTTTAGTTAAGGGAAGGCAGGAGATGGAGATGCAAATCAAGAGCCGCAGGCGAAGGCTGTGTGCGGAGAGGGTGGAGGGTGCCCAGCCCCCACCGCCCCAGTGCCACCTCACCTGTTTCTCATACTCCTGGATCCTGACCCTTGACTGAGACACAAACTCAGCACAGTGTTTCACCTTTAAGAGAAGAGAGAAATGCTGTCAGAAACCAAGTTGTATTCTGCTGCTAAGGCTGCGGCTCGAAGTGGCTTGCCCTTTCCCAAGGCCTAATAGAGCTCCCGCTCTGGCAGGCCAAGCGCTCACAGTCAGGACTGAGTTAGGACAAGCACCCAGCCATCCAGCCACACTTCTCTCTGGTGCAACCACCTAGGTTTCAGCACCAGCCTTCCTGGCTTTCAGGGTTACTTGAACACAACATGGACAAAACTTCTACCTAATAACTCCTTATAGTTGCTTTGAACAACTTGATTGAGGTACAACTGACATATAGAAACATGCACATTTAAATGGCACCACTCAACATATATGAAGCCACTACTTTATTCAAAAGAACAAATATAGCTGAGCACCAGTGGCTCATGCCTATCATCCTAACTACTCAGGAGGCTGAGATCTGAGGATCACAGTTCAAAGCCAGCCCAGGCAGGAAAGTCTGTGAGACTCTTATTTCCAATTAACCACCAGAAAACCAGAAGTGACACAATGGCTCCGGTGGTAGAGCAGCACATGCCTTGAGCTGAAGAGCTGAGGGACAGCGCCCAGGCCCAGAGTTCATGCCCCATGACCAAAAAAAAGAAAAAGAAAAAGAAAAAGAACCCAATATATTTATCATCTCCCCTTCTGTCCACAAGCAACTACTAATATAAACCTCTGTCACTACATATTGTGTGTTTTCTACAGATTTGTGAAACAGAATCATATGTACTTTTTTTTTTTTTTTTGGGTCCAGTAGTGGGGCCTGAACTCTGGGCCTGGGCGCTGTCCCTCAGCTCTTCAGCTCAAGGCTAGCGCTCTACCACTTGAGTCACAGCGCCACTTCCGGCTTTTTTCTTATGTGGTGCTGAGGAATCGAACCCAGGGCCTCGTGCATACAAGGCAAGCGCTCTACCAATGAGCCACCTTCCCAGCCCCCACTTCCGGTTTTCTGATGATTAACTGGAGATAGAGTCCCATGGGGGGGGGGGAGGGGGGACTGGGAAGGTGGCTCAGTGGTAGAGCGCTTGCCTTGCATGCCTGAGGCCCTGAGTTCGATTCCTCAGCACCACATAAGCAAAAAGAAAAAAGCCGGAAGTGGCGCTGTGGCTCAAGTGGTAGAGCACTAGCCTTGAGCTGAAGAGCTGAGGGACAGTGCCTAGGCCCAGAGTTCAGGCCCCATGACTGGACCCCCCCCAAAAAAAACAAAAACAAAAACAAAACAAAGAGTCCCATGGGGACTTTACTACTGGCTTTGAACCACAATTCCAAATCTCAACCTCCTGAGAAGCTAGGATTATAAGCGTGAGCCACTGGCACCTAGCCAGAGCATGATTATTAAGGAAATTCCCTAATAAGGCTGGGAAGGTGGCTCAGTGGAAGAGTGCTTGCGTGCGTGAAGGAGGCCCTGGGTTCAATTCCTCAGCACCACATAAGCAGAAAAGGCTGGAAGTGGCACTGTGGCTTAAGTGGTAGAGTGTTAGGCTTGAGTTGAGCTGAGGGAGTGTCCAGGCCCTGAGCTCAGGCCCTAGGACTGACCAAAAAAGAAAAAAAAAAAAAAAAAAAAAAAAGAAAGAAAGAAAGAAAGAAAAAAGAAAACTCCATAATAAATAAGCGCATCAACAACTTACATCTTCCTTTTCTTCAGCATCCACCAAGGCCGTGTATTTATCTTCGGGTACAGGAATCTTCAGGGCGTTAAACTGCAAACAGGAACAGTGGGTTGTCACCAACACACCCAGAAGTGCGAGAGCGCAAAGCTGCTGTTCTGTATAAATGTTATTACAATGCATTTTCCATCCAAAGAGGAAACTGGTAGCATGTGTCACAGAAGGAATACTGAGAGAAGGGTCTGCTCGACCCCATCACTAATTAACTAGGATAAACTTTTAACACAGTGAGCTTGTTTCCTCATCTGAAAGCACAGCTACACTTGATGACCAAGAAAACAGCCTCGTAGCACTTCACATTAATCATGTTAACATAATGGGGATAGACATGGTCTGTGGAAGACTAGCAAATGGTATAGCCTAAGCATTTTCCTTGGCACAGACTAGTAAATGAACTTTGAATATGGAGCTTAATCTAGAAGACTCAAAGGAAGAGAGGTGAATGAGAAATTACAGCTACAAGGGCTGAACAAGGAGGAACCTGTGAAAGAGTAGAAAACATGCTAGTCTGTACCGAAGGGAGACAGGTGGGCAGCCAGAAGAAAACCAGGGAGATGAGTTGGTGGATTTCTGACTCAACAGGGGCAAGGTTATACTGTACAGTCAAAGGAACAGACCCTCAGTTCCCTGCACCTATTCACTATTTAAATCTAACACCATTTAAATCTAACCAGGGCTGGTGGCTCACTCCTGTAATCTTAGCTACTCAGGAGGCTGAGATCTAAGAATCGAGGTTCAAATCCAGCCCTGGCAGGAAAGTCCATGAGACTCTTATAGTCAATAAAAAAAAAAAAAAAGGATGGGGGAAGTGGCGCTGTAGCTCAAGTGGTAAAGCGCTCGCCTTGAGCTGAAGAGCTGAGGGACAGCGCCCAGGCCCAGAGTTCAAGCCCCACGACCGACAAAAAAAAAAAAAAAAAAAAGGACGGGTGGGTGCCACGCCACATACACTTGGTTGAAACTTTTGGAATGAAAGGTTCTGGACAGGAGTGGAGCCTGGCATAGACTCAAGCCCCAGGCATCCCCCAGGAGTTGGTGGAAAACTGGATTCCCTAAAAAAGACAATCTGGTCAGACTTAACCCGTTGTTCCCTGAGAAAAAGAAGTTCCAGTGTGACTGCTGCTCACCACAGTGACCCAGGGCCCAGTGGCAGGATGCCTGCCCTGTGCCCTGACAAGTCCCACCTGGGAGAGCGTTTGTCCTGCCTCCAGGCCAGTTCAGGCCTGCCACTGTATACAACAACTCTTGTTTCCTCCTCTAACAAGCAGCTCAGTATCCAACCACCATGGGAACCCAGTCCGAGAGGCACAATGGAGAAGAAGCTGCCAAAGCAAGCGTTTGGAAAGAAGCAGAGATCACAGCAGGCAAAGCAGCCATAAAGATGTGTCTGCAAGGAGTCCTTAGCTGGGTTCAGCAAAGAGAGGCCGGCGCAGGTGGGCAGGGCACTTCCATAAAGCTGCCTGTGGTGGATAGATGGCTTCTGATTTGACATCGACAACAGAATAAGGAACTGCAAGTTCAATGAATAGTCTCTGGCCAGAGAAACAAGGTCAAATGCTTAAGTTTCTGCACTTCCAGTGGTTCCTGGTATTTACAGCTGAGTGGACATCTTTCTGTGACCAGTGGGTGCCACGCCACCTTCTGCGGAGTCTGCGTGAGAGATTGTGTTGGACAAAGAGCTTCAAGGAAGCATGCCTCCAGGAAGGGGTGTTGGTTCAAGGCTTCCCATACACTTGGCTGCACCTTTATAGCCTCTACCTTTATTCTTACTATATTCTTCTTGGCTTTACATTCGTTGCCTTTATTCTCGTTTTGGCTATTTTTCTATTGATCCGCGAACAGAGCATGTTGTATTTTTCCAGTCCAATAGAGATGGCTTCTCTAAATAATAAAGACTAAGGCCAAAGATTAAATGTGGGCAATCCCCCAATCAATCTATCATCTGATGTGACGTTGCCTCCAGAAACTCCTACAACTTCACAAGCGGTTTTGCAGCTCACGCATAGTAAATATAGAGACTTAAAATTTCCAGATATGTCCAACAGATAAAATCAATAAATTAAACTAAGTTTTTTTTTTTTTGGGTCCAGTCGTGGGGCCTGAACTCTGGGCCTGGGTGCTATCCCTCAGCTCTTCAGCTCAAGGCTAGCACTCTACCACTTGAGCCACAGAGCCACTTCCAGCTTTTTTTTTTGCTTATGTGGTGCTTAGGAATCGAACTCAGGGCCTCAGGCATGCAAGGCAAGTGCTCTACCACTGAGCCACCTTCCCAGCCCCTTAAACTAAGTTAAAAAGAGTTATCCCAGTACCTCAGAGAGTTCTAAAAAAGAAGGGACCTCTGGTTATAAAAGAAAAAGATTCTCCCAACAGTTATGATTAAGTTTAGTCCAACTTACGTTATAGGGAATAGATGGTGTTTTCACACAAAATATAAAGTTAGTAACATATTTCCTAAACCAACCAAGAACCATTTCCTTATACAGGAGCTTATAAAGATAAAAATAGTTGGATAAAAATAAAATTAAAAAGAGTATAATGTAAGTACAGCCCTGTCTTAGGTTTGTTAATTATCAAACATAAAAAGGCTGAATAGATGACGTATCCTATTAAACAATATGCTAGACTTGTTTCGTACCACTTAGCTTAAACAGTTGGTGGGATAGTCATTAATTTTCATGTAATTCATCAATGCTTTGCCTTTTAAAAAAATTGATTACGTGCTTAAATAAACAAAGAACCTATGTCACAATCACACACTGTATAAAAATGTTAATTCTCCTCAATAAAGATACACTCAGATGCAACTCTTTTGAGTCTGTGTCTGTTTGTCACTTCGCCAACTCCTTTGCCCACCTATCCCGAGATCCCTGTCCCGTCGGTCCCAGTGCTCCGGCCGAGCTGGTCCGTCGCAGGTGGGTGTGTGGAAGAAAATGAGGAAGGGGTAACAATGTTTACAAGAAATGTACTCGTTACCTTACTTATATAGCTGGATGCCCTCTGTACATCATCCTTAATGTAAAAAATTTTTTTAAAAAGCTGAGCCGGGCACTGATAGCTCAGGCCTGTAATCCTAGCTACTCAGGAGGCTAAGATCTGAGGATGGTGGTTCAAAGCCAATCTGGTCAGGAAAGTCCGTGAGACTCTTATCTCCAATAAATCACCTAAAAACATGAAGTGGCGCTGTGGCTCAAGTCGTAGAGAGCTATCATTGAACTGAAAAACTGAGGGACAGAGCTCAGGCCCAGAGTTCAAGGCCCATGACTGACAAAAAAAACAAAAAAAGCTGGAAATAGAAGTGTGGCTCAAGTAGTATAACAATAGCCTCAAGAAAACAAACGAAGAAAAAGCCAGGTACCGGTGGCTCACACCTGTAATCCTAGCTACTCAGTGGGCTGAGATCTGAGGATCGTGGTTCAAAGCCAGCCCAGGCAGGAAAGTCTGTGAGACTCTCATCTCCAATAAACCACTAGAAAACCAGAAGTGGCGCTGTGGCTCAGGTGGTAGAGCCCTCACCTTGAGCTGAAGAGTGCAGGGACAGCATCCAAGCCCAGAGAGTTCAAGCCCCAGGACCGACAAAAAAAAAAAGAAAGAAAGAAAACAAACAAACAAAGCTTAGGGATAGGACCCAGGCCCTGAGTTCAAGCCCCAGGACCACCACAAAAACAAAATAATAAAATCTATTAGGTCACACCATCCTTCCTAAGCCATATGGATGTTAATACCACCATCTTCTCTTGCGGTGCCTATTTGATTTTCTATCTGCTGCTTCCCACCCACTAACCAAGTGAGTGTCACAGTTATCTGGTCTCACCTTCTTCTCAAAGTCATCCACCAAGCCGGCCTTGGCCACGTTGGCCTTATAGTAAGCCCAGTCGATAGCTGGTGGTTTCTCAGGCAGAGCGGCCAACCTGTTCATGTGGAAAGGCAGTTAGAACTGTTCCATGCACAGGAGAAAATTCAAACAGAAACTTCCCTAGTCCTTATTCTCATGCCTGGTGTCATCACCCTTTTCTAAGGTCACCATGAAAATGCCAGAAAGTATGTTTATTTGGAAAATACATGGATTTATTTTTTTGTTAGAAAAATTCCAGAAACGTGTAATTCCAAAGCATTTTTTGGGGGGGGGGAGGGGCAATCCTGGGGCTTGAACTCAGGGCCTGGGCACTGTCCCTGAGCTTCTTTTGCTCAAGGCTAGCACTCTACCACTTGAGCCACAGCACCACTTCCAGCCTTTTCTGTTTATGTGGTACTGAGGAATCGAACCCAGGGCTTCATGCATGCTAGGCAAGCACTCTACCACTAGGCCACCTTCCCAGCCCCCTCAAAGCATTTGTTTCAAGATCAGTATTGGGTTCCCTCTCAGAAACACACTGACCTGGAGCTGAGGATCTCATTCCACGACTTCAAGGAGTTAGCAATAACCTTTTGGTTTGAGGGGATAATTTCCCCAAAAGCTATCCAGTCAATGGCTTTTACAACAAATTTGCGCCCAGCCATCTTGGGATCCTAGAAAATAAAACAGGTCAGATCAAACCAGTGTTCTTAGCTCTACACCAGTGGCCCATTCCTATAATTCTGGCTTCTCAGGAGGCTAAGATCTGGAGAATCACAGCTGAAAGCCATCCTGAATAGAAAAGTCAAGACTCTCTCCAAAATAAGTAACAGAAACGCCCCCAGCCAGGCCAGATACATGGCTCAAGTGCTAGCTGAGCAAGGGCAAGGCCCTGAGTTCAGGCTCCAATAACACCAAAATTAACACATTTTAAAAAATTCCCAGGGCTGGGAAGGTGGCTCAGTGGTAGAGCGCTTGCCTTACATGCATGAGGCCCTGGGTTTGATTCCTCAGCACCACAAAAGCAAGAAGCAAAAAAGCTGGAAGTGGCGCTGTGGCTCAAGTGGTAGCGCACCTGCCTTGAGCTGAAGAGCTGAGGGACAGTGCCCAGGCCCAGAGTTCAGGCCCCACAACCGGACCCCCCCAAAAAAAATTCCCAAAACGGTGTTCTTACAAAGAATATTTTAAAGAGCAATTTATCAACTTACAAATTTTTATTTTATTTTTTGGTCGGTCATGGGGCTTGAACCCTGGGCCTGGGCGCTGTCCTTGTGCTCTTCAGCTCAAGGCGAGCGCTCTATCGCTTTAGCCACAGCACCACTTCTGGTTTTCTAGTGGTTTATTGGAGATAAGAGTCTCACAGATTTTCTTGCCCAGGCTAGCTGTGAACCGCTAAACTTGAAATTTCTTTTTCTGATTTTTTTTTTTTTGTGTGTGAAAATACTGTACAGAGGGGTTACAATTACATGGGCAGGATAATGAGTAATTTCTTATCAAGCATTGTAGCCTCCTCCTTTGTTTCCCCTTCCCATCCCATCCTCCCCCACCACCAAAGTTGTAACATTTGTTTTCGACATAACAACTTGTATGTCTCATTATTGCAATGGGTCCATCTGTATCCCTATTTAAACGATTTGTTTTTCCCTTCCCCTCCACAAATTATACCAACATCAAATACAGTGAAAGCAGGGGTTATACCGTGGGGGAGGGACATACAAAGCAACAAAGAAATAATCTTATAAATGTTTTAGAAACAATTGCATGAAAGAAAAAAACATTTGAATACATATCTTAGGGTTCATTTCCCTAACATCAACTTATCTGACCTTTTCTGCTTGACTCAGACATATAATAGTTATTGCAAATAAGGGAAACCATGGGACCTATGTTTCTTTGGGCCTGGCTTACTAAACTTGCAAATTTTTATGAAATGTATCAGAACTGGAGGTGTAGCTCAAGTGGCAGAGTGCCTGCCCAGTGAGTGCAAACCCTGGGTTCAATTTCCAGTACTGCCAAGGAAAAAAAAAAAGGAAAGAAATCACTTGGTGGGTCTATCTATCAACTACAGGGATGAGGATTACTAACTCAGAAAAGAAGGGTAGTAACTTCACAAATTCAAGCTGTGTAATCTGGCATCTCTTCCAACAGAGTGCCTTCTCGCAGAGAGTGCTTTCTCAATTTTCCTATTCAACCTTAAAAGCTCAGACCTCTCCTTTTTGCTGTGTCTTTGGAAATGTTACTAAAATAACATTCATGCATTGCATAACAAAATAAGTTAAATATTTTTCAGCCCAGATTGTGCTTTATTCACTAATTCTCCAGTGCACAAAACTTGACATTAAAAAAAAAAAATTTTTTTTTTTTTGGTAGGTCGTGGGGCCTGAACTCTGGGCTTAGGCCCTGTCCCTGCACTTGTCAGGGACAAGGCGAGCGCTCTACCACGTTTGCCACAGCACCACTTCCGGCTTTCTAGTGGTTTATTGTAGATAAGAGTCTCACAGATTTTCTTGCCCAGGCTGGCTATGAACCGAGATACTCAGATCTCAGCCTCCTGAGTAGCTAGGATTACAGGTGTGAGCCATTGGCGCCTGGCTCGACATTACATTTTTTTTTTGGGTCCGGTCATGGGGCCTGAACTCTGGGCCTGGGCGCTATGCCACTTCCAGCTTTTTTCTTTTTGTTTATGTGGTGCTGAGGACTCAAACCCAGGGCCTCAGGCATGCAAGGCAAGCACTCTACCACTGAGCCACCTTCCCAGCCCTTGACATTAAAATTTTAACTAGGTTTAGGGGCTGGCTCAGTGGTAGAGTGCTTGCCTTGCATGCCTGAGGCCCTGGGTTCGATTCCTCAGCACCACATAAGCAGAAAAAGCCAGAAGTGGCGCTGTGGCTCAAGTGTTAGGTAGAGTGCTAGCCTTGAGCTGAGGGACAGAGCTCAGGCCCCACTACTGACCCAAAAAAAAAAAAATTTAACTAGGTTTAAATACAACAAATCATAGATAAAATTTCAATTACCTGTAAACTGTGGAAAATAGCCATTCAGTGTACTAGAAAATACCAGGTAAGTGTGTGCACATCAACTCCTACTGTTTCTAGAAACTTCAGGGGCTCTCTCTGCCCTTGCCCTACTAATTTGTCACACACCTGTATCTCTTATTCAAGCCCCCTCCCCCCGATACACACCCGGCATTCACCCATGCCCTGCATTTGATATATAGGTGAATGTAAGATACATGACTGCAGCAATCTTTTTTTTTTTTTTTTTTGTCGGCCGTGGGGCTTGAACTCTGGGCCTGGGCGCTGTCCCTCAGCTCTTCAGCTCAAGGCGAGCGCTCTACCACTTGAGCTACAGCGCCACTTCCGGTTTTCTGGTGGTTTATTGGAGATAGGAGTCTCACGGTATCTCCTGCCCGGGCTGGCTTTGAACCACGATCCTCAGATCTCAGCCTCCTGAGTAGCTAGGATTACAGGCGTGAGCCACCAGCGCCCAGCGACTGCAGCAATCTTAAACCAAGACAACACAAGGAAAATAATCAACTTGAACTAAAAAAGATTGGGGACAAGATCAGACCTAAAAAAAACCTCAAAGTTAAAGGTCTCTAACAGGAGAGGTGGAAATCTTCCTAGAGATCTTTAAGAACGTAAAAAATACAAGTGGTGATACACCTATTCCTGTCCCTTCTCATGATCATTTTATGTCTCCTGGAAGAGAGAGACGGGAGTGAGTAAGGGTGGCTGATTAACTTTTTCTTTTGTGCCAGTACTGAGGGTTAAACACAGAGCCTGGGCGCTGTCCTTGAGTTCTTCGTTAAAGGCTAGCGCTCTACCACTTAAGCCACAGCTCCACTTGTGGCTTTTTGGTGGTTAATTGGGAGGTAAAAGTCGCATACTTTCCTCCTCGGGTTGGCTTTGAACCTCCATCCTCAAATATTAGCCTCCTGAGCGGCTAGATTACAGGTGTGTGCCACTGGTGCAGCTTAACTTTTGAAGATGCCAGAGAATTAAACAACTTCGTACACTTTCTCGACCACCAGGAAAGAGGAGTAACGAAGTTTCCCCCCTCCCCCCTCCTTTTTTTTTTTTTTTTCCAGTCCTGGGGCTTGAACTCAGGCCCTGGGCGCTGTCAATGAGCTTCTTTTGCTCAAAGCTAGCAGTCTACTCCTTGAGCCACAGAGCCACGTCTGGCTTTTTCAGCTTATGTGGTACTGAGGAATCGAACTCAGGGCTTCATGCATGCTAGGCAAGCACTCTACCACTGAGCCACATTCTCCCCTCCCCCCACCTTGTTTATTGCAGTTTTCACCGCAGAGAACAGGTCAGGAACCTACGAGGTGCTCGACGAAGACTTGAACCCTATACTTGAGCAGCCTCAACTCGGCCCACGTCGGAACCCCGGCCCCCAACCCGAGGAGGTTCGGCCTGTCCAGGGTTCCGCGACGTGACACTACGACCGGGTCACGTCCCTGCCATCCCTAAAGCCAACTACACGACCGTCAATGTGCTGGCGGCGGACGGAGCCTGACACGGTCTGTGGCAACGCCTAAACTCTGGCCCCGGCCCGGCCTCCACTAGGCCCCGCGACCTCGCGGGGCCGCACGGGTGAGCCGGGCCAAGCGCAGCAACCCCAGGCCTCTGCCGACCCGCACGCCGAGAGTCCGGCGTCCTCGGGGTGGACGCGGCAAAGGCCGGCGCAAGGCCTGAGAGATCCGGGGCACAGCAGCCCCCGAGGACCCGGACGTGACCCTCGCAACCCACTCACCTTCACCGCCGGGGACGGACCGTCGTCCCCGCTCAGCCAGAAGCGGCGGAAGTAAGTCGCCGGAAGGCCTTCCCTCGCCCAACCGCAGCGCGCAGGAGGCGTGTCTCCTGTCGCATATCAGCCAATAAGAGTGAAGCATGGTGTGGCCTGCCCCGCCCCGGGGGCGGACGCGGCGCCTGCGCCTCCAGGGGCCCCCCCGCGAGTTGAGGGGCGCTCCCGTCCGCTCCCCCCGCCCCACCCCCGCCGATGGGCCGGCCCGGCTCTCCCTGCCGAGAAATGGGCCGGCCCGGCGGTGCGCGGGCAGCGGCGGCGGCGGCGGCGGCGGCGGTGGCCCAAGATGGCGGAGCTGCAGCTGGACCCGGCGATGGCGGGGCTGGGAGGGGGCGGCGGGAGCGGGGCGGGCGACGGGAGCGGCCCGGGCCGCGGACCCCCCAGCCCTCGCCCGACGGGCCCCGCGCCCCGCGGGCACGGCCGCCAGCCCGCGGCCATCGCGCAGCCCCTGGAGCCGGGGCCGGGGCCCCCCGAGCGGGCCGGGGGCGGCGGCGCGGCCCGCTGGGTCCGGCTGAACGTGGGCGGCACCTACTTCGTGACCACCCGACAGACCCTGGGCCGGGAGCCCAAGTCCTTCCTCTGCCGCCTCTGCTGCCAGGAGGACCCGGAGCTGGACTCGGATAAGGTGCGCCCCGCCCTCGGGCGCGCCCCCGGCCCTGCCGACCCCCTCCTTCCTCCTCGTCGCCAGACCGACCCTCAGGCCGCGACCCTGACCCTCTGCCCCCCCCACCTCTGGCATCGGGAGTCCAGGACCCCTCCCCCCCACCCTCAGGCACGCCCCGGCTTTCCGTCTGACCCCTCCCTGTCCACCCGCGAAGGGCCACCCCATCCACACCCCTCTCCCAAATTCTCTGCCCCTCGTCCCCAGCCTCCCAGGTCTGCATGAGTGAATTTTTCCCCTGGCTTTTTCTTCAGCCCCTCACTGCCCGTACCAGATGCATCCAGAACTGGGTCAGGGTGAGCGAAGGCATCTTTGTAGCTTTCTCTCAGATTTCCTCTTGAACCCCTATACAAAGTTGAGTCCAAGCCTGGGTCAGATAACGACGTGCTGCCTGTGAAAGCACCCGGCTTTCCCAAAGTTCTGGTCCCGGGATGTGTATGCGATAGCAGTCAGTGTTTAGGTCTGTATTTGCGATCAAATGCGTCCTTGGGAAAAAGGTGACATTTGCCCGCTACACATATAAGCTGACCTGCCAAGAGCTGGGGAAAATGAGGACCTGGGAATGTTGTTGGGCGAGATACCAAAGGATAAAGAAGTGAAAAGACAAGCCATTTCAACGTATGCAGGTTCATCCTTAGGTTATCTGAAGACACAGCCAGGGCTGCGTATACATTTATCAATTTCATCTATTCATCTCTTAATAGATGGTATTAAAGCCAGGTGCTGGAGGGCACACACCTGTAATCCTAGCTAGTCAGGGAGCTGAGATCTGAGGCTCACCGGTTTGAAGCCAAATGGAACGGGAATGTCTGTGAAATTCTTATCTCCAGTTAACCATCCAAAAGTTGAAAGTGGAGGTGTGGCTCAAGTGGTAGAGGGCTATCTTTGAGCACAAAACCTCAGGAATAGCTCTCAGACCCTAAAGTCCCAGGACCAACACACACACACAAACACACACACACACACACACACACGATTCCAGAACCCATTTTGATGAAGGAATTATTTTTGTATACTCTAGATCTTCCTTATGGCTCTATAAGCCAGTTTCTTCATGTTCCTTTTACTGTAAAGATGAGTAGGATTAAAGCTGCTCAGAGCCAAGTCCTGGCAGTACCACGCTTCCTCTGGGCACAGAGCTAGGGTGTGTAAGATTACAGCTGGCAGTGCAGACTCCCACTGGCCTTGAACTCAAGGAGGGTTGCCAATTGAACACAGGTTTTCTTAGAATTAGGAATGAGGTCCAGGGGCAATAGAAAAATATCTATCTGAAGCACAGATCTAAAACACACAGCCGTGGCATTTTCTTCCTTCTCATAGCCTGAATCCAGCAACCACAAAAATGTTGGTAGTTGTCCAAAGATCATAGAAATTTAAGCCAGTAAATAATCTGGGTATGACTGTGCATCTGACACCTGACCTAAGATGATCTTAAAGCACAAGATGCCAAAAGCTATCTTCTGGGTTCAGAGTTTGCAATAAGCAAATGTGTAATAAAACTTATCTTTGTGTCTATGTATGTGTGTGTGTGGTGGTGATGTATGCGTACATGTGTGTGCTTGTTGTTCATGCATGTGCCAATACTGAGGCTTAAATCAGGGCCTGGGCACTCTTCTTAGCCTAGAGTTCTACCACTTGAGCCACACTTCAATTCAGGCTTCTTGGTAGCTAATTAGAGATGAGTTTCACAGATTTTTCCTGCCTGGACTGATTTCAAACTTTAATCCTCACATCTCAGCCTCCTGGGTAACTAGAATTACAGGCATGAGCCATCTGCATACACTATATAGAGGTTTATTTGCTTTGTTTTTGTTTTTTTGAGACAAGGTCTCACTACGTAACCCAGACTGGCTACCACTTGACAGACCACTTGTCACCTGACAAACTGGAGAATGAATTAGGTCAATTAACTCGGTATCTTCCTGCCTCAGCCACCCTAAGTGCTGGCATTATAGCCTTATGCCACCACACCAGGCTTAACTAAAAAACTTAGTTGGTGGAATGAATTGTTGTCTCAGGGCACTGGCAAAGACGAGAACAGTACTCAGTTTTAAAATGCTCCTGAAAGCTTCACAATGACTCCTTGTGCTTGGTTGGCAGGATGAGACTGGAGCGTATCTGATTGACAGAGACCCCACCTACTTCGGTCCTATCCTAAACTACCTCCGCCACGGGAAACTCATCATTACTAAGGAGTTGGCAGAAGAAGGTAAGAACCATTTGCCCTGGGCCTTTTCAAAATTCACGTCAATTAAGCTATCTCGCAGCCTTGAGTTTAATTTGAAATTTTATAGGCTCCTGTGCAGGTGGGTCATACAGGTTTATGAAAATGGACAGGGAAGGCTGGGAAGGTGGCTCAGTGGTAGAGCGCTTGCCTTGCATGCATGAGGCCCTGGGTTCCATTCCTCAGCACCACATAAACAGAAAAAGCCGGAGGTGTCGCTGTGGCTCAAGCGCTAGCCTTGAGCTGAAGAGCTGAGGGACAGCGCCCAGGCCCAAGTTCAGGTCCATAACCGGCAAAAAAGAAAATGGACAGGGAGCTGTCAATTACCTAGGCTTGACTTAAAAGAATTGTGTTGAGGAAAGATCCACTAGGCCTACTCAGCTTCCGCGATGAGAAGGAAGATGGGTAGCTTGCTTTGCAGACAGCTTTAGTAGTTTTCATTCAAACCTGCACAGTTGTCAACATCTATCTTCTTTTTTTTTTTTTTTTGGTCAGTTATGGGGCTTGAACTCTGGACCTGGGCGCTGTCCCTCAGCTTTTCAGTTCAAGGATAGCACTCTACCACTTGAGCCACAGTGCTACTTCCAGTTTTCTGGTGGTTTATTGGAAATAGGAGTCTTATGGACTGTCCTGCCAGGGCTGGCTTTGAACCACAATCCTCAGATCTCAGCCTCCTGAGTAGCTAGGATTACAGGCGTGAGCCACCAGCGCCTGGCTGTCAACATCTATCTTTACTTACATCTATCTGTTTATGTGCCGGTGGTGAATGGCTATTGCCTGAAGCACTACTCTCTGCCATCTGGTTATTTATGTTTTCAATTTTAGTTTGAATCTGCAACTGAAAAAAAAAAAAAAAGATAAAGGCTTGGCCTCATTTCTTTTTAAGACTCTGGTCTCATGCTTCCCTGTACATTTTTGCAGCTGACCTAATTCATTCTCCAGGACATTGTCAAGTGTATTACTGGTTTGTAGAGTGTTTAGGCTGTAAGTGGGTCTGGTCCTCTTTCTAAAGGCTTGGTTTGGTGTCCCTGGAGGCCTTCTGTGGAAAATGGGGGCCTTTCCTTGGATCCAGGACACCCTGAGTGATCGCTCTAAGCCAGAAAGCTTGCAGTGGCTGTCCTCATTAGTGAAATAAACAACTCTATTTCAGCTGGTAACAGAGTTGCTCTCTCTCCCTCTTGCTCTCACTCTGATTCCTGCTCTCAGTCAGGTAAGGTAGCTCAAGGCTATCGTTGTAGCTCCTTGGGAGGGGAGGTTTGGAGGATTGCAGTTCAAGCCCAGCCAAACAGAAAACATTCTTGAAACTGTCTCAACCAGTGGCTGGGCTTGGTGATGTACATCAGTTATCCCTGCTCCAGGGGCAGGAAGCACAAAGGCTGAGTACGGTGGCACACACCTTCATCTGTATTGACACTCAGAGGCACAAGTTGGAGTTATCAAAGCCCAGGCTAGTCCAAGCATAGGCTAGCCCAGACATAAAGCAAGATAATACCCTGAAAATAAGAAATATGAAAAGGGACTGGAGGTGTGGCTCACTTGGTAATAGTGCCTGCCCAGAAGCTTGAGGCTTAGTTCAAACACTCCAAACTCATACAAAGGTAATAATAATTGCCAGGTGCTGATGGCTCACACCTGTAATCCTAATCAGGAGGCTGAGATCTGAGGATCGAGGTGCAAAGCTAGCCCACGCAGGAAAGTCCGTGAGACTCTTATCTCCAGTGAACCACCAGAAAACCAGAAGTGGTGCTATGGCTCAAGTGGTAGAGCACTAGCCTTGAGCTAAAGAGCTGAGGGACAGTGCCCAGGCCCAGAGTTCAAGCCCCATAATCCACCAAAAACAAAAACAAAAATTAAAAAACCCACACATTTTCCTGCCCAGGCTGGCTTTGAACTGCGATCCTCAGACTTCAGCCTCCTGAATAGCTAGGATTATAGGCATGAGCCACCAGTGCTTGGCAGTAATTACCTTTTGGCAACAATATTTTTCCTGGTACAAGAGCATTCATCCCATGCTTGATCTATACAAGGTTTTTGATTTTATTTAGCATGAGAATCTTTCAATGATTTATTGCCTTTAAAAAATTATTTAGTTATCTATTTTCTAGCTGGGCCACCCTAGGGCCTTGTGCCTATTAGGCAAGCATTGCCCTGAGCTACATCCCCTGCCCTGATTGACTTTGAAAATTGCCGAAATAACAAGTATCCTATTAAATTTGATCCCTATAATTCTGTATCCATGCATCTGTCTGCCAGTCCTTTTTAGAGCCAACTGGATAAAAACTGCAAGCTCAGGAGGTGTCCAGTGTGACTAGCTCCCGGAACCAAGTGACATATGGAAAAGGTACCCGCAGCTAATGGGCCTGCGCCAGAGGAGACAGTGAGCAGAGCAGACCAACCCTGTGCTCAGGGAGAGACTAGATGTGTGCTTGAAAAACACACTTTTAGCCATCTTACTGCTGGTGAAATCACAAGTGTCTCACTACAGTCTTGTCCTTGTTCTAGGTGTGCTGGAAGAAGCCGAGTTTTACAATATCGCATCTCTTGTGCGGCTGGTCAAGGAAAGGATACGAGACAATGAGAACAGAACTTCACAGGTAAGGTGTTTTGAACTGCTATGGGAAAAACATCTGCAGTGCCTCTGTCTGTGTGTCTGTCTGGGTATGATTTGAAAAGAATCCCTTTCCCCTCAGATCTGTAGGTCAGGGTAGAACCCTGTCAATCCAACTGAACAGATGGAACATTCTCAGCCAGAGTTGTTTAGAGCTAAGATATGAAGGAGAAATAGCAGAAAGCTGAGGAGCCCGTGTCCCTAAGGAGAGCTTGTCAGAGCTGGCTGCCCGGTAGAGGGAGGAACTCAAGGCTGGGCACATTAGGCGCCAGGCCCGTTCTCCTTGACAGAGTGTCTCCTTTGACACGAAGCCCAACGTCTTGCTTCCATCTCTTGGCTGCCCTTTGTCAGGATGAGCCTTTAGCCTGTGATCATGTGGCATTTATCTCCTGTGACCCTCCTGAAACCTGCTGTGAATTGTGCTGCTGAAAATATAATACCAGGCTTCTTGTCTGTTATCATGTCTGGATTTTTTTTTTTTTTTTTGGTCAGTCGTGGGGCTTGAACTCTGGGCTTGGGCACTGTCCCTCAGCTCTTCAGCTCAAGGCGAGTGCTCTACCACTTAAGCCACAGTGCTACTTCCAGTTTTCTAGTGGTTTATTGGAGATAAGAGTCTCACGGACTTTCCTGCCTGGGCTGGCTTTGAACTGTGATTCTCAGATCTCAGCCTCCTGAGTAGCTAGGAATACAGGCGTGAGCCACGGGCGCCTGGCTGGATTTTTATATTAACGCAGTGGCCATAGCAGTAGAAATGAAACAGAGTTTCCTGTCTATGTTGAGGAAGGGGAGATGATCGATGGACTTGGCTTATTTCACATGTTCTTCAGCATGCATTTGAATAACCACCATAGGATCAACTGCTGAACACTTTTTTTTTGGTGCCAGTTTTGGGGCTTGAACTCAGGGCCTAGATGCTAGCCATAAGCTTTTGGGCTCAAAGTTAGTATTCTACTACTTGGGCCACAGCTCCTCCAGCTTCTTGGTGATTGGAGATAAGTGTGTCACAGATTTTTCTGCCTAGGCAGGCTTTGAGCTGTGATCTTCAGATCTCAACCTCCTGATTAGCCACCAGTGCCTGGCATACTTTTTTTTGGGAGGGGGGAGGGGGAAGATCTGGTCGTGGGGCCTGAACTCTGGGCCTGGGCGCTGTCCCTCAGCTCTTCAGCTTAAGGCTAGGGCTCTACCACTTGAGCCACAGTGCCACTTCCAGCTTTTTTCTTTTTGCTTATGTGGTGCTGAGGAATTGAACCCAGGGCCTCAGGCATGCAAGGCAAGCACTCTACCACTGAGCCACCTTCCCAGCCCTGGCATACTTTTTTTTTTTTATTTTGTCGGTCGTGGGGCTTGAACTCTGGGCCTGGGCGCTGTCCTTCAGCTCTTCAGCTCAAGGCGAGCGCTCTACCACTTGAGCTACAGCGCCACTTCTGGTTTTCTGGTGGTTTATTTGAGATAGGAGTCTCACGGTCTCTCCTGCCCGGGCTGGCTTTGAACCGCGATCCTCAGATCTCAGCCTCCTGAGTAGCTAGGATTACAGGCGTGAGCCACCAGCGCCTGGCTTGGCATACTTTTTTTTAAGGGAACTAGAATTGAACTAAGAGCCTCACACCTCATGAAAACCTGATGTCCATAGATCAGCATGTGTTGATGTGTGGATTACCATGTGGAACCATGAGCTAGGGTCATCAGGGTCTTATATTTCCACGGATATTTTATTGCGATAGGCACTTAATGCTTTCGACATTGTGGAAAGGTAGCTTATATCTCAATTTTCCATATTCTGAAAACCTGGATTGCTTCATAGAAATTTTGATGTTACTATCAATTACATAATTTGAAAGCATTCAAATCATGGCACCTGAACATTGTACATTCTTTGCCATCAGTTAATTCTTAGAGAGCATTATTATAAGGCGTCTATTTGATCACAGCAATTCACTTAATTAGTGCTCTAGGTTCTGAAGGCTCATGGACTCAGACCCAGTTGGAAGCTTTTTTGTTGTAGGAATGTCAAGACCTTTTTGATGTTAATTGATCTTTCCATCTGTCCTCTTCATTGAGTGAAACGCTGAGGAATGGATTTGATTTTGTTCAAAGGACTTCTCTTCCTCTTGTCACTGGTCATTCTAAGAAGTTGGCTCTGTTTGGATTTTCAAAGATTACTGCCTTTGGCTTGTCTGAAGTTGCTCAAAGCCCGAGATGTAGGGGTCATAGCCCACTCTATTGTGAGGGCTGCTTATCTCTTAGTGGCTGCCACTATTCCAGCTCCTTGGCTGTCTCCATTAATACGTTCTGCAAGTGCTTTTCATAGCAAGCAAAGAAAGAGTTGGCAATGTAGCAGCTCTCAGATGTCATAGGTCATTGCGATGTTCTAAACTTTGTAATATAACTTTTGGTTAATTCCCAAGTGTGTGATAGAACCACTGAAAACTTCAGAGGATTTGTCTTTTTATTTTTTAGGCTTTTTGAGACAAAGTTTGCGATTAAGCTACACACAGCCTCAAAAGACTTTCTTTTTTTTTCTTTTAGTAGTTGTACAAAGGGGTTTCAGTTGAACAAATCAGTTTATAAGTACAGTACATCTTTTTTTTTTTTTTTTGGGGTCCGGTCATGGGGCCTGAACTATGGGCTTGGGAGCTGTCCCTCAGCTCTTCAGCTCAAGGCTAGCGCTCTACCACTTGAGCCACAGCGCCACTTCCGGCTTTTTTCTTATGTGGTGCTGAGGAATCGAACCCAGGGCCTCAGGCATGCAAGGCAAGCGCTCTACCACTGAGTCAACTTCCCAGTCCCAATACAGTACATCTTGATCAATGCTTTGTTTTAAAGTGAGACTAGGTCTCACTATGTAGTTAAGAGTTGGCCTTGAACTCACAATCCTCCTGCCTCAGCCTCCTTAGTGCTGAGATTACAGGCAGATACAATCACACCTACCAAGATTCTCTTATTAGGAAATTCCAAAGGTTTAAAGAACTCTGCTTAGGATGAGGCAAAACCCTAATATTTATATTTTATTATACCGTATTTCTGTGACAGGAATGCTAATGTTTAACCCTGAAGCACTCTTAGGTAGCATCAGCAGAGGTAAAAATACCTTGGGTATTTGTACATAGTATGCTTCCTCTTTGATAAATTTAACATATTGATGTTATTCCTATTACCATTCATATCAGTGTAGATAAAAATCAATATATGGAGCTGGGAAAGGTGGCTTAGTGAGACTCTGCCTTGCATGCATGAGGCCCCGGGTTTGATTCCTCAGCACCACATAAGCAGAAAAAGCTGGAAGTGGCACTGTGGCTCAAGTAGTAGAGTACTAGCCTTGAGCTGAAGAGCTGAGGGACAGCACCCAGGCCCAGAGTTCAGGTCCCATGATGAACAGGGAAGATAAGGGGGGAAATCAATACATAACATTCACTTTAAGATATAAATCAGATATAAACTACTTCAGAAAAAATGTGACTGTTTCATGCAAACTAATTGGTGAAATGATGCAATCCGAGTTTGTTAACATGATTGCTCATATGTAATTCAGCCTTCCAAAGTTCAGAATTATTTTGCCCACTGATCTGTGTTCTTGGACCCTTGGCTGAGCGATCATTGGGAAGCCACAGTGCTGTTTGTGGAGGAGGCATGTGGGTGGGCAGAGAGAGTAAATGATCGTGTTCTTAGCGTTGCTCTTCTTAGCCTGTGTGTTTGTTGCAGGGCCCCGTGAAGCACGTGTACAGGGTCCTGCAGTGTCAAGAGGAGGAGCTCACACAGATGGTCTCCACCATGTCTGACGGCTGGAAATTTGAGCAGGTAAACATTTCAAAGAGCAGCAACCCTAGGCAGGACTTCATCGTGGGGAGGGGAGGGCACAGCTCCACCATCACCAGCCAGTCAGTACCCTGGGAGGGGCGGGAAGAGAGAGCCACTGGTGTTCACTCGTCCAGTAGCATGTGATGGCGGCGGAGAGACGGGCCACATCCACCAGCTTTGTTTGCATCCAGAGTTTGAACTTGACAGTGCTGGTCTGTGGCCAGAAAGCCCTCCTTTTGCTTTTCCTTCCCACAAGTATTTTGTTGGCATATTCTAGAATGAGTCCCTAAAGAAGACAGATTCAACAACAAGCCCCAGGGAGAGATTTTGAATTCTGATATGTAAACCAGCCACCTTAAACTTTTACTGGGAGGGGTCAGCAAGAACCAGAGTGTGGTTCCCCCCCCCATCATTATTTTTTTTTCACAAGTTGTTGTTATGTGGTGTTTTGTTTTGTTTTGTTTTTGGTTAGTTGTGGGGCCTGAACTCTGGGCCTGGGCACTGTCCCTGAGCTTTTCAGCTCAGGGTGAGTGCTCTACACAGTGCCACTTCCCCTCCCATCATTCTCCCCGGCCAGAACCAAGCCAACTGAGTCTGGGCGTTGCTCTCTTCTTCCACTAGGTGGCAGGATTGTTTCTCTTCAAAGTTACAAGAAGGCTGAGTGGCTATTGGGAAAATATTTTACATGGATTGTGCCAGTTGCTGTAAAGAGTTGAAGAGGCCAGCTAAACTGTCACCATAAACTCACCCACAAAGATAAAAGTTGGAGTTTGTGGAATTACTGTTAGGTTACAGTTCCCATGCCGCCCACGTCTGTCCTCAGAGCAGTGCTGGACTGTTCCCCGCCTGCCTTCTGCGGCAGTCCTGCCCCTGTGCCCGCAAAGCACGGCCTAGAGTTGATTGGTCTCCACCCCAGAAACATTTTTCCCTGAAGCAAAGAATATGCTGAGAATGGGGCCCAGGGCCTCAGGTGAGCTGGTGGGCGCATGCTCTGTCACTGTGCTGCACCCCAGCTCTTACGTTGTTTTCCCATGTGAGGACACCCCATGGAGGACCATGCTTTTATGGCATGGACAAGGTTGGGCATGGGGGTTGGTGAGGTGCCCTCCCGGTCACACAGAGGGGCAAGGGGTCCCTCTAATCATACAGCAGGGTGGGGGCCCCCCCCTCTAATCATACAGCTGGGGTCTTCCTACTTGAGGCCTTGCCTGCCTGGGAGGAAGCCCTTGCTCTCTGACTCAGCTTCTCCCTTTAGAACTCAATTCTGAATTCCATTCTCCAAGAGTTACGAGTACTAGCAGCACACGCCGTTTGGTTCACGTAGAACCTTCCACCTTGCGCCACAGTCTCTTGTCTCAGACTTCTGCTTTCTGATGAGCCAGTTCTGTTTTGGCTGAAGCAGATGTCCATGCTCATTTAGAGACCTGCAGAGGGAGAGTGATTGTATGCTGCTCACTGCTGCTTTGTGATTTCAAAGCTTGGGTAAGGGGCAAGGGTGGGACTCCAGCTTTTCTTCTTAGGGAAGCCTCACTCTTGGTGTCTTGATGAACAGCAGGGGCCATTACTCCCCTGGCTCAGCAGAGAGTTCTTCCTCTTCCAGACAAAAAATTATCAAGTCCAGTCAGAGGGCATGTGATTTATGAGGCACTTGAATATTTCTTTTTTCTTTTTCTTTTTTTCCTGTCAGTTGTGGGGCTTTAACTCAGGTCCTGGGCATTGTCTTTGAGCCTTTTTGTGCTCAAGGATAGCACTCTACTACTTGAACCACAGTGCCACTTCCAGTTTTTAAGTAGTTTATTGGAGATAAGGGTCTCCTGAAGAGTTTTCTGCCTGGGCTAGCTTTGAACTGCTATCCTCAGATCTCAGCCTCCTGAGTAGCTAGGATTACAGGCGTGAGCCACCAGTGCCCAGCACGCTTGACTGTTAGAAGTCCACTGTTTACATGGTTACCATTTTCTTCTTTTGTCAGCTAATCAGCATCGGCTCCTCCTATAACTATGGAAATGAGGACCAGGCAGAATTCCTCTGTGTCGTCTCCAGAGAACTAAATAATTCTACCAACGGCATTGTCATAGAGCCGAGTGAAAAGGCAAAGGTAAGAAAGAAAAAGCCAGGCCCACTCCTGAGACTCCAGAGAGTTGAGGGCCAGCCTGGACCACAGAGTCCAGGGGTGGTGGGACCCTCAGCTTCCCCAGCTTGTGTTCAGAGCTGCTCCTCTGCCCTGCCCCTACAGCCCACTGTGCGCTTCCCTCCTGTGCCAGGGCTCAGAGCAGCCACGGGTTTGCCAGGGTGGATTCTCCAGCCTCTGTCAAGTCAGCAAAAGAAAGGCTTCATGGCGATGATGATGGCTACCCAGAGAGAAGGGGAAAGTGTCCACCTTTGTTCTTTTCAGGGCCTTAGAGGAGAGAGTTGAAGTTGTCTTAGGCTGTTACCTTCTCCTCCACTGTGTCCCACACACGCTTCTGAACTATCTGTCAGTGGTGACCTTGGCCTGGTCCTGTAGCGTGGGAAAGCAGGCCCAACAGTACACAGACTTCAGGGCCTGCTGTGTTTAGCAGGCAGGCCTTCTGCAGTCAGGCGCTCAGTGTGGCAGGGGCTCCGCCTGCCGTGCTGCTTCGGCTGACCCAGGGCCACGTACTCACAGATGCCTGTGGAAGTAGCTAGGCAGGGTCATCTCTTTGTTCAACCATTTTTATTATTTAATATTTTAATATTTATTGGCAGTACTGAATGGCATTTGAATACTGGGCCTCACACTTGCTAGTCAGCACATAAGATACTCTGCAAACCCTTTTTGCATTATTATTTTATTATTATGATTTGTTTGTTTGCATGCTTGCTTTGTGCCAGAACTGGGGCTTAAACTCAAAGCCTTGTGCTCTTACTTGGCTTTGTCCACTCAAGGCTGGTGCTCTCTCTTTTGAACCACACCTCCACTTCAGCATTGCTTATTTTTGAGATAATAGCCTTGCTCTATGCCCAGGCAAGCCTGGTCTGTGATCCTCTATTTGTTCTAAGATTACTAGAATGATAAGTGCATACTACTGTGCCCAACCATTGATGGAGATGGGATCTCATTCACTTCTTTGGCCCAAATTGGCCTCATATCACAATTCCCCAGTCTTCAGTATCTAGGATCACAGGCTTGAGCCACAGTACCCAGGTTTCCTGATGGATTTCAAACTTCATTCTACTGCAATTAGAATATTTGCTATGAAGCCGGGCGCTGGTGGCTCACACCTGTAATCCTAGCTACTCAGGAGGCTGAGATCTGAGGATTGCGGTTCAAAGCCAGCCCGGGCAGGAGAGACCGTGAGACTCCCATCTCCAATAAACCACCAGAAAACCGGAAGTGGCGCTGTAGCTCAAGTGGTAGAGCACTAGCCTTGAGCTGAAGAGCTGGGGGACAGCGTTCAGGCCCAGAGTTCAAGCCCTACAACCAACCCCCCCCCAAAAAAAAAAAAAGTCTCATGGACTTTTGTGCCTGGGCTGGCTTCGAACTGTGATCCTCAGATCTCAGCCTCCTGAGTAGCTAGGATGACAGGCATGAGCCACTGGTGCCCGGCTTTGATTTGAATCTTTTAAGCACTTCCTTGTTCCAGTGCAGTGAGGGAAGCAGCACCTGGCTCTGTTGCCAAGCCATGCCCTCAGCTCGTGTGGACCTTTCCTTCCCTCAGCCTTCTCCCTGCTCTTCCACTTCCAGATTCTTCAGGAGAGGGGGTCTCGGATGTAACCTGAGAGTCGCATATTTCAGAATCCTGAGGGGAAGGAGAGTGATCTAGCAGAGCAGTTCTGTGACATGAAATCTTGCACCTGTACAGTAACCGAGCTACTGCGAAGCACAGCCAAGCCTGGCCCCCAGGGGAGAGGTGTTCTGGTCCGAACCAAAGGATTCCCCACCCCGCCGAAGGCAGATGCACCTCTGGCTGCAGATGAGCTTTCCAGAAACCTGCTTTTGTTTTCTTAGCCAACATATGACAGACTTTTACAATGGCAGCTGGGCTGGGTCCCCAGTTGGAGCCTTTCAGGGATCTGAAGGAAGGAGATGAAGGCCAGCTCCTTGGAAATAGCCTAGAATGCCAAGGAAGCCAGAGCAAGGAAGGGAGCGCTGTCCCTGGCGGAGCCAGGTCTCTGGTGCCCAGCCTGGGTGTTGGCAGCCCCTTTGGACCACTCTTCCCCTCTTAGGCAGCCACAGAAGGGGGTGAGAGATGCAGAGCTCCAGCTTCAGTGTGCCAAACTGAGGTGTGGGGGAGCAGATATTGTTGCTGGAAGACCCACATTCCTTTAAAGAGAGCCTCCAAAGCAGGGGAGGGCGGTGGCCCCTCCAAGAGATTTTGCCCCGTGTGCCCCAGTGGCTGGCCCCACGTGGCCTGCCTGCTCCCGAGGGGAGGTTTGAGGTGGTGGCATCCCGAACCACGTTGGACAGATGAAGGAGCCAGGCAGTGGGCATGACTGCTTCTTACCCATTGACCATCTTCCGTCGTCAGAGGACCTTGTGGACTGACCCTCTGGTGGCTTGACGTGCGCAAGTTGCCAAATGTTGTCCTCTTGTAGCTAATAGTCCTGTTTCGTGATTGTCCCTGAACATGCCCTGACTGCAGGGCAGCACTGTATGTCTCCTGGTTTCCAGCCTTGCTGCACCAGCCCTGGTGACTGTGCCAGCCCTGCCTGGGGGCTGCTGGGTGGGTGATCCTGAGTGCCCCAAACCCCCAGGGGTGGTAACTGCAGAGCTGGTCTGTGCATCTCTGAGCTTCCCTGTCTTTGTGAGCAGTTGTAGAAGGCAGGGCCAGAGACACTGCCATTTCCCCTGGACAGCTTGGAGCCAAATGGCATACATGTGGAGCAGGGCAGGGGACCCCAAGAAAGAGCATCTGTAAAAGCTGGCTCTGGCCTGGCACTGCCCGGTACCCTGGGTGCCTTCAATGCCCAGGTTCTCTGCAGTCCCAACACCCAGCTGCTCACCAGGGGTTCAAGCGACATCTGTCCACTCTGCCGGAAGTGTTTTAAGCACCTGGCTGACCATGCCCAGCTGGGTTCATTTTTCTTGCACATTCTCACTTTGTCCTTTCTGTGTGTCTGTAGCGTGGCATAGAATTGTGAGCGTGTTTGCACCTGCGTGCCATCACAGTGTGAGTACAGAAGTGTTTGCACAGGTACAACAGTAGATGAGCCTCCTGCTGCAGGAGCCCCCGTCACCTCTTCTGCGGGGTCGCAGGGCTCTGTCCAGGCCTGTCTTTCAGGAAAACAAGCTTGGCTGTGGTGGAAAGAAGTAGAAATGCAGGAAGAGTTGCTCTATCCATAGGACAGAGGACTTTGGACAGAGCAGGTGAGGTCAGACTAGGAAGAGCAGCACTTTGGGGCTTTGAGCCTCCTCACTCTGCTATAGGCCTTTGTCCCTCTACCTAACGGCGTCGAACTGCCGGGCTCCAGCCAGGCCAGCTTGTGACCCCAACCCCAGTTCTACCACCAAGTTCAGCGAGAAGGGGAGGAGAGGCTGGAGTGCAGACAGCAAAGGCCTGGCGGATGCACTGTTACTTCAGTTAAGCGTCTAGAGCGCTTTGGAGTGCTGCTGAACGTCAAGTCGGTCTCTGGGAAACAAAACGTATCCCTGGCGTTTCTGGTCTCCCAGAGGACTGTGACAAGTTCCCATCCTCACCGCAGCCCTGTGTCAGATGAGGCCTGTAGTCTGGGGTGACTCGTTTCTAAGGCTTCTGAGGAGTGTTTCACTCAGTATTTCTTCCCAGGCAGGTCACTGCAGAGGGAGGGCTGCCCCCGGGGACTGCCAAGTGGGAGCATCTTTCTGCCCTTTTCTCTGCCCAAGCCTGGGTCTAGGTGATGCTGGCTGGGCCCCAGAGTGCTGCTGTCCCCTCTCTCCTCGGAACCTGGCCCCGACTTGGCCGTGTGGGCCCAGCCTCCTCTAACAGGACTTCATCTCCGCACAATCTGCTGTGCCGTTTCTCTCTGGGGTCAGCCAAATGTGGGGGGAAGAGTGAGGTTGAGGGAATAAGGCTGAAGGGATGCGCACACCCTCCAACATGGCCTTTGACCCAGACCTTTGGGACCATGCCTGTTACTCTTGGGTGCCCTTGTTACTGTTCATGTGTCTGAACAAAGTTTGAAATGCTGTGACTTTTTTTTGTCAATAAAGATATAAAACAAATATGAGTCCTGGACCTCAGGTATTTGTGCCACACTGTTGGCTCCCAGCGTGCCCTGGCCCTGCCCCGCTCATTTCCCAGGCTGGCCTTCCCACCCCCCCTCCTCAAGAGTACCTCACACAGCGCCATTGCTGCTCCTGCTGAAATTGCCAGACATATGCCGTCCTTATTCCTTCCACTTCACTAAATTCGAAAGGCCCAGAAAGTACTGAGGGACAGAAGGCGGGACAGATGGGCCGTGTGTGGAGACCTTAGATGACCAGGGAGGAGCAGGGAAGAAAAGAGGTGACCAGGTGGTGTGTGCATGGAAGAATGAGTTAAGAAAAGTAAGACTAGCCAGGTGCCAGTGGCTCACACCTGTAATCCTTGCTACTCAGGAGGCTGAGATCTGAGGATCACCGTTCAAAGCTAGCCAAGGCAGGAAGGTCCAATAAACCACCAGAAAACTGGAGGTGGCACTGTGGCTCAGGTGGTAGAGCGCTAGCCTTGAGCTGAAGAGCTGAGGGACAGCGCCTAGGCCCAGAGTTCAAGCCCCATGATTGACCAGAAAAAGAGAAAAAGAATAATCTGCCTGTAACCTCAGCACTCTGGCAGAAGGAGTACTGTTCTGATAACCTTGCACATGTTAGCAAATCAAGGAGTAAAACATTCTTTATAAAATGCCCATTTTTGGGGGGGGGGTAGAAAATGAGGGAGCTAGTAACATTGTTCCAAAAAATGTACCCCTTATAAAATGGTAACCCCTCTGTACATCACCTTTATAATAAAATTTTAAATAAAATGTCCATTTTGCTCAATTGAGGTGAACTGCTGACAAGCGCTTATATGCAAAGGAAGAGCATGGATGGTGGCAGGGCACTCTTGAACTTGACTCTGAAGGTGGAAAAGAACATGACCAGCAGGAGCAAGGAGGCCTGTACTCTCTGTCCTCTAGACTTGCTCTGGCCTGCCTCCTGTATCCCAGGGCTAGAGCCCAACGGTACTTACACAGCCAGGTGGTCCACATCTGCAGCTATGCTAGCCCTGAAATCCTAGGGCTGAGTCTCCAAGCCTTATGGTAGACCAGAGAGGCAGCCAGGAAGCTTCTGTCACAGCTAAAGAGGAGTGCAGAACGCAAGAAGAGTGGCAACAAAGAGACTGCTGAACCTCAGAAGGTAGACCAGGATTTATACCGCGTGCTAGGAGGAGGAGCCCGGAGTGATGGGCAGGTGAGGATGAGGAAAGTGGAATGGACTTGGTTTAACTTGGGAGAGTAGATTGAGTCAGAGGAGTCACCTGGGAAGGGCTCCCTAAAGCTGTCTCTGAGAGAATGGTCTGGGTATGAGCACAGATTTAGTGCTTGCTTCTTTAGACATTTCTGATTACATCCTCACAGCCCTGTGGACACTTGCCTGATAGCAGAAAGCAGTGGCCATCAAGTTCTGAAATCTGAACCACATTTAGTCACCACAGCAACCTCCTGAGTTATTGTCACTCCCATGTTTGAGATGAAGAAACATGACAAAATGATAGGTGATTTGCCTGGTGACACACAGCTATTTGGATGTGTATTAGTCTGTTGTTTTTGTTTTTTTGGTTGGTTGTGGGGCTTGAACTCTTCAGCTCAAGGCAGCTCAAGGCACTCTACCACTTGTGCCACAGCGCCACTTCCGGTTTTCTGGTGGTTTATTGGAGATAAAGAGTCTCACAGACTTTCCTGCCTGATCTGGCTTTATACCAAAATCTTCAGATCTCAGCCTCCTGAGTAGCTAGGATTACAGGTGTGAGCCACCAGCACCCAGCTTACTTTATTTTTTCAAGAAGAGTTTTTTTTTTTTTTTTTTTTCTGCCCCCAAGGCCAGCCTGGACTTTGATCTTCCTACTTAATGTTTCTCACATAGCTGAAATGATAAGTACACACCACTACTCCTAAGCTTATTGTGATGGGGGGAATGTCTCACTGACTTTTCATCCAGACTAAGTTTGAACCTTGATCCTCCTGATCTCTGCCTCCTGAGTAGCTGGGATCAGAGAGGCACAAGCTACTATGCCTAACACAGAACCATCTTACTTTAGGTCAAGAAGGAGCCTCAAAGCTGAGTGCCTTTGGCTCACACCTGTAATCCTAGTTACTCAGGAGGCTGAGATCTGAAGATCACAGTACAAAGCCAGTCTGGGCAGGAAAGTCCATGAGACTCTTATTTCCAATAAGCCACCAGAAAATGGGAAGTCACTACTTTCAGTGGCTCAAGTGGTAGGGCACTTGCCTTGGGCTGAAGGGTTGAGGGACAGCGCCCAGGCCCAGAGTTCAAGCCCCCGACTGACCAAAAAAAAGAAGGAGGAGCCTCGATCTGCCATTTACCTCAACATCCCTGTTGATTCACAAAAGAACCAGGGTCCAGAGGAAATAAAGGAGCCCATGATCCTGCCGTTTCCCCCTCTAGTCAGAAATATGAGAGGCCATTAAGTCAGCTGTAGTGGCTCTGCCTTCCAGTGGCTTCCTCATTTCCTGGGATAAAGGTTCTGGAACACAATTGGCCTGTGCACCAGCAGGAGTATCAGCACCAAAGCAAGCCCACCTTTGCCCTGCTGACATCACAAGCCAAATGAGGGGGTGGCTGCATTTGAATTGTGACCTCAGGGAGCAAAAGTACAGTGGTCTTTAAGGAGGGGAGCCAACTTGACAGGGAGACCACAAAACAGCAACCACAGGGAAAGGTGAGAAGGACTCACCCCGCCCCCCCCCCAGGAGCCATGATGCATTTGGGGTGGGGTTCAAGGCGGATGGAGATCTTCCCAGCATCTGGTGAGTATGGCTGGGGCAAGATGCCAGTGCCTGATGACTTGAAGTTCTTTTTTCTTTCTGGTACAGGGTAGTGAAGTCTCTAACTCTCCCTGACATGCAGAAGCTTTTCCGTAAGTTCTTGTGATCTTTCCTTCCAAGTGTCAAGAAGTACTTCCTTTGCCTCTTCATGATCCCCCCCCCCTTTGGTCTATCTCTCTCTTTGTGTGTGTGTGTGTGTGTGTGTGTGTGTGTGTGTGTGTGTGTGTACACCAGTACTGGGGCTTGAACTCAGGGTTTGGTTTTTGTCCTTTAGCTTTGTCACTCAAGACTTGTACTCTACCACTTGAGCTATATAGCCCCACTTCCAGCTTTTTGTTGGTTAATGAAAGAAAACTTTCCTACTTGGGCTTCAAACCTTGGATCCTTAGATCTCAGCCTCCCTAAGTAGCTAGGATTGTAGGTGTGAGCCACAGACTCCTTCCCTCTCCTCCCCCCCACCATGATCTTTTTTGTGCTTCTCCTCTCTCGCACTCAGAAATGGGACAAGGAGAACACAACTCCCAGGGTATACAGTCCCACGGAGGCACAGCCCTGGATCCCCTAGGCAGATAGAAGGCAGCAGCGCCCCACCAGATGCGGCTGCCGTCCAGCTTTGCTCTGTCTTTCCAGGGCCAGCCCAGGACCAGGTCCCAGGTCCGCAGCTCCCTGCCCAGCCTGAAACACCTCCCCCGGGGCCTGGAACACCTTCCTCGGGGAAGGCCCTGACAAGCAACAATAGCAATCTCCGGATGCTGGGAGACCAAGTCCTCTGTCCCATTTGTCTCGACGTGCTCTGCAACCCAATCACCACCGCCTGTGGCCACAACTTCTGTATGACCTGCCTCCAAGACTTCTGGGATCACCAGGCTGCGGTGGGCGAGACTCACTACTGCCCCCAGTGTAGACAGCGCTTCCCCATCAGGCCCAATCTCTGCAAGAACGTCGTCCTCGGGGAGATGGTGGCCTGCTTCACCCAGGCCAAGGGCCAGGCGTCGGGGCCCCTGTGGGCCCTGGCGAGCCCCCGGGATGTGCCCTGTGACTTTTGCTCCCCGCAGAAGCTGCGGTCCGTCAAGTCCTGCTTGCAGTGCGTGGCCTCCCTGTGTGAGAAGCACCTGCGGAGCCACTTCGAAGACCAGGTGTTTCAGGACCACCAGCTGCTGGAGCCCGTCTGGGACCTGAAGACCCGCCTGTGCCGGAAGCACCGCAAGCTGCGCCGGCTGTACAGCCGCGCGGAAGGCAGCTGCGTGTGCGGGGCCTGCCAGATGGAGGAGAGCAAGAACCAGGACGCGGCGGCCCTGGCGGAGGAGCGCGCGCTCAAGGAGGTGGGCGCGGCCCCCGGAAGGGGCGGGGACTCCCCGAAGGAGGTAGGCGCGGCCCCCGGAAGGGGCGGGCACTCCCCGCTGTCCATCACGCTTCCGCGGGCGGGGTGGGCGGGCTGGATCCCTGGGTAGCGCAGGCCCCGAAGTTAAGACCCCGCCTAGAATAATAATACTGACCAGGGCGGGGAAGCTAGCGTGCATGAAACCACGGGTTCGATTCCTCAGTACCACAAACACAGAAAGAAGCCCGAGGTGGTGCTGTGGCTCAAGAGGTAGATCTTGAGCCAAAGAAGCGCAGACTGTACCCCAGGCCCTGAGTTCAAGGCCCATGACAGGCAACAAAAATGATGATCATGATGATGATGATTGCAAACACATGTCCTCCCCTTCTTTCCTCCACTTTCAAATTATTGTATACTGTGTGTATATACAATTTATTTTGGTGCCAGTACTAGGGCTTGAACTCAGAGCCTGGGCACTGTCTTTTAGCTTTTTCACTCCAGGCTATCACTTGACCACTTGAGCCACGGCTCCACTTCCAGCTTTTTGCTGGTTAATCGGAAATAAGAGTCTTCCATACTTTTGTGCCCAGGCTGGCTTTGAAGTATGATCCTCAGATCTCAGCCTCCTGAGTAGTTAAGATTACAGGCAGGAGCCACCTGTGCCCTACTTATATTGCTTTTCTTCCTTCCTTTCATTTTTTTTTTTTTCCTTTCTCTTTGTGCCGGGCCTGGGGCATGAACTCAGAGCCTGAGCTTTGTTCCTGAGCTTCTTTGCTCAAGGCTAGCACTCTGACACTCCAGCCACAACTCCATTCTGGCTTTTTGGTGGTTAACTGGAGATAAAAGTCTCATACTTTCCTGCCCAGACTGGCTTTGAACCACCATCCTCACATCTTAGCCTCCTAGGATTACAGGTGTGGGCCATGTCTTTTTTGCTTTTTACAGCAAAATTCTTGGCATTTTATTTTATTTTATTTTATTTTTATTTTTTGTCGGTCATGGGCTTGAACTCTGAGCCTGGGCGCTGTCCCTCAGCTCTTCAGCTCAAGGCGAGCGCTCTACCACTTGAGCTACAGCGCCACTTCCGGTTTTCGGGTGGTTTATTGGAGATAGGAGTCTCACGGTCTCTCCTGCCTGGGCTGGCTTTGAACCGCGATCCTCAGATCTCAGCCTCCTGAGTAGCTAGGATTACAGGCGTGAGCCACCAGCGCCCGGCATTCTTGGCATTTTAGATTCCATGGCAAAGCCACTGATCAGTAGTCCATGGTAAGACAGTTTTATTACTAAGCACAACACAGTACAGTGACAATTTTCACACTGCAAGCTCTTCTCGAAGAAGGAAACCCAGGAGCCATTTACAATCAGAGTAGCATAGACAGGCACTTAAAATGCTGTTCTGTTTTGTATTACCATGGCTGGAAGAGGTGGAGACGAGGGAAGGTGATTGCATTCCTTCTGTGTGCCTGGCCTCCACTGTCAATGGGGGGAGGGGATTCTCAGGGGTTGAGAAGTCAAAACAGAGGAGTATACCTAAGGGCTCTACTTTTCTGCTTTGGTCTCATTCTTACTGAAGCCAAGCAGATACATGAAAAAAGGTATATAGCTCTTCTGTGTTTGGACAGATGTGTCTGCTCTGCCTCTCTGGTCTGGTGTATTCTCTGAGCTCCCTCTCTGAATCAAAGGTTTCTCTCTCTCTTCTACCCCACCCCACCTGCAGGTGGAAGTTCGGAAGGTCCAGGCTAACGTGGACAACCAGATGTTGATCATTGCTTCTGACAGCCAGAAGCACCAAGGGCGGGTAGCCTTTCTCACAGTAAGGGCTACCCATTCCCCACCCCAGACCCAGGCTGCCCCAGAGCCTTGCATTAGGCTGGCGGGGGGGGGGGAGATGATATGGAGGAGAGAGGGGCAGGTAGACAGATAGGATGCCCAGATTGGCTCTGGATGGTAAATAGCAGAGAACAGGAGTGAAGCTCAGTCCTGACTCTCTGCACCCACCCCAGAAGCTGATCCAAACAGTTCGTGATGAGGTCAACATCTGCTTCTCCGACATCATCCATGAGATCAAACAACTGCAGACAAAGGTCTTGGATTTTGTGGAGAAAGAAGAGGCTGTCACCCTGAGGAAGCTGGACCGCGCCATTCAACAGAACCACAGCCGGCTCATGAAGCTGGAAGGGGACAGTGTGTGGCTCCACATGCTGCTCGACAACCGAACGGATGAGCAGTTCTTACAGGCAAGACCTCACACCCTCAGCTTCTCGCTGTCCCATAGAAACCAGCCTTCCTCTTCCAGGCCTTTCATTCCACTGAACAATTAGGGTGTACCCAGGCATCTGGCACGGTCTATTTCTCTCCAGACTCCCGTAGACCAGGGCTGGAAGTGAGACCAGGACAATCTACATACTGAGATCTTTTTTCCTCCCCAGCCCCAGTCTGGTTGGTGGTGCAAATGGGAGCTATGGCTAGCGTATCAGGAGAATTGGCCAGAAGGTGGCAGCATTGTTTTATTTTTGGTTTTTTATGGCTGGGCCCCTCCTAGCCGAGGCGGACCTTTCTTTCTTTCTTTTTCTTTCTTTTTGTATGTGTGCTGGGGCTTGAACTCTAGGGCGTGTGCACCCTCACTTAGCTTTCTTGCTCAAGATGGGCACACTACCACTTGAGCCACAGCTCCATGTTGGCTTTTTGCAGGTTAATTGGAGATAAAAGTCTTAAGGAGGGCTGGGGATGTGACTTAGTGGTAGAGTGTTTGCTAGTATGCATGACGCCCTGGGTTCAATTCCTCAATATCACATAAACAGAAAAGGCCAGAAGCAAGGCTGTGGTAGAGTGCTAGCCTTGAGCACAGAGAGGTTCAGGGACAGTGCCCAGGCCCTGAGTTCAATGGATTTGTCTGCCTGGGTTGGCTTCAAACTGTAATCCTCAGATCTCAGCCTCCTGAGGAGCTACAATTACAGGTGTGAGCCACTGGTGCCCAGCTCAGACCTCTTTTTTTTTTTTTTTTTTTTTTTTTTGCCGGTTCTGGGCTTGAACTCAGGGCCTGGGCACTGTCCCTGGGCTCCCTTTTGCTCAAGGCTAGCACTCTACCACTTGAGCCCACAGCACCACTTCCAACTTTTTCTATGACTAATTGGAGATGAGTCTCAAAAGACTTTCCTGCCCAGCTGGCTTCAAACCACAAGCCTCACATCTCAGCCTCCTAAGTAGCTGGGATTACATGTGACAGCCACCAGCGTCCAACTCAGACTTTCTTTTTCAAGTTGCTCTCAACTCCCTGGACATTTTTTTTTTTTTCTATTAGTCATGGGACTTGAACTCTGAGCCTGGGCGTTGTCCTGAGCTCTTCAGCTCAAGGCTAGCACTCTACCACTTGAGCCACAGCATCACCTCCAGTTTTTTTGTGGTTTATTGGAGATAAGAGTCTCACAGCCGGGCACCAGTGGCTCACGCCTGTCATCCTAGCTACTCAGGAGGCTGAGATCTGAGGATCCCAGTTCAAAGCCAGCTTGGAAAGTAAAGTCCATGAGACTCTTATCTCCAACAAACCACCAGAAAACCAGAAGTGGCGCCATGGCTCAAATGGTAGAATGCTGGCCTTGGGCTGAAGAGCTGAGGGACAGCGCCCAGGCCCAGAGTTCAAGCCCCACAACCCATAAAAAGAAAAAGAAAATGGGCAAGTCTCCTACCTGCTTGTGGTTCTGAGCCTCTAGCATCAGAGGAAACCCTTGGCATCTGCCAGGGCGGTGACTAACGCTGGCACCAATCTTCCCCTCCCCACGTGCCAGGAGTTCCCTAGGCTGAAACACCTCCCTGCGTTCTTAGAGCCCCTGGTGGGCACCAACTATGAGGAGACACAGAGCTTCCTGCAGCTGCCCGAGACACTGGCCGAGCTCTGCACCCAGCTGAAGGACAAAGGGCTCAGCTTCCTCAACCAGCTCCTTCAGAAGGGTCAGTCCCTGCCAGCTGCGGCTCGCATCCCTGGGGTGGGTGGTGCTTGTAGGAGCCCTGCCTGCCTGTGTGCACCTTCCTCGGGGATGCAACCTCCAGGGTGCTCGCTCCCCTCTCCGGAAGGACGCTGGGCTGGTGAGAGGGGTGCTCAGCAAAGTCCTCCCATCTCCTGCAGGCATTAAGATGAACTCCTATGATGTGCTGCCTCCGGCTGTGGACAAGAAAGAGCTCCTCCAGTGTGAGTCCTCCCTACTAGTGCGGCCTCAAGGAACAGGGAGGGGAACAGGGGGGAGCCGGAAAGGTGGCTCAGCGGTACAGTACCCACCTCACATGCATGAGGCCCTGGATTCCATTCCTCAGCACCACATAAACAGAAAAGGCCGCAAGGGGCGCTGTGGCTCAAGTGGTAGAGTGCTAGCCTTGAGCTGAAGCGCTGAGGGTCAGTGCCCAGGCTGAGTTCAGGCCCCATGACTGCCCTTAGGCCAGGGCCTCCAAGGAAATGCCTGGTCTCCCTTACCTAACCTCTCCCTCCAGACTGGGACATCTCAAAAGAACTTTTCTGGGCCCAGGGCACTGGTTAGGAGTAGGTAGGAGACTGTGTACCACCCTGCCCAAGTCTGCTGTGTCTCTCTTTATCTCTTTGTATTGTTTTTGTTTTAGTCTAGACCTGGGGCTTGAACTTGGGGCCTAGGCCCTGTCCCAGACCTTTTGTGCTCAAAGCCAACACTCTACCACTTGAGCCACAGTTCCATTTCAGGCTTTTTGGTGGTTAATTAGAGATGAGTCTCATGGATGTTCCTGCCCCAGGGTTGGCTAGGACCTGCGATCCTCAGATCTCAGCCTCCTGAGTAGCCGGGATTATAGGCGTGAGCCACTGGTGCCTGGCTCTCTCTATCTTGTGTTGCATGGTGGGCTCTGTCCTCCATTTGGCGTGGGCTAACCCCCTTGGGCTTTTAGCCATGCCAGCTTGGATGAGCTCTGATCATTTCTTCTTCTGCCCTAAGTTCTCCAATGAGTCTCTTCCAGGTTGGGTTCTGTGGTTTCTCTGAGATCTTGCGAGTCAAGGTTGTGTTGTCTTTGAGGTCCCCTTCTGGGTCACCTTCTCCAGGAACCCTTCAATCTCCCCCAGTGCTGGTCATCATAGCTACTCAGGAGGCTGAGATTTTGAGGACCCTAGTTCAAAGCCAGAAAAGTCAGTGACACTCGAGAGAATAAAACCAAGTGATGGACTCGGAAGGTGGCTCAGTGGTAGAGTGCTGACCTAGCATGCATGAGGCCCTGGGTTCGATTCCTCAGCACCACATAAGCAAAAAGAAAAAAGCCAGAAGTGGCGCTGTGGCTCAAGTGGTAGAGTGCTTGCCTTGAGCTGAAGAGCTGAGGGACAGTGCCCAGGCCCAGAGTTCAAGCCCCACAACCGACAAAAAAAAAAAAAAAAGAAAGAAAGAAAGAAGGAAAGAAAGAAAACCAAGTTGAGAGTACAAGGTCTTGAGTTCAAGTCCAGTACTGACACGAAACAGGAGAGAAAGTTAGGTTCTTGGGGGAGGCAGGTGTAAAGAGTTCCTAGCCTCAACCTTTCTCTCCCCTCGGGTGGAGCAAATCAGACAAGGGACCAAACAGATCCTTTAGGTAATGTCCTCTAAAGTTGGGGAGCTTACCTCTTCCCCATATCTGACCCTGGCTCAACCCCAATTCCCGCCCCTCTCCCCCACCGCCCCTTGTACCCTTTTAGGTTACTGCAACCTGAGCTTTGACCCCTCCTCGGCCAGTGAAGATCTGTTCTTGTTCAAGGAGACAAATTCAGTACTGAATCTGGGCGTGGTCCTGGACCCCTCGCCCCCGGGCGGCCCCATACCTGGCTTCAAGCAGTGGCCCCAGGTGCTGTGCTCCCGCGGCCTGTCGGAAGGCCGCCACTACTGGGAAGCCGAGGTGTCCAACTCGTGGATGTGCCTGGGGGTCACCTACCGCCGCAGCCTGGCTCCCAGCAGCCGCACCTGCCGCAGCATCTTCTACCTGCTCGGCCGCAACCCCTACTCCTGGTGCCTGGAGTGGGACTCGCTCAAGTTCTCCGTGTGGCACAACAACACGCAGACCGTGCTGCACGGCGCCTACCACCGCACGCTCGGCGTGTCTCTGGACTGCGCCGCCGGCTGCCTGTCCTTCTACGGGGTGGCCGGCGGCGTCAGCCTCCTCTACCACTTCCTGGCCTCCTTCTTGGAGCCTCTCTACCCTGCTGTCATGGTCAGCAGCGGGGCTTCTGTCACGCTCAAGCAGCGCCCCGAAGCCTAGCCACATGCCACCCACTTGCTCAGAAGGCCGATCAATAAAGCAGGACTCAAGCTGGACCGGCCAAGTGGCCTCCAGAGAGGGGAGGTTCCGGCTGTGAGGCTCTACCCTATGACCCATCCTCCACCCCAGCCAAGGCCCTGGGTGGCTTGGTTTCCAGGCCAATTCTTGTCACTCCAAACTGGGGGGGCTTGCCTCCCCCCGAAAACCCTTAAGGCTTGGAAGTCTGGGAATGGCTTGGACCAGGTGGCTTCTCTCCGGGCCTCCCTCCCCAGGGGCCCAGACAGAGAGATGGCACAGCGGGGGAGGAGGAAGGGGAGATCCTATCTAGATTCTGGTTTCCTCCAGGGCTGAGGAAGCCAGGCCGATCTCAGACCCAAGACTACAGGGCTGAGACCCGAAGGCCCCAGCCTAGGCTCCCGGGGTACCTATCCCACATCTCCCACCACCCGTGATTCCATCCTGCGGGGCGGCAGATCCCAATCTAGTTGATTAAACTACTCCCCCCACAGGAAGCTCCGTCCCCCCGCAGGCCTCCACCAGCCCGTCTGCCCAGCCAAGCGTGTGGAAGTCCGTGGGAAAGGCTGTCTCTGCCGTGGCTGGGGTCTCCGCCCCACCACCCCAGTGGCAAACACCTCCACATTTCCAACCCCAGCCAGCCCCAGAGCCTGCGGGTACAAAACAAGGGCTCTTAGTAAAGTTAATGATCCACTCTGAAGAGGAAATTATACCCATCATTGGGGAGACTTCCCCTAAGGCAAAGCAGTGGGCACCCAAGCCAGACCAGACCCCACAGAGTGTTCCAGAATTCCACCACTTGGCTCAGTGGTAGAATTTCTCCTTGAGGTGTTTCATTCTGGAGTGGACAGAGCAGGGTTTTGGGGGAGGGGGTAGCATGTACTTGGGACGTCTCCTGGGGAAGGAGGGGGGCAGCTTCTTTGGTGGTTCTGAGACCTCATGGAAACCTTAGAATCTTCGCTCAGCTTCAGACCCTGTAACTCGTGTGTGTGTGTGTGTGTGTGTGTGTGTGTGTGTGTGTGTGTGTGTGTGTGTGTGTGCACTTTTGTACATGAGTACTAGGAATTGAACTCAAGGTCTTTCACACGTAGGTTTTTTTTTGCTCATGCTCTACCACTTGAGCCACAGCTCCACTTCTGGCTTTTTGCTGATTAGTTGTGTTTTAAGAGGTTTTTTTTTTTTTTTTTTTTGGGAGGGGGTCCGGTCATGGGGCCTGAACTCTGGGCCTGGGCGCTGTCCCTTAGCTCTTTAGCTCAAGGCTAGCGCTCTACCACTTGAGCCACAGCGCCACTTCCAGCTTTTTCTGTTTATGTGGTGCTGAGGAGTCGAACCCAGGGCTCCATGCACGCAAGTCAAGCACTCTACCACTGAGCCACCTTCCCAGCCCCTGTCTGGGTTGTCTCCATCTTCACATCTCCGCCTTGTGAGTAGCTAAGATTTCAGGTGTGACCCAATGGTGCCTGGCCCTTGTACTGTGTGTGAGGGATCAAGGAGTGAGGGGTGAGAACTTTTACTCCCAAATCCCTCCCAATCTTGTCTCCCCACCTCCATTTTTATCCTTTCTGGCTGAGATGGAAAGTCAGAGCGGGCTGCCTGACCTTCATTGCTAGGCTGAGGTCAAGAAATGCTAAGGAGGCAAAAGCAGGAGCCAAGCAGACAGCAAAGCCACATGGATCTGGAACCCTGCCCACCAGGGAGCCAACAAGGAGGGGGGCTTTCTCCACCGTTCCCCCTCGGCTAACTGCCCAGTAGTAGGTGATGGACAATGGCCTCTCCTGAAACACACATCAGGGATGTTACCTACTCTCTTAAACAATCATCCCTTATTGGGGATGGAGGGGAGGGGGGAGTCTGGAACCACTAGGAGTCAACAGCCGTAGCCCTGGGGATCCTCAGACTGGCAGATCCAAATGTCCAGGGTTCTTCAGTCCTGGCTCAGCAAAAACCTTAGAAGGGAACATATCACCGAAGGGTAGAAATCATGCTTGAGGAGGTGGAAATGCTAATTGGCCCTCATTGGATCATTGCACATGATGGTCTGAGGATGTAGCTCAGCGGCAGAGTGTTTTACCCAGAGCGCACAAGGCCTAAGTAGGTAGGCAAATGATAGGTCCATAGATCAATTGATTGATAGATAGAGCAGATGGATGCTTATATAACAGGAAGACCTGGAATGGCAAGGTCAGCAATGTTCTAGAACAATCTATCAGTAAACCCTACTTCTCTCTCCTCCCCACTGCACTGTGGAAAGGTCAGGGTGGGGACTGTCCTTGAAATGCCATCTGCACCCTTGTATCCTACTTTTACTACTAAGCAAAAGGTTTTATAATTCAGGGGCATGAGCAGGCTAAATACACCAACACTGGGCTGTACCTCGAGCCCACTAGTTTTTTTGTTTTGCTTTTTGTTTTTAATACAATACTAGGAAGCCAGGCACTGGTGGCTCACACCTGTAAGCCTAGCTACTTAGGAGACCAAGATCTGAGGATGATTATTCAAAGCCAGCCCAGGTAGGAAAGTCTTCAATTAACCACCAGAAAACCAGAAGTGGTGCTGTAGCTCAAGTGGTAGAGCACTTGTCTTCTGGAAAAAAAAAAACTCAGGCCCAGAGTTCAAGCCCCATTACTGACCATACATACATACATACATACATACATACATACATACAGAACTGGGCCTAAACAGGGGCTTGCATTTGCTAAGCACGTACTATACCACTTGATTCATGCCTCCTACTCTATTTTTCCAAGGTGCGTCTTTTGCTCTTTTTTTTTTTTTTTTATTTTTAGGGTTTTTTTGAATGGGGGGAGTTGATTTGAAATAAGATCTCTCACTGTAGCCCAGTTAGGCCTCTTAGCTTTGGACTCTCCTGCATCAGTTTCCTGCTTGGATTACAGGTGTGTATCACCATGCTTAGCCCTCTTAATATCTCTAAACTGGCTGTAAATGAACGTTTCCAAGGATGGTTTTGTCTTAAGTTCCAGGCTCTGGAGTTGGGAAGGTGGCTCGGTGGTAGAGTGCTTGCCTCACGTGCATGAGGTTTGCTTCCTCAGAACCACATAATCAGAAAAAGCCGGAAGTGGTGCTATGGCTCAAGTGGTAGAGCTGAGGGACAGCGCCCAGGCCCGGAGTTCAAGCCCCACAACCTCCCCCCCTCCACACACACACAATTTCAAGCTGGGCACGCACACACATATACACATACACACACACATTGAGACTCTGTCTCAAAAATATATCCAAAAGTTTCTATCTCTGTATTCTGTATTCCTAATTAAAAGGTGACATTGTTATATCACTTGAGTGGATAGTTGTTTTGATTTGTTTCAGTGGTTTGATAGTACTGAAGTTTGAACTCAGGACCTTGATCTTGCTAGGCAGGAGTTCCATCATTTGAGCCATGCCCCAGACCTTTTTGCTTTATGTTTTTGTTTTTGTTTTTTTTTTGTCAGTCCTGGGGCTTAAACACTGGGCCTAGGGGCTGGGAAGATGGCTCAGTGGAAGAGCGCTTGCCTTGCATGCCTGAGACCCTGGGTTCAATTCCTCAGCACCACATAAGCAAAATGAAAAAAGCCAGAAGTGGCTCTGTGGCTCAAGTGGTAGAGCGCTAGCCTTGAGCTGAAGAGCTGAGGGACAATGCCCAGGCCCAGAGTTCAGGCCCCACGACCGGACCCAAAAAACAAAAAACAACAAAAAAAAAAACCTCTGGGCCTAGGCTAGGAACTCTGAGCCTCATGAGCCATGGTGCCACTTCTGGTTTTCTGGTAGTTAATTGGAGATGAGTCTCATGGGAACTTTCCTGCCTAGGCTGACTTTGAAGTGTGACCCTCAGATCTCAGCCTCCTGAATAGCTAGGATTACAGGCGTCAGCCATCAGTACCTGGCTGCTTTAAGCATTATTTTTGTCAGTTCTAGCGCCTGAACTCTGGGCCTGGACGCTTCCCTCAGCTCTTCAGCTCAAGGCTAGTGCTCTACCACTTGAGCCACAGCTTTTTCTGCTTATGTGGTGCTGAGGAATCAAACCCAGGGCCTCATGCATGCCCAGGCCCTTTTTGGTTTTTTTTGTTTTTGTTTTAGTTGTCAGTTGTGGGGCTTGAGTTCTGGGCCTGGGCACTGTCCCTCAGCTCCTCAGCTCAAGGCAAACACTCTATCACTTGAGCCACAGCACCACTTCCGGTTTTCTAGTGGTTATTTGGAAATAAGAGTCTCACAGACTTTTCTGCCCCGGCTGGCTTTGAACGGTGATCCTCAGATCTCAGCCTCCTAAGTAGCTAGGATTACAGGAGTGAGCCACCAGCGCCTGGCCCTTTAAGTATTTTTTAAATAGGCCTTGAATTTATGTCCAGGCCAGCCTGGGCCACGTTGCTCCTCTTTATACGTCCCCTATCATTGAGATGCAAGTTTATTGCTTAACATATGATCTCCCTTTTTTTGCCTAAGCTGGCCTTGAACTGAGATCCTCTAGATCCTAGGATTTTCCTAGGAGAAGTACACAGGTGAGTTTATGCTGGCTTGGGAGGAAGGCAGCCAGCAGGGGTCACCCACCGGCTCAGGAGAACTGGGCCCCAGGTGGGGGCCAAGGGTTCCCCTGTCCCTGCTGCTCTGTGTCCATTTCCACCTCCCTGAAGCCTGAGATCTTTCAAGGCTGAGAGCTCTGGCAGTTGCGGGAGGGGAGAGATGCCTAGCACCACCACCTATTTCCTGTGGGGCATATTTGCTGAACCTTCTAGATACCCAGGTATCCTAGGGTCTACAGGTGGGAAAATGAGAGGGATTGAGGGGTGGAGCAAAGAGCAATATTAACTTTGAAATCAATATAAATAGTATTTTCCTACAGGGTTTCTTTTTCTTTTTCTTTTTGTCAGTCGTGGGGCTTGAACTCTGGACCTGGGCGCTGTCCCTCGGCTCTTCAGTTCAAGGCTAGTGCTCTACCACTTGAGCTACAGTGCCACTTCTGGTTTTCTGGTGGTTTATTGGAGATAAGAGTTTCACGGACTTTCCTGCCCGGGCTGGCTTTGAACTGTGATCCTCAGATCTCAGCCTCCTGAGTAGCTAGGATTATAGGCGTGAGCCACCGGCGCTGGATCATACAGCGTTTCTTAACATTAATACATGGATGGAGTATCAACATCAAAAAGAGCAGATCTAGGGGCTGGGAATGTGGCTCGGTGGTAGAGTCCTTGCTTCGCATGCATGAGGCCCTGGGTTCAATTCTTCAGCACCACATAAGCAGAAAAAGCCGGAAGTGGCACTGTGGCTCAAGTGGTAGAGCACTCGCCTTGAGCTGAAGAGCTGAGGGACAACGCCCAGGCCCAGAGTTCAAGCCCCATGACCAGCAAAAAAAAAAAAAAAAAACAGAGCAGATCTGAGCTGCACATGATGCCTCATGCCTGTCGTCCTAGCTACACAAGAGCTCAGGCCAGGAGGATCCAAGTTTGAGGCCAACTGAGACCCCCCCCCCTCCAATCTCAACCAACAAGCTGGGCATGGTAGTGTGCCTCTGTGGTCCTGGCTACTTAGGAGGAATAAGAAAAAGAATCATAGACCGAGTGGGTCTAGGTATAAATGCAAGACCTTCTTTGGAAAAGTAATTAAAACAAATAAAAGCCGGTTCTATGCCAACAAGAGCAAGGTGCTGAATTCAAGCTCTCAGTCCCACCAAAACCAACCCCTGCCTCATTCTTACACAAATATAAGCCCTGGCACCAAGGAAAAAAATTTTTTTTGAGGTCTTGGGGCTAGAATTCTGGGCCTGAGGGCTGTCCCTGCTGAACAATTCAGCTCAAGCTTAGCTCTCTACCACTTGAGCCATAGCACCACTTCAGTTTTTTGCTGCTGACTAATTGGAGATAAGAGTCTCACAGACATTCCTGCCTGGGCTGGCTTTGAACCACGATCCTCAGATCTCAGCCTCCTGAATAGCCAGGATTACAGTTGTGAGCCACCAGCACCTGGCAGAATTTTTTTTTCCATTTTCCCAAGATTAAATGATTATTAAAAAAAAGCGTGCCACACTGTATAGAAATCAACATTCTCTCCCATAATTCTGTGCATCTGGGACTATAGAAATGTCACTGTCTCTGCCCCACATCTTCAAATTAACATCCTCAGGTCATAACAATAAGTCTTCCCACAGGGGACCTTCGGGAAAAACAAGCTATTTCCTTGGCTCGTATTTCCCTCTTTTTGCAGCATGTACCAGCAATCTATCCAAGAAGTATATAGGGGGGAGTAAGGCAGGAATCCATCAGCAAGCCCGAAGTTGTTGACAGCCACAAATTTAGCTACAAGCACAAAGGGATAGGTCAACACACCGGCAAAGAATCCTGTGACAGCTTGGGAATAACTTTTCATTCATGGTAGAAACCCCACTGTCGAGTGCATAGGTGTTGACGAGGTAGGCCAGGGAGTTACAGAGCCACAGAGAAATGATGTCACCTAGGAGGCGAAGAATGAGACCCACAAAAAATCCCAGGATCCCCTCTTCCCGATAGATGGTTAAGATGGAGTCACAGAGTCCACAGTACTTCGATTCTCTGCCAGTGAACTGTATCATAGATCTCAGAGTGATCACGTGGAAGGGATGTGTAATGAGGGTAGCAGCAGAATGAGCGGTCATCTCTGGAGTTGTCTCTTTGAGAACTCGGTCAAAGGAACATGAGCCTTCTCTATGGAACCTTCCAATTCCTGAATCCTCAGGTTTGTCCAGGTCCTGAGAGTGCTGTGAAACTTGGCTATGGACCACAGTTCCAAGGACTCCTGAACACAGTCTTGGAGTTAAGACTGTGAACAAGCTATGCTTCCCATCGATCTTGCAATGTGCTGAGCATAACAAAAGAGACCAGGAAGCTGACATACTTGCTGCCCAAAAATAGTCCGTCCCATTGTTGGAGGAAGAGGCTAATATCCCACCTGGGTGAGCACTTGCACATGAACGGCTGGGACAGGATGTCTCCAATTAGCCAGCAGAAAACTGAAGTGCTGTGGCTCAAGTGGTAGAGTGCTAACCTTGAGCTGAAGAGCTCAGGGACAGTGCCCAGGCCCAGAATTCAGGCCCCACAACAGAAAAAAATAAAAATAAAAATAAACTACCACTACCACCCCTGCCAGCCATACTTTGATGATCCAATTTTCTAAAAAACGTACCTTGATTGTAGAATTTTTGGGCCTCCCTTGAATTTTGGGTCCCAAGCAAGCAGTTTAATCTACAAAGTATCAGGTGGATTGAAGAAGTGAGGGTCAAGTGTGTGAAATGTCTAGATTTCAATCATGTTCTGAAGAACAACCAATCAATCAGCTAGTCACCAGACCGGTGGCGGGGGGGGGGGGGGGGGGGGGATCAACCAATCAGCAAAATTCCAAGTCATTCCATCAAAGCCTGTGTCTAACCCTTATTGGCTCAGTAGTGTTATTCCCTTGTTGCTCCTGTGCCTGCTGCTTCCCTTGGCAGTGTAGTAGTGTGTATGTGTGTGTGTGTGTGTGTGTGAGAGAGAGAGAGAGAGAGAGAGAGAGAGAGAGATACTGGGGTTTGAACACAAGGCCCTGAGCTCTCACTTAACTTGGAAATATAAAAATCTCTTGGCTATGTCTTCTGGGGCTGGCCTTGAACCAAGATCCTCCCATCTCAGCCTCCTGTGTAGTGCCAGCACTAATAAGCTTTTGTTTTCCTTTCTTGCTCCTCCCCCAGCTCCTGAGGGTCACTTCACCTATTTGTAGGGGGTCACGGGGATTTAGTGGCTGGGTGAGGGAAGGGACCAGGAACCGCAAGTATCCTGCGATTCTCAGAAGTCACTGTCCGAATGCCCGGCACACCTCTGTTAGTAGGAGGGAAATGCAAATACCACTAAATGAAGATGTCAAATCACATTCGTTTGGCTGCTCCCCTTGGCCAAAACAAATTAAAAAAAGCAGCAGAAGCCTATGGGCACAGGTAAAACGACTTCTGATTTCTTGCCAGTATTCCTGGAAGCTGCAGTGTCTACAGAGCTACCAACTTCCTGCCTGGCGGAGGACAGGTCCGTGAGTCTCACACACCAAACCACAGGGCTGGAGACAATCCTGATTAGATTTCTAATCCTTTTGTGCTAGAGGTCTACACCTGCCCCTAGGTGGCACAGGCTCAGCCCGAGAGGAGGCTGGGAGGGGCAAGCTACACCCAATCCCTGCCTTGGAACAGCTGAGAGGGTGAGGACAGACCCAATTTCAGTCATGTGGTGTCTACACTGAACTCCAAATTGAGGTACAGGAGCTTTTCATGTCTGAGACCTGCAGGATGCGCCAACTGGATGGGAGGGGAGATGATGATCACGTACACAGACTCCAAAAACACCTGGGTGCGAGGCACCCTCCGGGGGACAGAGTCAAGACAGTGCAGCGAGCAGGGAGACTTGGAGAGACAAAGACCCTGCCCAGCCAGGGGAGCCAAGGACAGCAAGCAGGGGAGAATGATGGAGGGCTGGCCCCAGGTTTGGAGGGCTCTGCTGTTCCTCCATGGGTTCATCTTCATTTGTAAGTCCTGGATTGGTTTTCTTGAGTTTCATTCTGTTCCGGGTCAAAGGGAATAAGCCCAGGGCCTCCCCTATGGTAGGCAAGCACTGAAGCACCAAGCCTCAGCCCCAGACTTTTGGTTTGTATGTCATCTCTGAGGCGGCCTTGCTGACTTTCCTGGAGCTGGATTCGAGAGCTCTGGTCCCTTCCTGGTGCAGATGTGGAACGTGGCTGCTCATGGGGTGGCGAGTCTGGATATTTAGGCAGAGAAGCCAGGGGTGTGAGGCCTTGGATGTTGCCAGGGTAACCAGGGAGAGGAAGAAGGAGGCTGGCATCAAGTCTCAGGAGGAAGAATGGAGAAGCTGGCCTGGGAGCAGGTGCAGGAGGGGGCGGGGCTTGCACATAAGAGGGCGCCAAGGGACCCAGCAGTGCAGCAGCATCACAGCCCAGCCAGTGCCCGGGGTCCAGCACTGGCTGTGCCAAGGTCAGTACAGGGGTCAGAGCTAGAGGCTAAGAGTTGGGGAAAAGGGCAGAGGGACAGGGAGCCCTATCTGGAGCTTTCAGGTAATCATCCCAACTTCTAAGTTCCACCCCACTGTTGTTATCTGGGGTCATGGGATGTGGCAGAGAACTTCTGTAGAAGTTATGGGAGTGTGATGGGAGAGAAACAACACGCAGAGGACGGATGCCTCAACTTAGAAGTCTAGGAAGGCCAGGTGCTGGTGGCTCATGCCTGTAATCCTAGCTATTCAGGAGGCTGAGGTCTGAGGATGGCGGTTCAAAACCAACCCAGGCAGGAAAGTCCCTGTAAGACTCTTATCTCCAATGAACCACCAGAAAACTGAAAACTGAAGTGGTGCTGTGGCTCAAGTGGTAGAGCACTCACCTTGAGCTGAAGAACTGAGGGACAGTGCCCAGGCCAGAGTTCAAGCCCCATAACACACACACACACACACACACACACACACACACACACACACACACACACACATACACACACACAAAGTCTAGGAAGCCTTCCTGGAAGAAGCCTCAAAGTTGACACTAAAAAACCAAGTAAAAGACCATTCATTCATTCATTCATTCATTCATTCATATGCAATCATGCAAAATCTCAAGGGACTAAACAGACCGAGGTAAGGGTTCTTGTTACTGTTGTCATGGTAGCTATGCTATTAATTGCCAGTTACCTGGTATTTTTTGTGGTTATTTTGGTTTGGATTGTTTATTGAAGACAAGGCTGGCCTCAAATATAAGATCTGGCTTCAGCCTTTTGAGTGTTGGGATTACAAGAACACACCAGCATGCTTGGCTTATTATTTACTATCATGTTTGAAGTGGGGTTTTTTTTTTGCTTGCTTGTTTGAAACAGTCTCACCATGTAGCCCAAGGTGACCTCCAATTACGGTCCTCCCGCCTTAGCTTCCTGAGTTCTGGGATTCTGAGTGTGAACTGCTCTACCTGGCTGGTTACTTCCTGTTAATTCCCCAAGTTTGATGATTTTGAGCAGGTGTTTCCCTCTTGTATTTGGCACATGTCATCCTCATCTCTGGGTACTTAGAAACTACTTTTGCTAAAAAGCACTGAGTCCTTACTTGGGGTCCATGAATTAGCTAAAAGCCAGAGAAACACCTGGGCCTTCCTGACTCTTTTGTCTCCTTGGCTCTGGAATTGCCTTGAGTTCCAGAAAAGACAAGAATGAGCCGGGTGCTGATGGCTCATACCCGTCATCCTAGCTACTCAGGAGGCTGAGATCTGAGGATCATGGTTCAAGGCCAGCTGGGGCAGGAAAGTCTGTGAGACTCTTATATCCAATAAACCACCTGAAAACCAGAAGTGGTGCTGTGGCTCAAGTGGTAGAGCGTGAGTCTTGAGCTGAAGAGCTGAGGGACAGCGCCCAGGCCCAGAGTTCAAGCCCCACGACCAACCAACCAAAAAAAAAAAAAGACAAGAATGATGGATAACATCCTTAAGACAAGGGACCAAAATAGTAGAGCCTCAGGACAAAAGATAAAATCCACCCACCCACTCTCCCACCCCCAAAAATATAACAGAATACTCCATACATCCCCTTTATAATAACAATGTTTTTTTTTTTAACACCTTTGAGGATGAGGCTGGGCCCGGGATCCAGAGGTTCAGGGGGTGGACCCCAGGGATGGCGGGACACACCCCTCTAGTGAGGTCTCACCCGCACTTCTCTGGAAGAACTGAGATAATGATCAGGCAGGCCACGCTTTGCCTGGGACTGCTTCATTATGCAACCCGCCCCGCCCTGCCTGAATTTGTCTCCTATTTAAACCTGACCCTACACCCCCCACCCCCCCACCCCCCCTACCTGGAAGGTGGCCTGCGAGGCTCAATTTGCCTTTCCTTACCTGCAGTAGAGAGTCTTCTTCCTCTGCCCTCCATCACTGTAAGTCTGTCTCTTCCTCCCTCTCCCTCTCCCCTGCACTTGAGATAGAGGAGAGTGTCTGGACCTGACAGCTGGAATCCCCAGAGCTGGGCCTTTGGCTTAGGACTGCCTTTACCAGCCTTTCTAACTGTGGATCCTTCCTTCTCAGCCCCACCAAAACTGAGCTGATTGCTTAGCTTTGCGTCATAGAGGAGGCCCGGGGAAGGCTGGGAGGACTCTGGCTCTGGCCTTTGTAGTGACCATGGGCCTCCAGCCCAGTGGGGGCCTTAGCCCTAAAAAGGGCCCTGCAATCCAGGATTGGGGGCAGAGAACATTATCAACTTCATCTTGATGAAAGACAGGTCCAAGTTGGAAGTGTGGCTTCCCAGACAACAGTGAGATCCTCAGAAAATTCCTTGTTTCATTTATGATGTGTGTGAGGGGCGGGGGTGGGGGGGAGGGGGACTGTCCTGGGGCTTGAACTCAGGACCTGGACACTGTCTCTGAGTTTCTTTGGCTCAAGGCTTGCACTCTGCCACCTGAGCCATGGCTCCATTTCTGGCTTTTTTGAGTGGTGATAAGAGTCTCACAGACTTTTCTGCCCTGGCTGGCTTTGAAACGAGATCCTCACATCTCAGCCTCCTGAGTAGCTAGGATGACCAGCGTGAGCCACCGGCGCCAGGCCCAGCTGGGCCCCAGGGCTGCTAGACTCAGATTTTGGAGGGAGTGGAGCCTTCTTCTCTCCGTGGGATGGGAAGGCAACCAGTGAGCGGCCTTCCCTAGGACCCCCGGCATAGCCAAGGCATCTCTCCCCCTGAGATTGCTGCTAGTGTCCTGTAATGCATCCCCCACCCCAGTCCTCCCAGAAGTTCTGGACATCCCAGAATGACCGGGGACCCTCACACCCCAGGAGGGGGCCCTCTAGAACAACTCCCCCTTTCCAAGGCCTTGGGGGTGGGGAAGCTGGCACCACCAAGCTCTAGTCTAAAGCAAGGCCGGCTCTTCCTGGCGTTCCCAGAGGAGATCAGCCCAGGGAAGAATGCTAACTAAGGTGGAGTAGAACCAGATGCCCACAGGGGCTGACCAGGATAGGTCCAGAGTGAGAGGAGGCCATAGTCCATTGCTTATTCTACCCCTACCAGGTTGTTGTCACCAGGGTGGGGCAGGGGTGTGTGGTGGGGAGGCTCATGCAGGGCCAGTTAAGGACAGGAGAAGTGGGTGACTCATCCCAGATCTCCAGCCTTGGGGACGCCTCCCTCCCTCCCACGCTCCCTCCCAGGCTCAGGGAGTTGTCAGCTTGTAGGCTCAAGTTCAGGCTGACCCTCACTGCTCCGCCAGGTCGGAGCCCTGGGCTCCTGATCTAGATGGAATTGCGGGGAGGATCCCAGAACCCTTACAATACTTCCCGGGCGCGTAGTTCTTTACTGTCTGCCCTTGGGACTCTCCCAGGAGAGCAGGAAGAGGAAGGGGAGGCTGCACCTCTACTCTAGACTCTAGGTTTCCCCCAAAGCCCAGCCTGAGAGCAGTCTCGCCCTTGTGATGACAGTAATCAGATCCAAAGAAGTAGGGAAAGGGCTATGTTATGCCATGATTCCTGCCTTAGGGCTCCTCCATCTGATAAAGTCCTTGATTGGGCCAGGTGTTGGTGATCCTAGCTACTCGTGAGGCTGAGATCTGAGGATCATAGTTTGAAGCCAACCTGGGGAAGGAAAGCTGTGGGACTGTTATCTCCAATTAACCACCAAAAAGCTAGATGTAGAAGTGGGGCTCAAGAGGAAGAGCACCAGCGTTGAGTGAAAAAAGCTAAGGTAGGGGCTGGGAAGGTGGCTTAGTGGCAGAGTGCTTGCCCTGGGTTTGATTCCTCAGTACCACATACTCAGAAAAAGCTGGAAGTGGTGCTGTGGCGCAAGTGATAGAGTGCTAGCAAAAGAAGCTCAGGAACAGGGGGCTGGGAAGGTGGCTCAGTGGTAAGGCGCTTGCCTTCCATGCATGAGGCCCTGGGTTCGATTTCCCAGCACCACATAAGAAAAAAAGCCAGAAGTGGCGCTATAGTTCAAATGGTAGAGCGCTAGCCTTGAGCTGAAGAGCTGAGGGACAGTGCCCAGGCCCAGAGTTCAGGCCCCACGACCGGACCCAAAAAAAAAAGCAGCTCAGGAACAGTGCCCAGGCCCTGAGTAATATAGCCCAGTCTGGAGTGGGGATAGGTTTCCTAGGAGTGCTGCAAGAGCTAAATTGTGAAGGACCAATGACACCTCTCTGGCTATGAATTACAGAATTGCAGCAACTAAACTGAGAAAGAGGAGCCAACTGGTTGTGGGAGGAAGACACCATCAATATAGATGTGGGGGGATGGATGTGCTAGCTCTGGAAATGGAGGAGGGGCAGTAGCGCAGGGAGAGTGGAGTGACTAGGGATGCGGGGTGGCAGTGCTCCGTGGGGAGGGCTGGGCATGGCCTGAGACCTTCTGAGCAAGGCTCCTGGTGTGTAAAGACAGCAGAGATCACAGGGTTTCCTGACTCATTTGTTCTGGAGGTCCTGGGCTTCCTGGTTCCAGGCAGGAGACCTGGGAAGTGTTGAACCAGCCTTACCCATTGAAAGCTTCAGGGAAGGTTAGGCACAGAGTAAAGGTCACAGGAAGCTAGGCAAAAAGCCCCTGAAAAACGGCTGCAGCCAGGGACTAGTGGTTCATGCCTATGGTCCTAGCTACTCAGAAAGCCTAAGATCTGAGGATCACGGTGCAAAGCTAGCCAGGGTAAGAAAGTCAGTGAGAGGACTGGGAAGGTGGCTCAGTGGTAGAGCGCTTGCCTTGCATGCATGAGGCCCTGGGTTCGATTTCTCAGCACCACATAAGCAGAAAAAGCTGGGAATGGTGCTGTGGCTCATGTGGTAAAGTGCTAGCCTTGAGCTGAAGAGCTGAGGCCCTGAGTTCAGGCCCCATGACCGACAAAATAAAGTCAGTGAGATTCTCATCTCTAATTAACCACCAAAAAACTGTAAGTGGCACTGTGGCTCAATGTGCTAGAGCACTAGCCTTGAGCAAAAGACCTGGACAGCCCAGCGCCAGTGGCTCACGCCTGTAATCCTAGCTACTCAGGAGGCTGAGATCTGAGGATCCCAGTTCAAAGCCAGCCCGAGCAGGAAAGTCCGTGAGACTCTTATCTCCAATAAACCACTCAGAAAACTGGAAGTGGTGCTGTGGCTCAAGTGGTAGAGCGCTAGCCTTGAGCTGAAGAGCTGAGGGACAGCGCCCAGGCCGAGTTCAGGCCCCATCACTAACCCTCCCCCCACCCAAAAAAAAATCATGCCAACTAGGCAAAAAAATCTATAAGACTCTTATCTCCAATGAGCCACCAAGAAACCAAAGGAGAGGTATGGCTCAAATGGTAAAGCCTTGAGCATAAAAGCCAAGTGGAAGTACAAAGCCCTGAGTTCAAGTCCTAGTACTGGTACAATAATTGAATGAATGAATGGATGAATGAATGAATGAATGAGACTTCTTCCCCACGGGGCAGGATGAGGAAGAACAAGTAGGAATCAGGGCAGGTCAGTGGAGAGAAGGAGCTGGGAAGGACAGGCTGGTGGGCCCTGGGAAAGCAGCCAATGTGAATGCTGGGGAGCAGGAGAGGCTGAGGAGGACGGACAGACCAACAGACTGGAGAAGGACGTGGGAACTTGACACTGGAGCTCAGGGAGGGAGAGTCCAGCAGCAACCATGGTTTTTCCATGTACTGCGAGAGCAGAACTCCTGGAAGAAGCAGAGCCAGTTTTACATCTCCATGTTTAAATGTCCATGCAGGAGAGCCTGTCTTTCCAGTGTTGGTCTATATGGAAAATGAGTAGATTCACAAAAGATACAGTGGTTTCATCGGCTTTGCTTCCCTGAGTTCTCCTGACTTCACTTGAAGTCTTGACCACAGCAATCACGTTGTTGAATCCATGCTAATCTGTGTGTGTGTGTGTGTGTGTGTGTGTGTGTGTGTGCGTGCTTGCGTGCATGCTCACACGCACTGCTTCTAGGACTTGAACTCGGGGCCTGCATGCTGTCCTTTCGCTTTTTCACTCAAATCACAGCTCCACTTCCAGCTTTTTGATGGTTAATGAGAGATAAGAGTCACACAGACTTTCCTGCCCAAGATGGTCTTGAACCAATATCCCCAGGTCTCAGGTCTTTTAAGTAGCTAGGATTCTAAGTGTGGTAGGGAGTGCCGATCTTGAGTGCAAAAGCTAAATGACAGCATCCAAGCCCTGAGTTCAGTGTTGGCACGTGTACACACGCACACATGTGCACACATATGCACGTGCACGTGCATACACACACACCCTCACACAGAGAAGGAAGTTCATGCCTGGCAATCTCTAGAGCAGAGGTGTATACTTTGTCATGAACAAAGTGACAGTGGGCGTTCAATACTACACTCTGTCCTGTCTCTCCTCGGATGTGTCTTTAATGAGGGAGTTGCGTCATCCATGGGTCTCTGTCCAATGAGCTCCCAGGTGTTTTGTGGTTTTTTTTAAAATTAGTGTGAATAAGTCACTTATCAGCCAGCACAGGACAGTTAGTTGAAGGTAAAAGTTACCAGTCATTCTACCTCATCATTGTTACCTAAAATAAAGTGACTCAGGAAAAACAGCTTCTCTGTACAAGATGGACTCTGGGGCAGGGTAGAATATGCCCTATAGGTTGTTCTTTTTAAACTCTGGGATCAGCAGGGCACAGTAGTGCACACCTGAAGTTCCAGCTGAGGTGGAGGATTGCTTGAGCCTGTGAGTTCTAGACTAACCTGAGAAACATAGCCAGACCCTACATTAAGAAACAGAAAGAGGGCTGGGAATGTGGCTTAGTGGTAGAGTGTTTTGATTCCTCAGTACCACATAAACAGAAAAAGCTAGAAATGGCCCTATGCCTCAAGTGGTAGAGTGCTAGCCTTGAACAAATGAACCTCAGGGACAGTGCCTATGCCCTGAGTTCAAGCTCCAGAAAGAAAGAAAGAGAGAGAGAGAAAGAGAAAGAAAGAGAGAGAGAGAAAGAAAGAAAGAAAGAAAGAAAGAAAGAAAGAAAGAAAGAAAGAAAGAAAGAAAGAAAGAAAGGAAAGAGAGGGAGAGAAGGAGGGAGAAAAGGAAGGAAGGAGGAAAGGAAGAAAGGGAGAAAGGGAAGGAAGAAAGGGAAGAAAAGAGGAAGGGGGAAGAAGGGAAGGAAGGGAAGGGAAGGGAAGCAGGTAGGCTGGTGCTGGTGGCTCACACCTGTCATCCTAGCTACTCAGGAGGCTGAGATCTGGAGGAGGCTGTTTAAGGCAAAAAAATGTTTGTGAGACTATTTCCAATTAATGGGAGGCGTGGCTCAAGTGGTAGAATACCAGCTATGAACAAGACAAGAAATCTGAGAGGGACGGAGAGAATGTATTCAAGGCCCTGAGTTCAAGCTCCAGTGCCACAAGAAAGGAAAAGAGGCTAGGAAGGTGGCTCAGTGGTAGAGTGCTTGCCTTGCATACATGAGGCCCTGGGTTCGATTCCTCAGCACCACATAAGCAGAAAAAGCCAGAAGTGGCACTATGGCTCAAGTGGTACAGCACTAGTCTTGAGCTGAAGAGCTGAGAGACAGCGCCCAGGCCCAGACTTCAGGCCCCACAACCAACCAAAAAAAAAAAATCAATAATTATTGCTTGGACGCCCATGGCGCACACCTGTAATGCTAGCTACTCAGGAGGCTGAGATCAGAGGATCAGGGTTCAAAGCCAACCCGGGCAGGAACACCTGTGAGACTCTTATCTCCAATAAACCACCAGAAAACCAGAAGTGGCACTGTGGCCAAGTGGTAGAGCGCTAGCCTTGAGCTGAAGAGTTGAGGGACAGCGCCCAGGCCCAGAGTTCAGGCCCCACAATGGACAAAAAAGAAAAAAGAAAGAAAAAGAGGGAAGGAGCAGGGAATGTGAAAGTGGGTCCATATATATAAAGGTGAGAGTGTGTAACTATTTGTGTGTGTAGCTGCATGGCTGTGTGTGTGTGTACAGGCCTGCGCAGTGTGTGGCTGTGTGTATGTGCCTGTGCCTATCACTGAGTTGTCCATGGGTCTGTGCATCCCTGCATCTTCCTGGGAACTTGTGCACCTGCTCCGGTGCTTGGCATCTCTGCCTGGTGGTTCTGTGGTGGCAGCCGCACGGGGAGGGGCCTGGCGAGGCCCCAGCAGGTGGCAGGTCAATATCCGCCTATGGAATTCGACTTTGAACTCCCTGAGTGAGAGGAAGGTTATGATAAACTCCAGAGGGCTTCCAGATGAACCCTGGTGGCTTATCGCTGAAGGCTGCAGGTCACGGGCCCTTGTTAAGCTGTTGTGTGTTTGTTCTTTGGCTGTACTCAGCAACGCTGACAGTGGACTTAGGCTGTTGGTGCTGCATGGCAGAAAGTCTCTTGGTATGCAGGAAGCCTGGCTGGCAAGGTGTAGGACTGTATCCATGGATACCCTTGGGGCCAATGGGGCCTCAGCAGCCCCCCCCTCCAAGGGAGGTGTACAGGTAGTGGAGTGGTCCTACCTGCCCAGTGCCAGGTGATGTAGCCACCAGAAGGAGCTCCTCCCACCTGCCTGGTGCCATTGGTCACTGCCTGCCCTACCCCTGCTGCCCTTCCTGTCCCCTCCTCCCAGGCTGACTCTGAGAAGTGGGTGAAAGGAGATGCCAGGGCTGATGCATGGGCCTCTGGCCACTTCCCAGGGGGCGTGCCCCTCGGTGCTAGCAGGTGCTGGGTATGAGGAGGACAGTCTCAGTCACCCAGGCGGGAGAGGTGGCAGTGGAGCTTAGGGAGGGCTGGCAGCCTGCCAAGCCCAAGCTCCGTTCTCTTCCCTTCCCGGGCAGTGGCAGCAGAGGATGCCCCAGGCCCTGGAACGTGCAGATGGCAGATGGGCCTGGATGGTACTGCTGGCTTCCCTGGTGACCCAGGCCCTCACCCTGGCTTTCCCTATGTGCATCGGCGTGTTCTTCACTGAGCTGCAGCGTGACTTCCAGGCCAGCAACAGCGAGACCTCCTGGCTCCCCTCCATTATGGGGTCCATGCTCCACGCTGGGGGTGAGCAGTGTGGGAAGGGGGTGAGGGCTGGGGGGGGGGAGAGGCCACAATGTGCCAGCCTCCTGGCGCTCTCTCTGTCTCTCTGTCTCTGTCTTGCTGTCCCTGTCTCTGTCTCTCTGTCTCTCTCTCTGTCTCTCTGTCTCTCTGTCTCTGTCTCTGTCTCTGTCTCTCTCTCACTGTCTGCCATCCCAGGCTTTGCCTCTTGGATATACTCCTGAGATATACTGGATCTCAGCAAGGCCACCCACCGCCCCACCCCTCACCCCCACTGGCAGGGAAAAGAGGCTGTCCTGGGATGAGGACAGGGCAGAGGTACTGAGGTCGGTGGAAAGCCAGGCAAATTCCTAGAGAGTCCTTTCAGTGGGATGGAGGATCCATCCCAGTGCCAAACAGAAAAAAGCTGGGACTTGGGCCAGCAGATCCAGGACCTGCTGCTTTCCAGCTGGGCCATCTCCCAATGTCCTTTCTTCCCCTGCAGGCTGGAGGTAATGCCCTGCGTCCCACCCTGCATCTGTGGGATGTGAACTGGGAAATACACAAGCTATGAATGATGAGTATCTTTTTTGGGGGGTCGGTCGTGGGGCTTGAATCCTGGGCCTGGGTGCTGTCTCTGAACTCTTCAGCTCCTGATGAGCACTCTACCACTTGAGCTCCAGCGCCACTATCTGGTGTTCTGGTGGTTTATTGGAGATGAGAGTCTCACAGACTTTTCTGCCCGGGCTGGCTTTGAATCTCGATCCTCAGATCTCAGCCTCCTGAGTAGCTAGGATTATAGTCGTAACCCACCGGTGCCTGACTGAATGAAGAGAATCTTAAAGACCCTTATCAGGGCTTAAGTGTGGGAACAGGGCCTCAGGAAGAAGAGAGGACAGGCCTGCACCCCACCTTTCCCGGGGGTTTCTTACAGAGGGGAGGCTACTGAGGCTGGAGCCTGGGAAGAGGCAGCCTCCATCTTCCCATTCTCCTTGCTCTCACCTCTGGCCCCAGAGGCCTGTGACCAGGTTGGCATGTGACCAGGAATGTGACTGTCTCCCCTTTTCCTCCCTGCCCCCCCATTGCTGAGGGCAGGTTAGGAGCTGCCCTGAGAGTTCTGCATGGGAACCCTAGCTCCCGGGAGCTCTCTGGGGAGATGGCAGAGACAGTGACTTCAGGGGGGTCTTGGTCAACAGCAGCTAAACGAACCCAACTTCAGGGCTTGCCCACCTCCAAACCCCAGCTCCCTAGTTCTCTGCCTGGCCACTCCCTCCACCTGGCACCAGCACCCTGATGATTATTCTAGGGTGTTCTTTCTAGGTATTTGGAGGAAGGAGACCGGGAGAGATGATCCTTGATCAGCCTGGGCAAAATGTGAGGGGTAAAGCCAGATCTGGCCCTGAACACGTGACCTCTTGGCCTGCGGGGCTGGACTAAGCAATGGGAATCTCTGACCGTTGTTTCTCATGCAGCCAAAGGGACCTGGGGCAGGGGCTAGGGACCTGGGGCATCTGTCGGGGGCCCGCTGCTCCCTACCCAGAGCAGGCGCCCCATCTCTGTTGGCGTGAGAGTCCTCTCTGTCGGGTTGTCCGTCCCTTTCTCAGACACCTGCCTTTTCGTCCATGCTCATTCAGCATACCATTGAAACTTTACACGTGGAAGTCATTCATTCAGTCCTTTCAAGTGTTTCCCCAGCCCCCCCCCCATCGTAGAGATGAAGAAAGCAACCCCAAATTGCAAGGCTTGCCCGTGGCTGAGGAGAGGTTCCTGGCAGGAGCCATGCCCCTGGCAGAAGGAACAGCCATCTCCAGGGCCCCACCCCATGCCAACGACTCAGGGATTTGCCCCAAGGTCACCTTTCCTGAGTTAGGCAAGACTGGAGCACCAGCAGTCAGGGCCTCTCTACAGCCCTGTCTATCCCTCGGCTCCTGCTTGGTCGTCTTTGAGGCTGGGCTGCTCACTCCCTCTGTTGCCCTCAAACTGACACTGGCTCACACAACACAGCCTCTTTCTACTACTGGCACGCATGCGCACACCGGCACGAGCACAGGGAGAGTTACTTGGGGAAACTCTGCTGGGGGCAGGTCGCTCCGTGAACGTGGCTCTCTGCAAGGTGTCTTGGAGCTGACAACCAGACTGGCTAGTTTTCTACCTGTCTGGCTAGAAAGCAAGCAGTCAGGGTCAGAAGCAGGTCCCTCTCCACATAGAGACAAACGTCTGGAGTGGGGGACTAGAAGAAGAAGTGGAATTTTGAGGGTTTTTGTTTTTCTGTTGTTTTGTGGGGTGTTTGTTTTTGTTTTTCCAGTCATGGGGCTTGAACTCAGATCCTAGGTACTGTCCCTGAGCTCTTTCGCTCAAGACTAGTGCTCTACAACTTGGGGCCACAGTTCCACTTCCGATTTTCTGGAGGTTAATTGGGGAGTCTCACCGACTTTCCTGCCTGGGCTGGCTTTGAACCGCGATCCTCAGACCTCCTCCTCCTCCTCCTCCCCCTCCTCCTCCCCTCCTCCTCCTCTTCCTCCTCCTCCTCCTCCTCCTCCTCCTCCTCCTCCTCCTCCTCCTCCTCCTCCTCCTTCTATCTTGGGACTTTAACTCAGGGTCTGGCACTGTCCCTGAGCTTGCTCTACCACTTGAGCCACAGATCCACTTCAGCTTTTTTTGTTTTTGTCAGTCGTGGGGCCTGAACTCTGAACCTGGGTGCTGTCCCTCAGCGCTCTACCACTTGAGCCACAGCAGCCACTTCCAGCTTTTTCTGAGGAATCGAACCCAGGGCCTCATGAATGCAAGGCAAGCGCTCTACCACTAAGCCACCTTCCCAGACCTCCCTCCACCGTTTTTTGTTTTTTGGTGTTTTTTTTGTTTTGTTTTGTTTTTTGGTGGTTAGCTGGAGATAAGACTCACAGACTTTCCTGCCCAGTCTGGCTTGGAGTGGTGATCCTCATATCTCAACCTCCTAAGTACCTACATAAGATTGCAGGCATGAGCCTTTGCTGCTGGCTGAACTGCTCTTGAACTACACTCCGAGTCCTAGATGTGGATTTTGGTGGTAGCCAGAAGTGATGGGAGAGGAGAAGGTACCAGGCCTGATTCTCTCCAGAAGCCAGAGTAAGCAAGCACAAGGTGGCTCAGGAGCCACCTAAATGTGCAAGGCTGGCAGGCAGAGAGAGGGGAGTGGTGCGTGCTACACAGGACTTGGGTCAGCGTAGAAGAGGGCAGAAGTATTCACTATGGCTGAGATGCCTGAGAGGCGCACTATGAGACACCCCAACTGAAGGGTATGCACAAAAGTCAGGAACCAGTCGTGTGCAGTGCCGGGCCTTGGTGTGCCCATGGGGTTCCTTGTCAGGTTCAACATCACCTAGACTGACTCCCGCTTACTCTGAAGAAACTGAGGCAGAGAGAACCCTGAAGTCTTAGACCACAACTATGGCAGGATGGAATCAGTCTGGCAGGATCCAGGGTTGTGTTCACGAAGCCACCTATTAGTTCCTGCTGGGACCCCTCTCCCCAGTCCCTCACTGGGTGTCGCCTGCTGACCCTTGGCTCTCCACAGGACCCCTGTGCAGCATCCTGGTGGGGCGCTTCGGCTGCCGAGTGACTATGATGTTAGGGGGTGTGCTGTCCAGCCTGGGCATGGTGGCCAGCTCCTTCTCCAGGACCCTCGTCCAGCTCTTCATCACAGCGGGATTGATCACAGGTGACTGTCAGTCCATCGAAAATGGTGGCAGGAGTGGACAGGGCCAGTAAGCCTGCTCACCTCCCAGAACTGCTTACAGTCCAGCCAGAGAGATGGATAATTGTCAGATAAATAACAATGCTTAAGTGGGGGGGGGGGGCTGTCTCAGGAGGCTGAGATCTGAGGATCGTGGTTCAAAGCCAGACCAGGCAAAAAAGTCCATGAAACTCTTGTCTCCAATAAATTACTCAGAAAAGGCCAGAAATGGTACCGTGGCCTCAAGGAATATGTTCACCTTTTAGCTTGGGCAGAGTGCCCGGGCCTTGAGTTCAAGCCCCAGAACTGGCCCCCCAAAAAGCTTAAATACTTCCCATCCCGACAGTTCGTGAGAAGACCAGGCAGTAGGGGAGATGGGCAGGCATAAAACGAGACAAGAAATAAACTAGCGTGGAGACCTAGGAAACACAGCAAGGGTGGATAAGTTTGCCCTTCTTGACCGGGCAATCAGGGAAGGCTCAGAGAGAAAGGGACAGTTGAGTGGTGTATTAGTCAGCTTTCCTTTAGTGTAGCGAATTCCTGAGGTAATCCACTTATAAAGAAAAAAAGCTCATAGTTGGCAAGGTTCAGACCATGATTCATTGTTCCTGGTAGCTTAGGGCTGTGTGGTGAGGAGCACTTTCTGCTCAGAGCAGAGTAGAGCAAAACTACTCATCTGAAGGTCAGAAGAGGTTGGAGTCCTATTTCCCGAGGGAGGGCACCTCCTTCAGTGACCTAAAGAGCTCCCGCTAGGCCCCGCCCCTCCAGGTTTCCATTACCTCCCAGCTAGGGACCACACTTTTCCCACAAAGTAACAGTAGGTCAGAGAGGTATGAATAGGAGATGGGGTGCAGGCTGGATGGGGTTTTATTCATGAAAGGCTTCCTAATGAGCCAGGCACGGGTGTTTCACACCTGTAATCCCAGCTACTCAGGAGGCTGAGATCTGAAGCTCATGGCTTGAAGGCAGCCCAGGGCAGGAAAGTCTGTGAGGCTCTTACCTCCAGTTAACCATAAAAAGCTGAAAGTAGCCGGGCACTGGTGGCTCACGCCTGTAATCCTAGCTACTCAGGAGGCTGAGATCTGAGGATTGCAGTTCAAAGCCAGCCCGGGCAGGAAAGACTGTGAGACTCCTATCTCCAATAAACCACCAGAAAACCGGAAGTGGCGCTGTGGCTCAAGTGGTAGAGCGCTCGCCTTGAGCTGAAGAGCTGAGGGACAGTGCCCAGGCCCAGAGTTCAGGCCCCACAACTGACCAAAAAAAAAAAAAAAAGCTGAAAGTATGGCTGTGGCTCAAGAGATAGCATGCCGGCCTTGAACCAAGAAGCTCAGCAAGAGTTCAAGGCCTCAGTACTGGCACCAAAAAGGAGGAAGAAAAGGAGGAGACAGCACTAAGACACTAAGGAGTGAACCACTGGCAGGATGGGGCAGACCTCACCTATGAAGAGACTCCCCTATGGGGAAGATGGAAAGCCCCATCTGGGCTTCTAAGGGAGAGGCCTTGAGCTAGAGCAGATAGTTCAGGGGTCAGGAGATGGGGGTGGGGGCAAAATCTGGAGGAGAAACTGTCCTGCTGTCACCGAGGGAATGAGGGAGTTCAAGCCCCACAACTGAAAAAAAAAACAGTGATCTGGGGTTGTACCAAGGGAAAGTGGGTGCCCCTGGCAAGGCTTGCCGGGCAGATCTGAGGGGTAAGATGCTTAGCGGGAGGTGGACGTAAAAATACTCTGGCCTAGGCTGGGAAGGTGGCTCAGTGGTAGAGCACTTGCCTTGCATGCCTGAGGCCCTGGGTTCCATTCCTCAGCACCACATAAGCAAAAAGAAAAGAGCCGGCAGTGGTGCTGTGGCTCAAGTGGTAGAGTGCTAGTCTGGTGAGCTGAAAAGCTGAGATACAGCGCCCAGGCCCAGAGTTCAGGCCCCACGACCGGACCCCCCCAAAAAAACAAAACAAAACAAAAAAAACAGAGGCAGCCGTGGGACCTGACCCTCAGACTCCCCCCCCCCCCAATCTGAGTGTGGGTAAAAGGTCCCAGAATGCCCCTGCACTGATTTCCACTGTCACCCTACAGGCCTGGGCATGAGCTTCAGCTTCCAGGGCTGTGTCACCGCGCTGGGCTTGTACTTCGTCCGCCGGCGGCCACTGGCCAACGCGCTGGCCTCCATAGGCATCTCCATAGGAGTCACCCTGTGGCCACTGCTAGCCCGCTACCTCTTGGAGGAGCTGGGATGGAGGGGTGCCTTCCTGGTCTTCGGCGGGGCCTTCCTCCACTGCTGCATCTGCGGCGCCATCATGAGGCCCGTGGCCACCAGTGAAGCCCCTGAGACCAGAGACCATCTCTCCCCACTCCCCAAGACGCCATCCCATGGTTGCCTGGCAACCTGCGGCTCCACCCTCCGGTACCACCTGGCCTGTGACATCCTGCGGCACAACCTGGGCTACTGCGTGTACACCGTGGGTGTGACGGTGATGGTCCTGGGTTACTCGCTGCCACACATCTTCCTGGTGCCGTACGCCATGCGGTATGGCATGGAGGAGTATTGGGCGGCGCTGCTCATGTCCATTGTGGGCTTCTGCAACATCTTCCTGCGGCCCATCGCTGGGCTGTTGGTAGGTCGGAAGTGCTTTGCTGACTACCGGAAGTACTTATTCAGCCTGGCGATCCTGCTCAATGGGCTCACCAACCTGATATGTCCAGTGTCTGCTGAATTCAGGGTGCTCGTGGGCTACTGCCTGGTGTACAGCGTGTCCATGTGCGGGATAGGAATCCTTCTCTTCCAAGTCCTCATGGACATCGTCCCGATGGACCGGTTCCCCAGCGCCCTGGGCCTCGTCAGTGTCCTCTGCAGCCTCACGTCCCTCATCTCTCCTCCGCTGGCTGGTGAGATCCTGGGGGAGAGGGCAGGCAGGTGGGCCAGGGTGGGGTTTGTGGGGGCAAGAATCAGAGGTTGGGGCAACAAGAAATCTAATCTGGCCGGGCACTGGTGGCTCACACCTAGAATCCTAGCTACTAAGGAGGCTGAGTTCTGAGGATCACAGTTTAAAGCCAGCCGGTGAAGGAGCTTCAGTGTGACTCTGATCTTCCAATAAACCACTCAGAAAAAGCTGAAAGTGGGGTTCTGGCTCAAGTGGTAGAGTGCTAGCCTTGAGCACAAAGAGGCTCAGGAATAGCACCCAGGCCCTGAGTTTAAGCCCCAGGACTGGGAAAGAAAGGAAGAGGGGCTGGGAAGGCGGCTCAGTGGTAGAGTGCTTGCCTTGCATGCATGAGGCCCACATAAGCAGAAAAAGCCAGAAGTGGCGCTATGGCTCAAGTGGTAGAATGCTAGCCTTGAGCTGAAGAGCTGAGGGACAGCACCCAGGCCCAGATTTCAGGCCCCATGACGAAGAAAGAAAGAAAGGAAGGAAGAAAGGAAGGAAGGAAGGAAGGAAGGAAGGAAGGAAGGAAGGAAGGAAGGAAGGAAGGAAGGAAGGAAGGAAGGAAGGAAGGAAAGAAGGAAGGAAGGAAGGAAGGAAATGAGCTGGGTGCCAGTGGCTCACGCCTGTAATCCTAGCTACTCAGGAGGCTGAGATCTGAGGATTGCGGTTCAAAGCCAGCCCGGACTCCTATCTCCAATAAACCACCAGAAAACCAGAAATGGCGCTGTAGCTCAAGTGGTAGAGCGCTCGCCTTGAGCTGAAGAGCTGAGGGACAGCACCCAGGCCCAGAGTTCAAGCCCCACAACCGACAAAAAAAAAAAAAAAGAAGAAGAATTGAAAGCCCTGAGTTCAAGTCCCAGTGACAGCAACCCACCTCACCATTCTTTTGTTGTTGGTGGTGATGATTGTGGGGCTTGAACTCAGGGCCTGGGCGCTGTCCCTGAGCTTTTTCATTCAAGACAAGCACTCTACCACTTTGTTTTTGTTTTTGTTTTTTTTGTCGGTCGTGGGGCTTGAACTCTGGGCCTGGGCACTGTCCCTCAGCTCTTCAGCTCAAGGCGAGCGCTCTACCACTTGAGCTACAACGCCACTTCCGGTTTTCTGGTGGTTTATTGGAGAGAGGAGTCTCACAGTCTTTCCTGCCTGGGCTGGCTTTGAACCGTGATCCTCAGATCTCAGCCTCCTGAGTAGCTAGGATTACAGGCGTGAGCTAGGAACGCCCGGCTCACTCTACCACTTTGAGCCATGGTGCCAACTCTGATTTTCTGATGGTTTATTAGAGAAAAGAGTCTCACAGACTTTCCTGCTGGGACTGGCTTTGAACTGTGATCCTCAGATCTCAGCTTCCTGAGTAGCTAGGATTATAGATGTGAGCCACTAACACCCAGCTTCCAATACTTTTTTTTTTTTTTTTTGTCGGTCGTGGGGCTTGAACTCTGGGCCTGGGCGCTGTCCCTCAGCTCTTCAGCTCAAGGCGAGCCCTCTACCACTTGAGCTACAGCGCCACTTCCGGTTTTCTGGTGGTTTATTGGAGATAGGAGTCTCATGGTCTTTCTTGCCCGGGCTGGCTTTGAACCGCGATCCTCAGATCTCAGCCTCCTGAGTAGCTAGGATTACAGGCGTGAGCCACCAGCGCCTGGCTAGTTTTTAATGAAAATAAAATAAAATCTCTGCTCTCTGGAGCAGACCTCCTTGGGAGCATACTGGGATGCAGCAGGCAATGGCCTGATGTCTTCTCTGTTCCCAGGGCTCGTTCTGGACAGCACTGACAACTTCAGCTATGTCTTCTACATGTCAAGCTTCTTTCTCATCACCTCTGCCCTCTTCATGGGTGGCAGCTTCTATTCCCTACAGAAGAGGGAGAGAAAAGGCAAGCAAGACAAGGCAAAGGGAGACACCTCAGAGACTGTTCCAGTGCCAGGTCTTATCCTGGAAGACAGACCCAAGAGGGAGCTGTGTACGGAGAGCATGTACGTGACCAGCGTGTGAGCCTGAGGCCAGCCCAAGACCTTCCAAGCAGTATCCTGGAGTGACCCTTCCTGGCTTCCTTCCACTGAGTCCTGCTGGGAGCAGCCAAGGCCAGCTCAGCCTGGCTGGCTCCACACTGCTGCTACTACAACACAGCACGTTGGATCTTCACGTCCAACTTGCATGCCTCCAACATCAGCTCTCCTTTGACCTTCTCTGGTCCGCTTCCAAAGTGACTGCTCATGACCCTGGAGGCAGCAGGTCTGCCTCCACACAAGTGATCGGACCTCACGTTGACTGGACGGAGGGCCAGGCTGAGGAGGTGGCCTGGATACAGAATGAGGACAGATGAAAGGGGGTGTGGAGTTCCCCCACCCTGACCCATGAGCAGACTACGGGGAAGGGAGCCTGTGCTGCTGTCCTGGAGCAGGCCCCTAGCTTTGGTCTCTGAATTGGGGAGTCTGAGGGGTTCCCTGACACTCAGCAGGGTCTCCCCCAGTCTCCCCTTGTATCCAGTATAGGGTTGGGGGAAGTAGACATTCAAATGACCAGCAGAGGGAAAGACTTGCTTAGGCAGCTGAAAGACTGTCATGAAGCTGGGCACCATGGCTCACGCCTGTAATCCTAGCTACTCAGGAGGCTGAGATCTGGGATCTTGGTTCAAAGCCAGCCTAGGCAGGAAAGTCCCCAAGACTCTTATCTCAAATGAAGCACCAGAAAACCAGAAGTGGCACTGTGGTTCAAGTGGTAGAGCACTAACCTTGAGCTGAAGAGCTGAGGGACAGCACTTAGGCCCAGAGTTCAAGCCCCAAGACCACCAACAACAACAAAAAGCCAGAAGTAGAGCTGTGGCTCAAGTAGAATACAAGGCCCTGGGTTCAGGCCCCAATACCTATACACACAGGCGTGCACACACACATACACACACCACACATACACACACACACAAAAAAAAACTGTTGCATAAGCAACAGAAGCCTTCCCAGATCCTGGCCTGGCCTCCTGAGACCCCTCTTCCTTGCTGTTACCATGTAATTGCTGAGGACTGCCATGTACAAGGCTTTAGGTTCGATCCTCAGTACGCCCCTCCAAAATAACATTTTATAATAAAACAAGTCAAAACAAAAAAGGAAAGAGTAAAGCCAGGTGCTGGTGGTTCACGCCCGTAATCTTAGCTACTTAGGAAGCAGAGACCTGAGGATCATGGTTCAAGGCCAGCCCAGGCAGAAAAGTCCATGAGACTCTTATCTCGAATGAGCCACCAGAAAGCCAGAAGTGGTGCTGTGGCTCAAAGTGAGAGTGTTAGCCTTGAGCAAAAGAGCTCAGGGATAACACCAGGTCCTGAGTTCAAATACCATGATTGACCGAAAAAAGAAAAAAAGGGAAAGTGACTGTTAACTGAGAACAGTAGCTGGGTGAGCCCCTGCTTGTCCTCTGCCCTTTTGGGGCCTGGGCTTGTGTTCTGGAGATCAGAGCTATTGACATACCTTGCAGGGGCCTCTCCCTGACGACACTCAGGGCTGGCTGGCATCAGTCCAGACTTGTCTCAGCAGGGTATCCCAGGGACTAGAAAATGGCTTGTTTGAATTATACACACAAACCTTCCCTGCAGCAGGTCATAAACTCTGAACTCATCAAGCAGGGAAAACAGGACTTGTAGTAAATCTCTTCCCTCCCCTTTCCTTTCTCCCAGCTTGGCAGGAGCAGCTCAGGACCTTGTTTGCTGGTTCAGGCTCAACCAGACTCCAGCAAGAAAAGCTTATCACGAGAAATAGTATTATTCTCAAGACCTGATGACAGTCTTTCTCCTCCATCTGCTCACTGGAAAACAACCCTCCCTAGGGCTGTCTTTTAGGATGCTCTAGTGCCACCTTGTGGCCAGAGGCGATAGCGCAGCAGCAAAAGTCTCGCTCCTGGGGTACCAAGATGTCAAACAACCTGCTTCAGTACTCTGGGCAAATTACTAACCATCATGGGGCTGGGAAGGTGGTTCGGTGGTACAGTGCTTGCTTTGCATGCATGAGGCCCTGGGTTCTACTCCTCAGCACCACATAAGCAGAAAAAGCCAGAAGTGGTGCTGTGGCTCAAGTAGTAGAGCACTAGCCTTGAGCTGAAGAGCTGAGGGGCAGCGCCCAGGCCCATAGATCAGGCCCCAGGACTGACCCACCCCCCCAAACAACAACAACAACAACGCAAAAGCATGGGGCTGGGAAGTTGGCTCAGTGGTAGAGCGTTTGCCTTGCATGCCTGAGGCCCTGGGTTCGATTCCTCAGCACCACATAAGCAAAAAGAAAAAAGCTGGAAGTGGTGCTGTGGCTCAAGTGGTAGGGCACTAGCCTTGAGCTGAAGAGCTGAGGGACAGTGCTCAGGCCTAGAGTTCAGGCCCCATAACCGGACCAAAAACAACAACAACAACACAAAAGCAGATACAAAAAAGGAAGCTGAAGTGGTCCACCTGACCCACATTTGGCTGATTTCTTTTTTCTTTTTCTTTTTTTTTTTTTTTTTTTTGCTGGTCATGGGGCCTGAACTCTGGGTCTGGGCACTGTCCCCCAGCTCTTCAGCTCAAGGCTAGCACTCTAGCACTTGAGCCAGAGCACCACTTCTGGCTTTTTCTGGTTATGTGGTGCTGAGGGATCGAACCCAGGGCTTCATGCATGCGAAGCAAACACTCTACCACTGAGCCACCTTCCCAATCCCATGGCTGAGTATTCTTTTTTTTTTTTTTTTTGGGGTCCGGTCGTGGGGCCTGAACTCTGGGCCTGGGCGCTGTCCCTCAGCTTTTCAGGAAAAACCAGCCAAACCCTAGGGATAAAAGTCCGATGGTGGGAGGCACGGAACCAACGTCCGAATTCCAGAGGGGAGCCGCATGGCCGAGACCACTGGATGACCCACCCCGCCGTGTGAGGGGCTGGAGGCGCTTCTACCCGGACGGCTTCCGTCAGGGCCCCCTCCCACTCCTCGACGCTCCTTAGCGTCCCACAGACGCTCCCCGCGCCAGGGGATTCAACCTCGCTAACCTGCTTGGAAAGGGTCTGGGTTTCTAGAAGCAAGTTGGCGCGCGCCCCTAGCAGCTGAGCGACAGCCCCTCACCTCCCTCCCCACCAATCCCGCCCCTTCCGCCCTCTAGGGGCGGGGCCAGCGGGATGTCCGTCATCTTGGGGTGTGGCCAGTATGACCCCGCCCTCTAAGGGCGTGGTTAAACGACAACTGTCGACTGGGGGCGGGGCTAGCACGGCTTCCGCTTGCATCCTAGAAAGGGGCGCTCCTTCCGGCTCCTCCTCCTCGGGCGGACGGCGACGTCGTGGGTCGGCATTTTGATCTGGAAGTCCGACTCTGACAGCATCCTCCGCATTCCCTCACATCCCCATCCCCAGCCGCACAGGGCTGCAGGATCCGAGCCCAGGGCGGGAGCCCGCCCCCTGCCTCCGCGCCGGCCCGGGCCCGCCCCGGGGGAGCTCGGGGGAGGGTGTCCCGGCCCCTCCCGCCCGTCCCCGGCGGGGCTCTGCGCGCCCCGCCCATGGCCCAGAAGCCGAAGGTCGACCCCCACGTCGGGCGGCTGGGGTACCTGCAGGCGCTGGTCACGGAGTTCCAGGAGACGCAGAGCCGAGGTGAGCGGCGGCGGGCGGGCGGGCGCGGGGCGGGGTCCCGCCGTGCCCCCCGCGGGGCCGGGCTCCAGTGCCGCTTTCCCACTCAGACGCCAAGGAGCAGGTCCTCGCCAACCTTGCCAACTTCGCCTATGACCCCAACAACTACCAGTACCTGCGGCAACTGCAAGTCCTCGATTTATTCCTCGACTCGCTGTCCGAGGAGAGTGAAACGCTGGTGGAGTTTGCAATTGGTAAGAATGGGGTCGAAACCTGATGGGCCGGGATGAGCTGAGCTTTGAAAGTGAGTCCTTGGGAAACGAATCTCTTAGATGGTCTCTCAGCGAGGGGGCGACCCTTTTCCAATGTCCCCTCCGTTCACACGTGGTCCAGGGTCAATGGTCTGGAAGTCACTGCACAGGGCTAGCTCTCTGCCTGTCTGCCTTCCCTGTCGCTTGGAAAGGAGAGAATGAATTAAAGGAAAAGTTTGGGGATTACACTGTGTGTGTGTGTGTGTGCACGTGCACGTGTAGCTAGTACTGGGGCTTGAACTCAAGGCCTAGGCTCTGTCTCAACTTTTTCATTCAAGGTCGGTGATGCACTACCACAGAGCCACAGCTCCACTTCCGTCGTTTTTGTTGTTAATTGGAGATAAGACTCAACAGACTTTCCTCCCCTGGCGGGCTTCAAACTGCCATCCTTTTACTGTCAACTAAAACGGGCTGGAGGCCGGCTCAAGTAATTCTACCAATGCCCAGCAAGCTTTGAGTGCTGCCAAAAAAAAGGTGAACAAAGCCAGGTGCCGGTCAGTGGCTCACACCTGCAATCCTAACTGATTGAGGGACTGAGTTTGAGAAGATCAAAGTAGTCCCTGAAGAAAAGTTCGAGAGTGTCAGAAAGCTGCCTGTTATCCTAACTATGAAAGCCAGACTTGTTGTGTTTTGTTTAGGTCCTGCAGCTTGGGTGCAGTCCTTGGGATTTCTTGCTCAAGGCCAGCACTCTACCATTGAGCCACAGCTCCATTTCTGGCTTGTTTAGTGGTTAATTGGAAATATTAGTCTCACAGACTTTCCTGCCAGGACTTGCTTCAAACTACAATCCTCAGATCTCAGCTTCCTGAATAGCTAGGATTACAAACATGAGTCATTGGCACCCAACAAAACATCACTGATGGATAGAAAAAAGTAGACACTTGGATCCTCACTTCAGAGCAGGTGCTCAGGCAGGGTGGCTGGAGGACTTACTGGCTACACACTTACACCTGGCACTGAGAGGGCACCACCTGATACCAGGCTCTACTTTTTTTTTTTTTTTTTGCAAGTCATGGTGCCTGAACTCTGGGCCTGGGTGCTGTCCCTCAGCTCTTCAGCTCAAGGCTAGCGCTCTACCACTTGAGCCACAGCACCACTTCCAGCTTTTTCTGCTTATGTGGTGCTGAGGAATGGAACCCAGGGCCTCATGCATGCAAGGCAAGCACTCTACCACTGAGCCACCTTCCCCAGCCCAGGCTCTACTTCTTATGCATTATTTCTTTTGACCCTGGAGATAGCATTAAAGTTAACATACTTTTAACAGCCACTTTCTAGTTAGGACTCTGAGGCTTAAGAAGGTTCAGTGTATGGTTTATATTCCTCAGCACCACATAAGCAGAAAAAGCCAGAAGGGGCGCTGTGGCTTGAGCTGAAAAGCTGAGGGAAAGTGCTCAGGCCCAGAGTTCAGGCCCCCCGACCGGCAAAAAAAAAAAAAAAACAGCAAAAACAAAAAAAAACAAGAAGGTTCATGGGCTGAGAAGTTGGCTCAGTGGTAGAGTGCTTGCCTTGTATGCATGAGGCCCTGGATTCGATTCCTCAGCACCACATAAGCAGAAAAGAAAAAAACAAAGCCGGAAGTGGTGCTATGGCTCAAGTGGTAGCGTGCTAGCCTTGAGCTGAAGAGCTGAGGGACAGTGCCCAGGCTCACGACCGGACCCCAAAAAACAAGGTTCAGTGTGCTGGGCAAAGGTCTAGAGTTACAGGCCTGAGACTTGAACCCAAAGCTATCCAATTCTAGAAGCTGTATCTAAGTGTCTAGAAGCTGTATCTAAGTGTCCTGTGCTACTGGAGATGCAAAAGCACAAGGAAAGAGTCTTGGCTCCTATGAAGACTGATTGAATTCTAGGATATTATAGAAAATGTGCAGTTTCTTTACTAAAAAGCAGGATCCGGCTGGGAGTTTCTTTACTAAAAAGCAGGATCAGGCTGGGAATGTGGCTTAGTGGTAGAGTGCTTTGAGGCCCTGGGTTCAAGGCTGGAAGTGGCACTGCGGCTTAAGTGGTAGAGCCCTAGCCTTGAGCACAGCGAGGCTCAGGGACAGAGGAGCTCAGGCCCTGAGTTGAAGCCCCAGGACTGGGGGAAAGGAAAAAAAAAAAAAAAGCAGGATCCAAACTAGTCAAGTGGCTTCCTAGAATTTAGATTAAATCAGTTTCCTGCAGATTACTTCCTGCAATACATATAGCTGCCACCAGACGGTAATAGTGCTTAAAGGTTGGTAGCTCCTCAGCAACCATTGTGGATAAAGCATAGTTTCTCAGGCTGAGGTGTGGCTCCAGTGGTAAAGCCCTTTCCCAACCTGTGCAAGGTCCTGGGTTCAATCCCCAGTAGCTTTGTTCTCCTTTTGTATGTGTATATGCAGGTCTTACAGCTTGGGTACTGTTCCTCGGTTTTTATTGCTCAAGGTTAGCGCTCTATCACTTGAGCTACAGCTGTACTTCTGACTTTTGTTGTTGATGGTGGTAGTAGTGGTGGTCATAGGGCTTGAACTCAAACCTGAGCACTGTCTCTGAGCTTTTTCACTCAAGGTTAGTGCTCTACCACTTGGAGCCATAGCGCCGCTTCCAGTTTTCTAGTGGTTAGTTGTAGATAAGTCTCATAGAATTTCCTGCCCTGGCTACCTTTGAATTGCAATCTTCAGATCTCAGCCTCCTGAATAGCTAGAATTACAGGTGTGAACCACTGGTGCCCCACTTCAGATGCCTTTTTTGTTTGTTTTGTTTTTGTCAGTTGTGGGGCTTGAACTCAGGGCCTGGGCACTGTCCCTAAACTTCTTTTGCTCAAGGTTAGCACTCTACCACTTGAGCCATAGCACCAGTTCTAGCTATTTATATGTTACTGAGGAATCGAACCCAGGGCTTCATGCATGCTAAACCACCTTCCCAGCCCATCAAATGCTTTTCTTGTATACTCAAGGTGGGTCAAAGAGCTGAGCCCTGCTTTTGCCTCTTGTTCTATTTCTCTTGCCTAAAGAAAGCTTCATCAGCCAGTCAGAACATGTTCTTTGTGGTGTGGGGATGAACATGGGGCCTCTGGCCTGTGAGGCCAGCACTGTACCACTCAGCTACACTTAGCCTTCTTTTTGCGTTGTAGCCATTTTCACACAGTGAAATGCACATAAGTTCGCTAGGTGTGCTCAGCATTGTAAATCATGTAGAATGCCTCCTGCCCACCTCAGTGCAGCCACAGTTCTACCCGCCATTGTCTCGTGGACGTGGGTTTTCCCTGTTCTTGAATTTCATATAAATGGTACCCTGCAGGATTTGCTCCTACATCTGGTTTTTATCAGTCAACACAATGTTTCCTTCGGTGGTAGGCCACAAGCTACCTGTTGACTACAATTGTTTTGTTTTGTTTTGGGGGTCCGTCGTGCGCCTGAACTTTGAGCCTGGTTGCTGTCCCTCAGTTCTTCAGCTCAAAGCTAGCACTCTACCACTTGAGCCACAGCGCCACTTCTGGCTTTTTTCCCTTTTGCTTATGTGGTGGTGGGGAATCAAACTGAGGGCCTCATGCATGCAAGGCAAGCACTCTACCACTGAGCCACCTTCCCAGCCCGTGACTGCAATTGTTAATAGAAGAGTCTTCAGAGTTCAGATGTTGTCATTCATTTTGTACGGTTCGTTTTTATTTCATTCATCTATTTAGGCAGTACGGAGGTTTGAACTCAGAGAGAGGCAGGTGCTCTAACACTCCAGTTTCCTATGGTTCCTGCATGCTGATGCGTCCTTTCTCCCAGGTAGGCAGCTGAGAGTGGGAGTTGCCAGCCCTAGGGAAATGTGTATCTAACTTTATTAGAAAATAGTGTTGCCAGGCGTTGGTGGCTCACGCCTGTAATCCTAGTTACTCAGGAGACTGAGATCTGAGGATTGTGGTTCGAAGTCAGCCTGGGCAGGAAAGTTCATGAGACTCTTATCTCCATTTAACCACCAGAAAACCAGAAGTGGAGCTGTGGCTCAAAGTGGTAGAGTGGCTGGGCGCCAGTGGCTCACGCCTATAATCCTAGCTACTGAGGAGGCTGAGCTCTGAGGATCACAGTTCAAAGCCAACCTGGACAGAAAAGTCTGTGAGACTCTTATTTCCAATTAATCACTAGAAAACGGGAAGTGGCGCTGTGGCTCAAGCGGTAGAGCACTCACCTTGAGCTAAAGAGCACAGGGATAGTGCCCAAGCCCAGAGTTAAAGCCCCACAACTGACAAAAAAAAAAAAAAAAAAAAAAAAGTGATAGAGTGCTAGTCCCTTGAGCAAAAGAGCCTAGGGACATTGACCAGGCCCTGAGTTCAAGCCCCATGACCAACAAAAAAGGAAAGAAAGAAAGAGAGAGTGTGTGTGTGTAGACAGTGCTGTGGCTCACGCCTATAGTCCTAGCTACTCAGGAGGCTGGGATCTGAGGAAAGCCAGCCTGGGCAAGAAAGTCTGTGAAACTCAATCTCCAATTCATCACCAAAAAGCTATAACTGGTTCAAGTAGTAGAGTGCTAGCTGGGAGCAAAAAAGCTCAGGGACAGTGAGTGCCTAGACCCAGAGTTCAAGCCCCTAGGAGGGGCAAAAAATAAGTAAGAATGAGCTTGTAATCCAGTGACAGACACCTGTCTAATGTCATCAGGACTGGTGGTATACTGCTGAGCTGCACCAGCCCACCTGACATTCTTGTCCGTGTCTGGGTTCAGCACAGATTCACCCAGGTATACTTGGGGCCCAGGGCTCATGTAGCTGTTTGAGATGTCTCATGTTCCTTGGGCGCTGTCTTGTGCCAGCAGACCTTCTTGCCCCTCAGGTTCTCTCTCCTGGTCCTCAGTCCCGTTTCCATAGCCAAGGGATACAGCCAAGTAGGCATAGGAGTCTAAAGGTAGCTGGTGCCAGTGGCGGACACCTGCAATCCTAGCTACTCAGGAGGCTGAGATCTGATTGTGACAGTTTGCATTTATCTCTAAGGCCAGCAAAAATTTGTGAGTGAAAAAGCTAAGGGATAGCATCCAATCCATGAGTTCAAGCCCATTACCCCCACAAAAAAAAAAAAAATGGTGTACTATGTTGGGCCCAAGCAGCTGGTGATCTCTGGCAGGCACCTGATCCATCCTTGGAAGGCTTCCAGGCCCCTGGCCTGCGGCTTCTGTCCCCACCCGCCAACTGATGCCATCTGATTATCCCCTAATTGCCCTGCCCAGACACACCTGAGTGCGCTGTGACTCACTCTGCAGCAGAGATAAACCCCTGCCCAGCCCCAGTCCCCAGTGAAGAGGAGGCGCCCGATTCAGAAGGGGTGGCGTGGGCGTGTCTGAGAGCCAGAGGCCTGCCAGTGTTCCTACTTGTCCTTGCATCAAGCTAAGCCTGGCAGTAGTTGTCTGTGGCTTCCACAGAACACCATTGCTCCTACTGGAAACAGAGTTCCCTCACTGGGGAATTTAGTTTCTCCCACTAGAGCAAAGTTGAAGGTAGCACTTGCTCCTGTGTTCACTGAGAACCACGATGCAAGGCACAGTGGTGAGCCGGCCAGCAGCACCGGCCTGCAGCCCTTAATGCAGGGACAAAGTACAGAAGGTGGGGACGCAGTGACTCCCCCATGGGCTAAAGACGCCGTGACGGAGTGAGTGCTGAGGCAGAGTGGCTAGGGAGGTGGAACTCTGCTGCCGCCACACATGACTATGCCATGCATCCAGGTGGACCGGTCCTGTCCCATCCTCCAGCCTCTGCAGTTCTGTAAGTCCTCTCCTTCAAACTACTTCCAGCACGCCAGGCACCAGTGGCTCACGCCTGCAGTCCTAGCTACTCAAGAGGCTCAGATCTGGGGATTTTGGTTCAAAGCTAGCCCAGGCAGGAAAGTCCATAAGCCTCTTACCTCCAGTTAACCACCAAAAAAATCTGAGGTTGGCTGGGAAGGTGGTTCAGTGGTAGCCTTGCATGCATGAGGCCCTGGGTTCGATTCCTCAGTACCACATAAGCAAAAAGAAAAGAGCCGGCAGTGGCGCTGTGGCTCAAGTGGTAGAGCGCTAGCCTTGAGCTGAAGAGCTGAGGGACAGCGCCCAGGCCCAGAGACCAGACCCCACGACCTGACCAAAAAAAAAAAAAAATCTGAAGTGGAGCTGTGGCTCAGTTGGTAGAGCACTAGCCTTCAGCAAAACAAAGCTCAGGGATGGTGCCTGAGCCCTGCTCCAAAAAATAAATAATAATAATAATACTTCTAGCAAATGTTTGCAGAGCCTGTCTTGCTTGTATCAAACTCCAAGGACCTGACCTCCCTGAAGCCCCTCCTCGCAGGCTGGTGGAGAAGATAAAAAGCGGGAAAACAAATGTGGTAGATGGTTTCCTCAGGATTCAGTCTGAAAAATATGCCAGGGATGAGGGGCCATCCGGGCATGGGGGGGAGGCATCCAGCAGGCAACCAGAGTGGCCCAAGCTCACCCAGCAGAGCTGCCTGTCACCAGCAAGAAAGCTGGGGAGAGGTCGGGAGGGGGGGGCGGACAGGGACCTGAGCAAAGGGTGCAGAGGCATGAGAACAAATGGATGACTCTAAAAGCCAGTCCCCTAAAGCAGGAGCCAGCTGTCGAGCCAAACCTTGGCGACTCGTGCTCCGTCCCTGCCTGGGCGCCAGGGGAAGGTGTCTTCGTTGAGAGTGTATGTGTGCACTCATGCCAGTATTGTGACCTGGGCCTCACACTGTTGCTTGGCATTTTTGCTCAAAGCTGGTACTCTGAGCTGGGTACCAGTGGCTCACGCCTTTAATCTTAGGTATTCAGGAGGCTGAGATTTGAGGATCATGGTTCCAAGCCAGCCTGGGCAAGAAAGTTCAAGAGACTTTTTTTTTTTGGCCAGTCGTGGGGCTGAATTCTGGGCCTGGGTACTGTCCCTCAGCTCTTCAGCTCAAGGCTAGTGTTCTACCACTTGAGCCACAGTGCCTCTTCGGACTTTTTCTGCTTATGTGGTGCTGAGGAGTCGAACCCAGGGCCTCGTGCATGGGAGGCAAGCACTTTATCGCTGAGCCACCTTCCCAGCCCTCAAGAGACTCTTATCTCCAGTTAGCCACCAGAAAACTGGAAGTGGTTTAAAGTGGTAGAGTGCTAGCCCTGAGTGAAAAAGCTCAGGCCCTGACCCACATCTGACCAGAAAAAAAAAGCTGGCACTCTACCACTTGCCAACTTTCATTTCTGGCTTTTTGTTAATTAAGAGATAAGAATTTCTTGGGGCTTGAACTCTGGGCCTGGGCGCTGTCCCTCAGCTCTTCAGCTCAAGGCAAGTGCTGGCCCACTTGAGTCACAATGCCACTTCCGGTTTTCTGCTGGTTCATTAGAGATAAGAGTCTCACAGACTTTCCTGCCCAGACTGGCTTTGAACCACAATCCTCAGGTCTCAGCCTGAGTAGCTAGGATTACAGGCGTGAGCCATCAGCACCCGGCAGCCCCAGCTTCTTAGTTGGATCTTAGGGGCACCTGCTTGGTAATTTTCAGAGAAGCAGGGGAAGCAGGCATGACCCTCACCTTTGACTGGCCGCTCAGGCATGTTATACAAATGAGCCAAGATGTAGTTTCCTCCCCCTAGAAGCAGGAACCAACGGCTAGAGGTAAGATGGCAGGAAACGGAGTCACTGTGCACAGGAAGTTGTCTGCTTGCACTTATGAGCCAATGCTAAGGAAAGGGTCCTCTAAGTAGAAGTATCTGTCCCCAAGGTCAAGAAGTCACAAAGTTGAGGGGCCCTGAGGAGACTGGGGAGTGGGAAAGGGGTCTGATCTGTCACTCAGGCCTTTTCTGCTTTCCCTAGAATCCTAGACAGTGATGTGAAAATGAAATTATAATGCTCTGCCTCATGCCCACAAAATGTTACCAGCAGAACATCTGCATTACATTGTTAAATAAGAGCTGGCTTTTGAAAACACCAATGAGGGTACCTTTTTTAAATTAAATATCTGTATTTACATATGTTTTAAATTGTGGGATAAAGAAACAAGTGTTAGCCAGGTGCTGGAGGCTGTAATCCTAGCTACTCAGGAGGCTGAGATCTGAGGATCATGGTTCAAAGCCAGCCCAGGCAGGAAAGTCCGTGAGACTCTTATCTCCAATGAGCCACCAGAAAACTGGAAGTGGTGCTATGACTCAAACAGTAGAGCGAGTGCAGGGACAGCACCCAGGCCCAGAGTTCAAGCCCCACAACTGACAACAAAAACAAAAACCAAGTGATAATAGCCTAGTGCTAGTGGCTTATTCTAGTAGCCAATCAGGAGGCTGAGACCTAGAGGATCTTAATTTGAGGCCAGGCCAGACAGAAAAGTCCATGAGACTCCATTTTCAAAATAACCAGAGAAGAGCTTGACAAGAAGTGTGGCTCGAGATCCCGAGAACAAGCTGAGAACAAGCAAGCTGAGAAAGTGTGAGGCCCTGACTTCAGATCTTAATAGTGGGCAATGAATAAAAGAAAAAGGAAAGCGTACCAGCCCTTAAAGTTCTGAACCAAGAAGAGACGCTTGTGCCCACTGTGACAGGCTAAGTGATGGTGGCGGGCTGGTCTTTGTGGAAATGGGAGAGAGCTGGGACCTGGAGTCTTCTCATCCCTTATCCCTGGGCCAGCATCCCAGTGCCTCCTCACAGCTCACTGGGCAGAGGAACCGGGAGGAGGAGGGAGGAAGCCAGGCCCTGGCACCCAGGCTCCACACTGCTTTTCCCCAGGAGGCCTCTGCAACCTGTGCTCAGACAGGACCAACAAGGAATACATCCTGCAGGCAGGGGGCGTCCCACTCATCATCAACTGCCTGTCCAGCCCCAACGAGGAGACGGTGCTGTCCGCTGTGACCACGCTCATGTACCTGAGCTCACCACGCCCTGGCTCTCACCCCGAGCTCACCTCCATGCCAGTCATCCAGTGCATGCTGCGCTTCTCTCTCTCGGCCAGCACAAGGCTCCAGAACCTGGCCCAGATCTTCCTGCAGGACTTCTGTTCCCCAGGCCAGGTGGCTGAAGCCCAAAGCTGGCAGGCGCACTCTGCTCTGGGTATCCCACTGCCAAGGAATGAGACCCCCCAGCAACCCTGATCCAGGGAGACCCCCGCGGCTCTAGCATCCCTGCTACCAGAGACCACCCTCTTGAAGGGCTCAGGGGCAGACAGCTGAGGAAGTCCCTTGCTGCAGCAGCAGTACCGTCTTCAGGGTGAAGTTTTTACATACATGGAGAAGGGACCAAAAGCTAGTGCCGCTCATGGGGGGGGCTGGCACTCAACACACTGACCTACCTCTGGTGCCCCCACTGCCAGGCTCGCACCCCCGTAGGATGTGCAGGCTCCAGGCATGCAGGGTGGACTGTGAGCAGTGGTTGGGACCATGGCATTAGAGGAAAGCTAGGGAGATGCCACGCCCCTCCAGGGCTGTGCAAGACCATACCACTACTCATCTCCAAGCTGGGCATTTGAGCATGGCAGACACTGACCCAGGTAACTACAGCTCAGGAGTAGCTGTCTACACAACCCTCCAACCTGCTGTGTATCCTGTGAGGAATACAAAGATGGAGATGTGCTCCCTGCCCTTGTTGATGCAGCCCAATGACTGCTAATATGACCAGCAGGCAGCAAAGCTTGGCATGGTGACACACAACTGTAATCCCAGAAAGGCTCATAAGAGGCAACAAGATCATAGGTTCAAGGCTAGCCCAGACTACAAAATCCAAACTATTTTAAATAAAGATTGCCAGAAGCTGAGCACTGTGTAATCCTATCTACTCAGAAGGCTGAGATCTGAAGATCATGTTCAAAGCCAGCCTGGGTAGAAATGTGAGACGCTTACCTCCAATTAACCACCAAAAAGCCAGAAGTGGAGCTGAGGCTCAAGTGGTAGAGCCATACCCTTGAGCAAAAAAAGGCTAAGGAACAGCACCAAGGCCCTGATTTCATGCCCCGGTACTGGCATCAAATAAAGACCCTTGGAAGCTGGCCCTTTTCTGCTGTCATGGTTGATGAGGGGAGGCCAACCCCTGGAAGGGCCCTCTGGAACTTGGGGGTTGCAAGTTGGGGTGATGCTCCAGACACAAGGACCACACATCTGGTGTATATGTCCAGTGTGTGGGGCCGAGACAAGGTCACCTGCTCAGCTCCACCCTGGGCTCCTATGGCTTCCCTTTACCGAATAAACAGCCAGAGGTTATGGTTTTTTGGTTTTGTAATTAAAAGCGTCCTGATTTCTCTACTGTATTTCCATGCCAGGCATGATTGTTCATTCAGCCTGCCATCTTGGAAGCTGCTTCATGATAGGGCTTGTGCAAGCAGACACTCTGGTGTCTATTCCCCAGCCAGGTCCTGCTCAGTCCTGCTGAACAGGTGCGCGCTTGCTGTCTATGATTCCCCTCCAGTTGTCACTCCAGGAGTGCAGCCGCCTCCTGGAGGGGGGCAGGGCCAGGTGCTGGTTGTGGCAGCAGGTGAACAAGATGTGCTCCCAGCTCGGGGTCTCCTCTAAACCTGGGACAGAAAAGGCAGCAGGCATGTAATCTGTAATCTTGGTTATTTTTACTCCCTCTCTCTAAGCCGGGCAGGCCAGATGCCTGGAGGTTGCCCGGGAAAAAGGGACCAACCTTGAATGTTGTCCTTGTCATCGATGAGCAGGTCCCCCCTGACCACCGTCTTGTCCCTCGTCAGGATAATGCGCTGCACAAACTCGGGCCCCAAGTTCTGCTCCACCCAGTGGTACTGTGGAGGAGACAGGTTTGCCAGTGGGGTCTGAGGGATCCTAAATCAGGGGCCGTCAGTGGTGGGTGTGGACGTCACTGCTCCCCTTTCCCCCAGCCCCTGCTTTGTGGCTGTGATCACGGTTACACCCGGGTTTGGGAAGCCTCGGCTTGCGCAGGCGCCGCACCTTCTCGCCCACACAGTGGTCATACTTGAGCAGGGGGCTGGTGCAGATGAAGACCTCGGTGCTGCGGGGGAGGAAGGGGAGCGGTCAGCCCGGGCGGAGCCTCCCCCGGCCCCCCCCCGCCCCTGGGTGCGCCCTGCTCACCCGGGCATGCGGTTCATCTCCCGCAGGGCCTCCACGGCTCCGGGGATGGGCTCCAAGTCCAGGAAGAAGCCTGGCGCTTCGTACACACTGGCCACCTTGTCCTACGAGACACAAGCCCGGGGCTCGGGCGCCCGCCGGCGGAGGGGCGGGGGGCCCCGACCTCTCTGGACCTGGGGTGAACTGTGGACTCGGAGGTGGCGTCCCCGGAACGCAGCCCGGACCGCCCCCCCCCCCCGACCCCCGCCGCCTCCTACCGCCAGGTCCGGCCGCAGGGCTCGGTACTGCTCGCGGGCCAGGAAGCCGCGGCGCTGCGCCAGCGGCACGTGCGGCTCTCCGGGAAAGCGGCGCCGGAAGCCCCGCAGGAGGCCGGCCTCGAAGTCGGCCAGCACGCCGTCCATGTCCACCAACACGCGCACGGGCCGCGCCGCCATCGTCGCCGGGGACCCCGGCAGCACGCACGGGCGGAAGCGGGCACCGCGGCGCCAGGGCCGAGCTCGGCGCGCCCAGACGGCCGCTTCCGGGACCGAGAGCGGTGGGCGGGGCCTGGCCGGTGATTTGCATAGAGCTCGACTTGGGTAATTTGCATAGGGCTCCGGACGCTCGGACCCGGGACCCGGCGGCTCGTGGGCGGGAGGAAGGGCGGGAGGGCGGGCGGACTTCCTGGGGCGGGGGCTTGCGGCGCTCGCTCTTCTGGTATTCTGCTTTCTACCTCAAAGTGTGACCTTCACTAGGTGTCACCTTAGGCGATCTGAACGACCGGGAGCAGCGTCTGAGGAGTCGCCCGTGGGGCGCCCGCTCCCGGCCGGGGCCCGGGACCAGCGCTGTCCGCAGACGGCACCAGCCCAGGCCCAAGTCTGGGGGCTGCGGATTGACCCGAGTGAGTGAATGGACTCAGCTGGGTTTAGGCTCCCGACGGCGACGTAGGGCCAACGCAAGAACCAGTTAGCTTGAGGCAGGGGTTTCTTCTTCAAACCCGGAGCCAGATTTCCACCTGGCTCCGGTAACCAGCGCTCGGCGCGTCCCCCGCGCACCGCATCCCGAGCGCGTCCGGTAACCAGCGCTCGGCCCGCCCTCCCCGCGCACCGCATCCCTGCTCCGTCAGAGCTTTGCATTCCCCGTGGAAAGCGATGAGCTTCGCTAACTTTTGTGGAATCCTCTGTAAATCTCACACCCACATCTATTTACCTCACAAACTACACAGATCGGAGTAGGAGCCTCTCTTGCTGCTCCAGCTCAGCTGAGGGCCCTCTGTGTCCAAACCACGGCGGCAGGAGCAGCGGAAGGGGCAGCCTGTGGCTCAAGCGTCAGACTGCCGGAGAGCAGAGAGGGGAGCAGACAGGAGAGCAGGCAGGCCAGAGGGGAGCAGGCAGGCCAGAGGGGAGCAGGCAAACTGAGCACGCTGGAAGCCCTCGCCCTCGGTTCAAAGAGACGTGAGGGAGGAGGGCACTGATCATTCTAGGGTGAGTCAGTTTAGAATGTGGAGGAGGCAGCTCTGGCAGAGCCTTAGGTCCCTGGGCTTTGTCCTGATGCCGCACAAACTTCGCTAAGAGGTCTGGCTGCCAAGAATGTTTCTGCTGCCCCTTTAGGGGACCTTTTTTTTTTTTTTTGCCAGTCCTAGGCACTGTCCCTGAGCTTCTTGTGCTCAAGGCCAGCACTCTGCCGCTTGAGCCACAGCACCACTTCTGGCATTTTGGTGGTTAATTGAAGATGAAAGTCTCATGGACTTTCCTGCCTGGGCCAGCTTTGAACTGTGATCCTCAGATCTCAGCCTCCTAAGATGACGAGTGTGAGTGTGAGCCACCAGCACCAACCTGGATAACTTTTAATATCCATTATAATTTACAATTTATATTTAATATTATCCATTTTAAGATCATGTGATTTCACATTCTAGACCTGAAATTTTCTTGAACACGGTCTTGCAAACATTTCATTTCCTAAAACCTTCTTTGACAATATCAGACCTCAATTCGGAGTAGGCACTTACCTTCAGAGAGTAAAGCCAACGTATCAAGCTATGACACAAACCAGGATATTTCCAGGAACTCCACCCTTATTCACTCATAGGCTAAGGGTGCAGGTTCCCTCCCTTTGAGATTCATAATGGAAATCATCGTAAGCCAGTAAAACCAGTGTTGCTATTTATAAAGCTGACCTGCTTCAGAAATATTGGAACAATCATGATATAGCTGTTGATTCAACCTTTTGCAAGATGCTTTATTACCATAATAAAGGGAGAAAAAACCTAACATTCAACCATCTACACAGGGCACCAGTGGCTCATGCCTGTAATCCTAGCTACTTAGGAGGCTGAGATCTCAGGATCACAGTTCAAGTCCCCCTGGATGGGGAGAAAGTCCATGAGACTCTTATCTCCAATAAACCACCAGAAAACTGGAAGTGGTGTCGTGGTTCAAGTGGTAGAGTGCCAGCCTTGAGCTGAAGAGCTGAGAGACAGCGCCCAGGCCCAGAGTTCAAGCCCCACAACCGACAAAATAAAAGGGGAGGGGAGGGAGGGAGAGGGGAAAGGAACTCAAATGGTAGAGCACCTGCCTATGGAGTGCAAGATTATAAGTTCAAACTTCTTGTTACAGAACTAAGGGAGGGAGGGAGGAAGAAGGAAGGAAGGAAGGAAGGAAGGAAGGAAGGAAGGAAGGAAGGAAGGAAGGGAGGGAGGGAGGGAGGGAGGGCTGGGGATGTGGTTTAGTGGTAGAGGGCTTGTCTCACATGCATGAAGCCCTGGTTTCCATTCCTCAGTACCACATAAACAGAAAAAGCCAGAAGTGGCGCTGTGGCTCAAGTGGTAGTGCCAGCCTTGAGCAAAAGAAGCTCAGGGACAGTGCCTAGGCCCAAGTTCAAGGTCCAGGTCTGGCAAAAAAAAAAGATAAAAAAAGGAAGAAAGGAAAAAGAAAAATGAAGAAAGGAAGAAATGAAAGAAGGAACTAAGAAGAAAGGGGCCTAATTTGGATATTCAAATGAATTGTAGCTTACATGGCAGATCAGCGAGTACAAAGCTAAGTACCAGTCTTGCCAAAGCTGTAGAACTGCAGCTATAGAAACCAAAAGCTCTTCTCCTGTCTTCTGGATGCTTCTTTGAAGCCTTCTCCTCTGATCACAGGCCATAGAAAAGAGCTTCACTAGAATGGAGGCTCAAAGCTTTATTCACCATGGGTGCTGGGGATGGAAACCAGGCCTCCCTGGGGACCCACTGCCTCCAGGCCCTGCCACAGCCACTTTGACATGCTTTGACATGTGCAAAGGGATGGTAGGCAGTAGAAATGTCTCCGGTATTTTTTGTTGTTGTTGGTCGTGGGGCCTGAACTCTGGGCCTGGGCGCTGTCCCTCAGCTCGTCAGCTCAAGGCTAGTGCTCTACCACTTGAGCCACAGCACCACTTCTAATTTTCTGGTGTTTTATTGGAAATAGAAGTCTCATGGACTTTTCTGCCCAAGGTGGCTTTGAACCTTGATCCTCAGATCTCAGTTTCTTGAGTAGCTAGGATTATAGGCATGAGCCACTGGTACCCAGCTATGTATTTTTTTGGAGAACACCCTTCCTTCCTCTGCATCTTCACCAAATCACCAAGTGCCTCACCAAACCAGCTTGCAGGATTGTGAGGAGGCAGCAGACCCGGTGTCAGAAAGAAGACACAGACACAGCGGTTGCAAACGTGGATATTGTTTACTTGAAGCAACAGTCCAGGATTGAGCAGTACAACACATTTAAGGATGAGACTTCCTCTCATGGTCGAGCACCAGCATCATGCACACAGCGTCAAGCTACTTAATAAGAACACACACAGCCCCGGCCCCGCCCCTGCATGGGGACCTCCACCTCTCCAGCATCACTACCTCAACCACTGGGCCTTTCCAGGCAGCGTTGGCCCCACACCAGAAGCTGACCTGGGCATCACAGCAGCAGAAGCGCCCACTGGCCAGCCAGTCATCTTGGCATGCGGCAGCAAGGTGACAGGGGTGGGCCTCTGTTGGTCCACAGGGAACCAGAAGATGTGTTTAGCAAAGGACAACACGGAGGAGAAGCTCTGTGTAAAGACAGCCTGGTGTGGTAGAGCTGCCAGGTGCTGCCTGTAGTCTGTCCCATCATGGTAAAGCGAACACAGAGCATTAAAAAAAAAAAAAAAAAAAAAGGACAAAATCCAGTACAAAAGAGCCTCTAGCAAACACATCAGGAACCCGATCATTTGTTCTTAAAAACACAGTACTAAGTGCCACAAAGCTTTCCCTCCAATCTACTACTAGAAAACACCCATGCCCCGGCCCAGACCCAAAGGAGTCAGAGAAATAGAAACTTGTTCTTCAAAAAAAAAAGAGAGAGAGAGAGAGAGAGAGAGAGAGAGAAAGAAAGGGGGAGGAAAAAAAAGACAGCAGTACATAAAGTGCTTCTTTTTTAATGAAACAAATCCAAAAGATGTACAGTCAGGCTCAAGTTGTGCAGTTCACGAGCACGTAGAAACAGACAAATAAAACGACAGAGTTCAGGACAGCTGGAGTTAACCCAGGACCAGGCTGGACTTGCCCCCGGGAGGATTTCTCCTGGATGGCACGGGGGCCGGGGCCACAGGACTGGGCACAGGGGCAGCGGGCACCGGCTTCTCTTCGCTTTGCCCCAGGTTGCCCTGGAAGTCTGTGTCCACATTTTCTAGAAAAACAGAGAATGAAAATGAGCCTAATAACCATTTCTAGTTTAGGTGAAGAATCCCAAGATCTTTCTCCTCATTGGATGGAGGATGGTTTGAAATGTATTGAAAAATTAAGCCGGGTGTTGGTGGCTCACGCCTGTCATCCTAGCTACTCAGGAGGCTGAGATCTGAGGATAAAGGTTCAAAGCCAGCCCGGGCAGGGAAAGTCTGTGACTCTTTTTTTTTGGGGGGGGGTCTGGTCGTGGGGCCTGAACTCTGGGCCTGGGCGCAGTCCCTGAGCTCTTCAGCTCAAGGCTAGCACTCTACTGCTTGAGCCACAGCACCACTTCTGGCTTTTTTCTTTTTGCTTATGTGGTGCTGAGGAATGAACCCAGGGCCTCAGGCATGCAAGGCAAGCACTCTACCACTGAGCCACCTTCCCAGCCCCAAGTCTGTGACTTTTATCTCCAATAAACCAGACTCTTATCTCAGAAAACCAGAAGTGGTGCTGTGGCTCAAGTGGTAGAGCACTAGCCTTGAGCTGAAGAGCTCAGGGACAGCGTGCAGGCCCCACGACCGACAAAAAAAATAGAGGAAAAAAAAAAATTAAAAAACCACGTTCAGACCACTCAGAGCTTTGCACTGTTTTTGCCACATGCTTTTCATATGATCTTTTTAAAATTATACAAGCATATATGAGGAATAGAGGGGTTTTGTGGTTTGTTTTTAACAATACTTTTTTTTTTTTTTTTTGTCGGTCGTGGGGCTTGAACTCTGGGCCTGGGCGCTGTCCCTCAGCTCTTCAGCTCAAAGTGAGCGCCCTACCACTTGAGCTACAGCGCCACTTCTGGTTTTCTGGTGGTTTATTGGAGATAGAAGTCTCACGGTCTCTCCTGCCTGGGCTGGCTTTGAACTGCGATCCTCAGATCTCAGCCTCCTGAGTAGCTAGGATTACAGGCGTGAGCCGCCAGCACCCGTTGTGGTTTGTTTTTGATCCTGGGACTTAATTGAACTCAGACCTCAGCACCTGGTGCTGTCCTTGAGCTTCTTTTGCTCAAAGCTAATGCCTGTCACTTGAGCCCCAACTCTAATTCCAGCTTTTTTAAGGTTTAAATACAGGAACTGAAAAACAAACATTTAGATCCTCCCTCTCTCCCTCTCTACTTCTGTCTCCCAAGTAGAAGTGATTCCAGGCGTGCATCATCACATCTGACCTTATGTACTTCAAATGTCTGCGTCCACCCTAACAATTCCGAAGCATGGGGCCTCAAAGGAAAATATTCGGACCAAAATATATAGACAGACAGAAATTTCATTTTAAGCTATTTATTGCAGTGCTGAGGATCAAACCGAGGGTCTTTGAGCATCAAAATAAACATTTTATCTACTCCTAACTTTTCTTTGGCACTGTAAGATAAGTGAACAAAGACAGCTTTGTCTTGAATACAAAAAAATGATTCATTGTAAGCATCAAAGAATTGGGACAAGAAGAAATGTAGTGGACAATCTAACTTTCTGAAGGAGGGAAAGGCTTCTACCTAACCTCCCTGGATTTCTTTTTTTTTTTTTTTTTGGTTGGTCTCGGGCTTGAACTCAGGGCCTGGGCTCTATCCTTGAGTTCCTTTTCCTCAAGGCTAGCATGCCTTTGAGCCGCATCTCCACTTCCAGTTCCTCCAGCTAACCACCAATTTCCTTCCCATGGCTGACTTTCAACCAGTCTTCAAATCTCAGCCTCCTGAGTAGCTAGAATTACAAAACGCCACCAGCACCCAGCTCTTTGTACTTTGTTGTACTGGGGCTTGAACCCAGGGTCTTACAAGTGCTAGGAAATCTTTTAACCATTGACTATATTCCCAACCTCTCATTATAGCTATTCCTATGTTTAATTATCTAAAAGGTCAAGAATTTCCCTTAAGCCAGGCGCTGGTGGCTCACGCCTGTAATCCTAGCTACTCAGGAGGCGGACATCTGAGGATAAAGGTTCAAAGCCAGCCTGGGCAGGAAAGACCGTGAGACTCCTATCTCCAATAAACCACTAGAAAACCAGAAGTGGCGCTGTAGCTCAAGTGGTAGAGCGCTCATCTTGAGCTGCAGAGCTGAGGGACAGCGCCCAGGCTCAGAGTTCAAACCCCATGACCGACCCAAAAAAAAAAAAAAAGCATTTCCCTTATATCTAAACAAACCTGACCTTACTGAAGTAATGGTGCAGCAGGGTCACCAGCTGCATCATGGGAACTTTATGGCAAATGAGCTCAAGTTGCACCAGTCAGGGTCATAATGAACAGATGATAAAATTGATCAGAAAAAAAAAAAGAGGCAGGGGCTCTGTACAGTGGTGCATGCCTGTCACCCCAGTGCTGGCTGGGCTGAAGGCCAACATTCCAGTGGCCAAAGTTCTGCCTGGCCGTCCCCATCTCCAGGTTGCTGTGGCCAGGCAGGTGGTTAGTCCCTAAGTTAACCCGGTCACCCACTCTTCTAGCATGCTCCCTCCCTATAAGTACCCCTCCCTAACAATGGCAGCTGCTGCTCTCTGTCCTGATGGAGTCAGCCTGCCAGTCTTTCCACATTAGACTCCCCTCGCAGACATGCGTGCTGTGCTTTATTCGGCCAAGACAGCTAACACCCGACACACTTAGGAGGCTGAGGCAAGAGGTTCTTGAGTTTGAGGCCAGCCTGGCTACACTTGGTGGAAAAATGCTTGCCTCGTGCAACACTCAGCTTCATCATCCCCACCATAACCACCATGCCAGACAGCTGGCTCACACTGTCCTAGCCAGCACAAGCAAAGCTAGTGAATGACCCCATTCCAACAAATAAACTGGGCATGGTGGCATATACCCATAACCCAACTCCAAGGAAGCCTAGGTAGGAAGATTGAGATCTGAGGATTGATTGGGCAAAAACTGGAGATCTTATCTCAAACCAAAGCAGGGGAAAAAAAAAAGGCATACAACCCAGTGTGCTGTTTCCTTGAAGAAGAGGGGCAGGGAAGAGCATAATTACTCAGTAGATCTGATGACATGTTGTTTCTTTCTTAGTCTCACAGGCTGGGCTACTTTGAACCACAATCCTCAGATCTCAGCCTCCTGAGTAGCTAGGATTATAGGTATGAGCTACCAGCACCCTGCTTCTTCTTCTTTTTTTTTTTCTTTGGCCAGTCCTGGGCTTGAACTCAGGGCCTGGGCACTGTCCCTGAGCTTCTTTTGCTAACGGCTGGCACTCTACCACTTGCGCCACAGAGCCACTTCCAGCTTTTTCTGTGTATGTGGTACTGAGAATCCAACCCAGGGCTTCATGCATGCTAGGCAAGCACTCTACCACTGAGCCACCTTCCCAGCCCTCCACAAATCTTTAATTATATCCATTAGTTCAAATCAGGTCAGCGGATTCTGGGGCTGGGGGTGCAGCTCACTCTAGAAGACTTGCCTAAATGACCCAGGCTCACAGGTCTGGATCCTCAGTACCACAAAGAAAACAAAGGATTATCTGACCACTAAGTCCAGTGTAATTGAGGAAGATGAAAAGTAGTGAAACTAAAGCCTAGACTTACAAATGCCACTAACCAGACCCACACAGTAACATATATCTTGAGTCCAATGTAAGCGTGACCTATCCTGCAAGGAGCCCAGACAATGTGCCCCGAGGCCCAGCAGCTCCTGCCTCCTGCCACCTTCAGGAGCACCATTCAAGAGGGCGAAGTGGGGGCTGGGAAGGTGGCTCAGTGGTAGAGTGCTTGCCTCACATGCATGAGGCCTTGGCTTTGATTCCTCAGCACCACATAAGCAGAAAAAGCCGGGAGTGGCGCTGTGGCTCAAGTGGTAGAGTGCTAGCTTTGAGCTGAAGAGCTGAGAGACAGCGCCCAGGCCCAGAGTTCAAGCTCCACCACCGACCCCAAAAAAAAAAGAGGACAAAGAGGAATTTAGTTCACACAGACTGGCTCACAAAAACCAACCATAGGGATGGGGCAAGAAAGATGTGCTATTCACACACTTGGGAATCTCACAGTAAGCCCTCATATTGCACAGTCAACATGTGCTAACAAAAAAGGCAATGGAAGGAAAAGCCAGAAAGAAGCAGTATCTTCCTCAGGGCCATAGGCCCAGTGACTGCTACCTTCACCAGGAGACCTGACTGGTGGCTACAGCCCCACACCTGTAAACTCACACTTACACTCATCAGTAATTCCCTAGCACTTGTTAGAAGAGGTGCCAGCAAATACTTCAAAGGCTGAAAATAATTAAGTGGATGATTGCAGCTCATTTCCATCTGTAATTGGTAATGTGGATGGCTAACTGGAAACTTAAAAAACAACCCAGTGGGTAACGAAGGTCTGGCTGAATAAGCATCTCAGTATCAAATCAAATAAACCAATTTCATAAAATGAATGCTGTGAGTAGAGCTTGAGATACCAGAGCCTATTAAAAAAAAAAGCTCTCAGCTGGCGCCAGTGGCCCAGGCCTGTAATCCTAGCTGAGATCTGAGGATCGTAGTTCAAAGCCAGCCCAGGCAGGAAAGTCCATGAGACTCTTATCTCCAATAAACCACTAGAAAACCGGAAGTGGCGCTGTGGCTCAAGCGGTAGAGCGCTCGCTTTGAGCTGAAGAGCTGAGGAACAACGCCCCAAGCCCAGAGTTCAAACCCCATGGGTGCTGGTGGCTCACGCCTGTAATCCTAGCTATTCAGGAGGCTGAGATCAGAGGATCCCAGTTTGAAGCCAGCCCAGACAAGTGTCTGTGAGACTCTTATCTCCAACAAATTACTAAAAAAGAAAAAAAAAAAAAAACCGATCCAGGCTTCAGTGACTCACATCTATAATCCTAGCTACTCAGGAGGCTGAGATCTGAGGATCGCAGTTCAAAGCCAGTCTGGACAGGAAATTTCATAAGGCTCTTATCACCAATTAACCACCAGAAAACCAAAGTGGCACTGTGGCTCAAGTGGTAATTGTGTTAGCCTTGAGCTGATGAGCTCAGGGACAACACCCAAGCAGAGTTGAAGACCCAGGACTAACAAAAAAAAAAAAAAAAAGAAAGAAAGAAAAGCTGAAAGTGGAGCTCATGTGGTAGAGTGAAAGTCTTGAACAAAAGCTTAGAAACAGTGGGCTCTGAGTTCAAGTTCTAGGACCTGCACAAAAATAAATAAAAGCTCTCATAAAATAGCACAAGGGGCTGGGAATGTGGCCTAGTGGTTGAGTGCTTGCTTAGCATGCACAAAATCCTGGGTTCAATTCCTCAGCACCAGATAAACAGAAAATGCCAGAACTAGTGCTGTGGCTCAAGTGGTAGAGTGCTAGCCTTGAGCAAAAAGAAGCTCAGGGACAATACTCAGGCCCTGAGTTCAAGCCCCAGGACTGGCAAAATAAAAAAAAAAATTTTTTTAATTAAAAAAAAGATTAATGCATTACATTTTTTTAAAAAAGGGTTCCCAGGGCTGGGAAGGTGGCTCAGTGTTAGAGCGCTTGCCTTGCATGCCTGAGGCCCTGGGTTCTATTCCTCAGCACCACATAAGCAAAAAGAAAAAAGCCAGAAGTGGCACTGTGGCTCAAGTGGTAGAGCGCCAGCCTTGAGCTGAAGAGCTAAGGGAGAGTGCCTAGGCCCAGAGTATAGGCCCTATGACCGGACCCCCCAAAAAAAAATTTTTTTTAAAAAAGGGTTCCCAATTGTTTATTCTAGTCCATATCTAGTATTTACCTCATTAAAAATAAAGCCAGATTTACTAATTTAATTTTCTCTCTACCCAGAATATTTTTACAGTTGGGGCACATTCAGGTCTCTTTCCCCAGTACAAATTTTTTTAGGGGTGCCAGTCTTGAACTGAGGCCTAGGCCTTGTCCCTGAACTTCTTTTGTTCAAGGCTAGCGTTCTACCACTTGAGTCATAGCTCCACTCCCAGCTTTTTGGTAATTTAGTGAAGATAAGTCTCACAGACTTCTCTACTTGGGCTGGCTTTGAACCATGATCCTCAGATTTCAGCTTGCTAAGTAGCTAGGATTACAGGTATGAGCTACCAGTACCTGGACACAATTATTTAGTTGTTTGTTTCATTAAATAGGTTTATGTTTGAACTAAAAAGCTTATTAGAAACCTGAAAAATCCCAAGACATGAGTTGAATTAAAATTCTGATCTGGTAGAGCGCTCGCCTTGAGCTGAAGAGCTGAGGGACAGCGCCCAGGCCCAGAGTTCAAGCCCCACGACCGACAAAAAAAAAAAGAAACTTAAAAAAAATAAAAAATAAAATAAAATAAAATAAAATTCTGATCTGTTCTAAAACTGACTACAAAATCAACAATTCAGTCTTCATAACTACTTCCATGGCTGGAGGCCTGGCTCAGAGGCCGAGTACCAGCCTAACAAACCGAAGTACTGCCAATTAAAGAAGAAAAAAAAAAGTACTCACCATGAACATCTCCTTCTCCCTGGAAAAGAAAAAAATAAAATAATGACTCCCTAGTTAATGTGCAACACACACACACAGAAGTCACAGCTGACAGTGGATACATTAGGTCGGAATCCAATGTTCTTGACAGGATTAACTAAAGAAGCATATTAGGAATGGCTAGATCATTACAAAACTATACTTGTAAATTAGGTACACTGTGATTTCAAAATCTGTGCAGACATTGAAATCTCTCCCTGTCATTCTAGCTACTTAGGAGGCTGAGCACTGAGGATCACAGTTCAAAGCCAGCTGGGGCAGAAAACCATTCGGAAAAAGCCAGAAGTGGCACTGTGGCTCAAGTGGTAGAGGACTTGCCTTGAGCTGAAGAGCTGAGGGAGAGTGCCAGGCCCAGAGTTCAGGCCCCATGACCGAACCCAAAAAGAAAAGAAAAAAAAAAAAAAAAAAGATTTGAAAGACTTAGCAAACAAGGGAAGCTTGGTTTAGCTTTTCAACCCCACAGCCCTCAGCCTGTCTTCCCTTATGGTGTCCTTCTGACCTTCAGATCTAAGAAGTCTCCAGAGCTTGCTTCCGAGGTGTTCCTGCTCTGTGGTCCAGATGACTCCAAATCTTCCCTGCCACCACTAGACTTGGCACCTAGAAACCGAAATATGCTTTTTTGAGAAATACAACAGGAAGCCCTAAAACTAGCATATATGTGTTCCTGTATTAAGAAACATTAGTTAATGGCTCAAAATATCCCAATCTGACTTCCTTAAATCCCCCTTGTAGACTCTCTGTATTGCCCATTTTTAAATATTCATTCATTCATTCATTCATTTATTCATTCATTTGTTCATTCAATTATCTACAGAACTGAAGGACTTCAGAGTAAAGCTAGAGATAAAAGAGACTTCTGGGCAAGTGCTGGTGACTCACGCCTGCAATCCTAGCTACTCAGGAGGCTGAGATCTGAGGATCGGGGTTCAAAGCCAGCCCGGGCAGGAAAGTGCAGCAAAATCCGTGAAACTCTTATCTCCAATAAACCACCAGAAAACCAGAACTATAGCTCAAGTGGTAGAGCGTTAGCCTTGAGCTGAAGAGCTGAGGGACAGTGCTCAGGCCCAGAGTTCAAGGCCCACGACCAACCAAAAAAAAAAAAGAGAGAGACTTCTGGGCAGGTGCTGGTGGCTCACACCTGTAATCCTAGCTATTCAGGAGGCTGAGATGTGAGGATTACAATTCAAAGCCAGCCCAGGCAGGAAAGTCCATGAGACTCTTATCTTCAACTAACCACCAGAAAACCAGAAGTGGTGTTGAAGCTCAAAGTGGTACCGTGCTAGCCTTGAGCTGAAGAGCTCAGCAACAGAACCCAGAACTTGAGTTCAAGCCCCACAACTAAGGGGGGGGGGGGGGAGAAAGGGGGGAGGGAAGGAGGAGGAAAAGAGGGAGAGGAGAGGGAGGGAGGGAGGAAGAGAGGGAGAGAGAGAGAGAGAGAGAGAGAGAGAGAGGAAGGGAGGAAGGGAGGGGTCTGGGAAGGTGGCTTAGTGGTAGAGCGCTTGCCTTGCATGCATGAGGCCCTGGGTTCGATTCCTCAGTACCACATAAGCAGGAAAAAAAAGCCAGAAGTGGTGCTGTGGCTCAAGTGGTAGAGTGCTAACCTTGAGCTGAAGAGCTGAGGGACAGTGCCCAGGCCCTGAGTTCAGGCCCCAAGACCGTACCCAAAAAAAAAAAAGAAAAGAGAGGAAAGGAGAAAGAGAGAGACTTAGTAAATCAGGCCAGGTTAACTCAAGTAGCTCTCAGACTGGTCTTGAACTCCTACTCTTCCAGGCTCAGACTCCTGAGGCTGACTCTGCAAGGGCGCTACACTGCATCTGGCTAGACTGTGCCACCTGTTCACTCCTATTAAGCTAGGCTTTGTTGGCCAGCACAAAACCAGCAGTCACAGCTAAAAGCAGTACCTGTCGGCTTGGCCCAGGAGGGAGGGTTTTCTTCAGGTGTCCCAAAGATGTTAGAGGCCATTTTGTTCTTCCTCACCGGCTGTTCCGTTGGTTCATCGAAGCCTAAGGAGAAATTGGATCCACCGCCCGGAGGCCGCAAAACCCTACAAGTAATGGCGAAAAGTTCATTCCAGATCCTACTGAAACATTTCTGGTCCTAAGTATTTCCTAACACCCTTCATTTCCCTCACCCATTGACCCCTGCCCCCCCCTCCCCCAAAGAGCTGCTAATGAGAAAAAAAGAATTGACTCAGCTCAGCACAAGTTCAATGCTGCTATTAAAACACTACATACTGCTTTATAGCTTTTCCCACTTATTCACTGCTTTACCAATTTTCAGTTTACAGTTAGAACTGTCAAAGTGTCATCCCAGAGCTCAGCCTGCTTGGTGTCCCATCTTTCAGAAAGGGGGAGAGTAAGGAACCTCGCCCTTGGGAAGTTCGGAAGCAGATGCTGTGATTGATCTAGTCCTAGGAAAAGCATTTCTAGCGGGGAGCTGGTGGTTCTACATCTGTAGAACAAGATACGGGGAGGCTGAGAAGATCATTTGAGTTCAGGAGTTAAGAGACCAGCCTGAAAAACATTTATCATGATTTTAAAAAAAAGCCCTCTGCCTCACTAGCTGTGCTATCACTGCGGGCGGGTCGCTAACTCCCTTCCCTACGGGCCATGGACACTAGACTTCCTCTGCTCCAGGTGCTCTTTGAACTCTAACTCTCATCTTCCACCACCTTTTTGTCTTGGTGCTGGCCTTGGTAAAATCCTCTAGAAGGCAGCTCACACCTGTAATCCTCGCTATGCAGAAGACTGAGATCTGGTTCAGAGCCAGCCCAGGAACTAATTTTTTTTTTTTGCGGGGGGGGGGGGGGGGAGGGTTGGTCGTGGGGCTTGAACTCTGGGCCTGGGCGCTGTCCCTGCACTCTTCAGCTCAAGATGAGCACTCTACAGCTTGAGCCACAGTGCCACTTCCGGTTTTCAAGTGGCTTATTGGAGATAAGAGTCTCATGGAGTTTACTGCCTTTATTGCCCGGGCTGGCTTTAAACCACAATCCTCAGATCTCAGCCTCCTGAGTAGCTGGAATTACAGGCGTGAGCCATCAGCACAGGGCTAGGAACTAAATTTTTTGCTAAACCCCATCAGCAAAATAACCAGCAAATAGGAGGGCTGGAGGTGTGGCTCAAGTAGTAGAGGGCCAACCCAGGTAGGCCCAGGATTCAAGAGAATCATGGTTTAAAGTGGGCCCAGGAAAACAAAGTCTGGAGACTCTTTTCTCCACTAAATTACAAAAAAAGAAAAAAAAAAAAGCCAGAAACGGAGCTGTGCCTCAAGTGGTAGAGCATTACCTTGACCAAAAGAAGTTCAAGGGGGCTGGGAAGGTGGCTCAGTGGTAGAGCGCTTGCCTTGCATGCCTGAGGCCCTGGGTTCGATTCCTCAGCACCACATAAGAAAAAAGAAAAAAGCCGGAAGTGGCGCTGTGGCTCAAGTTGTAGAATGCTAGCTAGCCTTGAGCTGAGGGACAGCGCCCAGGCCCAGAGTTCAGGCCCCACGACCAGACCGCCCCCCCCCCCAAAAAAAAAAAAGAAAAGAAAAAAAAAGAAGTTCAAGGACAGTACCTAAGGTCCTGAGTTCAAGCCCCAGTACCCACCCACCCCACCCCCCAAAAAATCCTCATTTGTCCGCCAGGGAAAAGAAAGCCTAACATGTTTGGGGTCCCAGAAGTTTGAGAGGAAAGAAGAAACATGGTCCTTTTTACTCAGATTAGGAAATAAATGCAATTGGAAAGAAGAATATTACTTGTTTGCTTATTTGAATGGAAATGATGAGGAAAAAGCCAAGTTAACTCAGCATTTTATTACATTATAAACTCCTAGGATTGCGGGTGTGAGCCCCAGCACCCAGCTAACCTCACACACACTATCTAAACAGCACTTTGTGAGTTGCTTAGCCTCTCTTATGCTGGAGTAAGGGTAATAGTATCTGTCTCCGAAGACTATTATTACAGGAGTATCATATATAATCTGGAATATGGCAATCATGTACATGAGCTGTTATTATAACCATATAAATGTCACCACAGTGTTATCTAGGTTCCCTCTTACTGAAGGGATATTAGGTGAATTTTAATGTTTTATATTTTGTAGCTTGTTTTAATCATTAAAAAAAAAAAAAAAAACCTCGTGATCTTGTGCTTCCTAAGCAGGTGCTCTACCACTGAAGCCACATCCCCAGCCCTTTCTGCTTTAGCTATTTTTTAGATATGGTCTTTTGTCAGGACCAGCCTTTTATCCTCCAACCTATGCCTAATGTGTAGCTGAGATTACAGGTGTGTACCACCATACCTAATGTGTTTGTTCAGATGAGGGTTTCACTAATATTTTGCCCAGGATGGCTTCAATGAGATCTTGCAGATCTTAGACACACCTCACCTGGCTTAGCTGTTTTGTGGTTGTGGTGGTGGTAGTGGTGGTTTTGTTTTTGGGTTTGTTTGTTTTTTTGGGCAGTCATGGGGCTTGAACTCTGGGTCTGGGCGCTGTCCCTGAGTTCTTCAGCTCAAGGCAAGCGCTCTACCACTTGAACCACAGGCCACTTCTGGTTTTCTGGTGGTCTATTGTAGATAAGAGTCTCGTGGACTTTCCTGCCAGGGCTGGCTTTGAACCACGATCCTCAGATCTCAGCTTCCTGAGTAGCTAGGATGACAGGTGTGAGCCACCAGTGCCCATCTGCACCACCACTTCTGACAATAAGACTTTTCCCACACAGCTCATTCTGGATCCCCAGACAGAAATCCTGGCTGCTCAGTTCCCTTAGGTGAACGCTGGCACCCTGGCCTTTGCCCCTCACTGGACTCATCATATTGTCCCACCCTCCTCCTCTGCTTCCTTTTGTGCCAGACTTCCCAGTTCTACAAATGCCAGGCTTGTCACACAAACTCTGCCCTCTGGCAATATGGCCTCTTTTCCAACAGATATAGCCGCTCCTAACCACCTCCCTCACCAGTCCAGTCCTGCAGCTTCCTTCTCTGCTCCGAGGCTAATCTCCACGTGGGAACTTTCCCTGGCCTGCTTCCTCCTGCCTGGAGCACTGTCCAGGCTTCCAGTGCCTTTTCAAACTGCCTCCTCCAGAAGCTCCCTGAGTGGAGTGAGGGAGGCGTGGCAGGGGTGGGATTAGAGCTCCAGGGAGTCTCCAGTCTCTGTAAAAGACCAGCCAGGAAATTCTGGCTTTGTGAATCAAGTCTTCCTGAAACATTCCCTGACTGTCCTGTGGCCCTGACAGCCACAGAAACCGCGAAGATGAGTGTGGTTCATCTTCATAGCTTTGTTTTCCTAAGTAACAAAATGGTGTTGGTGTTATTGTTTTAAACCACTTATCAGTGGAAAAATCATGCAGAGTTCCGGTCCTTCAAACACAAGGAGGCTTGGTGGGGCGTGCAGTGGTTAGATAGAGTGCTGAGCTTAGCTCTGGCTAGTTCAAGAGCCTAGTGTCGATTGTGTGCATGTTTGGACATGTCTCAATGAAACCCTCTGGCACAATCAATGTAGGCTAACCAAAGAAAACATAAAAAGTTGAAATAAAAAGTTTCTTACACACACACACACACACACACACACACACACACACACACACACACACACACACACACACACACACACACACACACACACACACACGAAGAGCCTAGGGTTGGAGCAGAGGGAGCCCCAAGCAACTCTAAATAATGCCTGGTATGAATCCTCTGTGGTGCGCAGGCTGATGATAGCAAGGGCTGCAAGGGCTTGGGGGGGTGGGGGGGAGTGGTCACAGATGAAGCCAGAATTTCTCTTTAAACCACACACTGTGCTCTGATTAAGCTAGCCCCTCTATACAATACTAATGTCTGCCTTTAGTAAAATGCACTATTCACTTCATGCTAAAGAAAAATTTCACTCAGGTGGGCGTGGTGGTGCACAACTGTAATCTAAGCACTTGCACTCAGGACACTAAGGCAGGAAAAGTGGGAGTTCAAGGCCGGCCTGGGATATAGCAAGCAAGACACTGCCTCAAATCCACAGAAATCACAATCCATCCCGAGACTCCATTGCATTCCTTTATTAAAGGTGAAATGTTTAAAGTCTCAGATATTCAATATCCACTTAAATTCATCACATACGTGTGTTCAGGCAAGTATTTTATAAAGGTGATAATGTTATATTAACATAAAGATTCTTAACAAGTCTTCTCTTAGGGTAAAATCTGAAAGGAGTATTTTTTTTTTTAGCATTTATAGCATTTATCAACAAATCAGTATCAACTTGCTTCACTCGGGATTTAGAGTGATTTTATTTGCTAATTAATCATAATTGAAAAACCTCATAATTTATTTTAGCCAGATGAGAGTCTTTAGAAACCCTAGTGTGCTTAGAAATATTTCTGGCAAGGGGTGGGGGTGGGGGAAGGAATGGGGAGCAAGAATGAGGCACTGGCACCCAAACATCAGCTTAAAAACAAGTCAAAGCTCTGTCCAGTCCAACTTCCACAGGTCCGCTGGGCTCCTCCAGCAACAGCAGGTAATACTAACGCGGATGACGTCAGTGTTGTGGAGCCCATTTGAAATAGCAAGATCCCCAAACAAAGGATTTGATCCTAAGACAAAGTACTCCAGTTTTATTTTTTAATATTTCTTTCCAAACCACAAACACAGTAACTACATCAGGACTACCTAGTGAAGACTTACCAAAAATGTGGTATTATACATAACATTGTTTAAAAAAAAAAAAGACTTGTCTTCTCCCTTTAAGCCCTAGAGTTTCCACATGATCGTTGCAGATCACTGCCACCATACTAAATTTGTAATGAGGTTACAGAGGCAGAAGAGTGTTACGGGAAAACAGAAGTTTAGGAGAATTAGGGGGGATCACAAAAGAAAGGAGGAAAGTAAATGCAACCACAATGCTACCAATACCTAGACAATACTGGACAGAGACTGATGACAAAGATGAGTTAAAATATTAATTTTGCAGAAATGAAAATGTCTCACGTTTCAAATGTGTGTGTGTGGGGGGGGGGGGGAAGCAGAAGGATTCATTTGACCCAGGTATTGAAATTCTTTACAGAGCATTAAACTCAACTCAACCTCAAAGGATGAAACCCCAGATGTCACATTATCATTCTAACAACTGAAGTTTGACCAGCAGAAAGTTGACCTCTTCACACAAAATGGAAAAGCAAGGCTCAGTTTGTCCCAGTGTACTGATAAAATTATCTCATTGGAAGGATGACCACAAAAGAGGGAGTGACCAGTGTTCTCCTGGGTCTGTTCCACTGAAGTTCTCCATTCTCCTTGTAATCTACAATTTCGGTGTCTTCAATCTTATCCTCTTCCCTACGTTGTAAAACTGAAAGGAGTGGAGGTGCAAGGGACGGTCCCTTCGTGCTTCCTCCTGAGACTCCTCTGACAAGGCTGCTTTTTGTTTCCAAGTTCTCTAACCCCTGTGAGATATTGCTATTTCACGTCTGTCTTCTTAGCCCCACAAAATGGCTCCCTTTGTGCTAACCCCAAGGTTAGCCACACAAGACTGCAGATCCTGATCAATGGACAACAGTTCCCAAAAAGTGAAATCTAAGCTTCCTTTAAGCTTTAAGGAAAGACCCCAGAGATGCCTATAGAAGATCTTAAAGAACAGGGTGCTATTAGCTGAGACAATGTGGCCACCTCCACACAACCCAAACCCTTCCACCAAGTTAAGACAGGGTTCGGTAAAGGGTTCCTGGTCCAAACTGCATGTCCAGTGCCCCTCCCCAAAATGCAGTGGGATGAGTGGCCAGAAGGTCCCCCCCCCTCTTCCCAGATGGAGATACCACGGAAGAGACAATGGATATCTTCCCCGGCCCCGCCCAAGAACAGGAAACCTCCCACTGCAAGGGAACGGGGTGGGGGGCCAGGGATGAACTCATCTGGCAAACGTCAAAGACCCAAGTCAAGGGGCTGGCATACACGGACCGGGGTCCGAAGGTCTGAGCGCAGAAACCCCGCACACTGGCTGGCTCGGTGCCCCCTGCGCTCGGAGCTGGGCGCCGGGAGGGGGCAGGAGACGGGGGTCTCTCCTTTGTTAGGAGAGGAGAGGCACTCGGGAGAGGAGAAAGACAGTGAGGTCCCGGACGGGAGTTGCGCGTCGCGATGTCCAGCCTCCCCTGACCACAGATGCACCTGTCGGGCAGGCCAGGGCGGGGGGGGGGGTGGGGGGTGGGCACCGCCGGGGCAGGAGCCAGGCCGACCGGGCAGATCCCGTCGCAGGATCAGATCGTTGAGCCCAAGCTCGGGGCCAGCACACGCCGGGAGTCCACACACGGCCAGGAGCGCGTGGCCCGGGGGTGGGACAAAGGGGCCCGGCCGCGGCGCCCCGCAGGCCCCGGGAACCAACTCCACCACCCTGGGCAGGAAGCGAGCCCTCCCGCGCGTTACACCCCAAACCTGCAGCCGCGCTGCCCGAAAACGGGGGTCCCCCCCCACACCCCGCCGGCCCGCCCCCACCCCCGGCCCCCGCTCCGTGGAAATGAATGGGAAGCCGAGGGATCGGGGCGGGGCCGGCGAAGCCAGCGAACCCGGTGGCACAAAGCCGCCCGCGGCCGCGCTCGGCCGCCCGCGCGCCCCGCACGTTACCGACAACGACCGGCACCGGCCGCCCGCCCGTCCCGCCCCGCCCCGCCCGCAGCCGCCCTCCGGCCCCGCAGCCCCGCGCGGCTCTGGGGCCGCCCGGCGCCTCCGCTCCCCGCGCCTCACCCCCGGCGCCTCACCGGGAGCTGTTCCTGCTGTTGGGATCCACACCCTTAAAGGTGGTCGTGGTGGTCATGGCGCCGAAGGAACGAGGTAGGCTGGCGCGGAAAACGAACGCTGAGAAGACAGGACCCGAGGGGCGCAGGGAAGCTCCGGACCCACAGCCAGCAGCCGCTGCAGGAGCCTCCGCCACCGCCTGCCTGCTCGCTCCGACGCCGCCTTTATTGGGCTTTTAAGCCCCGCCCCCTCCCCAACACTATTGGTCTATTCAAATAAATGATTTTGATCCTATTGGTGTCCGGCGGTGCCAAGCACCGTACGGCGTTTTGACGGGCTGCGGAGGGCACGGCTTGACCTAAGCCCGCCCCCCTTCGTGGACAGAAAGTATACGGATGTTCTCCCCTCCCCCGCCCCAAAATCTCGGATGATGATTGGTGGGTGATCGGACTGGAGGTGATTTTATCCAACCCTTAGTAGATGTCGTGCTCCCTGTCACCTGGAAAGTTACCTGGCGTGGGAAAAGTCTCGCTCAGAGGGACTTACCACTGGCACACCTAGAGCAGATTTCTCATGGTTAACGTGCGCTCACTAACCTTACCTTTTTGCTAGAATAGTAAGGGCACCCTTCCTAAGGGTTTAAAAAAATGACTGCTACTACTTTTATTGAGCACCTACTGTGTGTCCCATATGGAAACGTTTCAAAGCAGTCCCAAGACAGGAGCACTATGAGTCAGCAACAGAAAGCATGCCAAGTGATCTCTCTTTAAACGTCTGGAGATGCCTTACATTTTAATGTCACTACTTAGCTGTAATGGGTGGTGCGTGAGTTGCTCCAAATTTAGGGTCTGGTTCTAAAGCCTGTTAATGCCGGGTAAGGGGGAATGGCCTCATTCCCTGCTACCAAGCTAATCAAGCAGACCCCAGGCTTCTGCAGCTGTTTATAGCTTTTAAGTCATGACTCTTCCACCTGTCTGAGTAAATCTATCCCTGCAACAAATGCAGACACACTTGGAGGACTCAGGCATGACTGTTTGCAAAGTCATAACAGAGAAGTCTTGAGCAAAGGAGAAGCAGGTGATAGATAACCCCTTTCTCATGTCATGCATATTTCTTCAAAGCAGATGCCTTTCTTAGTTGCAGTATTTCCATAGAAGCTGAACTACATTCCTTCGGATCTCTTCCAGGCAATTGGAAGTTTGTATTCCAGGTAATTTGGAAGTTGGAGTTCACTGTTGTCCCCTTGTAGGCTTTCAGGAAAAGCCACAAGGATGGTCCTCACTTCGAGAACCCAAGCTCATTAAACCTAAATTTCCCAAACCTAAAAAATTTAAAAAGCAGATCAATCTAGTCAGTGAGAATGTGCTCCTTAGGAAGCCTGTAGTTATTGAATAGGTCACAGTAGTTGTCTGTACATTGCTAGTTTGGTCTCTGTTGGTAGAAATCTAGATTCCCAATGAATGTTGCCAGGAGCTGATGGTTCATGCTGGTAATACTTAGAAGGTTGAGATATGAGGACAGTGGTTGGAAGCCAGCCAGGACAGAAAAATCCTTGAGACTCTTATCTCCATTGAAACAGGAAAAAGCCAGAAGTGGAGGTGTGGCCCACGTGGTAGAGTACTAGCCTTGAGCAAAAGAGCTAAGCAAGATAGCTTTACTAAAATATGATTTTTAAAGGACATGGGCTGGGAAGGTGGCTCAGTGGTAGAGTGCTTGCCTTGCCTGCATTAAGGCCCTGGGTTTGATTCCTCAGCACCAAAAAAGCCAGAAAAGTGGCACTGTGGCTGTTAGCTTTGAGCTGAAGAGCTGAGGGACAGCACCCAGGCCCAGAGTTCAGGCCCCATGACCAACAAAATAAATAAAAAATTTAAAGAGTCTAGTGCTGGAGGTTCATCCCTATAATTCTAACTACTCAGGAGGCTGAGATCTGAGGATTGTGGTTAAAAGCCAGCCCAGGCAGGAAAATCTATATGACTTTTTTTTTCTGGTCCTGGGGCTTGAACTCTGGGCCTGGGTACTATCCAGGAGCAGCTTTTGCTCAATGCTAGCACTGTACCACTTGAGCCACAATGCCAGTTCGGGCTTTTCCAGGATAAACTGGAGATAAGAGTCACACAAACTTTCCTGCCTCAGTTGGCTTGGAATCCAGATCCTCAGATCTCAGCCTCCTAAACCACTATTCCCTTTTTTTTTTTTTTTTTTTTGGGGGGGGGGGGTCCGGTCTAGGGGCCTAAACTCTGGGCCTGGGTAAAATAAAAAAATAAAGTGCTGTTTTATGGTCATAAGTGCTTTGAAAACTGAGTAAGTAAATAGGTCTAAAGAAAGTACTTCATCTAACATTCATCAAAACAAGTCATTTTTATTATCAAACTTATTAGAAAGTAATCATAAGCCAGATAGAGGTGGCTCCTGACTGTAACCTTAGGTATTCAAAAAGCTGAGATCTGCTAGGGGCCAGTGCCTCACACCTGTAATACTAGCTACTCAGGAGGCTGAAATCTGAGGATTGAGGTTCAAAGCCAGCCCAGGCAGGAAAGTCCGGGCAGGAAAGTCCATGAGACTCTTATCTCCAATAAACCACTAGAAAACCAGAAGTGGTGTTGTGGTTCAAGTGGTAGAGCACTAGCCTTGAGCTGAAGAGCACGTGGATGGCACCCAGGCCCAGAGTTCAAGCCCAAGGATCGACCAAAAAAAAAAAAAAAAAAAGCTGGGATCTGAGAATCATGGTTGAAGCCAGCCTGGGCAGGAAAATCCCTGAAACACTTATCTCCAATTAACCAGCAAAAATCCAGAAATGGAGCCATGACTCAAATAGTAGAGCACCAGCACCAATGAAAAAGGTCTAGCAAGAAAAAAAAAAAAGTCTCATGGACTTTCCTGCCCTGGCTGGCTTTGAACTGTGATTCTCAGATCTCAGCCTCCTAAGTCACTAGGATTATAGGCAGGAGCCATAACATACAGATCTTTTTTTTTTTGTCTTGAACTCTGGGCCTGGGTACAGTCCCTCAGCTCTTCAGCTCAAGGCTAGCACTCTACCACTTGAGACAGCACCACTTCTGGTTTTCTGAGTGGTTTATGGGAGATAAGAGTCTGGTGAGGGTCTGGGAAGGTGACTCAGTGGTAGAGCGCTTGCATGAGGCCCTGGGTTCGATTCCTCAGCACCACATAAGCAAGAAGAAAAAAGCCAGAAGTGGCGCTGTGGCTCAAGTGGTAGAGCGCTAGCCTTGAGCTGAAGAGCTGAGGGACAGTGCCCAGGCCCACGACTGGACCCAAAAAAAAAAGTCTCATGAGCTGGGTGCCCAAGCCCAGACTTCAAGCCCCATGGCCGACAAAAAAAATAAAGTCTCATGGACTTTTCCTGCCCGGGCTGGTTTTGAACCATGATCCTTAGATCTCAACCTCCTGAATAGGATTACAAGTGTGAACTACCGGCACCCAGCATATCTTTTGTTGTGGTTGTTGTTGGTTGTAGGACTTGAACTCTGGAACTCTGGGCCTGGGCACTGTCGCTCAGCTCTTCAGCTCAAGGCTAGTGCTCTACCACTTGAGCCACAGGGCCACTTACGATTTTCTGGTGGTTTATTGGAGATGAGTCTCCATAGACTTTCCTGCTTGAGCTGGCTTTAATCTTCAGATTTTAGCCTGAGTAGCGAGGATTACAGGCGTGAGCCACCAGCACCTGGCCAGCACAGAGCTGTTTAGTTTCTTAGATGGTCTCATTGTAGAGCCTACGCAAGCCCTGAACATATGATCCTCCTACCTGGGTGGATTATAGGCTATCACTCTGCTGGGCTCACTTTTTTGTTTTTATGCAAATAAATTTCTAGGGCTGTCTCTCCAAATAGCACACTTTTCTCTTTTTTGGTAAAGATGCAGCTAAAAAAAGGATGGACAGATGGATACTATATTTGGCTTTTAAAGTGATGAACTTAGAATATATGTTAATATGGGTGGTTAAATCACAAGTAATACACTTAAGGGCTACTCAGCAAGATTGGTATTAAGAGGTAATGTTTGTAGAAATTCTTCTCATTCGAGCATGCATTAATTTAGTCACTTAACCAAGTTAAAAAGCACATAACCACCAAAGTTAAAGCGCATACATTGAGCTGGGGTTGAAGCATAGCTTAGTGCTAGAGTTGGCAAATGAAGGTTCCTGGGTTTGGTATACACCAGACACCACACACACACACACACACACACACACACACACACACACACAAACACACACACACACAATTAAATACCTCCAAAACCTAAATTGTTGATTATAAGCAGTTGCTATTGTAATTCAAAAGCAGTCAATCACTACAGCTCCCCACAGTTCAGCCTAATCTGTGTGTACTGGATCACAGTAAAAACAAAACAGTAGTTCTAGCCAGGTGCTAAAACTACTCAGGAGGTTGCGATCTGAGGATCAGTTTCAGTATATCCTGGGTAGGAAAATCTATGAGAGTCTTAACTGCAATTAACCAGCAAAAAACCAGAAGTAGAGAGGTGACTCCAGTGGTAGAGCACTAGTCTTGAGCACAGAAAATAAGTGACAGTGCCCAGGCTCTGAGTTCAAGTCCCAGCAAAACAAAACTGGCCTTTAAGGTTCATTTCAACTCGACTGTAGAATTAGGGAGAGCAAATTCCAAAAGTGGTAGAGTGCTTGCCTTGTATGCATGAGGCCCTGGGTTCGATTCCTCAGTACCACATAAGCAGAAAATAAAAAAGCCGAAAGTGGTGCTAGGGCTCAAGTGGTAGAGCACTAGCTGAAGAGCTGAGGGACAGCACTCAGGCCCAGAGTTCAGGCCCCACGACCAGACCCCCCCAAAAAAAATTAAAAAAAAAAAAAAACATGGCTTAGTTGACATTCTTTTTCTCAATTCTATGCTACGTGTGTGTGTGTGTGTGTGTGTGATGTGATGGGGCTTGAATTCTGGGCTTGGGCACTGTCCCTGAGCTGTTTGTTCAGCTCAAATCTAGCACTCTACCACTTGAGCCACAGCACCATTTCCAGTGATTTATTGGCAATTAAGAGTCTCACAGATTTTCCTGCCCAGGCTGGCTTTGAACCACAGTCCTCAGATCTCACACTCCTGAGTAGCTAGAATTACAGGCATGAGCCACTGACACCCAGCTTCTATGCTACTTTTCTTAACTAAAGGAAAAGAAGTAAAAACAAAAAAGCAACCTGCCAATCAGCATTGATCTTCTGAAGATGAATTTAGCTTCTTTTGCAAAAATAAAACTAAAAACTCAAATTAACAAAGACAGGTCCAGAAAGGTGTGGGGATGTTTTTCCTTTAGCATTCCAAATTCTTTAACTTGTAGCCCAGTTAGCTGCAAAATATGTGATTGAAACATGAATTATAAAGCAAATATATGACAATTCTTAGACTTTAAGAGCTTCCCAAAGGCCACAGAATTAACTTCCAAAATGACCCACCTCGGGTGGTCACATGTCACTACTTACAGGGAAATAACACTCCACATTCCAAACAACAGATTAAATTCCAACCTGTTTATATGCACTGTTCTAATTATGTTTCACCCAGAATAACTCTTTTCACTAGCTAACCACTAGAAAAGCCAGTCTCAGTGTGGCACGTATGTATTTGCTACATACAGAACTTAACCTTTGAGTCATTGCCTTCAGATCATCATTTAAGTACTTTGCTTTTTTTTTTGTCTGTCATGGGGCTTGAACTCTGGGCCTGGGTGCTGTCCCTGAGCTCTTCAGCTCAAGGCTAGTTTAAGCATTTTTTTTTTTTAAGTCTAAAAGTTACTTAGGCTGGAGGCCCAAGCCTGTATTCCTATCTACTCATAAGGGTGAGATCTTAGGATCATAGTTCAAAGCCAGCTAGAGCAGGAAAGTTTATGAGACTTACCTCCAATTAACCACCAAAAATCTGGAACTTGAGCTGTGGCTCAAGCATTAGAGTGCTTGCATTAAGCAGAAAAATCTCAGAGTACCCAGAACCTGAGCTCAAGCCCCAAGACCAGAGCAGAGCACACACACATAATAAAGAACTATGCAACTTGTGGGCAAGGATGGGAGGGGAAACTGAGGGAAAGTGAAGTGGTGACACTGTCCAAAAGCATTATATGCATTATAGGGCTGGGAAGGTGGCTCAGTGGTAGAGCGCTTGCCTTGCATGCATGAGGCCCTGGGTTCGATTCCTCAGCACCACATAAGAAAAAAGAAAAAAGCCGGAAGTGGCGCTGTGGCTCAAGTGGTAGAGCGCTAGCCTTGAGCTGAAGAGCTGAGGGACAGCACCCAAGCCCAGAATTCAGGCCCCACGACCGGACCCAAAAGAAAAAAAAAAAAAAAAAAAGAGAAAACAAGGTTCTGAGTTCCGGTCCCAGTACTAGAACACAAAAGCCAGCTGAGGCAAAAGGATGACACTGCTATTCCAACACTATGGAAGTGGTGGCTCACTCCAATAATCTGTTACATAAAACAAGGTCTGGAGCTGACCTAGGGGAAACCCTATCCCTAAACTGGAGCCCTGGAGGCTGGTCGTACAGAACTCTAATTCTAGTTACTCAGGAGGCCGAGGTATGAGGATTGCAGTTTGAAGCCAGCCTGGGCAAGAAAGTCTGTGACTCTTTTATGTCCAATTGGCCACCAGAAAACCAGAAGTATAGGTGTGGCAGAGTACTGGCCCTGAGCAAGAGGTCGGCCACAGCCTAAGCCAGGACCAACACACACACAAAATCCTAGAAAGTGAGGCTGAATTCAAACTCCAATACTGTAAAGAAATAAAAACAGATGGCTGGGAAGGTGGCTCAGTGGTAGAGCACTTGCTTGCATGCATGAGGCCCTGGGTTCCATTCCTCAGCACCACATAAGCAGAAAAAAAAAGCCGGAAGTGGCGCTGTGGCTCAAGTGGTAGAGTGCTAGCCTTGAGCTGAAGAGCTGAGGGACAGGGCCCAGGCCCAGAGTTCAGGCCCCACAACCAGACCCAAAAAAATAAAAAAATAAAAAGCGGAGCCAGGGGTGCTGGGAAGGTGGGTCAGTGTAGAGCACTTGCCTTGCACGCATGAGGCCGAGTTCCATTCCTCAGCACCACATAAGCAGGCAAAAAAAACCCAAAAACTTAAGCCAGGATCTGGTGACTCTCGCATGTAATCCTAGCTACTCAGGAGGCTGAGATGTGAGGATTACCGTTCAGAGTTCAAGCCTCCCCTCCCCCCACCAAAAAAATACAAAAGTTCAGGGACAATGCTTAGGGGCCCAAGTTCAATCTCAAGGATCCCCCCCCTTAAAAAAAAAAAGGCCAGAACTGAAGGTTTGGCTCAAGCAGTACTACTGTACTAGATGTGACTGAAAAAACAGAGTTTAAGTCTCAAATTCAAGCTCCAGTGCCGTAACAGCAATTAAACAGATGTTAGTTCTCTCCATACACCAACCTGAATTGTCTTGTCCTGTGTATCTAATGCTTTAAGGCTGCAACCACACATAGGTATTTTCTGTCTCCCAACAACTAACAATTATGAACAAAACCTTTGCTAGGTTAGGGTGTACTCTTTAAATAAAATGAAGCTCAAATGGTGATTTATCAGCAGAGAAAACAAAATCACAACCTAGCCTACCATGTGTCTGTATTACCCCACCCGGATTCAGGCAATGGTTCTAGAAGAAAGCACTGTGGCTGGGTGCCAGTGGCTCCCGCCTGTAATCCTAGCTACTCAGGAGGCTGAGATCTGAGGATCTCGGTTCAAAGCCAGCCAGGGCAGGAAGGATCCCTGAGACTCTTATCCCCAATAAACTATCAGTAAACCGGAAGTGGTACTGTGGCTCAAGCAGTAGAGCACTCGCCTTGAGCTCAAGAGCTGAGGGACAATGCCCAGGCCCATAGTTCAAGCTCCACTACCGATAAAAAAAAAAAAAGCATTGTGGACTTGATCCCAATCATGACCCACATTTTTTGCTTACAAAGTTGCAGGATTTGAACAGACCCTTCCTCAAGCCTTTCCAAGCTAAGACATTTGTTTAACTTTGTTATTTTATTACTTCTGTGAAATGGTACTTTTAAGCAAGCCTATTTTTTGTTTCATCTTGTTTATTGTTTCGTATTATTTGTTTCATCTTTGTAATAAAAAAAACAGCTCATTTTAAACAAGAAGTTTATTTAAACAACAAGACGCTTGACTTGAAGGGAAAACTATCTAGGATTCTTTTTTTTTTAAGAGTAATTTACCCCTACTTAAAGACAGATTGCCCTACATGTAACAGCTACGTACAAAAAAGTTATAAAATTGTCCTTGGTTTTACAATGATAAATGAAAACATTAAAATTCTCCAATCAAACAAGGTATGCAAGGATTTTTGTTGTTTTTTTCTTTTTTTTTTGTTAAAACAGTGAGAGCAAAATAACTTACTGAAATATAAAGATAAAAGCTGAATGAGCATGCCACGAATGGAGAAGGGGAATATTTTCACAGGACCAGTATTTTTCCCCATCCCATCTCCATTTGATGTCAATCAAAATATACCATTGGCCATTTAGTTTAAAAGAAAAAAAGAAAAAGAAAAAAGAAAAGCAATATGCTTGTGCACATACACCAGTTACTTTATGTACAATAAAGGAATGGGGAAGGGGAAAATGAAAGAATAGAGAAAACTATACTGTAGTAGTCAGGATGTGGTGGAACCAAATTGCAGTTTTCTAATTAAGAATGTATTCTTGGTCTATAAGAACAAAGTTCTGGAGCAAAGTAGCAGGTTCCCTTTTTTAGTAGACACCTCCTGTCTGCTGCTGGAACACATCAATTGTATCTTCATCCTCCATTTCCAACTAGCATAAAAAACAAAAAACAAAATTTAGAATTAAGATCACTGATTGCATTCTTTGAATCTTTGTGTTTTCAGACTTAAATATCTTGGAAAGTACGCAAAAATTCTACTCTATTCCAGAGTTCACTAATGATGTCACAGTTTAATGCAAGCTAGTATAAAGGCAGCCCACCTGTTATCCCAGCACCAGAGAGAAAGATAGGATGATATGATTAAAGTCCAGTCTGGGCTGTAACATAAACTTTGTCTCAAAGAAAGAGGGATAGGAGGAAGGAAAGCTAGACACCAGTGGCTCATGTCTGTAATCTACCTATGAATGAGGCTGAAGTCTGAGGAGCTTGTTTCAAAGCCAGCCATGGTAAAGTCTGAAGATTCTGCATCAAATTAACAAGTAGTAATACCTGACCAGAAGTGTGGTTCAAGTGGTAAAGTACCAGTCATGAATAACAAAAGCTGAAGGAGCTTACAAGGCCCTCAGTTCCACTGTAGTATTAACATAAAAATATAAAAGTTTGGGGCTGGGAATGTGGCTTACTGATAGAATGCTTGCCTAGCATATATGAAGCTTTGGATTCGATTCCTCAGTACGGAAAAACAGAAAAAGCCAGAAGTGGTGCTGTAGTTCAAGTGGTAGAGTATTAGCCTTGAGAAAAAGAAACTCAGGGACAGTGCCCAGGCAGAGTTCAAGCCCCAGGACTGGTTAAGAAAAAAAAAGTTTAATATAGAAGATACAAAGTAGGCTGAGATCTGAGGATCATGGTTTAACAGCAGCCAAGGGAAGGAAAGTTTCTGAAATTCCCACCTCCAATTAACCACCAAAATATGCTGGAAGTGGAGCTATGTCAAGTGACAGAGGGCTATAGACTTGAACAAAAAAGCTCAGGGATAGTGTCCAACCCAGAGTTCAAGCCCTAGGACACACCACACACACCATACCCACACCCACACCCTCTTCTCTCTCTCCCAGATGCAATGGTTCATGCCTATGATCCCAGATTCTCAGGAAATCAGGACTTTCCTATTTATACACCATATAACTACCCATTCTTAATCAATTAACTGGGAATACTAGGGTATAGCTGTCATGTCAGCTCTACAGGAGATTTAAGTGTCAAGTGTTAAGAATGAAGACTGTATTCGTGACCAGCCAAAAATTAAGACTCCCTATGAGAAAAATAAGGCAAAAAGGGCTGAGACAAGGCAAGTGGTAAACTACTTGTCTAGCAGCACCAGGCCCTGAATTTGAACCCCAGTAACTAGCAGAGGAAAAAAAAAATCCACCAATGTCCGCAGAAGGGTGCTGTGTGTGCTATAATACTGTTTGAATTTAGAAAGTTTTTTTTTTTTTTTTGGGGGGGGTGTCAGTTGTTGGGCTTGAACTCAGGTCCTGGGCATGGTCATTGAGCTTTTTTGCTCAAGTATAGCACACCATCACTACCATTTTGGAGCCACAGCTCCACTTCTGGTTTTCTGGTGGTTAATTGGAGATAAAAAGTCTCATGGGACTGTCCTGCCTGGGCTGGCTTTGAACCACAATACTAAGATCTTAGCTTCCTGAGCAGTTAGAATTAACAGGCACGAGCCATTGGTACCCAGCTTAGCAAGACATTTTCTAAGCCTGTAATATCAGCAACAGGAGGCTAAAGGCAAGTGAACCAAAAGTTCAAACTCAGTCTACAGTTTCACAGTGACAACCTATTTCAAAAAAGGGGGAAAAAAAAGAAAAACACTGGAAATTTGTTTAAAAATATCCATAGAAGTTCAGATATGAAATATGGTACACTGATACACGAAACATTCTACATTAGGCTAAAAACTAGGAGATAAACAGCCTATAGTATTACTTTTTTTTACATGTTTATGTGTAAAAGGCACATGCATGTATAGATACCAGTCTATTTTTACTTATGCACGAAACTGGTTACCTCTAGGCACCAGAGTAAGCAAGTGTTTAGAACTGCTTTCCCAGCCAAAGGCTCACACTTGCAATCCTAGCTACTCAGGAGGGCTATTAGGGATCTTAGTTCAAAGGCCCTTATCTCCAATAAACAATTCAGAAAAAGGCTAAAGTGGAGTTGTGACTCAAATGATAGTGCTACCCTCAAGGAAAAGAAGCTCAATGAAAGAGACCAGGCCCACACAGTTCAAAGCCCAGGACCAGCACAAAAAGGCAGGTGCCAGTGGCTCATGCTTATTATCCTACCTACTCCAGGCTGAGATCTGGAGATCAGTTTGAAACTAGCATAGGCAATAAAGCCCATAAGACTGTCATTAACTCTTTTCTCCAATAACCACCAAAATGCCAGGAGAGGAGCTCTGGTCCAAGAGGGAAAAGCCTGGATCAAAAAAATCTCAAGGACAGTGCTCGGACACTGAGTTCAAACTCTAGGACTGGAATCAGGGATCATGTCCAGGCCTCAGTTCAAGCCCCTAGTACTGGCACCAAAAAATTAAAGAAAGAATGGTAAGATGTCATCTATTCTTTTTTTGAACAAGTAATACTCTATGGAACATAATATTTACATATTGAAACAGTTTTACAGGGAAACTTGTTCTTCCCATTTAAACAGATTAATTTTTCGCTACTTCTCAGAAGAAATTGGCACCTCCTGGTGGCCACAAAATAAAGTTGCTGCATGGAAACTGTCACCAATGTAAAGTCCTTCAAAACATTCTTTTCTGAAAACATTAATGTACGTCAAACATGAAGATGTATCAATATACCCGCATCTGGATGTGCTACTTCACTCATGCTGTATTTATCCCTATTTTTTACTGGGCAATTAAAATAGAAATTCAGTAGTACAAAGGACTTAACCACTGTCAGTATCTTTTCTCCAGAACTGGAATTTTTAAATGCAAGACAAGAGTTAAAAACAAAAAACAAAAAAAAAAAAAAGAAAGAAATGGGGCTGGGAAATTGGCTCAGTGGTAGAGTGCTTGCCTTGCAAGCATGAGGCCCTGGGTTCCATTCCTCAGCACCACATAAGCAGAAAAAAGCCAGAAGTGGTGCTGTGGCTTAAGTGGCAGGACACTAGCCTTGAACTGAATAGCTGAGGGACAGCACCCAGGCCCAGAGTTCAGCCCCCACAACTGGCAAAAAATAAAAAATAAAAATGGTGGGTGCCAGTAGCTCACACTTATAATCCTGGCTACTTAGGAAGCTAAGATCTGAGGATTGCTGTTCCAAGCCAGCCTGGGCAGGAAAGTCCATGAGACTTTGAATAAACTACGCAGAAAAAGCCTGATAATCAGTTTTGAAGTAGTGGCTCATGTGGCAGCACTGTGGCCTCCCAATCTTGAGGTCCTGATTTTAGCACCCCACCCCCCACCCCCGCAGTACAACTGAAAGAAAGAAGGAAAGGTGGTGGTCTCTGATTCTTTAATTTCTTTGTGTATTACTGAAGTTAGTTCTATAATTTTGTGTGTCTGGAAATCTCTTATAAGCTTTGTGGATTTTTTTTACAGATGTGAGCCACCAGTACTGGACCGTCTTATTTTTATAGTAAGGGTTTGAAAATTTGCCTATTGTCAATATCTTTTTGTCAATCTTAAAACTATAACCTATAAGACTAACAGCTGGACTTAAGGATAGACAAAAGCAAATCCATTCCACCGTAACAAGCTAAAATAAGATCAACAGCCAGTTATATGTGGAAAACCCTAGGCATGATCAAGGACTATATAGCAAGAAAACAAGAGGAAATTACACTGAGGTAGTAGACAGGAGTTTTATTTTTTTTCCCAAATAATACTCATAAATAACAAAGGGGGAGATTATTAAGTCACCAAATTATTCCCTTTACTGAATAAACTATTTGGCATTTCCTGAATTTACTCCTACTCCTTCCATTCTGTTCTCCTTTGGCCACACTTCACATAACTTCATTTCTGCAAGAATTATATGCTAACAACTGAAATTTCAGGAATTCAGACATTAAAAAAGCAAAAACATTAAGGGATAATTTCCTAATTAGTATAGATTTTTACCTGTGCAGGTGTGTCTGTTTCATTGATTGGCTGCCCATCAAATCGGAATCTGATCTGCCTCATTGACAAACCCTAAAATAGTGTAAAAAAAAAAAAAGGCATTATCAAGAAATAAGAACTCCATTTAAATAAAATGTGTATATGGTAAAATATATGGTGGATAAACTGAGGTAATCAAAGACAGTCATCAATATGTTAACACCTCAATGTGTGTGTAAAATCTTAGGGATTTCTCCAAAGTTGGGACATTAAGTAAATTGGCTGGAATAATGGGTAGTTTTACCTAACATACCTAGGGATTTGGTTACTTCCCCAGTATTGTACCGAAGAATTAAACAAAATATAAACCTTCTAAAAGGAGAAAAACTCTACCATATGCTTTAAAAGGTATGAGTGATCAAAATAAAATTTTTCCAGTCCTTAATTTTAACCCCCACAGTGTATTTTTCACCCTGGAGTTGTCAAGACATTCTGACTAGAAAACAAGCAATTAAGCTGTCAGTCTTTAAAACTTCCCTATAGAACCAGCTGGCTAAGTATAGCCGGCAACATGGAGGGAAAGGCACAGTATCTGTCTGGCTTAGCCCCATATCCTTTACACAGTGGGTGCTGCTCAGTAAGTACTGATGGGATGGCAAGACAGCAATAAACGTGAAATCATACTTTACATTTTTTGTGTGTTAGTATTGGGAATGAACTCAGGACCTTTTGCTCTTTTTCACTCAAGGCTGGAGGTTTACCACTTGAGTCATATCCCTTTTAACTTTTTGCTGATTAATTGGAGATAACAGTCACAGACTTTTCAACCAGGCTGACTTTGAACTGTAATCCTCAGATCTCAATCTTTTCGGTTGTGGGGCTTGAACTCTGGGCTTGGGCACTGTCCCTGCTCTCTTCTCAAGGCGAGCGCTCTACCACTTGAGCCACAGCCTCACAGACTTTCCTGCTCGAGATGGCTTTCAACTGTGATCCTCAGATCTCAACCTCCTGGAGTAGCTAGGATTACAGGTGTGAGCCACTGGCCCCCAGCTTATCCTTCAGTTTCTTCTGCCCAAGGATAGTGTTCTACCACTTGAGCCACAGTGCTACTTCCTGCTTTTTCTGAGTAGTTTGGAATAAGTCTTACATAGCCAGGCACCCAGGCTCACATCTGTAATCCTAGCTACTCAGGAGGCTAAGATCTAAGGATCTCAGTGGAAAGCCGGGGTAGCGGGGAGGGAAGTGGTTGGAAGATGGCTTAGTGGTTGAGTGCTTGCCTAGCACGCATGAAGCCCTGGGTTTCATTCCCCAATATCACATAAACAGAATAAGCTAAAAGTGGCTCTATGGTACAGAGGCTCAGGAACAGTACCCAGGATCCCAAGTTCAAATCCCAGGACCAAAAAAAAAAAAAAAAAAAAAAAAAGTGTGGATAGTGTGCTTGGGTTCTAGCTGTATTTTTTTTTTTTTTCGGGCGTGGGGCTTAAACTCTGGGCCTGGGCCCTCTCAGCTCTTCAGCTCAAGCCCAGAGCTCTACCACTTGAGCCACAGCATCACTTCTGGTTTTCTGAATGGTTTAGCTAGCTTTGAACCATGATCCTCAGAGCTCAGTCTCCTAAGTAACTAGGATTAGAGGCATGAGCCACCAGCACCCGGCTTCTAGCTGTATTTATATTAACATTATAAACATGCCCTTCTGTGATACTATATTTCACTTATGAGGTATTACTTAGCAGACAGAGAAAGTGGGGGAAGAGAAAAGCTGTTAATAGCCAAATGAAGACAAGGAAACAAAGTGACTCCTATATCATTCCAAATTATAAAGTACAACTGTTACATAAGCTTATTACATACCAATTTCACAGAAAACTCAGCTCAGTTTCTAAGACTAAATAATGAAACAAAGTGTTCAGTAAACATTTGTGAGACTTTTCTTCTCTAATAAGGTATCACTGCATATGTACAAATCTACCCATAATAAGATCATACTGCTTTCCTTTTAAAATACTTCTGTAAACCAGGCAGGAGATACTATCAACAGAAAAAGTCGGGCATGGTGGGTTATATTTGATATCCCAGTTACAGAAATATACCTGAGGACCATATCTAGGCCTCCCAAAGGAGATCTTACCTCAAAAACACCTAAAATAGAAGGGTTGGAGGGATGTGGTCAAGTGGAAGAGCACCTGCTCATCAAATGTGAGGCCCTAACTCGCCACTGACAAAAATGACTCTTAAGTGATTAATACATTCCATTTCCACAGCAAATCTTTCCTTGAAAATCTACATGCAACACCCACAGGTGAAATAACTTTAAATCAGCTTTTAACACTAAAACTTGTGATTGTACAAATTAACAACTCAATGCCAAAACATTAATGGCAAAGTTTTATCTTTTGTCTTTGTGGTGGTCCTAACAGTTTGAACTCAGGGCCTGAGCACTGTGCCATTTAAGCCACATCTCCACTTTTCTATTTTGTTTGATTAGTGGGACCTGAACGCTGTTCCTCAGCTCTTCAGCTCAAGGCTAGTGCTCTACCACTTGAGCCACAGCACTTCTGGATTTTTCTGCTTATGTGGTGCTGAGGAATAGAACCCAGGACCTCATGCATGCATGGCAAGGACTCTACCACTGAGACACCTTCCCAGCTCACTTTTCTACTTTTTTTAATCTTTTATTGGAGGTATTTTCACAGCTGATCGCTCATACCTAGAATCCTAGTTACTCAGGAAGCTAAGATCAGAGGATCTCAGTTCAAAGCCAGCCTGAGCAGAAATGTCCCCAGGGGACTTATCTCAAATTAACCACTAAAAACTGAAGTGGAGCTGTGGCTCAAAGTGGTACAGTGCTTGTCTAGTATGCATGAGGCCCTGGGTTGGATTCCTCAGTACTACATAAACAGAAAAACCCAGAAAGTGGTGATGTGAGTCAAGTGGTAGAATGCTAGTCTTGAGGGGGAAAAAAAAAACCCTCAGGGACATGGCCAGACCCAGAGTTCAAGCCCCATGATGGGCAAAAACAAACAGCACAGAGCAGCACAAACAAAAAGCAACACATAATCCCATCTCGAAAATGATAATCAAGTGGGGAGGGTTAAAAAACAGTAAATGAAGATGAACAGTAAGTTTATTTGCATGTATGAAAAAAGAACAATGAAACCTATTGAAATTGCTGGACTAAGGGGAGAGAGTAAGGGAGAGTGATAGAGGATTTGATATGGATACAATGTGTAGAACAGTCACAATGTGACACACAGTTTAGCTGACGCCAACAACCCCAGCTACTGAGGAGGCTGAGATCTGAGGATGGAGGTTCAAAGCCATGGGGCTGGGAAGGTGGCTCAGTGGTAGAGTGCTTGCCTTGCATGCATGAGGCCCTGGGTTCGATTCCTCAGCACCACATAAGCAGAAAAAGGAGGGAGTGGTGCTTTGGCTCAAGTGGAAGGGTGCTAGCCTTGAGCTGAAGAGCTGAGGGGCTGAGGGACAGTGTTCAGGCCCCATGACCAAAAAAAAAAAAAAAAAAAAAAGCCAGCCCAGAAGGCAAAATTGGAGATGTGTGTGGATATGTGTTGGTCCTGGGCACTATATCTGAGCTTCTTTTGCTAAAGGCTAGTTCACTTATTATTTGAGCCATAGCTCCATTTCTAGCTTTGTTGATGCTTTAGCAGAGGAAAGAGTCTCAGAATCTGCTGGGTGCTGGGTAACTCACGCCTGTAATTCTAGCTACTAAGGAGGCTAAGATCTGAAGATCAGGTTCAAAGCCAGCCTAGGCAGGAAAGTCTGTGAGACTTTCTCCAATAAACCACCAGAAAACCAGAAGTGGTGCTAAGGATCAACTGGTAGAGCACTAGCCTTGAGCTGAAGAGCTGAAGGATAGTGCCCAGACCCCAGAGTTCAAGCCCCACAGCTGAACAAAACCAAAAAGTCTCAGATTTTCCTGCCCAGGCTGACTTCAGAACCTCAGCTCTCATCTTCCCAAGTTGTTAGGATTACAGACATGAGCCACTGACTCAATTAAACTTGGAGATTTTTTTTTGTCAGTCGTGGGGCTTGAACTCTGGGCCTGGGTGCTGTCCCTCAGCTCTTCAGCTCAAGACAAGCGCTCTACCACTTGAGCTACAGCGCCACTTCCAGTTTTCTAGTGATTTATTGGAGATAGGAGTCTCACGGTCTCTCCTGCCTGCCTGGGCTGGCTTTGAACCACAATCCTCAGATCTCAGCCTCCTGAGTAGCTAGGATTACAGGCGTGAGCCACCAGCGCCCGTCTTAAACTTGGAGATTTATCACCAGGTGAGCCACCCATAACCAGAAGTAGATGTTTTATGCAATTGGTAGAGCCCCAGCCATGAGCAAAAAAGCATAGCAAGACTAAGATTCTAGGGGCTGGGAAGGTAGCTCAGCGGTACAGTGCATGCCTTGCAAGCATGAGGCTCTGGGTTCGATTCCTCAGCACCACATAAACAGAAAAGGCCGGAAGTGGCACTGTGGCTCCAGTGGTAGAGCGCTAGCCTTGAGCTGAAGAGTTGAGGGACAGCGCCCAGACCCAGAGTTCAGGCCCCGTGACTGGCAAAAAAAAAAAAAAAAAAAAAAGACTAAGATTCTACGTTTGAGCCCTAGCATGCATGCAGGTGCATGCACACACATACACAGAGAGAAAAAAGGAGGGCCAGAGAAACGGCTCAAGTGGTAGTTAACAGAGCAAATATGAGGATTTGAGTTCAAACCCTATTACTGTCAAAAAAACAAAAGCTGGGAGCAGGTGGCTTATGCCTGTAATCCTAGCTACTCAGAAGGCTGAGATCTGAGGATCATGGTTCAAAGCCAGCCCAGGCAGGAAAAGTCTTTAAGACTCTTATCTCCAATAAACCACCAGAAAATGGGAAGTAGTGCTGTGGCTCAAGTGGTGGAATACTCACCTTGAGCTGAAGCACTGAGGGACAGCACCCTGGCCAGAGTTCAAGACCTACGACCAACCCAAAAAAAAAAAAAAAAAGAGAGAGAGAGAGAGAAAAAGAAAAGGCTAGGAATGTGGCTCCACGGTAGAGTGCTTGCCTAGCATGTAAGAAGCCCTGGGTCTGATCCCTCAGTATCACATACACAGACAAAAGCTGGAAGTGGTGCTGTGGCTCAAGTGGTAGAGTGCTAGCCTTGAGCTAAACAGCTCAGGGACAGCACCCAGAGTTCAAGCCCCACAACCCACCAAAAGAAAAAAAGGGAAAAAAGCTGGGTGCCTGTGGCTCCTAGCTATTCAAGGAGGATGAGAGAGCTAAGCATCGAGGTTCAAAGCTAGCCTGGACAGGAAAGTCCCCGAGACTCTTATCTCCAATAAACCACCAGAAAATCAGAAGTGGTGCTGTGGCTCAAGTGGTAGAGCACTATCCTTGCGCTGAAGAGCTGAGTGACAGTATCCAGGCCCAGAGTTCAAGCCCCATAAATGACAATGGCAAAAAAACAAAAAAACACCCACCTCTCAGTTTTACCCTACTGCAACTTAACACATGAATATTATATTGATGTACACCTGCAATTCCAGCATTGGAAAGGCTGAGAGGATTGAGTTTGAGTCCAGTCTGGTTATACAGTGAGACCTTGTTTTAAAACCTAAAGGGTAGCCGGGTGCTGGTGGCTCACACCTGTAATTGAAGCTACTGAGGAGGCTGAGATCTGAAGATCACAGTTCAAAGCCAGCTGGGCAGTTAAAGTCCATGAGACTTCTATCTCCAATTAACCATCAGAAAATCAGAAGTGGTACTGTGGCTCAAGTGGTAGAGTGCTCGCCTTGAGCTGAAGAGCTCGGTACTCGGGGACAGCACCCAGGCCCAGAATTCAAGCCCCACAACCAACCAAAAAAACAAAACAAAACAAAAAAACCAAACACCTAAAGGGTATCCGGTGGTAGTGGCTCACATCTGTAATCCCAGCTCCTCAGGAAGCTGAGATCTGAAAATCTTGATTTGAAGCCAGCCAGGGCAGTCAGCAACTAACCAGCCAAGAATCTGTCTGGAAGTAGGGATGTGATTCAAGTGGTATAGTGCCAGTCATATAAGTACAAGATCCTGAGTTCAGTCCCACTATCAGCACACACACATATACCCAAAAAGAAAAAAGGACCAACCTTTATATCTTACACATACTTCTGCTGCCACATTTTGTTGCACTTACTGCCCTAGGTTCCAGGATTTCTGTTATTCTTCCAAAAGTTATAAATTTACTTTTGTCTTATTAGTATAGACTTCACATCCTTGAATAAAGGTCCTATGACTAGAAGTTTACACTAATCTATCAAAACAATCTGTTCAAATCAAAAGAACTGTCTGCAAGGTATCAATGGCTTATGCCTGTAGTCCCTAGCCACACAGTAGGCTGAGATCTGAGATTCATGATTCAAAGTCAGCCCAGGCAGGAAAGTCTGTGAGATGCTTATCTCCAACCAGGAAACCAGAAGTGATGCTATGGCTCAAGTGGTAGAGGGCCTGCTCAAGAGCTCAGAGACAGTGCCCAGGCCCAGAGTTCAAGCCCCATGACTGGCAACAACAACAACAACAACAACAACAACAAAGTTGAATGTTGCTGGTGCCTCAAGCCTGTAATCTTACCTACTAAGAAGGCTAAAATCTGAGGGTCACAGTTCAAAGCCAGAAAAAGCTCAGGGTTACTGCCCAGGCCCTAGCTTAAGCTACCAGATTGATCAAACGGGGAAAAAAAGGTGAATGTCACATTTCACATGTTTCAGAAAAACTGCAATGTCCTAAAACTAATATTAAATTTCCAAACTGGTTAAAATATTCAAACTGTGTTCTGACATTAGGCATTTTTAAAGTACATATAAAAAGAGCTTGCCAAAAAATTTTAGCAAGCTCACTCTGTCTCTTTTGGGTCAGTCATGGGGCTTGAACTCTGGGCCTAGGCTCTGTCCCTGAGCTCTTCATCTGAAGGTGAGTGCTCTACCACTTGAGCTACAGCGCCACTTCCGGTTTTCTGGTGGTTCATTGGAGATAAGAGTCTCATGGACTTTCCTGCACTGGCTGGCTTCAAACCTGGATTCTCAGATGTCAGTCTTCTGATTATCTAAGATTACAGGAGTGAGCCAACGTTGCCCAGCTTATTTTCTTATTAAAGTATTAATTCCTTTTATTTGGGAGTTTATTACCAAGTCTTATGAATATAACAGATTTGTTCCTGGTATAGTACTAGGATCACACAATTCTAGCCAATACAACCTAAGGCTTTTATGAGGAATCTATAAAGTGTATGACAAAACTGATACATAGGTGCATATTCATCCTACCGCAGAATTGTTGTAATATTATGCCAATCTAGTTACTAAGTGTCAAGAAGTTTTTTTTTTAACATATATGTAGTGGAAGTGCACATATCAATTCCTCACCTGTCGTTCACAATAGGCTTTCATTAGTTTACTAAGTGGTGTATGCCTCTTAATCTTAAACTGCACCACAGAACCATCCTGCCCCGCCACCTTCAAATTAATATGATCGTTGTTCTCAGTCTTGACTCCTTCCTGTTGAAAGAAAAATAAAAGTATAATTTGGAAAATGTAAAATACAAACACCTTTTAAAGCAGCAGCGGCCCAAGTTGCCTCAGAAATCAACAGGTTTCTCAAGCTGCATGATAAAACAGTACACAGCTGTTTTCAGCCGCTGAAATCAATCTGAGATGAGAAATCCAGCAGCAACACCTTAGAGCTGTCTCAAGAACAGAAAAGCCTTCATGAGATACTATCACTGTCAATATGAACATTTGTAAAACGAGGGTTTCATCAAATTTACTGCAATATTCTCCTAAGTTTGAAAATTTTGTTAAATGGCATATTTTGTTATTGCCAAGATATCTTTGCCCCTAAAGAGTAAATATCTTTTCCCTTTCCAAAGTGATATAAGAACACAGGCTGAAATTGAATGGGGGTGAGGGAGAGAAAAAAAAATAAAAAATAAAAAAATAAAACACAAGATCTCCACAACATGCAATTCAAAAGTCATCACTATTTCTCTTGTTAAAAAGTTAGCAAGCCCCAGTTTAAAAATTTAAATCTAATCCTATCTACCTACCTACCTAGCTCTATAAAACCAGCTACAGGATACCAAGATTCCCTCGGGAGCATCACTATCTAGTAGTACTCACTCTTAGCTCCATTTTGCATTATTTTGGGGCAAAATATCTGATTTTTCCTTTTCCCTGGGAGTTGAAGTCAAATAGTTTTCTCCCAAGTCTTTGTAGATTTCACCCCAATCTCAAGTTCATCAAGGAATTCCGCAGCCCCAAAATCCGTCCAGAGAGAGTGATGGCGAATGGGGGAGGGCGTCAAAAAAGCAACCTAAAGTAGTGGGGTTTCCGCGTGCCCCTGGCTGCGTGTTCCCCCAGATCTGCCGAGAAGCCGTTTGGTGCCTAAGAAAGTTCAGCCCCGCCGAGTCTCTGGCTCCAGCCTCAACCTCCAACTTCTCCAAACCACCCGGCACCCGTGGGTTCGGGGATCGTTGGCACCCCGGGGCGGGTCGCCGCCCCTCCCCCTCGCGCCCCTGAGAACACTCAAGTGGGAAATGGTCTTCGGGAGTCCCGCGGCCCGGGACTGGCGGCCGCAGCCCTTCGGTTCCAGGCCCAGCAGCGGCTCATTGATTCACCCCCTCGCCCTGGATCGGTCGCCGCGGCCCCCAAACGACCGGTGCAGCGAGTGGGGAGCCCTGCGCGGTCGCGACGGGACTCCCGCCAACGCCGAGGATGGGCTCCGCGCTCCCAACGCCCTCCTCACGCGCGCCGGCGGGCGAGCGGGGAGCCCGCGCGGGGCCTGTGGGCCCGCGAGCGCCCGCGACCGGCGGCCCGCCTCGCGGCGCGCGCGCTCGGAGGCCCGGGGGCGGGGGAGGGCGGCGGGCCTCCTCCCGCGCGGGCGGGAGGAAGCGAGGGAGGAAAATGGCGCGGAGCTCCGGGCCTGAGCCGCGGCCCCGTGGGGGGCCCGGGAAGGCGCGAGGAGCCCGCGGCGGGCTCGGGCCGGCCCCTGGCCCGTGCCTTCCCCTACCCGCGCGGCAACGCGAACAGCCGACGTCAAACTCACCTTGGGCTTTTCGTCGGCCATCGCGAGCGCCGGAGTCTCCTCAGATGCCGCTTCACAAAAGAGGTCCCCGGTCCGCACCGAACGAGCACACAGGCAGCACCACAGCGGCTGGAGGAGGTGGCAGCGGTGGACGAGGCGGAGGGCGCGCGCACGTCATGCGCTCCCTCCCCCAACCCTGCGTGCGCGAGCACGAGCCGCCGAGGCCTCCTATTGGCTCCCGGCTCGCGGGAGCGCGCAACGCTTACATAACCACCCCCACCCCCCGCCCCGCGCCGCCGCCGCCTGGGCCAGGCGCCCGCCAGGTCGGCGGGAAGAGGCGCGGACACGCGCACCCGGGCCGCCGCGGGGGCGCGCCTTGGCTCTGGGCGGGGCTGTATTGTCCTCCTTCTGTAGTGGAGCATAATCAAAATGGCTTCCAGCTGGTCCTTGGCGAAGACGAGTAGGCTCGAGGCTTTACTCTTGAGCCACGGGCCGGGAGAGGTTAGACCGACTAGACGTGGAAGAAAGGGCCTAAATCAGAGGCTGAACGAGAGATTTTGGAGGGGGAGGAAAAAAAAAAAAGAAAAGAAAAGAAAGAAGAAAACCTCTGGTTCGGTGGGCCAGATGCAGCCCTCTCCATTTTCAGAGCTCCATCCCACTGCCTCCCCGGCAGCCTCGGCCTGGGGTGTAAAGCTCCACCCTCCAGCGGGGAGCCTCGTCCCCGCGTGGGTGAGCCCTGCCCTGGCCGGCCTGGGGCAAAGGTGCCTGCGTGCCTTCTGAGCCCTCCTGGCGCCGGGGGCTGCCGCCTGTCAATCCAGCGGCTCGGGAGGCTGAGATCTGAGCAGCGGGCAGCCCAGAACACAAAACCGAGCCAGAAGCCAAGCGGGAGCCCACGTGGCCTTCCGTGAAAAGTAACAGGGACAGTCGCCAGGCTCTGAGTTCAAGCCTCAGGACCTGGACAAAAGGGGAAATAAAACTCCTTAGCTCTTGGCTGGTCTCCCAACTTACAGGGGGGGGGAGAAGTCACAGCTAGGAGGATCCAGGTAGGAAAGTCAGGCCGGGAAAGAAAGACCTTGAGACTCTCCATTAATCACACACACACACACACACACACACACACACACACACACACAGAAAAAGCCGGAAGTAGAGCTGTGGCTCAAGCGGTAGAGCACCTGTGGTAAGCAAACAAACAAAAGGCTCGGGGACGTCACCCAGGCCCAGAGTTCAAGTGTCAGACCCACCCCAACCCCCAGGGCCACCCCAAGCCAGCAGGGAATAACGACCCGACATCACACTACTTCCAAACGACTCATTCCTTTCCTCCTGCATCCGGTTTCCAAATAGAAGTCGGTTCCTCCATTTTGGAGAACCTATGTTCAGTGGATTCCATCCTGCGGCCTTGGTTCGCTTTATGGTTTCCTGTGTCCCTGTATTTTCTTTCACATTTGTGTTACCGTTGAGGAGGGAAAAAATAAAATAAACCTCAATTATTGTATTACCACCAGAACTCAGTCCATTCCTGGTCCAACAGCTTGTCCTTGCCAGCTGTCTCTGGAGGTTCCCCTCCCACTCACTGCCATCTCCTGCAATCTGGGACCATCTGCAAAGCTCCACAGAGCTGCTCTTTACAAGGTCACTTGGGCTGAATCCCTATGCATCCCATTAGTCACTCTCCATGAACTCTAGCGATTTCACAAGTAGGTTTTCCTGTGACCTTTGACCTTAGCACTCCAGGAATTTTTTTTTTCTTCCTTAGCCCTTCCTTTAACTGTTCCATTCGGGTTTTGTTCTAGATCCTTTTCAATTGCCATTATATCATTCTCCTGATGATTTCAATCACTAGGATTACCTTTTATTTTTGGCCTCATACTGGGGCTTGAACTCAAGAGCCTGAGCACTGTCCTTAGCTTTTTCTGCTGGAAATTGGTGCTCTACCTTCTGACCACAGCTCCACTTGTAGCTTTTTGGGGGTTAATGGGAGATATCTATATCTATCTATATCATCTATCTATCTAGGACTTCCTGAGTTATTCAGGAGGCTGAGATCTGAGAATCCAGCTAGGTTAGGAAAGTCCTTGAGAATTCACCAGCAAAAAGCTGAAAGTGGAGCTGTGACTCAAGTGTTAGAGCACCAGCTTTGAGCAAAACGTTGGCACAAAAATAAGAATAGGGCTGGGAATGTGGTGTAAGCATTATGCCCACCTTTGGTCCTCAGCTCCACCAGACCTGCCAGCCTTTCCCTCTCTCCACTCAGACCCACCTGAACTCCCATCTACCTCACTTCCTATGCCTCAGACTCTGCTGCTACCTCCATAGTGGAGGTGCCATGTGCTTTCTCTCTCTCTCTCTCTCTCTCTCTCTCTCTCTCTCTCTCTCTCTCTCTCTCTCTCTCTCTCTCCAGGGCAAATATGGCTCCTCTAATAAACCTTGTAATAATCTTTCTCTTGTGCCTTCCTGCCTCTGCGTGGTCCCCTGGAATGGATTTGACGGATGTTTTCATGTGGCTTAGTGGTAGAGTGCTTGCCTAGCATGCATAAAGCCCTGGGTTCAATTCCTCAGTACCACAAGAACAGAAAAAGCCAGAAATGGCACTGTGGCTCAAGTGGTAGAGTGCTAGTCTAGAGCAAAAGAAGCTCAGGGACAGCACTCAGGCCTGAGTTCAAGCTCCAAGACAGGCAAAAAAAAAAAGTAGAGTTTCCAGGACATTCCTCGAAACTGTAATCCTCAGCTCTGAGCCTCCTGAGTAGCAAGGATCACTGGTGTGAGTCAGCAATACCTCACACTATGGTGGCTCAGGCCTGTAATCCTAGCTACTCAGGAGGCTGAGATCTGAAGATCACGGTTCAAAGCCAGCCTGGGCAGAACAGTCTGTGAGACTCTTAGCTCCAATAAACCACTAGAAAACCAGAAGTGGTACTTTGGCTCAAGCGGTAGAGTGCTCCCCTTGACCTGAAGAGCCCAGGGACAGGCCCCAAGCCCAGAGTTCAAGCCCCACAACCGACACCCCCCTCCCCCGCAAAAAAAAAATTCCCAAGTCTATTTTTCTACCAGATCTTTCTTTGAGCTTCTCACTTGTGAGCATCTTCTCAGATGCCTGAGGCATCTCGTACTCAGTAGAGCTCAACTCAAATCTTCATCTTACTTTTCCCAATTTGCCCCCTCCTTTAATCCATGTACTTTCTATAAATGGCCATTACAACCCAGACTCCAAGCCAGAAAGCCTGGGGACATTCTTGTCTCCTCTTGTCCTTCAAAACCACATTTAATCCATTTACAAATCTTATCAATTCTATCATCTAAATACCAATGAAAACCTATCTACTCCTGTTCTGATCCTGCTTCTGGCTTTGGGTGGTTTCTCCTAGTCTTTTTTGGTGAAGAAGAGATTAAAGAAGTCCAGGTACCTAGTAACTCATACCTGTAATGCTAGTTACTCAGGAGGCTGAGATCTGAGGATTGAGATTCAAACCCAGCCTAAATATAAAGGTCCATGAGACACATATTCAATTAACCAGCGAAAAAGCCAAAAAAGAGGTGTGGCTCAAGTATTGGAGTTAGCAAGAATAGGACAAAGCAAGAATAGTACACCCGGGGCTGAGAAGGTGGCTCAGTGGTAGAGTGCTTGCCTTGCATGCATGAGGCCCTGGGTTCAATTCCTCAGCACCACATAAGCAGAAAAAAAAAGCCGGAAGTGGTGCTGTGGCTCAAGTGGTAGAGCGCTATCCTTGAGCTGAAGAGCTGAGGGACAGCACCCAGGACCAGAGTTCAGGCCCCATGACCAGACCCCTCCCCCCAAAAAAAAAGAATAGTACATCAGTGCCTGGGCTCACTCATGTAATCCTAGCTTCTCAGGAGGCAGAGATCTGAGGATCAAGATTCCAGGCCTGCCTGAACAGGAAAGTCTATGAGACTATTATCTCCAACTAACCACCAGAAAACTGGAAATGGCACTGTGGCTCAAGTGGTAGAGTGCTGAAGAGCTCAGAGACAGCACCCAGGCCTAGAGTTCAAGCCCCATGACCACCAAAAAAAAATAAAAAAAAATAAAAAAAATAGAGTGCTAGCCTTGAGCAAAAGAAACCCAGGGACAGTGCCCAGGCCCTGAGTTCAAGCCCCAGGAATGGCAAAACAATACAAACAAAAAAAGATATTTATGATGTCCCAAGTTCAAGTCCTAGTACTTGCACACACAAAAAAGGAAGAAACAACAGAACCAACAATTGTCAGACAATGGTCATATACTCGGCACTGAGCTCAATTTTTCCTATGTAAACCCTTAAGTGGGCACCAGTGGACTCATGCCTATAATCCTAGCTACTCAGGAGGCTGAAGAACATGGGTCATTTTTGTTGTCACAGCATCCTTTCCCAACTTCATAGTATTTCAAAATCTGTCAAAGATGATAGAAGTGAAGGTGTGGCTCAAATGATAGAGCATAATAAGCCTTGAGGGGGAAAAGCCAAGGGCACATACAAGGCCCTGAGTTCAAGCCCAGTATAGTCATACGCAAAAAGTCACACACACACACAAAAATTACCTAATATTAAATTTCCTGCTGGGTGCTGGTGCTCACACCTGTAATCCTAGCTACTCAGGAGGCTAAGATCTGAGGATCATGGTTCAAAGCCAGGCAGGAAAGTCCATGAAACTCTTTTTTTTTTTGGGGGGGGGTCCTGTCGTGGGGCCTGAACTCTGGGCCTGGGCGCTGTTCCTCAGCTCTTCAGCTCAAGGCTAGCGCTCTACCACTTGAGCCACAGCGCCACTTCCCGCTTTTTTTTTCTGCTTATGTGGTGCTGAGGAATCGAACCCAGGGCCTCGAGCATGCAAGGCAAGTGCTCTACCACTGAGCCACCTTCCCAGCCCCTCCATGAAACTCTTATCTCCAATAAACCACTAGAAAACTGGAAGTGGTGCTGTGGCTCAAGTGGTAGAGTGCTTGCCTTGTGCTGAAGAGGTGAAAGACAGCGCCTAGGCCCAGAGTTCAAGCACCATGACTGACAAAAACAAAACAAAACAAAAAAATCCCTTCATTATAACTGAACGTAATCCACAGATCTAATACAATATTCATCAAAACCCCAATGTTAGTCTTCACAGAAAAGGAACAGTCAATCCCAAAATTCATGTGGAAATATAAAAGACCCTGAATAGCAAAAGTAATCCTAAGCAGAAACAATTGACATATCATAATATTTCTAATTAGACTACAGAGCCATAGTAACAAAACCAATATGGGAACAGGGTGCCAGTGGCTCAGTCCTGTAATCTAACTAGTCAGGATGCTGAGAACTGAGTGCTGTAGATTAAAGTAAGCTTAGGCAGGAAAGTCCAAACTTTTCTTTTCTTTTTTTGTCCATTGTGGGACTTGAACTCTGGTCCTGGGCAATCTCAGCTGTTCAGCTCAAGGCAAGTGCTCTACCAGTTGAGCCCCTGCACCACTTCTGGTTTTCTGAGTGGTTTATTGGAGATAAGAGTCTCATGGACTTTCCTTGCTCAGGCTGGCTTTGAACTGCAATCCTCAAACCTCAGCGTCCTGAGTAGATAGTATTACAGATGTGAGCTACTGACACCCAGCTGGCTTGCTTTCTTAGCACTGTACCACTTGCGCCACAGTGCCACTTCCAGCTTTTTCTGTGTATGTGGTACTGAGGACTCAAACCCAGGGCTTCATGCATGCAAGGCAAGCACTCTACCATTGAACCACATTCCCAGTCCTCCAATCTTATCTTTAAATAACCACTAAAAAACTGGCAGTGAGGATGAGGCTCAAATGGTAGAACACTAGAGCATTTTTGCTCAAGGACAGTGCTCAGGCCCTGGGTGCTGTCCCTTAGTTTTTCCCTCAAGGCTGGTGCTCTACCACCTGAGCCATAACGCTACTTCCAGCTTTTTTCTGGTTAACAGGAAATAGAAGTCTCATGTACTTTCCTGCCTGGGCTAGCGTTGAACCTCAGATCTCAGCCTGCTGAGTAAAGGAATAAGCATGATGGTTGTTATGTAGTAGAAAGTTTTTTGTTTTTGTTTTTTGCTGGTTGTGGGACTTGAACTCAGGGTCTGCACACTGTCCCTGAACTCTTTTGCTCAAGGCTATCACTCTAGTTCTTTGAGCCACAGCTCCACTTCCAGTTTTCTAGTGGATAATTGGAGATTATAAAGTCTCAAAGACTTTCTTGCCTGGGCTGGCTTTGAATCAGGATCCTCAGATCTCTGTCTCTTGAGTAGCTAGGAGCCACTGGCACCTGACTAGTGAAAAGTTTTTACTATCAAAGGTGAATTAAAAATTTTGCAGATGGCCGGGCGCTGGTGGCTCATGCTTGTAATCCTAGCTACTCAGGAGGCTGAGATCTGAGGATCCTGTTTCAAAGCCAGCCCGGGCAGGAGAGACCTTGAGACTCCTATCTCCAATAAACCACCAGAAAACCGGAAGTGGCGCTGTAGCTCAAGTGGTAGAGTGCTCGCCGTGAGCTGAAGAGCTGAGGGACAGCGCCCAGGCCCAGAGTTCAAGCCCCACGACCGACAAAAAAAAAAAAAAAAAAAATTACAGACAGGCTGGGAAGGTGGCTGAGTGGTAGAGTGCTTGCCTTGCATGCATGAGGCCCTGGGTTCGATTCCTCAGCACCACATAAGCAAAAAGAAAAAAGCCGGAAGTGGCGCTGTGGCTCAAGTGGTAGAGCACTAGCCTTGAGCTGAAGAGCTGAGGGACAATGCCCAGGCCCAGAGTTCAGGCCCCACGACCGGACCCAAAAAAAAAAAAATTTGCAGACCAGGCACCAGTGGCTCATTCCTATACTCAGAAAGCTTAGATATGTAGATCACCAAGCCAGCTCTGGCAGAAAGTCCAAGAGTTTCCATTACCAATTAGCCAGCAAAATAATAGGCTAGAGTTGTAGATCACATGGTAGAGAGGCCCTTGAGTAAGAAAGCTGAACATGTAAGCCTTGGGTTCAAGCCCTGGTACTAGAAAAAAAACAACAACAAGTTGATTTGCAATAGCGTAGGAAAGAGCCAGGCATGCTGTTGTAGGCTTGCACCCCCAGCTCTTTGGAGGTAGAGGCGGAGAATCTCAAATTAAAAATCAGCCTTCACTCCAGTGGAAGAGTGTTAGCCTTCAGCAGAAGAGCTGAGGGACAGCGCCCGGCCCCCACGACTGACAAGAAAAAAAAAAAAAAGAAAGAAAGTAAAAATCAGCCTTGACTATACATTAAGTATTAAGTTCTGAGTGGCCAGGGCCATATACACATAGATAGATAGATAGATAGATAGATAGATAGATAGATAGATAGATAGATCTTGTAGCATTAAATATATGATATGAATGAATGAATGGTTGAATAGCTAAATAAATGAGGAAGGGAACAAAGAATCACAGAATCCATTTAGAGTTTTTAATCCTTGCTGAAACCCCTGAGAAATACATAAACAAGTTGCTCATTTCCATAATCTGACAATAGAGGAAACCTGGGCAGGAAAATCTGAGAAATTCCTATCTCTAATTAACCACCAAAAAGCTTGAAGTGGAGCTGTGGCTCAAGTGGTAGAGCACTAGCCTTAAGCAAAAAAGTTGAGGGAAGCTGGGCACCAGTGGCTCATGCCTATAATCCTAGCAACTCAGGAGGCCAAGACCTGAGGATCACTGTTCAAAACCAACCCAGGCAGGAAAGTCCTTGAGACTCTTATCTCCAATAAACCACCAGAAAATTGGAAAGGGCGCAGTGGCTCAAGTGGTAGAGCACTGCCTTGAGCTAAAGAGCTCAGGGATAGTGCCCAGACTCAGATTTCAAGCCCCATGACCAACAACAACAACAAAAAAGACAGTATTGGATCTAGCTGGGTGCTAGTGGCTCACGCCTCTAATCCTAGCTACTCAGGAGGCTGAGATATGAGGATCATGGTTCAAAGCCAGCCAGGGCAGGAAAGTCTGTGAGACTAATCTCCAATGAACCATCAGAAAACTAGAAGTGATGCTGTGGCTCAAGTGGTAGAGCTCTTGCCTTGAGCTGAAGAACTGAGGGACAGAGTCCAGACCCAGAGTACAAGGCCCATGACCAATAAAAAACAAACAAACACCTAAAGGGTATAGGGTGGTAGTGGCTCACATCAGTAATCCCAGCTCCTCAGGAGGCTGAGATCTGAGTATCTTGATTTGAAGCCACGCAGGGCAGACAGATCTCCAACTAACCTTAGCCAAAATCTGGAAGTAGAGATGTGATTCAAGTGGTACAGTGCCAGTCTTATGTTCAAAGCCAGCCCAGGCAGGAAAATCCTTGAGACTCTTATCTCCAATAAACCACCAGAAAACTGGAAGTGGTGCTGTGGCTCAAGTGGTAGAGGGCTTACCTTGAGCTGAAGAGCTGAGGGACAGCAACAGACAAACAAACAAAAAACAACTGAGGGACAGTGCCCAAGTCTGAAATTCAATTTCTGGAACTGGCACAAAACAAGAAAGAAAGAAAGTGTGTGGGGGGAAGGAGGGAGGGAGGAAGGAAGGAAAAGAAATGAAATAAATAAATTGTAAAACATTAAATTGCAATCAAGTACAAAGTTTATACCCTCAAGTTTCTCTCTCATCTAACAGAGTTTATATGGGTTCTTAAGCTATCTTTGAGTATTGCTGGAGTACTGAATACTGAATTCTTCCATTTTACAGGAAATCTGGAGGCAGAATGGTTCAAATGGTTCCTAGAGCTGATAATTATTATATATATATATTTATATTTATAATAATAATTTTTTTTTTGTGGTCCTGGGGCTTGAACTCTGGCCTACACTCTGTCCCTGAGCCTCTCTCTGCTCAAGGCTAGAGCTCTATTACTGGAGCCAGGGTGTTTCTTCTGGCTTTTTCTTTTTTCTTTTTTTGGGTCTGGTCGTGGGGCCTGAACTCTGGGTGCTGTCCCTCAGGTCTTCAGCTCAAGGCTAGTGCTCTACCAGTTGAGCCACAGGGCCACTTCCGGCTTCTTTTTCCTTTTTGCTTATGTGGTGCTGAGGAATCGAACCCAGGGCCTCATGCATGCAAGGCAAGCACTCTACCACTGAGCCACCTTCCCAGCCCTCTTCTGGCTTTTTCTGAGCAATTTATTGGAGATAGGACTTTCACAGACTTTTCCTGCCTGGGCTGGTTTCAAATTGTGATACTCAGTTCTCAGCCTCTCCTGATTAGCTAGGACTACAAGTGTGAGCTACCATTGCCCAGCAAGGTTTGTTGACTTATTGATGATAATAACTTATTATTTCCTCCTCCTCCTCTTTCTCTTCCTTCTCTTCTTCCTCATTTGCATCTGTGTGTGCATGTTGATACTGGGGGGCTTGAACTCAGGGCCTGGGCACTGTCCTTTAGCTCTTTTGCTCAAAGGTATTACTATGACTTGAACCACAGCTTCACTTCCAGCTTTTTGGGGGGGGGGTCTGGTCATGGGGCCTGAACTCTGGGCCTGGGCACTGTCCCTCAGCTCTTCAGCTCAAGGCTAGCACTCTACCACTTGAGCCACAGCACCACTTCCGGCTTTTTTTTCTTTTTGCATATGTGGTGCTGAGGAATCGAACCCAGGGCCTCATGCATGCAAGGCAAGCACTCTACCACTGAGCCACTTTCCCAGCCCCACTTCCAGCTTTTTGTTGGTTCATTGGAGATAAGAGTCTCACAGCGCTAGCCTTGAGCTGAAGACCTCAGGGACATCGCCCAGGCCCAGAGTTTAGGCCCCACGACTGGACCTCCCCTCCCCCCCCCAAAAAAAAAAAAAAAAAAAGCTAGGGCACAAAGTCTGTGAGACTTTTTTTTTTTTTTTTTGGTCCGGTCGTGGGGCCTGAACTCTGGGCCTGGGCGCTGTCCCTGAGCTCTTCAGCTCAAGGCTCACGCTCTGCCACTTGAGCCACAGCGCCACTTCTGGCCTTTTTCTGTTTTCTTATGTGGTGCTGAGGAATCGAGCCAGGGCCTCAGGCATGCAAGGCAAGAGCTCTACCACTGAGCCACCTTCCCAGCCCCCCCTGGCTAGCTTTGAACCATGATGATCGTCAGCCTTCAGAGTAACTAGGATTGCAGGGTGAGCCTAATTGGTACCTAATACCTAGTAATGATGATGCTGGAGATCATCCTGTGTGTGTGTGTGTCTGTTTGTGTGTGTGTACTGGTCTGGGCCTTAAATTCAGGGATGGCCTAGGGACTGTACCTTTTATTGGTGCTAATATTTTGTATAGAACTTGTCATGGGATTACTATGCCTGTAGAGTCCTTCCCAATACCGGTAAGTTATTCAGCCTCCACAGTGGTATGACAAATTCAAGTTTCTCTAACCCTACCAATGCCCCATTCCAACAACTCTGTCCACAAGATTCAAGCAGGGAACTGGAAGAGAGGCTCCATAACTATGGCTAATTAGAGGTCCTCTTTTCTTATTTTTCCTTTTTACTTTTTTTTTTTTGTTCTTTTTTTGGGGGGGGTGGGTGTCTGGTGGTAGGGCCTGAACTCTGGGCCTGGGCGCTGTCCCTCAGCTCTTCAGCTCAAGGCTAGCACTCTACCACTTGAGCCATAGCGCCACTTCCGGCTTTTTTCTTTTTGCTTATGTGGTGCTGAGGAATCGAACCCAGGGCCTCATGCATGCAAGGCAAGCGCTCTATCACTGAGCCACCTTCCCAGCCCTCCTTTTTTCTTTTTTGTTGCTTGTGGGGCTTGAACTCTGGGCTTGGGCACTGTCACAAGCTCTTCAGCTCAATCAAAGTGTCCACTGCTCTATCACTTGAACCACAGCACCACTTCCATTTTTTTTTTTTTTTTGATTGTTCATTGGACTTTTCCAACTGGGTTGGCTTCAGCTTCCAGAGTAACTATGATTACAGGACTGAGCCCTGGAAGCCCAGCTGGAGGTCTTCTTTGTGAAAGATTATACTCTTGGAATAGTTGAGTTTGGCTGCTGGATCTCAAAGGGTGTAGCCCCAGCAGACAACAACTTCCTGAGAGAGCTTGTTAGAAATGCAAATACCGGGCCCTACCCTAGACTTAATGGAATTTGAAACTCTGGGGACTAGGCTCAAGAATTTGTGATTTAGCGTTAGCACTCTAGATAATTTTAAAGGTCTTTTTTTTGTGTGTGTGTGCCAGTCCTGGGGTTTGAACTCAGGGCCCGGGTGCTATCCCTGAGCTGTTTTTTGCTTGAGCCATAACTCTACTTCCAGCTTTTTTTTTTTTTTTTTTTGGGTCCAGTTGTGGGGCCTGAACTCTGGGCCTGGGCACTGTCCCTCAGCTCTTCAGCTCAAGGCTAGCGCTCTACCACTTGAGCTACAGCGCCACTTCCGGCTTTTTTCTTTTTGCATATGTGGTGCTGGGGAATCGAACCCAGGGCCTCAGGCATGCAAGGCAAGCACTCTACCACTGAGCCACCTTCCCAGCCCTCCAGCTTTTCTTGTAGTTAATTGAAGCTAAGAGTCTCTTGAACATTGCTGCCCAAGCTAGTTTTGAACTGAGATCCATAGATCTCAGCCTTCTGAGTAGTTAGGATTACAGGCATGAGCTACCTGGGCCCACCCAGCAGTTCTGAAGTTTAGGGCGAGTGTGAGCAACAGGACTGGAGTAGCTTTTCAGACTACGATGGTTTGTCACATTTAGAATTGTATTCCTCAGTTTTGTTTTTGTTTTTTTCTTTTAGCTGTTGTTTGGTCTATATCTCGATTTGAACTTAGGACCTTGTGCTTGTTGGCTGGTATTCCACCACTTGAGTCACACTTTCAAAAAAAAATAATTAATGAGAGACATTTTAGCAGGGTGGGTCATACCTGTAATGAATCCTAGCTACTCAGGAGGCTGAAATAAGAGAATCAATGTTCAAAGCCAGCCCAGCCCAGCCAGGCAAGTCTGTGAGACTTTTTTTTTTTTTTGCCAGTCCTGAGGCTTGAACTCGGGGCCAGGGCACTTTCCTTGAACTGCTTTTTGCTCAAGGCTAGCACTCAACCACTTTAGACATAGTACCACTTCTGGCTTTTTCTGTGTTTGTGGTACTGAGGAATTGAACCCAGGGCTTCATACATGCTAGGCAAGCACTCCACCACTAGGCCACATTCCCAGCACCCCCCCCCCCCACATAAATTTAATATTCATTTACAGTTTTGTTGGGTGTAATAGTGCATACCTATAATACCAACACTTAGGAGGCTGAGGCCAAATGATCACAGATTCTAGGACAGGGCTGGAAATGTGGCTTAGGGTAGAGTTCTTACCTGGCACCAATGAAATGAAGCCCTGAATTCCATTCCTCAGCACCACATAGAGTCGGAAGTGGTGGTGTGGCTCAAGTGGTAGAGTGCTAGCCCGAGCAAAAGAAATTCAGAGACAGTGCCCAGGCCCCGAGTTCACACACACACCCCATATATCTAGGACAGCTGGGACTGCATAGGAAGACCAAATCTAAAACCAAAACAAGCTAAAAGGCTTGTTTGTTTGGCCTTACAGAACGTTTCTATTTACGTGCTATTTGCTACTTAAAAAATTAAGTTCTCTGAACAGCTTTTATTTTTCCACGCAGTCGGCCAGGAATTCCCTAATTCGAGTGCTTTGTTCTGTTTTTGCAAGGAGAGATTACAGAACCATCATTTATGCTTAGTGAAGCAAGCACAGCTGTCTCAATTTCACAACCACACCACCGCGTGTGCTTCCAGTGTTTGGAGGCGGGAGTGATGCACACACAAACAGTAGTGCGATCCGGGTGCAACCACAGGAAGCCAAACACCAGAAAGGGGTAGATCGACATGAGGACCTACAGAGGGACCTACAGAGGACGAGGCTCCACCGACCTCCGCGCTAGAGGCAGCGCCTCCGACGGCGCAGGCGCAGGCGCAGGCGCACAGCCCCGGCCGGGCCCGCCGGACTCCCTCCGGGAGTGTCTGTGGCCTTTTCCCTGAGTGGCGCGGGGCTGTCCTCAGCACCGCCTGATCGGATGAAAAAGTTCCTGCAAGCACTGATGGCTCCAGAAGCTGTGTTCCCCCTGGCGTGTGTCTGGGCTAGGAAGGAGACTGGTCTCCGAGGTCGCAGAGGAGCGATGCTGGCGCAGATGAGAGGCCTCTGCAGTGCGGTGTAAGGTGGGGTCTGCAGGCGCTGCAGAAGGCGCCCTGGCGGGGTCCTCTCTCGCAGCTGACTCTGAGCGGGAACCCCGACTCCGGAGCCTCTGTAGCCCCGCGAGGTCTAGATTTTCCGGGGCGCGGCGCTATGGAGGAGCTTGACGGCGAGCCCACCATCACCGTAAGTGCGCCCCGAACGGACTGGATGCTCTGTCCGAGTTCAAGGAGCGCGCGTGCTTCTCACTGCGGGTGCGCCGCTCCCCGCCGGCCGCGTGTGCGCCGCTGTCAGCTCAGCCCGGAGCGGGGGTGGGGCGGGGGCGGGGGCGGGGGGGCACGGCGGGGGCCTCGCTGCCCAGGCCGGGAATGCGGCTGCGGGGCTGTGGCCGCCCGGGCTCCGCTCCTGTGTGCACTCGCAGGTCCCGGCCCCGGAAGCCCCACTCCATCGCGCCCCTGCCTTGTCTCTCTGCGCCCCTCGATTCTCCTTTAGAACCTTAGAATGGGCTCGGACTAAGAAAAATGTCCCTCCCCTCACAGCTGAACTAAGAGCCGCTCGCAGCATCGTCAGCCTGGCATCGGTCTTGGTGCCAGTCTGGAGGTGTGTCAGACCCACTTGCTCCATCCGAGACTTCCTACTCGCTTGCTCTGTATTTAACCCCTCCTTCTCGTCTTCCTCTCTGCGGTGCCACTGGATTTCCCGGGCTTTAGTTGGGCTTTATCTGCCGTCAGGCCTTCATCTATCACTCTGGCTGTCGGGAATGTCCTCTTCGCTTTTATATTCTTGTTTTTCAAATGTTTTTCCTGACCTTCTCAGTAAGTCAAATAATTTCCCATAAGTTACTTTCCCTCATGTGTGTGTGTGTGTGTGTGTGTTAGAAAGTGGAAATACCTCCAGTTTTAGTTATCAGATTATAAAGCAGTGATAAAACCAAAAAGTGAAAATGAAGTTACTGTCAAAGCTTACTAGGCAAAAATGACACCTGAGACCTTTCTTAAAAGCAGTTCGTAGGGCTGAGAATGTGGCCTAGTGGTAGAGTGCTTGCCTAGCATGCATGAAGCCTTGGGTTCGATTCCTCAATATAACATACACAGAAAAAGCTGGAAGTGGTTAGTGGTGCTGTGGTTCAAGTGGTAGAGTGCTAGTCTTGAGCAAAAGAAGCTTAAGGACAGGGCCCTGAGTTCAAACCTCAGGACTGGCACACACACAAAAAAGCAGTTAGTGGGGGTTATCTCCTACGAGGCTCACTTACTGTAAAATGCTAATATTAGGTAATTAAAAGTGAATTGCTTTTCCCTACTCTAACGTTGTTATACTACAATGAGCTTTAAAAGAAAAAGGACAAACTATTAGATATGCCTGATGTTAATAGTTTAAATGGTGCCAGGCCTCTGTCCTTTAGCTTTTTCACTTGAGCCACAGCTCCACTTGATTTTTTTTTTTTTTTTTTTTTTTGGTGGTTAATTGGAGGTAAGAGTCTCATAGGACTCAGATCTTAGCCTCCTTGAATAGCCAGGATTACAAGTCTGAACCATCTTGAGGTCAGGTTTGTTTGTTTTTCAGAAACTTACAATATTAGAATCACTACTATCACTTTATCCAGCCACAAGTCATCTCTCTTTTCCTTTTTCTACTTATGTAAGAATGTTGATTGGGTTGGCTGGGAATGTGACATAGTGGTACAGTGCTTGCTTAGCATGCATGAAGCCCTGGGTTTGATGCCTCAGTACTGCATAGACAGAAAAAGCCAGGGCCTCATGCATGCAAGGCAAGCACTCTACAATGAGCCACCTTCCCAACCCCATCTCTTATTTTTATCTATCTCCTTTTTATTTTTTTCTTTCTTCTTTATTCTCTCTCTCTCTCTCTCTTTTGTAAGTTGTGAGGCTTGAACTCTGGGCCTGGATACTGTCCCTCTCCTCTTCAGCTCAAGGCTAGCCCGTTACCACTTGAGCCACAGCGCCACTTTTCTAGCTTTTTCTGCTTATGTGGTACTAAGGAATTGAACCCAGGGCTTCATGCATGCAAGGCAAGTACTCTACCACTAAGCCACCTTCCCAGCCCCTGATCCCCCTTTTTCTTTTTTTTTGTTGGTCATGGGGCCTGAACTCTGGGCTTGGGTGCTGTCCTTCAGCTCTTCAGCTCAAGGCTAGCACTCTACCACTTGAGCCACAGCATCACTTCCAGCTTTTTCTGCTTATGTGGTGCTGAGGAATCGAACTCAGGGCCTCATGCATGCAAGGCAAGCACTCTACCACTGAGCCACCTTCCCAGCCCCTAGATCATTAAATTCTTTCTTTTTCTTTTTCTTTTTTTTTGCCAGTCATGGACCTGAACTCTGGGCCTGGGCACTGAGCCAACTTCCCAGCCCTAGATCATTAAATTCTAATGTAATAATTTTTTTTTTGTTTGGTTCCGGTCGTGGGGCCTGAACTCTGGGCCTGGGCGCTGTCCCTCAGCTCTTCAGCTCAAGGCTAGCACTCTACCCCTTGAGCCACAGCGCCACTCCCAGCTTTTTTTTTTTTTTTTTTTATGTGGGGCTGAGGAATCGAACCCAGGGCCTCAGGCATGCAAGGCAAGCGCTCTACCACTGAGCCACCTTCCCAGCCCTCTAATGTAATAATGGTTTAGGGCATAGTTTTCCTTTTCATCAACATGAGAAGTGGCAGGCTGAGATTAGATGCCCATTGAAGCTTGCTTGGTTATCCAGTTTTTTTGGGTTTTTTTTTTTTTTTGGTCAGTCGTGGGGCCTGAACTCTGGGCCTGGGCACTGTCTCTTAGCTCTTCAGCTCAAGGCTAGTGCTCTACCACTTGAGCCACAGCACCACTTCTGGCTTTTTTCTTTTTGCTTATGTGGTGCTGAGGAATCGAACTCAGGGCCTCATGCATGCAAGGCAAAGCACTCTACCACTGAGCCACCTTCCCAGCCTCTATCCAGGGTTTTTGAGTGTACCAGCAGGCTCAGTAGTCTCAGCTACATGAATGCATGCATGCATACAATCACCCACATGTACATTAGGCTCTTTTTTGACCACCTACTGGAGTTTGAACTAAGTGGCTCACTCTTACTCTGGTACTTGAGACTCTCTCTTCCTTAGCCCTAGACTAGCACCACCTTCATCACTGTTGATTTCTAGGATGCTATTTGCAAGTTGATGTAAATGAAAAGCCTTTAGTTGTTAGAACACTTTCTTTTCTTTTTTTCTGTGTGTGCGTGCGTGCGTGCGTGTGTGTGTGTGTGTATTGGTCCTGGGGCTTGAACTCCAGGTCTAGATGCTGTCCGTGAGCTTTTTTGCTCAAAACTGGAGCTCTACCATTTGAGCCACAGCTACACTTCCTTTCTTGTGGTGGTTTTTGATTTTGCAGAGCCTTGCACATGCTAGGCAGGTGGTCTTCTAATGAGCTAAATCACCAGTCCCTATTTCCAGCTTTTTTGGTGGCTAATTGGCAATAAGAGTCTCCTGGACTTGGGCTGGGAAGGTGGCTCAGTGGTAGAGTGCTTGCCTTGCGTGCATGAGGCCCTGGTTTCAATTCCTCAGCACCACATAAGCAGAAAAAAAAAAAACCCGAAGAGTCTCCTGGACTTTGCTGCACCCATCTCAGCCTCCTGAGTAGCTAGAATTATAGGGGTAAGCCACCACTGCCCTGTTAGTAATAATATGTTCTGTGTCTTTTTATTAGTTGATTCCAGGTATGAATTCTAAGAAGAAGCAAATGTGTTTTGACTGGGGTCCTGGGGAAATGCTGGTGTGTGAAACCACCTTCGACAAAAAAGGTAGTTATTTTTCCCCAAGATTATCTATTTGACACATTTGATTGTTCTTTATTCTCTCAGATTTCATTTGGCTTTGGCACAAATAATTGAATTTACTGGGCTGGGATGGTGGCTCAGTGGTAGTGTGCTTGCCTCGCATGCATGAGGCCCTGGGTTCGAACCCTCAGTACCACATAAGCAGAAAAAGCCGCAAGTGGTGCTGTGGCTCAAGTGGTAGAGTGCTAGCATTGAGCTGAAGAGCGAGGGACAGCGCCCAGGCCCAGAGTTCAGGCCCCATGACCGACGCCCCCCCCCAAAAAAAAATTGAATTTACTTTGTAACTTTTTTTTTTTTTTTTCTAGTCCTGGGGCTTGAACTCAGGGCCTGGGCACACTCCCTTAGCTTCTTTTGCTCAAGGGTAGCACTCTACTATTTGAGCCACAACACCACTTCTGGCTTTTTTTTTTTAATGCTTATGTGGTACTGAGGAATTGAACCCAGAGCCTAATGCGTGCTAGGCAAACACTACCATTAGGCCTTCTTCCCAGTCCTACTTTGTAACGTTTTTATTTTTGAAACTTTAGGTGTTTTAGAACTACACAGCTTTATGTAATTATCATTTGCAAGATGTTGAGTCCTGGGGAAAAAAAAACTGATAAGTCTTCTTGGTGTTAAAACAATTTGCTTTTTAAATCTTTAAAATATCAGACTGGGGACAGGTGTCAGTGGCTTATACCTGTAGTCCTAACTGCTCAGGAGTCTGAGATCTAAGGATTGAGGTTTCCAGCCAGCCCGGGCAGACAAATTCAAGAGACTCTTGTATCCAGTTAACTACCAAAAAGCCAGAAGTAGACTTGTGGCTCACGTGGTATAGTGTTATCCTGGCCGGGGCTCAGAGGTTCTCTGGAGGCAGAACTGTGCAGGAGGCAGCGACAGGACCACACTCACGGCTCATCCTGTACAGGCTAAGCAGTTCTGCTTCCTGCTTTTTTGGCGATTAGTTGGAGATAGAGTCTCCTGGAATTTCCTGCCTATGCTGACTTTGAATTGTGATCCTCAAGTCTTGGCTTCCTGATTATGTAGGGTTATAGGCTTGAGCCACTGGTGTTCCAGTCCTCCCCCCCCCCCCCCCTTAAGTTCTTTTTTTTTTTTTTTTGTCCAGTCGTGGGGCCTGAACTCTGGGCATGGGCACTGTCCCTCAGCTCTTCAGCTCAAGGCTAGTGCTCTACCACTTGAGCCACAGCACCACTTCGGGCTTTTTTCTTTTTTGCTTCTTCAATGCCAGTCATTAAACTGAGCCCTGAGAGTGCTAGATGCAGTCCCTTATTGTAAAACTTTGCAGATCCTGTCACCTTTTTTGGGTCTGGTTGTGGGGCCTGAACTCTGGGCCTGGGCGCTGTCCCTCAGCTCTTCAGCTCAAGGCTAGCGCTCTACCACTTGAGCCACAGCACCACTTGCAGCTTTTTTCTTTTTCCTTATGTGGTACTGAGGAATTGAACCCAGGGCCTCATGCATTCAAGGCAAGTGCTCTACCACTGAGCCACCTTCCCAGCCCCAAGATCTTGTCACCTTTACAGTCACAGTGTGAACAGAACTGTACTTCTGTAGACTGAGCTGACCCATAGCAGTAGAGGTACTGATGACTACTACTTGGCTTTTTTGGTTTTCCTCTGAGGCTTGAACTGGCCCTGGGTGGTCTCTTTTAGTTTTTTTTTTTGTTTTTGTTTTTTGTTTTTTTTGGTCAGTCATGGGGCTTGAACTCTAAGCCTGGGTATTGTCCCTCGGCTCTTCAGCTCAAGGTGAGCGCTCTAGCACTTGAGCCACAGTGCCACTTCTGGCTTTCTGGTAGTTTATTGGAGATAAGAGTCTCAAGGACTAGAAGTGGCGCTGTAGCTCAAGTGATAGAGCACTCACCTTGAGCTTAAGAGCTAAGGGACAGCGTCCAAGCCCAGAGTTCAAGCCCCATGACCAACACAAAAAAAAAAAAAAGAAAGAAAAAGAAAAAAAATTCTGAAAGATTTTAGGGCTGAGAAGGTGGCTCAGTGGTAGAGCGCTTGCCTTGCATGCTCAAGGCCCTGGGTTCGATTCCTCAGCACCACATAAGCAAAAAGAAAAAAGCCGGAAATGGTGCTGTGGCTCAAGTGGTAGAGCGCTAGCCTTGAGCTTAAGAACTGAGGGACAGCGCCCAGGCCCAGAGTTCAGGCCCCATGACCAGACCCAAAAAAAAAAAAAAAAAAAAAAAGAGTCTCAAGGACTTAACTACCGGGGCTGGATTTGAACGGTGATCCTCAGATCTCAGCATCCTCAGTAGTTAGGATTACAGGCATTAGCCACTGGTGCCTGGCTCCTTTAGCTTTTTTGCTCAGCTGGTTCTCTAACCACTTGATTCACACTTCTGCTTCTGGCTGTTTGGTGGCTAATTGGTGGCTAGGGATTGGTGGCTCATGCCTGTAATCCTAGCTGAACTTAGGGGGCTGAGCTCTGAGGATCACAGTTCAAAGCTAGTCTTGAGCATAAGGATCTCAGGGACAGTGCCTAGGTCCTGTGTTCAAGCCCTACAATCAACCAAAAAAAAAGAAAAGTCTCACTGACTTTTCTGCCTAGACTGGCTTTGAACCGTGATTCTCATATTATATCCTCTTGAGTAGCTAGGATTATAAGCATGAGCCACCGCTGCCTGGCCACTTTAGCTTTTTTTGCTCTGATTTAATTTATTTTTTATTTTTTTGGGTCCGGTTGTGGGGCCTGAACTCTGGGCCTGGGTGCTGTCCCTTAGTTCTTCAGCTCAAGGCTAGCGCTCTATCACTTGAGCCACAGTGCCACTTCCTTTTTTTTGTTTTGTTTTGTTTTGTTTTGTTTTTTGCTTATGTGGTGCTGGGGAATGGAACCCAGGGCCTCATGCATGCAAGGCAAGCGCTCTACCAATGAGCTACCTTCCCAGCCCCTGCTCTGATTTCATTTATAAAAACTAGTGTTTTAGTCAGGCTTGGTGGCAGATGCTTGTAATCCTAGCACTTAGGAGGAAGGAATATCCAGAGATGAAGGCAAACATGTAGAATTTAATACCTTGAGGGCTTGCATAGTGAGTTCCAGATTGGTCTAGGTTATCTACCAAAACCCTGTGTCAGCCAAGGGTTGGAGCTGCAGCTCAGTGGTAGAGTGCTTTCCCAACATTCACAAGGCCCTGGGTTTGATTTGTACTACCACTAAAACAGAAAGAGTTGGCTTGCTAATGCTTTTGTTGTCTTATTTTTTCTTTCTTTTTGGTCTTTCATAGCTTTTTTTTTTCCTCCAGAGCTAAGGACCAAACTTGGGGCCTTGTACTCGCCAGGCAGGCGCTCTTCCACTGAGCTAAATCCCCAGCCCCTTGCTAATGCTTTTATAATTAAATAGGTTTAAAGTTGAGAATGGATTCTCTTTTGGGGTAATTTTCTTTATTTTTCTTCTTTGTTTCAGAAAAATCAGAAACAGTGCCAAACTGCCCCTTTATCCATATTGTTCGGAAAGATGTAGATGTTTACTCTCAAATTTTGAGAAAACTCTTCAATGAATCACATGGAATCTTTGTGGGACTCCAGAGAATTGAAGAAGAATTGACTGGAAAATCTAGGAAAGCTCAGTAAGTAGGCTATTGAAAGATGCTGACGTCCAAAACAATTATGAAAAGCTCAATGAAAGGCATGCTTTATTGTTTACTTTATTGTTACTACATTTTATTTTGGCCAGTCCTGAGGTTGAACTTAGTGCTTGGGCTCTGTCCTTGAGCCTCTCTGCACTCAAGACTAGCACTCTGCCATTTGAGCCACAGCACTACTTCTGGCTTTTTCTGTTTAGATGGTACTGAGGAATTGAACCCAGGGTTTTATGCATGCTAGGCAAGCACTCTACCAGTAAGCCACATTCCTAGCCCAACTTTTGGCTTTTTCTGAGTATTTATTGGAGATAAGTCTCTCACAGACTTTCCTGCCCAGGCTGGCTTCAAACCACAATCCTCAGAGCTCAGCCTCCTGAGTAGTTAGGATTAAAGGTGTGAGCCACCAATGCCAGCCTTCATTTTCTAAATTTAGTAGCTACTAGTAGATTTCATCAACAAGTAACATCAGCAGAGACTCAGGAGTGCTTTATCCCATCGTTTGTATTACATTTCATTTTTTGTTGTTTGGGTGATTTCAGCTCCGCAATGCGCCACTTCAAGTTGACTTCCATCTCTCTTTTCAGCAAATTTTTATCTTTTTTGAGTGCTTTCTTTCTGGAACCACAGAATGTTCTGGACTCATCTTGTCTGTCATTTCAATTTTATAGATTGGTTCGTGTGAGTAAAAACTACCGATCAGTCATTAGAGCATGTATGGAAGAAATGCACCAGGTTGCAAGTAAGGATTTTGTGTGTGTACTTGATGCTACTTGAAGTATTTATCTGATTATAAATACTGTGAAGTAAAAATCTTGACATTCCAATCCCAAATTCTTGGTTTCTAATTGTAACACAATCCTTTTTTTTTTTTTTTTTGACGGGGGAGGTCAGTCTTGGGCTTGAACTTCTATGTTCCAAGTTTAATATATTCAGTTGCTTTACTCATTGATATGTATGAAGCTAAAGGCCCAAATTAAGGTTGTGAAAATTACCTTTTCAGTTCTTTAACATTGGCAATTTAAGGTCATTATAACCATGAGCCACATGGTTTCCTAGTGTTTGATAGTGTCTTCTGTAACATGATTTCTTTGCTAGAGGCATTAATTAATTAATTAATTTTTTTTTTTATGCCAGTACTGGGGCTTCAACTGAGACCTGGGTTGTTGCTGTTCCTTAGCTTTTTTTTTGTTTTTTTTTGGGTCCGGTTGTGGGGCCTGAACTCTGGGCCTGGGTGCTGTCCCTCAGCTCTTCAGCTCAAGGCTAGCGCTCTACCCCTTGAGCCACAGTGCCACTTCCAGCTTTTTTCTTTTTGCTTATGTGTTGCTGAGGAATCAAACCCAGAGCCTCAGGCATGCAAGGCAAGCGCTCTGCCACTCAGCCACCTTCCCAGCCCTTCCTTAACTTTTTCAAGGCTAGTGCTCTTACCACTTGAGCCATAGTTCTGCTTCTGGTTTTTTGGCAGTTAAGTTGGAATCTCACCACTTTCCTGTGTTGGCTTTGAACCAGGATTCCCAAATCTCAGACTCTTGAGTAACTAAGATTTAAGTGTTAGTCATCAGTGCTTGGCAGTTGAGAGCCTTGATTTGTCATTGCTTTACATCAAATGAATATGAACCACTAAAGCTAAATCTAGCTGTGCACAGTGTTCACCTCTATAATCGTAGCTACTTGGGAGGCTGAGATTAGAGAGTGGCAGGTTGAGGCTGGCCTTGGCAAAACTTTTAAAAAGTCTCATCTAAAACAAAGCTGTGTGTGTTGGCAATTGTCTGCATCCCTGTTACTCAGGAACTATAAAAAGGAGTATTGTGGTCTGTGTTGTCTTGAGCCAAAAGTGAAACCCTGTTTGGGCAAAAAAACCCAAAACCAAACCAAAACAAACAAAAAAAATGGGCTGAGACATAGCTTAAGTGGTAAAAGCACCTGCTTCCAAGCACTGAGCCCTGAGCTCAGACCACATTATGGCAAAAACAAAAGAAAACTTGGACTGAAAGCAGAAAGACAAACCTCAGAGCTGTGTATATGAAGCTGTAATGAGACTAAACATTTCATTTCTATTCACTTACATGTTTTGTGTTTTGCTAGTTGCTGCTAAAGATCCAGCCAGTGGCCACCGGTATAGCAGTCAGGTAAAGGAAACTGCCCTTGAAATGAAGAGGAAGTAATGAGTGTCCTGTTTCTGTTCAGTAAAGCATTGGTTTTCCCTTGTAAGTTAGAATGATGTCTGCATGCAGAGTTGGTAAAGGAAGAGCTGTATATTCTTCAGAGCAGAGTCCAGGTTTAATTTAGTGTTTTTTTTTTTTTTTTTTTTTGTCAGTTGTGGGGGGCTTGAACTCTGGGCCTGGGCGCTGTCCCTCAGCTCTTCAGCTCAAGGCGAGCACTCTGCCACTTAAGCCTCAGCACCACTTCCAGTTTTCTGGTGGTTTATTAGAGATAAGAGTGTCATGGACCTTCCTTCCTGGGCTAGCTTTGATTTTTTTTTTTTTTTTTTTTTTTGGGTCCGATCATGGGGCCTGAATGCTGGGCCTGGGCGCCGTCCCTCAGCTCTTCAGCTCAAGGCTAGCGCTCTACCACTTGAGCCACAGCGCCACTTCCGGCTTTTTTCTTTTTGCTTATGTGGTGCTGAGGAATCGAACCCAGGGTCTCAGGCATGCAAGGCAAGGACTCTACTACTGAGCCACCTTCCCAGCCCCTCGGCTAGCTTTGAACCGTGATTGTTAGATCTCTGCCTCCTACATAGTTAGGATTACATGTGTGAACTGGTTTATTATTAATTTAATTATTTTGGGGGGTCAATCCTGGGGCCTGAACTCTGGGCCTGAGCACTGTCCCTCAGCTCTTCCGCTCAAGGCTAGCACTCTACCACTTGAGCAACAGTGCCACTTCCAGCTTTTTCTGTTTATGTGGTACTGAGGAGTCAAACTCAGCGCCTCATGCATGTGAGGTAAGCACTCTACCATTGAGTCACCTTCCTAGCCCTAATTTTTTATTTTTTGCTGGGCACTATCCCTGAACTTCTTTTGCTCAAGGCTATCACTCTACCACTTGAGCCAGAGTGCTACTTCCGGCTTTTTCTGTGTATGTGGTACTGAGGAATGGAACCCAGGGCTTCATGCATGCTAGGCAAGCACTCTTACTAAGCCACACTCCCAAACCCGCAGGAGTGTTTTGAATGGCCATTTATTAATGGCCATTTGTCCTCAGGTAGTCACAATTTAGGGTTTGCAAACCCAGAGTAGTAATCTTCAAGTCACAACCCAGTGGGAAGCCACTTGAGGGTGGAGTTTTTCATCTAAAGAATGAGTATAAAATTACCTCTTTTTGTTGTTAGTACCCAAGGAGTTCAAGCCCAGGAATGAATAACAACAACTTGGCTTGGGCACTGTCCCTGAGATTTTTTTCACTCAAAGCTAGTACTCTACTACTTTGAGCCACAGTGCTACTTCCAGTTTTCTGGTGGTTAATTAGAGATAAGAGTCTTACGGACTTTCCTGCCTGGGTTGGCTTTGAACCAGGATCCTCAGATTGCAGCCTCCTTAGTGGCTAGGATTATAGCTATGAGGCACCGATGCCTGGCTAAAATTATAAATTTTTTTTCTTTTTTTTTTTTTTTTTTTGTCGGTCATGGGGCTTGAACTCTGGGCCTAGGCTCTGTCCCTGTGCTTTTCAGCTCAAGGCGAGCGCTCTACCGCTTGAGCCACAGCACCACTTCTGGTTTTCTGGTGGTTTATTGTAGATAAGATTCTCACGGACTTTCTAGGCTGGGCTGTCTTTGAACTGCAATCCTCAGATCTCAGCCTCCTGAGTAGCTAGGATTACAGGCATGAGCCACCAGCGCCCGGCTAAAATTATAATTTTTTTTTTTTTTTTTTTTTTTTTTTTTTGGGTCCGGTTGTGGGGCCTGAACTCTGGGCCTGGGCGCTGTCCCTCAGCTCTTCAGCTCAAGGCTAGCGCTCTACCACTTGAGCCACAGCGCCACTTCCGGCTTTCTTCTTTTTGCTTATGTGGTGCTGAGGAATTGAACCCAGGGCCTCATGCATGCAAGGCAAGCACTCTACCACTGAGCTACCTTCCCAGCCCCTAAAATTATAATTTTTAAAATGTGTCTCACCATGTAAAATTTTCTTGTGGGCTTCCCTGTGGGAAATTCTACCAAAGGAACACTAGTTCCTTAAAGGTTACTGATTCAAGCCCTGCTTTATTCCTTTGCTTCAAGAACAGATCTCAGTAATATTTGTAGTTGAAACCTGTCTCCATTTCTTCCTAGGTCTCCATTTTGTCTGCAATGGAACTTATTTGGAATCTGTGTGAGATTCTTTTTATTGAAGTAGCTCCAGGTGAGTCTAGTATAGCCCCAGGTAACCCCCAAGTAATTCTGTCACAATATCAAAGAAAGACCCTTCATCTTTTTCCATTTTTGACTTTGGTACATTTTTAGGAAGATTTGGTACTATGATGCAGTGCTTTTTTTTTTTTTCCCCTGTCTGTCGGAGCCAGAACTCTGAGCCTGGATTCTGTCCCTGAGCTCTTCAGCTCAAGGCTAGTGCCCTATCACTTGAGCCATGGTGCCTCTTCCGGCTTTTTCTGCTTATGCGGTGCTGAGGAATGGAACCCAGGGGCTCATGCATGCAAGACAAGCACTCTACCACTGAGCCAAACAATCCCAGGAACAGTGTCCAGGCCCTGAATTCAAGCCCCAGATCAGCAAAAACAAACATTAAAAAAAATTATAAGAAAAAAAACCCCATTTTGTTATGTTCCTTCTCCAATAGATTTTGAGGGGATGGATACATAGACATTCGTCATTGATCATGTATCCCTAGACAATATCAGTTCTTACATGGTCATTACTTATATAGCCAGTATATATTCATAAACATTGTAGCTGTGGATGGGAGTGTGAGAATGGGGTGAGGTCTGAGTCCACAGTCAGTCCTTTCTAGGATTCAATGAAAGAGGTGGTTGCCTGACACGGAGGGAGGGAGGATTCAGTAAGTGTCCTATCTGCATTATCCAGAATCACGTGTTCCCCTTGAATGATACAACCCTCTCCTACATCTTGTCTTCCTTAACACACTCTGTCTGTTTTTTTTTTTTTGCCGGTTGTGGGCCTGAACTCTGGGCCTGGGCACTGTCCCTCAGCTCTTCAGCTCAAGGCTAGCGCTCTACCACTTGAGCCACAGCGCCACTTCTGGCTTTTTCTGCTTATGTGGTGCTGAAGAATTGAACCCAGGGCCTCATGCATGCAAGGCAAGCACTCTACCACTGAGCCACCTTCCCAACCCAACACACTCTGTCTGTAACTTGGTAAAATGGCAGCTGCCACACTTGAAGCCAAGCTATTTGTGTGTGACATAACTCTCTCTGCAGCTGGGCCTCTTCTTCTTCACCTCCTTGACTGGGTTCGACTCCATGTGTGCGAGGTGGACACGTTGTCGGCAGATGTTTTGGGCAGTGAGAATCCGAGCAAACATGAGAGCTTCTGGAACTTGGTAATAGTCCTCTGCAGACTCTTTCATGCACTTTGTAGTCTGTTGTCCCAGTGCTCTGGGAACTCAGGGGGGAGATATGGAATTGGACGCCAGGCCTGCATGTCCTTCCTGGCTCTTATAGTCCAGGATCATGGAAACGCTGGTCCAGCTCTTCCTCTCTGTTCCAAAGTAGTTGAAAACTAATCTAGCACAGAAGAAGACTGCTTTGTAGACTTTCCAATAAAAAACTTGAAATTTGAAGTAGGGCACTGGTGGCTCACATCTGTAATCTGAGCTACCCAGGAGGCTGATGAGTTCTAGGGTTGTAGTTCAAGGCCAACCTGGATAGAAAAGCCCTTGAGAGACTCTTATCTCTAATAGGCCACTAACAAGTCAGAAAAACAAGCAAAAAAACTTAGAGACAGTGTCCAGGCCCTGAGTTCAAGCCCTAGGACCAGCATATACAAAAAGAAATTGGATTTGTTGTAGATAAAAGGAAGAAAAGACATGAGTATAAAATTGATGGCTAAGGGCTGGGAAGATGGCTCAGTGGTGGAGTGCTTACCTTGCATGCATGAGGCCCTGGGTTCGATTCCTCAGCACCACATAAGAAGAAAAAGCTGGAAGTGGCGCTGTGGCTGAAGTGGTAGAGCGCTAGTCTTGAGCTGAAGAGCTCAGGGGCAGCGTCCAGGCCCAGAGTTCAGGCTCCACGATCGACAAAAAAAAAATAAATAAAATTGATGGCTAGGGCCTAAGGGCTGGTTGCCACCTATACTGAAATTCCAGTTAGATGAGCAGGGTCTGGATACTGAAACTGTAGTTAGATAAGCAGGGTCTGGGGGTCCTTCTGGAAGGAGGAGCAAGATGTTGCTCTTCCCAGGGTGACTGTAAAACTCGGCCTTCCGCCATTCCTCATGGTCCCTCATCTCCTTGCAGGTGACCATCTTGGTGCTGCAGGGCCGGCTGGATGAGGCCCGACAGATGCTGTCCAAAGAGGCTGACGCTAACCCCCCCTCTGCAGGCATGTGCCGCATCCTAGGGGAACTGATGAGGACAATGCCCGTTCTCAGTGTACGTGGGAGCTCCTGGTTGGCTGGGTTGTGTCATGGGAGATGAGGCACCATGACGCGGAAACATTCAGGTTTGGTGATGCCTCGCGGTATGTCTTTCCCCTTAGCCTGGCAATACCCAGACGCTGACAGAGCTGGAGCTGAAGTGGCAGCACTGGTGTGAGGAGTGTGAGCGGCACCTGCAGGATGGCACGTTCGCTGCCAATCCCCATCTAGAGTGTCTCTGCAAGGTCTGGGGAGCAGCCGGGTTGGGTCTGGTTGGGCTGCCCCCGGGAGAGGAGAGGATGGCGGGGGGGGGGGGCGCGCGGGGGGAGGGCCTGGCATCCTAGATAGTCAGTTGATTTTCTGGGAGGGAGAAGAGAGTTGTCATCTGTAGGTGAAACCTCCGACCCCAGCCAAGCTGTGAGTCCTAGGGGAGCAGCTCCCTGCATTCCAGAGCTCAGGGAATGCCTCTCTAGATCATGCTGGGGGATGAGGCCACCTTGCTGGAGCAGAAGGAGCTGCTGAGTAACTGGTATCACTTCCTGGTGACCCGCCTGCTCTACTCCCACCCCACGGTGAAACCCATCGACCTGCACTTCTATGCACAGGTGAGTGAACTGCATTGGTGGGGGCTGACTTCTCTGTGGGTGGCCTCCTGGAACTGAATATCCCTAGGAACACGTAGGCTCTGTCCTTCAACCTTTTTTGAAGGAACCCCTCACCACTCTCCAGGGTTCCCCATACAACAGCCCTGCTGCCCTCTGTGTCTGCTTGCGTCCTGGGGATTGAGTGGGGCCATCACTTTCCACAGTCCAGCCTGGACATGTTTCTGGGAGGGGAGAGCAGCTCAGAACCCTTGGACAACATTTTGATGGCAGCCTTCGAGTTTGATATCCACCAAGTGATCAAGGAGTGCAGGTAGGACCCCTCCCTCGAACTATTATTACCACTCACGGTCTCAGGTATGACACAACAATGTGCGATCACTAACAGCACCATTTCTTGCCTTCCGCCTGAAGATCTGCCTTAGTCCATTTTGTGCTGTATAACTGAATAGCTGAGACTGGTTAAGTTATATAGAAGAGAAATTATTTTCTCACAGTCTGGATGTTAGGAAGTGTAAGATCAATGGCTATAGCTGGGCACTGGTGGTTCACACCTGTAATCCTAGCTACTTAGGAGCCTGAAATCTGAGGATCGCTGTTCAGTCAGCCCAGATAGGAAAGTCTGTGAGACTTTTTTTTTTTGGGTCCGGTCATGGGGCCTGAACTCTGGGCCTGGGTGCTGTCCCTCCGCTCTTCAGCTCAAGGCTAGCGCTCTACCACTTGAGCCACAGCGCCACTTCCGGCTTTTTTCTTTTTGCTTATGTGGTGCTGAGGAATCGAACCCAGGGCCTCTGGCATGCAAGGCTCTACCACTGAGCCACCTTCCCAGCCCCGTCTGTGAGACTCTTATCTCCAATTAACCACTAGAAGTGGAGTTGTGGCTCAAAATAGTAGAGCACTAGCTTTGAGCAAAAGAGCTCAATGACAGCACCCAGGCCCTGAGTTCAAGCACCATAACTAGCCAAAAAAGTTAATGTCTGAGTTAGGTGCTGGTAGTGCACACCTATAATCTTTTTTTTTTTTTTTTGTCGGTCATGGGGCTTGAACTCTGGGCCTGGGCGCTGTCCCTCAGCTCTTCAGCTCAAGGCGAGCGCTCTACCACTTGAGCTACAGCGTCACTTCCGGTTTTCTGGTGGTTTATTGGAGATAGGAGTCTCACGGTCTTTCCTGCCCGGGCTGGCTTTGAACCTCGATCCTCAGATCTCAGCCTCCTGAGTAGCTAGGATTACAGGCGTGAGCCACCAGCGCCCGGCTCACACTTATAATCTTAATTACTCAGGAGGCTAAAATCTAGAGGACCACAATTTTAAACTTAACTGCATGGGTTATCTTGAAACGGATTCAGACTTCTGCTAGCTAGGATTGTGTGAACTACTCATGCTGGGCTTTTTTTTACTTTTTTTTTTTTTTTTTTTTGCCAGTCCTGGAGCTTGAACTCAGACTATCCATGGTCCCTGAGCTTCTTTTGCTCAAGGCTAGCATTCTACCACTTGAGCCACAGTGCCACTTCTGGCTTGTTCTGTATATGTGGTACTGAGGAATTGAACCCAGGGCATCATGCATGCTAGTCAAGCATTTTACCACTAAGCCACATTCCCAACCCAAGTGTTCTGTGAGTGTGTGTGTATCTGTCTGTGTGTTTGAGAGAGAGAGAGAGAATATCTTAGAGCTTGAAATCAGGGCCTGGGAGCTGTCCTTGAGCTTTTTCTGCTCAATATTGGTGCTCTACCATGTGAGCCACAGCTGCATTTCTTGTTTTTTGATGGTTAATAGAAGAACCTCAGTGTTTTTTGGTGGTTAATAGAAGAATCTCAGGAAACTTTCCTGCCTAGGCCAGCTTTGAATAGCAATTCTCAGATCTTGGCCTCCTGAGTAGCTAGGACTATAGGCATGAGCTACCAGCACCCAGACTTGCTTAGATTTTCTGACAATAGCTCTCCTATCAGCCGAGAAATGATATCACTTCTTTTTCAAACATAGGATTTGTGGGCTTCCTACTGAAGCCCAGCTCATATGGGATTTGCTTTCTCCCTGATTTCCTTGTCTTGGTGTCTGAATTTATAGCATTGCTCTGAGCAACTGGTGGTTCGTGGCTCACCTGACAGACCTGCTGGATCACTGTAAACTCCTCCAGTCACACAACCTCTAGTAAGTGAGCTAGACGCCTGGCACTGACCCTCTTCCTACCACCAACGGGGTAGGCTGGGCCAAATGCCTGGGAGCTTGGGCTGTGGAAGGGCCAGAATGGAGCACGTCCAAAGTCTTGGTTTTGTGTTTATTGCAGCTTTGGTTCCAACATGAGAGAGTTTCTCCTGCTGGAATATGCTTCGGGACTCTTCGCTCACCACAGGTAGGGGGCCCCGTTGCAGCATGACTGTTTGCTGTTGTCTGCTTTCCTGATGGCCACAGAGAGATCAGTGGGGAGGAGCCCCAGGGATTGCCAACCCCTCACATCTGCCTCCATCCTCTGCAGCCTGTGGCAGCTGGCGGTGGATTACTTTGACTATTGCCCTGAGCTGGGGCGAGTTTCCTTGGAGCTCCACATTGAGAGGATCCCCCTCAACACGGAGCAGAAAGCCCTCAAGGTACTTCGAATTTGTGAGCAGCGGCAGATGACTGAACAAGGTACGGTGATCATACGCCCTGCTGGCCTCTGGGCCCTGAGCTGTGCCACTACGGTGCCAGCTTCCTCAGCCACATTCAAAGAGGCAGAGCCGTAGATGCCACGATAAAAGACCTTTAGTAGGGAGGGACAGATAATTGAGAGGTCTTTGGGGACCCTTAGAAAATGGAGAATTTTCCTTTTTATTAAGACAAGCTGAGAGCTTGTGGCTCATGCTTGTAATCCATGCTACTCAGGAAGCTGAGATCTGAGGATCATGGTTCAAAACCAGCCTGGGCAGGAAAGTCTGTGGGACTCTTTTCTCCAGTTAACCACCAGAAAATGGCACTGTGGCTCAAACTGGTAGAACGCTAGCATTGAGCCAAAGAGCTCAGTGACAGTATCCGGGCCTGACTGACTTCAACCCTCATGACCAAAAAAAAAAAAACAGACTGGGGCTGGGAAGGTGGCTCAGTGGTAGAGCGCTTGCCTTGCATGCATGAGGCCCTGGGTTTGATTCCTCAGCACCACATAAGCAGAAAAAGCCGGAAGTGGCGCTGTGGCTCAAGTGGTAGAGCGCTAGCCTTGAGCTGAAGAGCTGAGGGACAGTGCCCAGGCCCAGAGTTCAAGCCCCACAACCAACCAACCAAAAAAAAAAAAAAAAACCAGACTGACCTACTGCTCTCATGAAGTTTCCTGTCCAGTAGGTTGCTGCTGCCAGCTAAGCCTGACTCTGGAGAAGCAGAACACGAGGCACAACACCTGTGCCTTTGCGCCCCAATTGTAGAGGAATAAAAGCCTGCATGTCCATTACATGCTTATTATGACCATTTCTGAAAAAGCCCAGCGTGTTCCTGACCCAAAGAATTTGGACTTTCAAGCTTCTGGACACAAAATGAAGGGACTAACAAGTGGGGAGAAACTTTTTAAAAATGAATCAATTTTTATTTTTTAAACTTAAAGTAGTTGTACAAAGGGTATTCCAATTTAACACGTCCATAAGTGTTTGGTGCTTTTTTTTTTTTTTGTCAGTTGTGGGGTTTGAATTTAGGGCCTGAGTTATTTTGCTCAAGGCCAGTGCTCTTACCACTTTGAGCCACAGTGCCCCAATTTTCTGGTGATGAATTGGAGATATAAGAATCTCACAGACTTTTCTGCCTAGGCTGGCTTTGAATTGTGATCCTCAGATCTCAGCCTCTTGAGTAGCTAGAATTGCAGGTGTGAGCCACCAACACTCAGTATTGGTGCTGATTTTTTTTTTTTTTGCCAGTCCTGGGGCTTGAACTCAGAGCCTGGTGCTGTCCCTGAGTTTCTTTTTGCTCAAGGCTAGTACTCTACCACTTGAGCCACAGCACCACTTCTGGCATTCTCTGTTTATATGGTGCTGAGGAATCAAACGCAGGGATTCATGCATGCTAGGCAAGCGCTCTCACTAAGCCACATTCCCTCCCAGCCCTCGATGCTTTTTTTTTTTTTGGTCAGTAGTGGGGTTTGAACTCAGCCTGGGCACTATCCCTAAGCTCTTCATCTCAAGGTTAGTGCTTTACCAATTGAACCACAGTGCCACTTCCAGCTTTCTGGTGGTTTATTGGAGATGAGTCTCACACTATTTCCTGCCCTTTCTTGCCTGGGCTGTCTGAATGGTGATCCTCAGATTTCAGCCTTCTGAGTAGCTAGGATGACATGCATGAGCTACCAACACCTGGCCCATGAGACTCTTATCTCTAATTAACCACCAGAAAACTGAAAGTGGTGCTGTGGCTCAAGTGGTAGAGTGTTCACTTTGAGCTGAAAAGCTGAGGGTCATTGCCCAGTTCCAGAGTTCAAGCCCCACAACTAACAAAAAAATAAAAAATGAATCCAGAAGTTTCCCTTTTCTGCCAACCTGTTCCTATTTTGGGTCCATGCAGAGGTTTGAGGTTGTAGTTGAGGCTATAGTAAAGGCTCTGCCTGTGCCATCAGGCTCCACAATGGATTGATTCAATGGTGAAGGCCTTTCTTTGCCTCTTTTCCCTACAAAGTGCGCAGCATCTGCAAGATCTTAGCCATGAAGGCTGTTCGCAATAATCGCCTGGGCTCTGCACTCTCCTGGAGCGTCCGTGCCAAAGATGCTGCCTTTGCCACACTCGTGTCAGACAGGTAGGCACAGCTGCTGCTGGCTCTCAAGGAGTGTTTGGGAGTTTGGAAGTTGAGGTCTGATCTCTGGAATGGGCCCTGCAGGTTCCTCAAGGATTACTGTGAGCGAGGCTGCTTTTCTGACTTGGACCTCATTGACAACCTAGGGCCAGCCATGATGCTCAGTGATAGACTGACATTTCTGGGTGAGTCTTTGTTCTTTCCTAGGGCATGGGGAGATAGTTGTCATTCTAGACATAAGGGAAAAGTTTCACATATATAAGGAATAGGGATTGCCCATATATATATTTCTAGATTGGCCAGTCATTTACCTTTGCTTCATTTATTATTTTGCCTTCATCCCTTTGCTTCATTGATCCATTCTTTTTTTTTTTTTTTTTTTTTTTTTTTTTTGGGGGGGGTCCGGTCGTGGGGCCTGAACTCTGGGCCTGGGCACTGTCCCTCAGCTCTTCAGCCCAAGGCTAGCGCTCTACCACTTGAGCCACAGCGCCACTTCCGGCTTTTTTCTTTTTGCTTATGTGGTGCTGAGGAATCGAACCCAGGGCCTGGAGCATGCAAGGCAAGCGCTCTACCACTGAGCCACCTTCCCAGCCCTCATTGATCATTCTTGTGTGAACAGTTTGAGAGTAAGGTGGGGTCTTGTTCTCCTTCATAAGTGCGGCAGTGTGTATGTTAGTGCATAGAATAGTTAACAAAACACATGGATTCATCAATATTGTACATTCATCTTGTCTGCATTTTGTCAGTTGTCCCAATGATGTCCTGTGTCCAGGATCAGAAATTTAGTTGGTATTTCTCAGTGCCTTTGTCCCTGTGAGTTTTCTTTTTTTTTTTTTTTTTTTTGTTGGGCATGGGGCTTGAACTCTGGGCTTGAGCACTGTCCCTCAGCTTTTCAGCTCAAGGCGAGCACTCTACCACTTGAACCACAGCACCAATTCCGGTTTCTGGTCGCTTATTGGAGATAGAGTCATCTCATGGCCTTTGCTGCCCCGGCTGGCTTTGAACTGTGATCCTTAGATCTCAACCTCCTTGGTCGTTAGGATTACAGGCGTGAGCCACCGATGCCTGGCCACTTCCAGCTTTTTGCTGTTTAATTAGAGATAAGGCTCAGATTTGTCTGTGCAGGCTGGCTTCAGATCTGAACTCTCAGGTCTCAGCCTCCTGAGCAGCTAGGGTTATAATATGATGGGTGCTTGGTGGCTGTTACTTATTTTGAAGCTGACATTTTCTAAGATTTGGCTCCTCAGAGCCTGTGTTTTGAGCATTTTGGAGCTTGGAGATGTGTGCAAATGATCTCGCTGCTCTGTGGAGTGGCTGGTACAGGCCCTCCACGGTTAGGGACAGGGTAGCCTTTGTTGGTGTCACCTGGAGGCCAGGAATGTACTGGTGACTTGGGGTTCCCTTCTTGTCACAGGAAAGTACCGGGAGTTCCACCGGCTGTATGGGGAGAAGCGGTTTGGTGACGCTGCTTCTCTTCTGCTCTCTCTCATGACTTCTCAAATTGCACCTCGCTCCTTCTGGATGACTCTGCTTACAGACGCCCTGCCCCTTTTGGAACAGAAACAGGTAAGGATTGAATAAGCCCACAGTTGTTTTCTCCTCTCCCCCTTGTAGTTCCGACAGCTTAGCTCTGTAGCTGATGTACATTTCTTCCAAAGTAGCTGTGGTTGCGCATGAGTATTCCTAGTTCCACATGGCAAATCCAGTATTCATACCAGCAACTTGAATCGATGCTGTATCCATAGTAGCAGCCCAGGGCCTGACTAGAGGGCTGATGTGAGACCCAGAAGCCATTCTGTTCTGTGTGGGCTTCTTGTACAACCCAAGGGCAAGAAGACCTGTGGACCATTCTTGGACTAGCAGAGATCTTCAGGTTGGGCAGCAGCCAATCAAAGAAGCCTCGCTCTCTCCTAGGTGATTTTTTCAGCAGAACAGACTTACGAGCTGATGCGATGTCTGGAGGATTTGACTTCAGGGAAGCTGGAGTGTGCAGAGTTTGATGCTCATCGACTCCAGGTAACTTTTAACTTCTGGGTAGATGGTGCCGCGGTGAAGATGGGGAAGTCTCCCTGTTTTGGGCTTTCACTCCTCCCCTTCCACCCTGAGAACACTAGCTCCTTACAAACTCATGTTTGCTTTCTGGAACACGCTGGCTTTTGGACGGGGGATGATTGTTCAGTTCAGTGCCAGTGTCCTGGGCATACTGCTCCTGTACTGAGACTTGGTTAAGGGCATGACAAGAATGCCGCCTGCGTGCCTCATGGTGGCCCTCTGCTTTGCAGGATGACGACATAGAGACCACCAAGGTGGAGATGCTGAGACTGGCTCTTGCCCGGAACCTTGCCCGGGCAATTGTGAGAGAAGGCTCGTTAGAAGGCTCCTGATGAGCTGCGGCCACGTGGCAATGTATATAGATTTTTAAAATAAATGTGCTTTTGCGAATTAAAGGCGTTTTTAATCCATCTGTTCTGAAGGTGAGGTGGTAACAATGTAATTTCTTATGTTTTGCTTTGAGGCTGGTCTTGTTATACTGGCCCAAGCCACCTTCCTGCCCCCCAAGTAGCTGTGCACCCTATGCATCTGGCTTAAGGATTAGCCATACCCAGAGTTTAGAATGGTAAGTGGTATCCTGCCTGAGACGGGCACCTTAAACAAGAGCATGTGGTGATATACTTAAGCTTCTTAGGTCTTGCCTCACATCAAATCATCTGGAACACTCCATGATCTAACTATTTGATTATCTCCCCCTCCCCCGCCCCCCGCCTGCCAAAAAAAAGTTTTAGAACCCTGTACTTGTGTATAGGCGACTCCAGGCCAGCCTGTCTACCTGTGTTTGGGAATTCACAGGTCACTTCCTGCCAGGGTGAATGGCGTCTTGTTTATATTAGAAGGATTCCATGTAGGGCAAAAATGGTTTTATTTAACATGCAGCAAAACAAGGGCAGAGGAGTTGGTACATCCAGTATAGCTGTTTCCATGAAGTAGTGACCTCAACAGTAATGAGTAACGCTCATAATTGTAATGTCTAATGCTTATCATAAAGGTCCACTTCCACACAGATATTCCAGGGCTGAAGCAGCCGGTCTGGAAAGTTCTTGGATTTATTTCTTAATTAGTGAAAATGATTCCGTTTTGACTTGTCCAGATGAAGCAGTGAAACCTGCTTGCTAAAGACAGGGAAGAAGAGGAGGCAGCCGCACAGAGCCACATGGGCCAGGGTGCTGTGCGAGCCCCCTTTCTCCAGAGGCAGCAGACCCCGAGCTGTCCGCTCCTCCCCAGGGCTGCTTGTCCAGAGAAGCTGCAGTTTGTTTTGGTGCCTCGGGGCAGCGTGGTGGGCCTTGCGCGTGCACGCAGCTGGGTCATGCTAGCTGCGCTGAGTGCTGTGAAGCAATAGGGTCTGGTGACTTGGTTCAAGCATGGCCCCTCATCACCTCCAGACCCAACATCTCGCTGACAGCACCCCTTCATCTGTAGCTGGGGGACAGTGGGGATTTGGGGGCAGCACACCAGGACATCCATCTAGTGCAACGTGCTTGACCCTGAGGCTTCCTCAGCCCAGCCGCACGGGTGGGAAGGGGGGCAGGGCAGGGCAGGACACCAGGTTTGGGAGTTGTCCTCTTCAGACTGAGGACAGCTGTTTACTGCATGCCAAGCAAGAGGTAGTGAGTAGGGTGGCTATCCCATGGCAGGAAATATGCTCCAGTACCTGCTTCTGAAGGGGAAACACTAGCTCACTTCTGTTTTCCTTCCTATCCCTAGCTGAGACTCACAAGGCCAGATTCTGCTTCTGCTGGGCTGAGGTCCATGGCCTGCTGAGATGTCCATAGGACACAGCCTTTCACTCGCTAGGAACAGGCGGACCACTCCCGCTGCAGCATGACAGGATGCTGTGGCACAGGAGGCGGGAGCAGTGCACCAGCCTTTCAGGACTGCCGGTTCGCCCACCTCACAGGAGGTGGCAGCAGAGCCAGGCAGCAGGGAAGCACAAGCGAGCAACTGAGGCTGCAGTGTGGTCTCAAGCCACCTGTCTTTGGGGTGTGAGGTTGGTTCTTGAGGGGGTCTGAGAACCTTCCTTTAGAACCTTGGCCTTGGGCATCAAGGAATGCCTGCAGGAGAAGGGAAACCCATCCCAGACCGGCCAGGGAAGCTCAGGGCCACTCCCCACCCCTTACAGTAAGTATATGGCTACTTCAAGTCACACAGGTAGATAGAAAACAGGTCCTTTTAGGGGCCAAGGAGGAGAGAGGATCACAGCAGTGGGCCTCTGGTCCACATCAAAGCTACAAATACTGCCATTAGGCTAGTGATGAGACCGACCGGAGCCCTCTCTGGCTCAGGGCAGCCTGCCTGCCTTCCGAGTAGAGGTCGCAGCGTCCTCTGGGATCATAGGTTCCCCCACTGCTCCACAGGAGGAAACTGGTCCACCTCTCCCAGCTCTGTGCTCAGCTGCTCCCCCAAGGCAAAGGTCAGCCTATACCGAAGCCGCACCTTCTCCTGCGACAGAGGGCAGCGGGTGAGAGAGAGCCCAGTGCCCCCCCTTGCCCCCTGGTCTTCTGTGCTGGAGGTAGGATTCCTGTCCCCACCACATCCACCCATGCTCGGCCATGGGACCTAGGGAAAGGAAAGGGACCCTGGATTCTCCCCAGCTCACTCACTCACCTTCAGTGGATTTGCCAGCAGCATGACCTGGGTGATGGCTGCAGGTGGTTGGATGGGACTAAATGGAGAAAGTTCTGTCCCAGAGGGCGGCTGCAACTTCACTTTCATGGACTAAAGAGAAAGAAGCTCCTTAGAAGAGAGCTGGCTGGCAGATGCCAACAAGACAGACACGGACTGGGGTCTGGTTAAGGTGAATTCACAGTGCCATCTGCCAGCCACTGCAGACCCACAGCTCGCGTGGTTCAGGAGAAAGTTCTCACTCCCAGACACCCCAGGGAGCCAGGGGTACCTTGGGCACCGCAGCCTGCAGCACGATGCTCTTGACTGGCAAGGGAGCTGTATTCAGCATGGACACCACCACCACCAGAACGTCGGGCCGGCCCGGCGGACACTCCTTGGCGAAGTGGAAGAGGATGCGGAAGCCATTTTTATCATAGGCTGTCACAGGAAGGGCACTGCCTGTAGGAAGGTAGTATATGCACGGTGGGACCATGTGCCAGAGACATTTCTGAGCCCAGGCGGTGCCCGCCGTAGTCAAGTGGGAAAGAGAAGGGTGTGGCTCTAAGTACAGTGCTCCCTTTAGCAGTCCAGGAATGGGGAGGGCTAAGGCCACCCAGCCACAAGAAGCAGAGGCTGAGACAGCAGGCCAGGGGACCCTTAGCTATAAGGGATGCCTGCACAGGGGCACACTCTGCACACCCTGCAGCGCTCTGCCTATGACCTCCTCCCCCCCCCAACACCTACTAGGCTTGATCGATTCCAGGGGCACATGGACACTGGCCAGGGAGAGCTCGGGCCCCTTCACAGGGCTGCCTTGGGGCTGGAAGGCTGGTGGCTGGAAGAGAGGGCTGCTGGGCCCAGCAGAGAAGGGCAGGAGAGGCCTGGCTGGGGCAGAGGTGGGGAGCCGGGGGGATGCGTTGGTTCCAGGGGGAAAGCAAGAGGAGACAGGTTTCGCCAAGCCTGAGGTCCTGGGAGGCAGGAAGGAGGACAGAAGGCAAGTTGGACAGCAGGCCAGCGACAGCTCTCAGCCACCCCACATCCCCAGCTTCTGACCTGACTGCCCAGCATGGGTGTCCACCCCCTCAAGGCTCACTCTGGCTTGCACACCTGGCCCCGCCCTTGGCCATCCCACCTAGCGTCCCCTCCTTTACACTTTGGCCTCCTCCAGGAACTGATCAAGGCCGTCCAGGTGGTGCAGGGTGGTGTCCCCCAGCCCTGAACTGTGGTGCTCAGCGGCCGTGGGCTCAGTCTTTGGGGCCAAAGCTGGGGTGAGTCCGGAAGAGAACATGAAGGAGCCAGCGCTGGGGACAGGTATGCCAACAGAGACTACAGGTGCGGGGAAGGCAGGTGGCGGTGGAGCTTGGGAGGTGCTGGAGGGAGGGGCTGAGGGGGGAAGCTGGGGCCCATCTGACGGGCAGCAGGCAGGAGGCCCCAGCCTGGGTCGGAAGAAGTCCAGGTCTGACTGTTCGCCCTGTAATGGAAACAACGGGTTAGCAAAGGGCTGGGAAGGTCTGCTGCCCATGGCGGGGAGACAGCTCGCCACCCATGCAGTCCTTCCCCAGAGCTGTCCTGTCGGCCGCTGGGCTGTGCGCTGGGAGACACCATGTCTGCAGCTGGTCACGAGGAAGGAGAGGACGCTTTGTTTTCTGGTACTTGAGTGATGTCACCATGATCGAGCCCCTACCTGGAACAGGTGCCACTGGCTGCTTCCAATAGTGTCCTTAGGAGGAGCTGGGGGAGCTGGGTCAGTGAGGCCTGAGAACACATGATGATACATCAGTCCCCCTGAAGTGACCATGTGACCACAAGTGTCTGAGTGCTGGGGTGGGGAGAAAGTGGCCTTCAGGCAGCAGAGGGGCATGGGAATCCCCTTTCCTTTCTATATACAGAGGTAGGGGCCTTCTGGGGCAGGAGGAACAGAGCAAGCGGGCTGGAGTCCACAGGGAAGGCGGCCCTGGTGGCTCTGGAGATGCTGCAATTGAATGGCAAGCACACCAGACACCGCTTGGCCTTCTGACTCCACGTGTCCTTCCTTCCCCAAACATCCGCCCCCCCATCCCCAACCCCATGAGGCCACCCTTCAGGACACACCCAAGCAGAGGAGCTCCTCGTCCAGCAAGGAGAGGCCGTTGCTTGTGCTGTTGGGCCCTGGGGGGGCCTCGGCCATGCTGGAAGAACGACTGCGTGGAGGTCCTGCGGTCTGGGGGGGTGGAGGGAGGATAGGGATGCCTGAGGTGGGTGGGGCGGGTGCTGGGGCCAACACTGGGGATGAGCTGTTGGGTGTATCCAACTCAGCAAGGTCGATGAGAGTGCCGTGGCTGGACGGGTGGTTTCCTGGATGAGTCAACAGCAGGGGAATGAGAATCATCAGGAGCAGTTCTAGTGCCCCCGAAACAGGAGGCCAGAACCCTGGGCACCACAGGCAGCTCTCTTGCTTCAGGTCTAACCCAGTGGCATTTCTTCCAGGGACGTCTTGAAAAGCAAGCTAGGCAAGGCAGGCAGGAAAGTTCCCATCCATACCTCCTGGCCTCTGGGAAGCTGGTGGACCTTCAGACCCTTGGGGTCCACTTGTGGTCAGGTGGTGGGAAGGTGGGGCTGGTCTGGAGGGTCCCAGGATGGGGAACCAGAACATTTTACCTTCAGAATCAGGCATGGTTGAGGTGGTCACATCACCATTGACGATCTGCCCTTCAACGATTGTTTTGTAAGAGTTGATGACCCGGGAGAGGTTGTCACTGGCCTGCAGGATGTCCCCTGGAGCAGAAGAAAGACTCCTCATTCCTGGCTGTGACAGTTCCCACGCATACATCCAAATTCCTGGCTCACCGTTGCCAACTATGCTTTCCTTTTCACTCACCTAAACTATTGTCATTGTCCTCTGTCTCGCTGGCTAGTTTAAATAATGTTCGTCTCTTGTTCTCACACCGATCATACAGCTCCTGGGAGAGACCCAGACAAAAGTCACAACGATTCAGGGATGCTGTCCAGAAAATGGCAGGGCTCGCTAAGCGCCACAGACAGACAGGTGCCGTCCTTCCACCAGCCGTCACCAGACCTGTCACCCAAGCCATGAACAGGAACTGTCAGTCAGTGGGGTAGCAGGAAGGAAGAAAGCCCCTTCCTGCCCCCCAGCTGACATGTTCCTTCAGAACTAGAGGACTGACCCAGCCACAATATCAGATGCCAGGGGAGGCCCTTCTATGCCAATTTCCCCAAGGCAGTAAGGAAAGGCCGAAAGTGGAAGTGAGCCCAGACCCTTCCACCCAGCGTGCATTAGCTCATCACTCCACCTCCCCAATGCCAGCCAGATGGACGGGCTCACAGACGGCATGCATGTCCCCCGAGGCCGGCGTCCAGAGCGGCCCGCCAGGCAGCGGCGCCTACCTTCATGAGCTCCTTGTCGGCAGGTGAGGAGTGCTCTTGGCTGTAGTGCAGCAGCATCTCATGAAGCAGCTTCACGTTGTTGCTCACCTCCTCCAGGGTGTGCATGCGCTTGGTCACCTTCTGGATCCGAGCCTCGTCCTGCCTCAGCCAACAGGGGCCAGGAGAAAGCTAGCTTACCTGGCCTATATTCCCCGCCTTACCAGGCAGGATGGTAACACAAGAACAGAGGCCAGAGGCCAAGCTCTGGAGCTGTGCTTGGGATCACAGGCTTTACAGTGAACGCCCCCCCCCCCCCCCCCCCCGGCAGCCTTAACACTCCCAGTGTTCTGACCCTCACATTCCTCCATCCTGTCCCCCGCCCCAGATTCCAGCTCTCTTCCTCCTCACTCCAGGTGAGGGCTGGGGCAGGGGACTTCTGCACTGTGGCCCCTGCTCCTCTCCCCCAAACCCACAAGGCCCACTCACTTCCTTCACCATGGACTTGATGAGTTTATTGGCTTCTTGCAGATCATCTGGGTTTTTGCTTTTTAGCAGCTTGGCTAAGAGCTGGAAGAGAAAGGTATGAAAAGTGACAGGAAGAGTTTCCCACCTGGAGGCCTGAAACACCGGAGCTCCCAGAGACCCAAGCAAAGCCCTGTTTCCCCTGCTGCCACCACCTCTCATCCCATAGAAGCCCAGGCCTGGGATGCACTTCACCTTGGATTTCTCCTCATCATCAAACACAGGGTTTTTGGGGCGAGGGGGTGGAGAGGGGATCAATGTTCTGTCCATGGGGATTGGAGGGTCAGACTGGACTATGCCTGGGAGGAGACACAAATGGCAAAGCGCATGCTCAGGGCATGATCACCTTGCTCCCTAAGCCCTGTGATGAAGACCCAGCAGAGGAGGCAGGAGACACACCAGGCTACTCACATTTCTACCACTAACACCCACTGAGCCGGGCCCTGATGACAAACATGACTCACTTTAGGAGAAGGGGAAAAGCCTGGGGACCTCTACTGCCTGCCCCTTCTCTTCCTTGCCTTGGCTGCCTTTGAGAGCTACCTGGAGAGTGGAGGAAGGTGGACATACCCTGTCTCTTCAACATATGGTAGGCGTCTTTGATCTTGGCTTCTTCCGGCAGGGCCACTGTCCAGCTATAAAGCAACTCAATGACCTTGGTCTTCACTTTCTCAGACACCCTGTCTCCCAAGTACTAGGAGACAAATGAAAAACAGAATAGTAACTGCAGTTGGGAGTGTCAGGTTCTTGTCATGACCACGGAGTGCTCTTACTAGTTAGTTCCCCAGACTGCTACAAGCCAGCAGATGTCAAGGTATGAGAGAGCAAGTTGCCTGAGGCCTAACTGCATTGTTGCCTGAAAAACCATTTCCTACAGCCCTGCCAGGACTAGAGCTCCAGCTTAGAAACCCTTGGCTGGGCACTGTAATCCTAGCTGCTCAGGAGGCTGAGATCTGAGGATCACAGTTTGAGGCCAGCCTGGGCAGGAAAGTTTGTAAGACTCTTATTGCCAAAAAGCCAGAAGTGGAGGTATGGTTCAAGTGGTAGAGTGCCACATTGAGAGAAAAAGCTAAGGAACAGCACCCAGGCTCTGAGTTCAAGCCCCAATACTGGCACCAAAAAAAAAAAAAAAAGTCCACAGAAGCAAGGAAATGGTCTTCGACTGACCTTTGGAGAGACAACTTTGATTAACTCATTCAAAAACCGGAACTTGCCCACTTCGTTATGAAACCTCCTCCCACAGTTCTTCATACACGCCTCCAGCACCTGTCGGCAACAGGGGGGGCTCTCAGTGACGCGCTGGTTCTGGCACCCAGTGCCGAGAAAATACTCCCAGGGGAAGCAGCTCAGCCCAAGTGGGGTGCTTGCTGTATCCCAGAGAGGGGAGGGTAAGCCACCGCTGCTCACCTTGTCCCCTAAAATGGCACATCTCTGCAGAGGATACAGTGAGGAGGCAGAGTAAGACCCACTGAGGCCCCACCCCCGACAACCAAGTGTCTCTAAACGTTGCCAGGTGTCCCCTGGGGGGGCAAAACTGCCCCCCTGGAGAATCACTATTTCAAGATCTTCGCTCTATAACCACCGTGACAGAGGGGTGGAGCACTGCTTCTCCAGAGATTGCGTGAAGTCCAGGGCAAGGAGGGCGGTAGACGGCTGTGAGCATGGCTGTTGTCTAGTTTGGGGAGAGCCAGGAGGTGCTCAGGACCCTCTTCCTTCTCATTTTGAACTCTCTTAGTCTGAATCAAGGCTGAGACCTGTCCTGTAAACACATCCATGGGGGCAGCCTCGCCGGCACCTGAATTCTTTTTAGCTACAGAATAAACTGTGCTTACCTCACTCTTCTTTAGTCAGCTGCTGCCTGACTCTAGATGTCTCTGAACCCTCAAGCTCTGGCCCAGAGGCCCAGCCCATGCACCTGAATATAGATCAAGGATTTTTGGGCACAAACTCCCAGAATTACCAAGGGCCCAGTGGGTGCATGAGGAAAGGCCTGGGTGGGTGGAGACTTACTGCTTTCATCTCTAGGAGCAAAGACCTACCGTGAGGGCCTGCAATGCCTCCCATTCCTGTGGAGACTGGATCTTGTGGGCCAACAGTCGGACAGCGATCTGGGGCCTGGTGGATAATAAACCACAATCAATACATCCCCTTGGACCATGCGGCCACTTTTTGGCTGTCTCCAGTAGACTCACCCTTCAAGCTCTTTGTTGATTTGATCACAGAAGCCAATTATGTATTCCCAGTCTTCCTGGCGGTTAGAAGGATTGGTGGCTTTATCTTGGGACAGAACAAAGAAGAGGATGCTGTTATTTTTTTTTTTTTTTTTTTGGTCCGGACATGGGGCCTGAACTCTGGGCCTGGGCGCTGTCCCTCAGCTCTTCAGCTCAAGGCTAGCGCTCTACCACTTGAGCCACAGTGCCACTCCGGCTTTTTTCTTTTTGCTTATGTGGTGCTGAGGAATCGAACCCAGGGCCTCATGCATGCAAGGCAAGCACTCTACCACTGAGCCACCTTCCCAGCCCTGAGGATGCTGTTATTAAGAGCAATGAGAACACAAAGGAAAAAATTTTTTTCTTTTCTTTTTGTCAGTCGTGTGGCTTGAACTCAGGGCCTGAGTGCTGTCCCTGAGCTCTTCAGCTCAAGGCAAGGGCTCTACCACTTGAGCTGCTGCTCTACTTCCGGTTTTCTGGTGGTTAATTGGAGATAAAAGTTTCATGGACTTTCCTGACCAGGCTGGCTCTGAAATGCGATCCTCAGATCTCAGCCAACTGAGTAGCTAGGATTACAGGCATGAGCCACTGGTGGCCAGCTTCTTTACAATTTTTTTTGCCAGTCCTTGGGCTTGAACTCAGGGCCTAGGTACTGTCCCTGAGCTGCTTTTGCTCAAGGCTAGCACTATACCACTTGAGCCATAGTGCCACTTCCAGCTGTTTATGGGATACTGAGGAATTGAACTCAGGACTTCATTCATGCTAGGCAAGCATTCTAGCACTAAGTCACATTCCCAGCCCAGACAAAAAAATATATATCTTTTGGGCTGGGAAGGTGGCTCAGTGGTAGAGCACTTGCCTTGCATGCTCGAGGCCCTGGGTTCGATTCCTCAGCACCACATAAAAAAAAAAAAAAGCCGGAAGTGGCGCTGTGGCTCAAGTGGTAGAGTGCTAGCCTTGAGCTGAAGAGCTGAGGGACAGTGCCCAGGCCCAGAGTTCAGGCCCCACGACCGGACCCAAAAAAAAAAAAAAAAAAAAATATATATATATCTTTTAATCGGCCCTGGGGCTTGAACTCATGGCCTGGGTTCTGCCCCTGAGCTTTTTCACTCAAGGCTAGAGTGCTACCACTTTGAGCCACAGCGCCACTTCCAGTTTTCTGGTGGTTAACTGGAGATAAGAGTCTCACAGAGGGCTGGGAAGGTGGCTCAGTGGTAGAGCGCTTGCCTTGCATGCCTGAGGCCCTGGGTTCGATTCCTCAGCACCACATAAGCAAAAAGAAAAAAGCCAGAAGTGGCGCTGTGGCTCAAGTGGTAGAGCGCTAGCCTTGAGCTGAAGAGCTGGGGGACAGCGCCCAGGCCGAGTTCAGGCCCCACCACCGGACCCCAAAAAAAAAAAAAAAAAAAAGAGTCTCACAGACTTTCCTGCCTGGGCTGGCTTTGAACTGTAATCCTCAGATCTCAGCCTCCTGAGCAGCTAGGATTACAGGTGTGAGCCATCAGCGCCTAGCTTGCTCCCCATTTTTGAAGCTGCACAGTGCTCATCACCGTCAAATGGACATTTACTAAACCCCTACTAAATAGCACCAGCCATCGTACTGTCTGTCCCTGGGACCACATCAATGGGATGGAGTATTCAGCACCCTCAGTTTAAACGGCCTTCTGCTATCATGTACAAAGACAATGTTCTGAAGTCAGCTGAGGCTTCAAATTCCTGGCACTGAATGAAAATTTGGTAATACTTGGTTTCAGCAGGCTTTTCTGTTCCGTAGCACCAGTGCTTAGAGGACAACCCACCTGAGGAGGTCAGTGGTTCTCTGCCTCTTCTAAAAGACTCTCTCAAACTATTTGCTAAATTTAGGGCTTCAGGCTCAGAAGATGTATATACTTTAAACACACTCATGTTGCGCACAAGACAGACTGTCAGCTCTCTGACAAAAGATCAGGTTAGAAGTTCCTCAATTCTGATGTCTTATGACTGTGGGTGTTTCCTTAACTTAAAAAAAAAAAATCAGGGGCTGGGAAGGTGGCTCAGTGGTAGAGCGCTTGCCTTGCATGCCTGAGGCCCTGGGTTTGATTCCTCAGCATCACATAACCAAAAAGAAAAAAGCCGGAAGTGCTGCTGTGGCTCAAGAGGTAGAGCGCTAGCTTTGAGCTGAAGAGCTGAGGGACAGCACCCAGGCCCAGAGTTCAGGCCCACCACCGGACCCCCCCCCAAAAAAAAAAAATCACCAGTTAGAAGCCAGCCACTGGTAGCTCACTTCTGTAATCTTAGCTACTCAGGAGGCAGAGATCCGAGGATCGAAGCTTGAAGCCAGCTTGGGCAGGAAAGTCAAGCAGGAAATTTCCTAAGACTATCTCCAATTAACCACAGGGAAAGTGAAAGTGAAGCTGTGGCTCAAAGTGGTAGAGTGCTAGCCTTGAGCAAAAATGTTCAGGGACAGTGCCTGGGCCCTGAGTTCAAGCCCCCTGATCACTACCACCAGCAACAAAATCACGAGTTAGAGCCCAGCTTTGGAACTAATTTCTTTTTTTTCTTTTCTTTTTTTTTTTTTTTTTTTTTGGGTCCGGTTGTGGGGCCTGAACTCTGGGCCTGGACGCTGTCCCTCAGCTCTTCAGCTCAAGGCTAGCGCTCTACCACTTGAGCCACAGCACCACTTCCGGCTTTTTTCCTTTTGCTTATGTGGTGCTGAGGAATCGAACCCAGGGCCTCAGGCATGCAAGGCAAGCGCTTCTACCACTGAGCCAACTTCCCAGCCCATGGAACTAATTTCTATCACTTGAAATACTTCAGGCTTTCACACCACACCACGAAGCTGTGGGACTCAAAAGCATGATGCTCTGAGGAGCTGCCCACCCCGAACACTTACAACTCCTGGGAAGAGTGACAAACCTCATGGTTCATACAAGCTGCAATGGAAAAGTGTTTTCCTAACAGAGTAAAATGTGGATCCCACACCCGATACACAGTGGACAGTCATCAATCAATCCCTTCTTCTCATTGCTCCTCTCCCTGTAGCACTGATACCTTCAGGAACACTCCCGGTTACGTTTCTGTGTTCCTGCATTCATGCCTGGAACCTCACTTCTCCCCCTCCAATCTGCAGGGAGCGCTCAGACTGCACAGGGCACAAAAAGCCTGGCTAGAGGCTTTTTGGTCACATCACTTCCCAGCGACTACGGCTTGCCCCAGGGCCACCGAGATGCTAGCAGGGGCACATGTGCCCCCAACCCACTCACCATTCTCTTCCTCTTGGCACCAGTGCAACACTAGAGTCTCCCTTGTAGACCCTGACTTCTGGAGCCACCCGTTTGGGCTGTGCTGACTCATGATTTCTATTTTTGGGTCTCTGGTGAAAGCCTCATTCTCTTTTTGTGCTTCTAGATTTCCTGCTGTTATTCTCAGCTTAATTCTACCTCTAGCCTTGACTCTTGGGGGACTGAAAAATGTCACATCGTGATGGAAACAGTAGCACCGAGTAAGCCATGCTAGCATGGCTCGGACACCCCCCCATGGAAACCGAATTCCACAGGGCAGTGATTGGAAATGAGCAGGTGCAAGAGCATGGGCTAGAAAGACACCAGAGTCAATCTGTATGCTCGGTCTTGAACCAATATGTGGTCAGTTGCCAGGTCTCTCCTAGCACTCCCCAGCCCCAAAACGAATGAACAGCGTGCTAGACCCAAAGGGGCTATAGACAAAGAACAAGAAACAGACCTTTCCTTGAAGAAGTTGTACCTTTTTGGTTCAACATATGAAAAAAAAAATATATCCAGTGCATAAAGCGTGACAGTACCTAATTATAAAGGTTAATTTGGTAGTGAAATGAGCCTGAACACAGTCGTCATTTCTCCTGACTTAAAAAAAACAAAAACGTCTATAAATGGTGCTACTATTCAAAAACCCATTTTGCTCCCACTCCCAGGCACCACGGCTTGAAACCTCACTGTGAATCTCCCCCCCCCCCCCCATTCCTGTCAGTGCTGGAAGGTCTCCCTTCTCCTCGTCTTCTCTAATCTCTCCCTTTCTTGTCTTCTGGTAGACAAGAGATTAGAACTTAGATTCGTTTCTAGAACTTCCCCATTCTATATAAAGCACCAGAATCAACAGTCCAAATATTTCTGATTTCATCAGCTACACAACAGATAGGGACTTGAAAGCCAGGAGCTTGTGGCTCCCACCTGTAATGCTACCTACTCAGGAGGCTGAGATCTGAGAATTGTGGTTCAAAGACTCCCCAGGCAGGAAAGCCTGTGAGCTTCTTATCTTCAATTAACCATCAAAAAGGCAGAAGGAGGGCTGGGAAGTTGGCTCAGTGGTAGAGCACTTGCCTTGCATGCCTGAGGCCCTAGGTTTGATTCCTCAGCACCATATAAGCAGAACTAAAAAAAAGCCAGAAATGGCGCTGTGGCTCAAGTGGTAGAGTGCTAGCCTTGAGCTGAAGAGCTGAGGGACAGGGGCTGGGAAGGTAGCTCAGCAGTAGAGTGCATGCCTTGCAAGCATGAGGCCCTGGGTTCGATTCCTCAGCACCACATAAACAGAAAAAGCCAGTAGTGGCGCTGTGGCTCCAGTGGTAGAGTGCTAGCCTTGAGCTGAAGAGCTGAGGGACAGCGCCCAGGCCCAGAGTTCAGGTCCCATGACGGGCAAAAAAAAAAAAAAAAAAAAAAAAAAAAGAGCTGAGGGACAGCGCCCAGGCCCAGAGCTCAGGCCCCACGACCAGACCAAAAAAAAAAAAAAAAAAAGGCAGAAGGAAGCCAGGCACCAGTAGCTCCTGCCTGTAATCCTAGCTACTCTGGAGGCTGAGATCTGAGGATCACAGTTCAAAGCCAGCTGGGGGGCAGGAAAATCTGTGAGACTCTTATCTCCAATAAACCACCAGAAAACCTGAAGTGGCGCTGTGGCTCAGGTGGTAGAGTGCCAGCTTTGAGCTGAAGAGCTCAGGGGCAGTGCCCAGGCCCTGAGTTCAAGCCCCACAACTGACAAAAAAAAAAAAAAAAGCCAGAAGGAAAGCACTAGTCTTGGGCAGGACAGTGCTCAGGCCATGAGTTCAAGCCCCAGGACAGGCACAAAAAAAGAAAGGAAGAATGAAGAAGGGAGTAGGGACTTGATAAAGAGTAGAAATTTTTCTTGGACTGGAATTTCCAGTTTTACAGAATTTGGTCAACATTCCAGGCGATATCTCACTACATCCTTCCCGGAGCATAGTGCTTGCTTGAGCCAGCCAGACTTCATTACTGGGTGCCCCAAACAGCTGGCTCCCCTCCACATCATCATTCAGTGTTTTCTTATCATATTTTTCCAGTTCTCTAAGGCCTTGTTTGACTGCTGTTTCGTTATAGGATCATCTTCCAGTCTCCTTAATCCCAGTTTCCTAAAGAAACTGTCTGCATTATCTTTATCTTTTCTTTACCCATTCCTGCATCACATCTATCAAACTGAAGGCAAAGACTGCTTGACCTTTCAATGTTTTTTGTTTTTGTTTTTGTTTATGGATGCTGGGGATGCAAGCTAGGAATTGCACATGCGATGCAACTAATCCTTCTGCTTCTAAGCCATACTTCCAGCCCTTTCTTGAACTTCCTGATTCTTCCAAACACCTCATATAGCAGGACACTGATTTTTGTACTAAGATTCCTGAAGTCATCAGGAAATGGTTTATGGGCAAGGAGAATCGGAAATGGGTTCTGAAACATTTCATTGAGCAAAGAGGAGCAGGGCTTCCAGGTTAAAAGAGAAAAACATGGGGTGGGAAGGTGGCTCAGTGGTAGAGCGCTTGCCTTGCATGCTCGAGGCCCTGGGTTCGATTCCTCAGCACCACATAAGCAAAAAGAAAAAAGCCGGAAGTGGCGCTGTGGCTCATAGTGGTAGAGCGCTAGCCTTGAGCTGAAGAGCTGAGGGACAGCGCCCAGGCCCAGAGTTCAGGCCCCACGACCGGACCCAAAAAAAAAAAAAAAAAAAAAAGAGAAAAACATGTATTTGTCCACTAAGAACATCAGAATGACCAAAGCAGGGAGACGTATCAGAGAGCAATATTGAAAAAGACAGGAAATAATGAGGGTCAGATTACAGCGGGAGTAGTTTGTCTGGCAGTAGTAGAATGACTTGATTCAGAACTGCTCTCTTGGGAGCAGAATAGATCAAGGAAAGAAGAGAGAAGGAGAGGCCTCAGGCATTACCAAAAGGATGCTGCTGTAGTAATTGAAGCAAGCCATGTGGAGACAAGGACCTTCACTTAGATGATGTTGACCCTAAGTACTATTTTCTTTTTTCCTCAGGAGGTGGGGACTGATACAATCTACATTATTCAATCATGAGAACTATAATGATGAACAGAGAATAAGTGTGGAAGAATTTACACACACACACACACACACACACACACACACACCCCTCCCACATTGAGGTTTGAATTCATGGCCTCCAATTTGCTAAGCAGGATTTCTACCAGTGGAGCCATACAACTAGCCAAGATTGGAAGAAATATAAACAAAATCTAAACACTGCTACAAAGGCAAAACTAGCAGGAATAGTGCAAGGTCAACTGTAGTCTCTACAGATGCTCTCTCCTTCCGGTTACCTTCTCTCCTATTTCCAAGTATCTCTAAATAAAGCCTATTAACCTTAGGTCATGTAAATTACTCCAACATGCCCATGAACATTCACAAACCAAACCAATTCCACCATGGTTACATCCAATATGGTTATATACATGGTTTGATTAGAATCAGTTATCCTTTTAAGATATTGTGGCAGCAGAACCTGCTCTGCTAGGATAGTTGGCATATAATGTGTGTGAGTGTGTGTGTGCGTGCGCGCGCGTGCACATGCACATGCACGAGCGCAAGCACAGAATGGGGGCTTGAAATGAAAGCCTAGATGCTGTCCCTGAGCTCTTCCACTCAAAGCTGGCACACTCTGAGCCACAGCTCCACTTCCAGCTTTTTGGTAGCAATTGGAGGCAAGAGTCTTGCAGACTTTCCTGCCCTGGGTGGCTTCGAACCTCCATCCTCAGATCTCAGCCACCTGAGTAGCTATGATTACAGGTGGGAGGCACCAGCACCCCGCCCGGTGCATGTAATGTTAATTTTCCCCCCTTTGGGGGATTTTTCTTTTTTAAAGATTAGACAATTGTGGCCAACAACTGTCACCTCTACTCGGCGAGATCCCAGTACAAATCAGTACCTAGGCAACTTAACCAATCTATCCGGCCCAATTTCCATCACCGCTTAATGAGGCTTCCAGGGGAAAGGGGGAAGTTGACTTATTAACTCCTCACTTAAGGGTTATTAAGTTCACCAATCAACCTTTCTGAACCTCATGAACTCCTGCCAACAGGCTATTCCCTCATAGCAATGTGAATTAGCCATTGCAGTAAGACACCACAATAGCTCTACCTTCATACTTCTCTTCCTTAAGATGTCTCAAGTGTGTATCTGCGGGGAGGTGGGGGGGTCCGAACATCAAACCATCTAAAGCTTCGCCAAAAAAAAAAAAAGGGTCCGTTCTCTGCCGTCCCTCACTCTCTCTGGAAAACTGCTTCTCCTTCAAACATTCTGCCTGAGCAAAGCAGTCCCTTCTCGAACACACGGTCATAATCCAGCTGATTCCGCAGCCGCCAGGCGCGCGTGCGTTTGGGTCAGGGGCAGCCCCATCGCGCCCGGGCCGGAGCTCATCCTTCCCTTAGGGGACGGGGGTGCCGGGGTCGCGCAGCCCCGGCCGGGAGCGGCCCATTACCCCCCCCCCCCCCCGCAGCCAAGCCTGTCCTCCCGTGGAGCCGGGCTGTCATCTTCCCGGGGCCTGTGGGACCCGAGCTGTCACCGCCGCGCGCGGGAACGGAGGACGCGCCGAGGGAAGCGGCGCAGCGCGAGATGCCCGCCACGGCGGCGAGCCCGCGGAGCCCGGGCCAGGGGCGCAGACAGGACGGCGGGGCGGCAGGCCGAGGCGGCGCGGCTACTCACTCAGCCAGGACTCCAAGCTCTCCCCTTCCGCCTCCGCCATATTGCAGCCGCCCGGGCCAGCCCCGCGGCTTCAAACCTCGCGAGATTCTGCACGAGACCGTCCGAGGTGCGGCCTACACGGGGGCCTGAGAGGCGAAAGTGCTGCCGCCGGAGAAGCGCCTGACTGCGACGGGCCCTGGGAATGGCAATGTGTTCTTTCGGCTCTTCTTTCGCTTGGGCGTCAGGGTGAAAGACTTTAACACCCAAATCAAGGGAGTTAGGTTCAGATTTAGGACCTCGTGGAGCCTTTAACCCGTCTATTTCGTCATTCGCTCAGGCGCGCTGAGGGCAGCCCTCGCGGGGTCCTCGAAGCCGGCCAAGATGGCTGCCCCCGCACTGAGAGCGGCGCCCGGGTGGTCCGGCCTGTCGCTCGGCGTGCTACGTGCTGTTTGGCGGCTTCCGGGGTGAGCGGGCAGCGGGCAGCCGGGCACGCCTCTTGGGTCTCTACGGAAGGACCTGGAAGGGAGGAAGGGAGCCACAGGAGGCCGCGCTGGGCCCGGGAGGAAGACGGCTGTCGCAGGGGTCGGGCTAGCCCTGCACTCAGGCCTCCAGCTGCTGACCTGGCGCCCGGGCGAGGGCCGAGGGCCGGGCGAGGGCCCGAGGGGTCGGATCGGGGTCGGGTTCTCGTGGGGGCTGCAAGCGCGGCCCGGCTGAGCCCCGAGTTGGGCGGGCGGGGAAGGGAGAGGCAGTAGGGGTTCGCTGAACCTCACTGTCAGCACGAGACAAGGAGAAGGCCCTTCGAGCGCTTAGGCCAGGAGCCAGAATTGCTGCGGTGCGTGTTTCGCCGGCGGTTCTTGGCGCTGCTCTCCCTCGTCAGCGGTGTGGCACACATTGCTATTGTTAAGTCAAGCTTATCCACTTGTGTGGTCAGCTTCCTCTTTCCACTCCCAGGTTAAGCCAGGTGAGATGGAGCCGCTACGGTCCTGAATTCAGGGATCCCCTCACTGACAAAGAACATTACCGCAGACCTGAGGCCGAACTCAGCGAGGAGGAGAAACATGAGCAGGAGCTCAAGAAAACTCAGCCCATCAAAGCTGCCCCATCAACGAAAACAAGTTCTGTGTTTGCAGACCCGGTGATCAGGTTAGATGGAAACACTCGTTGCATGGATTGGAACGATCCTACGGAGGGTTTAAAGAATTTCCAAATACTGCAGGGTAGCTCATGCCTGTAATCCATCAGCCTGGGCAGGAAAGTCCAGGAGACTCTTTACCTCCAAGAAACCAGCAAAAAGTTGGACTGTGGCCTCCGTGGTAGAATGTCAGTCTTGAGTGAAAAGACTAAGGACAGCACCCAGGCCCTGAGTTCAAGCCCTAGTACCAGCACAAAAGCAATAAAGAATTTACCAAAAAAGCTAACAATGTTCCTTTTTTTTTGTTTGCTTGTTTTTTGAAGTAAGTTCACCAACATGATGATGAGAGGAGGAAACAAGGTACTGGCCAGATCCCTCATGAACCAGGTAAATAGTTATTCCTGTTTTTGGTTTTTCCTCTAGCTTTGGACCCTGTCTGGTTCATCTCAGCTTTAAAATTAGAGAATGGGGCCGGGCGCTGGTGGCTCACGCCTGTAATCCTAGCTACTCAGGAGGCTGAGGTCTGAGGATCGCGGTTCAAAGCCAGCCGGGCAGGAGAGACCGTGAGACTCCTATCTCCAATAAACCACCAGAAAACCGGAAGTGGCGCTGTAGCTCAAGTGGTAAAGCGCTCGCCTTGAGCTGAAGAGCTGAGGGACAGCACCCAGGCCCAGAGTTCAATTCCCACGACCGACCAAAAAAAAAAAAATTAGAGAATGGGTCAGGCATTGGTGGCTCATGCTTGTGATCTTAGCCACTCAGGAGGTTGGGATCTCAGAATCTTGTTCAAAGCCAGGCTAGACAGGAAAACTCCAAAACCTGGAAGTAGAGTTATGACTCAAGTGGTAGAGCACCAGTCTTGAGCAGATAAATCTACAGGACAATGTCTAAGCTCTGAGTTCAAGACTCACTACTGGCATCCTTCTCTCCCCTCAAGAAAAGACTAGAGAGTAGAGCCCAGTACAGGCCTGTAACACCAGCTACTTGGGAAGCAGAAGCAGGATTCTGAGTTTGAGACCAGTCAGGGAAAAATTAGGGAGATACTTCCTCAAAAAACAAGTAAAGCTGGGTGCTGGTGGCTCATACCTCATGCCTGTAATCCTAGTTACCTAGAAAACAGATCTGAGGATTTCAGTTAAAAGCCAAACTGGACAGGAAAGTCTGTGAGAGTTTTTTTTTTTTTGTTTTGTTGTTGTTGTTGGTCATGGGGCTTGAACTCTGGGCTTGGGTGCTATCCCTGCACTCTTCAGCTCAAGGCAAGTGCTCTACTGCTTGAGCCACAGTGCCGCTTCCGGTTTTCTAGTGGTTATTGGAGTCTTCCGGACTTTCCTGCCTGGGCTGGCTTTGAACCATGATCCTCAGATCTCAGCCTCCTCAGTAGCTAGGATTACAGGTGTGAGCCACCAGCACCTGGCTACCTGTGAGACTCTTAATCTCCACTTAACTACCCCCCTCTAAAAAAATGCTGAAGTGGAGCTGTGGCTCAAGTGTTCGAATGCTAGCCTGAGCAAATAAGCTCAGGGACAATACCTAGATCTGAATTCAAGTCCCAGGACTGGCACAAAAAAAAAATGTTGGACTGGGAAGGTGGCTCAGTGGTAGAGGGCTTGCCTTGCATGCATGAGGCCCTGGTTTGGATTCCTCAGCACCACATAAGCAAAAAGAAAAAAAGCCAGAAATGGCGCTGTGGCTCAAGTGGTAGAGCGCTAGCCTTGAGCTGAAGAGCTGAGGGACAGCGCCCAGGCCCAGAGTTCAGGCCCCACGACTGGACCAAAAAAAAAAAAATATGGCCGGGCACTGGTGGCTCACGCCTGTAATCCTAGCTACTCAGGAGGCTGAGGTCTGAGGATCGCGGTTCAAAGCCAGCCCGGGCAGGAGAGACCGTGAGACTCCTATCTCCAATAAACCACCAGAAAACCGGAAGTGGTGCTGTAGCTCAAGTGGTAGAGCGCTCGCCTTGAGCTGAAGAGCTGAGGGACAGCGCCCAGGCCCAGAGTTCAAGCCCCACGACCAACAACAACAAAAAAAAAAGTGTGTGTGTGTGTGTGTGTGTGTGTGTGTGTAAAGGGGGGTTTTGAAGCAGTCCTGCAGGAGTCTGTCATTTCCCTCCCATTAGCTAGTGCACTCTGTCCTATAATAACACAGTGAAGCAGGAGAAACTTAGAAACTTAATGCTGGATGTGCTGAGGGAGGAGATGTCTGGCCATGGTTGATGTGAGTAAAAGGCAAGGTGCTAAGCTAGTAAATGACGTGGGGAGCCTGAGCAGCCTTGGTGATGTCTCCCTTTGCAGACTCTGGAAGCAGTGAAAAGGAAGCAGTTTGAGAAGTACCACGCCGCTTCTGCAGAGGAACGGGCAACTATTGAACGCAATCCCTATGTCATCTTCCACCAGGCACTGAAAAACTGTGAGCCAGTGATTGGGCTAGTACCCATCCTCAGAGGTGGCCATTTCTACCAGGTGATGGGGCAAGAAAGCAGTGTTGCCTACCTGTGAAACAAGGCAGGGGTGGGAGCGCACAGAGTTGGGCCGAGAGTCATGGCCTTCTAGATTTGCGACGTGTCAGGATCCATTCCTCTGGATCCTGTAGTATAGGCAGAGTTCACAGGTAGAGATAGAAAAGAGAGAGCCATGCACTGGTGGTTCACACCTATAGTCCTAACTGCCGAGGAAACAGATCTGAGGATCATGGTTCAAAGCCAACCCCAGGCAGGAAAGTCCATGAGACTCTTATCTCCAATTAACTGCCAGAAACCGGAAGGGGAGCTGTGGCTTGAAGTGGTAAAGTGCTAGCCTTAAGTGCCAGACTTAGGACAGTGCCTAAGTCCTGAGTTCAAGCCTCATCATTGACAAAGCAAAAAAGAGGGCTGGGAAGGTGGCTCAGTGGTAGAGTACTGCCTTGTATGCATGAGGCCCTGGGTTCCAATCCTCAGCACCACATACATAGAAAAAGCCAGAGGTGGCTCTCTGGCTCAAGTGGTAGAGCCCCTGTCTTGAGCTGAAGAGCTGAGGGACAGCGCCCAGGCCCAGAGTTCAGGCCCCACAACTGACACCAAAAAGAGAGAGAGAGAGAGCAAAGAAATGACAAAATGACATCTTCTGGGAGTCTCCCCTTCCCTCTGTCCAGCATCCTGTATCCCTAAACTGTAAACTTCTCATGTTGAAGGTCCATGTTTATGTGCCCGTATCTAGCATAGTACTTAACTCATAACTGACAATTCATTCGTTTGTTGGATTTAACAAGATATCTCTATTTTTGCATTTAATCATGTTTTGTTGTCATAAGATTTTCTTGGCTTCTTTTTTGGTCTAAACACCAAGGGTGGGCCTGTCTCCACCTTAGCCTCTGGCATAGTCCCTGACACATATTAGAACCTGGGAAATGATTCTTGTACGAGGGATGGTTTTTAGTTACCCTTGATCTGAGGCAGCTAAATCACTCCAGCTAACGAGGCTGTCCCCAGTTCACGCTTGTGTCAGCTTGGTTACTTTTCCTTTTAGGAGGACAAGGGGCTTGTGCTTAATGAGCGTTTGCTGAGTAGGTGGCCTTATGTCTGTTAAACCGAAGTCACCCAAGGGTGAGAGATGATCAAAGAAACAGACCTAGAGAGGCTCCTCAAGAGCCTTACTGGGGCTGTCCAGGGGAAACGTGGCCCTTCCTCAGAGCTAGGAAGCAGGAGGCCCAGACCTGGCAGGCCCTTCACCTGTGCCTTTGCTTACCCAGGTCCCTGCACCCCTAGCCGACCGACGTCGACGCTTCCTGGCTATGAAGTGGATGATCACTGAGTGCAGAGAGAAGAAGCACCGGCGGACACTGATGCCAGAGAAACTGTCACACGAGCTGCTGGAGGCTTTTAACAACCAAGGCCCAGTGATCAAGAGGAAGCACGACATGCACAAGATGGCCGAGGCCAACAGGGCCCTGGCCCACTACCGCTGGTGGTAGAGGAGAGGACAGGCCCAGGGAGGAGCCAGGCTCTCCACGCAGGAATCCACTGTCCCACGGGAGAGGACCTGGGACAGCTGTGAGCGAAGGACGTCTTCCTTTCGGGAAAGGATGGAGCAGTGTGCTCGCTGCCCATTTTTCCTTCAGGGCTACAACTGGTATCCCTTTCCAGCCCCTGCTGAAGAACATAGCCCCTCGGGGCTTCCCTCCGAGAAACTAAGGCCAATCTTCTCTTCCCTCAGCTGGGGCTAGACTTGTAGACACTGAAAGAAGGCAGTGTTCGTATGAGAAAAGATTTATTAGAAAATGCTTGGCCTGACCTGATGAGTGGCCATTTCATTACAGCTGGCTGGCTGGGGCTTGTCTCCACCGCAGTCATTGTACAAAAGTGTATCAAATGCAGTTTCTATCCTGACTTGTGTTTGGTCGCTGCTTTTCGATGTCCTAAAGTACCCTATGGCTGTGGTAACCCATTTTGTAGATGGGGAAACTGAGGCACCATGGTAGTGTTGTACCAGTGGCTACATGGCTCTGGGTGGGAGTTGCCCTTCTCACCTGACCCACGTGGAAAGCGGGAGGAGGCGGCTATTGGGAAGGGGCAGTGCAGCAGGACTGCATGGTGTCTTCCAGGTCCTTAGTGGAGGAAGGAAAGGAGGCAGGACCACCGGTTAAGTAGGGAGGAGGGATGGTTGAGAAGGGACATGGAGAGGCAGGTACTCTGTTACCAACTGTGGATTAGAGTTACAGAATGGCCAGTGCGTGGGCAAGCCTAGTCAGTCACCTCACTGTAGTAATACTTGTGGGCAGCAGGTGTGGTCTTCCAGCCAGCTGCCCGGAACTCAATGATCTCCAGCAGCAGCAGATGGGACAGGGAGCTGAGATTGGTTTGGAGGAGGAAGCCATCCCGGATCAAGAAAAAGAGATCATCCATGCGCTGCCCGTTCATCTTCTCCAGCTGCTCCCCGACCCGGTGCAGCTGCAGAACCAAGCAGTCTACCTGCAAAGGCAGCAGGAAGCCTCCTGGTCAGCTCCAGGTAGAGCCAACCCAGCACACAAGAGCGACAGCACGTGCCAAGTGCCAGCTTCTGTGCTTTGCCCTTGTTCTGTGTTCATTCTTCACCCTTACCTGATCGTGGGTACACATGAACTTGCTTCGAACATCTGACCAGGCTGGATTCAGACCTGTCTCCAATCTACTGGCTAATCCTACTTTTCTGCCTACTCTTCACAACGTGGCCCAGGTTTAGTTTCTGAGCCTGCTGTACCCGCAGCTGGCCATGCGCTCTCACCATTCCTATTGGAGCTTGGGTTTCCTGCTGGGGAGGGAGCTGCTGAACTAGTCAGGTTTGACTGCTCTGTTCTGGATAAATTCTAGACCCGGCAGTCAGTCATGTAACTGCACCAGGCTCCTGCCCAGAAGCAGCAATGCCTTCTAAGGTCTCTGCAGGTGGAGTTTGCTGTTCTGAGCCAAGTCCGGCAGCTCCTCTCGCACCACCTCCCCAACTACTCACCTCCTCCTCGTTGCTCAGACTGTCGGGCTGGGCTAGCCGGAAGAGGCAGTCATACACAGGGTTCACGAGGGCCATCATAGGCATGTTGCTCACCTGTGTGGAGGAGAGGGGTCAGGGCAGCTGTATTAGCGGCCCTGGGGAAACTGTCCAACCTGGCCTTGGAAACAGGCCTCTGCCTCTCAGGGTGGCAGGCCTCACCCTCAGGTAGTCAAAGATGTTGCAGATAAAGGTGACATAGCAGACCCAGCCCTGTAGGGAGCGCGCTCGCAGCTGCTCCCGGGCCTGGTACTCCTGCTGCAGCCGGTTGAGGAGTCCACGGCGGAAGACACTCTGGCCTGCTTGTTTACTCTCTGCCTGTGAGCCAGGGAGAGGGTGATGAGAGCCAGAGGGACGGTGCTATTGCTACCCCACCCATCCTGGCCGCTCCCTGTACATCTCTATTCTAGCTAGCCTGTGCCCTCTCCTGAGACATCTTACAGCAGCTCCCTCTCTGCCAACTCCCCAACCTGGATGATGGCGTAGCACATGCGGCCTGCTTCCTTGCTGAACACACAGTCCTGCAGAGAGTGATCCACGATCACATTGGCCACTTTCTCCAAGTCCACCGCACCTGGATCTAGGGTAGAGACAGGAGGGAACCTAGAGCTGCCCGTTGTTGGCACACTTGCCGCCACCTACTTCTGTGGATATTAGATGTCCTCAGAGCGCTAAATGTTGACATTTAAGGAGACTGTGGGGCGGGGGTGTAGCTCAGTGGGTGAGCGCTTGCCTACCGTGTGTGAAACTCAGGGTTTCATCCCCAACACTGCAAAGGAAACATGAGAACACCTCCAAAGGAGACAGGCAGAAGCCATGTCTCGGGGCAGCCCAAGCCATCAGCCCCCTGGTTCTCTACAGAGAGCTGGAAATGACCAAAGTGACTGTGTCTCAGGGCACATCTTTTCCTGGCACGAAGTTGAGAAACTACTGAACACCCAATGCCACGTGTCCCGATAACACGGCCCCCCGCCGGAGCTGCAGGGATCCCCACCAGCTCACAAGAACATAGCTAGTGGTTAACCAGGTCAATCTGCAGTCCTGACTGCTCAAGTTGGAAAAGCCGGGTCCTCCATCCATCCAAATCCGGCAGCTCTGCATATTAAAGAGAGCTGTCAGAAAGCCAGTCAGCCTCAAAGGCTTAAAGGGCAGGAGCCTTGTTCTCTTTCATGGGTATTTAAAGGCTTTACAGGCAGAGACGACTGATTCATCCTCCCCAAACCGGCCTGCCTGTGGGCTGCCTTCGGGCTGCGCTGGGCTGTGACTCCTATTCCCAGACAAGGGCTGGACGGGGCTGCGGGGACTCCCCGCTCACCTTTGAGCGCTGTCTTCAGCAGCTGCTGGGTCTCTGCGTCAAAAGACTGGATTTTATACTCTTCTCTCCCGGCCTCCCCCATGACAATCGGTCAGTCCCGCAGCTCCTCACTGAGCGGGGGCTGTGACAGCACCTGAGAAGAAGCCGGGAGGGACGGGGCCTCAGGTGTGCGGGGGGCGGGGCCAAAGCCTCCCGGGAACAGGTGCAACCGGGCGGACCGCGGCTTTCGGTGGCTGACCGCGAGCCCACTAAGCTTGGCTCCTGGCGGAGACGGGCCGAGCCGGCCGGGCACCTGCCGACCCTGGGAAACCCCAGGCTCCGGGGATTAGGAGCGATGAAGGGCAAAGGCCCCCGGCCCGCCCTCTCCGGGCAGGCAGGTTATTTTTAGCCGGCACTGAAGTAACTTGAGCGACGGTGCCTAAGCTGGGGTGCGGAGTGTTGGGCTCACACGAAGGGTCCTCCATTCCGCAGGGGACAGGCTGAGGCCCCACGCTGCGGACCTCAGCGCCTGCGGCAGCGCAGCCGTCTCTAGACGTCTCCAGAGTCGTCCTCGATCCACAAAGCCCGCCCCCCGCCGCCCCGGGCCGGGGCCGGGGCCGGGCCGCCTGCGGGCGCCACCGCCGCCTCCGCTTCTCCCCGTGTCCCCGCCCGCCTCTGCCGGACCGGGCCGGGACTGCCTGTGAAACTGGCTCCGGCGTGGCCGGGACCCAGCCCTACCCTCCCAGCCCATCGGGACTGGTTGCACGCTGGGTCCTTCCTCGTAGGGTGGGGAGCGGATACGCGACCCGAGAGCTGGCTCCCGCGGGAGGCCCCTCCGCACGCGGACGGCCCCTCGGGTCGGAGGAGGCGACCTGGTGGCTCTCCAGGCCTCGGGAGCCTCGGCGAGCCCGGGACGCCGTGGGGTCCCGCGGGCCCGGAGCGCCGGGACCCACCTGCCGCGCCGGCGCCGCGCCCGCGCGCCCGGTCTGAGCTCATCTCCGGCGCGGGCCGGGCGGGCCGGCTCGCGGGCGCCCTCTGCCGGCCCGCAGGGCTCCGCCGCCCGGGTTAGCGCCACGCGCCGGGGCGCGGTCCGGATGCCCGGCGCGGGACGGCGGGCGGGGAGGCCAGTCGCCGGCCCGGGGTGCGGGACGCGCCGTCGCCCTGCCCCGCCCGGCCCCGAGGGCTCGCGCGCTGGGCCGACTCGGAGCTTCTCCGTCCGCAGGAAGCCCGAGGCCCGAGCCCGCCCGGCCTGGTGCCTCCGAGGCTCAGGTGACCGGATCAGGGCCGACTTGGCCCCGCCGAGGGGGAGGAGCCCGCGGGGGCGTGGCCGGGCCCGACGACGACGACGACGGGGCGGGCGGCGCGCGGCTCCGCTTCCCCCGCTCGGCTTCCCTCCGAGGTCCCGCGCCGCCCCGCCGTCGCCGCTCCCGGCCCTGCTGCCCGGCTCCGGGGAGCAGAGCCGCTTCCAGGACGTTCGCTCCTGCTGCGGAGCCGCCATAGCAGTCGGGAGCCGTGGAGGCGCCGAGTTCTCAGCGGCAGCAAAGGAACCGGTGTGCGGGAGAGAGCGAAGTAATAGACACGCGCGCCGCGCCGCGCCCCGCGCCCGGGCGGCGCCTCCCCGCGCCCCGGCCTCGCCGCCTCAGCCTCGACTCTGAAGGGACTTGCGCCAGCCGGCGGTGGGGCGGGGTGGGCACCACCGAGGGCCCGCCCGGGGCCACCGTGGCAGAGGGCAGGGCCCGGCATCCAAGCCGCAGCGGCCGGAACTCAAGCCCAGCGCTGGGCGAAGGCGCTGCCCCGCTTCAGCCCAGCAGCCCGAACCCGTTTCTCTGTGGTGTGTAGATCCCCGCGTGTGCCCCCGGGCTCTGATGACTTCCGGTGCCAGCTGTGCCCCACCTGGGCTGCCATTCAGGGTTAACACGCCGAGCAGAGGAGGCACAGCCTGAGGAGGCGTTGATGCCAGACCTTCACCTCCACTAGAACGGGACGGATCAGATGGGATGGGTCTTCCTGTGACGGGTCATCTGAGGTCGCCTGGGGGAATGACCCCCCCCTGCACACTCAAGCCAGTCAGCACACATGCTCCACTTCCCGCCTGTAAGCTGTTGGGCTCTTTACCCAGGCCCACATGGTCCTAAGCAAAAGTATGTGAAGCTGAGCATGGTGGCTCACACCTTTAGTGCTAGCCTACTCAAGAGGCTGAGATGTGAGGATCACAATTTGAAGGCAGTCCAGGCAGGAAAATCTGGGACGCTCATCTCCAATTTACCACCAAAAAAGCCAAGGGGACCTGTGGTTTTAGCAGTAGAGTGGCAACTTTGAACAACAAAAACAAAAAAACAAAACTAGGGACAGCACCTAGGCCCCAAGTTCAAGCCCTAGTATTGGCACAAAGAGGAGAGAGAGGGAAAGAGGTGAGGGAGGGAGGGAGGAGGGGGAGGGAAGGAACAAGAGAGAGAGAGAAACAGAGAGAGAAAAGGGGGGAGGGAGAGGGGAAGGTGGCTCAGTGGTAGAGTGCTTGCCTTGCATGCATGAGGCCCTGGGTTCAATTCCTCAGCACCACATAAGCAAAAAGAAAAAAGCCGGAAGTGGCGCTGTGGCTCAAGTGGTAGAGCACTAGCTGAAGAGCAGAGGGACAGCACTCACAAGCCCATGACTGACAAAAAAAGAGAGAGAGAGAGAGAAGGCCTGGGTGCCAATGCCTTTGCAGACTCCACCTTCTTGGCTTGGGGCTTTGGGAAACCAGTCAGCGGGTCCCCCCTCTGTGCCTAGGATAAAAGCTGAGCCAGAAGCATGGGGGCCCTTCCTTCACGCCCCATGTTCAGGGAGGTGGCTCTCAAAGGAAGGTGCCGGAAGAAGGAATGTGCTTGTTGCTTTAATGTCTGTTAAATAAGTTGGCCGGGAAAACAGCCCTGGGGGGGGGGGGCACCCTCCTAAGAGAGCCCAGTCCCAGTGCGCTCTCAGCCCTCAAGCTGCGCTTCGGCTTCCGAGCCAGAGCAGGCGCGTTTCCGAGGAAGGTATCTCAGAGGAGGCAGGTCTGGCCTGAACAAAGGAGAAGCCACAGCCGCTTGTTCTGTCCCAGCGCTGTCCTTCCCCCAGCCACGTGCTTCGTTCTCCCAGCACTTCCCATGGAGAAGGCCTTTGCCCTTCTGCTGGGGGTCGCAGCTGGCTGGGTCCAGGCGGCCACCTTCTCGGTGACTCCAGAAAGCTGGCCTAGAGGGCACAGCAGGCTGCAGCCCTCAGAGCCACAGGAGCTCAGCGGGTAACTCTCGTTTCTTTGAGGAGGCAGCCTCCACTGGAGGCCCCTCCTGTCCTCTGAGCTAACTGTCCTCCCTCCGGATACAGTAGAGGAGGTTACAGAAGAACTCGTACCAGAAGAACATGAAGCCTGTGGACAAGGAGGCCTTCAGCAGGCTGGGGGACAGGCCCTTGAAGAAGCCCCGCATGCCTTCATGTTGCATCACCTGCTTGGTACAGTCCAGGAGGCCCTTATAGGTCCGCACCTGGGGAGAAGAAGAAGGTTTAGGAGGGAGGCCAAGACTGAAATAGGGATGCTGGCTGGGAAGGTGGCTCAGTGGTAGAGTGCTTCCCTAACAAGCACAAAGCCCCGGGTTCCATTCCTCAGTACCACATACACAGAAAAAGTGGGAAGTGGTACCGTGAGTCAAGTTGTAGAGTGCTAGCCTTGAGCAAAAGAAGCCCAGGGACAGTGCCTAGACCTAAGAGTAGCAGGGGGGGAAATATAGGAATGCATGGGCCTGGGAAGGTGGCTCAGAGGTAGAGTGCTTGCCTTGCATGCATGAGGCCCTGGGTTCGAGTCATCAGCACCATATAAGCAGAAAAAGCTGGAAGTGGCGCTGTTGCTCAAGTGGGAGAACTCTTTCCCACTGAGGCAGGGGTTGACCCTGGCTCTGAAAGATCCTGTGACCACTCTGTTTGATCCCCTCCAGTAGCAGATCAGAAAGTGACTACTGCTAGCGCTGGCCTTGAGCTGAAGAGCTAAGGGGCAGCACCCAGGCCCAGAATTCAGGCCCCATGACTGACCAAAAAAAAAAGGGGGGGGATGCAAGCTAGGCACGGGGCTCATGCTTGTAATCACTCAGCCACTCAGGTGGCTGAGATCAGAGAATAACGGCTCAAAGCCAGCCAGGGCAGAAAAGTCCATGAGACTCTTATCTCCAATAAACTAGCACAAAAGTTAGAACTGGCCGGGTGCTGGTGGCTCATACCTGTAATCCTAGCTACTCAGGAGGCTGAGATTTGAGGATCACTATTCAAAGCCAGCCTGGGCAGGAAAGTCTGTGAGACTCTTATCTCCAATAAACCACTCAGAAAACTGGAAGTGGCGCTGTGGCACAAGTGGTAGAGCGCCCCATGACTGACAAAAAAAAAAAAAAAAAAAAAAGACAAAAAAAAAAAGCTGGAAATGGAGCTGTGGCTCAAATGGTAGAGTGCCAGACTTGAGCAAAACAGTTTATGGTTAGTGCCCAGGCCCTGATTCAAACCCCAGGAATTTTCTTTTTTTTCTTTTTTTCTTTTTTTTTGGCCATTCCTGGGGGTTGAAGTCAGGACCTGGGCACTGTCCCTGAGCTTCTTTGGCTCAAAGCTAGTACTCTAGCCGGGCGCTGGTGGCTCACGCCTGTAATCCTAGCTACTCAGGAGGCTGAGATCTGAGGATCGCGGTTCAAAGCCAGCCCGGGCAAGAAAGACCGTGAGACTCCTATCTCCAATAAACCACCAGAAAACCGGAAGTGGCGCTGTAGCTCAAGTGGTAGAGCGCTCGCCTTGAGCTGAAGAGCTGAGGGACAGTGCCCAGGCCCGGAGTTCAAGCCCCCAACAGACAAAAAAACAAAAAAACTAACTCTTGCATTCAGTGAATGCTTTTTTTTCTTTGTTTTTAATATCAATGCTTTAATCACTGACATATTACTGCTCCTGTCTGTGTGTATGTGGAACCAAGGAATTGAAATCAGGGCCTCATGTATACTAGTTAAGCATTCTACCACTAAGCCACATTTCCTGCCTGAATCCTCTTTTTTTTTTTTTTTTTCCTGTCGGTAATGGGGCCTGAACTCTGGGCCTGGGCACTGTCCCTCAGCTCTTCAGCTCAAGGCTAGTGCTCTACCACTTGAGCCACAGTACCACTTCCAGCTTTTTCTGCTTATGTGATGCTGAGGAATAGAACCCAGGGCCTCATGCAGGCAAGGCAAGCGCTCTACCACTGAGCCACCTTCCCAGCCCTGAAACCTCATTTTTTGTTAAACGGTACACACACCTGTATTGAGTTATGTAAGGAAATAAAGCTACAGGGGACAAGCCGAGGGTGCCAGGCCAGGGCTGCCCAGAGTAGGAGCTGACTGCCAGTCCCTCCATGAGCCCAGTGAGGGCAAAAGTTGGAGCTGTCTAAATGCCAGTAGCTCACCTGGCCAAAGGAAGATCGGGCGTGCTCGAACCCTCCAACCTGTAGCCGCTTCTTGAAGAGGTCCAGGGGATACGTAAAGGTCTTGCTGATGACTCCAGCTCCACAGCCACAAATCAGGCTTTTGATGGTCCCTGAGCCACAGAAGTGAATGTGAGAGGAATACAAGTGACCCTGGAGGACTTCAAGGTACTCAGGCCTAATCCTTCACTACACTACAGTATCCTACGATCACAGCGGGGAAGTTAACCTAGGAGCCAGAGCCGGAGAGAGCCACTGGACAAGAGTGATGGCAGGCCTCCCGCTGGCCAGTCCCAACAGCAGGAGAGAGTTTCACTGACCAGTTCCCCCGCTGGAGGCCTAGGGACTCAGCCACTGGACTGGGCTCCAGGCTGGAGAGGGAATCCAGGGGTGCCTCCCTGCCCAAGCACAAAGTCACAAGTAGGTAGGCACAGGTGGCTCACGCCTGTAATCCTAGCTACTTAGGAAAGTCAGCGAGACCCTTTCCCCAATTAACCAACAGAAACCTGGAAATGGTGCTGTGGCTCAAAGTGTAGAGTGCTAGCTGAGCAAAAGTTGCTCAGGGGACAGCGCCCAGGCCCTGAGTTCAAGCCTCACGACCAAGAAAAAAAAAAAAAGAAAAGCCGGGCACTGGTGGCTCACGCCTGTCATCCTAGCTACTGAGGAGGCTGAGATGTGACGATCATGGTTCAAAGCCAGCCTGGGCAGGAAAAGCCCCTGAGACTCTATCTCTAATAAACCACCAGAAAACCAGATGTGGCACTGTGGCTCAAGAGGTAGAGTGCTGGCCTTGAGCTGAAGAGCTGAGGGACAGCGCCCAGGCCCAGAGTTCAAGCCCCAGGACTGCCCCCCCCCCAAAAAAAAAAATCTCATGGAATTTCCTACTCAGGCTGGCTTTGAGCCAGGATAGTCAAATCTCAGTCTCCTGATAGCATTACAGGCACGAACAATTGGAACCTGGCTCCAAGTTACAACCTGAACTCCTGACCAATTACTGGGAATGGATTTTGGATACAGCAGGGATGGCTGGGTTTGTGTGCATCCTCAGCCATACTGCAGGGCAAGTTTGGGGAACCGTGGGGCCTCCGCTCCCGCCATGACCCCTTCTCTCAGGGATACAGAAAGAGGGCGAGGGCCTGGGCTGGGCTGGGGATGGCTTACCAGTCTGGTTTTGGTCAGCAGGGAAGACCCAGTTGTAGGCGTGCTTCAAAGAGCGGTAACAGGAGAACTGGAGCCCGGCATAGGGGAAGATGGCAATCATGGTGGGGGCCAAACCTTTGTAGAAGACCAAGGGGCCCTCAGTCCTGTACATGGTCGACACGGCGTCTCGCAGGGTCTTATAGACCTGGACACACACAGGTGCAACTTGAGCCAGTCCAGTCAAGTTGTTTTGACCCGAGATCTGCCCATCACAGCTTCCCCTTACCCCAAACCCGGCTTCCAGGGGCCTAATTTCTTCTGCTAAACAAGTAAACAAAACGCTAGGCTGGGCGCTGGTGGCTCACGCCTGTAATCCTTGCTACTGAAGAGGCTGAGATCTGAGGCTCTCCGCTTGACACCAGTCCGGGCCTGTTAGACTTTTTTTTTTTGGTTGGTTGTGGAGCATGAACTCTGGGCCTGGGCACTATCCCTCGGCTCTTCAGCTCAAGGCAAGTGCTCTATCATTAGAGCTACAGCACCACTTCTAGCTTTTTCTGCTTATGTGGTGCTGAGGAATCGAACTTATGCATGGGAGACAAGCACTCTACCACTGAGCCACCGTCCAGCCCCTGTGAGACTCTTATCTCCAATTAACCACCAGAAAACTGGAAGTAGTGCTGTGGCTCAAAGTAATAGAGCTCTTGCCGTAAGCTGGAGATCTCAGGGACAGTGTCCACGCCCAGAGTTCAAGCCCCACAACTGACAAAAAAAAAAGACATCTACTCCACTGTCACTGTCATTTCCATATGTGTTCACAAAAGCATGGTTCCCAGGAGTCACCGCAGCACCCCAAGGAACAACAGGAGAAAAGGTGTCTAGCTGTGAGGCGAGGATTCCTTAAAGGATGAGTCTTGGCTTCACAAGAACACAGCTTAACTGTTACACAGGACTGGGGGGGCGGGGGGAACAATCTCCCCAGAGGGCAACTAACACAGTAGCCCACACCAAAGCAGATGTCCCACTTGTCAAACAGATTGTATGGGGTGACTCTGCCCCACAAGGGCACACAGTGATCATTGCCCGGAGGGGTAAGGGGCAGGGATGGTTCCTGAGGGCAGGGGAAGAGGGACTATATACCATTCTTTTTGTGGGGCTTGAACTCAGGGCTTGGGTGCTGTCCCTGAACTCTTCTGGGAATGCTAGTGCTCTACCACTTGGAGCCACAGTGTCACTTTCAGTTTTCTGGTGGTTAACCGGAGATAAGAGTCTCATGGGGACTTTTCTCCACAGCCTGGCTTTGAACCACAATCCTCAGATTTCAGCCTCCTGAGTAGCTAGGATTACAGGTGTGAGCCACCAGCGCTAGGCTAGATCTGCACTTCTTGCTGCCTGCTTTCTAGAGTTCTGGCAGCCATTCCAAAAGGATTCCACCCTGGGGGCCTCTTTGAAGGTGCCAGGCCCTAAGGGAAGGCCACCAGCAAGAACAAAGATCCTGCCCAGAGCTACCATTTTGCTTTTCAGCTTCTAAAAAGCAAAAGCCAAGAACAAAGACCACTCACGCCTATAATCCTAGCTACTTAGGAGGCTGAGATCTGAGGAACATGGTTCAAAGCCAGCCTGGGCAGGAAAGTCCTTGAGACTCATCTCCAATTAACCACCAGAAAACTAGAAGTGGTGCTGTGGCTCAAGTGGTAGAACGCTTGCCTTGAGCTGAAGAGCTCAGGGACAGCGCCCAGGCCCAGAGTTCAGGCCCCATTACTGAAAAAAAAAAAAAAAAAGAACAAAGATATGTTCCCCAAAGGGCATGGGGGGGGGGGAGATGTTCATTTTTTTGTTTTTTTTTCTTTTGCTGGTCCAGGGGCTTGAACTCAGGGCCTAAGCATTGTTCCTGAGCTTCTGCTGCTCAAGGCTAGCACTCTATCACTAGAACCAGTCTCCGTCTGGCCTTTTCTGTGTATTTGGCACTGAGGAATGGAACCCAGGGCTTCATGTGTGCTATGTAAGCACTCTATCACTAGCCATATTCCCAGCCCTGTCTCTGAGCTCTTTTGCTTAAGGCTAGCAGCACTTTAAGACACAGCTCCATTTCTGGTTTCTGGTGGTTAATTGGAGATAAGCGTCTCATGGTCTTTTCTGCCCAGGCTGGTTTTGAACCTTGATCCTCAGATCTCAGCATCCTGAGTAATTAGGATTACAGGTGTGAGCCACCAGTGCCTGGCTTTTTTGTTGTTGTTGTTGGTCGTGGGCTTTGAACTCTGGGCCTGGGCGTTGTCCCAGTGCTCTTCAGCTCAAGGTGAGTGCTCTACCACTTGAGCCACAGCACCACTTCTGGTTTTCTAATGGTTTATTAGAGATAAGAGTCTCACAGACTTACCTACCCAGGCTGGCTTTGAACCGTGGTCCTCAGATCTCAACCCCCTGAGTAGGATTACAGGCGTGAGCCACGGAGAGCCCAGCTCTTTCTGTTTGTTTAGACCAGTCCTGGGGCTTGAACTCAGGGCTAAGCATTGTCCCTCAAGCTAGCACTGGCTCAAAGCTAGCACTCTACCACTTGAGCCATAGCACCACTACTGGCTTTTTCTGTTTATGTGGTGCTGAGCAATGGAACCCAGGGCTTTATGTACACTAAGTAAGCACTCTGCCACTAAGCCACATTTCCAGCCCTCTTTCATCTTTTTTTTTTTTTTGGGGGGGGGGAGTTGGTCATGGGGCTTGAACTCTGGGCCTGGGTGCTGTCCCTTGCTCTTCAGCTCAAGGTGAGCACTTGAGCCACAGCACTACTTCTGGTTTTCTGGTGGTTAATTTGAAGAGTCTCATGGACTTTCCGGCCAGGGCTGACTTTGAACTGCAATCTTCAGATCTCAGCCTCCTGAGTAGCTAGGATTACAGGCGTGAGCCACAGGTACCCGGCTTGTTCATCATTTTTATGGTAAGCATTTTTTTTTGTTTTTGAGGGGGGTGGGGATGCCAGTCGGAGCCTAGGCCCTGTCCCTGGCTTTAGGGCTCAGGGCTAGTGCCCTACCACTTGGAGCCACAGTTCCACTTGTGGCCTTTAGTGGTTAAGTGGAGATGAGTCTCATGTGGCCTTTCCTGTCCAGGTTGGCTTCCAACTGCAGTCCTTAGATCTCAGCCCCGGGGTACCTAGGATAATAGGCACGAGCCACTGGCACCCAAACTCTCTCTTTTTTTGTTTTTTTGTTTTAAATGGTCTTGCTATGTAGCCCAGGTTGGTCTAGAACTTACGACCCTCCTGCTTTCCACCTCGTGTGTGCTAGGCTTAAGTGTGTACCACTGAGTCTGGCGGATGCTACTTTTAAACACCTCCACTTGAGGTCAGGGTGGAGATCAGTGTGGAGGTCAAGTCCGGGTTCAATCCCTGGCCCTGTCAGGGAGCCGAGGCCCTGCCGGATGACCTTGCTTCCCCGATGCTGTTCCCACGCCCCCCCCCCCCCGCGCCGCCCCCCCCCCCCCCTCCGCGCCGCGCTCACCTTGGGCTCGCCCTGGGCGGCGAAGCGCGTGCGCAGCACGTCCACGGGGTGCACGGTGAGCGTGGCGGCGCAGGCGGACAGGCCGCCGCACAGGAAGTGGATGGAGTACTCGTGCGCGCTCAGCTTGTGGGCCTTGTGCACCAGCTCCGTCAGCTGCTCGAACGAGAGGAACTGTAACACGGCGGCCAGAGAGAGCGGGGCGAGCGTGAGCGCGCATGCAGCCGGACCCCAGCCCACCCCGGGGACGCTGCGCTGGTGCCCGGCAAGCACGGGGCCCTCCGTTCGAACCCCAGGACGCCCAAGGAAAATACAGGGTGTCACCTTTAAGCAGCATGGGGGCCGGCGTGGAGAAAGACAAAACCGGTGCCGTGAGTTACACCCGAACCCTAGCTCCGTGGGAGGCTAACATCAGGAGGCCTGCGTTTGAGGCAAGACCCCATCTCAACCCACACCCGGAGGCGCTGGCGTGCGCCTGTCATCCCTGCCACAGTGGAAGTATGAGATGGGCAGATGGTGGCCCTGGAGTGGGCCTGGGCGAAAAAACTGAGACCCCCCCATCTCAAAAACAGCTAGTGCAGAGGAAGAGAGAAAGGTAGAGAGGCCTCTGTATTCATTCTTAAGGCTGTTGTTGACTTTGTCATCTCTCTCTCAGTCATATTCAATGTACATTTTATATCTACATAATGAGGGGATGGATGGGTGGGGCTGGAGAATGACCGAGTGACACTCATCAAGATGCATTGTGGGAGGGGGAGATGGGAAGGGGAAACAAAGGAGGAGGCAACAATGCTTGATAAGAAATGTACTCATTACCTTGCCCAGGTAATTGTAACCCCTCTGTACAGTTTTTTCACAATAAAAAAAAACCTTATTAATAAAAAAAAAAAAGATGCATTGTACAGGGGTTGGAGGCATGGCTCAGTTGGTAGAACGCTAGCCAATGAGCAAAAGCATCAGATACTGAGTTTAAGTTCCAGTCTCTGACCAAAACAACAAAAAATGCATTGACATAGAAACTGATTTTTTTTTGGGGGGGGGTCCGGTTGTGGGGCCTGAACTCTGGGCCTGGGCACTGTCCCTCAGCTCTTCAGCTCAAGGCTAGCGCTCTACCACTTGAGCCACAGCGCCACTTCTGGCTTTTTTTTTTTTAATGTGGTGCTGAGGAATCGAACCCAGGGCCTCGAGCATGCAAGGCAAGCGCTCTACCACTGAGCCACCTTCCCAGCCCCTAGAAACTGATTTATTGGGGGCTAGGAAGGTGGCTTTGTGGTAGAGTGCTTGCCTTGCATGCATGAGGCCCTGGGTTTGATTCATTAGCACCACATAAACAGAAAAAGCCAGAAGTGGCGCTGTGGCTCAAGTGGTAGAGCGCTAGCCTTGAGCTGAAGAGCTGAGGGACAGCACCCAGGCCCAGAGTTCAGGCCCCACAACTGACAAAAAAAAAAAAAGATAATAATAATAATAATAGTGATAAAGAAAAAGAAGAAAGTCTATAGAGCAGGTTGGAGTGGCCTGCTTGCCTAGCAAGTACCACACACAAAAAAAGCCAGCCAGGCCGTAGCAGCCCAGGCCTACTGAGGAGGCCAGAATCTGGGGACTATAGCAGAAATATCTGTGCAACTCTTATCATCCCTAGCTTTTTCTGCTGAAATGGAGGTCTCGTGAACTTTTGTATCCAGGCTGCGCTACAACTACAATTTTCCCCATCTAAACCTCCCAAGTAGCTAGGATTATGCAGGCAGGAGTCACTATGCCCAGATATTTTTTTGTTTTTTGTTGTTGTTTTGTAGTGTAAGTGACAGGAAAATTTATTAGAAAGGACTTGTGTTGCTTTTTATCCTCCCTTGGTCATGGGACTTGAACTCAGGACCTGGGTGACGTCCCTGAGCTTTTCTGCTCACGGCTAGTCCTCTACCACTTTAAGCCACAGCTCCACTTCTGGTTTTCTGGTGGTTAATTGGAGATGAGTCTCATGGACTTGCCTTCCCAGGCTGGCTTTGAACCCTGATCCTCAAATCTCAGCCTCCTGAGTAGCTAAGATGACAGGTGTGAGCACCGGCACCTGGCTTGTTTTGCCTTTTCAGACAGTGTTTCACTCTGTAGCAGCCTAGGCTGGCCTTGAACTTGACATACTCCTATTTCAGCCTCCTTATTGCTGGAATTACAGGCATGCACCACAACTGGCTTAAGAGAAAATTTTCTATCAGAAAACTGCTTTCATGCACTTACCTTTCTGAGAACTGGGGAAAGACAGCCACTGGTGGGGCTGAGACCCCAGAGCCGCGCAGGCCATGCACTGTGAGAACTAGCCTCCTCTGGCTCCTCCTCAGGGACCACGTTACATGGGAAGGCCTGCACTCAGACCCTTCCCAGCCCGAAAGGGTAGGGCTCCTGAACTTCATCACCCCGCTGGGATATCTCAGTGTGTACCAGGGGAGGGAGGATGGGGGGGTGCAGAGGCATGTCCTCTCCTCCCACATCTGACTCCAACAATGGCTGTGTTGTTCTCAGGGCAGCAGCCAAGGGTGACTCTAGCACTAGCTGCCAGAGGATCCTGTTTCTGCCTTAAAAATAAAATAAAAGCCGCCCAGTGGCTCATGCCTGTCATCCTAGCTACTCAGGAAGCTGAGATCTGAGGATCTCGGGTCAAAGCCAATCCCGGGCAGGAAAAGCCCTGAGACTCTTATCCCCAATAAACCACCAGAAAACCAGAAGTGGTGCTGTGGCTCAAGTGGTAGAGTGCTCACCTTGAGCTGAAGAGCTGAGGGACAGCGCCCAGGCCCAGAGTTCAGGCCCCATGACTGACAAAAAAATAAAAAATAAAAATTAGCTATGGTGTGTGTGTGTGTGTCTTTCACTCAAGACTAGCCGTGGTCTACCACTTTGAGTCAAAGCACCACTTAGGATTTTTGAGTGGTTAATCAGAGCTAAGAATCTCTGCCCAGGCTGGCTTTGAACTGCTGATCCTCAGATCTCAGCCTCTTGAGTTACTAGAATACAGGCACGAGCCACCAGTACCTGGCCTTCCAGCTTTTTCTGAGTTGTTTATTGGAAACGAGTCTCACAGACTTTCCTGCTCAGGTTGGCTTTGAACCCTGATCTTCAGATCTCAGCCTCCCAAATAGCTAGGATACATGGGTGAGCCACCAGTGCCTGGTTTAGTTATTTTTTGTTTTCGTTTTGTGCCATTTCTGGGGCTGGAAGTCATGCCTGAGTGCTATCTCTTAGAGTTTTTTTTTTTTTTTTTTTTTTTTTTGTCGGTCGTGGGGCTTGAACTCTGGGCCTGGGCACTACTACTTTAGCCACACCTCCACTTCTGGGGCTTTTTTTTTTTTGGGGGGGGGGTCCGGTCATGGGGCCTGAACTCTGGGCCTGGGCACTGTGCCTCAATTCTTCAGCTCAAGGCTAGCACTCTAAAACTTGAGCCACAGAGCCACCTCCGGCTTTTTTTTTTTTTTTTTTTTCTGCTTATGTGGTACTGAGGAATCAAACCCAGGGCTTCAAGCATGCAAGGCAAGCGCTCTACTACTGAGTCACCTTCCCAGCCCCCTTCTGGGGCTTTTTGCTGAGTAAATGCAGATAAGAGTCTCACAGACTTTCCTGCCTGGGCTGACTTTAAACAGGTAGGGGGATCCTCAGCTCTCAAGCTCTTGAGTTGCTAGGATTACAGGTGTGAGCCACTAGCACCCCACTGGATTCAGCTACATTTTGCCATGCTAGGGAGCAAATCCAGCACCTCATATCTATCTGCATTCTAAGCTCCCACTCTACCATTGAGCTACCATTGAACTACCTGCCTTGTATCTTCACTACTTTTTCATTTATGACTGGCTGGGTCTCTTCTGTAAAAGTGGATCAACAGCAGAACTTGCCTCAAAGGACTGCTGGGAGATCAGGCAGGGGAAGAGCTTGAAATAGGGGTGAGGCCCATAGTCTGCACTGTGTGAGGGCTGACATTTACATACACAGCCTCATGTGCCAGAAAACATGGCAGAAAGGCCATGAGATACACAGGCAGTCAGCAAAAGGAATGAATGACCGGAAGTAAGAGGCTTCAGTGGCAATCCCAGCCCCACCGTGCACAGGCCTAAGGCCTCTGCACCAAGCTGACATCTTGGTAATGCATATCATCCCTGGTCCACCTTCTCAGTGCAGCTATGAATTCAAATGATGCACATGGCCGATGGTACTATTTCAAATAATGTAAGGCCTCAGTATTGCCCTCTGCCAAGCCAGTGAGGACATAGTGTCAAGCTGGTCTCCTGGGTGCAAAACCTGCGTCACCAGGATGGCCAGTGGGGACATGGGAGGGAGCGTGTCTAAGTTAAGGCTCAGCCTGATGACATCTTCAAATAGCCAGGCAGGCCTTTCCATTCAGGCAAGCGGCAGGGTGGGCACCGCCACTCCCTGCCACCAAAGGCAGTGCTCCTGCTTGTCTGGCCCTCCCTCAGGCCCCTCCACTGTGTAATATGGCCCCAGGGGGCCAGGCCGGGTCCCCTGCCACCTACTTGGACTGCTCCATAGCCTATGGAGAGACACTGGGCTGGAATGTGTCCTTTCCAGAAGGCTGCTAGGCCCTCCTCCTGGAAGATCTGCCTGCAGGCCTGGAGGATGCCATAGTATTTTGCGTTGGGGTCAGTTCGACACAGGCGCTCCACCTGAAGCTAGGGATCAAAGGTGGAAAGGTCAGGATGGAAAGGTCAGGAGGGGGTCAGCAGGGGCAAGAAGGGACATTTCAGGACAGGCAGCGTGTGCGTCAACACTTTGCTCTCACAGAATGGCAAGTGTGAGGACCTGCTTTTGCAAGAAAGACTCAACCGGTCTTCCAGCCCATGACACGGAAAATGAGGGGGGAAAGGGGTACCTGGAAACGGATCTTGATGACGTCCAAGGGGCTGATCAGCGCCCGCGTGACAAATCCAGACACAGACCCTGCCACCGCCACCTCCAACTTGGAGTTATTTCTGACATCTGCTTTGGGGTCATAGCCGACCATCCCTGCCTCCGGCCCATCCAATGTCCATCAGTTTGGAGCTAAACGTAAGAGACATGGAGTAAATACACACCAGGGTCCCCAGGGGCTCGGCTCAGACCTCACCTCCCCGCAGCCCTCCCTGCCCCACAGCCTCCATCATCATTGACCTTAATTCTCTTTAGTTTATTATTATTATTTTTTTTTTTTGTCGGTCATGGGGTTGAACTCTGGGCCTGGGCGCTGTCCCTCAGCTCTTCAGCTCAAGGCAAGCGCTCTACCACTTGAGCTACAGCGCCACTTCCGGTTTTCTGGTGGTTTATTGGAGATAGGAGTCTCACGGTCTTTCCTGCCTGGGCTGGCTTTGAACCTCAATCCTCAGATCTCAGCCTCCTGAGTAGCTAGGATTACAGGCGTGAGCCACCAGCGCCCGGCTTCTTTAGTTTATTTTTGTGCCAGTATTGCAGCTTGAACTCAGGGCCTGGGAGTTGTCCCAGTTGTCCCTGGCTCAAGGCTAGCACTCTACCGCTGAAGCTACAGCTCTACGTCCGGCTTCTTGGTTGTTAAGTGGAGATGAGTCTCATGGACTTAGCTGAGGGCTGGTGGCTCACACCTGTAATCCTAGTTAGACAGGAGGCTGAGATCTGATGATGGAGGTTCCAAGCCAGTCCAGGTAGACAAATCCACCAGGCCCTTATTTCCAGTGAACTAGCAAAAAGCCAAAAGTGGAGGTGTAGCTTAAGAGGTACAGTGTTAACTTTCAGTGAAAAAACTAAGCAAGAATACAGGGGCCTGAGTTCAAGCCCCAGTACAAACACAAAACAGTGCTAAATAAATAAATGGAGGAATAAAATACACAAAGTGATGTGAATACTATGTAGCCATTACAAAAATGACCTCATGCTACAAATACATACAAAGAGCCTCAGGATAGAGCAAACATAAAAAAGCAGATTTCAGGGCCAGGCATGGTGGTGCAGGTCTGTAATCCCATGGCCTAGGAGGCTGAAACAAGAAGATAGAGAATTTCAGGCCAAGGGGCTGGGAAGGTGGCTCAGTGGTAGAGTGCTTGCCTTGCATGCATGAGGCCCTGGGTTCAATTCCTCAGCACCACATAAGCAAAAAGAAAAAAGCCGGAAGTGGCACTGTGGCTCAAGTGGTAGAGTGCTAGCCTTGAGCTTAAGAGCTGAGGGACAGCACCCAGGCCCAGAGTTCAGGCCCCATGACCGGACCCCCCCCCCAAAAAAAAAAATGAACCGAGAATTTCAGGCCAAGTCTTCTGGTCTGGGCTTCATAGCAAGACCTTGTATCAAAACAAAACAAAAAGCCAGGCGCTGGTGGCTCACGTCTGGAATCCTAGCTACTCAGGAGTCTGAGATCTGAGGATCGCGGTTCAAAGCCAGCCCGGGCAGGAGAGACTGTGAGACTCCTATCGCCAATAAACCACCAGAAAACCGGAAGTGGCACTGTAGCTCAAGTGGTAGAGCGCTCGCTTTGAGCTGAAGAGCTGAGGAACAGCGCCCAGGCCCAGAGTTCAAGCCCCACGACCGACAAAAATAAAAAAATAAAATAAAACAACAAACACCCTAACAGTAGGCTGACAGTTATACTAGGCCTATTGTAGAATTCCCCTTTTGTAAAAGCCAGCCTACAAAATGCTTCATAAAGTTGCATAGAAACAGCCAACAACAAAACAACAACAACAACACCACACACACACAGGAAGGCAGAAAGTTACTACTGGGCTAAGAAAAAGAGAGGGCAGGCAGGTCTCCCTTTATACATTTCTAAACTGTTTTCACTTGCTTGGATTCACACACACACACACACACACACACACACACACACACACACACACACACACACACACACACACACACACACACACACACACACACACACACACACACACACGACTAAGAGATGTGATAAAGGTCAAGTGGTAAATCCCAAGAACTGCAAAAAGAGATCGGGGGGAAAAAAAACTAAACTAAAACTACATATAAAATGATTTTAGAAGGCTCCTCAGAATTCCCCTATTACTGGAATTCTTAGGGCCACAGGGAGAGGTCACTACCTGCACAGTGACATCTACTCCATCCCTCATTCTTTTCCCCCATTCACCCTGAAGCCCCTGTGACAAGTAATTGAAACCCGCGATGAGGGGCTAAGCCTCTCCCAGGGTAACCAGCGGACTGGCTCCCTGGAGGAGTAAGTGTCAAGTTTCCCGCAGGGCAGAGCCCGCTGGGCAGCAGGTGTCGCGGCCCAGCTTTGGGAGCAGCAGAGAAGGTCTCAGTCTCTTTCCCCCAGCGGAAGCCGAGTCCATAACTGCACCGTTCACCCAGAGGGAGGGTGGCGGAGAGGCTGGGTGTGAATTCCATAAATATGCAGTTCTGCATCGCTAGACACAACCTTAGACCTCAGATCAAGAAGCCTGAGTTCAACCCAGCATGGTGGCACAAGCCTGCAACCCCAGCATTTAGGAGGCTGAAGCGGGAGGAACAGGAGTTCGAGGTCAGCGCAGTCTACACTGAGATTCTGTCTCAAAACTAAAATCTTGTACCCCGGTTAATACCGAAATACCTAAACCGATCACGTACACCACCAAACATCGTTCTACGCGGACCCGGAGCTGGTGTGAGTGGCGGGGTGCACGTGACCGTCTGCCCCAGGGCTGGGCACACAGGTGCCATCGGCGGGTGCCCGAGCGCCCAGGGGCGCGGCCAGGGGCGCGGCGGCCGTCCCGGCGTGGACACACGGGCGTCCAGTGCCGGGGGTGCGCAGCCCCTCCCGCGAGCCGCAGATCACGCGTGCCGGGCGGGCGCCCGAGTGTGCAGGCGCCGGGGGCGGGGAGGGGGTGCCGGGCCGGGAGAGGGTGCCGGGGGATGCGGAGTCTCACCTCCGAGGATGCCCGCAGGTCAGGAGCGCCACGTGAGCGTGTCACCGTCCCCGCGTGTGTACCTGCCCGAGGATGCCCGCCCCCCACCCCGTCCCGCCGCCGTCCGCGCCGGGGAGTCGGCGCAGGCCTCGGCCCGAGGGGACCCGGAGAGAAAAGCAGAGGTCACTCACCGGACTGGACGGGCTCCCGGGACTCAGCTCTCTCGCCCTTCACGCCGGCTAACAGCAAAACTTAACTGTGCTTGCCAATAACTGACGGGCTTCTAGACCAATCATCGCTCAGCTTCCGACAGGCCTGCCAATGTTTCCCGCGGGATGTCACTGGGTAATGTAGTCTTCCGCTGTTAAGCCCCGCCCCCGTTGCAAAGCGAAAAGCTTCCTGGGAGATGTAGTTCCGCTAAACGTGCGTATGCGAGTATTTGACGCGTCGAAAGAGGCGGAGTCTCGAGGCCTGACTAAGTCTTAAAGGTTGCCGCCTTTAATGGCGCGTAGGTCGGAGCTCCACCTGCAGGATGTGTACGGTAGTGCACGATCATCATGTCCGTTTTTCCAAAAGCTCGCAGTCCCAATGACTGAGTAATCTACACTTAGAAAGGGTGGGGGTGGGTCTGGGGGGGGGAGGGAGGGGAGGAGAAGGGGAGGGCAGCGATGGGAAGGGGAAACAAAGGAGGAGGCATTATCTTGACCATCTAATTGTACAGTATTTTCACAATAAAAAATTTAAAAAAAAGAAATGTACTCATTACCTTGCTCTTGTAATTGTAACCCCTCTGTACAGTATTTTCACTATTAAAAAAACTTATTAATTAAAATAAAGTCAACGGAACCATAAAAAAAAAAAGGTGAGGGTAAAGCCAGCACAGATCACACACACACACACACACACACACACACACACACACACACACACACACACACACACTTGGTGGTTCTGATTTGAAGTTAAATCCTCGCTCTGACTAGACACGTGCCCAGCCCCTTAATTCGTGCCCCCAGACCTACAGATGAGTTCTTAAGATCCGAGTGTACAGAGGGTTTTTGTTTATTTTTCCCTGCTTGTATTAGGGTTTATACCTAAGAGTCTGTCTCTGCTTGCTTGGCTGGCCCTCTTCTACTTGAGCCATGCCTCCAGCATGGTGTTTTACCAGACTTGCCTATCTGGCCAAGCTTGGTGCCTGGAGTGGCCACTGGAATAGCTAGAAATCCAAGCTTCCTGAGAAAATTGTAAGCACAAACAAATATAAAACAAGTCTAATGCGCCCCCATGTGGTGTGGTCTCTACTCTACCACCAAGTTTGTTTTTAAGTATGCCATTTATTTTATTATCTTTAGTCATACAAAGGGATTATAATCCAACACTCAGTCTATAAATACAATGCATCTGGATTGATGTCACGCCTTTCGTCATTCTTCCGGGTCCCTCCCAAACTACTACCAATATATTTTCAAGTCTGTTTCCTCTGTATTTGTATCTACGTAATCATACTAGAAATAGGAGTTGAACTCAGGATTTTAACCCTCACTCAGCTTTTTTTTGCTCATGGCTAGCACGCTACCACTTGAGCCACAACTTCATTCCAGCTTTTCCATGTTTAATTGGAGAGTCTCCAGACTTTACTGCCTGGGCTGTCTTCAAATCTTGATCCCCAGATCTCAGCCTTCTGAATATCTAGGGTTACAGGCATGGGCCACTGGTCCCTGGCTTGAAAATATATCTTATGCGTGTTTTCCACATTTCTTTTGTAAATTGATAAGCTTTTTTTCTTCCAGAGCATCTCTCTGGCTTAGGTGATGTTCGCTCTATAGTCATACTACCCTATCTGGAGTTCAGTTGCGTATGATCATCTAAAAATATTAAATAGAGAATTCCAGAAATAGACAACTCATTAGTTGTGCTTTTGTTTTTGGTGCCATCCTGGAGTTTGAACTTAGGGCCTGGGATCCACAGCTCTACTTCCAGCTTTTTTTGGTGGTTAACTGGAGATTCATCACCTATTCTGCTTGGGCTGGTTTTGAACTGTGATCCTCAGGTCTCTCAGCCTCCTGAGTAGCTAGGACTACAGGTGTGAACTACCAGACCCAGGTACTTTCTTTTCTTTTTCTTTCTTTCTTTCTTTCTTTTGTGTGTGTGTGTGTGTGTGTGTGTGTGTGTGTGTGTGTGTGTGTGTGTGTGTGTGTGTGTGTGTGTGTCTGTTATGGGGCTTGAAATCTGGGCCTGGGCGCTGTCCCTCAGCTCTTCCATGGTAGGCTAGTGCTCTACCACTTGAGCCACAGCACCACTTCTGGTATTCTAGTGGTTTATTGGGGATAAAAGTTTCATGGACTTTCCTGCCTGGCCTGGCTGTAAAACATGATCCTCAAATCTCAGCCTCCTGAGTAGCTAGGATTACAAACGTGAGCCACTGGCGCCCGGCCCCAGCTACTTTCTTTTCTCTTTTCTTTTTAAAATGTATTTATTTGTCTGCATGCTGGGGATAGAAGCCAAGGTTTTACACATACTAGGCGAGTGCTCTGTCACTGACCGCTGCTCTCTCTCCCTTTTCTTGGTAGTACTGGGTTTGAACTCAGGTTGCCATACTTACTAGGCAGGCACTTAATCACTTGAACAATGCTCCTACTCTTTTTTGCTTTCATTATTTTTCACTCGGGTTTTGTAACTGTTGCCCAGGAATAACGTCAAACTGCAATCCTCCTCCTGACCTCACCTCCCAGGTAGCTAGAATTACAGGCGTGAGTCATTGCACGCAGCCTCCCCCTCCCTGTCCCTTTTTTTTTTTTTTTTTTTTTTTTTAACCTCAAATCCTTTTCTTTTCCTTTTTTTTTTGTCAGTCATGGGGCCTGAACTCTGGGCCTGGGCGCTGTCCCTCAGCTCTTCAGCTCAAGGCAAGCGCTCTACCACTTGAGCCACAGCACCACTTCTAGTAAACTGCTTATGTGGTGCTGAGGAATCGAACCCAGGGCCTCATGCATGCAAGGCAAACACTCTACCACTGAGCCACCTTCCTAGTCTCTGGCTTCAAGTTCTTAAGCTGGAACAATCTTGCCTCAGCTCCCAAGTGGCTGAGACTATAGAACTGAGCTACTATGCCCTGTGAGGTATTTTTTTTTTTCAAATATGTGAAAACAGGGGTTATTATTTTTATTTTTATTTTTTGGTCAGTCGTGGGGCTTGAACTCTGGGCCTGGGCGCTGTCTCTCAGCTCTTCAGCTCAAGGTGAGGGCTCTACCACTTGAGCCACAGCACCACTTCCCTACATATGTTTTTAATCGTTCTGTTTTCTTTTTTGTTGTTGTTGATTCATTGGAGATAAGAAACTCACAGACTTTTCTGCCTGGGTTGGCTTTGAACAGGATTTTCAGATCTCAGTCTCCTGATTACCTAGGATTATAGTAATAAGCCACCAGAGCCCAATTTTATTATTGTATTGTTAATCTCTCTCTCTCTCTCTCTCAATTGTGGGCTTGAACTCAGGGCCTGGACACTATTTGTGAGTATTTTTTGCTCAAGGCTTTACCACTTTGAGCCACAGCTCCACTTCCGGTTTTCTGGTAGTTAATTGGAGGCAAGAATCTCATGGACTTTCCGGCCTGGGCTGGCTTCCAACTGCAATCCTCAGATCTGAGCTTCCTGAGTAGCTAGGATTATAGGTGTGAGCCACCAGCGCCTGCTTTGTTAATCTCGAGCCTGGAGAGGATAGTCTTGAGAGTCTTATCTCCAATTAACCACCAGAATAAGCCAGAAGGAGAGCTGTGAGTTAGGCTCAGGGAACCACTGAACGCAGAACTGTGAATATTCACGATCCACACAGGTCATTAAAGAGGGGCTGGAGGATTTAGGGGATGTGTCTGAGGCCCAAAGGTAAGATGGCAAACTGTCTGAGCAGGGATGAAATTGGGATAAGTGTTAGTTTTCTTGGGCTTAACTGTTAGTTCTAGGTTTGGCATTATACGAACTTTGATCCAATTTACTTAGTATATCATGTCATGGAAAAAGAGAAACCAGAAAGTAGCAGTTCCTGTCAGCTTGGGGAAGTGAATCCATGACCTCATCAACACTTGCCTTAAAAGACCTATTAACAACCCCTTTGCACTGGTGGCTCCTGCCTATTAGTCTTGGCTATTCAGGAGGCAAAGACCTGAGGATCACAATTTGAAGCCATCTTGAGCAGAGAAGTCCATAAACTCTTACATGTAATTAACCAACAAAAACATGGAAGTATGCTGGGCTCTGGTGGCTCATTTCTGTAATCTTAGCTACTCAGGAGGCTGAGATCTGAGAATCTCCATTCAAAGCCAGCAGGGGCAGGAAAGTCCATGAAACCACCAGAAAACCAGAAGTGGCGCTGTGGCTCCAGAGGTAGAGCACTAGCCTTGAGCTGAAGAGCTCAGGTCCTAAATTTAAGCCCCAGGATTGGCCCCCCCCAAAAAAAGTAATAAATGAAGCCCAGTGGGTGTCAGTGGGTCACCAGCGAGAGCCGCTGGCACCTGGTCATTTTCTTTATTTTTGAGGTAAGACCTCACAGTGTAGCCCAGGCCTGGTCTACAACCAGCAATCCTTCTGCCTCAGGCTCTGGAGTGCTGGGGTTTCAATATGCACCACCGGCTCTGCTTTCTTATAACTCAGGATGAGAGGAAGGACCTCTATTTTCCTTCTGTTAATTCACCCAATATTTATTGAACTCTGCTTTGCCCCACACATTCAGACGATGTTTCACATGCTGAGAACACAGCAGTGAAGGAATATAACTTCCTGTCCTGTTGGAGATGACTTTTTCCACTTAGCAATATGGTGCCAATGAGTTTAGACCCTAGGAATACACACATACCTGAAAGAAAGAAAAGAAAAAGAGAAAGAAAAAAAAAAAAAGGGAGAATATAAAACTTTTTTTTTTGGTTGGTTGTGGGGCTTGAACTCTGGGCCTGGGCGCTGTCCCTGAGATCTTCACCTCAAGGGTAGTGCTCTACCACTTGAGCCACAACGCCACTTCTGGTTTTCTGCTGGTTTATTGGAGAGAAGAGTCTTATGGACTTTCCTGCTGGCTTTGAATGGAGATTCTCAGATCTCAGCCTCCTGAGTAGCTAGGATTACAGGCATGAGTCACCAGTTTCCTGTTTATAAAACATTTTTGTAAGAATCATCAATATCTTCTCATACTGAATAACATTCTGTTGCTACTCAGGAGGCTGAGATCTGAGGATTGCAGTTTAAAGCCAACCTGGGTAGGAAAGTCCATGAGACTCTTCTCTCCAATTAACTAGCAAAAAGTTGACACAAAAACATATACTCAGTTGTGTATGGCCAGTGGTGTAGCTCAGGGGCCCAGCTCCAGCACACACACACACACACACATACACACACACACACACACACACACACACACACACACACAGAGTCTCATGTGACTGCACCACACAGTGGCTTTAAATAGTCACTTAGTGAAGGATGTATTGGCTAATTCCAAGTTTTAGCTTTTATAACAAAAGTAACAAAATGTATGCATGTGGTGTCCCTATCATTTTGATTTAGTTTAGTAGTGTTTTTATAATTCTGAGGAAATATTGACAAAATAAAATGAAAACCCCCCAAATGGTTGGTAGATTCTAGAGGAAGTTCTGATAGGTTACAAGAGCCAAAGATAGAGACCCTTCTGAGAGTTCCTTTTTTTTTTTTTTTTTTTTTCTGTTCTTTCAGATTCACTCAGCAAAGGACTTAAAAAAAATCAGCAAAATATCTGAGAAAGGGAAGGCCAGTAGCTTGCTTTTCTTTCTTTCTTTCTTTCTTTCTTTCTTTCTTTCTTTCTTTCTTTCTTTCTTTCTTTCTCTTTCTTCCTTCCTTCCTTCCTTCCTTCCTTTCTTTCTTTCTATCTGGTCAGTCATGGGGCCTGAACTCTGGGCCTGAGCACTGTCCCTCAGCACTTCAGCTCAAGGCGAGCACTCTACCACTTGAGCCAGAGCACCACTTCTGGCTTTTTCTGCTTATATGGTGCTGAAAAATCGAACCCAGGGCCTCATGCATGCAAGGCAAGCACTCTACCACTGAGCCACCTTCCAAGTCTCTCAAGAGCTGATTTCTTTTTTTTTTTTTTTTTTGGGTCCGGTCGTGGGGCCTGAACTCTGGGCCTGGGCGTTGTCCCTCAGCTCTTCAGCTCAAGGCTAGCTCTCTACCACTTGAGCCACAGCGCCACTTCCGGCTTTTTTCTTTTTGCTTATGTGGTGCTGAGGAATCGAACCCAGGGCCTTGAGCATGCAAGGCATGCGCTCTACCACTGAGCCACCTTCCCAGCCCCCTCAAGAGCTGATTTCTTATGTGTCTCAACTTCTGCAGCACTACTCAGCAAACATCTTGAGACCTTTGGACCATCAGTGTCAGCCTAAAGAGGAAGGTTTCTTGGGAGTCTCAAGACTGCCAGTGTTCTAGACTTCATTACCCGTCTCTCTCTCTTTTCCTTCCTTCCATCCTTTCTTTTTTTCATCAGTCATGGGGCTTGAACTCAGGGCCTGGGCTCTGTCCCTAAGCTTTTTGTTTAAGGCTAGCTCTCTACCACTTGAGCCACAGCATCACTTCTGGTTTTCTGATGGTTCCCTGGAGATAAGAGTCTCATAAACTTTCCTGCCCAGGCTGGCTTTGAACCACTATCCTCAGATCTCAACCCGTTGAGCCATCAGCACCAGGCAACCTTTGGTTCTTACTGACCTGATCACCAGCCTTTAGGAGATAATACTTTCTCATCATCTCCATTGCCCATTTCTGAGCTTCTGGGAGAAAGGTATTTTGTTTTCTGTCTATGGGAAATCCATCTCCACCCTGCCCTCAAATACACAGAGGAAGAGACAAGGCAGAGGTGTCTGTGGCTGCAGGGCTGGCCTGTCCCTGTCAACCACAGACCAGATCTTCCTTGTGACTGCTGGTCCTGACTGCTCTGCTGGTGTGTGTGTGCATGCATGCATGCATGCGTGTGTGTGTGTGTGTGTGTGTGTGTGATTACTTCTTGGTTTCTTGGTTTCTAAAATCTGAGCAGCAGGGTTCTGTCCTGTCCACTGGAGCTGGAGGTCTTGGAATGGAGGATGGAAGCGGGTACAGAGAAAATGGCCCTGGCTGCTCCTGGATCCCCCAGGAAGTCGGGGGAGGGGGAGGTCAACACCCTATGCTAGGTGCCTGTGGCTCACAGCTGAGATATGAGGTTCCTGGTTTGAAGCCAGTCTGGGCAGAAAAGTCCATGAGACTTTTTTTTTTTGGTAGTCCTGGGATTGAATGCTGTCCCTGCGTTTGTTTTGCTCAAGGCGAGAGCCACAGCGCCACTTCTGGCTCTTTTTGAGTAGTTTATTGGAGAGTAATGAGACTCTAATAAACTATCTACCCCAGAAAAGTGGAAGTAGAATTTTGGCTCAAGTGGTAAAGTGCTATTCTTGAGCTAAAAGAAGCTCAGGAACAAGCTAGGAAGGTGGTTCAGTGGTGGAGTGCTTGCCTTGCATGCATGAGGGCCTGGCTTCGATTCCTCAGCTCCACATAAGTAGAAAAAGCTGGTAGTGGCACTGTGGCTCAAGTGGTAGAGCGCTAGCCTTGAGCTGAAGAGCTGAGGGACAGCGCCCAGGCCCAGAGTTCAGGCCCCACGACAAAAAAAAAAAAAAAAAAAAAGCAGCAGCAGCAGCTTAGGGACAGAGTCCAGGCCTGTTGTTCCAGACACAGAACTGGGCTGGGAAGGTGGCTCAGTGGTAGAGTGCTTGTCTTGCATGCCTGAGGCCCTGGGTTCAATTCCTCAGCACCACATAAGCAAAAAGAAAAAAGCCGGAAGTGGCGCTGTGGCTCAAGTGGTAGAGCGCTGGACAGTGCCCAGACCCAGAGTTCAGGCCCCATGACCAGACCCCCCCCCCAAAAAAAAAAAAAAGAAGACACAGGACTGGCAAAAAACAAAAATAAATAAAATAAAGAAGCTTAGGGATAGTGCCAAGGTGCTGAGTTCAAGCCCCAGGATTGGCATGCATGTGTGCATACATGCACGTGCTCGCTCACACGTACACACACACACACACACACACACACACACACATTATTCCCACATCAAGGGCGGCCCTCTGACTCCTGTCCCAGCATTGGTCCCTCAGGGCCTACCTCAAAGGCCACCTCCAGGGTGTGTCGGGCCCTCCAAAGTCACTCCTCTGGCAGGATCAGCTGACCTTCTCTTGGGTTTGCCAAGAGCACAAACCTGGACTCTCTGGGTGGAGGGGTGGAAGGAGCGTGAAGTACCTGGCTCCCCAGCCGTTTGGGATGGGTCGGGGCCATGTCTGCGCCTGCTTTCTGGTAGGCACTGGTAGAAGGCTCACCAGCAACATGCACTAAGTACACAGCCAAAAGACTCTGAAATGAATGGGGACAACCTCCACCTCTGGGGGGCTGAGGAGATGGTTCTCAGCTCAATCCACCTGGACGTTTGCCAGTAGGTTTTTCTAACATGAGAGGAAGTCAGAAATAAATTCCAGAGGCAGTGTGCATGCGTGCTGGACAAGTGTTCTACTAAGGTATAATAGTTGAACTGGGCGCTGGTGGCTCATGCCTGTAATCCTAGCTACTCAGGAGGCTGAGATCTGAGGATCGCGGTTCAGGCCCCACGACCGACAAAAAAAAAAAAAAAAAAAAAAAAAAAGCAGGGGGGAGGGGAGCCAGGAGAACTAGGAGAAAATGAGGGGTGACACTTCAAATAGAAATGTACTCATAAGCCGGGCACCCATGGCTCACGCCTGTAATCCTAGCTGCTCAGGAGGCTGAGATCTGAGGATTGTGGTTCAAAGCCAGCCTAGGTAGGAAAGTCAGTAAGACTCTTCTCTCCAATATATTACCAAACAAAGTGGGAAGTGGTGCTGTGTCTCAAGTGATAGAGCACTAACCTTGAGCAAAAGAAGCTCAGGGACAAGGCTCAGGCCCTGAACTCAAGCTGCAGGATGGAGGGGTTTGGGGTGATAAGAAGCGGGGAGTGTGCAAGTGGAAAGCAGTTCAAAAACAGGGCCTCAGAATTGGTTCGTGTGCTTGCGCACGCGCGCGCGCGCGCACACACACACACACACACACACACACACACACACACACACACACACACACACACACACACACACACACACACACACACACCAAAACTAAGCAAACAAAACTCCACATTTAATATCTTTTTTTTTTTTCTTTCCTGACTCCAGGTTAGTTGTGTGTATGTGTGTGTCAGTTGTGGGGCTTGAACTCTGGACCTGGGTGCTGTCCCTCAGCTCTTCAGCTCAAGGCTAGTGCTCTACCACTAGAGCCATAGCACCATTTCAGGCTCCACCCCCACCCACCCCCCCCCCCCCCCCCCCGTGGTGCAGAGGAATTGAACCTAGGGCCTCATGCATGCTAGGCAAGCATTCTACCGCTTCGCCTCCTTCCCAGCCCTGTTTTTGTTTTTTAACTTGGAACCTGGGCACTGTCCCTGAACTGTTTTACTTAAGGCTGGTATTCTGCCATTTGAGCCACAGCTTCACTTCCGGCTTTTTGGTGGTTAACTGGAAATGAGTCTCATGGACTTTCCCGCCTGGGCTAACCCCTCAATCCTGAGATCTCAGCCTCCTGAGTAGCTAGGATTACAGAAGTGAGCCACTGGCCACTGTCCGTTGTTTTTTTTTCGATACATTTACATGATGTATGTTTTTAGTACAATGAATTTACTCTGCATATACATTATGATGTTTTACTTTTTTTTTTTTTGTCATGGGGCTTGAACTCTAGGACTGGGCACTGTCCCTCAGCTCTTCAGCTCAAGGCTAGCACTCTACCACTTGAGCCACAGCGCCACTTCAGGCTTTTTTTTTTTTTTTTTTTTTTTTTGCTTATGTGGTGCTGAGGAATCAAAATCAGGGCTTCAGCCAGGCACCGGTGGCTCATGCCTGTAATCCTAGCTACTAAGAAGGCTGAGATCTGAAGATCTTGGTTCAAAGCCAGCCTGGGCAGGAAAGTCCGTGAAACTCTTATCTCCAATAAACCACTAGAAAACCGGAAAGTGGCACTGTAGCTCAAGTGGTAGAGCGCTAGCCTTGATGAAGAGCTCAGGGACAGCACCCAGGCCCAGAGTTCAAGCCCCATGACCAACCAAAAAAAAAAAAAAATCAGGGATTCATCTATGCAAGGCAAGACTCTACCACTGAGCCACCTTCCCAGCCCACTCCCCCCCCCTTTTTTTTTTTTAAATGGGCTCTATTGCCCAGACTGGTCTTCAACTCAAGATCCTCATGAACACCAGGTGCCGGTGGCTCACGCCTGTAATCCTTCCTACTCAGGAGGCTGAGATCTGAGGATCGCGGTTCAAAGCCAACCCCCGGGCAGGAAAGTCTGTGAGGCTCTTATTTCCAATAAACTACTAGAAAACCAAAGTGGCGCTGTGGCTCAAGTGGTAGAGTGCTCACCTTGAGCTGAAGAGCACAGGGACAGCGCCCAAGCCCAGAGTTCAAGCCCCACGACCGACCAAAAAAAAAAAAAAGATCCTCCTGAAAACTGGAATTACAGGCTTGCATCACTACTCCTGGCTTAAAGTACATTTTGATCTCCACTTCCCTCAACCCACACCTTCTTCCTAATTCTCCTACTTCCCACTTAGAAGGACCCTACCAGTTACACAAGGTCCACTAGGTAATCTTCCTATCTCCAGATCCTTATCACATCTCCTCAGGTCCCTTGGCCATATAAAGTCACAGCCAGACTCAAGGGATTATCATGAGTCAGAGCCGGTGACCATTAGCAGCCCACAGCACTAGACTAACTAGACGCTCAGAAGATTGACAAGAAAGAGATGAAAAGCTACTTAGGTGTGGTGGTGTACACCTGCAATATCAGTTACTTGGAGGTGGAGATAAGAGAATCCTGAGTTAGTCCCAGACCAGCCTGGCTACATAGACTATGCCTGAAACACAAAACATATAACATGATATATATATACACACACACACACACACACACACACACACACACACACACACACACACACACACACACACACACACACACACACACACACACACACACACACACACACACAAAATGTAATGTGGCTAGGAACATTAATAGGCTCATGCCTGTTAATCCTAGCTACTCAGGAGGCTGAGATCTAAGGCTCACAGTTCAAAGCCAGCCTGAGCAGGAAAAATCCTTGACAGAGACTCTTATCTCTAATTTTACCACCGAAAAAACAGAAGTGGTGCTGTGGCTCAAGTGGTAGAGCATTAGCCTTGAGCTGAAGAGCTGAGGGACAGTGCCCAGGCCCAGAGTTCAAGACCCATGACTGATTAAAAAAGTTAAGTGTGCATAAAATTACATATATCTCTATATAACAATGTATATATTTATATATAAGATACAAATATATGATATACATCACATGTATATCACATTTTCCCATTTTTTTACGTGTGTGTGTGTGTGTGTGTTTGTATGCTAGTTCTAGGGCTTGAACTCAGCCTTGAGCTCTTGCTTACCTTTTCCAATCTAGGTTAATGCTCTACCAATTAGAGCTACAACACGATTTCCTGCTTTTTGGTTGCTTATTGGAGATAAGAGTTTTTTTCAAGGATTTTCCTGCTTGGGCTGGCTTTGAGCTGCAGTCCTGAGATCTCAGCCTCCTGAGCGAGGATTATAGGCGTGAGCCTCCAGTGCCTGGCCATTTTGACTATTTTAGTTGCAAAAATTCTCTTCACAGTGGTACAAACATCACCACTGTATAGCAAACTTTTCCTTACCCAAACAGAAACCCTATACCCACTAGGCAATAACTTCCTGTGCTCCCCTCCCCTTCCCCCAGCCTCTGGTGACTCCTAATCTACTTTCTGTCTGCATAGATTTGCTAATTCCAGCTATTTCCTGTAAGGGAACCATGCAATATTTGTACTTTTTTGACTGGCTTTTTTCAATAGCATCATGTCCTCTATGTTCACTCATGCTGTAGCATGTAGAACTTCATTCCTGGATGGGTCAGTGGCTCAAGTGGTACAGTAATTGCCAAGCAAGTGTGAGGTGCTGAGTTCAATCCTCAGTACTCCATAGAACCTTCTTTTGGGAGGTGGGAGAGGCTGGTACTAGACTTTGAACTCAGAGCCTCAAAATCCAGGCCTCATGCTTTCTCTCTTGCTCAGCTTTTTCTCTTATGGCTGGCTGGTACACCACCACTTGAACCACACCTCCAGTTCACACTTTTTGCTGGAAGAGTCTCATTCTCTTTCAGACTGAGACTGGGTCTTACACTTGGTATCTGATGCTTTTGCTTATTGGCTGGTGCTGTACCACCAGAGCCATATGCATACTTTTTTTTGTCAGTTGTGGGGCTTGAACTTATGGCCTGCATACTATCCCTGAGCTTTTCTGCTCAAGGCTAGCACTCTACTATTTTGAGCCACATTTCTACTTCTGTTTTTTTGGGGAGTGGTTAGCTGGAGACAAGAGCCTTATGGAAGTGCTGGGAAGGTGGCTCAATGGTAGAGCGCTTGCCTCACATGCATGAGGCCTTAGACTCGATTCCTCAGCACCACATAATCAAAAAGAAAAAAACCAGAAGTGGCACTGTGGCTCAAGTGGTAGAGCACTAGCCTTGAGCTGAAGAGCTGAAGGACAGCGCCCAGGCCCAGAGTTCAGGCCCCATGACCAGACACCCCCCCCCCCAAAAAAAAAAAAAAAGTCTTATGGACTTTCTGACTTTCTTTCCCTAGCTTCTGTGATCCTCACATCTCAGCCTTCTGAGTAGCTATGATTACAGGTGTGAGCCACCAGCTCCTGGCTAATGCTCAAATTGTTGTTGCTGTTTTTTTGTCCCTGAGCTCTTCAACTCAAGGCTAGCATACTACCACTTAAGCCATAGCACACTTCTGGCTTTTTTCTGCTTATGCAATGCTAAGGAATTGAACCCAGGGCCTCATGCGTGCCATGCAAGCACTCTACCACCGAGCCAACTTCCTAGTCCCTGCTCATATTCTTGTTAACGCTCATTCTCTCCCTCCTTCCTTCCCTTTCCTCCAGAGGGGGTCTGTTTATGTAGCCAGGCTGGCCTTGAACTTGCAATCCTCTTGCCCTAGCTGAAGTTACAGGTGTGTACTACCACATCCAGTGAGGGTACTGTAAATTTTTTTTGTCAGTCGTGGGACTTGAACTCAGCCTGGGCGCTGTCCCTAAGCCTCTTTTGCTCAAGGCTAGTGCTCTATCACTTGAGCCCCAGCGCCACTTCCAGCTTTTTCTGTGTATGTGGTACTGAGGAATTGAACCCAGAGCTTCATGCATGCTAGGCAAGCACTCTACCACTAAGCCACATTCTCAGCCTTCCATGACATTCTTTTTTCTAGTTAGTCGTGGGGGCTTGAATTCTGGCCCTGGGTGCTGTCCCTGAGCTCTTCAGCTCAAGGCTAAGTGCTCTACCACTTGAGCCATAGCACCATTTCTGGATACTGTAATCTTACACATATGATTTCCCTTTCTTTCTTGGTGTCTCTGTTCAAGTTAGCTGCTCAGAAGCCTCTCCAGATGCCATACAAGTTTGAAGTCCCTGTGCTCACCTTGACCTGCCCCAGTCTGGAACAGTTTATTACTCAAGCTCACTGATTTGATAACTTCTTTATTCATTTCTGTCTCCAGCACTAGGCGTGGGCAGTACTCAAAATGCTCAGTAGATGCCAGAGTGCAGGGATGGAAGACACAGTACCCATAGGCTCAGAGTGAGACGGTTTCCTTTCTTGGCACCTATTCCACCCATGAAGGTATTTATAGACAGGGAAGTGGGGGAAGTAGAGAAAATTACACGTATAGGAAAGTTGAAGAGAAAGACTGGGAGGGTCTTCAGATTGTGTGTGTGGATATGAGCACACATGCCAGTCCTGGTGCTTGAACTCAAGAGTCTGGGCACTGTCCTTTATTTATTTATTTTTTTCACACAAGGCTAACACTCAACCACTTGAGCTCTACCTCCACTTCTTGCTTTTTTGGTGGTTAATCAGAGATGAGTCTCACAGACTTTCCTGCCTGGGCTGGCTTCAAACTGTGATTCCCAGATCTTAGCCTCCCTAAGTAGCTAGGATTACAATTGTGAGCTACTGGAGCCTGCTTTATTTATTTTTTCAGGCCTTGAGCCTGAACTCAAGGCCTGGGCACTGTCCCTGAGCTTCTTTGGCTCAAAGTTAGCACTCTACTACTTGAGCCACAGCACCGCTTCTGGCCTTTTTTTTTTGGTCGGTCGTGGGGTTTGAACTCTGGGTTTGGGTGTTATCCCTCAGCTCTTCAGCTCAAGGCAAGTGTTCTACCACTTGAGCCACCGCACCACTTCTGGTTTTTATTGGAGATAAGAGTCTCACAGACTTTCCTGCCTGGACTGGCTTTTAACTGATTTCCTCAGATCTCAGCCTCCTGAGATTAGCTAGGATTACAGGCGTGAGCCACCGGCACCTGGTTTTCTGGCCTTTTCTGTTTATGTGGTACTGAGGAATCAAATCCAGGGTTTTATACATGCTAGGTAAGCACTCTACCATTAAGCCAAATTCCCAGCCTTTTTTTTTTTTTTTTTTTTTGCCAGTCCTGGGGCTTGAACTCAGGGCCTAGGCACTGCACCTGAGCTTCATTTATTCAGGGCTAGCACTCTACCACTTGAGCCACAGCACTACTTCCGGCTTTTTCTGTGCTTTTTCTGTGTTGGATTTTCTGAGAAATCCAACCCAGGGCTTCATGCATGCTAGGCAAGCACTCTACCACTAAGCCACATTCTCAGCCCTCCCAGCCTTTATTTTTTTCAGTCCTGGGGCTTGAACTCAGGGTCTGGGCACTGTCCCTGAGCTCTTTTGCTCAAGGATAGTATTCTTCCACTTTGAACCACAGCTCCACGTCCTGTTTTTGAGTGGTTAATTGGAGATATGCTCGCGTTAGCTTTCACCCTTGATCCTCAGATCTCAGCCTCGTGAGTAGCTAGAATTACAGGCATGAGACACCAGCGTTCAGATTTTATTTATTTATTTATTTTTTTGGGTCCAGTCGTGGGGCCTGAACTCTGGGCCTGGGCGCTGTCCCTCAGCTCTTCAGCTCAAGGTTAGCGCTCTACCACTTGAGCCACAGCGCCACCTCCGGCTTTTTTTTTTTGCTTATGTGGTGCTGAGGAATCGAACCCAGGGCCTCATGCATGTGAGGCAAGCGCTGTACCACTGAGCCACCTTCCTAGCCCCTATTTTTATTTTCTTAATGCTAGACAAGTGTTCAACACCTCCAGGCCTTGAATTTTTGTGGGGCTTGAACTCAGAACCTGGGCACTGTCCCTGAGCTCTTTCCTCAAGGCTAGCGCTCTACCACTTTAGGCCACAGCACCACTTCCCAGTTTTCCTATGGTTAACTGGAGATGAGTCTCATGGACTTTTCTGCCCGGGCTGGCTTTGAACCATGACACTCAGATCTCAGCCTCCTGAGTAGCTAGGATTATAGGGGTGAGCCACCAGCAGCTGGCATCCTTGAATCTTTTATTTCTTTTTTATTATTTTATTTATTTTTTTGCTGGCCATGGGGCCTGAACTCTGGGTCTGGGCGCTGTCCCTCAGCTCTTCAGCTCAAGGCCAGCACTCTACCACTGGAGCCACAGCACCACTTCCGGCTTTTTCTGTTTATGTGGTGCTGAGGAATCGAACCCAGGGCCTCATGCTTGCAAGGCAAGCACTCCACCACTGAGCCACCTTCCCAGCCTCTCCTTGAATCTTTTAATAATTACTATGTGCACAGTTGAAAACTAGCTGGATCTTTATCTCATACAACAGATCACCAGAATAGGCTTTAAGTAGATCAAAGATTTAGAAATGAAAAAATAAAACAAAACAAAAAAACAAGCTGGGTGTTGGTGGGCCCATTCCTGTAATCCTAGCTACCGAGGCTGAGTTCTAAGGATCAGCTCTCAGGGTTCTGGTGGCTCCTAATAGGTGTTCAGCTAGATTTTTAAATAGAGAAAAGACACAAACCAGTTTCGGGGCTCTGGTTACAATATAGTAATAACACCCTGTATCACTGGTGGCTCATGTCAGTAATCTTAGGTACTCAGGTGGCTGAGATCTGAGGATCACAGTTTGAAGCCAGCCTGGGCAAGAAAGTCTGTGAGACTCCAATTAGCCATCAAAAATTGCCAGAGGGGAAGCTGTGGCTCAGGCTGTAGAGCACTAGTTTTGAGTGAGAAAACCAGAGATGGTGTCCAGGCCCTTAGCTCAAACTCCAGAACCGGCAAAACCTAAAACAAAACCGTGTGTGTTGGGTCTCTGGTCTCCCGCTCCTGAGGGACAGGAGTCTGGACTTAGCCCTGGATCAGCAGCAGGGGTTCAAGACAGGACAGGGTGGAGGCGCTTTCCCCAGCAAGCCTGGCACCATGGTGTTTTCTGGGGCCTAGAACTTCCCTCTGCGGCTTCCTGCTTCCTTTTGTCTGGTCCTCCAAGGCCCACGCTTCCTCAGGGGGCCATGGCCAAGGAAGGCCTCAGGGCCACCAGCAAGCTGACCATCCCCGAATGATTGCCCGCACTCCCAGGAAGCATGGCCTTGTTGTTTCCCAGATGTTTAAGCTGAGCCTGTCTCACCACTTTTCCCTCTAATCCTACCCCCTAGCCTCCTCTTCCAAGTGTCTTCAGCCACAAATCTGCAATGCCCAAGTAAGTGTCCTAAAGGTCACTGTGACACCTCTTCCCCTCTATACACGCAGACTGGGACAGCTGGGCCCATCTCTACAGCAGCCTCTCCCACTGTTCAGGCAGGATGGGACCAGACGAGTCTACTCTTCTACTTACAGGCATGAGCCAGAAAGTAGGTTGATGATTTTTGTTGTTGTTTTTCTTTTCTGTTGGTGCTGGTTCTGGGACTTGATCAGGGTCTGGGACCTGTCCCTGAGCTCTTCTGCTCAAGGTTTAGCACTTTACTCACTTGAGCAACATCTCCACTTCCAGTTTTCTTGTGGTTAATTGTAGATATGAGTCTCATGGACTTTCCTGCCTGGGCTGGCTTTGAACGGTGATCCTCAGATCTCAATCTCCTGAGAAGCTGGGATTACAGGCATGAGCCAACCAGTGCCCAAGTGTCCCTGAACTTTTCCACTCAAGGTTGGTGCTCTACTACTTGAAAGCTCTACTTTGAGCTGGGGCTTGAACTCAGGGCCTGGGCCCTGTCCCTGAGCTTTGTTTGCTCAAGGCTAGCACTCTACCACTTGAACCAGTGTCACTTTTGGCTTTTTTCTGTTTACGTGGTACTGAGGAATTGAACCCAGAGGTTTCATACGCGCTAGACAAGCACTCTACCACTGAGCCAACTTCCTAGCCCCCAACAATATTTTTAACACTTCATTTTACCCTACGCCTAGTTGTGTAACCTCCCATCTGTCTCCAACTCCTCTTCCAGGTATGTGTGGTCTGCCCGTACTTTCTGAAATCTGTACAGCCTATGGCTTGAGGGCAGTTACCAAAGTCAGAAGGCAAGAATACAACTAGAGAAGACCAAGTCGGGGTAAATTCCGGTTTCTAGATGACTCAGAACAGCAGTGGTCAAAGTGCAGGAGTACAAAGGGGAGGCTGCTAGTGTAGTGGATGTATGGGGCTCCTTTCAGCCTCTCTTTGGTGGAGTTTTAGGATTTCACAAGTAGAACAGGCCAGGAACCCCCAGGAACCCCCAATAGGGAGGGAAGTGAGAGAGGGGCCAATCCTAGCCTCTACTCCCCTAGCTCTGCACAGGATAAAGCGTTCTGGGACTGGCCCATGTGTCCCCCTGAGGCCAGGGCCCTTACACAGCCTGAAGCACAGAGCACTGACAGCCGGAGGTTGTGGTTTGGAGCTGCAATGACTCACACCCCGACTGCTGTTTCTAAACCCCAACACTGGAACTATTAAAAAAGGCTAGCTAGTCCTAGCTACTCAGGAGACTGAGATCTGAGGACTGGGTTCAAAGCTAGCCTGGGCAGGAAAGTCCAATTAACCCCTAAAGCCCAGAAGTAGAGCTGTGGCTCAAAATGGTAGGGTGCTTGAACAAAAAGCTCAGGGACAGTGAGCCCAGGCCCTGGGTTTAAACCCCATGACCAACCGAAAAAGAAAAAAAAAAAAAAATGCTTATCCCTGAGTTCAAATGCCAATACTGGTGTTATATATTCACCCTTCTCCGTTCAATCTCTGTAAACAAATCTCCTCAGGTCTATCATATGATCACATGCAGTGTGTGGTCAGACAGATAGGCCTAGTCTCATCCTGAGAGCAGCCTACTGAGCAAATGTATTTTTTTTTTTTTTTTGGGTCCGGTCGTGGGGCCGGAACTCTGGGCCTGGGCGCTGTCCCTCAGCTCTTCAGCTCAAGGCTAGCACTCTACCACTTGAGCTACAGTGCCACTTCCGGCTTTTTTCTTATGTGGTGCTGAGGAATCGAACCCAGGGCCTCAAGCATGCAAGGCAAGTGCTCTACCACTGAGCCACCTTCCCAGCCCCGAGCAAATGTATTTTGGCTACTTACAATTTTCCATCTGTAGGGCTGGGAAGGTAGCTCAGTGGTAGAGCGCTTGCCTTGCATGCATGAGGCCCTGGGTTCGATTCCTCAGCACCACATAAGCAGAAAAAGCCAGAAGTGGCACTGTGGTTCAAGTGGTAGAGCGCATGCCTTGAGCTGAAGAGCTGAGGAAAAGCACCCAGGCCCAGAGTTTAGGTCCCATGACTAACTGGTGAGCTGGTGGCTTTCACCTGTAATCCTAGCTTCTCAGGAGGTTGAGATCTGAGAATCGCAGTTCAAAGCCAGCCTGGGCAGGAAAGTCCGTGAAACTCTTATTTCCAGAAAACCGGAAGTGGTGCTGTAGCTCAAGTGGTAGAGTGTTAGCCTTGAGCTGAAGAGCTGAGGGACAGCGCTCAGACCCAGAGTTCAAGCCCCACGACCGACAAAGAAAAAAAGAAAAATATTCCATCTGTCCTTCTACTTTGTTAGCATGAGGAAGGGGGAGGCTCAAACAAGTCCAATTCGCTAGCCTCTCAAAGATCTCAGGGAATGTCATGGCTAGGTGTGATAGTGTGTGCCCACAGTCCCCAAGTTTGAGAAGCTGAAGAATTGCTTGTTCTGGGGGTGGGAGACCAGCTGGGGCAAAATAGAGCAAAATACATTAACTCTTCTAGGCACACTTGTTTGCGCTCTCTGTGGCCAGATGGCATTCTGAAGAACAGCCAGGGGCAGACCTCCATCCCCAGGAGGTGTGGAAGACTCATTCTCGCCTCAAGGGGATGTAAGTAGGTGAGTTAGACATCACTGCTGCTACTCTAACGCCTCCGTTTAAAACTGTTATTTAAAGTTAGGCAAGAGAAGCCAGGTGCTAGTAGCTCACACCTGTAATCCTGGCTGAGGTCTGGTGATCATGGTTCAAAGCCAGCCCAGGCAGGAAACTCTGTGAGACTCTTATCTCCAATAAACCACCAGAAAACTAGAAATAGCGCTGTGGCTCAAGTGGCAGAGCGCTAGCCTTGAGCTGAAGAGCTGAGGGACAGCGCCCAGGCCCAGCGTTCAAGCCCTAGGATGGACCCAAAAAAAAAAAAAAAAGTTAGGCAAGGGGGGGAAAAAGATAACAGAGTGAAGAATTCATTGTATGTTTATTCACAAGAATTCATTGTATGTTTATTATTCACAGTTAATCACTACCTACCAAATGCTATCCGCAGTTAAAGGATTAAGTACATAGGTCTTTTTATTTAAACACTGATTTTTTTTTAAATATATACACACAAAACTTAGTTCAGCAAGGCTTCATGATATACACCAATTCCAAAATAAAACAATCAAATGGTCCAGGTGTGAATGCCAGGGATTCCTTTTGTTGATCATCAGCAGAGAAAGGAGAAGCAGGAGGAGCCAGGAGAGGTGAGAATGCTCCTCTCCTCCTGGTCTTGGGGCACTGAGAATCTACCTCTACAGATTCTCAAGAACACAAAGGTCCATTCCTGGGGAGAGGCTGAAGGGAGCTTTGCTCTCGTTATGAGGAGGACTGGGTGGGGAGGGGACAGGCACATTACTAAGGGACCAAAAGCTGGCAGAGAGGCAGAGCTTTGGGGTGGCCTTGGCTTTCCTGTCCTTCCCACTGTCCCTGCCTCTCACCATGGACTAGGGGGAGCAGCTGCAGATGCGGTCCACAGGGTGTGGAGACCATCCTGCCACTTCTCGCTGCTGCCTTACTGCTTACCTGACGAGTTAGGGGAGCCATAGGTGAAAGGCAGGACCTGATTTAAGCATAAGGAAAAAAAGCAAATCCTGTTTCCACCCAGTGTAGAACTACAGTAGGACCTGTGACAGTCAGGTAAGGACAATTTGGGTGCTTCTTTTCCCCTCAGACTTGCCGTGGCTCCATGGACTTGTGCCTGGGGGGCTGGGGGGTGGTGGCGGCAGGAGGGATATCTCTGGGAGCAGAGGGACAGGACACACCTGAGATCTGGAAACCAAGACTCCGCTGCCCTTGAAATCTGGCCAGATGCACCCAGTGAGTTAGAGCTGCGACCACCCCCGCTGCAGCTGGCTACCACCCCTTCCCCTTGGAGGGGCTCCCAAATATTAAAGCTGAGCCTGCATCGCTGGCTGGGCCCAGGCAGATCGCTCACGCCCTCTACCATTCCCACCTGTCTCCTTCTCTACCCTGCTTCCCCCTCCTCCAGGGGGAATTATTTACAGAGCAGGAGACAAACTGGGCGAAAAGCTCTGGACTGTCTTTAACTTATTTTACAACAAAACAAATTAAAAAAACACCACTCATAAGCAACCTTTGAAATAAGAAAAAAGGCACTATGCAAAACAACATCGCCAACGGCATCTGGAGGAGACAGTGGAAAGCGGGCAGGCTTGCGGCCCAAGTGGCCAGACTCTTGGGAGGTCACAGGGCTTTGGGGGCAGGGGCCTCCCCCCCCCCTCTAATTCCCACTGTGAAGAAGGGTTAGGGGGACAGGCAGAGGTCCTCTTCTGGAGGAGGGGGGGCTCCAACAAAGGCCCCAGGCTGCCCTGCCCACTCCTTTTTGTGTGTATATATGAAGAACACAGGCTGTTCTTTCTGTCATTTCCACCAAAACAGACATTTTGCATAGAGAAAATACCAGCCCGCTTGGTTTCTTTTCTTTTATTATTGGCATCAGCTGGGGCTATATGCGGCCTTAAACGTCATGCACTGAGGACAGGAGAAAAAGGATGAGAAAAAGGACACAGGAGGCAAACAGGAGCAGCGGTGAGAATCTGTAATAAAAACTCTTCTTAATTCATAGGTAAGTTTTGGCATTTTTGATATCCAACGCCCCTTCCCACCCCCACCCCCCCAAAGTTGCAACCAAAGTGAGATGGTCACCAGCGTGACCCAGCCAGGTGTTCTCCACTCCCCGCAGGAGGCAGCTTGTGGGGAGATTTCATTTGTATGTTTTCAACTTTCCACTTTCTTTAAATAATCTGTCTGGCTTGTTAGACGTTCCGGTTCACCGGAGTGACGTAATTGCGAGGAAACATGCCGGTCTGCCCGTGGCAAGCCCCCTTCCACCAATTGGGGTCAGAGTTATCCATGACGTGGATGAAGTCTCCCCGGCGGAAGCCCAGCTCACCATCCTCCTGGGGGTCAAAATCAAAGAGGGCCTGCACGTACGTGGGCTGCTGCAAAAGAGGAGCAGGGAGACACAGGCGTCTTGATTCCCAATTCTGCCACAGCTGCCCCTGCAGGCTGGCGGTGCACACGTCCCTCTGCTGTCACTACCCATATGCCCCACGGCTAACTTTTTTTTTTTTGCTGGTCCTGGGGCTTGAACTCAGGGTCTTGGCTCTGTCTCTGAGCTGCTTTTTGTTCAAGACTGGCACTCTATCACTTGAACTTCTGGCTTTTCTAAGTAGTTTATCGGAGATAAGTCTCAAAGACTTTTCTACCTACTCTGGCTTCGAACCACAATCCTCAGCTCTCAGCTTCATGAGTTGCTAGGATTACAGGCGTAAGCCACTGACGCCATGTTGCCCCATTTATCCTTATACATTCTAAGTTTGCCCTTATGAAAGTTCACAATATTTCATGCTCCAAATACAATAAGACACATCTCACTGAGGAGGGCCCAAGGGGCCACATTATTAAGTAAGGAGCAGAAGAATGGGGTGGGGGTTCTCTGAAAATATTTGCACTCCTATCACTCACTTAAGGTTTGATAGATTTAAAAGGTCTAGAAGTGTAGTAAAACAAGGTGCTCCTTGGGTATCAGTAGTGAGGGTGGACCCCACACCTCGTCAACACGGCTTGCCTTGCCACCTGCTCCCGGGGCAGAACAGGTGGGAGAGAATGTATAAGGGGCTATCTCCCAGAGAAAGCCTAGCAGCACAGCCTTCCAGATGCACTTGCCATGTTATTCCACACTACAGACGTTCAATGTAAATTAGGGCAGCCGTAACCTGGAGAAGGGCTGCCCTGGCTCTGCAGAGCTCCTTCCTCGTGCTGGAAGAGGTCTCGGCTCAGTCTTACCTGTGGCACTTGTTCTATGTCTCGCAGGAATATCTGCTGGTTCCTGGACACGGATGTCGATCTATGGTAATCTACCAGCTCATTCAAAGAATTGAACTTCACCACCCAGAGGAAATACTTTCCAGCTCCATCACGGAGCACCTTGAAGTGCTGCACGTCATTACCGAACCTGGGGAGGCGCAGAGAACACATGTGAGCTGGCCAAAGGCTCCATCCTGCCATGTCAGGACTGCCCATACAGTAGGTGCTGAGAGGCACTTCTCACTGCTCGAGGACACCCCTTGCCTATTGGCTGGGGAGAGCGAGGCATTTGCCAGGCATCTTCGGGCTGTCTCCATGACTGACCATCACCAGTAATAATGAGAAGAATCCGCAGAGAGGGAAACATCATCCACCGTCAGATCTCGAAGATGTCTGTCCTAACACCAAATAATAGCTCCTTAAAAAAAATAAAGTCAGGCCCTGGTGGCTCATGCCTGTAATCCTAGCTACTCAGGAGGCTGAGATCTGAGGATCACGGTTCAAAGCCAGCCCAGGCAGGAAAGTCCATGAGACTCTTATCTCCAATAAACCACTAGAAAACTGGAAGTGGCGCTGTGGCTCAAGTGTTAGAGCACTGGCCTTGAGCTGAAGAGCTGAGGGACAGCTCCCAAGCCGAGTTCAAGCCCCATGACTGACAAAAAAACAACAAAAAACAAAGATTGTGGCTTATCTTCCTTTAAAAAAAAAAAAGTTGGAAGTGGCACTGTGGTTCAAGTGGTAGAGTGCAAGCCTTTTGTACAAAAGCTCAGGAACAGTGCTCAGGCATGAGTTCAAGCCCCAGGATGAGAAAGAAAGAAAAAGGAAAAAAGTGACATTCAAACACTATAAAATAGATGATGAGAAAAAGGTAAGAAGAAATTAGAAGTTTTGCCATAATTCTCCTGGGACAGGGAATGGTTAAAAGTTGTGCTTTTACTAGGTGCTGGTGACTCACACTTGTAATCTAGCTACTCAGGAGGCTGACATCTCAGGATCACCAATCCAAGCCAGTCCAGGCAGGAAAGTCCAGGAGATTCTTATCTCCAACAAACTACTCAGAAAAAGCAGGAAGTGGCTCTGAGGCTAAAGTGGTAGAGCATTAGCCTTGAGCAAAAGAAGTGCGGGAACAGAGGCCAGGCTCAGAGTTCAAACTCCAGGGCTGGGAAAAAAGAAAAAAAGAAAAAAAGTTGTGCTTTCATTCAGAATGTTAGCTATGTTCCCTTTTCAGGTGAAAAAGGTCTCAGAATAGGCTGGACACGGTAGTACTTCTCTGTAATCCCAGCACTTAGGAGGCTGCTGCAGTTTGACTGTTGGCTGGTTGCCAGTTTGAGGCCAGCCTGGGTTACACAGTGAGACCTCTTCTCAAAACAAAGAAGCATTAAAGGTCTCAGATCAAATGACTTTCAGGGACAATAAATAAATAAGGCCCAGGGCTGGGAAGGTGGCTCGGTAGAGTGCTTGCCTTGCATGCATGAAGCCCTGGGTTCCATTCCTCAGCACCACATAAGCAGAAAAAGCAGGAAGTGGCACTGTGGCTCAAATGGTAGAATGCTAGCCTTGAGCTGAAGAGCTGAGAGCCAGCACCCAGGCCCAGAGTTCAAGCCCCATGACTACCCAAAAAATAAACAAGGCCCAGCTATCAGAGAAACAACAGCTGCCTTATTGGGTAACATGCTTCCTTTTGCACTGGTCAGCAAAAAAAAGCAGCAAGTGTGACTGACTGGTGCTGACCCAAGGTGTTTGCCACAGTGTCACAGTGTCACCTGACCTGGACAGGAGATCACGGAGAGCTCTGTGTCCTGGTGAATGACAAGCCCTCAAGAGGAAACGGGCATTTGTAAAATGAATGGAGTACCCCTCTGTTTATCCTGAAAGCTTGGAAAAAAACAGATGATTCCTACAGATAATCCAGCAGGTGGCAGCACTGAACACAAGACATCCACTTTGCAAACTGCAATCGGTCCCCCTTATCCTTGGGAGATTTGTCGCAAGACCCTCAGAAGACGTCTGGAAGCACAGATGACACCAATGCTTACTGTATCTGCTCTGCATACTACACATACAACGTTTTCTCCCTCTACCACAACCCTAGGGCAAAGCTTAGCTTTCAGTAAAAGATTAATAATAAGAAATAGAACAATTTCCTGAACTAAGTTATTTCTGGGAAAAAGTGACTTCTGGAATCTCCCACTTAGTATTTTCAGACTGCAGCTGATCTTAGGAACTGCAGATTAGCGAGGCTACCGGCCTGCGTCTCTGTGCTACATAGCAACATGGACAGCAAGGGCTTTGGGAGGAAGGTCACCCTCACAGAACACCACGCGCCACCTCCAAAGCCAGCTTGTCCCGTGTGAGGCAGCGGCTTCTGACACAAAGCATTATGTCAGCCAGTGTCAGTCTGCAACACTCTTATCACCCAGCCACATCTCCAGTCCACTCAGTGTTGCAGATCAAGACCAAACATCTAGAAACTAGAAGTATCTCAAAGGCCTGATGTTGCTTCAACTCCCTTTGGGAAGACATTTGTGTTGTTAAAAGGCAGCAATGACATCTGCTTTGTTTTTAGCTTCTGAAACAACAAATACATTAACTCCCTAAAAGTCTTTTTTTTTTTTTTTGGTGCTGGTACTGGGACTTGAACTCAGGACTTACACTGTCCCTTAGCTTATTTGCTCAAGGCTGGTGCTCTATAACTTGAGTCAGTTTCTTTTCTGCTTTTTTGATGGTTAACTTGAGGTCAGTGTCTCCTGGACTTTCAGCCTGGGCTAAAACAGCAATCCTCAGATTTCAGCCTCCTGAGTAGCAAGATTATAAGTGTGAGCCACAAGGCCTCACTCCTAAAAGATTTTATCTGATAGAAGGGAACAGCTTGTCCTTCCCTAGCACCGGTGGTGGGAGCTGTGCTGTGATGGCTGGGCAGACAGCCCGCCCCCCAGCTCAAGTGGGCTGCCCAGTCCTGCCGGCCCCACCCACTGCTTAAACGCTTGTAGTCTAGTCGGGGAAGTGGAAGACAGCAAAACAGATGACCCACAAGCTAAGGAGAAGCATACAAATGCTAATTCCACAACCCACCTCACCAGGATCCTCATTAGACCCTCACTTCTGCTTGTTCAATCAAATGCTTCAAAAAGCCCTCGTTACAAGAGGGGTGATTATTACGTTGTGTTAGGAATCAAAGACAACTGTACTATAGATATATTTGAAGCACCACAAACCTACCACAATCATACATTTTAATCTACATTTCAAAAAGACAGGTAGTACATTTTTGAAATTGGAAGTCTTATGCTTTACTTTCATTTGTTAATGAAAACTGGTTTATAGCTTTCCTTTAAAAAAACTTCTAATGGAAGTAATCTATAACAAAATAGTAATCTGAATGTTTAACCTAATCACCTGCTTATAAATGGTGAAATGATTTTTTTATGATTCCCGAGGGTTTCCTATGAAATATATTAACTAGAAAAAAGCTGAAAGTGACAATTGAACTTGAAATCCTCTTCCAGAGATGAAGAGTAAGTTGGTCTAGAATCCTTAAAAAAGTTCCAGTTTTTACTTGGTATGTGATTCTCAGGGTAGTATGATTCCCAAGGGAAAGTAAGCCCCCAAATCTCTAGTGGTTCCAGGCCTGGTGGCTCATGCCTTCAATCCCAGCTTCTCGGGAGGTAAAAACTGGAAGGAGTGAGGTTGGAGTCCAGGTCAAATTCCTTGGACCCTTTTCGAGTTAATATGACAGGTGCAAGACAGGCTGGAGCTATCCGATAAAGGCAAGGAAAGGCAGCTGCACAGCCACCCACCAGACACACCGAAGGCCGTAGAGGAGTGGTAGGGACGGGGGAATAGCAGCTGCAGCAGACTCTGTAGTTCAAAACTCTTTAATGGGCTGGGAACATGGCTTTTTGATAGAGTGCTTGCCTAGCATGTGTGAAGCCTTGGGTTCGATTCCTCAGGACCACATAAATAGACAATCCCAGAAGTGGTGCTGTGGCTCAAGTGGTAGAGAGCTAGCCTTAAGCAAAAGCAGCTCAGGGACAGTGCCCAGGCCCTGAGTTCAAGCCCAGGACTGGCAAAAAAACAAAAAAAATCAAACTCACAAAAAAACTCTTCTATAGAACCATGTCTTCATTCTAAACCCAGCACTGCTAGAACTTTTAGAAGAGCCAACAATTAGGCTTTTAATGTAGAGTTAAAATACCAGTTAGATTAAGCCTCTTCCACTTTGTGTGTTGCCAGTCACCTGACCAATGGCTGCTCAGGTTTAATCAGCCCAAGCCAGGGGTGCGGTGGCTCCAGCAGGAAATACTTACTTGACGGAGAGGGAAAAATCGCCAGGAGCACTCTCGCTCTCTCGGATTAGAAAGGCCCCATCGTGCCGCTGTTTGCTAAGCATCTCTTCTGCCTTGGCTCTGGGGATTTTGCCAAAAAACCACCTAAGGAAGGAAGGCAAGCCAGTCAACATCTGCTTCCCCACAAAGAAACGGGATGTTCCGCCTTAAATGTCAGCAGCAGACACTCCTTCCAGAGGAAGAGGCTCGCCCTTTACCCTCTGGTCTTATGGTGCCCAATGCACACTGACATTAGCTCCCATCCTTCCTGAGGGATGGGCTCTCCACAGCTTCTCCCCACGCTCCTTCCCACAATGCCTCAAGACACTATCATAGGCTGCTCTTTCTGGGGAGAGAAACAAGAATGGGCTTCAGGAACCAAAGCCCCCAAGTCTCTGAAAGACACTAGGAAAAACCCAGGCCTGAAAATGGCAGCACAGGGCAGACCATAGAGGGAGAGCCAGGTGGTTCTTCCAGTAAGCTGGCTAAGGAAGAGCACTGCACTGCAGGAACAGGGCTGTGGGGGAGGGATGCTTCGAGGCCCAGAAGTTGGAGGCAGAACTGAGAGCCAAAGGGAAGAAGCCTGTACCTTTGCAGTTGAATGTTGCAACGTGCCATGGACTCCTTAATCTGTTGCAACCAGTAGCAATGCAATAATGGAGACCAGGCCATGGAACTGAGCTTTGGGGTACAGGGGACCTGTAGCCTTCCGCCAGCAACAGATCCCAACATTCCATTAACCAAGGTTTTTTATTGGTCTTGTGCAAGGAAGTAAGATACAAACTTCAACATGCGACAATATTTCATATACAAGTGGTAGGTGACCTTCTTATTCTGGGAAGGAGAGCTGAATAGTAAACAGCCTTCAATTTGCATAAACCTAAGTCTACCCTTAGGTTCCCACACAGTTTAGGGTAGAATCTGAGTTTCCCTTAAGCCAGGATTGACCTTTCCAGGAAAACAGCTTTCTAGAGTGTACTGGGAGAAGGCATTCCAATTCACAATCCTTTTGGGGGTCTCACAGCCTGGATTTTCAGGCTCTCACAGTAGAAAGTCAATATTCCACTTGGGTCTAACATCAACAGAAAGGGGGTTTCTATTCACTGAAAGGCAACGGACATAACTAGAAAGCTACCAACGTCCGGCTTGGCTTTGGCTTCTTTTAAAGAAAGTAAAATGTCTTTTTTTTTTTTTTGGGTCCGGTCGTGGGGCCTGAACTCTGGGCCTGGGCACTGTCCCATAGCTCTTCAGCTCAAGGCTAGCGCTCTACCACTTGAGTTACAGCGCCACTTCCGGGTTTTTTCTTTTTGCTTATGTGGTGCTGAGGAATCGAACCCAGGGCCTCAGGCATGCAAGGCAAGCACTCTACCACTCAGCCAACTTCCCAGCCCCGTAAAATGTCTTAAGGAAAGCAAAAAGGTTAAAGATTCTTCTCAGTGCCTCTCTCTGGGGTCATAGCTCAGCAGATGGCTTGCAGGCCATCAGAAAGAGGTTGGGAATATAGTTTAGTGAGGGTGTGCACGTCCCCCCTCCACACTATCATCTTCAAAAGACTACCTGAAAAGTTAAGATTCATTTTTCTCATTTGAAAGAGTTATAGTTGGGTGCTTATACCTGTAATCCTAGCTACTCAGGAGGCTGAGATCTGAGGATCGAGGTTCAAAGCCAGCCTGGGCAGAAAAAATCTGTGTGATTCTTATCTCCAATAAACCACCAGAAAACTAGAAATGGCATTGTGACTTAAGTGGTAGAGTGCTCGCCTTGAGCTGAAGAGCTCAGGGACAGTGCCCAAGCCCAGAGTTCAAGCCCCATGACTAAAACAAAAACAAACAACAAAAAAGAATAATAACGTCTTTGGTTCCTAATGCTAGTTTGCTTTGACCAGAAGAAAGAGTGGCTGAATTCAGAGAAAACTGGGAGGAACTGACCTATATGGTTCACAGGTGTGTGTGTGTGTGTGTGTGTGTGTGTGTGTGTATCTGTATGTATGTGTGTATGTGTGTGTGTCTGTATGTATGTTTGTGTGTGTGTGTGTGTGTAAGCATGTTTCCTTCCATTTCAAAAGAAAACCACTACTAATTAGTATGGAGGGAAAAATAATTAGGAAAGGACATTTTTTTCCACAATCATTTTCAATGTTTTACTATTAAAAAAAAAAGCAAAGCCATTTATTCATAGCTCAGATTTATCTTTTTTTCTTTTCTGTTGCTAGATCAGGATTCCAACTCATGGACACTTTGCTTAATGGCTGATGTTCTAACCAAATGGAGCCATGCTTCCCACCCCTAAGATTTATCTTTTGTGGTAACTGCAAATTAACATTTGCATTTAACATGCAAATGATAAAACAAAGTTGGAAACAAAGTGCTACAAGATGTTTCCAAGAGCCAGGCGCTGGTGGCTCACACCTGTAATCCTAGCTACTCAGGAGGCTGAGATCTGAGGATCGCGGTTCAAAGCCAGCCCGGGCAGGTTTATCTCCAATAAACCACCAGAAAACCGGAAGTGGCGCTGTAGCTCAAGTGGTAGAGTGCTCGCCTTGAGCTGAAGAGCTGAGGGACAGCGCCCAGGCCCAGAGTTCAAGCCCCACGACCGACAAAAAAAAAAAAAAAAAAAAAAAAAAAAAGATGTTTCCAAGCAGACACTGTGGGGGAAACAGGCTATACTGCAGGAGATAGCTGGAAACTGTCCACCAGAACCTGAACATCCCCAAACCTAGTGCAGGTGTCACTCTCACTTTGTAGGCTTTGATGCCAGGCTGCACACTCTGTACAACTTGTCCTCTTGCTTCTACAAATACTCAGGGGAATCCTGCAGGGCCCAGGAACCAGGTCACACCAGAGTAATGCTGTCTTAACAGAGCAGCCGGCTCTCAGAGGATGAAAGGAGGGCACAGAAACATTTTCTGGTCACTGGTGCTTTTGAGGGCTAGGCGGGCTTGTGTGCAGTGTGCATGTGACTGGTCTAGAGAAAGGACACACAGGGACATGCTCTCACTCCTGGACTATAGTGGGTAGGGGTGAAGGTTCTCAAAATGGAGTAGAGCACCAGCCACACAAGGCAAGCGAGCTGAGCAAGTACTAGGTCCTGAGTTCAAACCCTAGTACTGAAAAAAAGGAACAAAGGAAGGAAAGAAGGAAAGAAAGAAAGGAAGGAAGGAAAGAAGGAAGGAAGGAAGGAAGGAAGAAAGGAAGGAAGGAAGGAAGGAAGGAAGGAAGGAAGGAAGGAAGGAAGGAAGGAAGAGAAGTTCCCAAATCTATTCCTGTTATAACAAATGGAAGGTGGACACCAATGGCTCACACCTATAATCTTAGCTACTCAGGAGGTTGAGACCTGAGGATCATGGTTCAAAGCTAGCCTGGGCAGGAAAGTAGATGACACTCTTACCATCAATTAACAAACAAAAAGCTGCAAGCAGAGCAGGGACTCAAGTAACAGGGCATCAGCCTTGAGTGAAAAAGCTCAGGGAAAATGCCCAAGCGTCAGAGCCCAAAAATCCAGGCTGTGAGACCCCCAAAAGGATTGTGAATTGGAATGCCTTCTCCCAGTACACTCTAGAAAGCTGTTTTCCTGGAAAGGTCAATCCTGGCTTAAGGGAAACTCAGATTCTACCCTAAACTGTGTGGGAACCTAAGGGTAGACTTAGGTTTATGCAAATTGAAGGCTGTTTACTATTCAGCTCTCCTTCCCAGAATAAGAAGGTCACCTACCACTTGTATATGAAATATTGTCACATGTTGAAGTTTGTACCTTATTTTCTTGCATAAGACCAATTAAAAACATTGGTCAGGGGCTGGGAAGGTGGTTCAGTGGTAGAACGCTTGCCTTGCATGCCTGCGGCCCTGGGTTCCATTCCTCAGCACCACATAAGCAAAAAGAAAAAAGCCGAAGTGGCACTGTGGCTCAAGTGTTAGAGCGCTCGCCTTGAGCTGAAGAGCTGAGGGACAGCACCCAGGCCCAGAGTTCAGGCCCCATGACCGGACCCAAAAACGAAACAAAACAAAACAAAACAAAAACCTTGGTTAATGGAATGTTGGGATCCGTTGCTGGTGGAAGGCTACAGGTCTCTTGGTTCTTCAAACATTAGTTGCATGGTCCCGTCTCCCTTATTGTGTGGTTCCAGGTCACTACGGATTAAGGGGCACCAGGTAGGTTGTGACACCCAGGCCTTTAGTTCAAGCCCCAAGACCATCACAAATAAATAAGGTAAGAAATAAAAAATAGAAAATAAAAAAGAAAATTGGTTAAGAGACTATTTCATTAAAAAAGATTTCTTGTGAATACATACACTCTCTGATTCTTTGAAAGAGAATGAGCAAGAGGACAATTACACTGCACTGGTTCTTTCTTTCTCTCTCCTTTTTTTTGGTCAGTCATAGGGCCTGAACTCTGGGCCTGGGCGCTGTCCCTCAGCTCTTCAGCTCAAGGCTAGCACTCTACCACTTGAGCCACAGTGCCACTTCCGGCTTTTTCTGCTTATGTGATGCTGAGGAATCAAACCCAGGGCCTCATTCAAGCGAGGCATGAACTCTACCACTGAGCCACCTTTCTAGCCCTTTCCCTTTTTTTTCTTGTCAGTCATGGGGCTTGAACTCTGGGCCTGGGCACTGTCCCTCAGCTCTTCAACTCAAGGTGAGCGCTCTACCACTTGAGCCACCGTGCCATTTCTGGTTTTCTGGTGGTTTACTGGAATGAGTCTCAAAGACTGTCCTGCCTGGGCTAGCTTTGAACCTCGATCCTCAGATCTCAGCCTCCTGAGTAGCTAGGATTACAGGAGTTAAGTCACCAGCGCCCAATTGTTCCTTTCCCTTTCCTCCCCTCCCTTCCCCTTCTTTTTTTCCCCGTCCTGGGGCTTGAACTCAAGTCCTGGGCACTGTCCCTAAGTTTCTTTTGCTCAAGGTTAGCATTCTACCACTTGAGCCACAGTGCTACTTCCAGCTTTTTCTGTTTATGTGGTACTGAGGAATTAAACCCAGGGCTTCATGCATGCTAGGCAAGCACTCTACCACTAAGCCACATTCCAGACCTGTACTGGTTATTTCTGAGATAGGGATTTGCTTTCTGCTCAGAGTCATACATCTGAACTTTGGTCTGCCTAAAAGAAATGCTTTCTTTTCTTTTCTTTTTTTTTTCTTAAGGTCTGGAACTGGGACTTGAACTCAGTTCCTGATGCTTTGGCTCACTGGCTAGCAACTCTACCAACTGAGCCACAGTTCCAACTCCTTTTTTGGGGGGGGGCAGTCATGGGGCTTGAACTCTGGGCCTGGGTGCTGTCCCTCAGCTTTTCAGCTCAAGGCCAACACTCTACCACTTGAGCCACAGTGCCACTTCCAGTTTTCTGGTAGTTTACTGGAGATAATAGTCTTACTGACTTTCTTGTCTGGGCTGGCTTTGAACCACGATCCTCAGATCTCAGCCTCCTGAGTAGTTAGGATTACAGGCATGAGCCACCGGCACCCAGCTTTTTTTTTATGATTTCTAATATAACTGGGATAATTAGGCATACAACCATACCTTGCTGCTTCTACTGAGATGGAGTTTCACACTGTTCTGCTTTGGTCAGCCTAAAACCTTGATCCTCCTGATATCACCTTCTCTAGCAGGACTATTCTTGAACCACGATCCTTTTAAATAAGTTAGGATTTGAGGTTGAGCCTAAAACATCCTATGTTGTTTATATATGACCCATAACTGAAGACTTTTTTTTTTAGTACTAGGGATTGAAGGAAGGGCCTTATGTAGGCACTGTACCATTTGAGCCCTGCCTCTCAGTACACACACACACACACACACACACACACACACACACACACACACACACACACACACACACACACACACACACACACACACACGCACGCACGCACACCTTTTTTTCCCTTTTTCCTTTTTTTTTTTTTGGTCAGTTGTGGGGCCTGAACTCTGGGCCTGGGCGTAGTCCCTCAGCTCTTCAGCTCAAGGCTAGCGCTCTACCACTTGAGCCACAGCGCCAATTCCAGCTTTTTTTTTTTTTCTGCTTCGTGGTGCTGAGGAATCGAACCCAGGGTCTCATGCATGCAAGGCAAACGCTCTACCACTGAGCCAACTTCCCAGCCCCTTAATTTTTTTCAGTCATGGTGCTTGTACTTAGGGCTTGGGCACTATCCTTGAGCTTCTTTTGCTCAAGACTAGAGCTCTTCTACTTGAGCCACTTCTAACTTTTTGGTGCTCCACTTCTAACTTTTTGGTGCTTAACTGGAGGCAAGAGTCTCATCTTGTGAACTTTCTCGTCTGGGATAGCTTCTAACTGCGATCCTCAGATCTTATTGTTTAGGCTGGTCTCAACTTGCAGTTGTGTTGTCTTTACTGTGTAAGTGTTGGGATAACAGATAGGCAACACTCATGTACCTAGCTGGTGAATTAGAAATGTTTCTTTTCAGTGCCAGGAATCAAACCCAGGGATTCATGAATGCTAGGCAAGCACAGTATATTGAGTTACACCCACACTCCCAATGGGTGTTTAAAAATACCCAAAACCTTCCTAAATAGGAAAAAATAATATTTGGCAGGAGATGGAAGTGGCGCTGTAGCTCAAGTGGTAGAGCGCTTGCCTTGAGCTGAAGAGCTGAGAGACAGCGCCCAGGCCCAGAGTTCAAGCCTCACGGCCGACCAAAAAAAAAAAAAACAATCAAACAAATATTTGGCAGGAGAGGGCACAAAGCCTAAAATCTCTGCTATCTGGCATTTTATAGAGACACACTTTGATCAAGTGTGTAATCTGAAGGATGAATGAAGAAAACAGAAGAGGACATGTGGTCTGATCCAACAATTTGTCTCTCTCTTAGTAACTACTGTCCAATGCTTCTCCCAACACAGTACCTCCCATGAGCCTCTATGAAAACCCCACATACCCTGTAAAGCAAATTCTAAGACCAAGAGGCTGTAAGAATGTGGGAAATCTAAGAAATTCACACTCAGCTTCTTGAAGCTTCTGGTTTGCCACCATTGGTGCCTGCCCCTTTAGTAACCTGGGCAAGCTGCACGTTGATCCTCAGTCTTACATTACAGGGACCTCAAGTGAGTGGAAGTATCAAAGTATCATCCCACAGACAGAGATCTTGTAATCTTTTTTTTTTTTTTTTTGGGGGGGGGGTCCGGTTGTGGGGCCTGAACTCTGGGCCTGGGCGCTGTCCCTCAGCTCTTCAGCTCAAGGCAAGCGCTCTACCACTTGAGCCACAGCGCCACTTCCGGCTTTTTTTTTTGCTTATGTGGTGCTGGGGAATCGAACCCTGCACCTCATGCATGCAAGGCAAGCGCTCTACCACTGGGCCAACTTCCCAGCCCCTTTTCTTTTTTCTTATGTGGTGCTGAGGAATCGAAACCAGGGCCTCAGGCATGCAAGGCAAGCACTCTACCACTGAGCAACCTTCCCAGCCCCTTTTCTTTTTTCTTATGTGGTGCTGAGGAATCGAAACCAGGGCCTCAGGCATGCAAGGCAAGCACTCTACCACTGAGCAACCTTCCCAGCCCAAGATATAGTAATCTTATGTGCATACACAGTTCAAGATTTTGTGCAAAAGCACTTTTTTTTTTGGTCTGGCTGACTGTAAGGCTTGAATTCAGGGCCTGGGTGCTGTCCCTGACCTCTCTTGCTCAAGGCTAGCACTCTACCACTTTGAATCACAGTTCCACTTCTGGTTTTTGAGTGATTAATTGGAGACAAATAGTTTCACAGGGATTTTTTCTGCCCAGGCTGGCTTTGAACCATGATATTCAGATTTTAGCCTCTTGAGTAGCTAGGATTACAGGTGTGAGCCATCAGCACACTGCTATACTTTTGATTTTTTTTTGGGGGGGTCCAGTCGTGGGGCCTGAACTCTGGGCCTGGGCGCTGTCCCTCAGCTCTTCAGCTCAAGGCTAATGCTCTACCACTTGAGCCACAGCGCCACTTCTGGCTTTTTTCTTTTTGCTTATATGGTGCTGAGGAATAGAATCCAGGGCCTCAGGCGTGCAAGGCAAGCGCTCTACCACTGAGCCACCTTCCCAGCCCCAATATACTTTTGATTTTTATAATCAAGGCTTTCAGCCTTGAATATCAATTTAAAAATATTTGCTAAACTACTATGTACAAAAGCAAGCTACATGTTTCCAAGAATATAAAAGTAGAGGACATGAATTCTCTAAGGAATATAAGATCTTTTGTGGGAGCAAGGAGGGGGGAGATCCAACAAGATAGTACAAGTTCTAAAGAAAGATGAGACCAGCCTTCACTTTGTAATCACCCCATGAAACATTTATAAAAGAGCAATTAGGAGGTGCCTGGCTCTCTTCAAAGTAAAAAGAAATTTCTTTACCCCACTCCCCCCCCCCACTATTGGTATCTGTATGGTCCCTATATCACCATGAGGGCCAGCCCAACTCCTCTCCAGGCTAATGCCTCCTGGATGTGATCTCAAACAGCTGCCATGTGAACTATGTGGGAACTTTATTATACCATAAGTTAACTGCGGACTATAATGTCCTATTACCTTGCACAGTCCTGCCACAAAACAAGCACTCTGTAAGAGTTTGAACACAACTGGTAGTTTTATGGGAGACTTCTCGATCATTTACCTTGTTTTACAGAAGACAAATTGTTTTCCTAGAAGCGGCTCAGGATTTTTGTTTATAATGTCTTTACCTCTATAGATTACATGTATAGGAGAGGAGCAATACTCTTTTTTTGTTTCTGTTTTGCATTGTGAGACTTTCATAATGAACGCTGTATTAATCAATTACTGGCACTGAATAAAGATACTAGATGCTGTAGTAATTTGTAGAAGGAAGAATGAATTAGATGATCCTGAAAGTCTTTTTTAGCACTATGACCTATGTATGTCTATTTCATTATTTGGGGAAATAAGAACAGGCACAGGCCAGTGCCAGTGACTCATGCCTGTATTCCTAGCTACTCAAGTGACTGATATCTGAGGATCGTGGTTGGAAGCCAGCCCAGGCAGGAAAGTCTGTGAGACACTTATTTCTAATAAACTATTCAGAAGGGTCTGGGAAGGTAGTTCAGTGGTAGAGTGCTTTCCTTGCATGCATGAGGCCCTAGGTTCTATTCCTCAGCACAACATAGGCAGAAAAAGCTGGAAGTGGCACTGTAGCTCAAACGGTAGAGTGCTAGCCTTGAGCTGAAGAGCTAAGGGACAGTGTCCAGGTCCAGAGTTCAGGCCCCAGGACTGGTGGCGGGGGGGGGGGGGGGGGGGGGAGGGGGTGGACAAAAAAAAACACTCAGAAAAAAACAGGAAGTGGCGGGCTGGGAAGGTGGCTCAGTGGTAGAGTGCTTGCCTTGCATGCATGAGGCCCTGGGTTCAATTCCTCAGCACCACATAAGCAGAAAAAGCTGAAAATGGCGCTGTGGCTCCAGTGGTAGAGTGCTCGCCTTGAGCTGAAGAGCTGATGGACAGTGCCCAGGTCCAGAGTTCAAGCCCCACAACCAGAAAAACAAAACAAAACAAAACAGGAAGTGGTGCAGTGCCTCAAGTGGTAGAATGCTAGCCTTGAGCACAAAAAGACTCACAGTGTGCAGGATGGTCCTGAGTTCAAGCCAGAGCAAGCCAAAAAATAAAATAAAATAAAATAAAATAAAATAACAGGTAGTTGGGGGGAAGGGGGGGTGGGAGATGGGAAGGGATGGGAAGGGGAAACAAAGAAGGAGGCAACAATGCTTGACAAGAAGTGTACTCATTACCTTGCCCATGTAATTGTAACCCCTCTGTAAGGTATTTTCACAATTTTAAAAAAAACGTAAGCCGGGCGCTGGTGGCTCATGCCTGTAATCCTAGCTAATCAGGAGGCTGAGGTCTGAGGATCGCGGTTCAAAGCCAGCTCGGGCAAGAAAGACCGTGAGACTCCTATCTCCAATAAACCACCAGAAAACCAGAAGTGGCGCTGTAGCTCAAGTGGTAGAGTGCTCACCTTGAGCTGAAGAGCTGAGGGACAGCGCCCAGGCCCAGAGTTCAAGCCCCACGACCGACAAAAAAAAAAAAGTAAAATAAATAAATAAATAAAATCTTAAAAAAAAAAAAAAAAGCCAGAAGTAGTGCTGTGGCTCAAGTGGTAGGGCACTAGCCTTGAGCTGAAGAGCTGAGGGACAGCGCCCAGGTACAGAATTCAGCCCCCACAACTGGCAAAAAAAAAAAAAATAAATAAATAACAGGCAGAGCCAGGTGCTGTGGCTCACACCTATAATCCTTGCTACTCAGTAGGCTGAGATCTGGAGGATTTGGCTTCAAGTATAATCCACAAGAAAAGTTCACAAAGACTCCATTTCAATTAACTAGCTTCAAAAAGAGAAACAAAACAAAACAAAAATCTTGGGCTAGAGGTGTGGCTACATATGGTAATTCAAAAGAATTATGAAACACATCTAGCCCCAAGGGTTTTATTAAAAAAGAATTAAGGACTTGCTAAAGTATTGTTTTGTCTCTGAAGATCATTGACAGTTATTAATGTAAAATGCATACCATTGCTTTGGCCTTTTGGCTAAGATCAAGTGTAAAATGTACCATTATGGGGACGTGTGATGCAAGTGGTAAAGTGTTTGTTTAGCCTAGAAGGCATGAGGCCCCAAGTTCAATCCCCACTACCATTAAAAGGAAAGAAAGAAGAAAAAAGGCACATTATTACCATTGTACTCAGTATGCTTGGTTAATTTCTCTGGAAAGGCAGAACAAACAGTATGACACTCATTCCACTGGTCTCGATTTTAACAACTATACTCCAAGCAAACAGGTAGGTGGGTCACCTCCCTAGGAGACCAGAGGAGCTCAACTTACGGATGTGGTTTCATTTCTATGTAGTTCTTGGGAATGAAGCCGTCTTTCCCATTGAGCTCTGCCTTGTACCAGTTCTGATCACATTCTTCATTCAAAACCTAAAATGAAACAAGAGGGGGTGGGAAATCAACCTTCTTGTTTCCATTTTCAAAGGGTAGCCATCAGGTGCAATCTCATAAGTCTGTGAAAGATCTTCTTTGAAGCATTCTCAGCTATGTGGATATAAGACTCCTTATAACTGGTTCATTATGTAAGAACTCTGTGACAATTGAAAAGAAACTGTCTCTGGAAATGGAAGATCAGACTCCTAAACACCTAGAATTAAACTCAGTAAGAAAGCAAAAGAATGACAGGGAAAAATAATATACTCCTTTTTTTTTTTTTCTTTTTTTCTTGTGGTACTGAGGTCTGCACTTAGGACATCCCCTTTGAGTCCCATCCCTTGGTTGCAGATTAGCTTTTTGTTGTTGTTGTTGTTGGTTGTGGGGCCTGAACTCTGGGCCTGGGCACTGTCCCTCAGCTCTTCAGCTCAAGGCTAGTGCTCTACCACTTGAGTCACAGTGCCACTTCTGGCTTTTTCTGCTTATATGGTGCTAAGGAATCAAACCCAGGGCCTCATTCAAGCGAGGCAAGCACTCTATCACTGAGCCACCTTCCCAGCCCCAGATTAGTATTTTTTAAGAAAGAAAATTAGAGCAGATTTTGGAAAACACAAGACACTGACCCAAGAGAACAAAGGGAGTTTGACAGATAAAACAAGTTGGTGACCTAGGAGAGAGAGGTGTACTGTTCTGTAATAGCAAGCAGAACAGCTGTTAGCCCTCCTGGCAGATTCAGGAATGCACAGACCAATCCTGGGATTCCCCAATACATCCTCTAGGTTACTGCATGTATGGGTCATAGCCAAGAGGTTCTTGTGAGCATAGACATTTGCCCTTGTATGGGAAAACTATTTTAATGACTAAGTATGGCAAGTCCAACTCATGCTTCTAACCCTCAAGAGCCACACTGCGTTCAGGTTACTTAAATGCACACCTAATTACACAATTAGGGAAGATCTGGAGGTACTAAAACTAAATCATGGCATTCTGTAGATGTGAAAACAGATCTAGAAAAATGGCTCCGTAGGGTTATAAATGAATGACCTCATATAGCTAAGTCTCATACCCACATTTTCATACTCCAAATGAATGTTTTGTCCAATGATGCCTCCTATGAGGTACATGGACAAGCCAGGCTACCAGACTTACCTGTAGAGTAATAGGAGAAGCAGAAGAAAAGTAGGTAAAGTATAAAAGTCATGTTGTGAATTCTATGCCTCAAACAAAAGCCAAAAGGAAAAGCCATAACATTGCTATGTTAAAAGAGAGAGAGAGAGAGAGAAAAAGAGAGAGAGTGAGAGAGAGAGAGTTGTGAGCACAATCCCAAAATGGGCAGCAGAGGAAATGCTGAGTAGTACAGTGGTAGCTAATCTGTACTATAAAATAAAGTTCTAAAAGGAAGATAAGAGAGTCTCATGGACTTTGCAGCCCGTTTAAACCCAGACACTCTGATCTCAGCCTCCTGAGTAGCTAGGATTATAAGCAAGAGCTACCTGCACCTGGCTATCACAGGGACTTTTAAGGTGTCTATTGTGGGGGCTGGAAAGATGGCTCAGCGGTACAGTGCTTGCCTTGCATTCATGAGGCCCTGGGTTCGATTCCTTAGTACCACATAAGTAGAAAAAGCAGGAAATGGGGCTGAGGCTTGAGCTGAAGAGCTGAGGGACAGCTCCCAGGCCCAGAGTTCAGGCCCCACGACCGACAAAAAAAAAAGGTGTCTATTGTGTTTTATTTCTCGACTCAGTGCTGCTTATGTTGTTTGTGAAAAACTACCTCACTGTTACACTAGATGAACTTTTCTCTACGGACAGTACAACTCAAAAGAACTATCTCAGAGAGGAACAATATTATAATTCATTTCACACTTAACAAAAATTGAGGCCGTAAACACTTCAGATCTAAACTTCACAGCCCTCAAAAAAAATAATAACATAACTAGACTTCACAAACTCCCACAATTGTAACGTATTAATTACTACTCTGTGAAAAGAAATTAACTCCCAGAAATAACACTGTCACCATATTTAACCCTTCTACATTATGAGATGTTTTTACTCTACTAGTTTTTTTTGATTAAGTATACTTTTATTATTATTAAGGTGCATGGAGGAATTACTATTTCATAAGCAAAGTAATGAGTCCTCCTCCTCCCTTTCTTCTTCTTGACAATGTCACCCCTTCCTTTGCTTTCCCCCAGTTTCCAAGCTCCCAAACTAGCTACAAATTACATTATGAAAGATTCTGATAACATTTTATCACCCACTGTCCCACCCTTTATCCCTAATCTGAATCCACTTTTAAAGGCAACACAAGATTTCCACTTACTCTAATACCAATTCAAAGCTTCCTGAATAGCTTTTAAAAAAATCAATGATAAAAGATGTAGGTTGGCAGGTGCTAGTGGTTCAGGTCTATAATCCTAGCCACTTAGGCGGATTGAGGTTCAAAGCAAGACTGGAAAGGAAAGTCCAAGACTCCACCTCCAAAATAATCATCAAAAAGTAGGGATGAGATGTGGTTTCAGTGGTAGAGTACTAGTTGAACAAGCAAGCCAAGCACATATGAGATCCTGAGTTCAGACTCCAGTATTGCAAAGAAAGAAAGAAAGAAAGAAAGAAAGGAAGGAAGAAAGAAAGAAAGAAAGAAAGAAAGAAAGAAAGAAAGAAAGAAAGAAAGGAAGGAAGGAAGAAAGAAAGAAAGAAAGAAAGAAAGAAAAGTGCAGGATGTACCTTATCTGATGGCAAAACACCAGGATAGGGAATGTGGCTTAGTGGCAGAGAGCTTGCCTAGCATGCTCTCGGTTTGATTCCACAGTACCATATAAATTAAACACACACACACACACACACACACACACACACACACACACACACACACACACACACGCTGGTGGCTCACACCTGTAATCCTAATTACTCAGGGGATTGAGATCTGAGGATCATGGTTCAAAGCCAGCCTAGGCAGAAAAGTCTGTGAGTTTCTATATCTAATAAAACTACTCAGAAAAAGTCAGAAGTGGTGTTGTGGTTCAAGTGGTACAGCGCTAGCCTTGAGAACAAAGAGCACAAAGAAGCTCAGGGACAGCATCCAGGCCCTGTGTTCAAGCCTCAGGACTGGCAAAAAAAAAAACAAAACAAAACCAAAAACCAAAAACCAACCACAAACACACAAAAAATACCAGGATGAATTCCAGATGCTGAAATCTCACCAGTAGTCAACGACTCTGGATAAACTCCACTCTTTTTTTTTTTTTTTTTTTTTGTCGGCCGTGGGGCTTGAACTCTGGGCCTGGGCGCTGTCCCTCAGCTCTTCAGCTCAAGGCGAGCGCTCTACCACTTGAGCCACAGCGCCACTTCCGGTTTTCTGGTGGTTTATTGGAGATAGGAGTCTCACGGTCTCTCCTGCCAGGGCTGGCTTTGAACCGCGATCCTCAGATCTCAGCCTCCTGAGTAGCTAGGATTACAGGCGTGAGCCACCAGCGCCCGGCTTAAACTCCACTCTTAAGTTTTGGTTTCTCTGAGTAGAAAGTGGCAATAATATTCTATACCAAGGGAATTACATGCAAAAATGTAATAACCAGCACAACAAACAGTATACTATTCTTATTGTCTTTATACATTAGCAGTATTAGAACAAAAACATGGCAATTCTGGGAAGACTCTGTGTGTGTGTGTGTGTGTGTGTGTGTGTGTGTGTGTGTGTGTGTGTGTGTGTGTGTGTGTGTGTGTGTGTGTGTGTGTGTGTGTGTGTGTGTGTGTGTGAGAGAGAGAGAGAGAGAGAGAGAGAGAAAGAGAGAAAGAGAGAAAGAGAGAAAGAGAGAAAGAGAGAGATGCATGCATGAAGCTTAGGTTCCATTCCTCAGTACCACATAAACAGAAAAAGCCAGAAGTGGTACTGTGAAAAGTGGTAGAGTGCTAGCCTTGGTGCTGTGGCAAGTGGTAGAGTGCTAGCCTTGAGCAAAAGAAGCTCAGGGACAGTGCCTAGACCTTGAGTTCAAGCCCCAGGACTGGCAAGGAAAAACAAAAAAGAATCTCATGGACTTTCCTACTCAAGCTTTAGTCTCCTGAATAGCTAGGATTACAGGTTTGAGGCACTGATGACTGGTAGACAGAGTTCTTTTGTGTGTGTTGGTACCAGGGCTTCAACTCAGGGACTTATACTGGTGCTTGTCTTTTGCTACTAATAGCTAGGGCTCTACCTCTTGAACCACACTTCTAGCCCAGCTTTTTTCCTGGTTAATTGGAGATAAGACTATTATAGACTACCTGAGCTGGCTTCAAATCAGGTCTTAGTCATCTAAGTAGTAGTACAGGTGTGAGCCACCAGCACCCTGAAGGACTGAGTCTACTTTCCCTAAATTAGGTTTCTGCTGCAATGTGGTCCCCAGGCACCAACAGTACATATTAACAGAGGCTTTGGATTCTTTTCTTTTTTTTTTTTTGGGTCCTGTCATGTAGCCTGAACTCTGGGCCTGGGCGCTGTCCCTCAGCTCTTCAGCTCAAGGCTAGCGCTCTACCACTTGAGACACAGTGCCACTTCTGGCTTTTTTCTTTTTGCTTATGTGGTGCTGAGGAATCAAACCCAGGGCCTCATGCATGCAAGGCAAGCACTCTACCACTGAGCTACCTTCCCATCCCCTGGATTCTTTTTTTATTCTGAAAACACATGCATAGAAGACTTTTATATTTACTTCAAAATGATTTTAAATGCAGAGTTTAAAGCCTGCAATTGCCAATTCTATTCTGTTCCTCTTTATAATATCAGGAAGAGAGAAGTACATTTCTGTACAGTTACAGAAAAATGCTAAGTATCTGGTTTGAGAATGTTGTATTTTGGTAAATGGGGATTCTTTTCTTGCCTGAACATACTTAGTTCATTTGTAAGTGAATAGGGAAAAAAAAAAGGAATCATGATTCTTTGAAAAACAGAGAAATTACCTAAGATCCCATAAAGCTTTCAACATTTCTACAAGGAAAACTTGTTCAAAGTTATATCAACCTACAAAATAATTTGTATGAGTATGTATACATGAAAGATAAGAACAACTACATTTTAAAATTCTTTTTTTTAAACATTTTAAAATTCTTAACATGGGTCTAGGAAGGTGGCTTAATGGTAGAGTGCTTGCCTTGCATGCATGAGACTCTGGGTTCAATTCCTCAACACCACATAAGCAGAAAAAGCCAGAAGTGGAGCTATGGCTCAAGTGGTAGAGCGCTCGCCTTGAGCTGAAGAGCTGAGGGGCAGCACCCAAGCCCAGAGTTCAGGCCTATGACTGACAAAAAAAAAACAAAGCAAAAATAAAAAAACAAAAACAAAAGAAAAAGAACTTAATATATACTTTTAGCAACTCCCTGAATTACAGAAATTCAGTATAAGCCAGTGAGTTTTCAACCAGTCTGACCCCTGAGTACCAATGGATCAATCAATCAATCAATCCCAAAGGGACAATACTGAAATACTGTCAAGAATTCTAGTGACATCTACCATATAATTTCAAGAGAACACACACACACACACACACACACACACACACACACACACACACACAAATATACAGGACCTTGGCAAGAGAAATAGTCATGGGAGAGCTATTTAAAATCAGTTCTCATCAACTTTCTATTAGAAACTACTGGAGTGCTTGCCATTCTCCTGGTATGAGTGCTGACTCAGTCCTGAGCCACACTGATTTATTACCAACAACTGAATAAGCACTCTACAAACACCACCTCCATCTGTTACAGGTTTTGTTCAGCCTGAGAAATATCTTGGCTATACTGCTTGTTATCTATGTGCCAAACCATGAAAAACACCCACAGTGCAGATAAGTCATTATGAACTTTTGTGTAGTTTCTATTTTGAGACTGGCTCTCATGATGTAGCTCAGACTGGCTTTGAACTCCTAATCCTGAATGCCTCCACCTCCAAAGTGCTATGAGTATAGGCCTGGCGTATTATGAACTTTCAGGAGGAAATAACCAATTTAAAGGTAGTTAAGCCAGGTGCTGGTGGCTCACGCCTGTAGTCCTAGCTATTCAGGAGGCTGAAATCTGAGGATCACAGTTCAAAGCCAGCCTGGGCAGGAAAGTCTGTGAGACTCTTCAATAAACCACCAGAAAACCAGAAGTGTGCTGTGGCTCAAGTGGTAGAGTGCTTGCATTGAGCTGAAGAGATCAGGGCAAGCGCCCAGGCCCAGAGTTCAAGCTCTATAACAGGGGGAAAAAAAAAAAAAGAGGGTACCTTGTATCATCACCTCTCAGCAAAAGTATACTACCTGTGCTACAAAATGCTACTAACAGCCAGGTGCTGGTGTCTCAAGCCTGTAATCCTAGCTAATCAGGAGGTTGAGATCTGAGGATTACAGTTCAAAGCCAGCCCAAGCAAGAAAGTCTGTGAGACTATCTCCAATTAAATCACAGACAAAGCAGGTTGTGGCACTGTGGCTCAAGTGGTAAAGTGCTAGCCTTGAGCAAAAGAGCTCAGCAACAGTGTCTAAGCCCAGAGTTCAAGCCTCAGGACTGGCAAAAAACAACAAAAACAAAAAAACACCACCTTTGAAGTATTTAGCCAAGAAGGGTAGTTGTAATCTCAGCTTTGCCTGAGGCTGCAGGCAGGATCATAAGTCCAAGGCCAGCTTCTGGCAAAACACAAGACTCTACTTGAAAAATAACTCAAGGCCAAAAAAGGGTTAGGGGGTCTACGAAGAGTGAGGCTGAGTTCAAACCCCAGTATGACAGAGAGGAGAGGAGAAAGGAAAGACAGAAAAAGAGAAACATAAATGGGTATTTCCAGAAAACCCTATTTCCTAGCAACCTGGGAGTTGTAAATCATTGTGTGTGTGCGTGTGTGTGTGTGTGTGCGCGCGCGCGCATGTGTGCATGCGTGCATGCGTGCTGGTCTTAGGGCTTGAAATCAGGGTCTGGGCACAGTCTTTTTTTTTTTGGGGGGGGGGGTCCAGTCGTGGGCCTGAACTCTGGGCCTGGGCACTGTCCCCCAGCTCGTCAGCTCAAGGCTAGCGCTCTACCACTTGAGCCACAGCGCCACTTCCAGCTTTTTTCTTTTTGCTTATGTGGTGCTGAGGAAATCGAACCCAGGGCCTCATGCATGCAAGGCAAGCTCTCTACCATTGAGCCACCTTCCCAGCCCGCTGAGCTTTTTTGCTATAGTGTCCTACCATTTGAGCCACAGCTCCACTTCTGGCTTTTTGTTGGTTAAATGGAGATTAGAGTCTCAAGGGCTGGCTTCTATATTAAGACGTTTATCGTAGTATCCTTTTTGTCCCATTTCTAAAACGTATAAATATTGCTGGTGGCTCATGCCTATAATCCTAGCTACTAAGGAGGTTGAGATCTGAGGATCACGGTTCAAAGCCAGCCCATGCAGGAAAGTCCATAAGACTCTTATGTCCAATAAACCACTAGAAAGGCAGAAGTGGCACTGTGGCTCAAGTGGTAGAGCGCTCACCTTGAGCTGAAGAGTGCAGGGACAGCACCAAAACCCAGAGTTCAAGCCCCACGACCAACCCCCCCCCCCCCAAAAAAAAGTATAAATATTTTTTACTTAGTTTACTTTAATCTCTCATTTTAAACTTTAGCAACTCTCCTTTTTGGTTGCTGCCTAAAACATTTCCATTTTAGAAACTGAATTTGCATTCACACTTAGACACTTTATAAAAGCAGGGTGAAAATAACTCAAGGCAAAAAAGGAGATCTCAGCCTCCTGAGTAGCCAGAATGATAGGCTGATAGGCATGAGCCACTGGTCCCAGCTTAAGATCAGACACTTTATAAAAGCAGGGTGAAAATAACTCAAGGCAAAAAAGGAGATCTCAGCCTACTGAGTAGCCAGAATGATAGGCTGATAGGCTTGAGCCACTGGTGCTAGCTTAAGATCCTGGACTATTTGCTTCTTCCATTGAATGGCAGACTGACGTAGAGAGAAAAACAGCTATACACACATTAGAAAGCCAGAATCATGCATGCATCTTTTGAAATGTAAGAGTTCCTTTATGATGTCCACAGATGCTGGAAGTTAAACAATTAGGAAGACTGACCATATTCTGGGATATTTTTCTTTGACGAATAATTTAGTACTCAAAAAATAAACTCTATTCTCAACCTCTCCATTTCAGTTGCCATGGTGAAAAAAAAAAGTTGTTCATGGTAATTTCAACAAAACAGGAAGGTAGTTCACACTTATGTGACTAGGAGCAGTGAAATGTATAGGCAATACCCAAAATAAACTCTTTCTACTGAAGTAGTACAAAGAGTTTCCATTCTGACTGCTCTCAGAATAATTCTGTGAAATGTCCAACTACAGGAGTCTGGATTAAAAAGGAGAGGGGGCAGAAATACACACACAGATCAGGGAATTCCAACTGAGGGGAACTCCTGTACATCTGAAAAAATTCAACAGTCACAGTGGCTTACACTGGATAAGCAATGTGTAGCCAAAGCACCAGGCCGCAGCTAGACGAACAGAGAATATGGGCCTCCCCAAAGTCTTGTCCAGCAAGCTACCAGGGCAGTGCAATGAGGTGGGTGCCAAAAGGTACCAGGCGACCCTCAGTTCAACAGAAAATATCTGAGTTCCAAATACCAAAGATCATCTAACACCAGGATAGAAGATACCAGGCCAACTTCCCAGGGAAGTATGAATTAGGTGGATCACATCGTTATTAGTTTGGCCTGTGCAGAGTTAAATAGGGAACAGTTAAATAGGGAAAGAAAACTTTGAAGTGCAAATCTGGGTTCAGTACAGTCCAGGGAGCAGAAAACAGAGGGAGCTGACTTAGTGGACAGGGCTGTCAGCAAGAAACACTTGAGGGGGAACCAAAAGCTGCTCTGTGGTGACGCAGCAGAGACAACGCCATACAAATTAAGGAGTTCAAACATGAGTGTTCCAGAAGCTCATCAGAAGTCACTGAGGGGCTAGAGGTAGGGCTCAAGTGATAGAGTGCTACCCTTGAGCAAAAAGAAGCTCAGGGACAGTGCCCAGGCCCTGAGTTCAAGCCCCAGGAATGGTGCATGTGTATGTATGCCTGTGGTTAGGAAAAGAGTTTCGCTCTTGGCAGTGCATGGACTTTTTCTGGAAAGTGCTTCAGAAAAACTGCTACATATAGTGGAGGCAAATGTCTGTCTTTTAAGTCCACAAATTTGGATGCTCCTCTTCTTTTTTCTACCTCTTTTTTTTTTTTTTTTGTTGGTTCCAGTCGTGGGGCCTGAACTCTGGGCCTGGGTGCTGTCCCTCAGCTCTTTAGCTCAAGGCTAGTGCTCTACCACTTGTCTACCTCATTTTTTTATCCCGTGTTTCTAAAGAAACACTGTCCACAACTGGCAGTCTCAATAATCTCATTTGTTTCCTATCAGGACTAGGGCTGAAATGATCCTCAAATCAGGTCTCTGTATCCTCTAGGGAATGTATTAAGGAGATATTTCATTGTATTAAGTGACATTTGTCATGGAACAAACAATGTAGGAAGCATTCAACTTTGACCAACTACCTCAGGGAAAAAAAAACACAAAAAACAACCTCCCCCCCCCCCCCCCAAACCAAACCAACAACAACAACCAAAAAACATGCTGGGTGCTGGTGGCTCATGCCTGTAACCCTAGCTGCTCAGAAGGCTTCGATCTGAGGGTCATGGTTCAAAGCCAGCCTGGGCAGGAAAAGTCCTGACACTCGTTTTTTGTTTTTTTTTTTTTCTGTCAGTCATGGGGCTTGAACTCTGGGTCTGGGCTCTGTGCCTCAGCTCTTCAGCTCAAGGTGAGCGCTCTACCACTTGAGTCACAGCGCCACTTCCGGTTTTCTGGTGGTTTATTGGAGATAGGAGTCTCACGGTCTTTCCCGCCCGGGCTGGTTTTGAACTGTGATCCTCAGATCTCAGCCTCCTGATTAGCTAGGATTACAGGCGTGAGCCACCAGCACTCAGCTCTGAGACTCTTTTTTTTTTTTTTTTTGGGGGGGGGGTCCGGTTGTGGGGCCTGAACTCTGGGCCTGGGCGCTGACCCTCAGCTCTTCAACTCAAGGCTAGTGCTCTACAACTGGAGCCACAGCGCCACTTCCAGCTTTTTTTTTTTTTTTTTGCTTATGTGGTGCTGAAGAATCGAACCCAGGGCCTCATGCATGCAAGGCAAGCGCTCTACCACTGAGCCACCTTCCCAGCCCTCATATCCCTAATTTTCCTGCCTGGCCTGGCTTTGAACTCTGATCCTCAGATCTCAGCATCCTGAGTAACTAGAGTTATAGGTATGAGCCACCAGCACCCAGGTTTCTAAAAGCATTTGTAAGGAAGCTGAGATGGGTCTAAAGGGAGAAGGAAAGACAGTACCCATCCCCAGAAGTGTTTATGAACTACAGGGGCTATGTATGTGAACAATAAGGGAATGAGTAAAAAGTGATAATGGGAAGTTGCTGGTTGTGAGTTGACTATAGCAATGTGTTTCCAAGTTAGCAGGATGTTTGGTGGCTCATGCCTTTAATCCAAGGTAATCAGGAAGCTGAGATCTGAAGATCCAGGTTCAAAGTAAGCCTGGACAGACAAACTGAGACTCCTATCTCCTTCTCCAATTAAACAGTAAAAGCTAGAAGATGTGGCTCAGGTGGGAGAGCATATTGGCATTAAGTGAAAATGTTAAGTGAAAAAAACAAGAGAAATGTGAGGCCCTGTGTTCAAATCCTACTACTGGCACAAACACACACAAAAATTATTGCATGATTGATGTGGAAAATCCAACTTGTATCTAGAGGAACTAGAAAAAACACAACTTTAAATAGTCTAAAACCATCAAGGACTTACAGGTAGAGGCACTCAGACTATGTCAGAGAGTACAAGCAGCAAAGTAATCGCCACTTATGTTGTACTTGGGTCTAAATTAAAGGAGCCTTTGTTGTTTAATCACATTTTGCTTGCTGTCTTCTGCCAAGCCATCCTCCTGTGATGAAGCTGTCATATGTTTCAGTAACAAGTGGTAATTACATGCCTTTTGGACAGTTGGCTCTGGCTCCATCAAGCAATCTCTAACAGGTAACCAGCTGGCAGTGTCACTCCAGTGCAGAAACGCTGCTGCCACACAGAACAAGCTCTCCTCCCTGCCCCCTCTACCACCACTGGGAAGGAAGAAGAGCCTTAGAGTCCTGAAATCTTCAAGGACACATTTTCATCAGGATGGCCCGAAATAACTAGATCAAGGGGCTAATTTCAGGCTTCTTTCTATGACTCAGACCTTTGACCACTCCTTTACCTTTCTGGGTGATCATACTGGCAAATATGAAAACAAACTATACTCTCAGTGATATATATATATATACACACACACAAGGGTACATGGGTTTTATGTATGCATATCCACATCAGTAATTATTTATTTAAACAGAACATGAATCAAACTAAGAGACTACTCAGAATGAGAAAGGAATGGGAGAAAGGGAAAAGTGTGAGTAACTTTGTAACACACTACAAGACTACATGAAGGCAGCATAGAGAAACTCAATCAAAGTTGTTTATCTGTGGGGAGATGGGGGAGAGAAATAGACTGGCAGTGTGTGGGGACAAGTGGGAGGGGGTTCAAATAGCAGGGAGATTAAAGGAGGTTAAATACTGTCAAAATAGATTATTTCCAACTATGAAAATGAAACAAGGAAACCTGTTGGGGATGCTATTTTTTTTTTTGAAGGAGAGAGGGGAGTAGGGAGTGTGATAGAGGAGATCTATAGAGATATAACAATGAAATTTTTCTCCTGTATACTAATATAAGCTAATAAAAAATCTGGAGCCAGGCGCCAGTGGCTCATGCTTGTAATCCTAGCTACTCAGGAGGCTGAGATCTGAGGATCACAGTTCAAAGCCAGCTCAGGCAGGAAAGTCTGTGAGACTCTTATCTCCAATTGACCACCAGAAAATTGGAAGTGGTGCTATGGCTCAAGTAGTAGAGCAGAAAAGCTCAGGGAAAGCGCCCAGGCCCAGAGTTCAAGCCCCATGACCAATCTCTGCCCCTTCCCCCCCCCAAAAAAAAAAATCTGGAAAAGGTATATGGGTTTATAAAAAGTAACTTGGCCATATTATATCAAAGACCTGAATCTTTATTCCTGTTAACCCAGTAATGTCATTCTTGGGAATCTGTTCTAATAAAGCCATCAAAGATGACTATTAACGCCTAAGGGGCTGGGAGTATGGCTCTAGCAAACAACAAGCTCTGGGTTCAGACTCTAGTACCGCCCAAAACAAACAAATCAGAAAACTAAAGGAGGAATCTGTTACGGTGGTGGACATACCTGTAATCTCAACACTCAGGAGGTAAGACAGGAAGATCTTAAATTCAAAGCCAGCCTAGGCTGCATAGTGAGACTCAGCTCAACAACAAAACAGACAATAAACATATGAGCATGGATACAGTAGAGAACTACACTAGAGTCTGAAGATTCAATGAAGAGGTAACCATTCATTCAAGGAGTGGATAGTGGACAGACAAGATCATTATAGCTTCAGGCACAGTAATTCTATGATGGAAAAAGTTGAAGGTGCTTTGCGAGAAAAGCACATCTTGAAGAGACTTAATTGTACAAAGAAGGGAGTTGAGGAAATTTCAGAAGCTCTACATATGAGCAGAATTTAGATAAGGTAGGCTTGGGAGTAGAGAAAGAAAATTTGAGTGAAAACAGAGAGAAATAAGTAGTGGGAAGAGTCTAAGTAACAGATCTTGAACAGGAAGGGACTTAGCACATTCTAGAAACTGAAGTGTTAAGTCCAAGTGAACTAGGTAGCAATGGAGCTATGGAGTAAGTGTAGGAGGGCAGAAAGACAGATGCTTCTAACAGATAGTGAAGGATTTAGAGGACAGGATGGAGACTCTGGGATTTTCTCTTTAAGATAATTCTGGCCCCGTGCTCCAGTGGCTCAAGCCTGTAATCCTAGCTATGTAGGAGACTGAGATCTGAGGATCATGGTTCAAAGCTAGAACAGGCAGGGAAGTCCACGAGACTCTCATCTCCAATAAACAAATTCAGAAAAAGCAGGAAGTAGTGCAGTGGCTCAAGTGGTAGTATGCTAGCCTTAAGCAAAAGAAGCTCATGGAAAGTGCCCAGGCCCAGAGTTCAAGCTCCAGGACTAGCAAAATAAAAATTAAAAAATTAAAATTCTGGTTTGAGTATGGCACGCTGACCTGAGACAGATAAGAAGGTCAGTAAGAAGACTAGGTAGTTAAGAGAGATTTAGACCAGGTAGGGGAAGTCTAGCTCTTTGAAGTTTCCAAAATGTACATGTAAAACCCCACATGCATTAAGAATTTAAATTTGCCCTTCTCTCCCCAAAATATACTACTCTGTACTTTTTTTTTTTGAGGTGCTGATTATGAAGACCAGGGCCTTGAGCATGCTAGACAAGTGCTTCACCACTGAGCTAAATCCTTAGTTCTCTAACTTCTGCAAGAATAGAGCTCCTATAGAATGAGAAATCAAATTTTATCCATTATCATAGGCTTTTCAAAGTGGTGCAGTTAAAACTCTAGAAAATGTGTAATTACGGGCTGGGAAGTTGGTTCAGTGATAGAGCGCTTCCCTTGCATACATGAGGCCCTGGGTTCAATTCCTCAGCACCACTAAGCAGAAAAAAAAAAGTCAGAAGTGGCGCTGTGGCTCACGTGGTAGAGCGCTAGCCTTGAGCTGAAGAGCTGAGGGACAGCGCCCAGGCCGAGTTCAGGCCCCACGACTGGACCAAAAAAAAAAAAAAAAAAAAGAATGAAAATGTGTAATTATTCTCTACTATAAGCAATCAAATGTAGGAAAAGTAAAATCTCATTTGTGAAGGATGATCCCATTCTCCATGGAGAATGAAGGTGAAATTTTAACAGATATACAATTAAGAACAGCTATATATACTGCTTTTTTTTTAAAAAAAAGTAACCAATTCAGAGAGATACTATTGGAAATATCCCACTTTAACTAGCATAGTCATTTTTATGCTTGTCCCTTGTAATTTAAACTTTTTCTACTTCCAGCCAGGCACTGGTGGCTCATGCCTATAATCCTAGCAGGATCATGGTTTGAAGCCAGCCTGGGAAGGTAAGTGTAAGACTCTTATCTCCAGTTAACTAAACAAAGCTAAGAAGTGGAGCTGTGGCTCAAATAGTAGAGTGCTAGCCTTGAGCACAAAAGTTCATTGGCAGTGAGTGTTCAGACCCAGAGTTCAAGCCCAAGGACTGGCAGACAAAAACTAAACAAAACCTCTACCAACCAAACCAAACAAAAAACTTTCTCTACTTCCAGAAGTGACATAGGTAGCAAAACCCTGTCTCCAGAAAAGCAGGAAAGAAACAACCCAACATGACATCGGGGCTTTCATGACACTTTCAGAAAGAAAATGGATTCGAATTTAGGATGCAGCAACTTTTTTTCTGAGAAATTCCAACAAGATGAGAAACAAATATAACTGTTGTTAACAGACGGGCTAAATTATCCCCTCCTTTTGCTGCTGGGGCGGAGGCCTTGCTGATAATTATGGCACTTCAGGCCTCCTTTAGGCAGCTGCAGGCTCAAAGGCTCAGAAGGAGCAGGTTCTGAGGGGCTAGGGGTGGGGCAGTAAGACTGAACACACTGCACTTGGCATGTCCCATCAAAAGTTGACAAGCCAAGCCTTCCTCCGCCTATAGTTTTTATCTCTAAGCACACAGAAGGCTCAGTGTGGAAAAATCAGCACTTTCATCCCACAGAAACATCACAACCTGCAGAGAGGGACTAGGAATGCCAAATAATAGGATGTGTTAATGCAAACAATGGGTGTGTCAGACCCTAGATTTCAGTCTAGAAAAACAACTTCCTGATTCCTCAAGACATTTAAAGGAGAAACAGGATGACTTTGGAAGGACCACAGTAAAGAATATCAGAATAATGTCCAGGCTGCTTGGAAACAGAAAGACCAGGCATACAAAGGTGCACTTTCAGCTGGGTGCCAGTGGCTCACACCTGTAATCTAGCTACTCAGGAGGCTGAGATCTGAAGTTGGTGGTTCCGATCAAGGGACCAAGCCTGGCAGGAAAGTCTGAGACTCTTATCTCCAATTAACCACCAGGAAGCCAGAAGTGACACTGTGGCTCAAAGTGGTAGGGACAGCACCGAGGCCCTGAGTTCAACCACAGGACGACAACAACAACAACAACAACAACAACAACAACAAATTTTTCTTACCTAAATGACAAGTACTTTCCTAAATCACAACAACGATCTGATATATTATGATCAACTAAGATCTCACTGCTGTCTGCAATTACATGGAATACTATCACTCCACAAAGCAAACGACCCCCATCTCCACAAAGCAAAAAGACTTCCTGTCATGAGTTGTATATCTGATATCCAACTGAACTTTCACAATCTATAGTTCATAATCTATAGCTCTGGGAGAAGAAAACAGTTAAGCTGGCTTTAAAAACTACTTTCTGCCTGGTGTTGGTGGCTCATGCCTATGAACCTAGCTACTCAGAAGGATGAAATCTGAGGATTGAGGTTCAAAGCAAACTAGGCAGGAAAGTCCATGAGGGTCTTTTATCTACAATTAACTACCAGAAAATTGGAAGTGGAACTGTGGCTCAAAGTGGTAGGGTGATAGCCTTGAGCAGAAAAGCTCAGGGACAGCACTTATACCCTGAGTTCAAGCCCCACAACTGAACGAAAAAACAAACTTCCTTTATTGGATGGCCTTCTGTACTTTCTAGAGTTTCTAATAGGCTCAAATAATTTTTTTGGCTTTTATATTCTCAAATAATTACAATTTTTAGGGATGGTACATAAAGTCTATAACACTTTTTTCTTCCAATGCCTCTCTTCATTTGGATATTTTTTTCTTCAATGGGATATACTGAGTTTTGGATTCTTGATTTTTACATTCTAGGCCGTTATGCTAGTACTCTATTACTTTTTTTTTTTTTTTTTTTTTGCCAGTCATGGGACCTGAACTCTGGGTCTGGGCGCTGTCCCTCAGCTCTTCAGCTCAAGGCTAGCGCTCTACCACTGGAGCCACAACACCACTTCTGGCTTTTCTGTTTATGTGGTGCTGAGGAATCGAACCCAGGGCCTCATGCTTGCAAGGCATGCACTCTACCGCTGAGCTACCTTCCCAGCCCCAGTACTCTATTACTTTTACAAAAAGGGTGCTGGTGGCTCATACCTGTAATCCTAGCTACTCAGGAGGCCAAGATTTGAGGATCACCAGGCAAGAACTCTGTATGATTCCTTTTTTTCTTCCCCCAGTCACAGGGCTTGAACTCAGGGCCTAGGTACTCTGAGCTTTTTTGTCCAACTAGCACTTTACTGCTCTGAGCCAAGCTCCACTTCTGGTTTCCTGGTGATTAACTGGAGAAAAGAATCTCAGGAGATGGGCGCCAGTGGCTCATGCCTGTAATCCTAGCTACTCAGGAGGCTGAGATCTGAGGATCGTGGTTTAAAGCCAGCCTGGGCAGGAAAGACCGTGAGATTCCTATCTCCAATAAACCACTAGAAAACCGGAAGTGGCACTGTAGCTCAAGTGGTAGAGTGGTCGCCTTGAGCTGAAGAGCTGAGGGATAATGGCCCAGGCCCAGAGTTCAAGCCCCATGACCGACAAAAAAAAAAAAAAAAAAAAAAAGAATCTCAGGGACTGTCCTACCCAGGCTGTCTTTGAACCGCAATCCTCAGGTCTCAGTCTCCTGAGTAGCTAGGATTACAGACATGAGCCATCAGTGGCCAGTCTCCATATAACTCCTATCTCCAATTAACCATCAAAAAGCCAGAAAGAAGGGGAGTGGTGGCTGAAGTGTCAGCTCTGAGACAGTACCCAGGACCCTATTTCAAGTCCCAGGAATGGTGCATATATATGCTGGGTGGAAAGAGGTCATTGAGTCCTTTGAGAATGTCTTGACTCCACTTGGCATTTGAATGCTGGTTCTATCAGAATTCAGTGGAGTTCCAGGATGAATACAATTAATTCCCTCAGAACTTGAAAGACACCAATTTTGGAGGATGCTCAGTGTAAGCAAGTTACTTGCTAAGCAAGTACTTTGTATCACTAGTTAAACCTCTAGCTTGCTTGGTCTGTAGCATTCTTCAGGATGTCCTTTTATCTACATGTTATTAAGAACCTCCTGCCTGGGGCTGGGAATGTGGCTCAGTGGTAGAGTGCTTGCCTTGCATGCATGAGGTCCTGGGTTTGATTCCTCAGCACCATATAAGCAGAAAAAGCCAGAAGTGGTGCTGTGGCTCAAGTGGTAGAACACCCACCTTGAGCTGAAGAGCAGAGGGACAGTGCCCAGGCCCACAGTTCAAGTCCCAAAACCAAAAAAAAAAAAAAAAAAAAACTCCTGCCTCATCCTCCCCAGCACTGGGAGTATTAGAATTATGAGTACAGACACCACACCAGGCTAGAGCTTTCTCTGTCTCTCTCTCTTCCTGTCAAATTTTTATAATCTCACAATAATGTATTTGAGAGTGAATGTGTTTTCATTCACTATACTGGGTACTGGGCCCTATGTGGAAATTCACATGCATCAGCTTTGAGAAATTAGTTTACTTCTGTTCATGCTCCTAGCAAAATAAAATTCCACCTCAGTGCAGAATCTGCTTTTCACTGTTGAAGGACATAATTGTCCAGTTATTTTCTTTCCTCTTTCCCCACACCATCAATAGTTTTTTTTTTTTTTTTTTTTGGTCCAGTCGTGGGGCCTGAACTCTGGATCTGGGGGCTGTCCCTCAGCTCTTCAGCTCAAGGCTAGCGCTCTACCACTTGAGCCATAGTGCCACTTCCAGCTTTTTCTGCTTATGTGATGCTGAGGAATCGAACCCAGGGCCTGAGGCATGCAAGGCAAGCGCTCTACCACTGAGCCACCTTCCCAGCCCCCATCAATAGTTTTTGTCTCTATTTGCCATACACCATTACACCAGTATGTGCTGTGTCACAAACTTACCAGTCTATACAACCCTATTCCTTTTAGGAGTCTTTTGATGCATTTCAAAAGTGCAGACATCAGTATACTTTCCCCTAAATACTTCCATATGTACTACATCATCATCATCATCATCATCATCATCATCATCATCGTCATCGTCATCGTCATCGTCATCGTCATCAGTCAGCTGTGGGGCCTGAACTCTGGGACTGGGCACTGTCCCTCAGCTCTTCAGCTCAAGGCTAGCACTCTACCACTTGAGTCACAGCACCACTTCTGGCTTTTTTTGCTTATGTGGGGCTGAGGAATCAAACCCAAGGCCTCATGCATGCCAGGCAAGCACTGAGCCACCTTCTCAGCCCCCCATATATAAATTATTAACTACAGCTATAGTATTTTCTTTTTGCATGAAATGTACACAACCACCACCGAGACACAGAATTTTCCTAGCAGTTTGCCGTAGCAGGTTTCTCAAACTCCTTTCCCTGTGTCCATTCCTTTCTTTGAACTTCTGCTCTCACTCACACTCATCAAGGTCGCTTATGAAGGACACTGATGAATTCCTGTAGCTGAAGTATAAGGCTACTCCCTTCCCTTCTCTGATTAAGCCTACAGGCAGCATGTGATCTAAGTGACCATTTCATTCACCTAAAACACCTTCTTTGCTTCTAGTACACTTCCTGGGTTTCCTTCCCACCTAACTGGCCACTGATTATTCCCTTAACAATTTAGGTACAATGCAATTTGGCATCAAATCATTTACACAGGCATTGTGTTTTAGTTTAAATATTTACTTACAAAAGCTGTTTTTCCTCCTCAGTACCTACTGGGGTGGACATTGAATTTTAAAATTAAAATTATTAAAGATGGAGGGGTTAAAGTACAGAGAACTCATCTTTGACTAATATAGCAAAAAAACACAATCAGGTGGGAGAAATCAACAGCAATTTGATTGGTGTGAAGGAGCATTGTACTGGACTCTCACACTGGACTCAAAAGTTTTTGCCATCTGGCTCTTACCTAACCCTCTAGGTGCCACCTTCCTGCTTGTTTTTCCCTTGAACTCCAAGTTCTAACCACACAAAAGCTACTTTCAGTTGCCCAACTGCCTGGGTGTTTAATGACTTCCAGGCTGTATCTACTCTGCCCACTGCCTAGAACCACAACGAAAGACTTATTAAATGTAAGGACCTTCTCTAATAACCATGTACCTTGTATTGTTTTCACAGCTCTACTGTCATACTTGTCTCAAGAGTTCCAATTAGCTGTCATCTTTACTAGATTGAGCCTATGTGAGGGCTGGAGCTTCAGCTGTTAATTTTGGTATCCTCAAGGGCACTCAGTAACTGTTAGGAGGTTTGACTTTTCTGGCAAAGAAAAATCTTTGCTGAAGAAACAATATTCTACAGAACTAATAGCTACTCAGGAGGCTGAGAGGATCGAGATTCAGAGCTGGCCTGAACAGACAAATCTAAGAGACTCATCTCTAGCTAACCATCAAAATACAGAAGTAGAGCTGTGGCTCACGTGGCAGAGTGCCAGCCTTGGAGAGTATGAAGCCCTGAGTTCAAGTTCTGGAAAACATCCTCCCACCACAATTCAGTTCTTTCTCTTTTAGAAGAAGTAATAAACTACTTTCAAAATGTAAATAAGAGCCAGACACTGGTGGCTCATGCCTGTAATCCTGGCTACTCAGGTGGCTGAGATCTGAGAACCATGGCTCAAAGCCAGCTAGAACAAGAAAGTCCATGAGACTCTTATCTGCATTTAACCACAAGAAAACCAGAAGTGGAGCTGTGGCTCCAAGTGATGGGGTGTCAGCCTTGATCAAAAGAACTCAGGGACACTACCTAGGCCCTGAGTTCAAGCTCTACAATCGACAAAAATTTTTAAAATATAAATAAGAATGTAAAAATAAATGTAATTATTTGATGAATGTTTAACAGCTGGCTTTCATTTTATTCACAATAACTGAATGTTTCAAAAAATACAGTTTCAATAGATTGCAACTACTTATCCCTTCATCTTTATATATGCCCAGGAAGGATAATTCTGGAAAAAAAAGCACCACTTTCTCATTTGTTGGGAACAATTCTTGGTAATTTTGAGCCCATCACACACTCCTCCCTCTCACCCCCCCCAAAAAAAAATCACCTGCTTTCCAAAATCAAAGGACCAGATGGGATTTTTTGAGATCTTCCAATCATGAATGCTAATAACATGTGTGTGTGTGTGTGTGTGTGTGTGTGCGCGCGCGCGCGTACTCACACCCTCGTGCCCACACAGGTGCAAACGCACGTGCTGGGGCTTGAATTTAGGGCCTTATGCTATTGCTGGCACTCTACCACTTGAGCCACACATTCACTTCCACAAACATGGGACTTTAGTTACAAAGTATCTCATTTTAGACAGTTTCCAAGAATTAACCTAAAAACCCACATAAACATAATCCCCTTATCCATGCAATGTGGGTCAAACAGCATATGTCGGTGCTGTAAGGGATCACTGACCCAAAAGCAAGGTGTGGTGGAAATAGAACAAGGGCAATTTGGAGCATGAACTCCAATGCTCCTGTTTCCCCAGATCTGGTCACATGGCATCACTGGGTCTTGGATAAACTGCTTATGAACGGGTTGGTAGACAGCTAGCCAATGAGGAAAGTGTCAGGTACTGAGTGTGAGTCCTGGTCTTCGACCTCTTGCCCCCCCCCCCCACAAAAACCGTATAAAGTCAGAGCCCTATATGCTACATTTTCCTTTTGTTTTTTTTTTTTTTTGGGGGGGGGGAGGTCCGGTTGTGGGGCCTGAACTCTGGGCCTGGGTGCTGTCCCTCAGCTCTTCAGCTCAAGGCTAGCGCTCTATCACTTGAGCCACAGTGCCACTTCTGGCTTTTTTCTTTTTGCTTATGTGGTGCTGAGGAATTGAACCCAGGGCCTCAGGCATGCAAGGCAAGCGCTCTACCACTGAGCCACCTTCCCAGCCCCTCCTTTTGTTTTTCAAGTTACAACTTTACAAAAGTCCAACACACAGTATACTTGCTGTCCAACTGTTGTTATTTATATTATAAACAGTATTCTGGGCAGAATACTTTCACTTTACACATGAACCAGCTAGGGCTCAAGAAGTCAAGGGCCTAGGCTACAAACAGTTAAGAAGGGAAGCTGCAACTCACTTCATATTTGGCTATCTGATTCTCAGAAAATATTTTGCTAACTTGCCTTTATTAAAAGAGCAACAAATTAAATTACAGGTGGCAACACCTTAAGACAGCTACCCTGCCATGGAAATGATAAGGGAAATCTTTTTTTTTTAAGGGCCCAAACACTTGACTTAAAAGTCATCATAAATCGTTGTCAGCTCCTTTCCAACTGCCTAACTTACAAGGAAATACTGTTTCTTTCATATATCTAGGCTCATATTACACAGCTGCTATACTAAATTATCTGCTTGCAAAGTACTAATGCTAAGTATCTTGAACGGTTAGAGAAATACTCTGTAGGGGCTGGGAAGGTGGCTCAGTGGTAGAGCGCTTGCCTTGCATGCCTGAGGCCCTGGGTTCAATTCCTCAGCACCACATAAGCAAAAAGAAAAAAGCCAGAAGTGGCGCTGTGGCTCAAGTGGTAGAGCGCTAGCCTTGAGCTGAAGAGCTGAGGGACAGCGCCCAGGCCCAGAGTTCAGGCCCCACGACAGGACCCAAAAAAAAAAAAAAAAAAGAGAGAGAGAGAAATACTCTGTATTTTGAGGAAATATTCTAAAAATGATGGGAGAGGGCTGGGAAGGTGGCTAGCGGTAGAGTGCATGTCTTGCAAGCATGAGGCCCTGGGTTCGATTCCTCAGCACCACATAAACAGAAAAAAAAGCCGGAAGTGGCGCTGTGGCTCCAGTGGTAGAGCACTAGCCTTGAGCTGAAGAGCTGAGGGACAGTGCCCAGACCCAGAGTTCAGGCCCCATGACCGGCAAAAAACAAAAAACAAAAAACAAACAAAAAAACAATAAAAATGATGGGAGAATGGGTGTAGACTCATACAGGACAATGAATTATCAGTCCTGTGTGGTGGCTGGGGATGGGGGGATAGTTTGGAGGTGGGCCTGAGGAAAGTTCTCCCGTTGAGTTTTAACATCTCTAAATAATATTTGCTTACAAAGAGTACTAAAAGCGCATTAGGAGTGTTGGCATACACCTATAAATCATAGCACTTAGACAGAGGCAGAGGCAGGAGTTCTATAACACACAGTGAAATCCCTATCTGTATTTTATACATAAAACCAATATGTATGCCAGGCGCCGGTGGCTCATGCCTCTAATCCTAGCTACTCAGGAGGCTGAGATCCGAGGATCATGGTTCAAAGCCAGCCTGGACAGGAAAGTCCATGAGACTCTTATCTCCAATAAACCACCAGGAAACCAAAGTGGTGCTGCGGCTTGAATGGCAGAGCACTAACCTTAAGCTGAAGCGCTCAGGGACAATGCCCAGGTCCAGAGCTCAAGCCCCACAACTGACCCAAAACAAAACAAAACAAAAAACCAGTGTGTATGTGTGTGTTTTAATCTTCTAAGAACCATATTACATCTTTGGGGAGAAAAATCACCCCTGTTGAGAATAAGAGTAATTTACCAAATTACTCAGGACATATGTAAGTCACAAGTTTTAATAATGGAGGCAGCAGATATTTTTAAATATGTTGATTTGAACAAGATGCAAGGATCAAATGAGTTTCACTTTAAAAGCATTCCAAATTGCTGGGTGTTCAGACAAGGAAAACAAACAAAAGTTCTGTTTATAAACTCGACTCTACTTGCTACATCAGGTGCAGGGGCTTTGTCTTGATTTTTAAAATTCTAAAACTACACGTTTCCACCCACAATATCATGCTTTTGCATTCAAAATCCAGCCAGCTTGCCTCTGTTTCCTGTGTGGGTATCTAAGTACAATGGTGTGTGGGCCAATCTTCAAAAGGGCAGGACAGCCCCCCACCTCCAGCCATGCTTCCCCAGTTACTAATGTGACAAATACTGACAACCAAATAAAGTGCTACAGCTAAATATTAAAAGCTTTCCCATTCTGGAGATAGAAAAAAAGAATACGTGTCTAGAAAATGAGAAACTATGAGAGAAAATGAGAACTGTGTGAGATGGGCAGAAACAGGAGAAAGGAAGGGAAATGAATGCTCCAGGTACCCAGGAAAAAGTATAAGACCTTTTAAAAGCCCAACAGTAGGTTTGTTCTGAACATCATGCTTCAATAAAAGTTCCTATGTCTGTTATAGAGTGGGAAGATTATATTCCACCACACAGACTTCCTGGTTTCTAGCATTAAGATCTAAATCTTTTCTGGCCACTATATGCCCTAATATCTACCCATAAACACTGGATAGAATACTTCTAAAATCAGTTAAAGAGCAGATTACTCAACTTCCATTCATAGCAGTGCCTGATTTCTAAATTTCTCTGAGTATCTTTTCTTTTTTTTCTGCCATGGGGCTTGAACTCATAGTCTGGGCATTGTCCCTGAGGTCTTTTTGCTCAAGGCTAGTGCTTTACCACTTTGAGACATAGTTCCACTTCTGGTTTTGGAACGGTTAATTGGAATGGTTTTAGAACGGGTGCTGGTGGCTCATGCCTGTAATCCTAGATACTCAGAAGGCTGAGATCTGAGGATCTCCGTTCAAAGCCAGCCCGGGCAGCAAAGGCCATGAGACTCTTATCTCCAATAAAACCACTAGAAAACGGGAATTGGCACTGTGGTTCAAGCGGTAGAGTGCTTGCCTTGAGCTGAAGAGCACAGGGACCAAAAAAAAAAGTCAGACTTTCCTGCACAGGCTGGCTTCCAACTGTGAGCCTCAGATCTCAGCCCCCGAGTAGCTAGGATTACAGGTATGAGCCACCAGCACCTGACTCTGAGTATTTTTGTTTTTTGCCAGTACTGGGGCTTGAACTCTAGACCTGGGCACTGTCCCTGAGCTTCTTTGGCTCAAGGCTAGCACTCTACTACTTGAGCCACAGTACCACTTCTGGCTTTTTCTATTTATGTGGTACTGAGGAATTAAACTCAGGGCTTTCTGCATGCTAGGCAAGCACTCCATCACAAAGCCACATTTCCAGCTCTATCTTTTCTACTTTGGAAAACTACACAGATCATGGAGAAGACAGTGATAGATATGCTTTGACCATAATTTCAGAAGTTTAAGAATACAACAAATGCAAAGATAGTTCTATTTTCAAATTATTTACTGTGGGCTGGGAAGGTGGCTCAATGGTAGAGCGCCCAGGCCTCATGCATGCAAGGCAAGCGCTCTACCACTGAGCCACCTTCCCAGCCCACAGCTCTAAATTTTTAAGAGTTTGTCCTAAAAACAAGTCAGCTAAGGAACACAAAGACAGCAAGACTAAGGGCTCCAACCTGTAATCCTAGCTATTTGGGAAGCAGAGATTGGAGGATTATGATTGGAAGCCAGTCCAGGCTCTATATAAAGCAATGGCTAGGCAGAATGTTTCACACCTGTCACCTACTGTAGCCACAGCTACACTGTAATCACAATGGCCTGGTGCAGTGATGCATACCTATCATCCTGGTGACAAAAGAAGCATAAATTGAATAGCAGTCCTGGCAGGCCCAGGCAGAAAGTGACTGCAAAAGGGATGGATGGTTCAAGTGGTAGGGCACCTGCTATAATCCCAGTAAGGCAAAACAAATGCAAAATGCCAGATGCCAGTCGTTCACAGATGTAGTCCTAACTACACAGGACGCTGAGAGCTGAGGACTGCAGTTCAAAGCCAGCCTGGGCAGAAAAGTCTGCCAGATTCTTATCTTCAATTAATCAGCAGAAAACCAGAAGCAGAGCTGTGGCTCAAGTGGTAGAATGCCAGACTTAAGCAAAAAAGCTAAGGGATAGCACTCAGGCCCTAAGTTCAAATATCAGCAGAAAAACAAAATGAAAACAAAACAAAACAACAAAAACCCCACAAAGATGTAGGCAATGTAAGTACACCAAAAAGTCAACATAGTGACTGTGTACCAAAAAGTTAACAAAAGATATTCTTGGGCTGGGAAGGTGGCTCAGTGGTAGAGTGCTTGAGGCCCTGGGTTCCATTCCTCACCACCACATAAGCAGAAAAAGCCAGAAGTGGTGCTATGGTTCAAGTGGTAGAACACTAGCCTTAAGCTAAAGAGCTGAGGGACAGAGACCAGGCCCAGAGTTCAGGCCCCATGACCAACAACAACAACAAAAAAGATATTCTTGCACAATGAGCTCTTTTGGCTACAGGGACAATAGGAATATTCATGACACTAGCTCAAGGTTCTCTCACTTTTTGGCAGTGCTGGAGACTGAACCCCAAACTTGCATCCTAGGCAAGTGCTCTACCACTGAGCTATATCCCTAGCCCAAGAGTCTCCTTTTGGTATTGTTCTAACTCTAGTTTTATGTTAGGGGGGAAAAAAAAACAAAAGAAAGAAAAAAGCATAACTCAGCCAGAAATAGTCATTGCACACATCTATAATCCTAGCACTTGGAAGGAGGCAGAAAAAGTTGAAAATCAGCCTGGTCTAACTGAACGAAGAAAAGAAAAAGCTCAGGCAGACACCAATGGCTCACACCTGCGATCCTAGTTACTCAGGAGGCTTATGTATTATGATTGAGATTCAAAGCCAGCCTGGGCAGACACATCTAGGGGACTCATCTCCAATTAACTAGCAAATTGCCAGACTGGAGGAGTGGCTCGAGTGGTAAGAGCAAAAAAGCAGTGTCAAAGAGCTATGTAATAGCATCAAGGGAAGGAAAGAAGGGAGGGAGGGAGGGAGGGAGGGAGGGGAGAAGTGGGGAGGGGAGGGGAGGGAAGAAAGGAAGAATCAAAATTGGTTTTACCTGGCAGTTTAGAATCTCTACTTGTCATCCATGAGAAGAAAAAGATTGTACTATCTTATTAGCTTCTTCTCAGATACTGCCCATCTTTATTTTTATTTTTAGGACATCCCCTGGCAGTTCCATATCAAGGGACTGCTATGATAAGACATCTGCAAGCTGACACCAATCCTACTGCAGTTCCATCTGCTGCCCACCCAGATGGCTCATGTTTAAACTGGGAAAAAGTCCATAAGAGGCAGAACTAATGCCTCATGTGATACCAGATCTACTTTTAACTGTCTCAAAACCAAACCTTAAAATCAATAAGCTAGAATCACTTAAATCTTCTTGGACAAAATCTTGGTATACAAGAAATTCTGACTCCTACTTTAATGAATTCTATTTTACTACAGAGAATAAAACTGTTTTTTCACTCCAGAGTTTTACATCTTAAATAGATGTTAAAGGTGGGAAGGTGGATGAGATGAGCAGGGATAGGTCATTCTGGTAAGGTGCTGCTTTAGAAGTTCAATCTTATACAACTACAGTAGTTAATAGATGGCTTAGTTTCATTTCAAAAACATCTGCTACAATCAACATCCACATGAAAAGCTTCAAATCAAAGTACAATGGAGCTGTTAGAGATAGAAAATATGAGTAGAGGCAAGTTAAGAGTTAATCAAGTCTGTCATCCTGGCTACCTGGGAGATGGAGAACCAGGGATGGATGGAGGTTTGAGGCTAGCCTGGGAAAATTGAAGTTCAAAAGATTTAATCACAATGGCTGGGTGAGGTGGAACACACCTATTATCCATCCCACCTGGGGATGGCTTTACAAAGGGATGTATGCCTAATGCCCCCAGTGACACAGGGAAGCTCAAGGAATAGGACTGCAGCCCAGGCCAGTCAGGCATAAAATCACACCTTATCTCAAAAATAACCAATGCGGGCTGGGAAGGTGGCTCAGTGGTAGAGTGCTTGCCTTGCACGCATGAGGTCCTGGGTTCGATTCCTCAGCACCACATAAGCAAAAAGAAAAAAGCCAGAAGTGGCACTGTGACTCAAGTGGTAGAGTGCTAGCCTTGAGCTGAAGAGCTGAGGGACAGCCCCCAGGCCCAGAGTTCAGGCCCCACGACCGGGCCCCCCCAAAAACAAACAAACAAACAAACAAACAAAAAAACAATGCGAGCTGGGTGCTGGTGCCTGACATTGGCAATCCTAGCTACTCAGAAAGCTGAAATCTGAGATTGTGGTTGGAAGCCAGCCCAGGCAGGAAAGTCTGAGACTCTTATCTTCAATTAACCACCAGAAAATTGGAAGCGGAGCTATGGCTCAAGTGGTAGAACACTAGCTTTGAGTGAAAGAGCTCAGTGACAGTGCCCAGACCCTGAGTCCAAGCCCCATGACCCACAACAAAAAATCCAATGCAGGGGCTGGGAAGGTGGCTCAGAGGTAGAGCGCTTGCCTTGCCTGCATGAGGCCCTGGGTTTGATTCCTCAGCACCACATAGGCAGAAAAAGCCAGAAAAGTAGCACTGTGGCTGCTAGCTTTGAGCTGAAGAGCTGAGGGACAGTGTCTAGGCCCAGAGTTCAGGCCCCACAACTGGACCCCCCCCCAAAAAAAAAAATCCAATGCAAAAATGGCTAAAGGGCTGGGAAGGTGGCTCAGTGGTAGAGTGCTTGCCTAGCATGCATGAAGCCTTGAGTTCAATTCCTCAGCACCACATAAACAGAAAAAGCCAGAAGTGGCACTATGGTTCAAGTGGTAGCCTTGAGCAAAAGCAGTTCAGGGACAGAGCCCAGGCCCAGAGTTCAAGCATCCACGACTAGCAAAAAAAAAAAAAAAAAAGCTAGAAATGTGGTTCAGTTAGTAGAGCACTTGCCTAGGGAACTAGGGAGAAAGGGAGAAAGTAAAGGAGCAAACAAAAGAGAAAGAAGTATTAGACAATTGAAGCCGTGTGTGTGTGTGTGTGTGTGTGTGTGTGTGTGTGTGTCTCTCTCTCTCTCTCTCTCTCTCTCTCTCTCTCTCTCTCTCTCTCTCTCTCTCTCTCTCTCTCTCTCTCTCTCTCTCTCTCTCCTGGGGCTTAAACTTAGGGAGGGTCTGGGTACTATTGCTGAGCTTTTTGGGGGGTGGGGTGGGGGAGATTGGCCACAAATGGGGCTGGGAAGGTGGCTCAGTGGTAGAGTGCTTGCCTTGCATGCCTGAGGCCCTGGGTTCGATTCCTCAGCACCACATAAGCAAAAAGAAAAAAGCCGGAAGTAGTGCTGTGGCTCAAGTGGTAGAGTGCTAGTCTTGAGCTGAAGAGCTGAGGGACAGCGCCCAGGACCAGAGTTCAGGCCCCACGACTGGACCAAAAAAAAAACAAAAAACAAAAAAAGTCTCATGGTCTGGCTTTGAACCATGATCCTCAGATCTCAGCCTCCTAAATAGCTAGGATTACAGGCATGAGCCACCAGCGCCGAGCACAAGTCTTTAAAAGATAAAATAGGTTCTGGGATCCAGCTCAGGTCATACAGCAGGTGCTGACTTGTCAAGTGTGAGGCCCTGAATTCAAACCTTCATACTAACAAAAAAGAAAAAAGTAGGAAGTAATCAGAAACAATAACCAGTGAGTATGGGGGGGGGGGGGGGGGGGCAAAAGCCAAACAGGAGAGCTAGAAGAATATATCTCATGCGGCACATGTCCAATCCATCTGCCCAAACTATCTTCTCCAAGACTTGTCCAAGTCTATGTGGAAATATTACTTTCATAGTTATTTTCCTATTCATCACTTTAAAATATTCATATCTTATCATGTATCAGGTCTTATTCTTTCTTTATAACAAGGATGGGGAAAAAGGAGTTATCCTAAAATATCTAACAGTAGTTGGAATGTTCAATTATGACACAAAGCATCTAATGAAAACCTGTGCAGCTGTTACATATGTTATTTACAGGCATAGCTAGAGGCAAAAAGTCAGAGATGCTGAGTTGGAATCCTGATTAAATTATATCTATCTTTGAATTTTCTGATTAAGCCAATATATTATGTAAGCCAATATATTAAACTTATATTACACTGATACTCCAACCCTCAGTAAATATTGCCTCTTGAAATGTCATTCTCTCCTCCTTTCTGCTTATCCAAATCTTAATTATTTGGGATGTGTCTGTGTATGTGCGTGTGCGCGCTTGTGCACGTGTGTTTGTCAATCGTGGGCCCTGACCTCTGGGCCTAGCACTCTACTACTTGAGCCACAGCACCACTTCTGGCTTTTCCAGTTATGTGGTGCTAAGAAATTGCACCCAGAGCCTTATGCATGCAAGACAAGCATTCTACCACTGAGCCACCTTCCTAGCTCCATCTGTGTATATATTTAAGGTGTACAACACTATTGTACAAGTTTGTTGTTACAGTGAAACAAATGAACATACCCACCATCACACAGCTGCTCATTTTCCTCCCAGTGGCAAGAGCAGCTATCATCTATTGCAAAGATCCTGAATACACTGTACCATTACCAACTATAGTCCTCATGTTGTAATTTACATCTTTCCACTTATTTCTCCAAATTGTTGCTACTTGTGTTCTTTGATCCACATCTCCCTAGTTCCTCTGCTCCATCATATGTTTTTTCTATCTCTACACATTTGGCTTTACTTATTTTTTTGGTGGTGGTGGGGTGTCGATCATGGGGCTTGAACTCTGGGTTTAGGCGCTGTCCTTGAGCTGCTTTTGCTTGTCCATTCAGCTCAAGGTGTGAGCTCTACCACTTGAGCCACAACATGATTTCCAGTTTTCTGGTGGTTAAATGGAGATAAGAGTCTCATGGACTTTCCTGCCTGGGCCGATTTTGAACCATGATCCTCAGATCTCAGCCTCCTGAGTAATTAGGATTATAGGTGTGAGCCACAGGCGCATGGCTTTATTTACTTATTTTCAGCAATATTAAGGTTTGAACTCTGGCTTGTACTCTGCTTGGCAGGTGTTCTACACTGATTTTTTTCAGTCTAGTTTTTGTTTTTTCTTCCTTTTTTTTCAGATCCTACACGTAAGGGAAAATTATGCAAACTTTTCGTGGCAGGTCGATTCCCTTGTGGCAAACGGCAGGATTTCCTTTTTCATGGCTGAATAGGTTCTACTGTATGTGTACGTAGCAGTTTCCTTATCCATGTTAGGTTGTGTCCGTGTCTTGGCTATTGTAAATAATGCTGGCACAAGCAGGGGAATACAGCCATCATTATGAGGTAGTGATTTCGTTTCCTTTGGATATATACCCAGAAGAGGGATTGGCAGGTCTGGTAGTTTTCCCAAAGGGTTGTGATCCTACCAGGACTCTGTTGTTGTTTTTGTTGTTGTTTTGTTTTGTTTTTGTGGGGATGCTGATACTGGGCCCTGAACTCAGGCCCAGGGTACCCTTAGCTTCTTCACTCAAGACTGGCACTCTACCACTTGAGCCCCACCTGTACTTCTTCCAGCTTTTTGCTGGTTAGACAAGGGTCTTTTCTGCTGGGCTGGCTTCAAACCATGATCCCCAGATCTCAGCATTCTGAGTAATTAAGATTACAGCTGTGGTTGCCAGTGAGGCTGAGATCTGAGGATCTTGAGTCAAAGCCAGCGCCGGCAGGAAAAGTCCTAAGACTCTTATCTCCAATAAACCACTCAGAAAACCGGAAGTGGCGCTGTGGCTCAAGTGGTTGAGCGCTTGCCTTGAGCTCAAGAGCTGAGGGATAATGCCCAAGCCCAGAGTTCAAGCCCCACAACCAAAAAAAAAAAAAAAAATTACATCTGTGGGTTACCATTCAGCTTACTCTGTTTTAGAGTAATCACAATGATAAGCATGGTGGCTCATGCCTGTAATCTGGGCTACTCACAAGGCTGAGATCAGGAGAATCATGGTTCAAACCACACTAGGCAATAAGTCTGATAGATATGACCCATCTCAACCAATAAAAAGCATGCCAGGTGTCAGTGTCATGCTTGTAATCCTAGCTACTCAGGAGGCTGAGATCTGAGGCTCGCCAGCCCAGGCAGGAAAATCTGTGAGACTCTTATCTCCAATAAATCACCAGAAAACTGGAAGTGGCACTGTGGCCCAAGTGGTAGAGCGCTAGCCCTTAGCTGAAGAGCTCAGGGGCAGCACCCAAGTAGAGTTCAATCCCCATGACCATGACCAACACTGACACCAACACACACACACACACACACACAAGCCAGGCATGTGCACCTGTTATTCCAGCTATTTGGGAAATATAAATAGGATTATGATCAGCTAGTATACAGGCAAAAATTAAGACCCTATTAGAAAGACAATGAGTAAAAAGGGATGGTGACATGAATGAGGCCCTGAGTTCAAACTCCAGTACTCCAAAGTAAAAAGAAAAAAAAAAGCAATCATGAAATAGGCATTACCTAAAAAGCAAAGTCTCAAGGCTTTATTATTCAAGTTCTTCAATATCAAGGCTGCTTCTTGCTGAAAAGCAACAGAAACAGTTACTTTGTTAGAAAGGAGTTAAATCTATTAAGTAGCAGGCAGAGATTCTGTTGGGCTGTTCTCATCTTTGTTAATGGCATCAGTATTTCTCTAACCTCTAAATACTGGAATCCTCTGGCTAATGGGAATCACTCAGTGGTATTTGAACGTGGCTTCATGCTTATTAGGCATGCATTCTATCACTTGAATCAACTCCATTATTTTTTGCCTTAGTTATTTTTCAGACAGGGACTTACTTTTTGCCTTGGCCAGTCCAGCCTGCAATTTGGCCAGCTTCACCTGCAATTCTCCCATTTACATTACCTGAATAGCTTGAATAACAGGTGCACACTGCCACACTCAACTTTTTATTGGCTGAGATGGAGTCTTGCAAACTCTGGGTGGCCTATAGCTACTAGCCTCCTGATTATCCATAGCTAGGATTACAGGTGTGACCTACCATGCCTGGCTGAAACTGCTTCTTCTCATAATAGCTTATTATATAGTAGCTACTTCAAGTGCTTACATATCTGAGTTAGTTTAATCTGTGCAAGAACCATTATTATTATTATTATTATTATTATTATTATTTCTGAGGCTCTGAACTTAACTTGAAAATGTTCTCTTGTAAAGGTGGGATAGAATTAAAGAATAGCTAGTATGTACACACTCCAAGAGTTGGTTTCTATAAGATATGCTGGTGTCCTGTTTTAACCTAGAGGAACTGAAATACTAACAAGAAAAAGTCAAAGCATGTCAGCGGGCTGGGAAGTTGGCTCAGTTCAGTGGTAGAGTGCTTGCCTCACATGCATGAGGCCCTGGGTTCCATTCCTCAGCACCACATAAGCAGAAAAAGCCAGAAGTGGAGCTGTGGCTCAAGTGGTAGGGCACTAGCCTTGAGCTGGAGAGCGAGGGACAGCGCCCAGGCCCAAGGATCAGGCCCCACAACCACCACCAACAACAAAAAAAAGTCAGATGTGCTTGCATGATGGTCCCTGTAAAGATGTCCCAACTCTGATGAAGAAAAGTGCGTACCATCTGCTCTTTCTTGACCTTAACATCTTCAGTTTGGACACACTCCAGACTGGCTACAGCTGTTTTGACACCACATAGCATGCATGCTTATCAGTGTTGCTAATAAAGGCTAGAGAGCATCCTTGGAAATGCAGGGACACAATTAGAGTTCAGACAGCTGTTTGTTAAGCCATGTGATCTGACAAAGCTAGGAAAAACATGAAGTCTTTCCTTCAAACCTTATCACTTTTGATAACCAAGTAAACACAAGAGAACATCTGATGAAGAAGGGCTCCTCTTCCCAGAACCCAATCCCCTACAAAGCTGCTCTTGGCACTTCACAAAGACTATGGGTTACATCAACTACAGAACTCAGAACTATCACCAGGCGACTTCAAACTATCTCTAGGAAATTTTTATTTTATTATTCTTTTTTTGTCAGTTGTGGGGCTTGAACTCTGGGCTTGGGAACTGTCCCTCAGCTCTTCAGCTCAAGGCGAGCGCTCTACCACTTGAGCCACAGCACCATTTCCAGTTTTCTAGTGGTTTATTGGAGATAAAAGTCTCAGGGACTTTCCTGCCTGGGCTGGCTTTGAACTGTGATACTAAGATCTCAGCTTCCTGAGTGGCTAGGATTATAGGTGTGAGCCACCAGCGCCTGGGTGAAATTTTTTGTTGTTGTTTTGTTTGGGGGGGGGGGGGTCCAGTCGTGGGGCCTTAACTCTGGGCCTGGGTGCTGCCCTTCAGCTCTTCAGCTCAAGGCTAGTGCTCTACCACTTGAGCCATAGTGCCACTTCCGGCTTTTTTCTTTCTGCTTATGTGGTGCTGAGGAATCGAACCCAGGGCCTCATGCATGCAAGGCAAGCACTCTACCACTGGGCCACATTCCCAGCCCAAATTTTTATTTCTTTTTTTTTTTTTTTGGGTCCAGTCGTGGGGCCTGAACTCTGGGCCTGGGCGCTGTCCCTCAGCTCTTCAGCTCAAGGCTAGCACTCTACCACTTGAGCCACAGCGCCACTTCCAGCTTTTTTTCTTATGTGGTGCTGAGGAATCGAACGCAGGGCCTCAAGCATGCAAGGCAAGTGCTCTACCACTGAGCCACCTTCCAGCCCCCAAATTTTTATTTCTTATACACTAAAAGGATAAAGAACAACTGCAGGCAAGAAAATCTACATGAGAGAACCTCCTTTTTTATTGGTATTTTCCACATATGTGATTTTGGAAGGAATAAATGTCAAAACAAAGACTGATGGAAATTGACATAGTTTACTGGGTAGTAATATTTTTAAAAGTCATTAAGTGGGCTGGGAATGTGGCTCAGTGGTAGAGTGCTTGCATTGCATGCCCGAGGCCCTGGGTTCGATTCCTCAGCACCACATAAGCAAAAAGAAAGAAGCCAGAAGTGGTGCTGTGGCTGAAGAGGTAGAGTGCTAGCCTTGAGTTGAAGAGCTGCGGGACAGTGCCCAGGCCCAGACTTCAGGCCCCACGACTGGACCCAAAAAAAAAAAAAAAAAAAAAAAAAAAAAGTCATTAAAAAAAAAAAAGTCATTAAGTATTCTTTAGATTCTAAGCATAGTAAAGTATAAGTGCATTTTGTAAAAACTCAAAGGAAAAGGAGTTGAGGGGCCTAACCTAGATGGGGTTCGATATAATATGCACACATATGTGTGTGTGTGTATATATGAATAGCATACATATTCATCTAGTAAAAATTCAAAAGTTCATTTATCACTTCAATAAAAGCAAAAAGAGCTGAGATACCAAAGAAACTAGTGAACTCTGATAGGGTAATGCAGGTGATACAAAGATGGCTACCAATCATGGAGTCAATTCCCACCGACTGATGACCATGGTATGCATTTCCAAATCACCGCCTTTGGCCCTCCACATTAAACTACTATGTGGCAAATCACTAAGCAAGACTCTCACATACTGTGGAAACACAAAAACAGGGGGCAGGAGCTACAGTACTACAGCGTGGTAGAGAGGCACAGAGGGAAGAGAAGAATAGTCAAAATCAGGAGCATGGGCTGATTCCAAGCAATGAGGAAAGGTGGGATGGCCAAGGGAAGGGAAGCTGTGCTAAGTCCAATGGGACATTTTTTTTTGGGGGGGGGGGGAGGGTCAGTCATGGGGCTTGAACTCAGGGGCCTGGACTTTGTCCCTGAGCTTTTTTGCTCAAGGCAAGAGCTCTTCCACTTTGAGCCAAGTACTACTTCTGTTTTCTGGTGGTTAATTGGAGATAAAAGTCTCGCAGACTTTTCTGCCCCAGCTGGCTTCAAACCATGCATATCAAGCCATGCATGATTCTCAGATCTCAGCCTCCTGAGTAGCCAGGACTACAGGCATAAGCCACTAGTGCCCGGCTCTGATTGTGACTTTTTATGCTGAAGATTATACCAGATAATAGATGAAAGAGAAACAGGTTCTATTATGGGGGGACTATCAAAAGGGAGTTTAAGCTAAATGGGGGTGAAAGAGGATGAATACGACTGAAAAAATAATTGTTGGCAAGTATGAAAATAGAACAATGAGACCTCCTGAAATTGTATTGGGGTTGGGGGATAAGGGAGCTTGATGAAGGATTGATTGAACATACTGTGTACATGAGTGGAAATGTCACCATGAAATCCTCCTTGTTTAGCTAATGTATGCTAATAGTAAGATTATACCAGACAAAAGGACCCATGTGACTGAAAACCAGAAATGTGAGACAGCTCAAAGTGCAGGCAAAATTAGCAACTGATGGAAAACTGACCAGATTTTGTTTAAATATAGGCATTAAGACTGCCTGACACAGTATTTCTAACATTACTGGCAAACAAATGTTGGTCAATGAAACATTGCGACGTTTTTCTGGTGAGGCTATGAAATTATACCAAAAAATCTGGTCCAAGTTAACCCAGACTTTAAATGACTACTTACAAGAGGGTAAGTCTTGCTTTGCCTGAGAGTCCTTGCATAGAACAGAGTTCTGAAGAGAAAACACAATAATTATGGTTTTACTGGATTCAAAGAAATGCAGCCTCTGCTTTCTGGAGGTGCCTCAGATGCTGCTGTCTGCACATTTAGCCCAAGACCACATTACACATCCCATGACACAGTCACCAGAATTACAAGAGGCATCACTAGCCTAGAGGGCATCTTCCAGGCCACCCCAGAGGGCTTTCCTGCACCTTCCATTTTATTTTCACTGGTAAAGATGCAGTACTAAAGTAGCAAAGGGTTCATAGAACCTGCCTGGGCACAATTTATAGGTGGGAGAGGGGCAGCACTGTAAAGAAGAGGGGTTGGGAAATCAAAATTCCACAGGAAAAAGAAAAACCCCACCTCAAGTCTACTCTCAAGAATCCATAGTTGTATTTTGCTTCTCACTTCCATCTCAGTTCTGCTCCATGACCTTACCTCCAAAGACCAGAGTATCCACCAACAGTCTGCCGTGAAGAGAAGTCAGGGCGTTTTATTGGTCATCAGTTGTGGGGCTTGAACTCAGGCCTGCGCGATGTTTCTGAGCTTTTTTGCTCAATTCTAGTTCTCTACCACTTTGAACACAGCGCCACTTCTGGTTTTCTGGTAGTTAATAGGAGATAAGAGTCTTACGGAATTTACTGCCCAGCTGGCTTTGAACTGTGATCCTCAGATCAGGATCCACAGACTCTGACCAGCTAGAATTACTAGAATTACAGGCGTGAGCCACTAGTGCCTTGCTAGTAAGGGCATTTTAAAGTGAAAGTTTCAATATCTTTGATCACTGTTTTTTGAGTAGTGACATTTATAGCAGGGTTGGACAATAAAGCTTTCTATTAATACAAATATCCTGTATTTCCAGTGTGCCACCATATAGTAACCACCAGACATAGGCCTCAAGGACTCCAAATATAGCCAGCATAAGAACTGAACTGTTGGGGCTGGGAAGGTGGCTCAGTGGTAGAGCGCTTGCCCTGTATGCCTGAGGCCCTGGGTTCGATTCCCCAGCACCACATAAGCAAAAAAAAAAAAAGAAAAAAAGCTGGAAGTGGCACTGTGGCTCAAGTGGTAGAGCGCTAGCCTTGAGCTAAAGAGCTGAGGGATAGTGCCCAGGCCCAGAGTTCAAGCCCCACGACCAGACCCAAAAATAAAAAAAACAAACAAAAACAAGAACTAAACTGTTGCTAAGTGTGGTAGCTCATATCTGTAAGACTAGCTACTCAAGAGGCTGAGATTGGAGGATTGGGGTTCAAAGCCAGCCTAAGCAGGAAAGTCTGTAAGACTTTCTTAAGTCTTACACCCTGGTTTTGCTTTTTCACTGAAGGCTGGTGCTTTACCACTTGAGCCACCACTTCACCTTGGCTTTTTGCAAATTAACTGCAATTTAGAGTCAGATTGTGTCTGCTCAGGCTGAGCCAATCTGCAAACCAAGCACTAGGGTGGCTGAGGTTCTAGGCCAGGCAAAGTTACCTTGCAAGACCCTGTTCCACAAAGAAAAAAACATTCCAACACCATAATTTTACACATTAGTCATTTTAAACCAGTCTGTAAAGTCAAAAGTAAGCATACAAGCTGGGCACCAGTGGCTCTTGTCTGTAATCCTAGTTACTCAGGAAGCTGAGATCTGAGGATCACCGTTCAAAGCCAGCCCAGGCAGGAAAGTCTGTTAAACTCTTATCTCTAATAAACCACTAGAAAACCAGAAGTGGCATTGTGGCTCAAGTGGAAGAGCACAGGGACAGCGCCCAAGCCCAGAGTTGAAGCCCCACAACCAACAACAAAAAAAAAGAATTATGGTAGGGCCAATTTTTATTCGGAGGAAGGGCTAGCCATACTTGTGATGATCTACACTCTGAATAGAGTCTATGCAGCAGCCCTAGTCAGTGTGGAGAGGCTGTACTGCCTGCACCAAGAAGAATCTGAAGATGGAACAAGTTTGCTCTAGGAAGCCGTGAACAAGTTTTTTTTGCTTTTTGTTTTCCTCTTATAAGCAAACCAAACAGGCCAGGCATCAGTGGCTCACACCACCAAACAAACAAATAAACAAAAAACAGGCTGGAAGATGTTTGTTGATTTGTACACTGACATCTGGGTAATGATTAGTTTTTTTGTTTTATTATGTGCATGTAAAAACATCTACTCTAGAATGCAATAGAAAGCAAAAGCTCTCCCTAAACCCAGCATCCAGAGTCTACCGAAATAGTAATGGGTCCACATGAATGAAGGTGTCTCATGAACTGACACTCTACCTTCCTTTTTTTTTTTTTCTGGTGCCAGTTCTGAGCTTGAACTCAGGATCTGGGTGCTGTCCCTGAATGTTTTTGCTCAAGGCTAGTACTGTATCAATTGAACTACAACTCTACTTCCAACATTTTTTGGTAGTTAATTGGATGTGAGTCTTGTGGGCTTTCCTTCCTAGGCTGACTTTGAATCATGGTCCTCAGATGTCAGCCTCCTGAGTAGCTAGGATTACAGGCAATGAGCCACTAGTGTTTAGTTCCTTCTACCTTTTTTTTGGTCGGTTGTGAGGCCTGAACTCTGTACCTGAGCGCTGTCCCTCAGCTCTTCAGCTCAAGGCTAGTGCTCTACCACTTGAGCCACAGCGCCACTTCTGGCTTTTTTTTCTGCTTATGTGGTACCGAGGAATCAAACCCAATGCCTCATGCATGCAAGGTAAGCACTCTACCACTGAGCCACCTTCCCAGCCCCCCCACCTTTTTTGTCAGTCACAGGGTTTGAACTCTAGGCTTGGGCGCTGTCCCTGCACTCTTTAGCTCAAGGCGAGCGGTCTACTGCTTGAGCCATGCCACTTCTGGTTTTCTAGTGGTTTACTGGAGATAAGAGCCTCATGGACTTTCCTGCCTGAGCTGGCTTTGAACCGTGATCCTCAGATCTCAGCCTCTTTAGTAGCTAGGATGACAGGCATGAACCCCTGGCGCCTAGCTTCTTCTACCTTTCTGTAAAGCCCTCAGCAGAACCTTCTGGCTTTAAAGATCAAAATTTGCAGCACATTCTAAACAAAGCTTGATTTGTGGATTTTCCCATCTTTTACAGACATGATTTAGAATGGATGATTTTCCTCTAGCAGACAGACTCATTTAGTTCAAATAAGGGAAACTGAATTAAAAATACAGGGTAATAAAAAAATACAGGGTATCTACACACCGAATTTTACAGTTACAGTATAATTACTTATTAATTTAATCTGACACAGCCATAAAAGCAAATTATAATCACCTGAAAGAATAATGTGACTAAAATGTTCCTTAGAGAATTGTCATTAAATGCCAAACATGTTTAATCATTTCACAAATCTGGATACCACAGTCCCACCAAACAGTGCCAAAGTTTGAAATACTGAAATAATGTTCTATTGTTACTAGAGACTAGGGAATGAAGCCTAAGTTATCTGTGCTATATTATTACATATTCTAGCTCGGGATTATGGGTTACTTTCACTTAATTTTAAGTTAGGTAATATTAGTCCAGTCCTTTGGGCAATAGGGTAATCAATGCACTAAAAGCCCCCTTTGACAAGTACAGGGAGCTCACATCTGTAATCCTAGCTACTCAGTCCTGGAGCTTAGACTCTGGGCTTGGACTCTGTCCCTCAGCTCTTCAGCTCAAGGTGAGCACTCTACCCCTTGAGCCACAGCGCCACTTCCTCTCCACATTTTTTGAGGGGGGAGTAGGGGGGAAGGCTGGTCATGGGGCTTGAACTCTGGGCCTGGGCACTGTCCCATCAGCTCTTCAGCTCAAGGCTAGCGCTCTACCACTTGAGCCACAGTGCCACTTCAAGTTTCCTGGTGGTTATTTGAAGATAAAGAGTCTCGTGGACTTTCCTGCCCAGCCTGGCTTTGAACCTTGATCCTCAAACTCAGCCTCCTGAGTAGCTAGGATTATAGGCATGAGCCACTGGCATCTGGCCTCCATATTCTTTCTTATTATCAGTGAATCATATAATTCCAAAGTTCAAAGTATATTTCCTCTTACTTTATGACTAAACCCACACCTTTTTCTTGGTAGCACTACTGGAGCTTGAACTTAGGATCTCACACTTACCAGGCAGGCACTCTACCACTGAGTCACACACACCTCCAGTCCTTTTTTGCATTGATTATTTTTTAGATAAAGTTCATTTCAGGCCCAGGCACAATCTACCTAGTTTAGCTTCCTGTCCTAGATGAGATGACAGGGCTGGGAAGGTGACTCAGTGGCAGAGGCTTGCCTTGCATGCATGAGGCCCTGGGTTCGATTCCTCAGCACCACATAAGCAAAAAGAAAAAAGCCGGAAGTGGCTCAAGTGGTAGAGCGCTAGCCTGGAGCTGAAGAGCTGAGGGACAGCGCCCAGGCCCAGAGTTCAGGCCCCATGACCGGACACAAAAACAAAACAAAACAAAACAAAACTAGATGAGATGACAGACATGCAACACCTAGCTTCTTTCTGTTAAGATGGAGTCTTGTGGACTTTTCTGCCCAGGCTATCTTGGAACTATGATCTTCCTTATCTCCGTCTCCCAAGAAGCTAGGGTTATAGGTGTGAGCCACTTGTGCCAACTTCTTTTCCTTCTGCACGTTGTTGGCACCACTGGGGTTTGAAGTCAGGACCTTGTGATTGACAGGCAGGTGCATTATCACTTGAATCATGCCCCCATTCTTTTGTGTCTTAGTTATTTTTCAGATAGGATCTCACTTTTTCCCAGGGCTGGCCTTCGACCTTCTCTAAAGTCTCCTGAGTAGCTAGGATTATAAACTCAAGCCACTCTATCTGGCTTATTTGCTCGGAAGGCTACGCACCTCAATTCTCCCAATTTCCATCTTCCAAGTAACCAGTATCTAGGATTATAGGTATAAGCCACTGTTCCTAGCTAGGACCAAACTGTTTTGTTATTGTTGTTGTTGCAAGGAAATGTTACAAAAAGCTTTTGTCATTTTCCTAAACCTGGATTTTAAATGTGCCTATTTTGAGGCAGGGCATCCAGCTTCCCAAGTATTAGAATTATAGGCCAGTGCCACCATGCTCAGTTTAAACCTTGTTTTTGTAAACCCACTGTTAAACCACAGAATCAATTAGGCTGTTAGCTAAGTGCAGTGTCTCATGCCTGTAATTCTACCTAGTTGGGAGGCTGAGATCATAAGCGTTGGGACCAGCTTGAGAAAAAAATATTTGTAAGACCCTCCTCTCAGCCAGGCGCCGGTGGCTCACGCCTGTAATCCTAGCTACTCAGGAGACTGAGCTCTGAGGATCACAGTTCAAAGCCAGCCCAAGGAGGAAAGTCCGTGAGACTCTTATCTCCAATAATGCACTAGAAAACCGGAAGTGGCGCAGTGGCTCAGGCAGTAGAGCTTGCCTTGAGCTGAAGAGTGCAGGGACAGTGGCCAAGCCCAGAGTTCAAGCTCTAGGAACCACCCAAAAAACCCAAAACAAAACAAAACAAAAAACCCTCCTCTCAACGAATTTACATTTACAAAAGAGCTGAGCATGGTAGCACATATCTGTAATACAAGGTACCTGAGAGGTGAAAAGCCATTCCAAGCAAAATTGAGCAATCCCATATCAACAAACCAACTAGGTATGATGGTAAAGGCAAAAAAGCATGAGACTCCATCTAAAAAATAAATAAAACCAAGGCTGGGAATGTGGTTTAGTGGTACAGTGCTTGAAGCCCTGCACCACATAAAGAGAAAAGGCTAGAAGTAGCACTGTGGCTCATGTGGCAGAGTGCTAGCCTTGAGCAAAAAAAAAACTCAGGGAGAGTACCCAAGCCCTGAGTTCAAGCCCTAGGACTGGCGAGAGAGAGAGAGAGAGAGAGAGAGAGAGAGAGAGAGAGAGAGAGAGAGAGAGAGAGAGAGAGAGAGAGAGAGAGAGAGAGAGAGAGAGAGAGAGAGACACGGGGGGGGGGAGAAGGGGAGAGAGAGAGGAGGGAGAGGAGAGAGAGGAGGGAGAGGAGGGAGAGGGAGAAAGTGTGAAGAAGAGGGGGAGAGAGGAAGAGAGGGAGAGAGAAAGGGAGGGAGAAAGGGAGGGAGGGAGGGAGGAAGGAGCAACTGTTAGGGTGGTGAGGAAAATACTCTATTTACTACCAAAAGCACCAGTTTTGATTCCACATTAAGGACAAAAGGCCAATGCAGTATATATCCTTGCTAGTCAGGAGGCAGCTCAAACTCCTAGTATCACAAAAATAAAAGACAGAAGAAGAGCCGGGCGCTGGTGGCTCACGCCTTAATCCTAGCTACTCAGGAGGCTGAGATCTGAGGATCGCCCGGGCAGGAGAGACCGTGAGACTCCTATCTCCAATAAACCACCAGAAAACCGGAAGTGGGGCTGCAGCTCAAGTGGTAGAGCACTCGCCTTGAGCTGAAGAGCTGAGGGACAGTGCCCAGGCCCAGAGTTCAAGCCCCACGGCCAACCAAAAAAAAAAAAAAGACAGAAGAAGAAGAAGAAGAAGAGGAGGAGGAGGAAGAAGAGGAGGAGGAAGACGACGACGACAGGAACTGCTGCTAGAGACAGGCTGAAGATAAGCTCTAAGCTTTCCTACAGTATAAAGGAAACACTAAAGCATCATTTAAAGCTTCCTTCAGATTCAAAAAGGCTGCTGGGAAGGAAAAGAATATGTCTAACCTCAGTCTTGAAACCAGAATGAATGTTCTCCCAGGGGTCTGCACAGCACACTCATGGGTAATGAGTACTTAATATCCTTAACAGTATAAATACCAGCATGAGTTTTTCCCAAGGTTGATTTTTCAAAACATCTTCTACTATTAGTAATCAACAAAAGAATTCTAAAAGTGGGCTGGGAAGGTGGCTCAGTGGTAGAGCACTTGCCTTGCAAGCCTGAGGCCCTGGGTTCGATTCCTCAACACCACATAAGCAAAAAGAAAAAACCCAGGAGTGGCGCTGTGACTCAAGTGGTAGAGCGCTAGCCTTGAGCTGAAGAGCTGAAGGACAGTGCCTAGGCCCAGAGTTCAGGCCCCACGACCAGACCCAAAAAAAAAAAAAGAATTCTAAAAGTGAACACCTCCTGCACGGGACTCTACAGAGGAATAAATCTTTGCCTCAGGCTTAATCCTGAGAGGCTACAGATGTAAAAATGAAGAAACAGTTCATTTTCCAAACAGTGCTCCATCAATACTGGGCTTTCAGCTGAGCTTTGGGACAGGATTTAAACAGTCCTGAACTTGAGATAAAATCTAATAACCACTTGCCAGTGCTATAGAAAAGAGATACATGATGCAATAATTCACTGACTGACAACTCTTATCCAGTTGTGTGCCTCAATGCATGTACTGTCAATAAAACTAACAGCAAGCAGATGGTGGTGGTTCACACATATAATCCTAGCTACTCAAGAGGCTGAGATCTGAGGATCACAGTTTGAAGCCAGCCCAGGCAGGAAAGTACAAGACTCATTTCCTATTAAGCTAATAAATAAATAAGTAAATACACTGAAAGTGGGGCTGTGGCCCAAGTGTTAGTGTGCTAGCCTCGAGCACAAAAACTCAAGGGTCTTAAATTCAAGCCCCTGGATTACAAATACACACAAAAACAACAGCTAACAGCTAACAATTCCCATCTACTTCATGTTAGTCATTGCTTTAAGAACACTAACAGACTAGCTCTTTTATTCCACACTATGACCCTAGGAAAGCAGTATCACTGTAAAACACAAGGTTGTTAAGTAAATTAACCCAAAATCCCATACTAGATCTGCCAATAGAAGAGTTGGGACCCAAAGAGAGTCTAGCCTAGAGCCTGCTTTACAACTCCGGAGGTCTCATTCTACATCCACGAGGTAGTGAAATTAAGAATATCTGCCAAAAAAGGACTAAGATTTTCCTCAAAATGCCATTTGTGGTTTCTCTTTAAATGGTCTCAAAGTTTTATGATACTGAGCATAACCACAGTGAACTTTCGCCTAAAGATTTAAAATCAGGTCAAATCCAGTCATTAGAGAGGGAGCGAGGGAGGGGGAGAGGAGAGGAGGGAGGGAGGGGAGGGGGGGGGAGAGAGAGAGAGAGAGAGAGAGAGAGAGAGAGAGAGAGAGAGAGAGAGAGAGAGAGAGAGAGGGAGGGAGGGAGGGAGAGAGAGAGGGGAGAGGGAGGGAGGGAGGGAGAGGGAAAGGGAAAGGGAGAGAAAGAGGGAAACTCCTGAGAGCATTTCAATTTCTTGGACTGTTCTTCAAGGTGAACTAGATGCAAAATACTCATTACTTACTATCATCATAACTTTTATTGTTTTAATGAGTATCTGTGTGCTATTAAAATACATGGAGTGCATAGAAACAGTTAAAAAAAAAAATCACCCAAAATCCAATCACCTGGACACAACAATGTCCAAGGGGGCTGCTCAGAAAGAAAGGTCTATGCAACCAATATGAAAAGACAGACAAGTGTGGTAAAGCATGCTTATGATTCCAATTACTCGGGAGGCAGGAGGGCTGAAAGTTCAAGGCCAACCCAGGCAAAGTTAAGAAGAGTCTGTCTCAAAACCAAAATGCTAGTGGCACAGCTCAAGTGGTAGAGCAAGTACCTAACATTCATAAGGTTCAATCGCCAGTACTACAAAGGAAAAAAGAATGAGAAATCAAGCCTGGTGCCGGTGGCTCACACTTGTAATCCTAGCTACTTAGGAGGCTGAGATCTGAGGATCTTGGTTCAAAGCCAGCCCAGGCAGGAAAGTCCGTGAAACTCTTATCTCCAATAAACCACTAGAAAACTGGAAGTGGCGCTGTGGCTCAAGTGGTAGAGCGCTCACCTTGAGCTGAAGAGCTGAGGGACAGTGCCCTGGCCAAGTTCAAGCCCCAGGACTGACAAAAAAAAAAAAAAAGAGAGAGAGAGAGAGAGAGAAATCAAGAAGAAAAGGGGAGAGGAAGAGAAAAGCAATTTTCCAGAAGTGGCCCCATTCTCTAGTTTGAACTCATTTGTACATGAAAAAAGAATCAGTTGGGTGCTTGGGCGGGGGGGGGGGGGGGGGGGGGGGGGGAGTGGGGGGGGTGCGCTCATACCTGTAATCCTAGGTAGAAGGCTGAGATCTGAGGATCATGGTTCAAGCCAGCCCAGGCAGGAAAGTCCATGAGACTCTTATCTCCAATTAACCAACAAAAAGCCAAAAATGTACCTGTGGCTCAAGTGGCAGAACACTAACCTTGAGCAAAAAAAAGCTCAGGGACAGTACCCAGGCGCCAGGACCAGCACATATACAAAAAAAGAACAAAGAATCAGAAGTCCAGCCAACTTAGGTTTGAATCCTAACATGCAAACTTGACAAAAATCATTGAACACACCTTTATTTCCTTACCAATAAAGTAGAGATAATAGTGTCTATCTGTAGAAGACTACTGTAAAGCTAGATGAAAGAATACAAGGGGTGGGAATGTGCCTCAAAAGGTAGAGTGCTTGTCTTAAAAGTGATGTGACTGATTTCAAACCTCAATATAGGAAGTGGGAGGGGTATTGCAAGTTAAAATACTTAGCTTGCTGCAAGGGGTTACAAAACATTCAATACATTAGGTTCTATTACTACCCACTAAAAGAGGAATTCAAGCTAGGTACCAATGGCTCACACCTGTAATCCTAGCTACTCAGAAGGCTGGGATCTGAGGATGATGGTTTGAAGCTAGCACAGGCAGAAAAGTCCATGAGACTCTTATCTCCAATTAACCACCAGAAAACCAGAAATGGTGCTGTGGCTCAAGTAGTAGAGTCCTTGCCTTGAGCTGAAGAGCTCAGGGACGGTGCCTAGGCAGGGTTCAAGCCCTACAACCCATAAAAAGAACAACAACAACAAAAAAAAATTAATTAGCACAGAAATGGAAGGACAAAGGGTGAATAAACATAGCAGTGGTACTCTCTAGACATTATGTTGAAAATGAACTATACACCTTGTGGGAGGAGATGGGAGGGAAAAACCTGGGAGAGAGTTAGGGAAGGAGGTGACACTGTCCAAAAACAAATGTACCCATTACCTGACTTATATAACTGTAATCCCTTTGTATATCACCTTTATAATAACAACTAAAGTTAAATAAATAGAATACAATTTTTAAGTTAATATGTGGGCTGGAAATGTGGCTTAGTGTACAATGCTTGCCTAGCACGCATGAAGACCTGGGTTAGGTTCCTCAGTACCACATAAACAGAAAAGGCCAGAAGTGGTAGAGTGTTAGCCTTGGACATAAGAAGTTCAGATACAGTGCCCAGTGTTCAGGCCCTGAGTTCAAGCCCCAGGACTAGCAAAAAAAAAAAAAAAAGTTAATATGCTATCTATACTGTTGCACATACTAATCTTATTTCTCTTCTTTTACTTTAGAACTGCTAAGAAAGAAAGTGCATTTAACATTTTTTTCCCTAACTCTCCACACAACTCATCCTAGGATCTGGTTCAAGGACACGTTTGGAGTGACACTGAAATAGGTTGATCAGCACTGAGACAGGAGGTTGCTGCGAAAGAGCTGAATGTGAAGGCAAGACCTATTTCTCAAGTAGTTCAGGAAGACAGTAAAGGTAATGAGTACCAGCCACGAGGATACCTGAATGATTCCAACAGAACTGGTTCCCTTCTAGAGCCAAAGAAAGCAGGATGCCAGCTCTACAACAGAAGGAACACAGTTGCAGGCATGAAATTATCTTTGAATTCCTACACAGCCCAATGTAAAGTATCCGTACATGGCCACTTCAATCCTTGAGGGGGGAGGGGGGGCACGCAGAGATTGATGCTTAGATAGATAGACCCAGGGTGGACAAGTATCTGGCACTCAGCTGTATATCTGATGCCTTACTGAGAGTTCTGGTCAGAACCTTAGGGACTATCGCAAGCCTACACTACAAGGATGGGGAACTGAAGTATATTTCAATCATGCAAGGCCTGAAGCCTGCAAGAGAAGCCCTTCTATTTTCAAGCCCCAGTGCTCTCTCCTTTCCACACCAAGAAAAATGTAAGCTTATATAAAGAGGAAAAGTAACAAGACAGATATATTAAAGCATTCAGTTCTGTCTTATACTTCCAGTACTATGTTTTTATTTTCCTCTTTTCTCAGGGTAGTAGTGGGTCAAAGTGTAGAGACAATGTAAGGAAGGGGTTTGTTGGATGGAAGTCAACATGAATTAAAAGTTCACCAGGAGCCAGGTGCTGGTGGTTCACACCTGTAATCCTAGCTACTCAGGAGGCTGAGATCTGTGCATTGTGGTTCAAAGCCAGCTCAGCCAGGAAAGTTCATGAGACTCTTAACCTCCAATTAATCACCAAACAACAAACAAAATGAAAGTGAAGCTGTGGCTCAAGTGGTAGAACACTAGCCCAAGTTGAAAAGGCTTAGGGATAGTGCCAAAGCCCTGAGTTCAACTCTAGGACAGGCAAAAAAAAAAAAAAAAAAGTTCACCAGGATCTCAAAGATCACTAGTGATAGGACGTAATTCTTATGAACTTTTGTCAAAGCCCCAGTCTACTTCAATATATTGAGATGTAATGATTTTGATACTCATATGTACATTTCTCCCCTCTTCCTCCTCTTCCTCTTTTTTACTGGGACAGGGATTTGAACTCACTGTCTCAATAGTCTCACATACTTTTCTTGACCAGGCTGGCTTCAAATGACAATGCATCAAATTTTAGCCCCTCTGAATATCTAGGATTACTGATGTGAACCACCAGCACCCAGCTTACATGTCTTCTTTATCAAGAGGGCAGTCAGATATTATGATACTTACTGTAATCCTAGCTACTTTGGAGGCTGAGACAGAGGATCACTTGAGCCTATTAATTTGAGACTAGTCAGTGAAATTCCCATCTCAAACAAAAACAAAAAGACAAAAATGGAAGGCAGCTAGCAGCTACTCATCTATTTCAAAGTTGAACTGTTCAATGATATTCCAACCACTTGTAAACATTTTTGCGCTCCTAACTAACATTCTAAAGAATTATCTAATGACATCAAGGCCAGCCAAATGAGGCTAGTTTACACCCTAACAATCAAATGTGGAAAACTGTTCTGTTTGTTTATTAACAACTCTAAGAACAAAGCATGCCTCTCTTCTTCTTTCCATTGTACAAAGTTTTATGAGACAAAAGGCAAGGTTTTGTTTTTAAAATAAAGCCACAAAATAACTAATAAACTAATGGCCACCACTCAAAAGCAATAATAGCCTTATGATTTCATATCCCAGTTAGCCACCAAATTGGAAAACACCATGTATTTTTCTCTCTCCCCAAAGAAAACATAAAATAAATGTCAACAGTCTGGTATACTTTCTTCCTTATCTAGCAAGAAAGTTAAACAGTATCTTATTCTCTGATTATGGAATGAGGCAAGGTTATACACTGGTTTCAGAGCTGACTGATTTAAAACATATCAAATGTCTCCAGCAAACTTCAGAGACACTAATCAGAGAATATTGTCTAAAGAGAAACCTCAAATCCCTACTGTTTGTTTAGTTGATTTAGTACTAAGTCAGCTATAATATGAAGAATAGCCTTCCAGGCTCAAGTTTCTGAGGTAAGCATAACTGAGAAATCTATATGTTAGGAAAAAAGGGGGGAAAGCCAGCATTTGTGACCCACACTCATAATCCTAGCTAATCAGGAGGCTGAGGATCATGGTTCAAAGCCAGCTTGAGCAGGAAAGTCTGTGAGACTCTTTTCTCCAACTAAACACCAAAAAGTCAGAAGTGAAGTTATAGCTCAAATGGTAGAATGACAGCCTTGAGCAGAATAGTTTAGGGACAGCACCCAGGCCAAGTTCAAACACCATGACCAGCACGAGAGAGAGAGAGAGAGAGAGAGAGAGAGAGAGAGAGAGAGAGAGAGAGAGAGAGAGAGAGAGAGAGAGAGAGAGAGAGAGAGAGAGAGAGAGGAGAGAGAGAGAGAGAGAGAGAGGAGAGAGAGAGGAGAGAGAGAGAGAGAGAGAGAGAGAGAGAGAGAGAGAGAGAGAGAGAGGGAGAGGGTGGGGTACGGAACTGGCTTGAAAAATGTTCGGTACAGACTACAAATGTAGGTATTTGAATAGCCAGTCTTGTATGATATCACTAGTGGTTTATCTGCTGAACACAGTATTCATCCAGAAAAACACCAAATTCTCTCTACAACAATGATGAAGTCATTTAGTAGTATAAGTTACTTTTGCTCTGTTTTAGCTCTCTAAGACAAATGGAAAGACAAGTCTTCCTAAAATGTGTCTTCCTAAAGCCTACAGCTGGAAACAGTATTGACTCAGGATATCCTCAAAGAGCCTTGTTCACAACAAAGCTTTCTTCTCCTTTATGGGCTTTTTAGTATTACCTTCCAAGAAGTTCAACCTGTATTTCTTTTTCTTTTCTTTTCTTTTCTTTTGGTGCCAGTTCTAGGACTGAACACAAGACCTGGATACTGCCTCTGAGCTTTTTTGCTCAAGGCCAGCACTCTACCACTTGAGCCACAGCTTTTTGAGCAACCAGCTTTTTGGTAGTTAATTGGAGATAAAACTTTCCTGCCTGGACAGGCTTTGAACTGTAATCCTGAGATCTCAGCTTCCTGAGTTGCTAGGACTACAAGTGTAAGCCACTGGTGCCTGGGCAACTTATTTTTCTTTTTCATTTTTTGCCAGTCCTGGGACTTGAACTCAGAGCCTAGACATTGTCCCTGAGCTTTTGCTCAAGGATAGCACTCTACCATTTGAGTCGCAGTGCCATTTCTGGCCTTTTCTGTTTATGTGGTACTAAGAAATTGAACCCAGGGCTTCATGTATGCTAGGCAAACACTCTACCACTGAGCAACCTCCCCACTCTACCACTAAGCCACATTTTCAGCCCCCAATCTACCTTTCTATCATTAAGAAACAAATAGCTGGGTGGCTCATATCTGATATTTGAGGATACCAGTTTGAACCAGCAAAGAACTGGAAGTGAAGGTGTAGCTCAAGTGGTAGAGCACCAGCTTTAAGATAAAAGGCGGAAGTGGCGCTGTAGCTCAAGTGGTAGAGCGCTCGCCTTCAGTTGAAGAGCTGAGGGACAATGCCCAGGCCCAGAGTTCAAGCCCCACGACCGACAAAAAAAAAAAAAAAAACTATATAAAGATAAAAGGCAAGTGAGAACTCAAGACCCTAAATTCAAGACCTAGCCCTAGTAGAAAGGAAGGAAGGGAGGGAGGGAGGGAGGGAGAGAGGGAAAAAGAGAAGAGAGGAGAAGAGGGAGAGGGAAGGGAACAGAGAAAGAGAACGAGGAAGAGGAAAAGAGAACTGTATGCAGGTGACTTCAGAGTAGAACTCCATTGCCTTGGGAATTCAAGGTAAAATAATAACTATGGATGGACCCAAATTAACAACAACAAAAATCACAAGCCCCTCTCTACAGTTCCTCCATAAATCACATTTTCATTTTCTTCCTCTATTAAATTCTAGAATTTCACTAAGGGTAGTAAACAAATGGCTAGCAAATTCCAACAATCTGGACTAAGGTTCAGAGGAAAGGATGCCAAAAGCTGAGACACAGTGAACACACATTACTTTGGAGACACATTGCATATTACTTTGGTTTTTCCTGAATTATTACCAGTATCAACAAACAGAAATACTTGGGACATTCACACAAAGGCAGTTAAAGACCACACATCACACCAACTTTCTCAAGTCACATTTAATTTTGTGCTGGCACCTACCACAAGTGTGCGGGGGAAACAGCACCAGCACAGCTTCTTTGTGTGCTATCAGGGAAAAATTTCAACTTTAGCTTTTCCTTACTCTTTGATAAGCACCCCGTAAAGATAAATTATATATCCAAAAGGACAAACTAGTCTTTTGGGTAGGCAAGGTACTTAACATGTGTCATGTAGAGATCAAATGTTCTTGTAAACAAGGAGGCTCAAAATTAACCTACAAACCATGAAGATTTTGTGCCCGTCCTGGGGCCCAGGCATTGTCCCTGAGCATTTTTGCTAGCATTCAACCACCTGAGCCACAGCTCCACTTCTGGCTTTTTTTGGTGCTGAATTAGAGATAAGAGTTTCAAGGACTTTCCTGCATGGGCTCGGTTCAAAACCAGGATGCTCAGATCTCAGCTTCCTGAGTTACTAGGATTCTAAGCAGATAAACCACCCATGCTTGGCTAAGAAACTTATTCATAAACTGCTGTGTACTTCTATGCAATTAGATTTTAATAATGAGTAATCACTCAAGTTTCTCTTAAGAAAACCAAAATCTGGCATATACAAGAAGTAGAATCTTATTCAGTTTTCTCACAAAGAGTAAAAATGCATTAAAGATATATTTCTAACCTCTTGAAACTGGGAAAATTCATTTCTAATCTGCTAGGACCATATTATAGAATGTAAACTCTTGGCTATGTAAAATAAGACAAATGGAATAGTTTTACATATAAATATTCAATGTAAGGAAACTGCCACATGGTTCAGGCAGACCTTACACTCAAGTTTAAGTCTAAAAAAATCCTGACCTTTTTCTTTTTTTTAATGAAAGGAAAATCAGTCTACTCATAGCACTCCTGTCTACAATCCTATTGCTTTGACTTTTCCTAAATACTAGCAGTATCAACAAACACTTGGGGCATTCACACAAAGGCAGTCAGAGACCACACATCACACCAACTCTCTCAATCACATTTCATATTCTACCCAGCATTTAATGTATGCTATCTGAGCAAACCGGATGATAAATGTTACAAGTGTGCAATGTAAACAGCACCAGCAAGCTTCTTTGTGTGCTATCAGAGTGAAAGAAGGCAGCTGAGCACAAGGAGAGGCGATTCTCAGCACGCATTGTGCTTGGCACCAACACTTACCTTAAGGATGTCGCCCCTTTTGAAGCTCAGCTCATCGTCTGCAGTAGCTTTGAAGTCATATTTGGCGATGGCTTCCATTCTGAGCGCTGCTTGGTGCTCAGCAGCCAGAAGCAGGGGGGAAGGGAGTCTTCCCGGCTGAAGCAACCCAGCGCTCCGGGCTCAGCCTCGCCTCTCTTCTGGGACTACTCCAGCACGCTGGGACACACAATGCCACCCTGAATCAGAAGACCGACGATTAAGAGAAGTAGCCGGGATAGGGCAGCCCCGCCCTGCCAATAGGCCTGCTATCCCAGCCCCCACGCCCCCTGGCTCTGCCCCACTCAGCCCTCCACCTCCCTTCCAGGCAACAGCTTGTTTCTCCTCCTTCCTCTTTTCAGTCCCAGCCCTTAGGCGACTGACAGGCCCAGCGGCCAATGGCAGCAGCTGCTAGAGCTATTCCAGAATACACTTCCTCTTTCTGCTGGGTGTGCAGGGTGAGCAGGAACCGGCTGGAGTCCGTTCAGCCTCTGCCTTTCTTCCTCACACCTCTTCTCAGGCACCCAGGGCAGTACACTGAAATAAAGGACCACCCTGGGGGTGGCACCTAACTGGGTCAAACAGACATAACTCCTTCAGTCTCCACCAATACTCAGGTTTCTTAGGAAACCCCACCCCCCCAGTCAATAGCAAGCCATGAAGACTGGGCTTACAGTGTTTCACTCTATTCAAACAAAATCTTGATGTGTCCTCAAAGTATCAAGAGAAAGCAAACTGCTTTTTAACTCTATTTACTACCAGTAACAGTAGAGCCTTGCCCTACCACATCCAAATAACCATAATAACCATAATAACCAGAGCAAGACAGCTGGTGGAGATCTCCTTCTGCCTAATGCTCCTTTCCCCTGAAAACTGCCAAGACTTGGAGGTCTTCCCTATGCTTGAAACAGATAACCAGAGTTCAGCAACCCAGCGATCTACTAGAACAAGAGGGTTGATGACCTAAACTTAAAAGATGTCCCTTTTAAAGAATGGCTGCTTTGGGGCTGGGAAGGTGGCTCAGTGGTAGAGCGCTTGCCTTGCATGCATGAGGCCCTGGGTTCGATTCCTCAGCACCACATAAGCAAAAAGAGAAAAGCCGGAAGTGGCGCTGTGGCTCCAGTGGTAGAGCGCTAGCCTTGAGCTGAAGAGCTGAGGGACAATGCCCAGGCCCAGAGTTCAGGCCTATGACCAGACCCAAAAGAAAAGAAAAAAGCCAGAAGAGGCGCTGTGGCTCAAGTGGTAGAGCACTAGCCTTGAGCTGAAGAGCTGAGGGATAGCGCCCAGGCCCAGAGTTCAGGCCCCACTACTGGACCCCCCCCCAAAAAAAAAGAACGGCTGCTAAGTATCTTGTCTAGCTAGTACAGGAAAGTACACCAAATGGTCAAAACCTTGTCCAGGGTGGGAAGGTGGCTCAGTTGTAGAGTGCTTGCCTTGCATGTATGAGGCCCTGGGTTAGATTCCTCAGCACCACATAAGCAAAAAAAGCTGGACGTGGAGCTGTGGCTCAAGTGGTAGAACGCTAGCCTTGAGCTGAAGAGCTGAGGGACAGTGCCCAGGCCCAGAGTTCGGGCCCACGACTAACCCCCTACTCCATCCCACCCACCCTCCCAAAAAAAAAAACTTGCCCAATATGTGCAGGTACTGGGTTCAATCCTCAGCACTGCAAACAAACAACAACAACAACAAAAAATACCAAGCTGGGCACCTGTGGCTCATACCTATAATCCTAGCTACTCAGGAGGCTGAGATCTGAGGATCATGTTCAAAGCTGTTAGTATTATGCTCACCTTTGGTCCTCAGCTCCACCCAGACCTGGGCCCCCTCCCATTCCTGGAGTTCCTACAGCTGGCCCCTCCCTCTCTCCACCTCACTTCTGACCTTCAGTCCCTCCAGCTACCTGGATAGGGATGGGGGCCATGTGCTCCCTCTAATAAACCTTATAATAATCTTTCTCCTGTGCCTGCCTGCCTCTGCATGGTCCCCTGGGATAGATGTGTGGGACCCTTCATTGGTGGCCCTCCAGCCCCGGCAGGAAAGTCCTTGAGACAAGATCTCTAATTAATCACAGAAAAAGCTAGAAGTGGTGCTGTGGCTCAAGTGCTAGCTTTAAGCAAAAGGAGCTTAGTAACAGTGCCCAGGCCCTGAGTTCAAACTCTAGGAAGGGCAAACAAACAAACAAACAAATAGCTACCCATAGCACCTTAGCTTAGCTTCTCTTTGAGTTGAGAAGCAGTAAGCAGGCAAACTGCATTCTGCAGGTGAAAGATTCTGTCACTTTAGTCAGTATCAGATGACAGAACTGCAGGAGTGAGCGGGACACAACCTCCACCCTAGCATACCTACAGGAAAATAAAGCCTCATTCTTGTTCCCAGTCTCAGTCTTCACTCACGCTAAACAAAACCAGAAAACAAGGGCACTAGCAGAATGGGGACGTGTTATTTATAGTGGCACCTTTCTCAAATAATTACCACTTAGCAGCTCATTTGAGGGGCACGAGTGATTATTATTCTTTTGTTCTAAAGTTAACAATTGGGGCATTAATCAAGCATAGCTGCAAATAGGCTATCCAGTAAACCAGCTGGGAATATTCAGATTGGAGAAGAGTAGTATGTAGGAGGAAAGAAATTGTGTGGTAAAAAGTCCTCAGGCAAATTTGAAAACCTACCATTCTGCTCCAAGAATTTAATAAACCAAGTCCATGTTTATTCTTTCAGGCCGTACTTAAAATATTCTATGTGGTGCTGGCTGTAAAGAAACATGTAAAGAAAGAGTTCCAGCAAATATTTAAATATTTTAGAAACACAAAGATTAGTCTGAGTATTTTTGTTGTTGTTGTTGGTTGTAGGGCTTGAACTCAGGGCCTAGGCGCTGTCCCTAAGTCTCTTTGTGCTCAAGGCTAGCACTCTACCATTTGAGCCACAGCACCACTTCTGGTGATTTTTGTTTGTTTTTTGGTCGGTCGCGGGGGTTGAACTATGGGCCTGGGTGTTGTCCCTCAACTCTTCAGCTACCACTAGAGCCACAGTGCCACTTGCGGCTTTCTGGTGGTTAATTGGGGATTAAGAGTCTCACAGACTTTCCATCTAGGGCTGGCACTGAACCATGATCCTCAGATCTCAGCCTCCTTAATAGCTAGGGTTACAAGCGTGAGCCACCAGCACCCGGCCTGAGCATTTATTTTTATGGAGCATCAAATTCCCATCTTAATATCTATAGTTATTTTTAGCTAACTAATGCATATGTACAATTTTTAGAAATGAGACTATGAAGGCTTATCAGAAAAACAATTCCCTAGCAATATCCACAGCTTTTTCTTTTCTTTTCTTTTTTTTTTTTTGTCGGTTATGAGGCTTGAATTCAGGGCCGTGGCACTGTCTCTGAGCTCAGCTCTTTTGCTAAAGGCTAGCACTCTACCACTTTGAGCCACAACACCACTTCTGGTTTTCTGGTCATTATCTGGAGGTAAGAGTCTCAAGGACTTTCCTGCCCAGGCTGGCTTTGAATTGCAATCCTCAGATTTCATCCTCCTAAGTAGCTAGGATTATAGGCATGAGCCACCAGCACCTGGAAGCCTACTAATTTTAACTGGTTTTCAGGACTGATTGTTGAGACTACCCATCTTTGATGGGAAACAGAAGAACTGACTGAACAGACCTGCAAAATCAACGAGTTCCATTATTTTATTTGGGGTGGGCGGCAGTAATGGGGTTTGAACTCAGGGCCTTGCACATGCTCTGCTGTCACCATACTGCTAAGCCACACCTCCAAGACTGTTTTTTGTTGGCTTATTTTGATGACAGCATCTTGTTAACTTGCTGCCACCTCCGTAACACACCTGAACAGCAATCAACCTACTTTTAGGCTTCCTGTCCTTGCTGAGATCATAGGTATGTGCTACCACATCCAGTTTCCCTCAGTGAAACTGGAGTCTTTCTGCTGGGCTGGCCTGGCACCTCAACCCGCCCAATCTCAGCCTCCCATGTAGCCTGGAAGTACAGGTGTGCCACTGTGCCCAGCTAAGGAGTTTTTCTTATTTTATTTTATTGGTAGTACTAGGGATTGAATTCAGCACCTCAACCTTGTATGATGGTGGTCTAATACTTAAGCCATACATCAGATCTGTCTTTGGCTAATTTATTTTGGAGCCAGAGTCTCAGTAAACTATTCTGTTCAGACTTATCCTGCAGGCTCAGCCTCCATAGGTACCTGGCAAAAGTTTCAGTTTTGAAAAACAGAATCAGACAGAAACCCAAAGATTGTCAAGGTAGTTTGTCAACTGTACATAAATAAAAGGACACTACATTTTTGGCAGTATCAGAAATTGAACTCAGGGGCCAGGCACCGGTGGCTCACGCCTGTAATCTTAGCTAGGAGGCTGAGATCTGAGGATCATGGTTCAAAGCCAACCTGGGCAGGAAACTCGGTGAGACCTTTCTTTTTTTTGTCGGTCGTGGGGCTTGAACTCTGGGCCTGGGCGCTGTCCCTCAGCTCTTCAGCTCAAGGCGAGTGCTCTACCACTTGAGCTACAGCGCCACTTCCGGTTTTCTGGTGGTTTATTGGAGATAGGAGTCTCATGGTCTCTCCTGCCCGGGCTGGCTTTGAACCGCGATCCTCAGATCTCAGCCTCCTGAGTAGCTAGGATTACAGGTGTGAGCCACCAGCGCCCGGCGAGACCTTTTTTTTTTTTTCGTCAGTCGTGGAGCTTTAACTCTGGGCCTGGGCACTGTCCCTTCAGCTCAAGGCTAGCGTTCTACCACTAGAGCCACAGCGCCACTTCCAGCTTTTTCTGCTTATGTAATGCTGAGGAATCGAACCCAGGGCCTCTTGCATGCAAGGAGCAAGCATTCTACCATTGAGCCACCTTTCCAGCCCTCTGGGAGACTCCTATCTCCAATAAACCACCAGAAAACCAGAGTGGTACTGTGGCTCAAGTGGTAGAGTGTTCGCCTTGAGCTAAGGGACAGCATCTAGGCCCAGAGTTCAAGCCCCATGACCAACAAAAAAAAAAAAAAAAGAAAGAAAGAAAGAAAGAAAGAAAGAAAGAGAAAAGAAAAAAAGAAATTTAACGCAGGGCCTCACACTTCCAAGGCAAGCACCCTATCACTTGAATGACTCCTCCAGCCCCTTTTTGTATTGATTGTTTTCAAGTGAGGGTTTTACCTAATTCTCAGCTGATTAGGGCTTCAATTCTACTTGGGTTTCCCTGTGTTGCTGGAGATGATATACACACTCCATCATGTTTAGCCATAGTTGAAGCAAAGTGTCTGGTAAACTTTTATGGCAGGTTTGGCCTCCAAGCTCTACCCCCAATCTGGACCTCACAATTACTAAGATTATAAGCTTAAACACAGGCTGGTGAGACATGAATTTTCACATAAGCCATAAAATCAACATAAGACATATCCATTAAAATTGAATAGCAGAAGCATAAAAACCAACATAGGAGCCGGGCGCTGGTGGCTCACGCCTGTAATCCTAGCTACTCAGGAGGCTGAGATCTGAGGATCGCGGTTCAAAGCCAGCCCGGGCAGGAGAGACCGTGAGACTCCTATCTCCAATAAACCACCAGAAAACCGGAAGTGGCGCTGTAGCTCAAGTGGTAGAGTGCTCGCCTTGAGCTGAAGAGCTGAGGGACAGCGCCCAGGCCCAGAGTTCAAGCCCCACGACCGACAAAAAAAAAAAAAAAAAAAAACAAAAAAAAAAAAACCAACATAGGGCTGGGAAGGTGGCTCAGTGGTAGAGTGCTTGCCTTGCATGCCTGAGGCCCTGGGTTCGATTCCTCAGTACCACATAAGCAAAAAGAAAAAAGCCGGAAGTGGCGCTGTGGCTCAAGTGGTAGAGCGCTAGCCTTGAGCTGAAGAGCTGAGGGACAGCGCCCAGGCCCTGAGTTCAGGCCCCACGACTGGACCAAAAAAAAAAAAAACCAACATAGTTCTCAACACCAATTTTTCTGCCACTACTCAACATTTGCCAGATTCCTGAGTGAAAGCTGAAAAAGATGAACACTATGGACTTTATACCTACTCAAGTAATCACTCATGTGGCTATTTTGTGAGATGGACTCTGATATAAAGCTATCAAAGCAATATCTCCCAAAGATGTGCCAAATAAGAATTAGCAACTCATTTAGAAAACCTGAAGAGTTCAGCTTTTTAGGCTACTCACAGAAAAATGAATTCCAATCTTCCATTAAGTATAGAAAAAGGCCTATCTCATTCCAATACTAACTACAAAAAGGAAGCATTTTGAAAGTAGAAACAATGTACAGAGATTTTTACTTTATTTTTCCAGTGCTGAGGATTGAAGCTAGGGCTTCAAGCTTGGTAGACATGTGCTCCACACCCAGTTCTGGATTAACAAAGTAGATGTAGTTGTTTTCCCCCGAGAAAATTAATTGATCCTACAGTTAACACTGCTTCCTGATCAGAATATATAGTCCACCACATACAGTGAATTTTTTTTTTTTTGGTCTGGTTGTGGGGCCTGAACTCTGGGCCTGGGAACTGTCCTTCAGCTCTTCAACTCAAGGCTAGCGCTCTACCACTTGAGCCACAGCGCCACTTGCGGCTTTTTTCTTTTTGCTTATGTGGTGCTGAGGAATCAAACTCAGAGCCTCAGGCATGCAAGGCAAGCGCTCTACCACTGAGTCACCTTCCCAGCCCAACACATACAGTGAATTTTTTATTTTTTTATTTTTATTTTTGCCAGTCCTAGGGCTTGAGTTCTGGGTCTGAACACTGTTCCTGAGCTCCTTTAGGTCAAGGCTAGCACTCTACCACTTGAGCCACAGTGTCACTTCCAGCTTTTTCTATGATTAACTGAAGATGAAGAGGAGTCTCCAAGACTTTCTTGCCCTAGCTTCCTTTGAACAGTAATCCTCAGATCTCAGCCTCCTGAATAGCTAGGATTATAGTTGTGAGCCACCAGCACACAGCTTACGTGTAGTGAATTTTAAGAAAGATTAAGCAGAATTGTTCAAGTGATATGTATCTCAAGTGCAGTATTTTAAGGTATCTGTAAGATTTTATTCTCTCTCTTCCATTTAATTCTTTTTGAAACTTGCATTAAATAAAATACATGAGGGGGGAAGGGGGGGAAGGAGAAGGATTGGGATTGGGGGGGAGGGGGGAGGCTGGGAAGGGATGTGAAGGGTAAAGCAAAGGAGGAGGCTGCAATGCTTGGTAAGAAATGTACGCATTATCCTGCCCATGTAATTGTAACCCCTCTGTACAGTATGTTCACAAATAAAATAAAATTAAAAAAAAATACATGAAACCCTTTTCTACAACTATTTAAAGATTTTTTTTCTTTAAATGCCAGGTGCTGGTAGCTCATGCCTGTAATCCTAACTGCTGAGGAGACTGAGATCTGAGGATCATAGTTAGAAGCTAGCCTATAGCCGGGCACCAGTGGCTCATGCCTGTAATCCTAGCTACTCAGGAGGCTGAGATCTGAGGATCTCGGTTCAAAGCCAGCCCGGGAAGGAAACTCCGTGAGACTCTTATCTCCAATAAACCACTAGAAAACCAGAAATGGTGCTGTGGCTCAAGTGGTAAAGCGCTTGCCTTGAACGGACAACGCTCAGGCCCAGAGTTCAAGCCCCACGACCAACAAAAAAAAAGAAGCTAGCCTAAGCAGAGAAGTCCATGACTCTTAGCTCCAATTAACTACCAAAAAGCTAGAAGTGGAGCTGTTGGTTCAGTTGGTAGAGCCCTAGCCTTGAGGGGGGGAAAAAAGAGCTCAGAGACAGTGTCTAGGCCCGAGCTCAAGCCCCAGAACCAGTACCTCTTTGCCCCCCACCCAAAAAAAAGAAAAGAAGAAGAAAGAAGTCTGCATGGTGTCTAGAGGTACACTAAGTGCCATTTATTCAAGTAATGATCCTGCTTATTATAGCTATAATTTTAAAACAAGCCCCTAGTTTTCTGATGTGCAAAATGGAATAATAGCTATCTTACAAGACCAACTAAAGATTAAATTAGATAATTAACACAAAGTGCTTTGGACAGAGTCTAATATAAGTTACACAAAGTAAGTTAAAAATGTTTACTTAAAACATAAAAATATGATAAAAGGGGCTGGGAAGGTGGCTCAGTGGTAGAGTGCTTGCCTTGCATGCATGAGGCCTGGGTTCAATTCCTCAGCACCACATAAGCAGAAAAAGCCAGAAGTGGCACTGTGGCTCAAGTGGTAGAGACAGAGTGCTAGCCTTGTGCTTAAGACCTAAGGGACAGTGCCCAGGCCCAGAGTTCAGGCCCCATGACCAACAGAAAAAAAAAGTTAAAGCAATATTTCGTTCATGTACTATTTGGCAAATTTGTTAAAGATTTGTGATACCCAGTTTTAGCAATACTTTAGATAAACAAATTTTTCCTACTAGATGGTCATTCATCCAATATTGTATCACACAATGCAGTCTGGTATATAAAACAATTACAGAATCCACACTTTAGGGAGCTGGGAAGGTGGCTCAGTGGTAGAATAATTGCCTTGCATGTATGAGGCCCTGGGTTCAATTCTTCAGCACCACAAAAGGAGAAAAAGCTAGATGTGGTGCTGTGGCTCAAGTGGTAGAGTGCTAGTCTTGAGCTGAAGAGCTGAGAGACAGCACCCAGCCCCAGAGTTCAGGCCCAATGATGCACAAAAAAAAAAAAAAAAAAAAAAAGAATCCACACTTTAGCTGGAAATTTATTCCATCATTTTGGAGAATAATTTGGAAATGGCTATTTTCAAATGCACACCCTTGATTAAGCAATTCCCCTTTCTAGGTTTATTTTCCCAAAACTGACATAAAACACATGTACTACAGACATCTTTGATCAAAATCTCTCAGTGGTAAAGCGCATGCCTTGCATGCGTGAGGCCCTGGGTTCGATTCCTCAGCACCACATAAGCAAACAGAAAAAAAAGCTGGAAGTGGCTCTGTGGCTCAAGTGGTAGAGTGCTAGCCTTGAGCTGAAGAGCTGAGGGACAGCGCCCAGGCCCAGAGTTCAGGCCCCACAACCAGACCAAAAAACAAAACAAAACAAAAAAAACAACCACCACATCTATATTTATTTAGGTGATATATTCCTACATAAGTAACAAGACACGTTCTTGAGTTAAAAAGCAAAACAAAACTGGGTCAGGCACTGGTGGCTCAGTCTTGTAATCCTAGCTATTCAGGAGGCTGAGATCTGAGGATCATGGCTCAAAGCCAGCCCAGACAGAAAAGTCTGTGAGACTTTATGTCCAATACACTACTCAGGAAAAGCAGGAAATAGCTCTGTGGCTCAAGTGGTAGGGCACTAGCCTTAAGCAGAAAGAATTTCCGGGACAGTGCCCAGACTCTGAGTTCAAGCTCCAGGACCAGCAAAAAACAAACAAAAAAAATCTGGAAGGGGAAGGGAGAGAAAATGAGGAGGAGGGTAACACTGATCAAAAAGAAATGTAAAAAGCCGGGTGCTAGTGGTTCATGCCTGTAATCCTAGCTACTCAGGAGGCTGAGATCTGAGGATCACTGTTCAAAGTTAGTCTGGGCAGGAAAATCCATGAGATTCTTATCTCCAATTAACCACCAGTGAACTGGAAGTGGCACTATGGCTCAAGTGGTAGAGTGCTTGCTTTGAGCTCAAGATCTCAGAGATTGTGCCTAGGCTGAGTTGAAGCCCCAAGAACAAAAAAAAAAAGAAAAGAAAAAAGAAATGTACTTAACACCTTACATAACTATAACCCCTCAGTACATCACCTTTACAATAAAACTTAAATTAAAAAACCTGCAGGAACATTATAGCTCATCCCATTTCTGTAAAGCAAAATACTATCAGTATATATAAAAAAAGATAGATTACTAACAATTGTTATCTCTAAGAGTGAGATAACAATACTTCTATTTTCTGCACAATGCACCTCAACTGTACTTTTGGGGTTTTTTTATTTGGTCATGGACTTCAACCAAGAGCCTGGACACTGCCTAAGCTTTTCTACTCAAGGCTAGTATTCTACCACTTGAGCCATAGATCCCCTTTCAGTTTTCTTGTGGTCAACTGAAGATAAGAATCTCATGGACTTCCCTGCCCGGGGTAGCATTGAACCACAATCCTACGTCTCAACTTCCTGAGTAGCTAGGATTACAGGCATGAGCCACTAGCACCTGGCTTCTTTCATCATTTTGATTGTAAGCATTTTGTGTGTGTGTGCCAGTCCTGAGGCTTGAACTCAGGGCCTTGGTGCTGTTCCTGAGCTTCTTTGCTCGAGGCTAGTATTCTTCTACTTCCAGCTTTTGGGTGCTTAATTGTAAATAAGAGTCTCATGGACTTTTCTGCCCCAGATGGTTTCAGCCTGTTATCCACATATTGTAACCTCCTAAGTAGCTAGGATTACAACCACCAGCTAACAGCACCTGTAATATCATAAGCATTTTTTACTTTCATAGTTAGAAAGAGGACAGGCTGGGCTGGGAAGATGGTTTAGTGGTAGAGTGCTTGGCTAGCATGTATGAAGCATTGGGTTCAATTCCTCCATATGACATAACCAGAAAAATCTGGAAGTGGTGCTGTGGCTCAAGTGGTAAGAGTGCTAGCTTTGAGGAAAAAAGTAACTCAGGGACAGTGCCCAGGACTGGCAAAAAAAAAAAAAAACAGGACCACAGGCTACTTGGACTTAACTATACAAATCAGGGGACACTTCAGAAAGAAACTTACATTCCTTGACCCATAGTAATAGGAATAATGCCAGCATCTACCTTATAAAATCATTTTGGTTATGGAGAGATAACGTCTATAAAAGGCTTGGCAGAGTCTGGCATAAATAGACGCTAACTAGCATCATCAGTCCATTTTCAAGTACTGGTCCAGAGTTGTGGAAGTAAATGTAGAACTTACATCTACATTTATACATCCAATGAACTCTCTGGCAGGCAACTTAAGAGCCTTTAAATATAAACTGAGAATACAGTACAGTGGCACAGCATGCACCTAGCAAAAAGGCAGAGTTCCAGCAGCAGCAACACACATACATACTCACATAAACGTAAAATTCTATTACTCTACATTACACATATAGGAATTAATTATGTTTAAATATACAGAAAGCATTATTTTAAATGGAGTAATTAAAAGCTCTACATCAGTCTTGTTATTTCATAAGTGCTTTCTATAGCAAAAGTTTGGGTCCTTGGAGCTTGTGGATCAAAATCATCCTATTCAGAAACTGAATCATTGTGGATTGCCTGCTGGAGTTCTGCCAGAATATAATTTTAAAAGATCTTTTTAGCCCAGCGCTGGTGGCTCCCGCCTATAATCCTAGCTACTCAGGAGGCTGAGATCTGAGGATCACAGCTCAAAGCCAGCCCAGGCAGGAAAGTTTGTGAGACTCTTATCTCCTTATCACCCAAAGCGGTGCTAAGGCTCAAGTGGTAGAGTGCTTGCCTTAAGCTGAAAAGCTGAGGAACACAGCCCAGAGTTCAAGCTCCAGGAACTACCAAAAAAATCTTTCTAGAAGATAGGTGTTGGTGGCTCATGCCTGTAATCCTAGTTAAACAGGAGGCTAAAGTCTGAGGAAGATGGCTTAAAGTCAACTGGGGCAGGAAAAGTCCGTAAAACTCTTATCTCTGATTAACCAAAAAGAAAGAAAGAAAAGAAAGCAAGAAAAAGAGGGGCTGGGAAGGTGGCTTAGTGGTAGAGTGCTTGCCTTACATGCATGAGGCCCTGGGTTTGATTTCTCAGCACCACATAAGCAGAAAAAAGTGGAATGGCACTATGGCTCAAGTGGTAAAGCGATAGCCTTGAGCTGAAGAGCTGAGGGACAGTGCACAGGCCAGGAGTTCAGGCCCCACGACCAACCAAAAAAAAAAAAGAAAAGAAAAGAAAGAAAAAAAAGAAAAGGGGGGGAGAGGAAGAGGAAGGAGGAGGAGGAGGAAGAGGAGGAGGAGGACAAGGAGGGAACCAGAAGTGCAGCTATGGCTCAAGTGGTAGAGCAGTAGCCTTGAGCAAAAATGCTCAGGCACAGCATCCAGAAGCCCCAGGACCAGCCCTAAAATCCAAGAGGAAGACATAGCTCAAAAGGCTTAGCCAAAAGGATCATGAATTCAAGACCAACCTGGGCTACTTAGGAAGACTCTTTCTAAAAAAAAAAAGAAAGAAAGAAAGAAAAGAAAAAGAAAAAAAGAAAAAGATTTAGGACTGGTGTCTAACTGGGGCTATAATTCAGTAACCATGCACAAAGCCCAGGGTTCAATCCCCAAAACCCAAAAAGAATTTATAATGCAAGAAAAAAAGAATTGTGGGGACCGGGAAGGTGGCTCAGTGGTAGAGCGCTTGCCTTGCATGCATGAGGCGCTGGGTTCGATTCCCCAGCACCACATAAGCAAAAAGAAAAAAAGCCGGAAGTGGCGCTGTGGCTCAAGTGGTAGAGCGCTAGCCTTGAGCTGAAGAGCTGAGGAGCTGAGGGACAGGACCCAAGCCCAGAGTTCAGGCCCCACGACGGGACCCCCCCCCCAAAAAAAAGAATTGTGATTTTTTTTTTTTAAGGAATAAATTAGTAGTTACAGCAGGGCACCATGGCTCATGCATGTAATCCTAGCTATTAGGGAGGTTGAGATCTGAGGATTGAAGCTAGCACAGGCAGAAAAGTCTAGGAGACTTATCTCTAATTAACTATGAAAAAAGCAAGACATGAAGCTGTGGTTCAAGTGCTAGAATTGGGGGGGGGGGTTGGACTTCAGGGGACATCATTCAGGCCTCCAGTTCAAATCCCAGGACCAGCACACAAAAAAAGTTACAATGGGTAGGCTTTAACTAATTCATTAATGACCAAAGTAAGTTCTACCCCTTAAATTTTTCATTGCTGTCTTCATTCATGTAAATCTGTACTTGATAAGAGTCTCACATACTTCCTGCCCTGGCTGGAAGAACCAAGATCCTCAGATCTCCACCCCTGAGTAGCTAGAATTTACAGATGTAAGCCACCAGTACCAGCTTTGATTTTTCATTTTTAACATTACCCATACTCAAAGTCAAAAGAAGTCACATAAGCACCAAACCTACCCAGTCAAAAGCTACATAGGAAGAAAAACAGAGACACAAAAAGCATGATATTTGTAAATGAACTAAAACAAAACAAAAAAAAAATTAGCCAAGTCAGTGATTTATGCTTGTAATACTAACTACTCAGGATCCTAACTACTCAGATCTGAGGATCACTTTGATTCTAAGCCCTATTTAACCACCAAAAAGCGGGAAGTAGAGCTGTAGCTCAAGTGATAGAGCAGTAGCCCTGAGCAAAAAAGCTCAGGGACAGCACCCAGGCCCTGAGTTCAACCCTCAGGACCAGCATACTTCTCCCCCCCACCACCACCACCAAACACACATAATGTAAGCAAACTACACTTGTAACCTCTGAGTCAATATTGATTACTTATAGATTGAACTCAACCCTTTGAACCTTCCAGTTCCCAGAGGGGAAGAACTTCATGCTCCCACGGCTCACTAGCAACCCCTCTGGCTGGCTATAGGAACGCAGAGGACGCTTGAAGGAATGAAAACAGGGAAGAGGGTATGTTCCCGAGAATCTTGACACTAAAAGGGAGGAAAAGAAAATTACGCCAAAAGGGCAAAATTTCGAAAATTATGCCTGCAAGAAGGAAGGGGAAGTAGATTAGGCGGGGAAAATGTGGGGGGGGGGGGCAGGCAAATGACTAGCATATACTAAAGCCAGCATTTTGTGTCCCTAGCGGAACAAACGAGAGACAGAGAGACAGAGGAAAGGCAATTATCTGAAGTTATTTAGTGAAAGGGGTTAAGAAACCCAAACAGAATTCTCGGGCGTCTTCTTAACTCTCTTCTGAGCACCAAAAGATGAATCTCGAGTTCATTTCATTCCCTCTGCCAACCATACTTTTATAGCCATCTAGAGCAAGCCTTGAATCACTCCAAACCGTAACTCGTCGGGGCTGGGAGTCACGTACGTTTGGGGAGAGCGCCGCGAACGGGCATTAAATCATCTTTCCTCCGGAATCTCCCAACCTGCTGCTTATTTTCCTTGTCAGATACTTCTCAATAATTTAGTCTCAAAAGGTAAGACACACCAGGCAGGATAGAGCCAACGAACTCTACAAACTCCAGGAGCAAACAAGCGTTCTAAGCTCACGGTGGATTTCCCGCACAAAATCCTATCCCCCGAGACGGCCAAGAAATGGTGACGTGGTGGCCCGTGCGGGTCGAAGGAGCATCAGCCACTCAATAGATCGATCGATCCATCGATCCATCGATCGACTCGATCCATCACCACGGCTGTAGCCCACACCGAATCCCCTCGCCTCCCTGGCTAGGTCAGCCTGACTCACGCAATCAGCACCCAGAGCCTGCCGGCCCCGTTCGGGACGAGCCCTGAGGACACCGGCGGGAGACTTCGTCAGGGAGTCCCGGTCTCTGCCCGGAGCCGGAGGAAGACCGTCCCTCGGAAGGAAGCGCCCCAAAAGGAGAAACGTGGATGCTGGTGATTCCGCTCCCCGGGCCGGAGCCTCGGCGTCCGGCTCCGAACCCCGCGCCGCCCCGGCAGCCCTGGGCCGGCTAGGCCCGTTCTCCTCCCGGCGGAGCGGGGAGGAGGAAGGGGCGACCGAGCCGCGCCGCGCGCCGCCGCTGCCCGCACTCACCGAGGCGCCGCTGCCCGCTCCTGGCCGGGCCCGCCCTCCGCCGCGCTGCGAGCGGACACTGACCCCCTCCACGCCGCAGCTCCCCGAAGGAGGCTCCGACTCCCCGGCCGCCGTCACCACCTCAGACTCGGCCGCCGCCGCCGCCGCCGCCCGGTCGCCGAAGCAGCACAGCCGCCTCGCTTCCGCTCCTCATCAGGGTCCCGCGAGAACTGCCCCGCGAGGTCCCGCCCCGCCGCGCCCCGCCCCACCCCCACGAGACTTCCCCCGGTAGAAAAGACCCAGAGCGCAAGCGCCCGGCTCCTAGCAAGCAGGTAGAGGAACTCGGTGCCGGAGCGCATGCGCCAGGCCATCTCGCCCCGCAGCAGGTGGCACTGGCTTGGTTACGCCCTCGGGTTGTGGTAACCCTCTCCGTGCCGGAGCAGGTAAATTACAGCTGTGCCCTGAAGGAATAACACTTAACACACTCTAGTCACTTTCCCTTTCCTAGTCACCAAGCCTTGACAATGAGGGAGAAGAGTGTAAAGATCTACTTTTAAGCCGGGCACTGGTGGCTCACGCCTGTAATCCTAAACTACTCAGGAGGCTGAGATCTGAGGGTCGCAGTTCAAAGCCATCCTGGGCAGAGAGGCCATGAGACTCTTATCTCTAGTTAACCACCGGGAAACCGGAAGTGGAGCTGTGGCTCAAAGTGGGACAGTGCTAGCCTTGAGCAGAAAAGCTCAGGAACAGCGCCCAGACCTGAGTTCAATCCCCAAGACCGACCCCAAAACAAAACAAAAAAACTCAAGTATTGACGCACTTCAAATGTAGGACCAGGTCTTGAATTGTTTTGAGAATCTGGTTTGTATCTAAAATAGAAAAATTAGTGGGCTGGTTCCTTCATTGACTGAACCCTGTATCTAATATATGTAGAGACCATGCTGGGTATGGAAGATAAAGCAACAAACAGACCTGAGCAATTTCACTGGCTAGAGAAGCAAGACAGTATCAAAATAATAATAGCAATAGTGGGGTACCTGTTGTTCCTATCTTTAATCCTAGCCACTGAGAAGGCTGAGATCTGAGGATCACAGTCCAAAGCCAACCTGGGCAGGAAAGTCCATGAGACGTTTATCTCCAGATCCTGAGCTCAAGCCCTAGAACTGGAACATAACAACAACTATAATAATAATAATAATGCCACAGTACTGTTATAAACTACTTGGGTGCTGTCAAGGAAGCCAGAAAGAAGGAGGAGGAGTCAAACTCAGGGCTTAGCCTTTTTGCTCAAGATTGGTGTTCTACAGTATTGTCAGAGAAGGTAGTGTGGCACTGGGTCTTGGAGGATATGTGGGAGTTTGATAACAGAGCCACCGGAGTAAGGGTACTTCAGGCAGAGGGAATTTCATGTAAGTACAGAGGAACTAAGGAGGAGTTAGAGAGAGTCATGTTCTATGCAGTGGTAAGTAGTAGTTCTGTTCCTGTGTCAAGTCTTTTGAATATGGGGGAAGATGAAGCTTGAGGGGCTGGGAATGTGGTTTAGTGGTAGAGTGCTTGCCTAGCATGTATGTTGTTTTTGATTCCTCAGTACCACATAAACAGAAAAACCTGGACGTGGCATTGTGGCTTAAGTGGGACAGGGCTAGCCTTGAGCAAAAAGAAGCTTAGGAACAAGTGCCCAGGCCCTGAGTTTAAGCCCTAGTCCAGAGAAACAAACAAGCAAGTAAAAAAAAAAAAAAAACCCAAATCTTGGGTCTGGCACCAGCATTGAGTAAAAGAGAAGGGAGTGAGAGTTATACTGGAGCCCTAATTAGCCTAAGAGAATAAGGATGTTCCAGGACATGGAAGTATAGTCATGTGAGTGAGACCATTGAGATGCTGATGGGACTCCATTTTGGGGGATGCTGAGGCGGCATTGCACCACAGTCTGATTTTCATCTTCAAAATACTTTATCACGGGGTCTGGGAAGGTGGCTCAGTGGTAGAGTGCTTGCCTTGCATGCATGAGGCCCTGGGTTCCATTCCTCAGCACCACATAAGCAGAAAAAGCCAGAAGTGGCACTGTGGCTCAAGTGATAAAGTGCTTGCCTTGAGCTGAAGAGCTGAGGGACAGTGCCCAGGCCCAGAGTTCAGGCCCCAACACTGACCAAAAAACAAAAAAACTTTATCACACTGACTACAGAGTGGAAGATCAATTGGATCTGAGATATTTATCATTACAAAAGAAGATCTCTAGTCTGTTGCACAGCTCTACTAGATCATCTGCTTGTTGCCTGCCAGCTGACCCATGCACAGCCAGGCAACTCCAGCTCCACCAATGCTAGGCTACTTGTGGTTTCCGGACCGAGTCATGATCTTTTGAATGTCTCTATCTCTTCGCATGCAATTTCCTCTCTTCAGTTGGCTTTTCCCCTTATGTGTAGGTCCCAAGTTAGGGTTAGGGGGACACAATTCCCATTCTATCTCTGATCTCACTGACTCAAAAATGGTCTACAGGGCCTAGGACAGATGTAATTATGCCTTTTGACATTTTCTTCTCAGTAGTCAGTAGGAAACATGCAATGGATCCTGGATGAAATAACAGAAACTGACTGGGGATTAAAAAAAAAAAAGTGGGGCTGGGAATGTGGTTTAGTGGTAGAGTGCTGGTCCAGCATGCATGAAACTCTGGGTTCTATTCCTCAGTACCACATACACTGAAAAAGCCAGCCTTAGTGCTGTAGCTCAAGTAGAGTGCTACCCTTGAGCACAGAGAGGCTCAGGCACAGTGCCCAGTCCCTGAGTTCAACCAAAAAAAAAAAAAAAAAAGTGACTGCTTTTCTATACGATGGTGATATTTGGGATTAAGCCAGTGGATGATATCTCAGAAAAGAGTAGAGGTCTAAGAGGAAAAAAAATAGCTATGTAATTAAAAAAAAATTAAACTCTTTTCACTGTAGCTATGTGAAATGTATGAGTTTGGACCAGACTTGGAAAGGAACAAATAAAAGTAACAACTGAGTTGTAACAAAAAGTATCAGTTTGTAGGCAGGTGAGTCAGTAGAGGTCACATTCTGGTCTAAAAACCTGTTGTAACTGTAGCAAACTTGCTAATTACATACTGACCACATCAGTCACTTCAGAACACAAATGAATAATAAAACAAAAAAAATTTTCTGCTGGTCCTGGTGGCTCAAGCCTGTCATCCTAGCTACTCAGGAGGCTGGGTTCAAAGCCAGCCTGGGCAGGAAAGTTCATGAGACTCTGATCTCCAATAAACCACCAGAAAACTGGAAGTGGTGCTGTGGCTCAAGTGGTAGAGCGCTTGCCTTGAGCTGAAGAGCTGAGGGACAGCACCTGTTTAAACCCCAGGACTGACAAAAGAAAAAAAAAAAGCTTCCTTCCTTCCTTCCTTCTTTCTTCCTTTCTTCCTTTCTTTCCTGTGGTCATTTCTAATCTCCAAAGGGTGTCTAACTTTGTGTTCTCTGAGTTATATGCTGCCATCTGCAGATCAGAGCTGGGAATTGCCTTGGAATTTATAGAACTTTTGAGGTCCAAGCATTTGAAATTCCCAGAAGGTTGTCCAAGGTAATGTCAGACACATCCTCTGAGACACACACATTTCTTGGCTTCTCTTCAGTGAGAAAGAAGCAGTCATCCAGGTGCCAGATAACCCTAGCTACTCAGGAGACTGAGACCTGAGGATTGTGGTTCTAAACTAGCCTGGGCAGGAAAGTCCATGCGACTCATCTCCAATACACTAGTCAGAAAAAGCCAGAAGTGGGGCTGTGGCTCCAGTGGTAGAGCGCTAGCCTTGAGCAAAAGAAGCTCAGAGACAGCACCCAGGCCCTGAGTTTAAGCCCTATGGCTGAAGAAAGAAAGAAAGAAAGAAAGAAAGAAAGAAAGAAAGAAAGAAAGAAAGAAAGAAAGAAAGAAAGAAAGAAAGAAAGAAAGAAAGAAGGAAAGAAAGGGGCTGGGAAGGTGGCTCAGTGGTAGAGTGCTTGCCTTGCATGCATGAGGCCCTGGGTTTGGATCCCCAGCACCACATGAGCACAAAAAGCTGGAAGTGGTGCTGTGGCTCAAGTGGTAGAGTGCTAGCCTTGAGGTGAAGCGCTGAGAGACAGTGCCCAGGCCCAAAGTTCAAGCCCCACAATGGACCAAAAAAAAGGGGGGGGGGAGGAAGGGAGGAAGGAAGGAAGAAGCAGTCAATGACAGAATAAACCTGATAATTTGAAATTCAACTTCCACTTGCTCAGTTGATCTGGAGACTCATCTAGAAGTTTCTTTGCCTAGGTTGTGAGCCAGGCTTGTGCAGTCCTTTCAGGCCTTATGGGTTGCCTCCGATGCACTGCTGACTAATGAGACCAAAGTACTAATGTACTGTGACTTCTTCCCAACACACTGACCACATTCTCATCACCTGACCTGTTCATACCGCCATCCTTCCTGAATGACTGCTAATGGGTTCATCCATTATGTTGAAGCCACAGCACAAATTTTGATACACAAATCAAGCTGAGGATGGAGAAATGGCACCAGTGGCTCACTCCTATAATCCAGGAGGCTGAGATCTGAAGATGGAGGCCTCAAGCCAGCCCAGGCAGGAAAGGCCATGAGACTTTTCTCTGGAAGCCAACAGTCCAAAGCCAGCCCAGGCAGAAAATTCCAAGAGACTTTTTCATCTCCAATGAACCACCCAAAGGCCAGAAGTAATGCTGTGGCTCAAGTGGTAGAGCATTAGTCTTGAGAACAAAAGCTCAGGGACAGCATTCAAGTCTGAGGGAGGGCATACACACAAAAGTTAAACTGAGGGTCAGGGAGCCACAGACCAGTGGCTGGTGCCTATAATCCTAGCTACTCGGGAGGCTGAGATCTGAGGATTGCAATTCCAAGCAAGCCAAGGCAGAAAAGTCCATGAAACCCTTATGTCCAACTAACCACCAAAGAGGTGGAAGTAGAGCTGTGGCTCAAGTGGTAGGCCACTAGTCTTGAGCAAAAAAAAAAAAAAAAGCTGAAAGACAGAGTTCAGGCCCTGAGTTCAAACGTAGTACTGGCACCAAAACCAAACCAATAAACCTCTATATTTCTCTTACCTCCCTGATATGTGTGTGTGTGTATAGCCACACACACACACACACACACACACACACACACACACACACACACACACACACATTGGTTGTGGGGCTTGAACTCTGGGCCTGGGTGCTATCCCTCAGATCTTCAGCTCAAGGCCAGTGCTCTACCACTTGAGCCACAGCACCACTTCCAGTTTTCTGAGTGGTTCATTGGAGATAAGAGTCTCATGGACATTCCTGCCCAGGCTGCCTTTGAAATGAGATCCTCAGATCTGAGCCTCCTGAGTAGCTAGGGTTATAGATGTGAGCCACCAGCACCTGGAACCTCCCTAATTTTTTAAAATGCTGCTTCTTTGTGTTTAAGTGCTTCTACCCCCTTCCTCCTCCATCTTCATTTGGCCCTTGTCTGTTCTTTTTTTTCTTGGGGGGGGGGAGGTCCGGTCGTGGGGCCTGAACTCTGGGCCTGGGCGCTGTCCCTCAGCTCTTCACCTCAAGGCTAGCGCTCTACCACTTGAGCCACAGTGCCACTTCTGGCTTTTTTTCTTTTTGCTTATGTGGTGCTGGGGAATTGAACCCAGGGCCTCAGGCATGCTAGGCAAGTGCTCTACCACTGAGCCACCTTCCCAGTCCCCCTTGTCTGTTCTTTGACACTCAACTTGGGTATTACTTCCTCCAGGAAGCCCAGAGCATCCTGGGTACACTCTATATTGCTGTTCATAGAAGTGTTAGTATTATGGATTGAATTATATCTCCCTGACTCTTATCCAAACATTGACACCTAATTAACCTCCCATACCTCAGAATGAGACATATTTGGTGTTAAGGCCTTGAAAGAGGGGGTGAAGTTAACCTGAGCCCCTTAGATTACTAATCCAGTCTGGTGTCTTCCTGAAGGAGGAGATTCTGACACAGAGGAAAGACCAGGAGAGGACAGCAAAACAGCACCCAGAAGCTTGATCCTGAACTTCCAGCCTCCAGAACTGTAAGGGAATCAGTTTTTGTTATTTAAGCCACCCAGCCTGTGGCAATTTGTTATATGTTAGAACCTCAGCAAACTAAATTCTGTTTGCTTGGTTGGGTTGGGAGTCTCTCAAGAGGGGGCCATTTTTTTTTCTTCCTCCTCCTCCTCCTCCTCCTCCTCCTCCTCCTCCTCCTCCTCCTCCTCCTCCTCCTCCTCCTCCTTCCTTTTTGTCAGTTGGGGGGCCTGAACACTGGACCTGGGCACTGTCTCTCAGCTCTTCAGCTCAAAGCTAGCTCTTTACCACCTGAGCCACAACACCACTTCCAGTTTTCTGGTGGTTCATTGGAGATCAGAGTCTCACAGACTTTCTTGCCCAGGCTGGCTTTGAACTGTGATCCTCAGATCTCAGCCTCCTGAGTAGCTAGGATGACAGGTGTGAGTCACTGGTACCCAGCAGAAATAGGAATTTTTAAAATACAATTTTATTGTTATCATTAAGGGGTTGTCGGGGCTGGGAAGGTGGCTCAGTGGTAGAGTGCTTGCCTTGCATGCATGAGGCCCTGGGTTCAATTCCTCAGCACCATGTAAGCAGAAAAAGCCAGAAGTGGTGCTGTGGCTCAAGTGGTAGAGAGCTTACCTTGAGCTGAAGAGCTGAGGGACATTGCCCAGGCCCAGAGTTCAGGCCCCACAACTGACAAACAACAACAAAAACTCCTATTAAGGCCGGGCACCGGTGGCTCACGCCTGTAATCCTAGCTATTCAGGAGGCTGAGATCTGAGGATCTCGGTTCAAAGCCAGCCCAGGCAGGAAAGTCCGTGAGACTCTTATCTCCAATAGACCACTAGAAAAACCAGAAGTGGTGCTGTGGCTCAAGCAGTAGAGTGCTCATCTTGAACTGAAGAGCTGAGGGACAGCGCCCAGGCCCAGAGTTCAAACCTCACAACGGACAAAAAAAAAAAAAAAAAAAACAACTATTAAAGTGTTGTCCAGAGGGGAGTTACCATAAGTCATATAATAAGTACCTTTCTTTCTTTCTTTCTTTCTTTCTTTCTTTCTTTCTTTCTTTCTTTCTTTCTTCTTTCTTTCTCTCTCTCTCTCTCTCTCTCTCTCTCTCTCTCTTTCTTTCTCTCTCTCTCTCTCTCTTTCTTTCTTTCTTTCTTTCTTTTTGGACAATGTCACCTGTTCCTTTGCTTTACTCCAGTTTCCCCATCCTGTCCCAGTCCACAAGACACACAGGTCATCTTTCACACTGTGTCTACTGAATAGCATGATTGCATTTGTTCACCTTTCCTCCCTCCCTTTCTGTGACCCCCCTCTGTCCCCCTAAAAAACTCAAAAGCAGGGGCTGGGAAGGTGGCTCAGTGGTAGAGTGCTTGCCTTGCATGCATGAGGCCCTGGGTTCCATTCCTCAGCACCACATAAGCAGAAAAAGCCGGAAGTGGGGCTGAAGCTCAAGTGGTAGAGCGCTGGTCTACAGCTGAAGAGCTGGGGGACAGCACCCAGGCCGAGTTCAGGCCCCATAACCGGCAATAAATAAATAAATAAAACAACTCAAAAGCAAAAACAAATACCACCACCACTGAACTGTGAGTTTTGTTTTTTTTTTTTTTTTTTTGGGGGGGGGGGTCCGGTCATGGGCCTGAACTCTGGGCCTGGGTGCTGTCCCTCAGCTCTTCAGCTCAAGGCTAGTACTCTGCCACTTGAGCCACAGCACCACTTCCAGGTTTTTTTCTTTTTGCTTATGTGGTGCTGAGGAATCGAACCTAGGGCCTCAGGCATGTAAGGCAAGCCCTCTACCACTGAGCCAACTTCCCAGCCTGAACTGTGAGTTTTGAATAAGCAACTTCAGGTAATTCTGAGGCAGGTCATCCATAAAGCATTCTTTGTATGGCAATGCTTCCTGAAGAATGGTCTCTTAGGGATTGTGGGACTGGGCTGTGTCCCAGCTTACATGCATCAGAATGCGAATGGCCCTGGAGCTTGTGCTGTCTTGGGATCTCATGCCACGGGGTAGTGGGCAATGCCAGCATTTGGCTATCAGTTGGCTGTGGGATTTCTGCTTCTTTTTCTTTTTTTTTTTTTCCTCTCTAGAAGAGCCTGAAGACTTTAAAGAAGACATCATGGGGTATGGAAGGAAGAGTAGCCCAGTAGGAAAGGGCATGGCTGGCTGGCACTTCCTAGTGCTCACGTGTAAGTAAATGGGAAAACAAAAGCACAGGTTAGCCTTTGGTCCTGACAGCAGTGCCAGGGACCAGCCCAGCCATCTGGCCCTGCGCCACGCCCCTTTCAGTTTCCGCATCTCTGTCCTGAGACAGTCTGTTCATTACGGCAATGGAGTCAGTTCTATTTTGGCTGTGAGCTAAAATTTAGCAAGTGATGTATCTCAAGGATGGAAATTTCCTGTGTTCCCAGCCCTACAAGAAAGAAGCATTAGAAACTCAATAGCAGGAAGTTTGTCCAAAGATTCAAAGATTTTTTTTTTGGTAGTACTAGAGTTTTAAATCCAGGGCTTTGTACCTTCTAGGCTGCTGTTCTACCACTTGAGTCACATACACAGCCCTCTTTTGCTTCAGTTATTTTTCAGATAGGGCCTCATTTCCCCCCCCCTCCTAGAACTGGCTTCAGTCTATAATCTTCTTACACTTTTCCAACCTATATTTCTCCATATCTGGGACCACAGATGTGTACCACCATGCCTGGCTCATTGGGTAAGATGGGGGGGGGGCAGGTGTCTCGATAACTTTTCTGCCTTGGCCGGTCTCAAACCACAATGCTTCTGATTTCTACCTCTTGAGTAGCTAAACCATGCTCTTTCCTACTGAGCTACTCTTCCTTCCATACCCCATCAAGTCTTCTATAAAGTCGCTGAGCAGGATGCCCCTGGAGAACTCAGGACAGTCACGGACGATGCCTGGAGTCGTGCACATCCAGACACATTCAGTGGTTTCCCGTTTCACAGGAAAGCACATTTCCCAGTCTGAATTAGCCAAGGGAACAACTGGGAACGGCTCAATGCCACTTGTCATCACCCACCGCAGGTAGTTAGTGAGGGGGAAGAAGGGAGAGGCTCGTCTTGGGCAAGGTACCAGAATTTCTAGGGTAGTTCTACCAGGACTGGAGACTGGGGCGATTCCTGCGATGGCCAGTAGATGTCGCTCTAGACAGACAGGAGCTATTTTGCTGGGGGGCGGTGCCGGGGCGGGAATAGAACTAACTTGCTCTAAAGGAATGCTGCCGTTTGGCTCCCAAATGGATTTGACCTCGTCTTCGCTCCGCCAGTGCCAGGAAACATTGCTTGCCAGGTCCCCGCCATGGAGTGTGGAGGAAATATCCAGCTGCACTCCATGCAGTGGAAACCCTACTTCCCTGGACCCATAACAGAAATAGGAATGAACACAGCCCGCCCCTCTCCCCTGCCTAACCCTGAAATCTTTGTGAATCATAAGTTTTCGTGTGTATGTGTGAGTGTGTGTGTGTGTCTGTGGTTACAAAAGAACAAAACGAATATTTTCCCATTTATTTAATAAACTCCAGAGCTGCATATTTTTTCTCTGCCCCCTTGGGAGAGTGAAACACAGCTTCTGTTTCTGCTACACTATCATTCTTTCAGTTTGAGAGCCCAGGGCAGAAAGATGAAGAACTTACTTTTTTTTTCTTTCTTTTTTCCTTTTTTTTTTGTTGTTGTTGTTTGTTTTTTTGTCGGTCGTGGGGCCTGAACTCTGGGCCTGGGCGCTGTCCCTCAGCTCTTCAGCTCATGAGCCACAGTGCCACTTCCGGTGTTTTCTGCTTATGTGGTGGTGAGGAATGGAACCCAGGGCCTCATGCATGCAAGGCAAGCACTCTACCACTCAAGCACCTTCCCAGCCCTCTTTTTTTTTTTTTTTTTTGGTCAGTCCCGGGGATTGAACTCAAGGTGCTGTCCCTGAGCTTTTCTGCCACAGCTCCACTTACAGTTTTCTGGTGGTTAATTGAAGAGTCTCACAGACTTTCCTGATTGGGCTGGCTTTGAACCGCGATCTTCAGATCTCAGCTTCCTGAGTAGTTAGTATTACAGGTTTAAGCACCAGCTCTAGGCTAACATTTTTGTTGTTGTTGTTTTATTTCCTTTTGTTTTTGTGTGTGTGTGCTGGTCCTGGGGCTTTACCTCAGGGTCTGAGCACTGTTGTCCCTTAGTTATTTTGCTCAAGGCTAGGGCTCTATCACTTAAGGCATAGCTACACTTCTCTGATCTCAGCCTCCAGAGTCCCTTGGATTACAGGCATGAGCCATCACACTTGGCCAGAACTTACTTTTTATTTCTCGAACTTTTTGTTTGTTTGTTTTTAATTTTGCCAGTCCTGGGCTTGAACTCAGGACCTGGGCACTGTCCCTAAGCTTCTTTTGCTCAAGGCTAGCACTCTACCACTTGAGCCACAGCACCACTTCCGACTTTTTCTGCTAATGTGGTGCTTAGGAATCATGCATGCTAGGCAAACTCTCTACCATTAAGCCACATTCCTCGTCCCTCGAGCTTTTTATATTTTTTTAAGTGATTGGAAAGTGTATTAAGAAAGAATTAGGGCAGGGAAAGAGATTATGAGGCAAAGATAAAGCCATGGGATATTTCTGAAACTTTTTCAGGCTAGGTGATTTAATGGCAAGGTCTAGTGTCTTTTCCTCACACCCCCATAGCCAAGCTGGCTTATAACTTGAAATTCTCCTCCTTTAGCCTCCTAAGTGATGGGATTAAAGGCATATATCACTGGGCTCAGCTAGTATCCTTCTACCTGGCAAGAATCCTCAATGTTTGAATGCTTCTGCTTAGGAGCTAAAATGAAGTAAGGCATTTGTGTGCTTCATTGATCCATTATGACTGTGATACACTGTAAGCTCTTAAACAAACAAAAAATAAAAGTAAGTTGGGCTGGGAAGGTGGCTCAGTTGTAGAGTGCTTGCCTCACATGCATGAGGTCCTGAGTTCAATTCCTCAGCACCACATAAGCAGAAAAAGCCAGAAGTGGTGATGTGGCTTAAGTGGTAGAGTGCTAGCCTTGAGCTGAAGAGCTGAGAGGGACAGTGACCAGGCCCAGAGTTCATGCCCCACAACTGGCAAAAAGAAAAAGAAAATAGTGTTGGGCACTGGTGGCTCACACCTGCATTCCCAGCTACTCAGGAGGCTGAGATCTGAGGATCAAGGTTCAAAGACAGCCGAGGCAGGAAAATCCATGAGATTTTTTTTTTTTTTTGGGTCTGGTCATGGGGCCTGAACTCTGGGCCTGGGCGCTGTCCCTCAGCTCTTCAGCTCAAGGCTAGTGCTCTACCACTTGAGCCACAGCGCCACTTCCGGCTTTCTTCTTTTTTCTTATGTGGTGCTGAGGAATCGAACCCAGGGCCTCATGCATGCAAGGCAAGCGCTCTACCACTGAGCCACCTTCCCAGCCCTGTCCATGAGATTCTTATCTTCAGTTAACCACCAAAAAAAACCCTGGAAGTAGAGCTGTGGCTCAATTGATAGATAGCAAAAAGAAGCTCAGGGACAATGCCCAGCCCCTGAGTTCAAGCTCCCAAGATCAACACACACACACACACACACACACACACACACACACACACGTCAACTCCTTTATGCCTACTGTTAGCTCTTCTTTCTGTCAGCAATACAATTAGAAAGAGAAGGAAGCAACAGTGAATACTAACTATGGCCTAGTGCCCTGTGCCCTGTGCTGGTCACTTGGCATAATGGTATCTCATCTGCCTCCTCTAAGCTTCAAGGCCTCATCTGCAAGGGATGGCAGAGTGCTGTGAGAAATAGTCAGTAGCTGAGCATTGGTGGCTCACGCCTGTAATCCTAGCTACTCAGGAAGCTGAGATCTGAGGATTGCGGCTCAAAGCCAGCTCGGGCAGGAAACCCCATGAGACTCTTATCTCCAATAAACCACTCAGAAAACTGGAAGTGGCACTGTGGCTCAAGTGATAGAATGCTAGCCTTGAGCTGAGGGACAGTGCCCAGGTCCAGAGTTCAGGCCCCCCAACAAAAAAAGAAAGGAAGGAGGAAGGAAGGAAGGAAGGAAGGAAGGAAGGAAGGAAGGAAGGAAGGAAAGAAGGAAGGAAGGAAGGAGGAAGGAAGAAAGAAAAGAAGGAAGGAAGGAAGGAAGGAAGGAAAAGAACAAGAAATTTTCTTGTCTCCTGTAGGTTTGGTACATTTGAAAATAGATAGGACAGCAGGGCACTGGTGGCTCACACCTGTAATGCTAGCTACTCAGGAGGCTGAGATCTGAGGATTGCACTTTGAAGCCAGCCTGGGCAGGAAAAGTTCACAAGACTCTTATCTCCAATTAACCCGAGAAAACCAGAAGTGGTGCTATGGCTCAAAGTTGTAGAGAAGTTAGGCTTGAGTGATAAAATCAGCTCAGGGACAATGCCCAGACCCTGAGTTCAAGCCCCATGACAAAGAAGAAGGAGGAGGAGGAGGAGGAGGAGGAGGAGGAGGAGGAGGAGGAGGAGGAGGAGGAGGAGGAGGAGGAGGAGGAGGAGGAGGAGGAGGGGAGGAGGAGGAGGAGGAGGAGGAGGAGGAGGAGGAGGAAGAGGAGGAGGAAGAGGAAGAGGAAGAGGAAGAGGAAGAAGAAGAGGAAGAAGAAGAGGAAGGAGAAGGAGAAGGAGAAGGAGAAGGAGAAGGAGAAGGAGAAGGAGAAGGAGAAGGAGAAGGAGAAGGAGAAGGAGAAGAAGAAGAAGAAGAAGAAGAAGAAGAAGAAGAAGAAGAAGAAGAAGAAGAAGAAGGAGGAGGAGGAGGAGGAGGAGGATAGGACTCCTGGCAAACCAGTTCTAAGGTTTTATGCTTTGTAATCCTTTCTCTGTTTTTGTTTTTGATTTTTGGTCTGAACATTTTTTGAGATTTGACCTAATCACAAAGCCCTTGGAACTTTACAAATACCTCATCTGTTTTGTTGTACTCTAAGCTGCAAAGATGCAAAGAAACAAAGCAGCTTGCCTAAGAAAAGGAAGGGTTGGAGCATGGCTCCAAGTGCTAGCCAGTAAGGAAAGCATCAAGTGCCTAGTTCCAGTCCTGGTCTTGAACCTAAAAAAAAGAAGGGGGGGAAGAGAAAGGAAGAAAGAAAGAAAGAAAGAAAGAAAGAAAGAAAGAAAGAAAGAAAGAAAGAAAGAAAGAAAGAAAGAAAGAAAGAAAGGAAGGAAGGAAGGAAGGAAGGAAGGAAGGAAGGAAGGAAGGGATAGATAGAGAAAGAAGAGAAGAGAAAAGAGAAAAGAAAAGAAAAGCTTCTTCCCCCCAAAGAAGCTTTTCTGGGACTGAAAAACAGCCTATTCTCAAATTTTTGGCTCTAGTTAAGAAACCAAATCTTCAGCCTCTTCTAAATTAACATGAACATTCAATCTATAGGAAAGTTAAAGCTCCACAAACACCATGAGCTAATATCAATATAAATACCAGGATACCAGAACTGCCTGGTGAACAGAAGGGACATCATTACTCACTCGCTCTGATATTTAAGTATATCACATAGGGAAAAATTCCTGCTTTATATAGCTGAGCTCATACACACAAGCTAAAGATGGAATCAGGCAAGTAGCTCACAATGCACAGAAATGTAAAAAAGAAATACAGTAAAAGATTCTCCAAGGGGCTGGAGATAGGGTTCAGTGGTAGAGAACTGGCAAGGCAGGCATGGTTCCATGCTCTGTACTGACTGAAACCAAAACCAGAACAACAACAACAAAAAGGATACTACCATGGGGTCATTCCTGAACAGAGAAAATGCTGTGCCAGCATTTCTCATGAAAAGAGAGGCCTGAACCACAGGAGCAACTGAGGACCTAGGAACTGTGTATAAACAAGAGATGGTAGAATCAAGATGGGATTTGGTATTAACGGGACACATAGCTGGGCACTGGTGGCTCACGCTAGTCAGGAGGGTGAAATCTGAGGATTGAGATTCAAAACCAGCTTGGGCAGCAAAGTCCACGAACCTCTTACCTCCAATTAACCAGAAAAAAACTAGGAGTGGCTGGGCGACGGTGGCTCACTACTATAATCCTAGCTACTCAGGAGGCTGAGATCTGAGGATCTCGGTTCAAAGCCAGCCCAGGCAGGAAAGTCACTGAGACTCTTATCTCTAATAAACCACAAGAAAACCGGAAGTGGTGCTGTGGCTCAAGTGGTAAAGCACTCGCCTTGAGCTGAAGAGCACAAGGACAGCACCCCAGCCCAAAGATCAAGCCCCACGACCGACAAAAAAAATAAAAATTAAAAAAAAAAACAACTAGGAGTGGAGCTGTGGCTCAAAATGGTAGAGCACCAGCCTTGAACTAAAAAAGTCACATGAGATGCTAGTGGCTCACACCTGTAATTCTAGCTACTCAGGAGGCTGAGATCTCAGTTCAAAGCCAGCCCAGGCAGGAAAGTCTGTGAGACTTTTATCTCCAATTAACCACCAGAAAACCAGAAGTGGCGCTGCGGCTCAAGTGGTAGAGTGCTTCCCTCAAGCTGAAGAGCTTAGGCATAATGCCCAGGCCCAGAGTTCAAGCCCCATGACCTACTGAAAAAAAAAAAAAAGGCATGTAAGACCATGATTCCCTGAGTTCAAGCCCTAGTACTGGCACAAAATACAAAAAGGGATAAAGGAGTAATGAATGTCATCAGGTAAAAACAGTGGTCTTTCTTATTTATTGGAAACTAGACAAATTCTAGCATAGTTGATTCACATTAGATCCAAGTGGGATTCTCTCCTACCCCATCCCCCATACACTGGGGGTTTGAACTCAGGGCCTTGTGCTTGCTAGGCTGGAATGACACTAGTGATTTATGCCTCCAGCCCTGTTTTTCACTGGTTGATTTTAGACTAGAGTCTCTCTTCCCCTCAAATACACATCTGGGTCTCAGTCCACCTACTTTTAAGCTTTTTGATATTGCTGGAATCATAAGCTACATGACTACTAGCGTCTGAGGTGGCACAGTCTTGTTCTCAGACTCCCACATAGCTAAAATTATATGCATAGGCAACTGACATACAGCTAGATTTTGTTGTTGTTGGTTGAGGGGCTTAGACTCAGGGTCTGGGCACTATCCCTGAGCTCTTCAGCTCAAGACTAGTGCTCTACTTCATTGAGCCACTGCATTACTTCTGGTTTTCTGGTGGTTAATTGGAGATAAGAGCCTCAGGGGGGGCTGGGAAGGTGGCTCAGTGGTAGAGCGTATGCCTTGCATGCCCGAGGCCCTGTGTTCCATTCCTCAGCACCACATAAGCAAAAAGGAAAAAGTCGGAAGTGGCGCTGTGGCTCAAGTGGTAGAGCGCTAGCCTTGAGCTGAAGAGCTGAGTGACAGCACCCAGGCCCAGAGTTCAGGCCCCATGACCAGACCCCCCCCCAAAAAAAAAAAAAAAAAAGAGCCTCAGGGACTTTCCTGCCTGGGATGGATTTGAACTTCAATCCTCAGGTCTCAGCTTCCTGAGGAGCTAGGATAGCAGATGTGAGTCAGCAGCCCCTAACTAGATTTTTTTTTTTTTTTCTGGTCACTCGTGGGGCTTGAACTCTGGGCCTGGGCGCTGTCCTTCAGCTCTTCAGTTCAAGGTGAGTGTTCTACCACTTGAGCCACAGTAACACTTCCATTTTTCCGGTGGTTTATTGGAGATAAGAGTCTCATGGATTTTTCCTGCCTAGGCTGGCTTTGAACCATGACCCTTAGATCTCAGCCTCCTGAGTAGCTAGGATTTCAGGCATAAGCCACTGGCATCAGGCTTCCACTTCCAGTTTTCTGGTGGTTAATTGAAGATAAAAGTCTCATGGACTGGGGCTGGGAAGGTGGCTTAGTGGTAGAGTGCTTGCCTTGCATGCATGAGGCCCAGGGTTGGATTCCTCAGTACCACATAAGCAAACAGAAAAAAGCCGGAAGTGGTGCTGTGGCTCAAGTGGTAGAGTGCTAGCCTTGAGCTGAAGAGCTGAGGGACAGTGCCCAGGCCCAGAGTTAAGGCCCCATGACCGGACCCCCCCCCCCAAAAAAAAAGTCTCATGGACTTTCCATCCTGGGCTGGCTTTGAGCGATGATCTTCAGATCTCAGCCCCCTGAGTAGTTAGGATTACAGACGTGTGCCACCAGCACTCAGCTTAGATTTTTTTGCTTGTTTGTTTTTGTTTTTGTTTTTTGGTTTGGTCGTGGGGCCTGAACTCTGGGCCTGGGCACTGTTCCTCAGCTCTTCAGCTCAAGGCTAGTGCTCTACCACTTGAGCCACAGCACTACTTCCGGCTTTTTTCTTTTTGCTTATGTGGTGCTGAGGAATTGAACCCAGGGCCTCATGCATGCAAGGCAAGTGCTCTACCATTGAGCCACCTTCCCAGCCTTAGATTTTTTTTTTAATACAAGAGTCTAATACTCAACTATATTACTGAGGTTCCAGAAACTTCTTCAAAGTTAGGAGGAAATACCAATTAAATACCTGCTCGTTCAGCAAGGAAGTAAACTCTGTGAGGTCTCTCTACATCTACTGCTGAGCTGTTCCCAGTATGGCAGCAAATAACACTGCTTATCCTGTGACAGGTGTTCCTTAAGACTTGAGGGCTTTAGCGTGACCAAGCCAATCCCAAATAAATATAAGATCGGTGCATTTTGCAGAAGAGAAATGGGACGGAGCCGGCCAAGGACGAGAGCACACAGAAAGGGAAGCTGGCTGTTTTCAGATGGTCTCCAACCCTTGTCCCCTTACTGTCCTTCCCACCCTCCAGCAGCTGAAGGCAAAACTATGTGACCTGGAGTATCTCTTGTCTAGAAGGAAAGGAGAGACCCTAAACCCAAGGGGAATGTGGGCAATGTGGGCTTGGCGACTGGAGAATGTTGGGAATGAGCAGCAGGGCAGTGTGAAGATCCCCATGCTTGGCTCCGCCCTGCCCCTGCCAGCCTTCAGGAAAGACAAAGAGCAGGGATCTGTGAAAGGGGGCACTCTGCCTTGGGAGTTGTGAAGCCTTCTTCTGAGTCATATGCTTTTCTGAGCCCAGATGTCTTATTATAGCTAGAAAGATTTCATCTAGTCTGGCTCAGAGAACTAAATATGCTATCAAAATTCTCCCTAAATGTGGGGTCCAACAAAACTACACAGACAGCTGTCTTTATTATCCAACTGCTCTCCTGAATGCTTAGCAGGGCCTTTGTCACAAGACTCCTGTCATAGTGCTCTTCAAAACTAATGGCCCTGCAAAGATATATTTTTTGGGGGGGGGGTCCAGTTATGGGACCTGAACTCTGGGCCTGGGTGCTGTCCCTCAGCTCTTCAGCTCAAGGCTAGCACTCTACCACTTGAGCCACAGCATCACTTCCAGCTTTTTTTTCTTTTTGCTTATGTGGTGCTGAGGAATCGAACCCAGGGCCTCATACATACAAGGCAAGTGCTCTACCACTGAGCCACCTTCCCAGCCCCTTCTTTTTTTTTTTAGACCAGTCAAAGGGTTTGAACTCAGGGCTTGGGTACTGTCCCTGTATAGATAGATGATAGATAGATAGATAGATAGATAGATAGATAGATAGATAGATAGATAGATAGATAGATAGATAGATAGATAGATAGATAGGTAGATAGATAGATACACACATATGCAAAAAGGATATATAAATAGATACACAGCTGGGCACCGGTGGCTCACGCCTGCAATCCTAGCTACTCAGGAGGCTGAGATCTGAGGATCACAGTTCAAAGCCAGCCCGGGCAGGAAAGTCCGTGAAACTCTTATCTCCAATAAACCACCAGAAAACCAGAAGTGGCGCTATAATCAAGTGGTAGAGCACTAGCCTTGAACTGAAGAGGTGAGGGACAATGCCCAGGCCCAGAGTTCAGACCCATGACCAAAAAAAAAAAAAAAGAGTCTCACAGACTTTCCTGCCTGGACTGACTTTGAACCTTGATCCTCAGATCTCAGCCTCCCAAGTAGGTAGGATAACAGGCATGAGCCACTGGTGTGTGGCTCAACAGTTATATATATTTGATCATGGTTCAAAGCCACCCTAGGCTGGAGAATCCATGAGATTCTTTTTTTTTTTTTTGCCGGTCATGCGGCCTGAACTCTGGGTCTGGGCCCTGTCCCTCAGCTCTTCAGCTCTTCAGCTAGTGCTCTACCACTGGAGCCACAGCGCCACTTCCGGCTTTTTCTGTTTATGTGGTGCTGAGGAATCGAACCAAGGGCCTCATGCTTGCAAGGCATGCACTCTACCGCTGAGCCACCTTCCCAGCCCCAGAATCCATGAGATTCTTATCTCCAATTAACCATCAAAAGCCAGAAGTGGAGCTGTGACTCAAATTGTAGAGCACTAGCCTTGAACAAAAAAGCTCAGAGACAGTGCCCATGCCCTGAGTTTAAGCTCTAGAACCAGCATGCGCGCGTGTGCGCGCGCGCGCGCACACACACACACACACACACACACACACACACACACACACACACATTACACTTGTCATCCTAGCTACTGAGGAGACTGAGATCTGAGGATTGTGGTTCAAAGCCAGTCCAGGAAGGAAAGTCAGTGAAACTCTTATTGTTAATCACCCAAAGGTGGAAGTGGTGCTCTTCAGATTCCTTTGCCTGGGTTGGCTTCAAAGCATGATCCTCAGATTTCAGCCTCCAGGTAATGTTAGACACTTTTACACAAACTCCTTCACCAACCACAGCAAGCTGTTGGCCTTAGAGCTAAGATGAGTGCATATCCTCTTCACATTGAGAGCAGAGACTATTTCTGCAGAACGTCTGGCTAGTCTGTCCATCAAATCCTGAGCAAGGTTCTGCTCAGGGGGACACAGAGGGAACAGCATTCATATAGCAAGTACCATTTTGGACTGAGCTAGAAGACATTATTACCAAAGGACACATCAGCCCTATTTCTCCTTCTTTCTTTCTTTCTTTCTTTCTTTCTTTCTTTCTTTCTTTCTTTCTTTCTTTCTTTCTTTCTTTCTTTCTTTCTTTCCTTCTTTCTTTCTTTCTTTCTGTGCCAGTCCTGGGGCTTGAACTCAGGGCCTGTCCCTGTCCCTGAGCATTTTTGCTCAAGGATAATGTTCTACCACTTGAACAGCAGCTCCATTTCCAGGTTTTTGGTGATTCATTAGAGATAAGAGTCTCATAGCTGGGCGCGGGTGGCTCAAGCCTGTAATCCTAGCTACTCAGGAGGCTGAGATCTGAGGATCGCGGTTCAAAGCCAGCCCGGGCAGGAGAGACCGTGAGACTCCTATCTCCAATAAACCACCAGAAAACCGGAAGTGGCGCTGTAGCTCAAGTGGTAGAGCCCTCGCCTTGAGCTGAAGAGCTGAGGGACAGCACCCAGGCCCAGAGTTCAAGCCCCACGACCGACAAAAAAAAAAAAAAAAAAGAGTCTCATGAATTGCTTCGAATCATGATCCTTAGATCTCAGCCTCCTGAGTAGCTTGGATTACAGGCCTAGGCCACTGGCACCTGGCTATGTTCTCTTTTTAATGATTCCTCCCCCACCCCCAGTCAAGTTAATTTGGTCTGAATCACTGTTTCTGCTTTAAAATTTGCAGCCCACAAATTGACCTCTCTATCTCCAAGTTGCTCTGGAGCAGCCCTGAATTAGCCTAGTTGTTTATGAAGGGATGAAGAAAACAAGGTAAGATGCATTGCACTTCTGAACTGATTCATTGAGCTCTAACCCCTTTGCACAACAATGTGAAGATAAATAATCTAGGTGCTAGTGGCTCACACTGGTAATCCTAGTTGCTCAGGAGGCTAAGCTCAGAGGTCTGTGGTTCAAAGCCAGCTTAGGCAGGAAATTCAATGAAACTCTTGTCTCTAATAAATCATCAGAAGTGGTGCTGTGGCTCAAAGTGGTAGAGCACTAGACTTGAGCACAAGAGCTTGGGGATAATGCCCAGGCCCTGAGTTCAAGCCTCATGACTGACAAAAATAAAAATAAAAATAATTTTAAAGTATAACTTAAAAAGAAAGATGGCCTTCTGCACCTTCAAGTTAAGTTAAGCTCTGTTTTCCTTTTCTAGTCCAGAAGCTGGGATGGCCCCTTAGAATGGGCTGGGAGGGGGGATGGGGGGGGGTGCACCAGGCAGTTGTTCCCAAAATAGCATGTTCCTCTCCTTGTAAACCCAGACAGCAATGGAAAAGCAACTCTTAAATCTCTCCCACTTGGGGGAGGGTGTGATGAATGATAAGCTTTCAATTTATTTTCAGCTTCAACCCACAGCTCATTGAGTGTGAGAACCTGAGTTAAGCCTCTGAGCTTGGTGGTCCCACATTTCTGCCTTGTAGAATGTGGTTAGGATATAGTAAATCTGCAGCTCACTTCACCTAAGCTAGCCAAAGAAAAAGAGCGATGATTGGAGGGAAAGACCTGATTAAGGACCCGGAGGAAATGTGTGTGAATTCAAGAGTTTACTACCCAGATCTGCAATAGATCTGAACTTCAATCTAATAGAGAACTTCCAGGGAATTCCAAAGTTCATTTAGTCCTGAACATGCTAACCACACCCCGTGATAAAATCAAAACACAACCAAGGCAACAACCTATGTTTGGTGGCCTTTTCACCCAAGATAAACTGCTTAGCATGGGTTGATTCCTGCTGAGCATGTGTTCTGCTTTCTCAGAGAAGGCATCTGTATTTATTAGCTGACAGTGATCATACAGCCATCACTGGCTTCGGAGGCCAGCCCCCTACATCAGAGAAGGCAGCAAAGATGAAGCCAAGATGAAGATATTGGGATGTTTTTGGACATCTGACAGCACCAGTCTGGCAAGGGATCATTAAAAGCTAAGCAGAGGGGGCTGGGAAGGTGGCTCAGTGGTAGAGTGCTTGCCTTGCATGCATGAGGCCCTGGGTTCAATTCCTCAGCACCACATAAGCAAAAAGAAAAAAGCTGGAAGTAGCACTGTGGCTCAAGGTAGAGCGCTAGCCTTGAGCTGAAGAGCTGAGGGACAGCGCCCAGGCCCAGAGTTCAGACCCCACGACCGGACCCAAAAAAAAAAAAAAAAAAAAGCTAAGCAGAGGGGCTGGGAAAGTGGCTCAATGGTAGAGAGTTTTGGGGTTTTTTTTGGTTTTTTTTGGGGTCTGGTAGTGGGGCCTGAACTCTGAGCCTGGGCACTGTCCCTCAGCTCTTCAGCTCAAGGCTAGCGCTCTACCACTTGAGCCACAGTGCCACTTCCGGCTTTTTTTGCGTATGTGGTGCTGAGGAAGCAAACCCAGGGCCTCCAGCATGCAAGGCAAGCACTCTACCACTGAGCCACCTTCCCAGCCCCAGTTTTGTTTTTTTTTGTTTTTTGTTTTTTGTTTTTGTCAGTCATGGGGCTTGAACTCTGGGCCTGGGCACTGTCCCTCAGCTCTTCAGCTCAAGGCTAGCACTCTGTCACTTGAACCACAGTGCCATTTCTGGTTTTCTGGTGGTTTATTGGAGATAAGTGTCCAGGCTGGCTTTGAACCCCCATCCTCAGATCTCAGCCTCTTGAGTAGCTAGGATTGTAGGCATGAGCCACCGGCGCCCAGTAGAGTGTTTGCCTTGCATGCATGAGGCCCTGGATTCGATTCCTCAGTACCCACAGAAGCAGAAAAAGATGGAAGTGGCACTGTATCAAATGGTAGAGCACTAGCCTTGAGCCTAACAGCTGAGGGACAGAGGTCAGGCCTAGACTTCAGGCCCCATGACTACCACCACAACCAACTAAAAGCTAAGCAGAGAAAATTGAAGGAAGTTTCTCTTCTCCTCTCCTCCTCATCCCCCCCCCCTTCTTCTTCTTGTCAGTCATGGGGTTTGAGCTCTGGGCCTGGGCACTGTTCCTCAGTTCTTCAGCTCAAGGCTAGCACTCTACCACTTAAGCCACAGTGCCACTTCTGGTTTTCTGAGTGGTTTGTTGGAGATAAGAGTCTCACAGACTTTCCTGCCCAGGCTGGCTTTGAACCTTGATCCTCAGATCTCAGCCTCCAGAGTAGCTAGGATTACAGGCATGAGCCACTGGTTTTCCCCTTTCCTCTCCTTTCCTTCTCTTTCCTTTCTCCTTTCCTTTTCCTTTCCTTTCCCCTTCCTTTCCCTTCTCTTCCCTTCCCCTCCCCTCCCCTCTCCTCCCTTCCCCTCTCTTCCCTTCCCCTTCCCTCCTCTCCCCTTCCTTCCTTCCTTCCTTCCTTCCTTCCTTCCTTCCTTCCTTCCTTCCTTCCCAGGGCCTCACTCACACTAGGCCAGCAATCTGTGAGCTACACCCCAGTGCTCCCTAGCTGACTGTAAGCCTACCAGGATGCTAAATCAGAGACTGATTAGCAAGGACACAGTGGGCTGCAGTGCACATGCACCTTGGAAAGCCCCTGGTTCACTTCTTTGTCAGAGTATATGACTGTGTGCCAGGCACTGCTCTAGTGCTGGAAAAACAGAAATCACAAAAATGGAACCGGTTTCTTGCTCAAATACAAAGTGTGTAGAGGTTAGTGGTGTAGGAAGTCTGGCACTGAATGAATACACAAGAAAATATGGCAGGTTTGGGCTGGGAAGGTGGCTCAGTGATAGAATGCTTGCCTTGCATACATGAGGCCCTGGGTTCAATTCCTCAGTACCACATAAGCAGAAAAAAGCTGGAAGTGGCGCTGTGGCTCAAGTGGTGGAACACCACTAGCCTTGAGCTGAAAAGTTGAGGGACAGCACCCAGGCCCAGAGTTTAGGCCCCATGACCAACAACAACAACAACAAAAAACATGGCAAGTTTGCCAGGCACCAGTGGCTCATCCCTGCAATCCTAGCTACTCAGGAGGCTGAAATCTGAGGATCCTGGTTCAAAGCTAGCCCTGACAGGAAAGTTGCTGAGACATTTTTTTTGGTCGGTCGTGGGGTTTGAACTCTGGGCTTGGGCGCTGTCCCTCAGCTCTTCAGCTCAAGGTGAGCACTCTACCACTTGAGCCAGAGTGTCACTTCCAGTTTTCTAGTGGTTTATTGGAGATAGGAGTCTCACAGAGGGTGGGAGGAGGAGGGGAGTATGGGAAGGGATGGGAAGGGGAAACAAAGAGGAGGCAATAATGCTTGATAAGAAATGTACTCGTTGGGGCTGGGAAGGTGGCTCAGTGGTAGAGTGCTTGCCTTGCATGCATGAGGCTCTGGGTTCGATTCCTTAGCACCACATAAGCAAAAAGAAAAAAAGCCAGAAGTGGTGCTGTGGCTCAAGTGGTAGAGTGCTAGTCTTGAGCTGAAGAGCTGAGGGACAGCACCCAGTCCCAGAGTTCAGGCCCTACGACTGGACCCAAAAGAAAAAAAAAAAAAAGAAATGTACTCATTATCTTGCCCATTTAATTGTAACTCCTATGTACTGTATTCTCACAATTTAAACAACAACAACAACAAAAAAAAGCCTTATTAAAAAAAAAAAAAGAGTCTCACAGACTTTCCTCCATGGGCTGGCTTTGAATCACCATCCTCAGATCTCAGCCTCCTGAGTAGCTAGGATTACAGGTTGTGAGCCACAGGTGTCAGGCAGTGCAGAGATCTTTTTTTAAATTGAGATTAAGTGATTATATAATTTTTTTGGGGGGGGTCCAGTCATGGGCCTTGAACTCTGGGCCTGGGTGCTATCCCTCAGCTCTTCAGCTCAAGGCTAGCACCCTACCACTAAAGCCACAGCACCACTTCCGGCTTTTTTCTTTTTGCTTATGTGGTGCTGAGGAATCGAACCCAGGGCCTCATGCATACAAGGCAAGCGCTCTACCACTGAGCCACCTTCCCAGCCCTGTTGTTTTCTTTTTCAGGATAGAACCTAGGGCCCTGGGCATGATAGGCAAGTGTTCCATCACCCAGCCACATCCCTGCCCTCGTGGGTCAACTCTGTGTGTGTGTGTGTGTGTGTGTCCATGTCCATGCCAGTCATGGGCTTGAATTCAGTGTCTGGGTTTTCCCTGAGCTTTTTTTCTTTTTTGCCAGTCCTGGGGCTTGAACTAAGGGCTTGGGCACTGTCCTTGCGCTGCTTTTGCTCAAGGCTCGTACACTACTACTTGAACCACACTGCCACTTCTGTTTGTTTTTTTTTCTGTTTATGTGGAATGGAGAAATCGAACCCAGGGCTTCATGCATGCTAGGCAAGTACTCTGACCACTAAGCCACACTACCAGCCCCTCCCTCAGCTTTTTTGCTCAAGGCTGGTGTTCTACCATTTGAGCCACAGCTCTACTTCTGGCTTTTTGGTGGTTAATTGGAGAGTTTCATGGATGTTTCTTGCCCTGGGCTGGCTTCAAGCTGCAAACCTTAGATCTCAGCCTCCTGAATAGCTAGTGTGAGCTACTGACACCACCACATTTGAAAACCAAGTGGCATTGCATTTTTCAAATGTGTCTCATAAATACTTCCCAGGGTGACACCGTGGAGAAAGCAGCAATTATGTTTACAGTAAGAGCGAGGTGAAGCCACTAGATGTTACTACAATAGCTGTCTTAACAGAGATGTAAAAAGGATCTTTTTATTAGCTGACTCATCAACTATAGTGTCACTGAAATCTAATGTTAAAGGCCTTCACCCCTTCCCCTCCTTTCCTTTCCATTCCCTTTCCTTCTCTTTGCCCTTTATACGACAATCTCCTCCCCCTCCCCTTCCCCTACTCCCCCCCATTCCTCCTCCCCCTCCTTCTTCTTTTTTGGTTGTGGGGCTTGAACTCTGGGTCTGGGGGGCTGTTGTTCAGCTCTTCAACTCAAGGCTAGTGTTCTACCACTTGAGCCACAGTGCCACTTCTGGTTTTCTGGTGGTTTATTGGAGATAAGAGTCTCACGGACTTTCCTGCCTGGGCTGGCTTTGAACCATGAGCCTCAGGTCTCAGCCTCCTGAGTAGCTAGGATTACAGGTGTGAGCCACCAGTGCTGGACTCCTTCTTTTAAGGAGAGATAAAAATTTATAAATGCAGGCTGGGAAGGTGGCTCAGTGGTAGAGTGCTTGTCTTGCATGCTTAAGGCCCTGGGTTCGATTCCTCAGCACCACATAAGCAAAAAGGAAAAAACAGGAAGTGGTGCTGTGGCTCAAGTGGTAGAGCGCTAGCCTTGAGCTGAAGAGCTGAGGGACAGCGCCTAGGCCCAGAGTTTCAAGGCCCCACGACTGGACCCCCCCCCAAAAAAATCTATGAATGCTTACATATTTAGGGAGAAAGAAAGCAAAGATGCTAGAGTTTGAATAACTGTGTGCCAATCTCTGTGTGGAATCATACATAAAAGAAACCTAAGATGGTATCCAAGAACAATTGCAAAGCAACTTGAAATTGGATTGTTAGTCTCTTGAGAAAAATGCCAAAGAGAGAATTACAGAAATTATAAGCAACCTTTAAAAAACCCCACATTTCCGCCTCCTGTCTTCTAAGGAAATTCTTTTTTATTTTATTTTATTTTGGGTCCGGTCATGGGGCCTGAACTCTGGGCCTGAGTGCTGTCCCTCAGCTCTTCAGCTCAAGGCTAGCGCTCTACCACTTGAGCCACAGAATAGAACCCAGGGCCTCAGGCATGCAAGGCAAGTGCTCTACCACTGAGCCACCTTCCCAGCTCCATGCTAAGGAAATTCTTTATCTGTTAGGTTCTCAAGTTGTTTTACAGCAGCAGAATAATCAGGGAAAGTCATTTCATCTAATTAGCCCAAAGCAGTTCTTAGTCTGCTTTAAAGCTTTTTCCCCCCCTCCTTCTTCAAACTTTCTTCAACTTTTCCCTGCTCCAGGCCACTTGGGTCTTTCTTCATTCTTCTTTTATGTTTTTTAATTTTTTTTTTTTGGGGTCCGGTTGTGGGGGCTGAACTCTGGGTCAGGGCGCTGTCCCTCAGCTCTTCAGCTCAAGGCTAGTGCTCTACCACTTGAGCCACAGCGCCATTTCTGGCTTTTTTTCCTGCTTATGTGGTGCTGAGGAATCGAACTCAGGGCCTCGAGCATGCAAGGCAAGCATTCTACCACTGAGCCACCTTCCCAGCCCTTCATTCTTCTTTTAAAACGCATCCTTTCTCATTTGCTGGTAACTGCCTTCTCTTCCCAGGTAAGTAAAGCCACTCACGGCTGGCTGCATTCAGTCCTTCCGCCTCCTATTTTGATACTGTGTAATGGACTGAGATCCTCCTGGTGTTACCCTCAGCTGGCAGGAGTGGGAGGCGATTCACACTCATGCATTATTGATATCACTTTCCTGTCAAAGACATCAATGATGTGGTAAGAAAGGTGATCCAGTTGTCCACAGAGCTTTCAAAGAAAATAGCAGAGACAAGGCTACCTAATCGTAAAGGATCTTTTTTTTTTTTTTTGGTCAGCCGTGGGGCTTGAACTCTGGGCCTGGGCGCTGTCCCTCAGCTCTTCAGCTCAAGGCGAGCGCTCTACCACTTGAGCTACAGTTTCACTTCCGGTTTTCTGGTGGTTTATTGGAGATAGGAGTCTCACGGTCTCTCCTGCCCGGGCTGGCTTTGAACCACAATCCTCAGCCTCCTGAGTAACTAGGATTACAGGCGTGAGCCACCAGTGCCCGGCTTCATAAAGGATCTTAAGGAGCCAACCAGAAAGCAAAGAAGCCAGAAAGGTATTTCTGCCATAGAGAATAGCACCTGCTAAGGTCTCCACAACTGAATCGCATGAATAGGCAGAAGGGGAGGGACTGAGAACTACCCTGAGGAAAGGAGGGTGTGGTTCTTCCTTGTAGGAATGCTAAGAGGAAGAGACCAGGTAAAACAGCTGAGAGATCGCCCCTGGTAGGCCTTGGTCCTCTTATCAAGGTCCTCTTGGGAAAGCTAGGGAAATTTTCAGAAAAAGGAAAGGTTGTACCTCTGTTTGAGGTCGTTAAACAGCCAGCAAGCAAGATACAGCAATAGGGACCTCAGAACCCCAGATAGGCTAGCCAGAGGCCTTTATTTTTTTCCTCTTTTTTTTTTTTTTCTGTCGGTTATGAGGCTTGAACTCAGGGCCTGGGCACTGTCCCTCAGCTCTTCAGCTCAAGGCTAGCACTCTACTACTTGAGCCACAGCGCCACTTCCGGCTTTTTTTGCGTATGTGGTGCTGAGGAATCGAACTCAGGGGCAAGTGCTCTACTACTGAGCCACCTTCCCAGCCCCCAAAGTCCATTTTTAAATGGATACTTCGGTGGGTTCTAACTCAAGCCATTTGATTTACTGCTTCTGCAAGGTTTCGTCTGACAGGGAATAATAGTCAAGAGTGAAAATATATTGCACAACCCCCGAAATTGGCAGGCATTCAGTCTAAGTTCACTGAGTGACATTCAGGAAGCCCGATGGAGCAGAGAAGTAAGCATGGTTAGAGGAGCCTAGGGTCAGTGTGGACAAGGGCACTATTCACACAGCTCTTACTGGATGAAGTAGAAAGACCCAAGACACAGGCAACTGACTAGTTCAGTGCAACTAAATATTGAACAGACACAAGGCACAAAGTATGATTCCAGGAAAGCCAGCTGTCCCGAGGAAATTTGAAATCTTCCACAAATAACCATGCTGTTTACTTTTTTTTTTTTTTGGTCGGCCGTGGGGCTTGAACTCTGGGTCTGGGTGCTGTCCCTCAGCTCTTCAGCTCAAGGAGAGTGCTCTACCACTTGAGCTACAGCGCCACTTCCGGTTTTCTGGTGGTTTATTGGAGATAGGAGTCTCAAGGTCTCTCCTGCCTGGGTTGGCTTTGAACCGCGATCCTCAGATCTCAGCCTCCTGAGTAGCTAGGATTACAGGCGTGAGCCACCAGCGCCCGGCTAACCATGCTGTTTACTTACTTTGTTGTTGTTGTTGTGGGCCTTGAACTCTGGGCCTGGGCGCTGTCCCTTAGCTCTTAAGCTCAAGGCTAGAGCTCTACCACTTGAGCCACAGTGCCACTTCCAGTTTTCGGGTGGTTAATTAGAACTAAGAATCTCACAGACTTTCCTGCCCAGGCTGGCTTTGAATCGTGATCCTCAGCTCTCAGCCTCCTAAGTAGCTAGGATTACAGGTAGGAGCCACCAGTGCCCAGGCCCAGCTACTTACATCTTTTATACTGTGGCAATAGAAACAGAAAAGAGAAGGCACAGCACTAAATAGACTCAATGAGTTAAAAGTGTGGGGGAGGTGTGAAAGAGAGATGGAGGGGTTGTGTTTAATCAGAGTATAATGTATATATGTTCAGAAGCATCCCCCTTTGTATACCTAATACATAGTAACTTTAAAAAGGTCAGGGAAGATGTTCTAAAGGGAGAGCTTAAGGTATACCTTTAGGGTGTGTACTTGAATGCTGACTTTATTAGTGGAAAGAACCTTAAAAGGACAGAGAAGATTTGGGCAAAGAAGCAGAGATGGGAAGTTCTCTGACATGTTTAAGAGACTGTAATACATCTATGTGGTTTGCCTGTGAAGAATCAGGCCTAAAAATGTATGTCTGAGTCAATTTATGAAGAGTATTGCAGATCAAGTGAAGGTTTAGATTTGTCTATTTGCAAAGATAGCCTGAATATTTGGGGTGTGCAACCATTAAACTGGCTTAGACATAGTTAAACCAACCAATAAAATGGCTTTTTTTTTCCTGGTTAGGTAGTAAAATACCATCTTGTTCAGCTATGAACAATTTTAATTACATGATTAAATTCATTAATAAGGGGAAGGGGCTTTTACTTCCCAGGACCAGCCATGACCCCTTTCCAGTTTTATAAACAGATTTGAGAAAAAAGAAGAAAAAAAGTCTTCCCGACTTAGATCTCTGGGAAAACAGAAGTAAATACTGACAGAGGCTTGCTTTGTTTTCCCAAAGGAGATCTCCCAGGAGATTTTGCTAATTATCTTAAAAACATTTTTTTCAACTTGTTTTTCCCTTTAGATTTCAGCCGAGCTAAGGGTGAAATTTGCAATATCATCTTAGATTCTCCAACTTTTGTTAGTCCTGAGGGAAATTTCCCTCCAAAACTGTTCTCTAGGCATTTGCTGCTTGCATGGAGAAGGAATTTAAAAGAAAGGAGAGAGTGGGCAAAGGACTTTTTTTTTCCTTCAGAACTTTAATTCAGAACCACAGATTGTCCCTTAGGCGTCCTTGCTCACAGTTGGCACTCTACCACTTGAGCCACACTTCCAGCTTGGCATTTTTGCTGGTTACTTGGAGACAGAGTTCGCAGCCTTTGTTTCCCTGAGCTGGCTTCGAACCACCAGTCTCAGATCTCAGCTCTGAGCCTCATAGGATTACAGGTATGCACCTGCCCAATAGAAGGCTTCTTCTTTTTTTTTTTTTTAAATTTTTTTTTTTGGTCCAGTTGTGGGGCCTGAACTCTGGGCCTGAGCACTGTCCCTCAGCTCTTCAGCTCAAGGCTAGTGCCCTACCACTTGAGCCACAGCGCCACTTCCGGCTTTTTTCTTTTTGCTTATGTGGTGCTGAGGAATCGAACCCAGGGCCTCAGGCATGCAAGGCAAGCGCTTTACCACTGAGCCAACTTCCCAGCCTAGAAGGCTTCTTTTAAGAATAGTGTGGGGAAAGAAGGAAGAAAGGGAACATTCGAGGGTAATTTTTTTTTTAAATGAAAACGAATCAGGGCGAAAGCTATGGCCAGATCCTCGCCTCTGACCTGGAACATAACAGACCAGAGCTGGCACTGTTAAGACCTTAATGGTATTAATATAGGATTCCGCCAGGCTATCAGAGGGGCGGTCGCGACTACAGCCCGGCACGCGCCCTAGCCAATAAGAAGCTGGGATTCTCCGCCCCTCGCGAATTCTGGCCAATCGGCGCCTGGAACTTTAGCGTGTGTGGGCCTGCGCCCTGTGGTCCGGGAAGCGAGGCAAGCCCCCTTTCGAGTTGCCAGTAATGGACATGGCTGCGGCCCCCGGAGGAGGAGACTCCAAGTGAGGAGGGGGCTGGGAGGGAAGGACGCGGGCGATCCAGACCGGCCCCGGGCCCCGGTAAGTACGCCAAGGCCCGTGGCCCGAAATTAGGGAGCAAGGGGGCGTGGGGCCCGGCCTTCCACGTCCTCTGGATTCTCTCCGGAGGCGCGGGGAGTCGGGGGTGTGTGTGCACCCAGAGCGTGGCTTCAGGGGGACCCCCTTCGTGGAGGGACTCGGGGGAGGGGACTGACTCCTTCCCCCCCCTCCCCCCGCCTTTGGCCGCTTCCTTCCTCCATGTCCCCAGCCCTCGGTGCTTTTGGTCCTTGGGGGCTGAGGGGGGGTGTCCCTCGTCCAACAAAGGATCCCTGCCTCAGTTGTTCCCCGGGCCGGGGGCCGCCAACGCCGCTGCCCCGCGAGCAGACTCGAGGACCTCCCCCCCCCCCCCACCCCGCCGGGAGACCGTTGTCTCCCGGGCGCGCGCCCCGCGGCCGGCGCTGCCAAGCCTGGGGTGCCCGAGGGGGCGGGACGATGGCGGGGGGCGGGCGACTCGGGGGCGGGCGGCTGTGCTGCCGGTGACGCGCACGCGCGCGCGCGCGCGCCCGGGAGGCCTTCGGCGCGGGTTCCTCCCGCGGCGCACCCCCCCCCGCCCCCCGTCCCCTGCCCCCTGCCCCGTCCCCGCACGTCACGACGTGAGCTCCTGCCCCGAGTGCCCGGTGCGCACAAAGCCTGGCCCCCCGGTCCACCGGCGCGCGACTAGGGGGTGCACGCGAGCCTACTCGTCCTTCACGTCCCTTCCCCGCTCGCCCACCCGCTCTGTGTTTGGAGACAGGATCTCTCGCTCCACCACAGACCCGGCAGGCCTCGAACCCAAGGTCCTCCAGCTCCAGCCTTCCAGGGGGATGCGCCACAGTTGACAATGGTGCCCCGCCTCACCCAGCCTCTGCCCTTTTTGAGGCTCTTGGCGGCAGGGGGAGGAGGACTGTTGTTTTCTTTTGGGTGGATTTTTTTTTTTTTTTTTTTTTTTTTTCATTGTGGGGGAATGACAGTGTCTCACCCTTGACCCAAGAAGTTCAACTTTAGTAACATAGATCATTGATTCCCTAGGTATTACTAGGTGGCCTGTAATTCTAGCTACTTGGGAGGCTGAGATCAGAGGATCATGGTTCAAAGTCAGCCCAGGCAGGAAAGTCTGTGAGACTCCTCAGCACATCACCCAGAAAAAGCTGGAAGTGGCCCTGTGGCCCAAGTGGTAGAATTTTTTAACCTTGAGCACAAAGAAGCTCAGAGACAGCACCCAGGCCCTGAGTTTCAAGCCCCATGACAGGGGGAAAGAAAAAGGTGAAGATGGGCTAAGTATCAATGCCTTATGCCTGTAATCTTAGTTACTTAGGAGGCTGAGATCTGAGGATTTTGGTTGGAAGTCAGCCTGGGCAGAAAAGCCCATGAGACACGGATTAACTACTCAAATTGCTGGAAGTGGAGTATTATGGCCCAAGTGGTAGAGTGCCAGCCTTGAGTAAAAAGCTCACGAACAGTGCCCAGGCTCTGAGTTCAAGCCCTAGTACTGCCCTCTTCCCCCTAAAAATAAAAAAATAAAAAAGGGAGATGGAAATGAGGAAGGCAATTTTTTTTTTAAATTACTTTATTGTTTTAGTGCAGGGTTACCTTTACATATGTCAGGTAATAAGTACATTTCCTTCCTTTTGCATAAGGGAGGGCTTAAAGTTTTCATTTTACGTATCTGGAGGTCTTGTGTTTGGGGAGGTTGAGGACTGGCTAGGATCCCCCAGAGTCAGAGTAGAATCCTAGAATCCAAACTCTTGAATTCTTTACCCCCTAAAGCCTGCTGTTTCCCAGGTGTGATCTGTGGAAGTCACTCTGGCAGGGTAGTTGTGACTTTACTAGAATACTGGATTACAGTGTATGTTGCCATTTTCTCTTTTCTTCCTTTCTTTTTGTTGTTGGCCATAGGGCTTGAACTTCAGGGCCTGGGTGCTGTCCCTGCGCTCTTTTTGCTCAAAGCTAGTGCTCTATCACTTTGAGCCTCAGCACCACTTCTGGTTTTCTGGTGGTTGGTTAATTGGAGATGAGAATCTGATGGACTTTCCTGCCTAGGCTGGCTTTGAACCTGGATCCTCAGATCTTTGCCTCCTAAGTAGCTAGAATTACAGGCGTGAGCCACTGGGGCTGCATTGGGTTCTTTATACATTTTGTATTTGTTAACTTTAAGTAGCCATTGGGCAGTTCCTACGTTGATTTCTTTTTTGTTTTTCTGTTTTTCTTTCTCCCTCTGTCTGTTCTTCCCCCTTTCTTCCTCCTCTATTTCTTCCCTCCCTCCCTCCTTCCCTCCCTCCCTCCTTCCCTCCCTCCCTCCTTCCTTCCTTCCTTCTTTCCTTCCTTCCTTTCTTCCTTTCCGTTCTCTCTCCCTTCCCTTCTCTCCTTCCCTTCCCTTCCTCCTTCTCTCCCTTCCTCCCTCTCTCTCTCTTTCTTTTTCTGTCGCTCTTTCTGTCATTTTTTCCCTTTCTTCCTTTTTTTTTTTTTTAATATCCTAAAGAGGATGTGGTGTGCACACCTGTAATCTCAGCACTTAGGAAGTTGACACAGTAGGATTTCAGGTTCAAGCCCAACCCAGATTACCTAGTGAGAACTTGTCTCAAAACAAAACCAACCAACCATGTGTTCCATGGAATAAAAAAAATTGGAAAGTCCCTGAAAATATTAGAACATTCCAGAATGTAAACTATCATTAATCATGGAACAGGAGATATCATGTTTGGATAAAATCAACAAATGCCCTGCAGTTTATTCCACCTTCCAACTTAGATCTAATTCTTTGCCAATAGTTCTCTTAGAGCTACTCCTGGAAAATGACTGGGTGATGTACTGAGCTGGGAGGTAAAGTACAAACTATTCATGATTACCAGCCCCCAAATAGCTGGAGAGTTAACTGTCCTTGAACTCCCACTCAGACACTCCCACTCCTTGTTTGTGGTGACTGGATTTCAGAAGATTAGACCTGGACAGTCAGGGCTGCTAGTGGTGAATAGAAGAAAACCGAAAGCAAGTCATATTTCTATTTTGAGAAGGTGCTAAGGAGTGCCAACTGGCATGGGCGAATCAACCTTTTGAAAATTTAATGCAAGCCGGGCGCCTGTGGCTCAAGCCTGTAATCCTAGCTACTTGGGAGGAGGATTGTGGTTCGAAACCAGGCTGGGCAGAAAAGTCCCTGTAAGGCTTGTTTCCATTTAACCATTCAAAAACGAGAAGTGGGGGCTGGGAAGGTGGCTCAGTGGTAGAGCGCTTGCCTTGCATGCATGAGGCCCTGGGTTCAATTCCTCAGCACCACATAAGCAAAAAGAAAAAAGCCGGAAGTGGCGCTGTGGCTCAAGTGGTAGAGCACTATCCTTGAGCTGAAGAGCTGAGGGACAGTGCCCAGGCCCAGAGTTCAGGCCCCACGACCGGACCAAAACAAAAAACAACGAGAAGTGGCACTGTGGCTCAAAGCGGAAGATCCCTAGCCTTGAGCAAAAGAGCTCAAGGACAGCACCCAGGCTTTGAGTTCAAACCCTGTGAATGACCAAAAAAAAAAGAAAGAAAGGATATCTAATGCCTGTACAACAAACAAGAAAAGAAAATCCAATCTGAAACTGGATGCTGGGCCTATAATCCTAGCTACTCCAGAGGAGATCTGAGAATCACAGTTCAAAGCCAGCCCAGGCAGGAAAGTTCATGAGACTCTTATCTCAAATTAATCACCAGAAAACTTAAAGTGGAACTATAGCCCAAAATGTTAAAGCCCTGGCTCTGAGCAGAAAATCTCAGGGCCAGCACCCAGGCCCTAAATTCAAGCCCCATGGCTGACAGAAAAAAACATAACAAACCAATCCTTTGGATCATTTCTTCCTCTACACTGAGCTCCAGAAACAATGAGAAGAGGGTAATAATACTGCCCATACCCAAGGCTTTATTTAACTCAACCTAGTCAGTCAAATATGAGCTCTTTTAACTGTTTTTCCTTTTCTTTTTTTGTAGGCTGTGGGGCTTGAACTCTGGGCCTAGGCACTGTCCCTTAGCTCTTTAGCTCAAGGCTAGTGCTCTTCCTCTTGAGCCACAGCACCACTTCCAGTTTTCTGGTGTTTTCATTGGAGTTAAGAGTCTCACAGTCTTTCCTGCTTGGGCTGGCTTTGAACCATGATCCTTAGATCTCAGCCTCCTGAGTAGCTAGGATGACAGGCATGAGTCACCAGTGCCCAGCTTTCACTTTTTATTTCTCTTAATTTTTGGCAGTACTGGGGTTTGAATTAATACTTGCTATCCAGGTCATCTACCACTTCAGCCACACCCCTAGCCCTTTATTATATTTTTTTTGGATGGCATCTTACCTTTTTGCCTGTGTTGGCCTAGAGTGTGATCCTCTTTCGTGGAGCTGGAACCACAGGTGTGTACCATCATGCTTGGTTTGTTGGTTGATATGGAGGTGGTGGGGAAGTATCTTCCTAACTTTTTGCCCAGGCAAACCATAATCTCCCAATACCCACCTCTGAAGTAGCTGGAGAGTATGAGCTCTTTCCATCACAGTGGGAGCTGGAAAGAGACAGAGCCTCTCTGGGTAGGGCTTGGCACTTACTAGTGAACCTTGGCCAGTGTTTTTGTCTTGTTGTGTCTGTGTTGTTTTCACCAAGGTATCTTTTGTGGCTGAAAAGATAGTCTCCTTTAAAAAATATTGCCTAAACCCTAGTTTCCTAACAGTCCTGTGTTTGTTTATAGCAGTACAGGTGAACTAGAGGTTAGGCCACTACTGAAACAGGAATGTTTTTCTTCTGAAAAGACCTGCCAGCTCCAATGTGTGGTTTGGTGATCAGCGGTTTGTATAATAATCAGCTTTGCCTGTGGCTGCTGAGACAGTGGGAAATAGTACAGTCACATGGACCAGCGAGTAGGGTCAGAGCCAGATTTCCACCCGACTGATGCCATATAAGAACAGGAAAACCTCATACTGATTGTTTTGAGTGTGTGTGTGTACATGTGTTTGTCTGTGTGCACGTGTGTGCGTGTGTGCACTGGTCTTAGGGTTTGAACTCAGGGCCTGGGTGATGTTTTTTGCTCAAAGCTAGTTCTCTACCACTTGAGCAAAGTGCTATTCCATCTTTTTTGGTAGGGAGATAAGAATCTCACAGGCCTGATGCTGGTGGCTCACACCTGTAATCCTAACTACTCACAAGGCTGAGATCTGAGAATCATAGTTCAAAGCCAGGCCAGGTAGAAAAGTCTGAGAGACTCCTGTCTCCAATTCGCCACCAGAAAATTGGAAATGGCAAGGTGGATCAACTGTTAGAGTGCTAGCCTTGAGCAAAAGAGCTCTGGGACAGTGCCCAGGCCCTGTGTTCAAGCCCTACGACTGACAAAAAAGAAAGGAAGAAAGGAGGAAAGAAATAAGGCAAGAACGAGAAAGAATCTTACAGACTTTCCTGATCCAGACCTCAGGCCTCAGTTGCTTTGAGTCTCACTAGCTCTAAAAGGTCAGAAGGGACAGTAGTTAAAGAAGGGGAACCTTGAGAAGCCAAACATTTTAGTGTAATTAAATGATCCCAGTTTTTATAATTTCAGTATATTTTTTTGTGCCCATACTAGGACCTCAAGTTCTCCTTTAGCTTTTTCCACTTAAGGCTGGTACTCTACCACTTGAACAACAGCTCCACTTCTGGCATTTTGCTGGTTAATTGTAGATAAGAGTATCATGGACTTTTCTGCCTAGTCTGGTTTTGAAAACCAATCTTTGGATCTCAGCCTCTTGAGTTTCTAGGATTCTAGGCATGAGCTACTGGCACCCAGCTGAGTATTCTTGAAAAAGACATTCATGATATCAAGTCTCCCTTTGCTGCAAGTTGGACAGAAAATTACTGAGAGTCATTAGGAAGATGTTACTTGAGCAAGAACTAAAGGTGGGTGACTCCAAGAGTACCAACTCACCTTTATCTGGCAAGAGATCAAAGAAAGGGAGAATATGTTTGTTAACCCTAACAGAACCTGTTGCAAAATCAGAACCCAAAGTTTGCTAATTGACTGTATATACATATATATATATATATATATATATATATATATATATATATATATATATATATATATATATATACAATAGAAACAAAAAACATATGTAATATTATATATATTCTCCCTCCCTCCTCCCAGTCCTGGGGCTTTGAATTCAGGGCCTGGGCACTATCCTTGAGTCACTGTGCTCTAGGCTAGTGCTCTACCACTTGAGCCACAGGGCACTTCAGTCTTTTTCTGAGTAGTTTATTGGAGATCAAAGTCTCGTGGACTTTGCTGCCCAGGCTGGCTGAGATCTCAGCCCCCTGAGTAGCTAGGATTACAGGTGTGAGCCACCAGCACCCAGCTATGTCCTTCCGTGTTTTTTTTTTTTTTTCGTCCTGGGGCTTGAACTCAGGGGCTGGGTACCAGGCTAGCGCTTTGTCACTTTGAGCCACAGATCTACTTTTGGTTTTTTTTTTCTTTCTCTTTTCCCTTCCTTCCTTCCTTCCTTTCTTCTTTCCCTCCTTCCTTCCTTCCTTCCTTCCTTCCTTCCTTCCTTCCTTCCTTCCTTCCTTCCTTCCTTCCTTCCTTCCTCTTTCTTTCTGTTGTGGGGCTTGAACTCTGGGCTTGGGTGCTGTCCCTGAGCTTTTCAGCTCAAAGCAAGCGCTCTACCACTTGTGCCACAGTACCACTTCTGGTTTTCTGGTGGTTAATTGGAATAAGAGGATAAGATCTCATGGACATTCCTGCCCGATGGCTTTGAACCATGATCCTCAGATCTCAGCCTCCTGGGTGGCTAGTATTATGGGTGTGAGACACCTGTGCCCAGCTACTTCTAGTTTTCTGGTGGTTTATTGGAGATAAGAGTCTCAGGGACTTTCCTGCCTGGGCTAGCTTTGTACTGCCATCCTCATAGCTCAGCCTCCTGAGTAGCTAGGATTATAGGTGTGAGCCACCAACGCCCAGCTATGTTCTTCCTTTTTAAGACAAAATTGTATTACATTGTAGGAATATACTGTTATTTATCAGTAAGTGGATATTTGGGATTCTTCTACTTTTCAGCTATTGTGAATGAATAACACCATTATAGACATATACAGAGAGAGGGAGAGGGAGAGAGAAAGAGTGAGAGATTGCTGATTTTTTTAAAAGATATATTCGATACATTCATATGGTTAGAAAAGCAATGGGCAAAAATCAAAGTACAGGGCTAGGAAAGTGGCTCAGTGGTAGAGTGCTTGCCTTGCATGCATGAGGCCCTGGGGTCGATTCCTCAGTACCACATAAGCAGAAAAAAACCAGGACTGTGGCTCAAGTGGTAGAGCACTAGCCTTGAGCTGAAGAGCTGAGGGACAGTGCCCAGGCCCAGAGTTCAGGCCCCATGACCAAAAAAAAAAAAAAAAAAAAAAAAAAAAAAATCAAAGATTCAAGCTGGGCACCTAATCCTAGCTATTCAGGAGTCTGAGATCTGAGGATCCTGGTTCAAAGCCAGCCCAGGCAGGACTTCATGAGACTCTTATCTCTAATTAACCACCAAAAAAGCTGAAAGTGGAGCTGTGGCTCAAAGTGGTAGAGTGCTAACCTTGAGCAAGAAAGCTCAGAGACAGTGCCCAGGCTCTGAGTTCAGGCTCTAGGACTAGCACACACTCAGAAAAAAGACATTCAAGTCTACTCATAGCAAAAGGAATCTTCCAGCCAGGTGCTGGTGGCTCACACCTGGTGTCCTATCTACTCAAGTGGTTAAGATCTGAGGATTGAAGTTTGAAGCCAGCCTGAGCAGAAGAGTCCCCATGAGACTCTCATCTCCAATTAACCACTCAAAAACCAGAAGTGAAGCTGGGACTAAAAGTAGTAGAGTGCTAGTCTTGAGCAAAAGAGCTCAGGGACAATGCTCAGACCCTGAGTTCAAGCCCCATGACTGGTGCCTGGCAGAGACGTAACTCTCTCTTGCTGGGACAAGGCACCTTTGTTAATGCAGCCTACATGTTCACGAACTTTGAGTGGTTATGCTCCCGTATTGAAATTGGGCCATTGATGTTTTAAGCTGCTTGGTCTTAGGGCTTAATACTTTTCTTAGTTAAATTGGGTCTATTGGAGTGGGCTCCTCATATTGTCCTGTGGAGATTTCCTGGGATTGTGACTTTGATCTTTCCAGGTTTCTGCTACCCAAGAATTTGATTAGCATACCATCTGTTTCCTCACCCATGTCATTGATAAAAATATTGACTAGAATGCCATCCAGGAAAGAATCCCGTGGCTTTCTATTAAAAATCTCCCTCTAGCTTAGCATTGATTATTATTAGTTCCCTTTGAAGCATAGCTACTCAACTGAATATGGATCCACTAAGTGTGTTTTGCTGTTGGACAAGGCTGAATTCAAGCCTAGTTAATGCAGATTGTGTTAGAAAGGGTTAAAAAGACAGCCAACCCCTTGTCCCCCTCAGCTGGAGCCTGGAGGCCCTATTTGACTCTGTGTGTGTGTGTGTGTGTGTGTGTGTGTGTGTATGTATACATGTATTCATGCGCGTGCACATGTGTGCACATACGCTCAAGGCTAGCACTCTACTTAAGTATAGCTCCAGCTATACTTGAGCTATATAGCTCCAGTTCCAGCGTTTGGGTATTTAATTGGAGATCAGAGTCTCACAGACTTTTCTGACCAGGCTGGCTCTGAACCATGATCCTCGGATCTCAGCCTCCTGAGTTGTTAGGATTATGGGCTTGAGCCACTGGCACCTGGCTCTTTTGACCTTAGTTCTGAGCATCCACCTTTCCTATTTTCCATGGCAAATGAGGCTATGGTGATTTTCTTCTTACTCTTCTGCCTGACATTTCTTTCCCTTCTCCCTCAAGTCTATTTTCTACCCTCCTAAAGTACTAGGACCTCCTCCGAAACCTTGAGTGATTCCTTTTATGTGTGGCCATATAAAGCCTGGGAAATTATGTGGTATGTATGTACGTGGTGGAATGAACAGGAGCTGCCCGTGGCCTGTCTGCATGTATTGATCATTTTCTGTGACCTATAATAATGTTATAAATATCCAAATGGCCCTTGGCAGTAAAAAGTTTCCCCTCCCCTGTGAAAACCTTTTTTGGTCTGGCCTTCAGGCCTCCATGTTGGCCCTGATTCCTGCCCCATGTGGTCTGGCATCTCTTAGCTCTAGCCTTACTCAAGATTTCTGCTTGCATCAAACAGAGCTGATGACCTTTCTTTCTTCCTTGGTGCCTTTTACATAATTCTTACAGTGCCTCTGTGAATTCAGGTAGTGTAATTTCCTTTCTAAGAGTAAAGATGTAGAGGCTCAAAGGGACATATCATTTGCCAAGATCATTTGGTGTTTGATACATGTTGAAGCCAAGATTGGAAGCCAGGGATATTTGGCTTTGAAGCCTGTGCGTTTCTTACAGGGGACCATGGGCAGAACTAGCCCTTTAAGGATTCTGCACCCCATTTCAGGTCAGACCTTTCAGAACAGCTCTCTCCCAGAATCCCATGTGTGGGACGATGGGAAAACAGAAACTCTTAGGAAAAAAAATGTCATGTTGCTGGCTGCCCCCTGCACTGTTGTGGTTCTAGCTGGCCGTAGAGTTATTTCACTCTTGCGTTGGTGGATAAAGTATAACAGGCACAATCCCCCTGGGACACCTGGTGTCTTGCCCTGTGCAACACCTCCGCTAGCCCCTGCTGGGAAGGGGTGTCATGGGGACCTCAGCCATAGCTGTAAACAGCCAGATTCGGAGAGAGGCCTTGGGGAAGAGGAAGTTGGCCTCTTAGGATCCCATTTCAGTTGGCTGCCAAAGACTGAATGTCACAGCTCTGCAAGGTCATGTTCAGCGTCACTGTCTGTCTCTGACCTGTGAGGCTGGCTCAGCTTCGGAGGTCCTGGCTGACAGGCAGTAGTAGGGGGAGACTTGGCAGTGCCGCTGGCCAATGACATCAGCGCTGTGCTTGCTTGGAGGAGCTGGGTGGGGAGATTTTGGAACGATGTTGGTGACTGCAGACCTGAGCCCCCTGGCTGGCCTCTGGACACAGCTTCTCTTAGTATTTCTCAACAGCCCTTTTATGGGTCAGTTCTCCTGGGTTTCTGACGGGCTTTTCCTAACGAGGCTTTCTATGGTCCTAGAAAGAACTGCCCTCGTCAGCAGGTTAATGCTTTTCACAAAGAGAAGTCACCTGGCACCAGACCAGAATGACTCAGTGTCATTCTTTACCCTCACATGCCCCGATCTGAGACGGTGAAAGCTGTGCTGGCTAGAAGGGTGAGGGTCCAGACTTGTGTGGGGGAAGATGGAGGCAGGTGGCATGCCTCACGTGTACAAAGCCAGGTGCTCTACCACTAATCTGTACTCCAGCCTCTGGGCTAATCTTTGTTTTCTGGATAATTGGCTGACCTTGATCAGACTGATTGTCAGATTGGCCTGCTCTTCCTTGCAGACCTCTGCCCAGGGGCCTGTTGAGCCCTGCTGTCCTCTGCATGAGAGGCTTAGTGGCCCTGGGCATGTGTGTGCTGGTGAGCATGGCACACATTTCCCAGCATGTAGGAATACATGGTTATTGATGTCACAGTACTGTGAGCTTATGATACCTCTCTGCCATCCTATCCTCTCTCCTGCTTGCTTGCTGTTCCCTGATTGTTCCAGTTGTATTTAGGGTCTAGATGACCTTATTGCTAACTTTAACCCTAATTTTTTTTGGGGGGGGGGGGGTCCGGTCCTAGGGCCTGAACTCTGGGCCTGGGCGCTGTCCCTCAGCTCTTCAGCTCAAGGTTAGCGCTCTACCACTTGAGCCACAGCGCCACTTCCGGCTTTTTTCTTTTTTCTTATGTGGTGCTGAGGAATCGAACCCAGGGCCTCAGGCATGCAAGGCAAGCACTCTACCACTGAGCCACCTTCCCAGCCCCCTAATTTTTTTTTTTTTTAATTTGTGTTAGGGCTTCAACTCAGGACCTGGGTGCTGTCCCTGAGTTTTTTTTTTTTTTGGGTCCGGTTGTGGGGCCTGAACTCTGGGCCTGGGCGCTGTCCCTCAGCTCTTCAGTTCAAGGCTAGTGCTCTACCACTTGAACCACAGCGCCACTTCTGGCTTTTTTACTTTTTTCTTTTGTGGTGCTGAGGAATTGAACCCAGGGCCTCATGCATGCAAGGCAAGCGCTCTACCACTGAGCCACCTTCCCAGTCCCCTTTTTTTTTTTTGCCAGTCCTGGGGCTTGAACTCTGGTTCTGGGCACTGTTCTTGAGTTTCTTTTGCTCAAAGCTAGCACTCTACCACTTGAGCCATAGCGCCACTTCTTGCTTTCTCTGTATATGTAGTATTGAGGAATCGAACCCAGGGCTTCATGCATGCTAGGCAAGCACTACCATTAAGCCATTTCCCCCAACCCTTTTGTTGTTGGTGGTGGTGGTGATAAACTCAGGGCTTGAACTCAGGGCCTGGGTGTTGTCCGTGTGCTTTTCTGCTCATGGCTAAGCACTCTACCACTTTGAGCCACAGTGCCACTTCTGGTTTTCTGGTGGTTAATTGGAGATAAGAGTTTCACGGACTTTCCTGCCTGGGCTGACTTTGAACTGGGATTCTCAGATCTCAGCCTCCTGATTACAGGCGTGAGTCACAGGTGCCGGCTTTTTTTTTTTTTTTGGATAGTTAATTAGAGATAAGAGTCTCATGGACTTCTTTGCCTAGATTGGATTCAAACTGCAACCATCAGATCTCAGCCTCCTAAGTAGCTAAGATCATAGGCATAAGCTACCAGTGCTTGACTTAACCCTAATATTTATATTTCTGTGCAAATATTGAGGCTTGAACTTAGCACCTGGACGATGTCCTGGAGCTTTTTTATTCAAGACTAGGGCTCTACCATTTTAGCCACAGCTCCACTTCTGGCTTTTTGGTGACTAACTGGAGATAAGAGTCTCGTGGACTTTTCCTGCCCTGGCTGGCTTTGAATCATGATCCTCGGATCTTAAGCTTCCTGAGTAGCTAGGATTCTAGGCCTCAGCTACTGGTGCCGATATTTAACCTTCAATTAAAAAAAAATGCTGATAAACCAAGGCTTTTCCTGTGTGCTGGAAGTCAGTGATTAACAGAGTACACATGGAGCTGAACACAGTGTGCCACTGAAGAAGATTGAAAGAGAACGCTCGCTCCTCCGGTTTCCTGTGGAGACCTCTCCCTCCTGTCCTCCTGGAGTGGACCTTGTGGGAAGCTGCCTGCTTGGGGAAGTGCTGCTGGGGACAGGCCAGGGGTGCTGATGGCTCATGGAACCAGTTCTCTACCCGATCCCACCCTATGGCTTAGAGAAGACTGTCTATTACACAACAGTTCCCCAGGCCCATAGCCTGACTTACATGATTTCTTCCCTCTTCTTTTTTCCCCCCAGATGCTGAGACTGAGATAGACTCATTCACTGCAGTTTGTTCATGTTGGCGAGTGCCCTTCCTTCCGGGGGTGACTGCATTCATCTGGGCATGCCTGCAGTACCTTGGCCCCATGGACCTGAAGGAGAAGCATCTGGTGGGCCCTGCTCTCTTGTCATATGGCTTGTCTTGTAGAATGTTGTCTCTGTACAACCCCTTCTTCCCCCTCGTCATCTGGGGGCTATGTATGGAAAGGGAGAGAGAAAGTGTGGTTCTGAATTTGGGAACTGTGACCCCGATCCCTTCTAAGAGAATAGCACTGCTTGGCTGAGAAGGATGTGGGGTACAGGGCAGATGAGTTAACACAACTGCACAATGGCAGGTGGTTTTTTTGTTGTTTGTTTTTCTTTTAAATTCGGGTTGGTCCCAGGCCAGTCTTCCTCTTCTTGCCCAGGGCTGTATAATTTAGTTTGTTTGCTCTTTGCTAGGGCTGTGCCCCAACCTGCCTGGCCTGAGCTGAGGATTGTGAGGAACCCCTGTCTGTGGTTAGGGAGCGCCTTCCCCTCAGACGCCACACACAGCTGCTTAACCATCTGGGGTGAACCGCCAGGTGGCCCAGGCTGTTGGTGATTGGCCCCGCCTCCAGGCACACTGCCTTTGAAGGGAGGCCGATTTGTCAATATTCCTCGCCCATCCAAATACGGTTCCCGAGGAATCCTTGTGTATCCTCCTTGCTGCTGCACACCCTCCTTATAGATCTTGGTTCCTGCACACCGGCCTTCCCCCAACGGGTCAGGGGGCTTCACACACCCCATTAAAACCTGCAGTGTGAACGAGGCCTCCATTCCACACTGCTTCCCCCCATCAGCCCAGTGTCACTCCCTACCTTGACTTTCCCTCTAGTGATTTCTGAACAGTTGAGACTTGGGGCATACATACCATATTGAGGCAAATCCCAACCAAATCCTTATCTGCACTGCCTAATTTAAGCATGATCTTCTGCAGCTAAGTCCTCTTTCCCCTTCAGAGGTCCCTGCTGTGAGATTCATGGTGGCCCCACCATCATGCTGGCCATACTCTGTTGAAGTGCGATGTATTGTCTGTTTTCAGTATGTGAGCTGCCAGGGCTGAGTCTGGCATATAGCAAAGGCTTTGTAATATCTGTTGACTTGAACCTCTGCTCAATGATCTTGCCAAACAGAGCTCAGGGAAATCTGGAGAGGGAGGGATGGATCTACTTCCTGGGCTTCTGGTAGAGGCCGGCTGACTTGAACTCACAGCAGGTCTGTTCACGCTTCCTTTCACAGCCACCTCTGGCTGTTCTGTAGGAGCTTACCCTAGTAGTGACTGATAGTAAGAGAAAGCAGGCCTGGTGCCAGTGGCTCAGGCCTGTAATCCTAGCTACTCAGGAGGCTGAGTAAGCCAGCCTGGAAAACCGGAAGTGGCGCTATGGCTCAAAGTGATAGGCACTAGCCTTGAGCTGAAGAGCCCAGGGACAGCACTCAAGCCCAGAGGCCAAGCCCCATGACCAATGACAGAGGGGTGGTGGTGGCAACATTTGCCTCTTTCCTGGTCTGGGTGTCAGGGTGCTGTCCACAGATGTTAAGTCCTATTCAGTCGCAGGGAGGCACCTCTGAGGCTCTGATCTGTGTAATGCAGTGGCCTACTTGAGTGCCTCCCCCAACAGAGAGCAGTATTGTCCTCTGGTTCCAGCCTGTTGCTGAAACACCAGGGCCTAGTGTATTAGGGAAACCAGCTTCTGTGGTGGGAGGGGCTGGCGTTATGCTTTAGAGCCACTGCTGGGTAGCTGTCAGGGCCATTTTTTGCTGGAGGACTTCCCTGTTCTCTTTTTCTTTCTGGATAGAAGAGTCTTGAACTAGAAAGCCTCAGCAGCATCAGCAGCAGACATACTTACGGAGTAGTGACTTTGGGTTGGCAGCGTGCTGGGTGCTGAGGAGGTGGCCTCTGGCTGGTAGAGAGGACAGTAGGTGAGGATCAACACCAACAATTCAGTAACAGGACTTCATGGGGTTTCTACCTCAACAAGGACTTTCCAGATGCACAGTGGGTCTCTAAAGGTGAGCCTGTAGCCAGGACACTGAGAAAGTATGTTAGAGCCAGGTACTGGTGGCTCACGCCTGTCATTGTAGCTACTCAGGCAGCTGAGATCTGAGGATTATAGTTCAAAGCCAGCTGGAGCAGGAAAGTCTGTGAGACACTTATCTGATTAAACACCAACGAGCTGGAAATGGAGCTGTGGCTCAGGTGGTAGAGTGCTTCCTTTGAGCAGAAAAAGCTAAGAGACAGTGCTCAGGCTCTGAGTTCAAGCCCTAGTACCTGCACAAAAAGAAAAAAAAACACAACAGAAGAAAGTATCTTAGAAAAGTGGAATTGGAGCTAGGCGCAGTGGCTCATGCCTGTAATCCTAGCTACTGAGGAGGCTGAGATCTGAGGATCATGGTTCAAAACCAGCCTGGGCAAGAACATCAGACTCTTACCTTCAAACAAACCACCAGAAAACTGGAAGTGGCGCTGTGGCTCAGGGACAGTGCCCAGGCCCAGAGTTCAAGCCCCAGGACCAACCAAAAAAAAAAAAAAAAAAAAAAAAAAAGTGGGACTGAGCTGGTGCAGTAGCAGTTGGTGATCAGATGGCCTTTGGGTCCCAGGCTTAGCCAGCATTGGTTTGGTTGTTACTGGATGACTTTTGGCACCCCTCCCCCTCCTCTTTTAGACCTGCCAGTTCTGAGCCTGTCTTGAAGCCCCATCCATAGCAGTGACAGCCCAGGTTCTACTTCTGAGGTGCAGGGCCCCACTTTCCTGTCACTGAAGTGGGTGATGGGAGGACGGCAGAGGGGGGAGAGGACTGTCCTGATGCCCATTCCTCCTCCTCAGAGTACCAGCTGACCTGTGGTTCCTCTATGGGTAGGGGACTGGCAGACTGGCATCTTTCTCTTTAGCTACAACTGACAGTTTCCCAGTGACCTGTGTGGAAGCTGACCCTGTCCACCTCCCTTTCCTGTTTCCCAGGGAGACTTCCTGTCCTTAACCTCTGGACTGCCCAGCCCCTCCTCTCTGTCCCCATTCAGCTCTGTGTTTGGCAAGGGGCTCCACAGGGAGCTCCACAAGCTCGCTAGGGGGAGGGGAACGCCTGGCTTGTGCTTGTGGGGTTTGCTCTTCCCCTCTCTGCAGCTCATGATGGTGTCGTCTAGGAGACAGAGGGCCCTGGAGGAATGCACTCAGCCTCCAGCCTGCCCTCCACTGGGGGACCTGGTAGGCTGTCTGGACTCCCTGGGGTGGAGCAACCCCATCCTAAGGACAGCCTGGCCTGTGCAGAGAAATGTCCCACCCCCCCTGCGGTGCCTCAGTCCCTCCTTCATCCAGAGGGCCTGTGCTGAGAGTCCGATGGGGGGCTGAGAGCCATGCTTTTGGAACCTCCCACCCCCAATCCACCAGGCCCTGCTTGATGCCCCAGGGAACTGGCCTCTTTCTGCCTGGGAGAAACAGCCTGGATGTACCCAGGCAGCCCCTGATCCCAGCAGCCATGGGGTGGGTATGTATACATGGAGTTTTTCCCCCCATGGCTTAGCTGCTGGTGGGGTATCCCTGCCACCTGGGGGAGGGTGCTGGATACCTCCTTCCAGCTGGCTCTGCCTTCTGCTCTCTGCTGGGTTCTTCCTTCCACAAGCTTCCTGGCCCTTTGCTCTTCCCTCCTGGAAGTTCCTGCTGGAACCTTCCCAATGGCCAGCCTTCTTCCCCTCCACACAGGATGTACTGCTATTAATAAGGCACTGCTTCCCTTCGCCCTCCCCGTGCCCCGCCATGCTCTGAGTGACTGGGGAGTTTTAGGGGTGATGGGTATACCCAAGGTGGGATTTCCAGCCTCATCTGGTAACCTGGAGCTAGTGGACAGGTAGTCTAGGAAGAGAGCCCGTATTTGTGTCCCTAAGTCCTTCTGTATACCAGCAATAGCTCTCATAGACCCAGGTTCTTGGCGGCTACTCCTCCTGTCTGTCTATCTGTTCTTCTGTCCATCTGTCCATACTCTGCATATCCTCTGTACACCCTGCAGTGGCCTCCTCTAGAGAGGAGGCAAGCTCCGGGCATCTGACAGAGCATCAGACAAATTTTCTCCTCAATGCTTCTTTTTTTTCCCCCCTCCCTTCCTTCTTCCATCTCTCCCTCCTTCCCTCCCTCCCTCCCTCCCTCCCTCCCTCCTTCCCTCCCTCCCTCCCTCCCTCCAGGGCTGCTGTTGCAGCCTGCTGCCACCTCCTCCTCCCTCCCTGAATCTGCAGCGTGACTGGAAATAGGCTGAATTAATCAGCAGATTGAAGGTCTGCTCGGCTGTGCCTGGTTCTCTGCAGCATTGGGCTCATTGCTCACACACACACACACACACACACACACGCACACACGCACGCATGCACGCACGCTCCAGCTTGCTCCCCTCTTCTCTCACGCTCTTCTTGCCCTCCCTCACCCACTCTGCTGGCTTCCTGCTTTGCCCCTCCCTCTCTCTTCGAGGGCTGTGTTGGAAGTTGCTGTAGCTGACTGCTGGTCCCTCGGGCTCTGCCCCATGCTCTTCAAGCAGGCAGAACTATGGATGCCCCAGCAGGGCAAACCCAGCACAGTGAGTATTCCAGCCTTCCAAGGCTTCCGTGGCTCTTTGAATGATGTCTCCTTCCTGCTTAGTGAGGGTGTTTCGGGGGAGGTGGGTTAGTGCTTGCCAAAGGAGTTCTAAAGATGATGCAGGCTGGAAAGCAGACTAGAATGAGTGTGGGGATCCAGCACTTTGAAAGGAAATTGAGACTGAATCAGAAAGTCAGCAGTATTTTGGAACTGTTAGCAAGCTGCCTCATTCCAACCATAGGAGGCCTGGAGCTGAAGCCTTCCAGAGGGACATTCTCCCAAGGGGTACTAGGTCCCAGGGCTCTATGTACAGGTGACAGAAGCTTAAGGCCTGAATGCCATCCCTTCTTAGAGCCAGAGAAGGGACCTTGGATTTCACGGATCCACATGGTAACAGCAGGAGCTCTGGGGCTGGCATGCTTTCCTCCCAGGTCTTGGTGGCTGGAGGAGCTGGGGAAGAAGAGAGGTGAGAAAGGGCTGAGGTCAGTGTGAACCTGGAAGGAGGAGGAAGAAAAGGATGTGGCTCTGCTCTGCCTTTGATTTCTCCGGCTGCAGACAAGTCCGGCTGTGTCAAACTCAGAAACACGAGAGCGGCTGAATCTCAGCTTCGATGACTTGAGAATTGTACGGAGCTGAGCTTTGAGTCCCTCTCCTTCTGCCTGCACTGACTAAGAAGGCCATGATGGAGGAATCTAGAGGAGGGGCCGCAACCAATCACAAACTGGTTCTGCTTGAAATGGGTCAGAGTCTAAATTAAAAACCTACCTGAGCCTAGGAGCCTCAATTCTTTTGCTCTTGAAATAGGTAGAATAGGAAGAAAAAAACAGTCAATATGGCTCAGAGAACCTCAGAGGAGTTCTGCAAGGCCTTGGGCCAGGGGCCGAGGGTTTCTGGCTCTGTGACACCCCAGAAACTTGGCCAAGATGGGTGGCAGGGAGCTCAGGTATGTTAGCTCTCAGCTTGACATCTTGACAGCGGGTCCTGCTCAGTGGGCGATTTCTGTGGTTGGGGTTTGTCACACATGGTATATTTACCCGCATGTTGTCCCTCCAAATCCCTGTGTCCTGCCAGCGCCCCCTGAAGTGACAAAACAGAGAGAAAAAGGACTTCCTTCCCTCCTCAGGCAGTTCTCAGCCTTGCTTCAGGTAGTGGCTTGGGATGGGACTGGTTCTGTGTGAGACGCTCCAGCCTCCTCCTCTCCCGGCTCCTCTGGGTGGAGCCCTCATTCCATTGGGGAAGCAGGAGGAGTCTTTTGCTACCTTTGAGCACATAAGGCCACATCAGATTTTTTTTGTTTTTTTGTCAATTGTGGGTCTTGAACTCTGGGCCTGGGCGCTGTCCCTGAGCTCTTCAGCTCAAGGCTAGCACTCTACCACGTGAGCCACCGCCCCACTTCCAGTTTTCTGGTAGTTCATTGGAGATAAGAGTCTCACAGACTTTCCTACCTGGGCTGGCTTTGAACTGTGATCCAGATCCTGAGTAGCTAGGATTACAGGTATGAGTCACCAGCGCCTGGTTCAGATTTTGTTTTCTCTCTCTCATCATTCTTGGCCTTAGTAGGCAAGAAAAGCAAACCTCACATGGTATTAACTTAAGTTCTTATTTATTTCTCAGAGAATAGGAGCTCAGATCAGGTTCCATGGATGCCCAGAGATGGGCGCCGTGCTTAGTTCTCTGCCGAGAAGGGCTGTCAGTGCCTGCTTCCAGCTGGCTGGCCTGGAATCTCTCTTAGTCCCCCCCACTGAACTCCTTAGTTCTGCCTCTTTGGTCAGACTGGCAAACTGAGGCACAATGAGGGAAAGCAGACTCAGGCCATCCTGCCACAGCGGGTGAACTGAACAAGCTTGGCAGTTGGAGCCACTTGGTTGAACCCTTATGGCAAGCAGGCTGGCCCAGAAGACCCAGTCCTCACCACAGGACCCGTCTGTGTGGGCAGGCGCTTCCTTCAGCAGCATGTAATTACAGAATGGCTTATTTTGCCTCCTCTGTGCTGTCTTTAATCCCCTGTCTGGAGTTGGTGCCCCTGGCCAGACAGGACATGTGGGGCAGACAGAGGCAGACGGCTCTGCAGGTGTCCTGTCCTGGTACATCTACTACCCTCTGGCCCATGCCCCCTCCACCTGGAGAGGAACAGAGTACCTGGAGCTGGTGGAGAGGGAGTAACTCCGCAGGCAAGAGGGTCCTGGACATAGGGTTTCCTGGAAGGGGGCAGCCAAAGTCAGGATTTCCACTGGTTCACACCTGTCATCCTAGCTACTCAGGAGGCTGAGATTGATAGATCTTGATTCAAAGCCAGCCCGGGCAGGAAAGTCTGTGAGACTCTTTTTTTTTTTTTTTTTTTGGTCCGGTTGTGGGGCCTGAACGCTGGGCCTGGGCGCTGTCCCTCAGCCCTTCAGCTCAAGGCTAGCGCCCTACCACTTGAGCCACAGTGCCACTTGCGGCTTTTTTCTTTTTGCTTATGTGGTGCTGAGGAATCGAACCCAGGGCCTCAAGCATGCAAGGCAAGCGCTCTACCACTGAGCCAACTTCCCAGCCCCGAGTCTGTGAGACTCTTATCTCCAATTAACCACCAGAAAACCAGAAGTGGCACCGTGGCTCCAAGTGGTAGAGCACTAGCCTTGAGCGAAAGAAGCTCAGGGACAGCACCCAGGCCCTGAGTTCAAGTCCCTGCCTCACAACTGACACATACAAAGATGTCACTGTATGACTCAGGAAGGTTGATGACTAGCTAGAGCAGGGTCATATTCCTGGCTTTGACGGAACCCTCACAGCTTTTTTCTGCCTCCTGGGAACTTTTTCTTCTTGGACATACATACTATCCATGCTCCAGGCCACGTGGTTTTCTAGATGACCCAGTGGTGATCTGTTATTTGCCTAGCCCTTCCTTCCTTTCTCCCTCCCAATCTCTATCTCAGGTACAGCCTTCACCTCTGCCAGCCAGCCCTTCCTGCTTCCGGTATGTTTTGTGATTGACCATTTCTAGAGGCCTGGCCTTGGCTAGTCCATTGTTTCTATCCCAGATCTCTTGAATACGCTGAAGAGAGGAAGACTAGAAGGCTGAGCCCAAGAGGAGAAGGGGCAGTGTGCAGGAAGGTGCTAGAGGATTGGCTTCTCACCCAGGGCCCAGCCCTCTTCCTTTGGGGGCGGGAACAGGTATCACTGGTGTGGTCTAGCTCTGTAGATCCCAGAAAGCCTAGAGGCTCCTTTTCCCATTTGTCTTCCCCACTTATAGTCTCCCTGAGGAGCAATTTCCTTCATGGTCAGGAACTGTAGGAGACTGAGGGACAGACCCTAGCCTCCCTTGTCATTCATTTATCTTGATCCCTGACCTCCGGGAATACCATGATCCTACTGGTGTCTGGGAAGATAGTATTTACCCAGGCTAGACATTGGGCTCCCATCCAGAGGTCATTTCTTCCTGAGCAAAAATAACCAGTTTATTGCCTCTGGGAAAAAACAGCTCTTATCTGCCCATCCAAAGCTGCTGTGGAGAGAGGGGTTAGGTGAAATTTAGGTGAGGGAGCTCTGGAAATCTTGATGCTGAGCCCACTCTGGAAGCTAAAACACATGGTGGTAGGTGACATTGGTGGTTCCACTTAGGTGCATCCCATAATGCCAGGTGTGTGGCACTCAAATCTTGTCCCTTAGGCCTAGCTGCCTCTTAGAGTGGTAAAGGCATGAACCCTATTGGGGCCAAGGCCAAGTTCCCACAGAGAGGGAGAGGCCCCTATGAAGCCAGGCAGGGAGGGAAAGCTGCAGCAGATGAAGCCAGCTCAGGCCCCTGGGGAGGGAGTCCTGGGGTTGTCAGAGTAGAGGCAGTGGGCAGGGAGGCCAGGAAGCCAGGGTAGTGTAACCCACAGTCTCTGGCCTGTAGTCTTCTGTCAATAGCCTTGGTGCCTTACAGTATTGAGGCTGTCCTTTCTTTCCCTTAGTGCTGCACAGACAGGGGATCTGTGCATCAGACTGATCCTGACATCGGCTTCATTCCCCCCTTCCCCCTAATTTCCACTGGGTACATCCAGGAGGGGGCCTGGACATGTGTGTTAGCTCCAAGTGTTCCTACTGCAGATCTTTTGGGTTGACAGTTGCAGTCTGTAGCGTCAGTAGGACTAGTAAATCTACTTCATTTACTCATTCATTCAACAGTTATTCCCCGAGCTTGTGTGCATGCCAGGCACTGTCTTTAGTGGTTCCATAGAGGTAGAAGAAGTTTGTATATGTTTTCTAGGAATATGCAGTCTACTGGGAGAGCCAGCCATGTAAATGGAGAATCAGGACTCCATAAGAATAGGCCAAGAACGAGGTCGCCTCTGTGCCATCAGAACGAACACAAATGTCCTTCTGCAGAGCAGCCTTGGGTTTGGGGAAAATAGCTCAGAGGAGGTGACGTTGAAGTTGTCTTGAAGAAGAGTTGTCTGGCGTGGTGAGTGTATCCTTGCCCAGGAAGTGCATAGAGAGAGGAATCTGCTTGTGAGCCAGAAGAGCAGGGTCTTTTCTAACAGGCAGAGTGGTTTCCAAGGTTAAGGTGTCCGCTGAGGGGGTGTGCTTATCCTGCCTCGAGCATTACACAGATCTGGAGAAGGTAGATTGGGGACAGGAAGAGGCATGGAAGGCCAGAGTCTGGGAACAGGCAGAGGCAATGTGGGAAGAGAAGTGATTGGCACTGAGGCCCATGGGGAATTCAGGATTTGGGACATCCAGACTTCCATCCCTGTGAAACAGCTGTGCGGCAGGTGAATAGATGGGTTTATATTAGGGGCAGAGGTCAGGCTGGAGATGAAATGTAGATTCTGAATTGTAAGCATACGAGTGGTGAGTGAATCCAGAACTGTGGCTCAGGTTGCCCTGGAAACGTACAACAGTTGGCAAGCTGCCTCTGGATGGGCTGTTGTGCTAACAGAGGGTGAAGAAAGCCTGAGTCCAAGAAGGGGGAAAAACCAGAATGCTCAGGTCTCAGCCAGAAGTGGACTGGCTATGAGGTCCATCAAGATAATATGTCTGGTCCCCATGGGATCTGGGGCCATCTCTGTCTACTCTGGATTCTGGCCAGCCACTGTGACCAAGGAGTATGGCCAAGTTGTAGCACTGTCTTTTCTTGGGAACAGCTGTCTTTTTTTCTTTTCTGAGTTATATCCTGCCTAGTATTTTGTGGTTATAAGAGTAAAGGGGCTGGGAAGGTGGCTCAGTGGTAGAGTGCTTGCCTTGCATGCATGAGGCTCTGGGTTCGATTCCTCAGTGCCACATAAGCAGAAAAAGGGGGAAGTGGCGTTGTGGCTCAAGTGGTAGAGTGCTCTGCTTGAGCTGAAGAGCTGAGGGACAGCGCCTAGGCCCACGACCAACAGCAACAAAAAAAAGAGTCTCTCAAGATGGTGGTACTGGAAGGTGGCACTTTTTTTTTTTTTATATCTTCCAAGGCATAATGAAATATATCTCTAGGTTATTTCTAGTTGGGAATGTGGCTCAGTGGTAGAGTGCTTGCCTAGCCTGCATGAAGCCCTGGGTTCCATTCCTCAGTACCACATACACAGAACAAGCCAGAAGTGGTGCTGTGGCTCAAGTGGTAGAATGCTAGCCTTGAGCAAAAGAAGCTCAGGGACATGCCCAGATCCTGAGTTCAAGTCACAGGACTGGCAAAAAAAAAAAAAAAGAAAGAAAGAAAGAAAAAAAGAAAAAGAAAAAGAAAAGAAAGAAAACACTGAATGGAGAAAGTCATTTTTAGGTCTTGGTTTGGTTCACTTGTTTATGCTTCATGCCAATGTTAGGGTTTGAATTCAAGGCCTCTGTGTTGTCCCTGAGCTTTTTTACTCAAGGCTGGCACTCTACCACTTGGATGTTTGGTGATTAATTGGAGATAAGAGTCTCATGGATTTGTCTGCCTGAGTTGGCTTCGGACTGTGATCCTCAGCTCTCAGCCTCCTGAGTAGCTAGGATTACAGGCATGAGCCACTGGTGCCTGGCTAGTTTTGTTTTGTTTTTTTTTCAATTTGTCTTTCAAGAATAAAGCACTATGACCTTAAACATTTAAAAAATTGTCTTCATGGGCTGGGAATGTGGCTTAGTGGTGGAGTGCTTGCCTAGCATTCATGAAGCCCTGGGTTCGATGCCTCAGTACCACACATACAGAAAAGTCTGGAAGTGGCACTGTGACTCAAGTGGTAGAGTGGTAGCCTTGAGCAAAAAGCTCAGGGACAGTGCCCAGACCCTAAGTTCAAGCCCCAGGACTCCCCCCTCCCCTCAAAAAAATTGTGTTCAAATTTAAAGTGATTTTTCCCTGGTTAGGTCCTGAGGGGCACGAGCTGATAGGGGAAGGGAGGCAGAGTCAGGTGGAAAAGGAAGGACCCCTAGGGAATAAGAGGGGATAGGTGGAGCCAGGAATGGAGAGCTGGGGACAGGGGAGACACTGACCACCTCTGGCTCTCCTGCAGGGCGAGCCCCCCTTGGCCCTGGGCCTGTCCACCCGGAAGGCACTCAGTGTCCTGAAGGAACAGCTGGAGGCTGTGTTGGAGGGACACCTCAAAGAGCAGAAGAAACTCCTTACGTGGAAGGTGAGACTTCTTCAGGGAGGCTGGAGTCTGAGTGGGATGGGAGAGAGGTGTGGGAGGCCACTCCCCAGAGCCGTGGTGTGCCCTGTCCCCCCGGGCAGGAAGACTTAACCAAGCTTGCAATGCAGATCACAAGTTAAGGTCCAGAGTGATGCCCTGACCTTTACCTGCTGGAGTAGTCCAGCCTCCAGCAGGCTCGACCCCACCTGAGTTCAAAGGCATTGGACCAAGGTGGCCATGGGGTTGGGAGGCACAGGACTGTAGTGGGGTTGGCCAGGCGCTCACTCCCATACTTCACTCCCTAGGAGGCGTGGAGAAGCAGCTTCCTGCACCTCCGTAACCGTTGTTCGTGTTTCCACTGGCCGGGGGCCCTGCTCATGCTGCTGGCCGTGCTGCTGCTGCTGGGCTGTTGGGGAGGCCAGCCAGCGGGCAGGTAAACAGGCTCCACAGCTACCGCAAGGCCCCACTCTTCCCTCTAAGATGCCAGCAGGCAGGTAAACAGGCTCCACAGCTGCTGTAACTGCCCACTCTTCCCGCTAAGATGCCCCCAGGCTCTGAGGCCTGCTACTCCCAGAGCTGCCCCTTCAATAGGCTCCTATGTAAGAATGTTCTTCTTGTCCCTTGACAAGGGACAAGGGTTCCCTGGAATCAGGAAGCAAATGAGATCATCCTTTTAAGGACCAGTAAAGCCAGGCACCAGGGTTACACACCTGTAATCCTAGCTTCTTAGGGGGCTGAGATCTGAGAATTGCGGTTCAAGCCAGCCTGGGCAAGAAGGTTCATGAGACTCTTATCTCCAATTAACCAGCAAAAGGCCAAAAGTGGAGCTGTGGCTTTAGTGGTAGAGCATCAGCTTTGAGCAGAAAAGCTAAGGGATAGCACCAGGCCCTCAGTTCAAGCCCCAATACTTGCATTAAAAAAAATTAAATAAATAAAATGGACCAGCCAGGCGTCAGTGGCTCACACCCGTAATCCTAGCTACTCAGGAGGCTGAGACCTGAAGATTGCGGGTCAAAGCCAGACTGGGCAGGAAAGTCCATGAGACTCTTATCTCCAATTAACTACCAGAAAACCAGAAGAGGTGCTGTGACTCACGTGCTAGAGCACTTGCCTTGAGATGAACAGCTCAGAGACTGTGCCCAGGCCCAGAGTTCAAGCTCCAAGACTGACAAAAATAAATAACTAAATAGGACCAGTGGAAGAGGGTGGCATTTTGGGTTCTGGGGCCTATCTGGGGGAGGGTGGGCAAGGGTTTGCTCCTTGGAAATGCATCATATTCTCTGTGTTCTCTGATACCAGCCACGGGGTGGAACTGGTGAATGCTTCCGCATTGTTTCTGTTGCTGCTTCTGAACCTCATCCTCATCGGACGGCAAGATCGGCTGAAGCGCCAGGAGGTGGAGCGCAGGCTTCAGGGGATCATTGACCAAATCCAAGGTGAGGTCAAGAGTCAGGCTGCTTGATGGGAAAGACACCCTAGGATGTGTCAGAGGAGCCCTAAGGGCATCCCAGGGAGACGGCATCATCATGCAGAGGGATGGAAGTTACCCCAGCCACTCTTGAGCAGGGTAGTGAGTACTTCCAGATTGGCTGTGGGTCCCAGGCAGTGGCCTGAGCAGGCAGGAAGCTGATGGTGGCACTGTGGGCTTGCTACTGTTGTCCAACAAAGAGACACTGTCTCTTGGTGGGAGGACGGTGGAGACATTTTCTCCCAAGCATGCCTTTGTCTGATGGTACTGGGCTGGGGATAGGAGATAGGAGATACCAATGGGAATCCAGGTTGAGGACTGGAAGCCCAAGATGGCCGTTTCCTAAAGGAAAGGGGCATTGCTCACCTCCTTCAGTCAAGCCAGTGTTTAAGAAGCTCTGGCCAAGCCGGGCGCTGGTGGCTCACGCCTGTAATCCTAGCTACTCAGGAGGCTGAGATCTGAGGATCGCGGTTCAAAGCCAGCCCGGGCAGGAGAGACTGTGAGACTCCTATCTCCAATAAACCACAAGAAAACCGGAAGTGGCGCTGTAGCTCAAGTGGTAGAGCGCTCGCCTTGAGCTGAAGAGCTGAGGGACAGCGCCCAGGCCCAGAGTTCAAGTCCCACTACTGACCAAAAAAAAAAAAAAAAAAAAGAAGCTCTGGCCATTGGTTGAGGGTTTGTTGGGCTCTTTGTAGAGATCGTGGTTCCTACTTTCCAGAGGAACATGGCAGTGGGTGTCAGAGAAGCACCACCACCTGCTCCCAGTGAACTTTTCTCTGATCATACTGGGCAGGGCAAAATTAAATATGAAGTGAGAATTTATTCATTCTGAAATGGTAATTGCAGTTATGTGCCAGACATTGGGAGACCAAGATGACTAAGAAAGCTGGGCCATGATTCTCAGGAGCTTAGTCTCTTGCTTAGAAGCCATCAGCGGGGTCCTTCTTACTTTTCTAAGCCATCCCAGATGTCCCATGTGGCTTACCAAAGCCCCTGCTACAGGCTCTGGCCTTTTGGTCCAGTTTCTTCTGTTACTGTTCATCATCCTGTTATAACCCTTCATCCATCCTGCCTAGCCCCCTGTGAGATATCCTGCTGGGCCTCTGTCCTGCTCTTCTCTGCTTAGCTAGCTTCTCCCCCCACCCCCACCCCTTCCTGGGACTCAAACTCGATACCTGATGCTTCCACTTATTGATCAACGCTCCACCAACTGAGCCCTGCCTCCAACCCCAGCTTCTCCCTTTTCATCACCAGCTAACCGAATCTTACTCCTTCTTCCTGACCCATCCCAAATGTTCTCTTTGTGTGGAAACCACCTCTCATCACCCCAGCTGCTAGGTTCACCCCATTTCCCAAGCTCCCACAGTTACCATGTGTTCACCTGGTGGAACCTCCCAGCTGGAACTGCTTGAGGAAGGCTTCATCGGGAAAGCATTAACACAGGGAAAGCATTTGCATGCATGGAGTGGGCTGTGTAGGCCTGAGAAGGAGCAAAGAGCAGGTGGGGGGCTGGGGGGTGCGGCCTGGCCTGGATGAGAAGGGTGGTTTCTTTCTCTTCTCATCAGATGCCCTCAGGGATGGCAAGGAAATCAAGTGGCCAAATGCCTTGTATCCTGACCTCCACATGCCCTTTGCACCCTCCTGGTCTCTACATTGGGCCTACAGAGATGGTCATCTGGTCAACCTGCCTGTCAGCCTGTTGGTAGAAGGAGACATCATAGCCCTGAGGCCCGGCCAGGAGTCCTTTGCCTCTCTAAGGGGAATCAAGGTAGCTAGAGGCTGCTTCCTCCCAGGGAACTACTGGGACAGCCACTGGTACCTGGGGTTGTGGGGGGCTGTCCTGAAACTTCCTAGCTAGCTCGTAGGCTTTGCAAGGGCTCCTGGGTTCTCAGGAAAAAGGTGAAGCCTCTTCTTCTTCCTCCTGTGCTGTTTCTTCTCGATCTTCAAGGAGGCTCCCAAATTCCACAAGTCCCACCCGGACAGGCTCTTTGCTAGGGGCTAGTTACTGACCCTGAGGGCCATTCCACTTAGCCAGCATTGTCCAGGAAGAGTGGCCTGTGACAGAGCCCTTTCCCCATCACTGCCCGCAGGATGACGAACACATTGTCCTGGAGCCGGGAGATCTGTTCCCCCCTTTCTCTCCACCGCCCTCGCCCCGGGGGGAAGTGAAGAAAGGGCCACAGAACCCCCAGCAGCACCGACTTTTCCGTGTCCTGGAGACCCCTGTGATTGACAACGTCAGGTGGGGTGCCACTCCCCTCCTGCCCTGCTATCTTTTTCCCCAGAGCATCTTGTGACAAGGAAGGAGCTTTGTCCACCGCAGGCCCTGCCGAGGGCAGGTGCCGCCCTCAGCTCCTCCCTTGGCATCCTTACACTGCACTTTGAGGGTCAGCTCTGGAGGTGGGCGGAGCTCCGCTCCCAGGGCATCACTTAGGGAACCGCAGGCCTTGATCGTGTTCAGTGAAGCCCTGTCTGGCCGAGGGCCGCAGAATCTTTTTCCAGGTGTGGGTTTCTGGCTTCTTGCCCCTCAGGGCCTAAGCGTTGCCTCTTTCCATAGATGGTGCCTGGACATGGCCCTGTCCCGCCCGGTCACTGCTCTGGACAACGAGAGGTTCACAGTTCAGTCGGTGATGCTGCACTATGCTGTGCCGGTGGTCCTGGTGTGTGAGGCAGCTCTACAGGGCAGGGGGAGGGCCAGATGGGGGAGGGGGGCGGCCATGGGGCTGGGTCCAGGTGAATATGTGAGTACAGGTAAAGGGGGCCAGAGGGAGCCTGAGGTGTGAGTGGAAAAGGAAGGCGGCCTGGAATCTGGTCCCTCACTAGGGGAGGGTCTTAAGGCTGTGCCCTTCCTGTTTCCACAGGCTGGCTTTCTCATCACCAACGCCCTGCGCTTCGTATTCAGTGCTCCTGGGGTCACTTCCTGGCAGTACACCCTCCTCCAGCTCCAGGCAAGAATGCCACCCCCCCCTCCCTTTTTTTAAAATCCTGATCCTTGGGTTTGAGCTCTGGGCCTGGGCTTTGCCCCTGAGCTTTTTTTGTGCTCAAGGTTAATGCTCTGCCCCTTGAGCCACAGCACCACTTCCAGCTTTTTCTGAGTAGTTTATAGGAGATAATTCTCACGGACTTTCCTGACTGGGTTGGCTTTGAACTGCAATCTTCAGATCTCAGTCTCCTGAATAGCTAGGATTACAGGCTTGAGCCACCAGCTCCAGGCTCCTTTCTTCTCTCTTGTGCTTCTGTATCCTATATGGCCCTGGTTGTCTTCTTTCTCTGCACCCACAGTATCCTTAGGCTTTAGTTTAAGAATGCCTCCTTCCTCTCCTTCCCTTCCTGCCTCCTTGGGACGGCCCTGTGGCAGCCTCTAGGCCAGGAACTCCTTGGGAGCCTGCAGTGAGGTCCTCTCCTTTCCAGGTGAATGGCATGCTGCCCATCCTCCCCCTGCTCTTTCCAGTCCTCTGGGTGCTGGCAACCGCCTGTGGAGAAGCCCGTGTCCTGGCCCAGATGAGCAAGGCCTCACCCAGCTCCCTGGTAGGTTGTTCTGGGAGAATAGTACAAAAAGAAGGCATGGGCTGTGCCAGAGAATTGGGGCACAAGGCCAACCCCATGTTGGGCTTTTAGCCTGTTGGAGGCCCTGGGCAGCTCTCTGGGGACTCAGGCCCTTGCATTAGAGAGCAGCCTCCTGTTTCCGCCTGGGCGTGGGAGAGAGATCTCTTCTGGCTCTCCACCAGTGGGGAGTCAGGATTGCCAGGTCCTCTTTACCAAAAGGGTTGGAGCCTCGCAGGTGTAGGCCCCTCTGGCAGCATGGAGGTCTGTGTGAACAAGGCTTGTTTCCCCCTCTGTGCAGCTGGCCAAGTTCTCGGAGGACACTCTGAGCAGTTACACAGAAGCTGTCTCCTCTCAGGTACGCGGACGGGCCCCACTGCTGTTCCTGGGCTTTTGTGCTCAAGTCTAGCACTCTAGCACTTGAGCCACAGCTCTACTTTAGGCCGGCTTTGAATAGCAATCTTCAGAGCTCAGCCTCCCGTGTGAGCCCCAGGCACCTGCAGCCAAAAACCCTGCACCCTCAGGCCCCCTCTCGGAACCCTGAGATTTGGTTTACAGCCTTGAGCCTTCAGCTGGGCTCTGGAAGCTTTTTCCCTTGTTACCCCCACCCTCCTTCTCAGGGATTATCCAGACCTGATCCCCTAACATACCAACATGACACATTATCCCAGAACCTCACCCTCCTGAACTTTCTCCACTATTGACCCTAGAGGTGCTCCCCAAGGAAATGAGGCTGAGAAAGCAGATTTTCTCTCTCCTGCCAGGAAATGCTGCGCTGTATTTGGGGCCACTTCCTAAGGGTGATCCAGGGGACCTCTCCAACGCTGAGCCACAGTGCCAGCCTGCTGCACAGCTTGGGCTCTGTCACGGTGAGGGGCCTTGCATGGAGGGGAGGGGGGTAGCATGGCCTGTCTTGGTGGGGTCTGGACTGTCCACTGGGCAGTTGGGCCAAAGCCAAGCCATCTCCCAATCCTGGCCTCTCTCCCTGCAGGTTCTATGCTGTGTAGACAAACAGGGGATCCTGTCATGGCCAAATCCCAGCCCAGAGACTGTGCTGTTCTTCAGCGGGAAGGTGGAGCCCCCGCACAGCAGCCACGAGGACCTCACAGATGACCTGTCCACCCGCTCCTTCTGCCATCCTGAGGTAGAGGAGGAGGTACGGCCAGCTCCTGGGGGCCCATCTGGGCCAGACTGAGTAGCCTTTGGAGCCTACCCTGAGAGGGTAGAGCTCAAGAGGGAGAAAGGGGTGTGGGCACCTTTGGTGGCTGCTTCTGAGTAGTTAAGGTGGAGCCTCAGGACCAGGCTGGGAGGGGCTGGGCACTGACGTACCTCGCTGGTCTGTGGATGCCACAGTACCCTGGTCCTAGGCTCGTGCTCCTGTTTTCCTCAGCCCCATGAACAAGATGCCCTCCTTTCTGGCTCCCTGAGCAATACCCTGCACCTTTCCAACGAGCAGGAGCACGGTGGCTGGCCTGGTGACGGCCCCAAGCCTGCCGAGACCTACCATCCCCACAAGGTGCGCAGCCGCAGTAGATACCTGTCCGGCTCCAACGTGAGCTTCAGCAGGGACACAGAGGGCGGCGAGGAAGAGCCCAGCAAGGTGAGAGGAGGGAAGCCACTTCACCCAGCACAGGCCCGGCAGCCACTTCTGCCAAGGGGTGTAGCTTGGCTTGGACCAGCAGGGTCTGAAAGTACAGAAGTTGTGTTCAACTCCCTCCCCACTTACCCCCGCCCTCCCCTCAGTCCTGGCCAGCAAGATGACTTCCTAAGGCTGGGCCTCAGTCTCCTCTCTGTTTGTTTGATTTTGTGCCAGTACTGGCTCTTCAATTCAGGGCCCAGGTCTTGTCCCTTGGTTTTTTTTTGCTCAAAGCTAGCGTTCTACCGCTTGGGCCACACCTCTCTTTTTTGGTGGGGGGTTGGTGGTGCACTGGTCCTGGGGCTTGAACTCGGAGCTGGGTGCTTTCTCTAAGCTCCTTTTGCTCAAGGCTAGCACTCTACCACTTGAACCACAGTGCCACTGGTAGGTTTTTTGGTGATTAATTGGAGATAAGAGTCTCATGGACTTTTCTGCTCAGGCTTGGCTTCAAACTGCTACCCTCAGATCTCAGCCTTCTGAGTAGCTAGGACTATAAGCATGGGCTACTGATGCCCAGCTTTGTACTTTCAGTGTTTTGCTGGTTAACTTGCAGATAACTTTCTCAGATTTATCTGCCTGGTTGGCTTCAAACCATGATCAGCAGAGCTCAGCCTCCTGAGTAGCTAGGATTACAAGTGTGAGGCACCCTGCCCACCTTCTGAGCCTCTTTTTTTTTTTTTTTGTCGGTCGTGGGGCTTGAAGTCTGGGCCTGGGCGTTGTCCCTCAGCTCTTCAGCTCAAGGCGAGCGCTCTACCACTTGAGCTACAGCGCCATTTCCAGTTTTCTGGTGGTTTATTGGAGATAGGAGTCTCACGGTCTTTCTTGCCCAGGCTGGCTTTGAACCGCGATCCTCAGATCTCAGCCTCCTGAGTAGCTAGGATTACAGGCGTGAGCCACCAGCGCCCAGCTCTTCTGAGCCTCTTGTACAACATAATCTGAGCTCTCTTTAATTCTCACCTAAGGTCACTGGCCTCCTTAGAACCTTTGAAGCACACTCTGGCTGAAAAAGACCCCTGTTGTTTCTTCCTTATTGGCTGCCCAAGTCCTACCAGTACTGCCTCTTGCTATCCTAGAGGCCGACTGGAGGACAGGACTGAGCATGCATACCAGCCCTCTCCCCAGACTTGCATCTTCCTGCAGGCTTTGCTTGGGAAACCAGGGCCTGCCCCTACCTCTTCCCCCACTTTTCCCCAGGTCCAGCCTGGGATGGAGGGGGGGGAGCCCTATGAAGCCGAGGACTTCGTGTGTGACTACCACTTGGAGATGCTGAGCCTGTCCCAGGACCAGCAGAACCCCTCCTGCATCCAGTTCGATGACTCCAACTGGCAGCTACACCTCACCTCCCTCAAGCCGCTGGGCCTCAACGTGCTGCTCAACCTGTGTAACGCCAGCGTCACGGAGCGCCTGTGCCGCTTCTCAGACCACCTGTGCAACATTGCCCTGCAGGAAAGCCACAGCGCTGTGCTGCCGGTGCATGTGCCCTGGGGCCTCTGTGAGCTGGCCCGACTCATTGGTATGGCTACAGAGGTGGCAGTGGGGTGGGACTGCCATGGGTGGCTGCTGGGTTTCCAGACCAGGCCAGCCCTGCCTCCTAACAGACCCAGCCCCGACATGATATTCTGTCAGAAACATTGGATACTCTTAGCAGCAGCTGCTGCTGCTGCTCCTCCCCTTCCCCCTCCCCCTTACCCTCTCCACCTCCTCTTCTTCCTACTCCTCCCTCCCCCCTCCTCCTCCTCCTCCTTTCTTGGCAGTCATGGTGCTTGAATTGTGAGCCTGAGCACTAGACCTCAGCTCTTCAGCTCAAGGCAAGCACTCTACCACTTAAGCTATAGTGCCACTTCTGGTTTTCTGGTGGTTCATTGGAGATAAGAGTCTCACGGACTCTCCCTGCCTGGGCTTGCTTTGAACTGCAGTCCTCAGATCTCAGCCTCCAAAGTAGCTAGGATTATAGGCGTGAACCATGGTGCCCAGCCTCCTCCTCTTCCTCCTTCTTCCTTCTTCTCCTTCTCTTCCTCTTCCTTCTTTTTGTGCTGGTACTGGAGTTTGAACTCAGGGCCTGGTGTTGTCCCTGAGCTTTTTTGCTCAGGGCTAGCACTCTACCACTTGAGCCACACTTCCAATTCTGACTTTTTGCTGGTTAATTGGAGATAGATGTCTTACCAACTTTTTTTGTCCTGGTTGGCTTTGAACTGTGATCCTCAGATCTTCAGCTTCCTGAGTAGCTAGGATTATAGGCGTGAGCCACTGGTACCTGGCGTCATCCTTAACTTCTGACTGTCCCCCTTTAACCGACATTGTGGTCTGTGGGCTGGCTTCCTAATCTGAGAAGACAACTAACTGATGGTTGGGATAGGAAAGCAGAATGAGTTGGCTAGGCTGACTAAATTCTGTCTATGGCGGGAGTTAGGTGGTGGGAGGTTATAGCCTTGCATCTCCCCACAAACCCTGAGTCTCAGGCTTGTCTACAGGCTTCACTCCAGGAGCCAAGGAGCTCTTCAAGCAGGAAAACCACCTCGCACTCTACCGCCTCCCCAGTGCCGAGACTATGAAGGAGACGTCCCTGGGGCGGCCCTCCTGCATCACCAAGAGGCGCCCTCCCCTCAGCCACATGATCAGCCTCTTCATCAAGGACACTGCCACTAGTGAGCTGTCCACCGGTTCCAACTGTTGTCCTGCCCAGCCTCATGAAGCTTGGGAGGTGGGGGTGGGGGGGGGCTGTGCCCTGCCTTGTCTTTTTCTAGGGAGGGCAGGGCAGATGAAGTATAGAGGTCCCACAGTGTGTCAGGAACTGGTCTTGGGGACTGGACTCACAGAGGACAAGATTGTCCACAGGACAGGACATAAAATGCCTGCATTACCAGCCCAGGGTTGTTTCAGGGCCTCTTGGTGACTAGGTGGCCTGGCCCTCCTTGGGTAGGAGCTCCTTTGCACTCTTCTGGAGGCCTGCAGGTCAGAGGAGAGGTGGGGAGCTGGCTTGGGTCTCATGGGGTGGCCTCTTCACCCTGACCAGGCACGGAGCAGATGCTCTCCCACGGCACAGCCGATGTGGTCTTGGAGGCCTGCACGGACTTCTGGGATGGAGCTGACATCTACCCCCTTTCAGGTTCCGACAGGTGCGTGAGGGCCTTCGCCATCCCATAGTCAGGAGGAGCGCAGGACCATTCACCTTATGTCCCCTCTGTTCCCCTGGCAGAAAGAAAGTGCTGGATTTCTACCAGCGAGCCTGTCTGTCCGGCTACTGTTCCGCCTTTGCCTACAAGCCGATGAACTGCACCCTGTCCTCCCAGCTCAATGGCAAGTGCATTGAGCTGGTGCAGGTGCCCGGCCAGAGCAGCATCTTCACCATGTGTGAGCTGCCCAGCACCGTCCCCATTAAGCAGAACGCTCGCCGCAACAGCTGGAGCTCCGATGGTACTGTGCACTTCTGTCCAATAGGGGGCCGGTGCTGGGGGCTCCGGAGGGCCGGGGAGCCCAGGAGTGGGAGGGACCCGGACGGCCATGACATCGTGTCAGGCAGAAGAAGCCAGGGACACCACGTGGGAGCTGGGTCACCAGTGTGGCACTCTTTAGCTGTGATATGAGACGTTTTCTCATCTAAATATAGACTCTACCCCTGTCACAGGTTTCTTGGGGGGTTTAATATATATATCTATATAAGCTTTTTTTTTTTTTTTTTGTCAGATCTCAGTCTCCTGAGTAGCTAGGATTACAGGTGTGAACCGCTAGCACCTGGCTTAAAAGCATTTTTTTTTTAAGCTAGGTGCTGGTGGCTCATACCTGTAATCCTAGGTACTCAGGAGACTGAGATCTGAATATCAAGGTTCAAAGCTATCCCTGGCAGGAAAAATCTGTGAGACTCATCTCCATTAACTACAAAAAGCTGGAAGTGGAACTGTGGCTCAAGTGGTAGAGTGCTGGCCTTGAGTAAAAGAGCTCAGAGACAGTGCCCAGGCCCTGAGTTCAAGCCCCAGGACTGGCACAAAACAAACACTTGAATGGAAGCGTTTGGTTTTTTGTTTTGTTTTTTGTTTTTTTTCCTGTCAGTTGTGGGGCCTGATTCTGGGCCTGGGCGCTGTCCCTCAGCTCCTCAGCTCAAGGCTAGCACTTTACCACTTCAGCCACAGCGCCACTTCAGGCTTTTCCTGCTTATGTGGTGCTAAGGAATCGAACCCAGAGTCTCATGCATGCAAGGCAATCACTTTACCACTGAGCCACCTTCCCAGCCCCTAAAAGGGTTTTCTTGAAAAGCTATCACAACATTCACTGTGGAGCATTAGCCTTAGTAGAATCAGACAAATGTTTGGGTCACAGACCTTGCTGGAACTGTGGGTCTCTGAACCCACCTCATCCCTTTAAGTGTGTATGCTTGGGGCTTTAGGAACTCTGGAGACTGTGTGCGGAAGTGGTTGCTGAGGGTGGGGCTGGCCCCCTATCCTTGGAGCAGGGCCGGGCAATTGCTGAGCCATGTTCTACCTGGTTCTGCAGGATGGCCTCCTGACTGATGAGTTCTTTCATTGTGTTTTCTCCTGTGTCTGTCGGCTTTTTTATGTGTCTTGGCTGCGTGTGTGTGCGCGTGCGTGCATGGCTGTGTGTGGTCTTTTGGGGCCCATGTGCTCACTGATTTTGGGTGTGACATCAATGTGTGTGTGTGTGTGTGTGTGTGTGTGTGTGTGGCCCTTATGGGCTTCCCTCTGGAATCTGCTGGTTCCTGGGTGCCCTGGCTGGGCCATGTCCCACTGTCCTGCTATGTGTTGGCCGGCCTTTGTCTTGTGTCTACCTGAAGAAGGGATCGGGGAGGTGCTGGAGAAAGAAGACTGCATGCAGGCCCTGAGCGGCCAGATCTTCATGGGCATGGTGTCCTCTCAGTACCAGGCCCGGCTAGACATTGTACGCCTCATCGATGGGCTGGTTAATGCCTGCATCCGCTTTGTCTACTTCTCTTTGGAGGACGAGCTCAAAAGCAAGGTGGCTAGAACTCTCCACATCTTTCCCCACTGACCCTTTTCCCCATGGGCTTTTGGATCTGTCTATGTACTGTCATCTGCCTTTTACAGGTGTTTGCAGAAAAGATGGGCCTGGAGACAGGCTGGAACTGTCACATCTCTCTCACACCCAATGGTGACATGCCCGGCTCTGAGATTCCCCCTTCCAGCCCCAGCCACGCAGGCTCCCTGCATGATGACCTGAACCAGGGTGAGAGCAAAGGCTTGTGGGGGTTGGTCTGGGCAGGAACTTCCCCCTCCTGGGAGCTACAGCTTAGGAAGAGCCTCCTCCATCCCTCCCAGGATGTATACTCCTCTGGAAAAGGGCCCAGTGCCCTGTAGGCAGCAGAGGTGGGCAGGTGAGCAGTGAAGCTGGAGGCGGATGGTGTCTGTCCTCTGCAGACAAGGGAAAAGCCCCTAGGAAGCTGGTTCCAAGTGAAGAACATGCTTTCATCTCCACAGTGTCCCGGGATGATGCAGAAGGGCTCCTCCTGTTGGAGGAGGAGGGTCACTCGGACCTCATTAGCTTCCAACCTACAGACAGCGACATCCCCAGCTTCCTGGAGGACTGCAACCGGGTATGGTGGCCGGATCTGGCCTTCTCAGCTCCTTCTGTAACCATGGCTGGCTCAGGGAGGGGTAGGGCAGGCGAGTTCCACAGAGTCCCGGTCCCCATCCTGAATCCGTCATCGCTTGCTTCCTGCAGGCCAAGCTGCCCCGGGGCATTCACCAGGTGCGACCCCACCTGCAGAACATCGACAATGTGCCCCTGCTGGTGCCTCTCTTCACTGACTGTACCCCCGAGAGTGAGTGCGGCCGCGACCCCTCCTGCTGAGCTCCCTAGGGCTACATACATTATCTGTAGGCTGTAGAGGAGGGGGAAATGACACAGGAGTGGAAGAGCCTAGAGCAGGCGGAGGGGGGTGGGGGGAGGGTGTGTAAGGGATGGAGGGGTGCTGGGAAATCTAGCCAACTGATATGTAGCTAGGCCCATTCCAGAGTCAGAACTCAATTTTCACATGCTCATATTGATGGGGTGGGATTGTTTTAAAGAGAGACCCTCTTCCCATTGCCTTCTGTCCCCCCCTTTCCCCCGGCCTGTGGCTCTCTGCTGGTATCTACCTGCACATCTACCTGCTCTGCCTGCCTGACCCTTGTGCCTCCTGCCCACCTCCAGCCATGTGTGAGATGATAAAGATCATGCAGGAATACGGAGAGGTGACCTGCTGCCTGGGCAGCTCTGCCAACCTGAGGAACGGCTGCCTCTTCCTTCAGAGCGACGTCAGGTCAGGGCCCTGACAGGCCTGTGTGGAGCTGGGGGGCACGTTTCCTGGTTGATCTGGTCCTGACTGGGTTCCAGGCACCAGAGCGTGGTGGGAGGCAAGGGGTGGATGTCGTCTTGTGGGAGACCCAAGTCTTCACAGAGCACAGCTCATGGCTGAGCTTTTCCTTCCCCGCCCAGCATTGCTTTGGATCCCCTGTACCCATCTCGCTGCTCCTGGGAGACCTTTGGCTATGCCACCAGCACCAGCATGGCCCAGGCCTCGGATGGCCTCTCCCCCCTGCAGCTGTCAGGGCAGCTCAACAGCCTGCCCTGCTCCCTGACCTTCCGCCAGGAGGAGACCATCAGCATCATCCGGCTCATCGAGCAGGTGGGCCTCAGGCTGGGTGGAGTGGGGTAGGAGACAGGGCCCACCCTACAGGGGGGGAGGGGGGAGGTAGTTATAACCCAGGATCCTTCTGGAACCCCTGGACCGCATGCTTCCTGCACGTGGGAGGAGCAAGTGAAGCTCCCCCAGGAAGTTGCATTTTTTTTTTTTTTTTGTTTGGTCGTGGGGCTTGAACTCTGGGCCTGGGCGCTGTCCCTCAGCTCTTCAGCACAAGGCAAGCACTCTCCCGCTTGAGCCAGAGCACCACTTCTGGTTTTCTGGTGGTTCATTGGGGATAAGAATCTCACAGACTTTCCTGCCCCGGCTGGTTTTGAACTGTGATCCTCAGATCTCAGCCTGCTGAGTAGCTAGGATGACAGGCGGGAGCCACCGGTGCCAGGTGAAGTTGAATTTATCTCTGCTCCCTCCTCACAGGAGCGCCCCAGGCATGGCATGTGGCCCTTGGCTGAAGCTTGTCAGTTGTAGGGCCTGAGAGATCAGGCAGGCCTGGGCCATAATCTGTCCCTCTCGGTCCCTAGGCTCGGCATGCCACCAATGGCATCCGTAAGTGCTTCCTCTTCCTGCTGCAGTGCCAGCTGACCCTTGTGGTCATCCAGGTGAGCCGGGGATAAGCGCAGGTATTACCTCTCTCTACTTGCTCTTTCATACAAGTAACAGGAACCTGAGGAGGGAGATTGGGGGTGCAGCACAGCACAGGGGCCCTCAAGGTCTCTGTAACTTCCCCTGAGCTTTCAGAGGTGACTCCAATGCAGATTAGTATTCCCTCGGGTCCCAGTGCCTCTCAGCCAGGAGTTGAGCATCTGTCTAGACAAAGGGACAACATAGCCCTGGAGTCAGTGGTTCGTGTTCATTTGCCAAAATCTAATTGTGGGTCCTGGGTTCTTTCCTGCTCTAGTTCCTTTCTTGCGTGGTCCAACTGCCACCACTACTGAGTACCACAGACATCCTGTGGTTGTCCTGCTTTTGCTACCCTCTGCTCAGGTGAGAGCCGTGCACCCTTCTGTGCCTGGGCAGGTGGGAGGAGCCCCGAGTTCTGGAAGGGCCGCTCAGGGCTCATCTCCTCTGGTGCAGGAGCCTTCATCTCCCTGAAGGCTTCCTCTATGGGAACTGGGTGTTGCCATTCCTTCACCCACTCTTGCTTTTCAGCATCTCTCTGCTGGGGAAACCACCCCACAGCTCCATCATGTCTATGGCAACAGGAAAAAACCTTCAGTTCATTCCTAAGAAGGTAAGAGAGGCAGACCTGGCAAACCAGGGCCTCATGGAGGAATACGAGATGGACAGAGGACCAAGGGGCGGGGCTGGGAGGGGGCCTAACCTGGAAGGGTCTGCGGAGATCGGGAGATCGGGAGACCGGGAGGACTGGCACTTGGCCTGGGGAGGTAGTAATCAAAGCCGACAAAGTCCTCTCTGGGAGTGTGGTCCCTGCTGTTTGTCCTTCCTCTCAGGCCTGGCCACTGACTCCCTAAGAGCCTGTCCAAGGCTGCCACGGAGTGAGCAGCCAGCCTCCCTTCCCCCACAGACGCAGCACTACTTCCTGCTCTGCTTCTTGCTCAAGTTCAGCCTCACCATCACCTCGTGCCTCATCTGCTTTGGCTTTACACTGCAGAGCTTCTGTGACAGCGCCCAAGCCCGGAACCTTACCAACTGCTCCTCCATCATGCTGCGCAGGTGCATCTCGGGGACTATCCACCTCCCCACCCCAGCCCACCTCCCCACAACCTCTCGGGAGGCTGAGCCGTGTTGCTTTGTTTGGCAGCAATGATGGCAGGGCTCCAGCCTGGTTCGAGGACTTTGCCAATGGGCTGCTGTTAGCCCAGAAGCTCACTGCCGCCCTGATTGTCCTACACACGGGTAAGGGCTCTGCCTGGGAGAGGCTGCTGACAGCCTGTGGGGAACAAGGCCCTGGACCAGTGGGAAGCCTGATACCCCATGGGCTCCCATTTTTTTCCAGTCTTCATCTCTATCACCCATGTGCATCGCACCAAACCCTTGTGGAGCAAGAGTCCCCTGACGAACCTCTGGTGGGCTGTGACCGTGCCTGTGGTGTGAGTCGTGTTGGTGGAGAGGGTCACAGGGCAGGGCCAGGCTTGTGGGTGAGCCAGAGCTAGAGGGCTGACTGCCCTCCTGCAGCTTAATGTCATGCTGAGAAAGTAGAGGATGGAGCCAGGCGCTGGTGGCTCACGCCTGTCATCCATGGCACTCAGGAGGCTGAGAGCTGAGGATCATGGTTCAAAGCCAGCCTGGGCAAGAAAGTCCCGTGAGAATCTTACCTCCAATAAACCACTCAGAAAACCGGAAGTGGTGCTGTGGCTCAAGTGGTAGAGCGCTAGCCTTGAGCTGAAGAGCTGAGGGACAGCGCCTAGGCCCAGAGTTCAAGACTTATGACTGACCAGAAAAAAAAATAAAAGAGGATGAAGCAAGGTGACTTGGGGTTCACATGCGGCTGCCCCCTTCTTTGGCAGGCTGCTGGGTCAGGTGGTTCAGACGATTGTGGACCTGCAGCTGTGGACACACAGGGATAGCCATGTGCACTTTGGCCTGGAAGATGTGCCCCTGCTGACGTGGCTCCTGGGTTGCCTGTCCCTGGTTCTCGTGGTAGTCACCAATGAGATCGTGAAGCTACATGAGATTCGGTGAGCAGGGCTGGGGTGTGTTACCTAAATCCACCACCCATGGTGGGCATCCTGCTCGTCTCCTGGCCCAAGAGTCTATACCAACCTGCAGTGATCTCCTGCCCCACCAGGGTCCGAGTCCGCTATCAGAAGCGACAGAAGCTGCAGTTTGAAACTAAGCTGGGCATGAACTCTCCCTTCTGAGCCACTGGCTGTGATGGCCACAGCTGCCCTTGATCCAACCCTGAGTCTGAGGCAATGGTATCATGAACGCTTTCAAGGTTTGCTCTTGCGTACCCTGGTGTGGAAGGCCCAGCTTTGCTTGGTGGAGTCCTTCCTGTCTTCCTGACCCTGGCTGATCACGAGAAGCCAAGGCGCTGCCGTCTCAGCTGGACAGGACCTCCCTGGCTCCTCCCTGGCCTTGCACTCTTGAATGTATGACCTCAGGGGCATGGTAGAGGGATCCTTGCCCCCTCCCCGTGGGCTGCTCACCTTCAGGGTCCCCGTACCCAGGCCCTCTGCTCTGGTATCTTTGGCACAAACTCAAAGCGAGGGGCAGGGGCCTCCATCTTCTGAGATGGGAGCTGCCTCGTCCTCCCCGCTGTCTGCATCCTGTCTTCCCAGGGCAAGGCCCGGGGGGGGGGGTCCCAAGAAACCTCCCTGCTCTGTGGGGGGCTCTCACACGTGGGCCCTCACCTCACCCTCGAGCCCCTCCCGTGCCTGTGCTCCACTGGCAGCAAGTCAGAGAGTCAGCTTGGGGGGACACAGCCCAGGTTTCCTGTTCTCCCAGGAGAAGTTTTTATTGGTGTCTATTTTTTACTGGAAATGAGCCTTTTAGGAATGAATGTAGACTGGTTTATATTAAAACGTGTGACTTGCTTAAGAAAAACCCGTGGCTGGTGCATGAGGCCAATAAGGCTCCCCTCCTCCCAGGCGGTGAGCACAGAGAGGATGCTGGGAGGGGGGGGTCGGAAGGGGAGGAGGGGTGGTCCCACACCTCCCTCCTTCTATAGCTGTGAATCCCTCAGGGTACAACCCAGAGGAGACCCCCGAGACCCAGAGGTCTGTGCAACAGATGGAAACACAAGCTCAGCTATGTGGAATGACACTTTCATTGGCGTTAGTTGGCGGAAGAGGTTAATGGTTACAGAGCCCAGGCCTGGGCAAACCCCATCAAGCCTCCAGCCCTGAGGTGGGCAGGGCTGCGTCTGCCGGGGTCTGAAGGCCTTCCCCTACTGCATCGTCCAGGCAGTTAATAGATAGAATAAATCCCATTTAAAATATATGCATTTCTCTCTGCTTAAAAAATAGTATGTACAGTTGAGAAGGTTTGGACGCGGAGGATCTGTTAGGCCCACCGCCATCCAGTGTGGGATGGTGGGAGCAGGAAAAGAGCCGGCAGGACATGGCCACCGCCACATGGGTGTGTCCCCACTATGTACTTACATCACGTCTCCTACGTGCACATGCAGGGAGGTGTACCCCTGCATTCCCTGCATTCTCAAGAGTGCCACAGCAGCCAGGCAGGTGGCCTGGCTAGGGCTTGAAACATGGGGTGGGAGAGGTGAAAGAAAGTGTCCCGGAAGTCCTGTCACCACCTCCTCCTGGAGGAGGAAGCTCTTTCCAGGGTCCCTGTCTAGGGGCCAGCGCTGTCCAGTTGGATGACACATGGGCGGGGCTGTGCAACCATGGCCGCGGAAGCCCCTCGGCTGGACCGTGCTGCCAGGCCCTCTTGGCCCCATCTCTGGAGTCAGCTCCTGCTTGAGCTGCAGGGAGGGTCTCTGCTGGGCAAGGGGGCACTCCAATCCCACCGGCCCTTGGTCTGGTCCCAGGGTGCTGGGGACTTCTTCCATGCTGGGCCAAAGGCAGTGGACACTGGAAGCCACAGTGAACACTGTTGGGGGACACAGGCCAGTCTCATTCAGTCCAGCATGGCATCCAGCTGGTCCGCCAGGGCATCGAACATGGTGCTGATGTCATCCAGAATGTGCTTGGTAGAGGTCCCAGGGGGGCTGTGACAAGGGGAAGGTTCAGATGGACACGTGGCTACTTGGACCAGCCCACTGCCCCGGGGGAAAGAGCTGCCCAAAACCCTTCGTGCCTGTCACCTTGTAATGTTCATAACCGTGCGCCTCTGGTGACGTTTACCAGGTATCCCTGCAGGTCAGATCTGGCAACTCCAAAACCTAGGGTCGGTCCTATCATCCTGCCAGGGGCTTCCCCAGGCCTGAGGCCCTGCCAGCCGTGTCCCTGCCAGCCTTCCCGGGAACCCACCAGCGCGTCCGTTCCTACACCCAGCTTACCCTTCTCGCTCCTCAGCACCAATGCTCTTCTCGGCTGCCCTTAGTGCAGCTGCCAGGGATGAACTGGTCTGTTCCAGTCTCTGCTGGGCCCGGCCTGGACCCACAGCCCCTCCTGTGCTCTCAGGCCTTGGGGGGGGCACTGGGCGGGGGCCAGGCCGGGGAGCCAGCTTGGGGCCAGAAAATGCCAGCTGGGTGCAGGCCACCGACACAGCCTTGGGAGCTGTTCCTGTAGAGACCAAAAGGCTGGATTGTGACTTGGCGGGACACAACCCTGTCCCTGTCCCCTCCCCACCCTTCACCCCCACCCCCACCCCCCGCCCGCCACTGCCAACAACACCTGGCATCCTACCTGCTCCGGGCACCTTGAGCAGGGCGGTGGGGGCAGCTGTGTGCTCTGGCTCTGCATTTGGCCGGTGGTTGGCCGGGCTTTCCAGACTGGGGCCAGCACTGGAGGCCACTGGGGCCGTGGGGGTCTGGGTCCCAGGGCTGAGAGGAGGCACCGGAGCTCCTTGAGTGGCGAGGCTGCTGGGCTCTGGCTGGGGAGGACTGGAGGACTCGGAGAGGGAGGACTCGCTGGGGGCCTGGGAAGGTGGGGGGGCAGAGGGGCTAGGGGTAGCACCTGCCACCCCAAAAGCCAACAGGGCCGTCTGCAGCGGCTCTCTCTCCCTGCACTTGGGCCTCCGCTTGACAGTGTCTGACTCTGTAAGGTTGAAGTGGAGGCCGGGGGGCACAGGCGTCTCTCGGGGTGCGGGGCCAGCTGGCTTTGGCCGCTGCTTGATGGTCAGGTTTCCCTCCTCTGCGAACGGCAGCCCTTCTCCCGAGCTCCCCCGAGACGGAGGCGTCCCCTCGGGGCTGGGCTCCTCTTCCGTGTCAGACACGGGGCCGGTGGGGCCGGGCGGACTCGGGGGCTCCGAGGGGCCGCTCGGCTCACTCAGTGTTCTCCGTCGGGGCCCTGTGGCGCCGTCCTTCGGCCCGGGGCTCCCATCTAGTGGTGGGGGTTCCGTGGAGCCAGAAACTGAGCTGAGGCGTTTCGGGGGTGGTGGCGGGGGGCCTTTGCGACGGGCTCGGAGGGCAAAGGACTGGCTGCGTGGGGTCCCCCGAGCTGGGGTTGGGCTAGGACTAGTCCGGGCAAGGGTGCTGCGTCCTGGCCTTCGGGTGAGGGTGGCGTAACTGCCCAAGGCACTGCCCACTGGCTCTTCGGCCTCCCCCTCGGCTTCCCCCTCCGCAGGGCCAGGGCGGCTCAGGCTGTGGGACCGGCGCTTGGGGCGAGGGGGGTCTGGAGGGGTGGCCAGGGGCCCCGCCAGGTAGGAGAAGGCCCGGGGCGCACCAGGCGGTGGCCCTGGGGCTGGGCTGGAGGGCGAGACCTGGGGGTACATAAAAACATACGGGGCAGGTCCTTGGCCAGGAGGTGGGAAGCAGAGCTTAGAGGGCCTCTCTGTGCCCTCTGGAAGGTTCCTTTCTTGTAGGGTGCCGGGGTCTCCACCAGCACTCGGCTGGGGCGTGGACTGTTCCTGTGAGTGACCAGAGCCCCGGGAGCGTGCTCCAATGCTCTCCTGACTGGGGGAACGAGCCGGGGGCAGGGGGAGAGGCTCAGGGCCGCCCCCTGCCATGGCTGCCTGTAGCTCCGGGCTCAGCTCACTGCCCTGGAAGGTGAGAAGGCGGGGGCCGGCCATGGCTGGGCCTTCCCCATTCTCTAGCCCGTCGATGGTCATCAGCTCTGATCCTCGGGCCAGCCGGCGCCCGCCTTCGCCCAGGGCCTCTCCCTGCAGCAGGCCCCGCCGGAGCTCCGCCAACCGCTTCACACCCAGCATGAGTTTCTTCTGGTGCCCTGAGGAGGTGGGCAGAAGCAACAAGGTTAGCTGAGTCTTGGGAAGGGTCACCCGCGGAGGGGCCCATGGCCGGGGCTCAAAGCAGTCCTCACCCAACTTGTTGACGCCGATTTCCTGCAGCTCTTCCCAGGTGAGATCGGCCACTAGCCCCATGGAGTCATAGCCACTGCTCACCAGCTGCTTGTGGTACTGCGGCAGCCCCAGTGCACTCAGCCACTCCAGCAGGTCCGTCTGGAGGGGCACTGTGGTCAGGCCTGGCTCCTCTTCAGCCAGAGGAGGGGCGCCACCCAGCCACAGCCCTGGGTGGGAGCCCAGAGCGCGCACCCTGGCCCTCTGCTCACCGGGATGTAGTTGGGCAGCCACTCGGAAATACTGAGCTGGGCGATCTCTGCGGCGATCTTCTTCCGGTGGCCAGGCTTGGTCACTCCGATGGCTGTCAGATCCTGCCGGGCCGGAACATGGCAAGGGCGTCAGGCCCCGCCCCTGCCCCCTGGGCCCTCCCTGGTCCAGCTGCATCACCTACCTCAGGGGTCATGCGACTGATGGTTGGCACGTCATAGCCGGCCTGCAGAAAGTGGGCAGTGTAGCCCTCCAGCTGGAACTCACTCAGCCAGTTATGAATAGCCTGTGCATCCTGTGGTTCCGGGAAAGGAAGAGCCAGGAAGAGCTGAATGGCTAAGGGGAGGCCCAACTCATCCGCCCAGCCTTCCCCAGTAGCCTGGCTTATATAAGTGAATGCGCTAAGGCCTTCCATTCCCCACAAGGTCCTCAGCACACTTCCCACCCCGGTGGAGATCTCACCTTCCCCTCTAGCAGCTGCTCTGGCCTCACATCCTGGGTGAAGATCTCACCTGAGCGGTGGCTAATCAGAGGGTGGTGGCTCAGGGTATCTTCAAGGAAGGAGAGAAATGGCCTCAGAGGTGGCAGGAGGAAGGGAGGGGTGCCATGCCCCCAGCCTCCCCACCGCCAGCTCTGTCAGCCAACCCTCTCCTGTTCATTCTCCCCACCTGCCAGGGGCGGGGCATGCAGTCCCGGCAGCACCTGGTCCTCACCGGCAGAGGGCAGAGGCTGGAGACAGGGAAGGATCTCATTTAGGAGGTGCAGAATTGGCAGCAGGGGTGCGCCCTGCCCTGGTCCCAGCAGCCCTCCCTCCTACCTGAGCATTCTCGATAAGGAGGCCCGTGCTGTGGCCGTTGGTGCCCTCGGAACTCTGCCCGCTGCCAGCACTGCGGATGCTGCCCACGCTGCCCTCGCTGCCTACGCTATTCCTGTCACCTGCTGCAAGGAACAGAAGCACAGAAGTTAGAGCTTCAGTGGTGTTGCCAACAGCTGACTGGCATCTCGCCAGTATCCACTGCCACACTCTGGGAGGACGTACCTGGACTGTCCGGGCTGAGGCCCACCCGAGGGAGCTGGCCATAGGCCAGAGGATGCAGGGGGTCATCAGCAGGAGGCTGCGGTGTTCGGGAGAAGCTTGGGCGCAGGGGAGTGGGTGCGGAGGGGACACGGGGCACAGGGATGCCCACTCGCTTGCTGACCACCTCGACAATGCCAGGGGGGAAGTAGCCCACACGGTCTGTGCCTCTTTGGCTCTCATGGATATGGCCCTTCCAGCGGCCATCTGCGTGCTGCTCAAGCACCTGTGATCGATAGATTGTGCAGACCCGCACTCACTCCCTACACCAAGCAAGTGGGGGGGTTGTCTATCCAGCCCCCCTGATCCAGATCGTTCCTAAGGCAGCTGGGCTCAGATGCCCCAATCAGCCAGAGTTCAGCCCCTGCGGCCAGCCTAATCCCCTGGTGTCACAAGGGTAGACAGACAGGACCCCCCACATACAGCCTGTGTTCCGTTTACAGCCCCATTGTTTACGGGTGTGTGACCTTGGTCAAGTGAGCCTAACTTTCTTTTATTTTGGGGGGGAGGGGGCCTTGAACTTTGGGCCTGGGTGCTGTCCCTGAGCTCTTCCTCTTGAGCCACAGTGCTGCTTCCGTTTTTTCTGGTGGTTAATTGAAGAGTCACAGACTTCCCTGCTCAGGCTGGCTTTGAACCGCGATCCTCAGATCTCAGCCTCCTGAGTAGTTAGGATTACAGGTGTGAGCCACGGTTGGCTGGCTGATCCTAACATTTATAAGCCTCCAAACTCTGTCATCGCTACAAAGACTATGACATTTACATTGCCTAGACTTGGGAAGAATTCAGCACAGAAAGACTCAGCACAGCCTGGCAACATAGTAGATTCCCAAAAAAGTCATAGCGATGGTTTGCATTCTCACAGCAGTGCCAATCGGAGCCTCACCGTGATGACATCTCCAGCACGGACATTGAGAGCAGTGGGATCATGGAGGTTCCAGAAATCCTTGAGTGCCCGGACCTTCAGGATCCCTGAGGCCTCTAAGAGAAGGGGGCGGGGGGCGGGGGGATGGGGGAGAAGCAGACATTAAATGGTCAAGGTCCTGAGGGCATCCCCTCAGGGACACAGCTCCTGTCCCTCTGGCTGGCTTCTTCAGACACTCACCCCTCAGCAGCTGCTTGATCTCCCTGCTGGCCTGGGAGGTGGTGAACTGGTTGACGATGTCCAGTGCCGTCTGGTTATAGGTGTTGCGGATGTTTACATCCACGCCTCCCTGGGGGCAGGGTCATGAGTGTGCACTAAGCACTTTGCCTGTGGTCTCTCCTCCCCCTGCTGCTGCTCGTAACCATCCAAGACCTGGGTGCTCTTACCACACCCAGATCTTTTCACTCGGGCATGGAATTTCAGAGACCAAGTTAAGGACAGTGTAGTAAGAAGGCAGACTTGGGATCTGGATCAGAGGGGGTGGTTTCCCAGCCACATGGCCTTAGCACCACCACTGCCCATACAAAACACTAGGGCCTTCCCAACCGGTCTTGGCACAGGGGCAGAGGCTTGAGGGACACCTGTGGAGTGACCAGGTGTCCACACCTACCTCCAGGAGAAGCCGCACCACCTCGGTCTTGCCGTACAGTGCAGCTTCGTGGAGCGCCGTGCCGGTCTTGGTCTGGCGGTTGATCTCAATTCCAGCTCTCAGGAGCTGTCTGTGATGGACGGGGGAGTCAGGGTGATGGGGCAGGGGATGAGTCCAATGGGGAGACTGAGAGCAACAGAGGCATTGAGAGGGCCCCGACTGTCCCACAGGAGAGGGATGAGGAAGGGGGCTCCCTCAGGATACCTGATGACTTCTCGATGGCCGTTCTTGGCAGCCAAGTGCAGGGGTGTGGTGTAATTGGGGTCACACGGATCCTTGGCCTCACCTTCCAGCAGCGCCACACATAAGTGGCTGTTGAGCAGAAGCTGGGCCACCTGCAGGCAACACATAGCACCCAGTTAGCGCCTCCTACCGAGACCCCACAAATGACACCCAGCACCCCGACGACCACAGACCTCACCTTGAGCCGACCAAATTCACAGGCCAGATCCAGGGGTGTCTTCTTAGCTTTGTTGACCAGGCATGGGTTGGACTGATGTTGGAGGAGCATCTCTGACTAGGGGTGGGAGTGGGGAAGAGCCAAGTGAGGAGATCTGCTGGCTTCCAGACCCCCCTTCCCCGTTTCCCTGCCCTGGGGCCCCCCCCACAGGCGGGTTCACATACCACCTCGTAGTGTCCGTACTGTGCAGCTAGGTGCAGAGGGATCTGGCCGTCCAGCGAGGCCGCGTTGACAGCCGCAGAGGCCCGGAGCAGCAGCCTCACAGGCTCTAGCCGGCCCTGCCAGGCCGCGTAGTGCAGTGGACGCATTCCTGACAGGAGAATGGGATCCAAGGGAGGTCCTGGGACAGTGTTGGGGAGGGGCGGGGCCTAAGCAGTGTCTGGAGCCATTCTGATTGCGCGGAGACAGCCCCAAAGTGATGCTAGCGTCACCCAGCTTTGATCAGAAAGAGGTCCAGCTCTATGGGGGCAGAGCCAGGGTCTTGCTGTACCCATTATGGGTACATGTCAGGAAAGCAGGACCACCTGCTACCTAGATGGCCGGGACGATTCGAGAGGCAAAGCCATCTGCAAGCCACAGGAGCATCTAGCACTGCTTGTGTACCTCATTGGAGCAAGCTCCGGTCACAGGTGTGGGTTGGGGTCCCATGGGGGGCTCACCATTGCTGTCCTTGATGTCTACGGTGGCCTGAGCCTCCAGAAGCAAGGCTATGAGCTCCAAACTGCCCCCCAAGGCAGCATGATGGAGAGCAGAGAATCTGGCATGGGTTGGGGGGGCGGAGATCGACAAAGTAGAGGGTGTCAGTGAGCAATCTCCCACTCCCCAAGTCTTAGTCTTCCATACCCAAACTCATTCTGGGGGCTGGCAGGGATGGGTTCCTTGCCCCCCACGCCTGCCAGCCCTGCCGTGGGAGCGCACAGCAGCCTGGTCACTGCATGAAAGGGCTCAGTGTCTGGGCTGAGAGGCCTGTTTGTCTGGCATCCCCCCCCCCCCAGCCAGCTAGGGGAGGGGGCCGTGGGAGCAGGCGCCTGCAGGCTCCTACCCTCCAGGGAGAAAAGGGGCCCAGGAGGAATCCGATCCAAGGGGGCCCTTCCCCTCAATTGGGGTGAACTCCACGGGCAGGTGGGTGCAAGCCCTCTTTCCCTCCAGCAGGACCCAGAGCTCTCCACAAATAGACTGCAGGGGCCCAAGACTGAGAGAGAGGGAGGAAGGGAATCTGAGCCCCAGGACCCATCCCTGCAGCCCCTCCCCTGGACTCTGGGCCCCCAGCAGCAGGTACTCACCCATCGGCATCCTGGTAGTTGACATTGAGCCTCTTCGTGGAGCCAAGGAGCTCTAGGGATTGCGGGGAGGTAGGGATCAGGGCACAAATGACCACCGGGTCTCACCCGCACCCCTACTTGGCACACCCTCCACCTCACCTCCCAGAACCCAGCTGACCTCTCAGCATACAAAAGAGACCCTGCCCCATGGTCCTTTCCAGGTGTCTGTGGCTCCAGGGTGGGTAGCGCAAGAAGCCTTAGCAGCAGTGACCTGGCTTCTCCAGGGCCCCAGCCTAGCGTGTTTATAGAGCCAAACGGGGCGGGAGGGGGCACTGGCATGATGTGCCTTCACCAGACAGGCCCACGGGGTGCATGGTTAGCATTCCTGCCTGAACGGGCTAGGAAGCGGAGTCATATTGTCCTCGTAGGCCAAGGGGCACAGGCAGGGAAAGAAGGTAGCAAGGCACTGGATAATCAAAGGGAGGAGAGATGCCAGGGCTGAGCGGACCACAAACCCCAGTCCCGAGGCATCCTGGAGCCTCGTGGACCGTACGTTATCAGACCGGCTGGCACTAGCCTTGGGCTCCGCCTGTGCTGGCCCTGTGAACGAGGGCAGCGGTGGGCTCTGTGAAATAGGCGGATCGTGGGGCTTGTGAGGACAGCGCCTCTGTCCTTTGCGTGCAGAAGATGGCAGCTGTCAACAATTTAACACTCCTCATTAGCAAGTGCTACGTTCCCCTCTGGTAAGAACCGGCAGGTCCCTCTAAGGCCCACCTTGGATTTCGGTGGGTCTCAGCCTGCCCGGGAAGCACTCTCTAACTTGGTGCTCACAGGCTGGGCTTGCTCGTCCCAGACCTGGGCAAAAGAACTGGCACTGCTTCCAGAGGCAGCAAGCCTTGAAGTGTTGGGGAGGGAACGAAGGAGGCCTGTTCCAGGCACCCCCTGCCTTCTGCTGGAACCCACCCCACTGGGAAGGAGGGGGTCTAGTTCAACCCAAGCTGGGCAGGGTGCCAAGCATGCTGGTCTGGGCCTGCCCCCCAGGCCCTAATGGGCCTCTGAATAGCCCAGCGGCCTGGGCAAGGCAGGGCCTCATTCCAGCAGGGAGGGACCAGCCTTGCAGAAGGGAGCAGGGGACGTGCAGGGAAGGGACGGCTACAGGTAGGACTGCACTGAAAGGACTCCACCACACAAAGGTAAACATGGAGGCAAGAAGGGACAGAAGAGCAAGGGGCGGAGGCCACTGGGAGGCAACGCAGCCCTCCCAGGTCTCCTCTAGTCCCTTTGGAAAGTCCTTGTCACTCAACCACTTAGGACAGGGGCAAGAGGAAGGTAATGCCTGGCTCAACTGGCTGTGTGACTCTGGCTGTCCCGGTGTCTCTTTCAACTTCAGAGAAGACAATGAAGTCGGCAGGAAAGAGACACAGTGTCCTTCAGCCAGTCCACCCTTCCCACTGGCCTGCCAGCCTGCGCCGTCTGGGATGGGGTAGCTGGGTGGCGGGATGTGGCTCCTCCGGGGAGGGGCAGGACAATGTGACAGGAGGGACACAGGAACAGGAGGAGGGCCAGGCTGGGTGGCTCCGTTCTTTACAGAACAATGACCGGAAAGGTGGTGGGGGACAGGCCCCAAATGACTGGGCTGGGGACCCTGGCGGGAGGGAGGGAGGGAGGGTGGAGGGTCCTGGTTGCTGGCAGTGGCTCCTGGCACTTCCGCTTATAGCAGGGCTTCTTTCCCAGCCCCGCTCTGGGAGTGGAAGGGTCACTCTCCGGACTTAGGCTCAAGTAGAGGATGTGAGCTCAGCTGGCCACCCCAGCCCACCGTGTTTCCTCTGGCCAGAAAAGGACCTCAGCAAAAGGGGCTGGGGAAGGGCAAGGGGAAGAGGCGAGGCCAGGGCCACCACACCCCTCCCTTCCCAGCCACCTGCTCTCCAAAGAAGACCTGGATCTGGATGGAATTGATCATATGTGTGGGGGGGGGGGGGGAAGGTGGGGGGATTATCTGATGGAGCAGCCCAAAGGAGCATCTTTCCCACAGCTCCCTTTGCATAGCCAGAAAGTTCTAGCCATCCCATAGGAAGAAAAAGGGGGAGCCCTGATGCTTCCCTTCCAGCAGTTTCCTTTGCCTCTCTGAGGAGTTCCCTGCAGCCCTTTGAAAGCTGCATTCCAATCAACTGGAAAATGATCTGATTTGCAGAGTCTTGGACCATTTCTACTGATTTTAATTTGGAGAGAGTCCATTTTTTTTAGAACAATCCCCAGGCCATTCCGCTATGACAGAAAGCAGTGCTTAGCATGGGGGGCAGAGGAAGGGGAGAGGGGTACCTCGGCACAGGTTTATCAGATTAATGGCTGTGTGACCTTCAACAAGTCACTAACCCTCTCTGAATATCATTTTCCTTAGCAGTGTAAAGAATATAGAAACACCTAGCTCAGAGGTAAGATAGGGGATCATAGCATTTCTTTGTTGTTGTTGTTGGTGGTGGTCATGGAACTTGAACTCTGGGCCTGGGTGCTGTCCCTCAGCAATTTAGCTCAAGGCTAGTGCTTTACCACTTGAGCCACAGCCCCTTTCTGGTGGTTTTTATTGGAGATAAGAGGTTCATGGTCTTTCCTGCCCAGGCTGGCTTTGAACTGTGATCCTCAGATCTCAGCCTCCTAAGTAGCTAGGATAACAGGCGTGAGCCACTGGTGCCTGGCAGCCTTTCTTAAAAGGTCAGATCTGCGAAGGTCAACTTGTGATTTCACTTTTGGTCACCAGTTTCTCCAGCTCCTCAGAGGATGAGGAGGGAAGGCACAGTCCCAGCGCCTTGCAAGGAGACCCGGGCCTGTCACCCAACGCTTCACCCACACCTGCCTCACCTCGGCCTAGGGGAAGGAAGGGACCTCTTCCCCCAAGGACATTTCTTACCAGGACCAGACACCTTCTTCGAGCCTGAGAGCCCGGCTGTGAGCCCCCCACCATGAGCCTCTGGCCGCTCTTACTACCCTCTCGTGGGCCTCCAGCAGCAGTGACACCAAGGCCCCACTGGGCAGGTCGCCAAAACCAACAGAGGGGAGGGGGAGGGGGGGTCTCCCTGGGGAGCTGTAAGCCTGCTCACCCTCATCCACGTCCCCAGGGCACCGGGCCACCATACCAGCTCTCATGCCCGGGTTTCCACTCTGCTATGCAGGTGGGTGCACGCCATTAACGTCTTTCCTTCTGGCACCCACATGCCAGGGTGTGGGCAGGGATAATAAGATGTCTCCTGGTAGCCTAGGGCTTCTTCCTGTGGACAGGGCCCAGGTGTACCTTGGGGCGAGAGCCCCAGTGCTTCAGAGAAGACCCTTCCTCCAGGAAACTCCTTTCCAGTCCAGTCTAGTGGCAGGAAGCCGCTGCTGGGCTGAGATCTGAAGGGACCTGAGAGCTGGCCCTGAAGCCCAGAAGTCTCTCACCACAGAGAAACCAAAGAGCTGGGGCTCAACAGTGGCCATCTACATATCCAGCCCCTACAGCCCCATCAGGACTAGAGCTCCAGGCTATAGAAACCTTCAGAAACGAGCTTTAGCTGGGCACTGGTGCTCACATTTGTAATCTTTGTTACGCAGAAGTCTGAGATCTGACGATCAGGGTTTGAAGCCAGCCTGGGCAGGAAAGTCTGTGAAACTCTTATTAGCCACCGTAAAGCCAGGGCTATGGCTCAAGTGATAGAGTGCCATCCTTGAGTAAAAAGGCTAAGGGACATAGCACTTAGTCCCTAACTTCAAGCCCTTGTAATGGTACCAAAAAAAAAATAAATAAATTAGCTTTGGTCACACATTCCCACAAGATCAGTAGCAGGTAAGTCGAGGTAAAGGAGCTTTAGCAAATATTCAGATAATGTTGATTTTTTTTTAAAGACTCTTTAAAAAATATATCTCACAGACATCCCCCATTAGGCTCAGAAATAAACAAACAGAGCTGCTCCGGTGGATGTATGCAGAGGGGTTTAGGGAATATGGTAGCTACTCAGCTTTTCCTAACACACAGCCCAAACTAACATGGCACTCATCTGAAAAGCCACCTACTAGCAGGAAATGCCACAGGAGCTGAAAGTTCGGTCTCTTTTGTTCACTGCTCTGGCTCGGGACTTAGCCTTTGCTAAATGACAGTAAAGTCTTGAATGAATATACTTCACCCGACTCCCAGGCATGGATACTGATCCAGGGAGCTTACGTGACGTGCCTGGTGACACATCCTAAGGGCCTACACAGAGCTACTTCTTGTCCAGACATAAGGAAGGACAGATCACAGAGCCCCCCCCTCCCCCGCTCAGAGGCATCCCGAGATGGTCATGTTACCAAATACTCACTTGTCTTTGCAGCTTTGACCTTGGCCACCAATTTCTGGACACAGGTTACATCCCCATTCTTGACAGCAAGGATCAGGTCCTGCTCCCGACCCATAGTGGCCCCTGGGCTGGGCTCAGAACTCAGGAATCCAAGGAGAGGCAGGGAGATAAGTCCAACAGCAGCGTCAGTGCACCATACTTCAGCCCCTTGAGGGCCCCAGGTCCTAAGGGAGCACGTCTGGTGTCCCAGCCAGTGGCTCCTTGTCAGGCGCTGATGATATTCCCTCCAGCGGGAAAGCCAGGGTCTGAGGGGGTGGAGGCTGTGTGGAAATCGGCACAGGGATCAGCCTGCAGCTTCTGACAGCCCTGCGACAGGCCAGGGCTGAGCCCGCCAATCTTTCCAGCCTGACTCAGGAGCACAGAGAGCAGCCAGCATTCCCTTGGGCCTCAGGTGACAGTGGTGGACAGGTGTGGAGGGGTCTGGAATAGATGTGGCTGTGCCAATAGCCTGCAAGAGACCCAGAAACAAGACACAGAAGTGAGCGCAACAGGACCTCCAGGAGCCCTCAGCCGCCCTGGCTGGCCTTGGAGTCACAGAGGGTCCCCAAGAGGGAGGAGGGAAACCACCGTGCCTGAGAGGAGTATGGGGGGGTGGCGTTTCTGGAGCAGGAAGATGAGTCACTGTGCCCCTAGGGCACCGGGCAGCACCTCAACCTTGAGCAGGAGGGGCCTTGGGAGCTCAGTACACTGGGGCAGGACGGGCCAGCAGCCCATTCTCCACAGCCCAAGGCTCCAACACCCACAGACAACTGGCAAACCAGGAGGTGGGGCATAGGCGGGTGGCACAGGCAGACTGATGGGGGGGGGAGGTCACTCCCTGTCCAAGCTGCCTGCCCTCCCGCCCACCCCCAGCCTCCACCCTACCTAGACTTAGCTTTAATAGCTGGATGTCCAAGCCCTGGGGCTCTTTAGGAACTTCAGAAGGTGGTGGACTGGGGAGTTTATCTCCCCTCCCCCCCCCATTTCTGCCTGCCGGACAGAGACGCTTCTACAGCACCTGTTGCTGACCCTCCTCACCCCCTTGTGTGCGTGTGGGGAGGTCGAGGAAGCAGCTGGACAGGGGGCAGAGAAGACACAAGAGGGGGGGGGCACAGCTGGCCAACGGTCCAAGCCTGAACCCGAAGCCCAGACCCTTCGCCTTCCCTGCAGAAGGGCTTACGTCAGTTCCTCGGTGGCGGCGAATGTGTTGCCAAGAGTCTTATGGCACGAGCGCCGTGCAGGCCCGCAGCCCTGGCGGGGAGCTCTTCACGTCCCCCCGCACCCCGCAGCCCCAGCCCCGAGGGCGCAGCCCGCCGGCCGCCGGCCCGGGGGAGGGCGCCCCGGCAGCGCCTGGGGTCGGCGGGCGCCCCCCGCCCCTCGGAATGCCGCGCACCCCCCACCCCCAGCCGAGCCCAGCCCGGGACGACCCCGGGAACAAAGCGGCGGGAGAAGGCGGGGGGGGGGGCACCGAGCGGGCCCAGAGCCCGAGGCGTCGAGGCTGGAGGATGAGAAGGGGGCGCGAAGAGGGCGGAAGGAGCGGAGAGATGGAGGCGATCCCGCCGATCCCGCAGGAAAGAGAAAAAGTTAGTTTGCGCCTGTTCCAAAGGTGCGGATCCCCAGATGAGCCCCGGCCCGCTCCGTCTCACCTTCCCCGGCCGCCCCGCCGGGGGTCCGGCTGGTCCTGCTGTGTCCCTGGCACTCGGGACGCTGGCTCCCACAGCCCCCCCCCCCTTTTCTCCTCCGGCTCCTCCTTTTCCAAGGCCGGCTCTGCGCCTCCCGCAGGAAATCCCGCCCCTCCCCCTCCCCTCCCTCCGGATCGGGCGCCAGGCCCCGTCCCGGCCGAGCGGCCCGGCTGCCAGTCAGCGCCCGCGGCCCCGCCCCCATCCGCGCCAGGCCCCGCCCCCGCCCGCGCCAGTTTGGACTCCGGGCATAGCTGGATCCGCGCATGCGCACAGGTGAATCCGAGCGGCTCAGGGTAAAGGGAGGCGGGGCAGGGGAGGGGGTGGAGTAAGGAGCGTGGTGTTTGCCGCGCTGCATCCAGGTATGGAACCCCGGAAAACTGGGGCTTTGGAGTGTGGACGGAAGGACGAGATACGATGGACATGAATGAGTGGAAGAAAAGCGTGGCGAAGGGTTTGGGCAGCCGAGACTCGGGGGACCCCTCTGGGAACCCCTTCCTCTCGGCCTTCGCCCCTGCCGGGACTCCGGCAGCGACCTCCGCCCGCCGCCAGTTGCCCCGGCCGAAGCGGCTGACCGAGGCAATGCTGCCACCTAGTGGACAGTGCGGGAGCGGCCCAGGGTACCGCGGCAGGGACCCCAGCCTCGAGGAGGTGCTGTCGGAGCCTGGGGTGGCGCTTCAGCACCAACGAGGGGCGGACAGCGCCTCCCACCCTCGGCCAGGCCCTCCAAACCCGGCTTCAGAGCCCCTCGGAAGGGGCTCAAGCCTCCCCGGACCGCTCCTGGCAGATCCAGGTGGCCTCCACTTCGCAGAGCTGAGATCCGGAGACCCACCGTCCTGCCTTCGCTAAGCCCCTCTTCCCTCCTTCCCTGGCTGGGGTGGTGAGGACCGGGCAGCGCAGGGCTGCCGAGAAGGGAGTCACACGTTTGAGTCTTCGTGCGCCACTCCAGGACGCCAGCTCAAGTTTAAGCCCCGAGAAGGCGTGGGGACAGGCTAGGAAAGTTCCTGCACATTCAGAAACCTGCAAACCGAACACTCAGCCCGGGGAATCGAGGCACACGGCTGTAGGCAGGCGCTAGGACCCAGGCCAGCCAGGAAGGCGGGAAGCCAGTGGGAAGAGCTCCGGGGACGGTGCTGGGGCCGCGCGCGCGCGCGGTTCCGGGAGTGGGCGGGGCCTGGGCGGGCGCGCGCAGGCGCAGACAGCCACCAGATGGAGCCCGAACCGGAGCCCGGGACGGTGGAGATTCCCGCGGGGCGCGTGCTGAGGTTTGGCGAGGCCCCAGGGGGCGGCGTGCGGGGCGTGGGGTGGGCGCGGGTAGGAGCCTGGAGATCCCGGGATCCAGGCGGGGTGGCCGCGGGGTGCCGACCCCGGGTCCCCTTCTCTCCTCGCCCAGTGCCGCCGAGCTCCTCGCCGCCCGCTCGCGGTCCCAGAAGCTGCCTCAGCGGTCGCATGGCCCCAAGGACTTCCTCCCCGACGGCTCGGCGGCCCAGGCCGAGCGGCTGCTCCGGTGTCGCCAAGAACTCTGGCAGTTGCTGGCGGAGGAGCGCGTGGAGCGCCTGTGAGGGGGCGGGGCGGGGCGGGGGGGACCCCGCACCCCTTCCCCGGCACACCCACCCAGACCCACCCCTTCCCACTCCTCGCCAGGGGCAGCTTGGTGGCCGCCGAGTGGAGACCCGAAGAGGGCTTTGTGGAGTTGAAGTCTCCTGCGGTGAGCAGCGGGACTTGGGGGCCCGGGATCCCCACTTGGCTCCCCTCTGTGACACTCACTCTGGGTTCCACACAGGGTAAGTTCTGGCAGACTATGGGCTTCTCGGAGCAGGGCCGGCAGCGGCTGCACCCCGAAGAGGCCTTATACCTGCTGGAGTGTGTGAGTGGGGTACACCCCCCTCCCCGGCCTCTGCAGGGTGGAGAAGGGGTTGGGACCAGGGACCAGGAAGGACACGTTTTTTGTGTAAGTTTTCTGTGGATATACAATGGGATTTCTAAAGCCAGGAGACACGTGGGAAAGCGTGAATTCCAGTCCAAATTAGGGTGCCCGCCCCCTCCCCTTATGTGGTTGCCTTATTCATCCAGTGATGCTTGGAGGGTGTCAGCCAGGAAATTGCCCCATGTGGCTATGGCACTGCTGAGCTGTTGGGCTCCACTTCCAGGGCTCTATTCAGCTCTTCCATCAAGACTTGCCACTGTCTATCCAGGAGGCCTACCAGTTACTGCTGAACGAGGACACCTTGAGTTTCTTGCAATACCAGGTATCTTCCCTTCCCCCAGCTACCCAGAGACTGGCGTGTGTGGAGTCAGTGAGCAGTGACAGGTGCCTGTGAGGTACCAGTCACAGTGCCACATGCTGTGGCTACAGGATGTCAAGGGATGTGCAGGCACAAGGCTTACTGTCTAATGATGGCAACTGGATAATAAAAAGTAAACAAAGCTGAGCGCTGGTGGCTCACGCCTGTAATCCTAGCTACTCAGGAGGCCGAGATCTGAGAATCGCAGTTTGAAGCCAGCCTGGGCAGGAAAGTATGTGAAACTTTTTTTTTTTTTTTTCAGTTGTGGGGCTTGAACTCAGGGCCTGGTTGCTGCCCCTGAGCTCTTCAGCTCAAGGTGAGCACTCTACCACTTGAGCCACAGCGCGACTTCAGGTTTTCTGGTGGTTAATTGGAGATAGAGTCTCATGGGGACTTCCTGCAGGGGCTGGCTCTGAACCATGATCCTTAGATCTCAGAGCTCCTGAGTAGCTAGGATTATAGGCCTGAGCCATCGGCACCTGGCTAGTCCATGAAACTCTCATCTCCAATAAACTACTCTGAAAAAGCCAGAGGTGGCGCTGTGGCTCAAGTGGTAGAGTGCCAGCCTTGAGCACAAGGAGGCTCAGGTACAGCGCCCAGCCAGAGTTCAAGCCCAAGGAGTAGCAAAAAAAGAAAAAAGTAAGCAAGCATGGTATGGTGTAAGCAAGTATAGTAGTGTGGTGTACCTGCCTGTAATCTTAGCATTCCTGATTGAGGTCAACCTGTGCTATATAGCAAGACCCTGTTTACCAGGCTGGGGGCTGGGAGCTCATGCCTATAATCCTAGCTATCCAGGAGACTGAGGTCTTAAGATCACAGAATGTGGGGTCTGAGACCTGGGACTCAGAGGTGAAGAGGTTAGGGGGAGCCAGGACCAGAAACTGACTGAAGCCATACAGGGGAAAAAACAGAAATGTCATCACAAAAACTTAAGAGATGTTCCTTTTAAGGAGGAAATGAATGGTCAGCTGTGTCGAAGGCTTAACTGAGAGATCAGGCAAGATAGTGGATGTGTCCGGCAATGTCCTGCTGTGGATGCAGGACATGACGACGATGAGCATGTAGTTATTTATGAAACCCTTTCCACTTCTGTCTGTAGAGGGGAAACATGGGGGAAATGTCTACCACTTTATGCCATCTTTAGTATCAAAATGTTTGAGAACATAGTTCTTTTCTAGGTCCACTGCTGTCAGCTTTTGGGGATTTGTATTTAAGTCAAGAAATTGTTGCTGGATACAGGTCCCTCATACCTGTAATCCTAGCTATTCAGGAAGTGGAGATCTGAGGATCATGGTTGAAGCCAGTCTGGGCAGTAATAGTCCCTGAGATTCTTTTCTCCAATAAATTATCAAAAAAGCTGAAAGTAGACCTGTGGCTCAAGTGGTAGAGTGCTAGCTTTGAGCAAAAGAAGCTCAGGGACAGTGCCCAGGCCCTGAGTTCAAGCCTCAGAGCCAGCACTAAAAAATTAAAAATTAAAAAAAGAATTGTTAAATGTCATTTGTGTCAAAAGAGGACAAGAACTCAGAGACCTGAGACCTTCCTTAAAAGACCATGTTTATAATGGAGTGTGCTCCAAGTAGCTTCAGGGTTTGGAATCTGAAGGGCAAGGGAGAGGCTGTAGAGAATGAACTTTGTCTGGAGAAACTATTGTGATATATTTTTTTTTCTTTTTTTTTGGCTGGTCCTGGGGCTTGAACTCAGGGCCTGGGCACTGTCCTTGAGCCTTTTTTTTTAGCGCTCTACCACTTGAGCCACAGTGCCACTTCTGGCTTTTTCTGCATAGTTTATTGGAGATAAGAGTCGCATGGACTTTTCTGCCTGGGTTGGCTTTGAACAATGATCTTCAGATCTCAACCTCCTGAATAGCTAAGGTTACAGGCAAAGCTTTGCCACCACACTACATCCCAGTCTACTACTGGATGTTTTTAAGAAGAGACATGTGAGCTTTAATTTTTGTTTTCTTCTCTTGAGGTCTTCAGCCACCTGAAAAGACTGGGCTATGTAGTTCGACGATTCCAACCAAGGTAAGTCCTTGTCCCTTTCCCTTCATTCATTCTAGTCCTGGGACCTGGCTGACTAGTCTCAGGTGGAAAGTACTATCAGCTTCCTGGAACCTTTGGCTGGAGAGTAGCTCCCAGGACACGGTCTGGGAACCTGAGCTTAAAATGTAGCGACATGTGGGGACAAATCCCATCATTGCATCTCCTACTGGCTGTCAAATTGAGACCTATCTTCAGATAATAGGTGAACATTAAGACACAGTACTACAGTGATGTCTGGCACTTGGTAGGTATCCAGGCAGATTTCCCAGTACATGCATGAATGCGGGATTGAGTGAAGAATTAGTTTATTTTTTTGGTTGGTCGTAGGGCTTGAACTCGGCCTGGGAGCTGTCCCTGAGCTCTTTTGCCCAAGGCTAATGCTCTACCACTTTGAGCTACAGTGCTACTTCTGGATTTCTGGGGGTTAATTGGAGATAAGTCTCATGGACTTTCCTGCCTGGGCTAGTTTCAAACCACAGTCCTCAGATCTCAGCTTCCTGAGTAGGTAGGATTACAGGCATGAGCTACTGGCACCCAGCCAGTGCTTGGCTTTGAGTTTATAGTTGGCTTTCACCTTTCTTAAGCTAAAGTTACATATCTTCTCCCTCATTGTCTTAGTTATCCAGCATTACTGACAGCCAGAGACCTCAGGCTTGGAGTGGAAACTGATACAGTCTTTGCAGTTACACAATATCCTCAAAGTCTGAACCTGACACATCCTGCTGGGAACTTGTGACTTATACCTGTAATCCTGGCTACTCAGGAGGCTGAGATCCAAGGATTGCAGTTCACAGCCAACCCAGGCAGAAAAGTCTGTGAGACTCTTTTTTTTGGTAGGTCCTGGACCTGGGAGCTGTCCCTCACCTAACACTCTAGCCCTGGAGCCACAGCGCCACTTCTGGTTTTCTGGCGGTTAATTGGAGATAAGGGTCTCATGGGGACTTTCCTGCCTGAGCTGGCTTTGAACTGCAGTCCTCAGATCTCAGCCTCCTGAGCAGCTAGTATTATAGGCATGAGCCACCAGCACCCAGATTCTGCTCCCTGCACCAGCTTCTTAACTCTAGTTAACTAGTAAAAAGCCAGAAGTAGAGCTGTGGCTCAAGTAGTAGAATATCTGCCTTGAGTGAAAAAGTCAAGGGAGAGCAAGAGGTCCTAGGTCAGGGGAATAGTACAGAGGTTCCACGGGGATTATTCATTCATTCATTCATTCTGAAATATTTCTGACCACTTGCTGGTGCCAGGCCCCACATCTCATTGCTGCCCCCACACAGCTCGCATTTAGGAAGAGCACGCACAGACACAACATTTTACAAAGCAGAGTTTATCAGCTAGGTGTGTGGGTGTGTTACCTTAATGTCAACACTGAGAGATTGAGACAGGAGGATCATGAGTTCAAGGCTAGCCTGAGCTATAAAAGGAGACCATCTCAACAACAACAACAAAAGTCAAGAGTTTATCTCATAATGTAGTGCTGTCATACATGTTGTCATGATAGAACTTTATATAATGATGGAAGGGTCCTCTGTCTATGGTACCCAATACATGTGTCTTGTGTAACTAGACTGAATTTTTCATTGCATGTAATTTTAATTAAACTTAAAGAAACACTAGAGGCTAATATATTGAACAGTGTAGTATTTAGTGCCATGGTGGCTCACACCTATAATTCTACCTACTCAGGAGGCTGAGATTTGAGGATCATGGTTTAAAACCACCTCAGGCAGGAAAGTCTGTGAGACTTTTCTCTCTCCAATTAACCTTCAGAAAGTTGAAAGTGGACCTGTAGCTCAAACAGTAGAGTGCCAGCTTTTTTTTTTTGGTTGCTTGTGGGGCTTGGGCACTGTCCCTTAGCTTTTCAGCTCAAGGTGCGTGCTATACCACTTGAGCCACACCACTACTTCTGGTTTTCTGGTAGTTTTAGTGGAGATAAGAGTCTCATGGACTTTGGTGCTCTGGCTGGCTTTGAGTTGCGATCCTCAGATCTCAGCCTCCTGAATTGCTAGGATTACAAGCATGATCCACCAGCACCTGGCTGGTGCTGGCTCTTTAGGAGCCTCAGTGGCACTCAGAAGCCTGGACAAAGGCTCATGACCAGACCCCACTGGCTGCCCCATGAGCCTTTGATGCAGGTGTGATTGTAGTCTTGCTGTGGCTCTGACCCTGGTCCTTGACTTATCCTTCTGGCCAGTCAGTCCCTAACAAGAGCACCCGTCTGAGCCTTGGATCTGTTGCCTGCCTTGTTCTCACCTTACAGCTCTGTCCTGTCCCCTTACGAGAGGCAGCTTAACTTGGATGGCTACACCCAGCGCCTGAAGGACAAGGCTGGAAAGAGGAAGAAGAACGATAGCTCTTGGTAATGTCCCCCATGGTGGCGTCACTCCCCTGGGAGTGAATGAGCTTAAGATGCGGGTTTGAGCAACATGAACATAGGCTCAGGGAAACAGCAGGGCACCTTTCCCAGCTCCATTGGGCCTCAGCGATGAGGAGCAATGTGTTGCTTTTCTTCCTCACCCCTTAGGTCCATTAATAAGAAAGCCAAGGCCCTGGAGAACTCTGTGCCAGCTGCAAGCCTGGCAGCTGCCAGTCCACCTGCCTGTGACCAGAACCACCAATGCCCAGAGGAGAAACCCCAGGAGTCAACCTCTAGAAAGAGCCCAGGGAGTCCCTTTCAGTCTCTGGGGTCCCTGGAGCCCTGCCTTGGTCTGGCCAGGGAGGCCATGGGGTGTGGCCAGGAAAGGGACAAAATAAAAAATGGAGTCAAGGGGGCTTATAAGCCACGCTGGAACTTTGAGCAGATTTCCTTCCCCAACATGGCTTCCGACAGCCGTCACACCCTTCTATCTGCCCCAGCCCCAGGGCTACTCCCGGCCAACATCACTGGGCGGGAGACCGATGCCGAGTCCTGGTGCCAGAAGTTGAACCAGCGGAAGGAGAAGCTCTCCCGACGTGAGCAGGAACAACAAACAGAGGCCCGGCGATTCCGGGAGGACTTAAACGCAGATCCAGAGGTGCAGCGCTGCTCCAGCTGGCGGGAGTACAAGGAGCTGCTGCAGAGACGGCAACTGCAAAAGAGCCAGCACTGCCCTCCACACCTGTGGGGCCAGCCTGTCACCCCCTTGCTGAACCCCAGCCAGGCACACTCTCCAGGTACCCCTTCCCTGCAGGTCACTGGCAGCTGTGTGATCAATCACAAGACTAAAAAGGATGTGGATTGGGCTGGGAAGTTGGTAGAGCGCTTGCCTTGCATGCCTGAGGCCCTGGGTTCGATTCCTCAGCACCACATAAGCAAAAAGAAAAAAAAAGCCGGAAGTGGCGCTGCGACTCAAGTGGTAGGGCATTTGCCTTGAGTTGAAGAGCTGAGGGACAGCGCCCAGGCCCAGAGTTCAAGCCCCATGACCGGACCCAAAAAAAAAAAAAAGGATGTGGATTGACAAGGGCGAGTTGAAGCCCAAGATTCGGGAGGAGCATGTCTGCTGGAGTGGAACCCACAAGGCAGTCAGTTCTCTGGGTGGCAGGGGTCTGCAGCTGAGCTCATGGTGGGAGGTTTAGCCAGGGTGAGTCTATGTCTGGGAAGAATGGAGAGGGCAAAAACTGCTTGCATCCATAAAACCCTAACCAAGATAATGAGCGATGGCTTTGCCACCGATTAGCTGTGGTCCCTTCTTTCACAACTGCCTGGTAGAGGTACCATCTTGTCCAACTAAGAGGAGGCTCACTGTCTGCTCTTTTATGCACATCCAACCAGGGAGTGACAGATTCTGAACTACTTAAAATAGCCATGGGATCGCAGTCGATGACTAGTTTAGATTTGAATTTTAGCTAAAACCAGTTATGTTTTAGTATAAGTGTGTTCCAAATTATCGCACCGGACATACTAAAATAATTGTGGCGAATCTGGAAACTCTAAACCTCAGACTTGGCATTGTCAAAGGAGTATATAGAACAACTATTCCTTTCTGACACTTTGTTTTCACTGTCCTTATAGCCACAGTCCTTCAGCAGATCTCTGTACTACAGACCACACACCTTGCTGATGGAGGTGCCCAGTAAGTTCCTAAGCCCTTCTCCATGAGGCTGTGGCCAACAGCTGGAGTGACTGCTGGGACTTGGCCCGTGGACTTCCGTGTGAGCTAGATTACTCCAGGGACCTCTGTCTGCACACTTAGCTCCTAGCAACAACTGCTGTTCATGGATGTCTAGGAGAAAGGAGGAATGACAAAGGATTATCCCAAGGATTTAGTCTCCCCTCATAATCTCAGATTCTCCTGGCCAGGCTGGTTTCTGGAGCTGGTGATGGGAAAGGGTGGGAGAGGAAAGTTCTTGTGCTAATCTTACTCTGTCCTCAGACTGCTGGAGAAGTCTGGAGGCTTGGAGATCAGCTTTGATGTTTACCAGGCTGATGCTGTGGCTACGTTCCGGAAGAATAACCCTGGCAAACCCTATGTCCGGATGTGCGTCAGTGGGTAAGAGATGCTTTTCCGGGAGCCATGTGGACCTTCTTTGCACTCCAGTGGCCACTCTGTCAATCCCTAAGACAAACCTAAGGTCCAGAGAGGGGTTTAGAGGCTAACAGTGATGGGAACCCAGCTCTTCCTTGCTTCCTGCCTATCCTGCCAGGATTCTGGAGCTCTCTTGGAAAGCTTTTTAGAGCCATGTGCTTGAGAGAGACCAGTGGCCAGAATTCCTGTATCCTAATCTCTCTTCCCTGGGAGCTTCAGGGGAGTTGGGGGTCTTAGGGCATATAGAAGGACTATAGATAGTATCAAATCTAAGGTATCAAAGCTAACTTTTTCTTTATTGGTCATGGGGCTTGAACTCTGGGCCTGGGCACTGTCCCTTAGGTCTTAGGCTCAAGGTGAGCGCTCTACCACTTGAGCCACAACGCCACTTCCAGTTTTCTGGTGGTTTATTGGAGATAAGAGTCTTACGGACATTCCTGCCCAGGCTGGCTTTGAACTGTGATCCTCAGATCTCAGCCTCCTGAGTAGTTAGGATTACAGGTGTGAGCCGCCGGCGCCTGGCTCAAGTCTAACTCTTATTCCTGCAGATTTGATGAACCTGTTCCAGACCTATGCAGCCTCAAGCGGTTGTCCTACCAGAGTGGGGATGTTCCTCTGATCTTCGCCCTGGTGGATCATGGTGACATCTCCTTCTACAGCTTCAGGGACTTCACACTGCCCAGAGATCTGGAGCACTGACCACACAGCTCTGGAGAACTTGAACTGTTTGTTCTCAGGGACCTTGGCAACTGCCTCCCGTATCAGACTCTGACCTGGAGCATTAGTAGCCTGTATGGGCCTTGGCCCTAGGTGCCTAATGCTTGCAGGAGAGTCCAACCCTGCACTGTGCTCCCTCCCCCTTGCCTGGCCTGCTGCTGCTGCTGCTGCTGCTGCTGAGCCTGTGCTTCCAAGCCTCAGGCCTGAGAATGACCCCCTTGGAACTCGGACTCTACTTCAGAGGCCTAGGAGATGGGGTAGAAGAGGACTCTGTGCCTTTTAATGAGGGTGTCTGCTTCGTGCCATAAAGCCAAAGCCATTAAAAATAGATCTTTTTCTTTTTGTTGTTGTTGTTGTTCCTGATGGGGCTGGATATATTTTACTACCCCGCTCCACTCCCCCATCCCCTCACCCCTGCTTTGCACACTCAAGAGAACCTTGAACCTTTCCTGAGGGTTTAGCCTCTGGGAGGGTGGGAAGTCGTGGACCGTGGGCCTCTGAAGGGTACTTGGAGGAGAGAAACCATGCCTTATCAGTGCCCTGTAGTCCCAGCAGCGCAGCTGGGTGGGGGCGGAAGGGTGGCCGGACTTGCAGCAGCTGTGCGGTGCAGCGCCCAGCTCCCGCCTGCCCCTGGCTTCCGCTCCCGCCTCTCTCCAACCCCTCCCTCCCCGGAGCTGAGAACTGGCCGCTGCGCCGTCCCTCGGGGCCTCGGGCCCCAGCCAGCCTCTGCGGCGGGACTTGGCAGGGGGGCCAGCCCGGAGCGAAGGCGCCTCTCCGCACACCACCCTACACGGGGCCCCTGCGGCCTCCAGGTGGACGCTCAGGAGGGGCCGGTCCGGCTAGAGCGGGCTCGGGGCTAGTGGCGGGATCCCGCCAGAAGTCCCGCCTGGAAGTCAGCAGGCTACAGCCGCCACACAAGCCGAGAACTACTTCCTCGTGCCGGCGGTGGGACACGGGGCGCGGCGCGCGGCCCTGCGTCAGGTGCGCGCAGGTGAGGCCGGGGCGGGCCTCAGGGGCCGGCGTCCCCCGGCGGGCCGCGGGCTCCGCCCCGCGCTCTCGGGGTTGCGGATTGGCCGGAGGGCGCCCTGGCCGCGCCCCCGCCCCATCGGCGCCCCGCGGCCGGGGGCGGGGCCTGGCCCGGCGGGGGCGGGGCCCGCGCGCCCCTCGGCTCGCCCTTTATGTAAATAGAGGCGGCTCCGCCCCCGGCTCGCCGCCCCGCCGGAGGTGAGCAGGAAGGAGGCTGCCCGCCCAGCAGCCCGTGGGCCGGCGCGGCGGAGCGAGAGGAGCCGGCGGCGGGCGCCGAGGGACGCCGAGGCCTCGGGCAGGGTCCGGCTCGGGGTTCCAGGTGAGACGCCGTGGGAGCCCACCTAACCCGACCTGCGTCTTGGGGGCGCGCCCTTGGCGCGAGGAGGCGCGGGAGGGGCCGAGACCCCCCCCCCCGGGCTTCCCGGGCGGGAGGGCAGGGCTGTGCCCGGGGTCCGCCCGCCCCGTCCAGTCTCCGACGTTCGGCTCCTCCGGGAGGAAGACACCTGTGGAAAGTGCCGCCCGGAACTCGTGCCTGATCCGCCCCCGGTGACCAAACTTGGGGATTGGTTTGCACCACAGTGTTAGCTTACGGGAGCGGCGGGGGGCGGGGGGTGTTAGAGAGGGAACAGGTGTCCTGCAGGCGGGGTACCGGGGTACTGCGGCCGAGACGGAGTCCCGAGGTCCACGTGCAAGGCCAGGGGCCCGGCGGCCGGCGGTGCGGGGCGCCGGTGACCCGGCCTCCGGGAGCGGCGGCCGGAGCGCGCTCGTTACCTTAGCGGCTTAGCCCCTGCCTCGGCCATCTGGGCCCGGCCCCTGCGGCCCTTTGTGCCTCCTAATCCTCCGACGCAGGAAGCTGGCGGGAGGGACCTCGGTCCCCGGGGCCTTGGCACCCTTGGGCACCTTTCGGTGACGGTACTGTGATCCTACTCCGTTTTCCACGCGCTGGCGGGTGGGGGTTGCGCCAGGGGATTTGGCAAGGAGTGGAAAATTCTTACTAAACAAAAGTATGTCTTGGTTGGCTTTGGTTGGACAGGCCTTGGCTCTGGGGAGAACTGACCGACATCAGCCATAGCCCAGGTGTGCTTGGAAAAGGCCCTCACCTGAGACACGTGACCTTGGGCCCGGAGGTCGGGGCCTGGAGTCAGCGCCCCTTCCCACGGGAGCCCTGTGTCGGTGCTCCCTTAACCTGAGCATCAGGGGCCCTGTAGCCCAGGATCCCTGCAAAGGGCATTCTGGATGGCTGCTGTTTCAGTTCAGCAGGGGAACTTCCGAAGTGACCTTTGAGGAATTTGTTGGGTGAACTGGGTGCCACTGGGAGGCTTGAGCAGGGTCCTGGGATCTGTTGACCTCTTTAGTTTGTGGACAGAAAGTTTGGAGTTAGTTCTCTTAAGTCATATGTCCACAGATCTTGCCTGTGGCAGTCAGGACCCAAACCCAGCTCTTGAGGCTCTGACCAGAGCTCTTTCTAATGTCTGAAGTTAGCTTGGACCAGCCCCTGTGGGGGTCCCTTGAGAACAGTTTCCCAGGGTCTAGGGTGCTTAGCTAAGTGTCCCTACTTTTTTTTTTTTTTTTTTTTTTTTTGTCGGTCGTGGGACTTGAACTCTGGGCCTGGGCGCTGTCCCTCAGCTCTTCAGCTCAAGGCGAGCACTCTACCACTTGAGCTACAGTGCCGCTTCCGGTTTTCTGGTGGCTTATTGGAGATAAGAGTCTCACGGTCTCTCCTGCCCGGGCTGGCTTTGAACCACGATCCTCAGATCTCAGCCTCCTGAGTAGCTAGGATTACAGGCGTGAGCCACCAGCGCCCGGCAGTGTCCCTACTTTTCCTTGAGGCAAGGCAGTGCCCTCTCTGGTGGCAGATTAGTATACTTTTATATATTAAAATAACTTGATAAGTTTTTAAAAATTGGTTTTTCATGCCAGTCCTGGGACTTGAATTCAGGGCCTGGGCACTGTCTCTGAGCTGTTTTTTGTTGTTGTTGTTGTTTTTTGGGTCCGGTCATGGGGCCTGAACTCTGGGCCTGGGCGCTGTCCCTCAGCTCTTCAGCTCAAGGCTAGCGCTCTACCACTTGAGCCACAGTGCCACTTCCGGCTTTTTTTTTTCTGCTTATGTGGTGCTGAGGAATCGAACCCAGGGCCTCATGCATGCAAGGCAAGTGTTCTACCACTGAACCACCTCTCTGAGCTTTTATACTCAATGTTCTACCACTTGAGCCACAGTTCCACTTCTGGCTTTTTGTCAGTTAATTGGAGATAAGAGTCTCATGGATTTGTCTAGCCAAGTTGGCTAGATCTGGGCAGCCAGGATTACAGGTATGAAGAACTGCTGGTGACTAGCTACACTTACTAAGGTTTTATAATAGACAATAGCTTTTTTTTTTTTTGGTCCCAGTACTAGGGCTTGAACTCAAGGCCTGGAAGCTATCTCTTAGCTTTTTCGCTCATGGCTATACTACTCCTCGAGCCACAGCTCCATTTCTGGCTGCTTTAGAGATAAGGGGCTCACAGACTTTTCTGCCAGGGCTAGCTTTGAACCACAATCCTTAGATCTCAGCCTCCTGAGTATCTATTACAGACAGGTGTATTCCACCGGTGCCCTGCTAGACAGCAACTTTGTGTGTGTGTGTGTGTGTGTGTGTGTGTGTGTGTGTGTGAAAATACCATACAGAGGGGTTACAATTACATGGGCAAGATAACAAGTACATTTCTTATCAAGCATTGTTGCCTCCTACTCTGTAGCAACTTTTTTTGTTTGTGTGTGAGTTGGTCATGGGGCTTGAACTCTGGGCTTGGGTGCTATCTATGCATTCTTCAGTTCAAGGCAAGTGCTCTACCGCTTGAGCCACAGTACCACTCCTGGTTTTCTAGTGGTTAATTGGAGATAAGAATCTCATGGACTTTTCTTCCCCGGGCTGGCTTTGAACCGTGATCCTCAGATCTCAGCCTCCTCAGTAGCTAGGATTACAGACATGAGCCACCTGGTTAGACAACAACTTTTAAAGGAAGAAAAGGTCCATTATCTTAGATGACCTCTGTTCATGGAAACAAAAAGAATTCTTGGAGTGAAGAATGAATTATTTTAGAAAGAGGAAAGGAAGGCAGAAAAATAGTCCCTTCTTTCCCGGTAAGTCTTTTCCTCAAACAACATCATTTTATCTTCTCAGACATCAGGTGACTCTGAGTACATTTTGTATCGCCTTAGATCCATCACTTAACTACACTAAAGCCTTATTTTCCCAGATGTTGCTGAGGAGGTAAAAACATTGTTCCTACTTTGACCTGGCACAAGGCAGGCACCCAAGGATGGACAACTTGTTAGCTTCCCACAGGAAGGGTTTAAAAAAATTGCCGGTCACTTGCAGGCCTTTTGATCGATATCTGGGCCCTTGGGAATTACCTGACCACTGAGGGAGTTGGCTCCCCAATAGGTCATGATTTTGTGATTTTTTTTTTTTTTAAACATCCCTGGAGGTCAGAACTTTTTGGATGAGAACACTCCTGCCGAGTCAAGAGCAGTGGCCTTTTCTGACCTGACATCCTGTTTCCCTGGCCCCTGATACTTTCCATGCTCCTTGGGCCAGCCATGGATCAGGACTAGTGAGCAGACCCCTGTAGGGGCGGGACTCTCCCAAGTGTAGAATCTAATCTGCTCATGCCAGAGAGCTCACCCTTCCCACTTTCTCCATGGGACCGGGAACACGTTCCTATGCTGCTTGCTGGTCCTTAAGGAGATTGTCTGGGAATTTCATAATGCTCCCTTTCAACCTCACTTTGGGGAGGGGATTGTCTGTCTTCCCCTGCTAGGGCTTCCTGCCCCATTCCTCTATCTGGGAGAGAAAATGGTGCATGGAACTGGAAAGTTTGGAGCCTCTGCCATCAGTCTGTGACCCCCAGCTATCCTGTGGAAGACCCAGAGTGTATCGGAAAAGAGCCCCCAGGGGCAGTGGGACAATGAGGAACAGTTACTGAGACACCTGAGTTGGCGGCCAGGGTAGAGCCCAGTGAAGCTGATGCCTTTCCAGGTTGACCGCCTGGACCGCCCAAGCATCCTGAGTACTCCTTTCTGAGAAGCCTGTGTATCTCACTCACCCATACCACCACTATCCTGCTCCCCCTGGACCAAAGCATGCAGGCTCTTCTTGTAACTTGGTTTTCCTCTTCCCCAGGCCAAGTTTAAAGGGAAAAACAGGGCAGAAGATAGATGTTCCCCATTAGGGCCTCTGACCCTGTTTACCATCCCTAGCTCGAGATCCCAGGAAGACCCTCCCTGGCTGTACCTCATGGCCATACCCTGACATCTCTGACGTCACCTTCTCTCCCTGCCCTACCCCAGAGGAAACTGGTCCTTTCAAGATCACTCCACTCCTTTCCCTTCCCAGGAACCATAATGAATTCTTGAGCTAGGAGAGGCTCCTCTGGGCGTGGGGACGAGGGAGCTTCGAAGTACCTGACTCTACCCTTCAGGAATTCAGCAGAGACCTGAGCCTTCTCTCTAGGCACCTGACTCAGTGTTCCCAGGGTTTGATGAAAGTGACACCTGGGCCCGGATCTGTTTGACTTGTAAATAATATGAATATTTAATAATCTGGGATTCTTCTTGCCCAGGATCTGTTTAGGTCCTGTGCAAGGCGGGGTCCACAAGGATACTCTAGCAGGATGTCCCACTTGAAGGCCACAGGGCCCTGGCTGTGACCCAGGACTTGACCACAGGGTAGGGAAGATCTGGAGGGCCTATGGATCCTACCTAAACATTCCTTGGGGTCAGTATTGGAGATCTTGCCTAGTTAATCCCTGTGCTATCCAGACCGTTCAGTCATTGACTTAACAAGTATCTGTAGGACTTACTTTTTTGTTGTTGTTGTTGGTTGTGGGACTTGAACTGTGGGCCTGAGCATTGTCCCTGAGCTCTTCAGCCCAAGGGGAGCGCTCTACCACTTGAGCCACAGCGCCACTTCCGGTTTTCTGAGTGGTTTATTGAAGATAAGAGTCCGTGGACTTTTCCTGCCTGGGCTGGCTTTGAACCACAATCCTCAGATCTCAGCCTCCTGAGTAGCTAGGATTATAGGTGTGAGCCATCATAGAATTTTCTAAAAGGTAGGGAACCTGAGTGACAGAAAATGCACAGTAAATATGAATTAGGAGATGATGCGAGTTCAGAGCAGGGGTCACCCCAAGGTGGTGGAGCTGCAGCCTGGTAAGGCACATCTGAGCAAAGACTTGGAAGGGTGGGATGAGGGAGTTCTAGAATATCTCCCATGAGGCAGTGGAGGAGACTGGGATGGGGCTTGATGGGGACCCAGTGGTCTACCACTCCAACCCCAGTCAAGGGGGTCCATCTTCTCCCAGAATGGTTTTGTTTCTCCATGTACTTGGTCACATCCACCTGCTCACGTCCCCAATCTGGTGTGGGATGGCAGGAGGAGCTGGTGCTCCCACAGTGGGGATGCATGCATGTGTGCAGGTATACACACCTGCATTCATGTGCATTTAATCTTCCTGTCCGCTTATGGGTCCAGGAGGGGCGCAAGAAAGGGACCAGTTCAGGAGGACCCAGTCCCTCCTTTGCAGTGTGTGGAACAGGTTTGTGGCCCCATAGGCTGGATGACAGTGGGGCTGGAGACCAACCCCTAGTGGAACCAGCCTACTCCTTGCCAGTCCCGTGTTCTGAGAGTAGCTGGAAAGAACAGAAAATTCTGGGGTCAGATACAGTGGAGTTGTAGATTAGGACTTGGACTCTTTACTCTTTGGGGATCAGTTCTCTCATGAATTAGGTTTTTAGGTGTGTGGGTGTGTTGGTTGTGAGGCTTGAACTCTGGGCCTGGGTGCTGTCCCTGAGCTCTTCAGCTCAAGGTGAGCATTCTACCACTTGAGCCACACTGAGTGGTTAATTGTAGATAAGGGTCTCACGGACTTTCTTCCCAGGCTGGCTCTGAACTATGATCCTCAGATCTCAGCCTCCTGAGTTAGCTATGATTACAGGCCACCGGTATCCGGCTGAGAATTAGTTATTTTGCAAGTAATCGTCGTAAGAACCAAATGAGTCGGTGCCTGTGAGGTGTGCAGAGTAACATGGGGTTCCCAGTCCCTTTTATGACCTGACAACAGCAGCGGCTGCAATTCCCTGGGCTCCCCATCCCGGTTCCCTTGGGTCCCACCTGAATGGGTGGGATAAAGGTTCTACCCTTACCTGAAGTTGGCTTGCTAGCAGCCTTCTGGTCAGGGGCTTGCCTGGTGCCTCTGGCAGTATGAGTCTCCCAGGGCAACAGCAGCCCTTGAAAAGCAGCTCTTGGGCACCTGAGTGGGCAGGGACAGAAGCTAGAGGGGTCAACAACTACCAGTAGGAGATGCCAAGGTATTCTCACATCCCCGAACAGGAGGCCAAAGCCACACCCCTGCCTGGCACAGGATGTGGAGGAAGGGAGGGCAGCTTCTTGATCAGTGACATGCTGTGGGGAGCTTGAGCAAAGAGGAGAGGAGAGCTTGGGCCCCATGTGTTGTGTCCCCAGAAAGCAGATAGATGCTGGTGTGGCTCCAGGGGTCTCCTCTTCCTTGGGCCAATCTAGAAGTCTTGAGCCAGGCGCTGGGTGTGGACTTTGCTAGCAGATCAGTGGAAGTGCCTGGGCTATTGAGGGATCTTCTTGGGATATCTCTCCCCACCGAGGCTACCATGGCCCAGGAGCAATGCCGCTGTCGCTCCTGACCCCTGTAGGCAGCCTCATTTCTTCTTTCCTTGGAACCTTTTACCTCCCTGGAGATGAACAAAATGCACCACTAATCCATGACCTTTCCAGTATATTGTCTGCATATGTAAATGACCTGTTAGGTAGCTTGCTAAGGCGGAGGTGAATGGTCATGGAGCTGGGCAGATTCGGTCACTTTAGTACAAGGTGCAGTCAGGCACTGAGGGGGACCCGGGGAGATGGCTTCAGATGGGGGAGGCTTTTTGGAAGGGGACTGCTGCTGCTGGAGGGAATAAGAAGGTGTTTCAGGCCCAGGAGCTCCTGACACCTTAGTGAGCTGAGCCTGTGGGGGGCAGTGTCTGGACTCTGGAGCAACTAGTAGGGCGCTGGCTCCAGGAGAGGAGGTATGGGAGAGACACAGGCCATAGGCCCCTGGATGGTCAACAGGCCCCCTTGGGGTCAGACTGAAGCTCCTTGCTGAGGCCCTCCTCTAACCCAACTAGGCTCTCCTTTGTTATCTGCAGTCTGTCAGCTCATGTAAGCCCAACCCCATGTCGGCTTCATATCTATTGTTCTGCCTGCCTGGCCCCCTTCTCCATCTCCATCTTACCTTTCAGATAATGAGTAGAGCCGGGCGCTGGTGGCTCACGCCTGTAATCCTAGCTACTCAGGAGGCTGAGATCTGAGGATCGAGGTTCAAAGCCAGCCCGGGCAAGAAAGACCGTGAGACTCCTATCTCCAATAAAACCACCAGAAAACCGGAAGTGGTGCTGTAGCTCAAGTGGTAGAGCGCTCGCCTTGAGCTGAAGAGCTGAGGGACAGCGCCCAGGCCCAGAGTTCAAGCCCCAGGACCGACCAAAAAAAAAAAAAATAACATCAGATAATGAGTAGAGACCTTACCTCTTCCTTTCACTCATTCCTTCATTCAACAGGAACTGAGGGATGCAGTTATGAACAACAGAAAAAACAAAGGATAAAGGTCAAAGTAAGGAAGCAGCTTAGGCTAGGCTCCAATGGCTCACCCCTGTGATCCTAGTTACTTAGGAGGCTGAGATCTGAGGATTGTAGTTTGAAGCCAGCCAGGGCAGGAAAATCCATGACTTTTTTTTTTTTTTTGTGGGTCGTGGGGCCTGAACTCTGGGCCTGCGCGCTGTCCCTCAGCTCTTCAGCTAAAGGCGAGCACTCTACCTGAGACACAGCGCCACTTCCAGCTTTTTTATTTTTATTTTTTTCTGTTTATGTGGTGCTGAGGAATGGAACACAAGGCTTCATGCATGTGAGGCAAGTGCTCTACCACTGAGCCACCTTCTCAGCCCTCCATGAGCTCTTAGCTCCAGTGAACCACCAGAAAACCAGAAGTGGAGTACGTTCTCCTCACAACCAAGCGATCTGAGAAGGCCAGCAGGCTCAGTTTCCTGTGTATTAGCTCCATGCAAGACTCTTCCCTTTATATCTTCTGTCTCCCTGGAGTGGGCTGAACAGGCACGGTCTGCCAGGCCTGGCTTCTGATCTTCACAGAGAACTTGCTCGCCCAAGGTTCATGGCCCTGTGGGGAGAAGGTGCCTGAAGTGAGTCTGGCCAGGCCCAGACCTGTCCTCTACCTCAAGAAGGGGTGGTGAACTTTTCTGCCTTGCCCCAGTAGTGTGATTTCTGTTTTGGGAGACTACACTGAGGGTCCAATGGGGACCTAGTCCTACCTCTGTCCAAACCCCTGTAGGACCGGCAGCAGTTCTCTGCAAGGCCACCAAGGCCAGCCAGACCTCCAGCATCCAGGAGGCAGTGGCCGGTATCCTGGCCTCAAGCTGCCTGTCTGGCTCTGAGCTAATAGCCTATGGGAGTGTGTACACGCGTGGCCCTGTCTTTTAGCTGCAGGGAGGTAATTAGGCACCACTGTCCTGTAATAGCCATCTTTCACTGCCTACTGAAGCCCTTAGATTGGGGAGTTTGTCAGGCTTGGGGTCAGATCAGAATTCTGCCATTTCCTACTTGGTGACCTTGGACAGGTTGCTTAGTATCTGCCGTCTTGGTTTCCTCGTCTGTCAAGTGGAGCTGCTCTATTTACCTACCCAGGGGCTTGCGGCTGTAGCTATAACCTCGTGGAGTTCAAAGGTGCACAGGACCTGTGCAGACATGTTAGAGTGACTGTCTCTGTAGGGTTTGGGGTGGTAGGTGGGGGCTTCAATGTATTTGAATGAGCACAGATTGCTTGAACCAAAGTTGTTAATAATAACAATCATGGAGCCGATCTAGTCCAGGGCCTCATGTGTAGCAGGTACTGGGAAGGGCACTTGGGTGGGTGGTGGGCATTGAGTACTCTTGCCCATCTGGCCGAGTGGAACATCTCCTGACCTGTCCCCTCCCTCCTCTGACCCTCCACTTCTCATCCTGGCCCCTGAGCCCGTGTGGGGTCCTTGGCACAGAGGACCTGGAAGCTTGGGGGGGGCGTGGCTCTTCTTTCTAGGGAGTCACTCCCAGCTTCCTCTGGTTTCTGACCCAGTGACCTGAGCTGGAGAGGGGAGAGTCAGCACCCCAGGGGCCTGCCTGCTGCTTTATGAGCTTAAGCCACCCTCCCCCACTGCTGGAATGTGTGGTGGCTCAGCTGTTTGTCCAGAGGCAGAGATCACTGGAGATGGCTGCTGCCCCGAGTCTGTTTTCACTCCCAATCCCAGGAGCCCCTGGGCTTTCATGCTTGGTGTTTGTTCTCTGGCCTGCTGCAGGGCCCCCAGATCAAGTAGACACTGGGACTTTCCTAGCTACCTGCCCCTGCCGTGGAAGTGGGAGGCTCCCTCCCTCAACTGTGGTCTGGCTCCCCTAAAATGTGAAGACACCAGCCTCCCCCCCACACTTCCCCCCTCCCCCACTGCCACTCCGTGGGTGACAGTGCGTTGAGGGGTCCTTGGAGTTTCGTTTGGAAATGACCCTTCCCATCTTTTCATTCGGAGCAGGTATTCCTCTCTGCCTGTCCTTTGCAGCAGGAATGTAGCGGGAGGCGACCCTTGTCGCTAGAGCAGCCTGCAACTCCTAACTCTGCCATACAGATGATACGGTGGGGAGTCACCTCCAGCCTCTGGTTCCCAGCCTTAGATCTCTAGGGTCCTTTCCTATGAAAACTGCTCTGGTGGTTTTATTGGTGGTGTTTGTTTGTTGTTTTGTTCTTTGAGGCAAGCTCTCACAGTATATATAGCCTAGGCCTAGGTTGACCTGGAACTTGCGTTGTAGCCCGGGCTAGCTTTAAACTCATGATCCTTTTGCCTTAGTACTAGGATTACAGGTGTATGCCAACATGCTCAGAAATTGTATGGTGTGTGTGTGTGTGTGAGAGAGAGAGACACCAAACTCAGAGCCTTGCACGTGACAGGTGGATGTTCTACCACTAAGCTCCAACACCAGCCCTGTGATTAATTTTTGCCACCTCCCAAGAAGTTGAAATCATCAGGACATCTTTCAAGCCTCAGCTTAGACAGGACCCCCCACCTGGTCAGTTCAGGCCCCAGCGGGAGCACTTAGCACACAGCTGGCCTGTCTTTACCTGTCTTTGCCCACAGTAAGCTCCTCCCTGATAGGGGCTTGCCTTCCTTTTACTCTAGAGAGGAATGCATGGAGCCCTTTCTAGAGTGGGCCTGAGCCCTTGTGTTTCCTAAGGACGGGACTTGGCATCCTGTGGTCAGTGGGAGGTGGTGCTAGGCGGAAGCCAGAGTGCAGTTGATCCTTCCCCCTCCCCCAAGGGTAATCCAGAAATAGTTCCCCCTTGGGCTGGAAATAACATTCTATGGTGGGCAGATGGTTTAGGATCCTTGATCTGGTGGGTTGTTTGTGTGTATGTGTGTGTGTGTGTGATTTTTTGTTGTTGTTTTGCATTTATTTATTTACATTTGGTCCAGTCGTGGGGCCTGAACTCCGGGCCTGGGCGCTGTCTCTCAGCTCTTCAGCTCAAGGCTAGTGCTCTACCACTTGAGCCACAGCGCCACTTCCGGCTTTTTTTCTTTTTGATTATGTGGTGCTGAGGAATCGAACCCAGGGCCTCATGCATGCAAGCAAGGCAAGCGTTCTACTACTGAGCCACCTTCCCAGCCCCTGTTGTTTTGCTTTTTAATTGGGTGCAGATCTTCTGTACTTGGGCTACATTTGGGTCCCCAGGAAAGGGAACCAGCCCAGGGATCAACAGGGAGGCTGAGGCCAGGCCTGTCAAAGAGACTCTAGCAGCCTCGTGGAATTAATTAGAGCTGGGTGTCCAGCCCTGGTGATAGCCCAGCCCCCCTGAATAAGCACTCTGGGGGCCTTCTTACACTCAGTCCCCATGGCTGTCTGATGGGAGAGACCCAAGCCCCTAGGCAATCTCCCTGAAGTTTGGAGGAGATGGCCTTGGTGTTCGGGTCCCCTACCCCAGGTCTGGAATTGCCCCAGTGCCTCTGGGTTCTGTTCTGGAAGTTTTGGGGACAGCCTTGCATTTCCATCTTTCCACCAGCTCCTGGGGGAAGCTTGTGAAGTTTCCCTTTCTGGAGTTTTATGGTTTTTCAGAAAACAGGTTAACAATTAAGCTAATTAACCTCAGGGCCTGCTGGCCCTCCTTGTTCCTATAAAGCCAGACTAAATGGCTTCCTCCCCCAGCTTTTCCTGCTCCCATTATAAGGCCACTGGTAGCTTTGGAGCATTAGCCAACAGGGACAAGCCTAGGCCTCCAGGTACCAAGGTCTCCCTGACTTCCTCTTGGGGACCACACTACGGATGGCAGGCAGGAAGCCTTGGGTGAAGCTGGGCTTGGGGGGAAAGACTGGCAAGATGGGGATGGCCCAGGCACCAGGCAGCCGTGGGGCCAGGCTCAAGGGCTCCTTTGGTTTCCGCAGGTCTCTGGTGAGGGCTGCAAACTAAGGAAGATGAGGCGATTCCTGAGACCTGGGCATGACCCTGCCAGGGAGAGGCTGAAGCGGGACCTGTTCCAGTTTAACAAGGTAAGCGAGAAGCCAGAGAGACCCTGCCCTGGCCCGGACCGGCAAGGGGAAGGAGACCAGATTTTCTTTCCCTGGATGAAGGATTTACTTGGCTTTGCCTGAAAGGCCTCGTGGGAATCTGACTTTGGAAGTGAGGTGTGGGAGGGGAGCTTTCCCAGGAAGGGGGATGTGTGTGCGTTGGGGCTCCTTGTCTCAGGTCTCTCACTGGCTGTGTCACCGCTGCCCTCACACCTGTACAATGGGCATACAACAGTCTGGCCTGCCTGCCTCGTCACAGGGCTGCCAAGGAGGCGGAAGGAGAGAAAAAAATGAAAGGGCATTGCCCCCTGCCCCCTGCAAGGGGTCTGTGATGCTAGACTCCTTGGGGCTCAGGAGACCCAGACCATTTGAGCGCCTTTCCTCCTCAAATTGCTTCCAAAGGAAAAGGCAGCTTTCCCTGCAAGCTGGCACCTGTGCCTTCTGGTGGGCTCTGGCTCTGGAGAGTGGGTGAGGTATCCCAGGGAATGAACCAGAGTTGATGATTGACTTCCCAGGCCTGCTCCTTAGGCCCCAGAAGCTCTGAAGGCCTACTCGGGACACTGGGCCTGTAAACAGGAGGAACTCAGCGTGCTTCATTAGCTCCTCAGTCACCTAGCAATCTGAAGCTGTTTGGGGGTAATTAGTCTTCTCCCCTCTGCTTTGATCTCTGCCCCAAGTGGACTTTAGGAAGGGGGCAACACCATGATGTTTTTCCCTAGGGGCTCAATCCTCTAGGCCATGCCCAAAGTGGAATTCTGACTTTATTTTATTTTATTTTTTTGCTGATCATGGGCTGTGAGCTCTGGCCTTGGGCACTATCCCTAAGCTCCTTTTGCTCAAGGCTAGTACTCTACCACTCAAGCTACTGTACCACTTGGGAGTTTTGAGAAGTTAGAGATAAGAGTCTTTGTTTGGGGTCCACTTGTGGGCCTGAACTCTGGGCCTGGGCGCTGTCCCTCAGCTCTTCAGCTCAAGGCTAGCGCTCTACCACTTGAGCCACAGCACCACTTCTGGCTTTTTTTTTTCCTGTTTATGTGGTGCTGAGGAATCGAACCCAGGGCCTCATGCATGCCAGGCAAGCACTCTACCACCGAGCCACCTTCCCAGCCCCTAGAGGTAAGAGTCTTATGGGGACATTTCTGCCTGGGCTGGCTTCGAACACAATCCTCAGATCTCAGCCTCCTGAATAACTAGGATTGCAGGTGAGAGCTACCAGCATCTGGCTGAATTCTGACTTTAAAACTAGTACTGGGAGCTGGGCACAGGTGGCTCCTAACTACTCAGGGAGCTGGGATAAGAAGATGGAGGTTTGAAGCCAGCCTGGGCAGGAAAGTCCATGAGACTATCTCCAATTAACCAGCAAAAAGCCATAAGTGTAAGTACGGCTCAAGTGATACATCTGAGCCAGCACACTCACACCAAAAGTACTAGGGATAAAACCCAGGATCTGAATACCAACTGTATTCCCAGCCAGAAAACCTGACTTGTTGAAGGCTTTAGTCTGGGATCCTCTCAGGAAATGGCACCTCTCCTTATGAAAAATGAGAATTTCTCCTCCTTAGTTGGTTTTTCTGTTGCTTTGAGACATTACAGAATCAGCTCTCCCAGGTTCAGATCCAGCTTTGCCACTTAGCCACTTACAAGGTAGGAGACCACGTGCCCACCACCCACAGAGTAGGCTTGTTACCCACTTTACATGGAATCAGTTGATAACTTCAGGCAGTGACCCAGCAATCTTAGCTGGGGGAGAGGTGCTTACGGCCATTACCTCTGGAATCAGGGCTTGTCTAGATGACCACTGCTCTTGCTGCCTTGCTTTTGAGCCACATGAAATGGGATGAGGGTGTTGGGAATGGCATCATCTCAGTACACCTGTGACCTGCCACCCTTGCTCCTGAGGGGCCAGCCAGAACCTCAGTGTCCAGCAAGGAGGCCTGGGTGACCCCCCGGTGCCCCTGTTGCCTTTGGGGATGCTTGGATCTCTCACTGGGAAAAGATGGCCAATTCCAACTGAAACCGGACAGACAGGCTCAGCAAAGGGGTGAACCCTCGCCCCAAGTTCCTCTACAGTGGGTGAGGCTGGGTGGGGCTGGGGTGGAGGAGTCTTTTTCCCCACCTCCCTTATCTACCACTGATAGACCCCAAGCTTGGCCACCTCACCCCCTGATCTGGCAGGGAGTGAGGGGGGAAACTCTGGAATTGCTGCCTTCCTTCCTCCCAGAATCCCTAATCTACCATCTATAGCCCCAGGCTTGGGGCTTTAGGAATCTCAGATGGTTGAGATTCTTCATTCTTCCAGATTTGGGGCCGGTAAGGGCTGATGGTCTGAAATTTCACATCTTGGGAGTTGAGAGGAGAAAGGAGGGGGGGGGTAGGGAAGGGGAGTAGGGAGTCATGGCCAATGTCATTCAGCCTCTGGTGTATGATGGAACCAAAAGGGCAGGGCTAAAGGGTTAAGTCAGATCCTGGAGGATTTGAGACTCCAGATGAGGCCTACCTACTCCAGACCTTCCCCAGCCTCAAACTTTTCCTGATCCTGTGGGGCAGAGATGAGACTAGAACCTAGGAGTCTAGGCTTGACCTGGCACCAGGGCCAGGTAGATTTTGCTGGAGGAGTGAGTCAGCCAGCCGCTGGCTGGTTTAGAAAGGCTGATTTGGGTCATTGTTTTCTCTAGAAATGTCTTCTTAGGAGACATTGAAGTGACTGGATGCAGTCCAGAGTGAAGGAGGAGGCCAGCAGAGGGATGAAGGCAGGAAATTACCTCACCAGGTTTTCTTAACCTTGGCACTAGTGACATTGGGGCCAGCTGTACAGCGCAACTCTTCTGGGCATTGTAGGATGTTTAACAGTAGCCCTGTTTCCTACCCATTAACTGCCTTCCATGTCCCCACCCAGATGTGACAGCCTGATGGGGTGCACCTTGTGGGTAAGATACTTCTGGTGAAGCAGAGCACTGTGATCCTAGCTACTCAGGAGGCTGAGATCTGAGGATCATCGTTCAAAGCCAGCCTGGACAGAAAGTCCACGACATTCTTATCTCCAAGTAGGCAGCGAAAAGCCAGAAGCAAAAGTATGGCTCAAGTGGTACAACACCCTCCTTTCCTTAAGTGAAAAAGTTAAGAGACAGCTCCCAGGCCCCAGTACTGGCACACACACAAACATACACACATACACATATACAGAATCCACACACACACACATATACACACAATTGAAAAATGGTCCTGATTGACAGCAGGTGGAATGGAAACATTTAGAACATCCTATTACCCAGACCCAGTGATCTTTCAGTATGGAGTGCGGGGACCTAGGAATCAGCCTCTGAGACAACTGTGGAGGTCTCTGTCCTAGGTGGGTAGTGGTGCCAGGAACCACTGATCTTAGTGCTCCCACTGGGATCCCATTTAATTTGGTCAGAATAGGAGCAACTGTGGTCTCTAATCATAGTGCGGTAGCTTTGCGTGGTGGTTTGTATGGACCTTGGCCCCTAGCTGCCTGGTTCACCTTCATCTCTAGAGAAGGTTAGCCCAGCTGGGCACTGGTGGCTCATGCCTGTAACCCTAGGCTGAGATCTGAGGATTGCAGTTCAAAACCAGCCTGGGCAGGAAAGTCCATGAGACTCTTATCTCCAACAGAGAACTGGAAGTGACAATGTGGCTCAAAGTGGTGGAGCACTAACCTCAAGCAAAAAAGCTCAAGGACAGTGCCCAGGCTCTGAGTTCAAGCCCCACTACCCCCCCAAAAAAAACAAAAAACAAAACAAAACAAAAAACAACAGAAGGTAGCCATAGAGTTGGTGTGGAGATGGAATGGATCCATGTATATACTGAGGGCTGATGTATATACTGTATATACTGATGGCCACAAAATTGGATGTGGCCTCAAAATTTGTGGTGAGGGAGGGTCCGTCCAGTAGACAGTGTGGACCAAGCTAGACCCTGAAGTTGGCTTGTGGGCTGCTGGTACAGACAGTGGTGAGTGCCAGTCTCTGTTTAGCCCTTCTGAGGGCTCCATCCTCAAGGCCAGTCTGCAGGGCACTGTGCTAGAGAGGCTGGGTGGGACAGTGGTACTATTACAGTCTTGACCCCAGACACCTTCTGGGCCTTTCTCACTGCCAGCAGAGAGCCCTTGGACCATGCTCTGGAGAGCTGTATGTGCCTGGGCTGGTGATGGCACTGTGACCCAAGTCTTCAAACTCGCTGCCAGAGGGACAGCAGAGAGGGAGTGGGTTAGGGGACCTGGTAGTGCAGTAATTAGAGGCATAAATAGAACTAGACAGCCAAGGTCTAGATCCCTGTCCTGCTTGCCTTCTTGCTGTGTGACCTCTCTGTTCCTCATCTGTCAGATGGCCCTGGTGACAATCCCTCTCAGCAGGCTGGCACGCTGAGCGGGTTTGTGAGCCTCCAGCGGAGCCTGTCACGCAGCCGGTATCGAACCAGCTATGCCTCACCACTCACAGACCGGGTTGTCCCCAATCCACAGGTGGGGAAAATGAGGCCTCTAAGGCTTGCCCACCCTGAGCATGTCCCTGAGGGCGCTGGCTGGGGATGAGGACATTTCCTGATGCATCTGCAGAGTGGCTGTGTGGCCTTAGGGTGGTGACTTCACCTCTTGGGGCCTCAGTTTCTTCTTTGAAGTACTCATTACCACGTATGGTGGATCCACAAGCCTGTTAGAGAGACAGCTAAGTTACCTGGCAGTGCTGTGTAGGATCAACCCAGGGACCTCAGCAAGAAAGGAAAGGAACCTTCAATCAAGGTGAGTCACCTTCCTTGAACACCTGCTCTCCGTCCCTGTGAAACCCCAGGCCTCTCCCCGCCCCCTCCCCCCAACAGCCATGCCCCCCAGGGAAGCTGCAGCAGCAGCTAGCCACCTGCCTGGGCCCTTCCTGCCTGGCCCACATCCCAGCCCCAGGCCCTGAGCAAACAGCGTGTTCCTGACCAGTGGTCCCTGCCCAAGACCAGGTTGTTTTGTCTTGGCTTTTCCTGGCTGGGCCCCTGGTGTCAGGTGACAGCCACACCGGGAGGGCCAGGTTGCCACTGCCAGGAATCTGAGCTAACCACACCCAGTATCAGGCAGAGACACCCAGCCAGCCAGCCAGGCTGGTGTGTCCCCTGTGGTCCTGGGTAGCCTCCTGGCACTCTAGTCCCCATCAAACCCCTCTCCTATCCTGTGATAAATACCAGGGGCCCTTCCAACCCTTGCTCCTCAAGGGGGGGCCTCCCTGGTTGAGGACAGAATGAAGATGTGCACTGTGGCTGACAAACACCTTTGCCGCCCCCTTCCCTTCTGGGGACCTGGGCTCAGATCTGGAGCCAGGTTGAGACAGTGGCCTTTCTCTCCCACACGGGCTAGTGTTGCAGTTTGGCAGTGGCAGTGGATCTTTGCTCTCCTTTCCTGCTCCCTGTTAAAAGAGTTCATTGTTCTCTCCTCCCTTGAAGGAGGTCACCTGAGCCAGGTAGCAGGATGGGGGCGGGGCACGGGAGGTGGGAGGATGGCTTTGAGGCCGCCAAGATTTGGGCAGCCTCCTAGTTTGATCTTGCGCTGGAGTTAGCTGGGGTCACTGGTCAGGAGGCCTGGTCTGGGAATTCTATATGCCCATTGAGGGCTGTGCCAGCTGCCTCGTTTCTACCGGGAGTACTTAGGATTTTCTGTGCCCTGGAAGTCACACAGCAGGACAGCTCAAGCCTAAACCCCACCTGTGCCCTCTAGGTGCCTGCTCTGAAAGAGACCATCCACACTGCCCCTTCCAGAGACCTAGAATTGTTTCTGGCCCAGGACCAGGTGTATGGGACAGGGTGAGAGGTGGAGGAAATCCACATGGACCTTATTGTACTCCAATGGGGTTTGCCAAGACAAAAACAAAAGTTAAGACTTAGATAAAGGATGGCAAGGGTGTGGTCTGCACTGAAGTCTGGGGACTGCTGGGGCAGGGCTGGGGTGCCTGGCAGAGCCTGTGTTTTCTCCCTTACCAGGGTTCCCTAGGCTAGACTGGGTTTCTGGCTCCTCCCTTTCCCTTCAAATAGTTCGGTCTGTTCCCTAAATTGAAATCCCTTCTTCCTTGTCCCAGTGAGATCCCAGGGCCTCTCTCCCCACCCTGCCCATTTGGGTCCCCTCACTGACTGAGCCCCGGCTTTGCCACCTGGCAGAATTGACTCATTCCCCTCAGGATTCCCCCGGGAGCGACACTGTTACATCTGAACCCAGTTGGGCCCAGTCCAGGGAGAGTCACCGTAGAGTTCACTGTCCTTGTTTTGCCTTGGGGTGGGAGCCTGGTCCCTCTGGGGTTGGCAGCCTGGAGAAGATGCCTTCTAGTGCTGCAACAGACAGATGAGAACCATGGGTGGGGAAGCTGAAATCAGGAGACCCAGCCTGAGACGGTGGGTACTGTCAGGTATATTGTCTGGAGCCTTTCAGAGCTGCTTTGTGGGTAATGTAAGGACAGCCCTGCTCAGGACAGTCCCGGGCATCATCCTGGTGATGGGATGGGAGGTGAGGCTCAGAATAAAGTTGCTCAGAATAAAGTACACACTATTGAAGAGGCAGGAGAGGATTGGAAAGTCAGTGGGTCTGGCTGAGTGTCTGGCCTACACTGGCCTTTAAATCAGGAGGGGATGGCAGGAAGGTAGCCACAGTGGCCTCAGGATTCTGGAGGAAATGCAGAATGATTGTGTGTGATTGGAGGGTGATCGCCAATTTCTTTGTCTTCCTCTGGGCTAGAGAAAAAAAGCTGACCCTGGGGCTGGGAAGGTGGCTCAGTGTAGAGTGCTTGCCGTGCATGCATGAAGCCCTGGGTTCCATTTGTCAGCACCACATAAGCAGAAAAACCTGGAAGTGGTGCTGTGGCTCAAGTGGTAGAGTGCTAGCCTTGAGCTGAAGAGCTGAGAGACAGCGCCCAGGCCCAGAGTTCAAGCCCCACGACCGACCCCCCCCCAAAAAAAAAAAAAAAGCTGACTGTTAGATATAGCCAAGTAAGAAGAGCACCACACACGTGGTATTCAGGTAAGGGATAGGTTTATTCATCGTTTCAGCTGGCACCAGGCCATCTTGGTCCTCCACACGGTGGGGAAAGGCCTGGGAAAGAGAGCTGGGAGAGCTGGGAATGAGAGAAGAGCTAGAAAAGAGCTAGAAAAAGCCGGGCGCAGTGGCTCACGCCTGTAATCCTAGCTACTCAGGAGGCTGAGATCTGAGGATCGCAGTTCAAAGCCAGCCCGGGCAGGAGAGACCGTGAGACTCCTATCTCCAATAAACCACCAGAAAACCAGAAGTGGCACTGTAGCTCAAGTGGTAGAGCGCTCGCCTTGAGCTGAAGAGCTGAGGGACAGCGCCCAGGCCCAGAGTTCAAGCCCCACGACCGACCAAAAAAAAAAGAAAAGAGCTAGAAAAGAGGGCGTCTGGGCCTGGGCTAGGCCTTATCTAGGATATGGGCGGAGAAAGGTGTGGCCACATCAAATGCAGTTGTGACCTCTTCCTGGTGTGCCTGTTGCCTGGGTAACACAGGTAACTGGGCGGAGACTTTACTTCCAGGAGAGTGGAGTCTGCTCGTCATCCTGGAGTGGACCTTACATTCCAGCCTTTTAATAATCATGGAATAGGGCGCGGATTCTCTCTGGCTACTTCCTGCTGACAAGGGGCATCCACAATAGGGGTAAAAGACTGGAATTTGGTCCCCTCCCAGAGAAGGCAGCAGGCAGCACTGTCCCTTGGTGGCGTGAGTCCTTAGATGGAGTCTGGAGACCTCTCATGAGGCATTGAGGGGCTGGAAAAAAAATACTAGAGAGCCAAGAAGAAGGACTTGGGGGCTGAAAAATGTTGGTAGAAATGTCCCTAGTTACTTCTGACATCTGGCGACTAGGTAGAGAAGAAGTCAGGTGACAAAGGCAAGAATATAAATTCCTGTTGTTAATAGGTAGACAGGTATAGACATTGGATGGGCAGGCTTCTTACTTCTACTGACCTCCCAAGTCTGGTTAATTTTGAAAGGGCAGGCACAAAGTTGCTGATGTGACATCATCTCTTCTTACTCCTCTTCATGTTCCCTTCTTCCCCAGACTGGCTGAGTCTAGGTGCTCATTGCTGGGATGGCTTGTCCCAGTTGGTATTCAAGGAAGTTTGAACTCAAGGCCTGGGCACTGTCCCTGAGCACTTCTGCTCCAGGCTAGCACTGAACCACTATGAGTTATAGTACCACTTGCAGTGTTTGCTGGTTTGAGATAAGAGTCTTGAGCCATGCTTCCAGCCTGGCTCTTTGCAGGTTAGTTGGGAGATGGAATCTTAGGGATTTTTCAGCCTGGGCTGGCTTTGAACTGCAATCTTTGCCACAAAAGCCCTTTGTTATTTCCAATTAAAGCAACAAGGAAATCAAATAGAATAAGTAGAGTTTACCTGCTCTTTATCAAGAACTGACCAACAAATATTCTGCAATGACAAAACTCATTAGATGTGAATTTTAGCACAGATATGCCCAGTATTTTATAACCACGTAGTCAGTAGTAGAAGACACAACACAAAACAAAAAAGGCAAAACTCAAAACCCAAAATTTTTGACAACAATGTGTAGATATCTTTGCTAACAAAGCACATCAGATGGTTGGGCCTCAGTTACCAGGGCCTGTGAAAAGAGCAACTTGTTAGCAAGGCACCTTAGAATAGATGGAGTAGTAAACTTGGTAGAAGGTTAAAGGTCAGATGGGGTCAAACCCTTAACCCACCATGTGGCCAAGATGGTGAATTTCTGAAAAAATGCAAAGAAACCCTGAACAAATGGATCAAGCCTACATTGGCTAGCCTTTTAGAAGGAACCTAGAGGGGGGTCCCTGGGACCCAGCCTGCATCGCACTCTTCAGGGCACAGCCAAAATGTAGAAAAGAGAAAGGGCTAGATAGGGAAAGTTGGACATGAATAGCAGAGAAGTTAGGTTTTTAAAAAGAGATAGCCAAGTAAGAACAGCACCACACATGTGGTATTCAGGTAAGGGGTAGGTTTATTCATCGTTTCGGCTGGCACCAAGCCATCTTGGTCCTCCACGGTGGGGAAAGGCCTGGGAAAGAGAGCTGGGAGAGCTGGGAAAGAGAGAAGAGCTAGAAAAGAGGGCGACTGGGCCTGTGCTAGGCCTTATCTAGGATATGAGCGGAGAAAGGTGTGGCCACATCAAATTCAGATGTGACCTCAGCAGATGAAGATGTGACCTCTTCCAGGTATGCCAGTTGCCTAGGTAACGCAGGTAACTGGGCGGAGACTTTGCTGGGACAACGTCTGTTTGCCATCCAGGAGTGACCCTTACACTGACCTGTAGCAGGAAGTGAGATGTTACACTGTTGATGAATTGGGGGCACAATATGTGGCCTGAGAGCCTACCATGAAGCTACAGGCCTGTGGGCACAGGAGCTCACACTGATATTTCTAGCTAAGACCTGAGGATCTTTGTTTGAAGCGGGCCTTGGCAGGAAAATGAATGCATGACACTCATCTCCAGTTAACTACCAAAAGGCTGGAAGTGAAACTGTGGTTCAAGTGGTAGAGCCCTGGCTTTTACCAAAAAAAAAAAGCTCAGGGATAGTGCCTAGGCCCTGAGTTCAAGCCCTAGGACTGGCGCATACACAGATGCAGACCTGTTTATCCTTGGCTATCTCTGCTGGTGTCTGAAGACATAATTAGATAGTTCAGCATGGTGCCTGGATAGAAACGGAAAATGAGCCTGGTGCTTGTGGCTTGGGCCTATCATCCTCGAAGGAAGCTGAGAGCTGAAGCTCACTGTTCAAAGCCAGCCCTGGCAGGAAAGTCCCTGAGATGTTTTTTCCCCCTGGTCCTGGAGCTTGAACTCAGGGCCTCAGTGCTATTCCTGAGCCACTCTGCTCAAGGCTAGCACTTGACCACTTGAGCCGCAGCACCACTTCCGGCTTTTTCTGAGTTCTTTATTGGAGATAAGTCTCACAGACTTTCCTGGGTTCCAACCGCAATCCTCAGATCTCAGCCTCTTGAGTAGCGAGGATTCCAGTGCCTGGCTAGGATCAGCTTCTTGGCAGCACTGGCCATGTGGCAAGAGACAAGTGTTGAGTAGCCAGGTGTAGCTCATGACCACCCAGCTGAGTAGCTCTGCTCAGGAGTGTGGGGCCTGCTGCTGGCTTACCAAACTCCTAGGGGGGCCCCTTCTCATTCCCACCCCCCACCCCCGCCCAGATTCCACATTCCAGAGCTTTGGCCCTGAGTTGCTGCTGCCATGATGGTGCTGGAGAAAATGCTACTGTTTCCAGAACCTTCTTGTAAAGGCTCTGGCAGCTGGCTTCCTGGGGCCGCAGCAACCCTAGGTTGGCTAAGGCTTTAGCAGGGCCCCTGGGGGAGCTTGTCCTGCAGTCTGTTCTTTCCCTGCCTGCCTGCCTTTTCCTGGGAAATGTTTACATTCCAGACACTTGCTTATCTAGCCAGGGCTTTTCCAGGCTCTGCATTTTTTACATAGCTGAACGGGGACCTGGGTTGGCAGGGGCGAGTGTGGAGTGGGGGGGGGGGGAGCTCCTGCCGAGTCCCCCTCTGTAGTCCCATCCAGGTAGAGCCAGTTGCAAAGTGGATTCTTGATCGTGGAGCCTAAACTCTAGGCCTGGCGCTGTCCTTCAGCTCAAGGCTAACATTCTACCACTTGAGCCACAGCGCCATTCCAGCTTTTTCTGCTTATGTGGTGTTGAGGAATCAAACCCAGGGCCTCATGCATGCAAGGCAAGCACTCTACTACTGAGCCACCTTCCCAGCCTGCAAAGTGGACTCTTGCATCCACTCCCCCATTCAGTTCCATAGGTTGCCCAAGCTCCAGTCCCCAATGTGACTCTAGCCTGGGCCTCCTTCTGGGAACTACTGGACTGGGCTGGGTGAGTAGGGAGGCTGTGGGCCAGATCGCTGTCTCCCGGGGCTTATCTCTTGGTGCTGCCAGAAGCACTGATCTGGCTGCTGAAGAGCCCTGGGCCAGGGAGGTGGGCTCACTACTGAGGCCCTTCTCAGCCAAGCCTTCTCCATGGCTAAAAACAAAGAAAAAAAAAAAAAGCCTGGGGAACAAGTGGTTGCTTTGGTTGGGTCTCAGCTCAAACCCAGCTGGGCAGGGCCTATGTCTCCTGGATGGAAGTGGGGCAGCTGATGGAGAAGCAGAACCCAGGACCTTCCTGAATGTGCCTGGTCCATCGGGAATTTTGCTCTGCAGTTCTTGGCCTGCCTAAAGAAATGCCCAGATGGGCTGGGAAGGTGGCTCAGTGGTAGAGTGCTTGCCTTGCATGCCTGAGGCCCTGGGTTTGATTCCTCAGCACCACATAAGCAAAAAGAAAAAAGCCGGAAGTGGCACTGTGGCTCAAGTGGTAGAGCGCTAGCCTTGAGCTGAAGAGCTGAGGGACAGCGCCCAGGCCCAGAGTTTAGGCCCCACGACTGGATTCCCCCCTTCCCCCCCCAAAAAAAAAGAAATGCCCAGAGCTGCAGGCAGGGCTAGGAGTCCAAGTGTGAGTGTCACTGCAGCTGGCATTGGGAAATCTCCAGAAACAGACCAAGCAGTCACAGAGGCCTGTGACTGAGGCTTCAGTACCTCAGAGTTATCTACAGCTGCTCTGAGTCATTTTAAAGCTTTTACCCACTGGGTGGCTTTGAGGGGAGACACAGGGCAGAGAGAGAGAGAGAGAAAGAGAGAGCGTGCGCGTGCGTGTGTGCGCACGTACACACTGGAGGACCTGGGTAGTATGCACTGGAGGACCTGGGTAGTATGGTCCCAGTCACACTCTACTTTTTTTTTTCCCCCAGTACTAGTGTTTGAACTCAGGGCCTGGGCACTGTCCCTGAGCCTCTTTGAGCTCCAGGCTAGCCCTCTACCACTTGAGCCACAGTGCCCCTTCTAGCTTTTTCTGAGTATAGTAATTTATTGGAAATAAGAATCTCCGGAACTTTTCTGCCCAGGATGGCTTCAAACTATGATCCTCAGATCTCTACTTCCTGAGTTTTTGCATTTTTAAATATACACATTGGGTCAGGGGTTTGGCTCATTGGTAAAGTGCTTGCCTTACATGTGCAAGGCCCTGGTTCCAAGTGGGGGGGGGGGGGGAGACTGAAAGGAAAAACAATAAAATCTTCTTTTTAAAAAGATAATGAGGGCTGGGAAGGTGACTCAGTGATAGAGCGCTTGCCTTGCATGCATGAGACCCTGGGTTCGATTCCTCAGCACCACAGAAGCAAAAAGAAAAAAGCCGGAAGTGGCGCTGTGGCTCAAGTGGTAGAGCACTAGCCTTGAGCTGAAGAGCTGAGGGACAGCACCCAGGCCCAGAGTTCAGGCCCCAGGACCGGACACACACACACAAAAAAAGTTAATGAGGGGGCTGGGAAGGTGGCTCAGTGGTAGAGTGCTTGCCTTGTATGCATGAGGCCCTGGGTTGGATTCCTCAGCACCACATAAGCAGAAAAAGCTGAAAGTGGCGCTATGGCTCAAATGGTAGAGTGCTAGCCTTGAGCTGAAGAGCTGAGAGACATCACCCAGATCCAGACTTTAGGCCCCACAACCAAAATAATAATAATAATAATGAGCCAGGTGCTGGTGGCTCATGCCTGTCATCCTAGCTGCTCAGGAGGCTGAGATCTGAGGATCATGGTTCAAAGGGGCAGGAAAGTCTGTGATGCTTTTATCTCGTTAACCACCAGAAAACCAGAAGTGGTGCTGTGGCTTAAGTGGTAGAACACTAGCCTTGAGCTGAAGAGCTGAGGGACAGTACCTGGGTCCAGAGTTCACGTCCCACAACCGACCTAAATAAATAAATAAAGTTTTAAAAAGTTAATGAGGGCTGGGAATGTGGCTTAGGGGTAGAGTGCTTACCTAGTATGCATGAAGCTCTGGGTTCGATTCCTCCGTACCACATAAACACATAAAGCAAGTTAATAAATATGACACGTGTATACGCATATCACATCATATTCCTCTTTCCTGCTATCTGGCTCTGGGCTGCAGCTCTACCATCTTAGACCTCAGCCATAGTCATGGTGAGGCAGGAGGTAGGCAGGCCCCAAGGGTGTGGGGGGCGTGTTTGCAGTCTTAGCCCACATGGCTCTCTTTGCAGACTGTGGAACATGGCTTCCCGCACCAGCCCAGCGCCCTTGGCTACAGCCCTTCTTTACGTATCCTGGCCATCGGCACCCGCTCTGGGGCAGTCAAGCTGTATCCTTTCTAAGTGCTCACCCCTACCCTGAAGGTCCGGGAGGGTCTGTGGATGGAGTGTTCATACTTGAGTAAGGCCTTGTGGCCCTCCTTGCTCATGAACTGTTAGTGTGAGGGCAGACTTGTTCTGATTTCCAGCTTTGGAATGGGATGAGGCGGGCTGGGTTGAGGGTGTGGGAGTTGGGTTGGATGGCAGGAGGGCTTGGTGTGGCAGTCTTTTAAGTGAGAATGGGGTGAATTTTGTCTTCTCATTACTCAAGCTGAACTTGGCCCAGTGGGGTCCTGTGTGTCTGGGCATCGTGCCCAAAGAAGAGAGAGGCTTGGCCTTAGCCTTCCCTTCTGCCCTGACAGGGTGTGGGGCCTAGAAACTTCATTTGGTGGAGGTGGGGTGGGGGCACTGCTGAGTACAGGGAGTTTCAGAAGAGCCTTAAAGTTGCATCTACCTGTAGGTGAGTGGCCAGCAGGAGAATGGTTTTCTATCTCCCCATTCACACCACCATGGCAGACCTCCCCAAAAGGAATTAGACCTGTCTTTTTTTTTTTTTGTTCTGTCGGTCGTGGGGCTTGAACTCAGCCTGGGCGCTATCCCTGTGCTCTACCGTTTGAGCCATAGCCACAGTTTTCTGAGTGGTTTATTGGAGCTAAGAGTCTCATGGACTTTCCTACCCAGGCTGGCTTTGAACATTGATCCTCAGATCTCACCCCCCGCCCCCCCAGTAGCTAGGATGACAGGCGTGAGCCACTGGTGCCCGTCTTGGACCTTTCTTCTAGAGTGGCCTAGACTCTGTTTCCCTGCCTTCAGCTGTACACACACACACCCATACAAAGCAAGTTATAGCTGATCCCTCTTGTCCTCGGAGTCCACCTGTACCAAGTGGAGGCAGGCAAAAGCCAGGAACTACTACGGTGTTTCCCTTCCTCCTGGTGAGTGGCAGGAAGGGGCTGGCCTGGGCTCTGTCCACCAGCAGAAGCAAGGTGGCTCTAAGGGGAAAGGGCAGCACTCGGTCAGCAACTTCTCCAGATCATACCCCACAGCACACCCCAGTTGGGTGGTCTTTTCGCCAAAGCATTGATGCTGTGCTTTCTTGGGGCTGTGGGAGATTTCCAGGGCAAGCTCACAAGTTCCAGGAAGGGTGAGTGTCCCTTGAACTTCTTCAGCCGGCCTTATCAGAGCTATGATCTTGGACACACACCCCCATCCATCCTGTACCCCAAGAATGAGCCAGTGTGCGGAGCTGGGAGATACCTCCTTCCTAAAAGCCTTCCTCCTTCTCTGTGTCTCTGTCACAGCATGGTGGGGGGGGGGGGGCTGGGCTGGTGTTCACACAGGAGGGCTGGGCCTCAGGTCCTGCCACTGCTCACTCTTCCCCAAGCTGGTTAATCATTGCCAGCCCTGTCCATATCCTGGTTACCAATCCCTGGTGCTAGGACTCAAGCCAAGTTTGCGGGGGATGGGCTGGAGTGGTGCCCCGTGTGTTCTCACTGGTGCCACCAGGTGACAGCCCATGGCTCTGTTGGCACAGCTCCAGTTTGGGGGATGCAATCGGGGGTGCGGGGGAAGGCAGCCTAATAGCTGTCAGTGATAGAGCTTCACCTTCCGCATGTGAGATGGTCTCCGGCCTGCATGGCTGGCTGGGTGCGCTCTCTGGGTCAAGTTAGTTGCTGAGTGTCCCTGGGTCAGGGCCGCTGCCATCTCCTCCCTGCCCTGTGCCGTTGGGCATCGTTCTTGCTCCTTCCCACCTGGGCCAAGAGCTCGCCTCTCAGGGTGGGAAAGGACTAGTGTCCAGTGTGCAGACATTTTCCTGAGCTTTCTCCTAGCTATGGTGCCCCCGGGGTAGAGTTCATGGGACTCCATCAGGAGAACAACGCGGTGACGCAGATTCACTTCCTGCCTGGCCAGGTAAGGGCTTAGCTTGGTGGGGGAAGGGTGGGGGAGACAGGGCTCCCTGTCCTTCTTACCATCATATCTTCTCGGATGGCGGGGGGAGGCATGGCCCTGGGTTTGGTGCTGTGCAGACACCTAGACCAACTCCCTTTCCCCAGCTGGAGGCTCATAGGCCATCCTGAGGGCAAGGCAGGGTCTGGGGCTCTTGGAAACCAGGCCAGCCTTCCTTGATCAACAACAGCACACACTCCTGTCCCCCGTCTCCTTCCCCAGTGCCAGCTGGTCACCCTGCTGGATGACAACAGCCTGCACCTGTGGAGTCTGAAGGTCAAGGGCGGGGTGTCAGAGCTGCAGGAAGAAGAGACCTACACTTTGCGTGGCCCCCCAGGGTAAGCTGCCCCTCCTCCCCCAGGGTAAGGACGCAGTCCCCTTCCTTTCCCAGCCCAGCCTGACCCAAATGCCCTTGCCAGTGCCTGCCTGGCTTGTGTTGGAGCCACTGTAGCCTCTGCATTGGTGCACTGGGAGGGGCTCGGGTGCCCCTCCTCCCATGTCCACGCTCTGGTGTGCAGGAGGGTCCCGGGTGTTCCCTGTCCTCTTCCTCCTCCTCGGCAGAAAGTCCCCAGCCTATCCATCCTGACCTGAGACGCTATAAACCCCATTCCCGGCCCTCAGGGGCAAGACTTCCCCAGGCCAGGCCTTGCCTTGGGACTGATGAGACCAGGGACCCTGAGGTTGCCCCTGCCTGGGCCCCATCCAGCTCATGCTCATCTGTCATCTTGGGCAGGGCTCCCCCCAGCGCCACGCAGATCACCGTGGTCCTGCCTCACTCCTCCGGAGAGCTCCTCTACCTGGGTACCGAGAGTGGCAGTGTGTTTGTGGTACAGCTGCCCAGCTTCCACGTGCTCGACAACCGGACCATCACCTCAGACACCGTGCTGCAGTGGTGAGGAGCCCCACTTCTTGAGCGGAGCATGGCCTTTCCCCTTTGTTCCCCAGAAAAGGTCTCCCTGTATCACTTCTTTTCTGGGGAGTCTATAGGGACAGGAAGGAAGATGCTTTACTTTCCCCTTGTCTTCCAGATTGAGACTCTGTCAGTTCTGGGGCTTGAATTCAGGGCCTGGGCACTGTTCCTGAGCTTTCGTGCTCAAGACTAGCACTCTCCCACCTGAGCCACAACTCCATTTCTGGATTTTTGGGTGGTTATTTGGAGATGAGAGTCTCATAGACTTTACTGCCTGGGCTGGCTTAGAACCATAATCCTCAGATCTCAGCTTCCTAAGTAGCTAGGGATTCTAGGCGTGAGTCACTGGCACCTGGCACACTGGAGATTTTTTTTGGGGTGGGGAGGGGGAGGACAATCCGGGGACTTGAACTCAGGGCCTGAGCACTGTCCCTCAGCTTATTTTCCTCAAGGTTAGCACTCTACCACTTGAGCCACAGCACTGCTTCTGGCTTTTTCCCTCTATGTGATACTAAGGAATCGAACCCAGGGCTTCATGTACACTAGGCAAATACTCTACCACTAAGCCACCTTCCCAGCCCACCCTGGGGAACTTTGGGTAGGTCTCCGTCCTATTTCACACGTTGCCCGTCTCCCCACCACCTCTGCATGCTGGCATGTAGGATGCCCTCAGAGCATGGAGGGCCCCAGGGCTCATGGCACTCCCCCGCCCAGGTTGCCAGAGGAGGCCCGCAGCCGGCGAGTGTTTGAGATGGTGGAGGCTCTTCAGGAGCACCCTCGAGACCCCAACCAGATCCTGATTGGCTACAGCCGGGGCCTTGTTGTCATCTGGGATCTGCAGGCCAGCCGTGTGCTCTACCATTTCCTCTGCAGCCAGGTAGGTGAGGGGGGCAGTGGCATTCCTGGGCCCCAGTGTGCCGTACAGCCCTGTGCTGAGGCCCCAGGGGTGGGCACTGGGGACTCTACCCTGATGCTAGACACTGCTCTCCCCCTCTCCTCCTCTAAAGCAACTGGAGAATGTCACTTGGCAGCGGGATGGCCGCCTGATTGTCACCTGCCACTCTGACGGCAGCCATTGTCAGTGGCCTGTGTCTAGTGACGCCCAGCAGTCGGAGCCCTTGCGCAGTTCGGTGCCTTATGGTCAGTGCTGTTCCTGCCCTGTCCTATTGCCCTATCCTCCTGAGGAGCACCTACATTCTTCCCGGGACTCAGGGATAGGGTACCTGGCTTACAGAAGCAAAACCTGGGTTCATAAAGTTCAGGGCTTGGGCCAAAGAGCCACATATCCAACTTTTCAGATGCCCGCTGGGGCTCTCAGCCCTGAGCAGGGCAGGTTCCCTGCATAGGTCCACACGTGGACGTGGGTGTGATCTGTGTCTACGGGAGCTGGCATGTCTTAAGAGAGGGACCTGCTCACGCCTATTCCTTTTCTTTTAGGTCCCTTTCCTTGCAAAGCTATTACCAAAATCTTCTGGCTGACCACCAGGCAGGGGTAGGTATTTGAGCAGGTAATCTTGCTTCACAGTACCTCCCTGGAGCACTGGAAAGACTGCTTGGGCCCCTGCTCAGGGTGACGGTGGCTGGTAAAGGCCAACCCAAGGAAGGGAGGAAGGGCAGACGTAGCATTCATTCCTCTCCATAGCTTGATTCCTCTCCAAAGCCCCTTCCCAGAGGGATGATATGATCAGCGAAATTGATCATTCTTTGGGCTACAGCCCATTTCTCCAGGCGGATTCATCAGGGCGGCTGGTGTAGGTGAACCAGGTAGCTGCCCAAACTCAGGACCCCCATCTTGGGTGCTACACCTGATTCTGAATTCTCATTTGCCACTTGCAGCCAGAAAGAGCTAGCCTCTAGTCCTGTACTAGCTAGAGTCTACTCCTGAGACTCACCTCCCTTCTGGTGTTGGGACCGCCAGACGCCAGGCCTTGCTACAAAGGCTGGGCCTTGCCCTGTGTGCCCCCAGAAAGTCCCAGCAACTGGCCCTCCTCTCCCTGCCTGCAGGTTGCCCTTCACCATCTTCCAGGGCGGCATGCCACGAGCCAGCTACGGGGACCGCCACTGCATCTCGGTGCTCCGCGATGGCCAGCAGACAGCCTTTGACTTCACCTCCCGTGTCATCGACTTCACTGTCCTCTCTGAGGCAGAGCCTGCGGCCGGTAGGCAAGCTTCGGCTGTGGGAGTGCAGGGTTAGACGTGGGACACGGAGGAGTGCTGGGAGGCCAAGCCAATGAAGGAGAGCCCTGTAGATATTCCCACACCTGTCATGCCACCCTCCTGGCCTCACTGTGTGCCTCTTTAGGACCACCACGGCCAGTGGTGATGCCATTTTCGCCAGCTTGAGACTCAGCCAGGAGCTTCATCCTTCCTGGCCGCCCCTCTCGCCTATCTCAAACTCTAAAGAAGGGACAGAGCCTAGTGGGCCAGAGCTGCATTACCAGATTTACCATCTGTCCAGCTTTGGCAAAGAGTCCTGGCTTTGGCACAGTGCAGCCTGCCTTCTGGGTGGAGTAGCAGGTGGCTGTGTGGGGCCAGCTGTGAGTCAGCCTCATAAATGGGATGACAGGCCAGACCAGCAAGGGCCGGTGTCGAAACCAAGAGGAGGCTTCTGGGAACTGTCCAGGAGGGCGGGCAAGCCAGCGGCCTCTTCCGCTAATGACTCTGGCCTACGCATGCCAGGGCCTCCAGGTACAGGAGGCAGAGCTACTCAGAATACCCGAGTCCCTTAGTTCTCCCTCGCATATGCTTTTCCTTTTTTTTTTTTTTTTTTTGCCTGTCTTTCCTCCTCTTACTGAGAGGAACCCAGTCTGTGTTGCCCAGGCCCCAGAGCCTGAGGGCTCCTGGGGGGTGGGGCTCCTGAATGTGGAAGCTCCTCCCTTGCTGATGGGGTCATCTGATCTCCATCAGGAGCTAGAGCAGTAGGAAAGAAACCCCAAACCAGGGGCTGGGAAGGTGGCTCAGTGGTAGAGTGCTTGCCTTGCATGCATGAGGCCCTGGGTTCCATTCCTCAGCACCACATAAGCAGAAAAAAGCTGGAAGTGGTGCTATGGCTCAAGTGGTTCTAGCCTTGAGCTGAAAAGCTGAGGGACAGTGCCCAGGCCCAGAGTTCGGGCCCCACGACTGGCAAAAAGAAACCCCAAACCAGTGGGAATTTCTAGGACAGACCACCCTCCTGGGATTGTCCATCTGTGTCCTCAGCTCCTTCACCGTTCAAGCAGGCTAGGCTACGGGTATGCCATGAGGGCTATCCCACCCCTCCTCCTCAGACAAGAGGTGGGCATCCTGGATTTCCTCTCCATGTATTCCTCTGCCTTGTACCTGTACTGAGCAGGCTTCCCTATTTCATGAGTAAATACTATGTGCTAGGCCCTGTACACAAAATGGACAAAGTCCCTGCCCCAGTGGGCTTGAGTGTGTTGACACAGAGCGAACTGGCTGACAGGTAATGTCAGTAGCTAGGAAAAAGCAAGAGCCGGTGAGGAGGACATGGGGTTGGGGGGTAGGACTGCTGATTTAGGTGAGGTCAGCAAGGACTCCCTGATGAAGGGACACCAGAGAGTGAGAGGCATGGTGAGACCTTTGGGGGTGCAAAGGGGAAGCAAGTAGAAGGGGCAGATCTGGCCTCTGTTCAGGGGACCTGGCTGGCTGCCGGGTGGGGTTGAGGATGGAGGTGGTAGCCCCTGAGAGCCAAGGGAGTGGCATCATGGGCCAGTCGGGGATGAAGGCAGCTGTGCTGCAGGAAATAGCTGGGTTTGGAATGTTCTTTCTAAAACATTTGTTCTTGACTCACGATAAAGGGCTGGATAGCAAGTTTTTTGCTTTTGTTTTTGTTTTTTGGTCGGTCGTGCCCTGAACTCTGGGCCTGGGCACTGTCCCTCAGCTCTTCAGCTCTATCACATGAGCCACAGCGCCACTTCAAGCTTTTTCTGCTTATGTGGTGCTGAGGAATTGAACCCAGGGCCTCATGCATGCAAGGTAACACTGTACCACTGAGCCACCTTTCCAGCCCTGTACAGCTTTATACATGGAGTAGGCAGTGAACCAAATCTGGCCCTTGAACTGTAGTTTGTCTAAGCAGAGGTAGGGGAAAGACTGATTTGGGGCTGGAAAGGTGGCTCAGTGGTGGCTCTTGTCTCCAGTTGACCACCAGAAAACCGGAAGTGGCGCTGTGGCTCAAGTGGTCGAGCACTCGCCTTGAGCTGAGGAGCTGAGGGACAGCACCCAGGCCCAGAGTTCAGGCTCTACGACCGACCAAAAAAAAAAAAAAAAAAGAAAAAAGAAAAAGAAAAGAAAAGAGAGAAAAGAAAGACTGATGAAACAGAGTAATGATATGTTTGGCTTGAGCATGAAGAAGTTTGGAGCTGGGCGCCCGGTGGCTCACGCCTATAATCCTAGCTACTTAGGAGGCTGAGGTCTGAGGATTGCAGTTCAAAGCCAGGACAGCCAATAAAAACCACTAGAAAACCGGAAGTGGTGCTGTGGCTTAAGTGGTAGAGTGCTCGCCTTGATCTGAAGAGTGCAGGGACAGTGCCCAAGCCCAGAGTTCGAGCCCCACGACCAACCAAAAAAAAAAAAAAATTTGGAGAAACTGGGCAGCAGTGGCTCACCTCTGTAATCCTAACTACTCAGGAGGCTGAGATCTGAGAATTGCAGTTCAAAGCCATGTTAGGCTTTGTTGTGTGTGTGCCGGCCTGGTATTTGAACTCAGGGCCTGGGCACTGTCCCTGAGATTTTTGCTTAATGCTCTACCATTGAAGCCACAGCTCTGCTTCCAACTCTTTTAGTACCTTTTTGGAAATAAGAGTCTCACAGGCTTTCTTGCCCAGGCTGGCTTTGAACTGTGATCCTCAGATCCCAACCTCCTGAGTAGCTAGGATTATAGGCAGGAGCACCTGGCTCCTTGAGATTCTTTTTTTTTTTCCAGGGCTGAGAACTGAACCCAGGGCCTTGCGCGTGCCAGGCGGGCGCCCTTCCGCTGGGCTAAACCCCCAGCCCCTCCTTGAGATTCTTTTTTTTTGGGGGGGTCCTGTCGTGGAGCCTGAACTCTGGGCCTGAGTGCTATCCCTCAGCTCTTCAGCTCAAGGCTAGCGCTCTACCACTTGAGCCACAGTGCCACTTCCGGCTTTTTTCTTTTTGCTTATGTGGTGCTGAGGAATCGAACCCAGGGCCTCAGGCATGCAAGGCAAGCGCTCTACCACTGAGCCAACTTCCCAGCCCCCTCCTTGAGATTCTTATCTCCAATTAACTACCAAAAAAACTTGAAGTGAAGCTGTGACTCAAGTGGTCAAGCACTAGCCTCGAATAACAACAACAAAATTCAGGGACAGAGCCCAGGCCCTGAGTTCAAGCCCTAGGACTGGCACAGAAAGAGAGAGAGAGAGACAGAGAGAGTGAGTGAGTGAGTTTGGGGAGATATTGAATAGACAGCTGGGGTCTATGAGCTGGATTCAGAGGACAATCCCGCAAGGCATATGTTTGGAGCTATCTATGTCAGTATGGCCCTGAGATCAAATGAAGCTGCCCAGTAGTGAAGGAGACAGCAGACCATGAGAAACCCCGTGTCCCCCGCACCCTGAAGCCGTTAGCAGTGTGGAAGTCAATGGAATCCAACTTCAACCCTGGAGCTCTTTCCTTTCCACGAGCCAGGTGGGGGCATACTCTGGGGCACACTGCCTCCTCCTGGCCCTGACCCTTGGCCTGTACCCCAGCCTTTGATGACCCTTATGCCCTGGTGGTGCTGGCCGAGGAGGAGCTGGTAGTGATTGACCTGCAGACAGCGGGCTGGCCACCCGTCCAGCCGCCCTACCTGGCCTCCCTGCACTGCTCTGCCATCACCTGCTCCCACCACGTCTCCAACATCCCGCTGAAGCTGTGGGAACGCATCATCGCCGCGGGCAGCCGGCAGAACGCGCACTTCTCCACCATGGTAGGCCCAGCCCCAGCCCCAGCCCCAGCCTACTCCCCCACTCAGGGGCCAGGCTGTCCCATTCAGACTTGCTGGTCCCTTCTCCAGGACTGGCCCATCGATGGTGGCACCAGCCTGGCCCCGCCCCCACCCCAGAGGGACCTGCTGCTCACAGGGTAGGTGGTTCCGAGGCCCCTTCTCTTCCTGGGTGGGTGGGAGGGGGTGAGGACTAAACCCAAGGGCTGCATGCCAGTCCCCGAGCACCTCCAGCTGGCATCGCTCACCAGCGGCGGGTGGGCCCTGGCCACAGGCATGAAGATGGCACAGTGCGGTTCTGGGATGCCTCGGGTGTCTGTCTGCGGCTGCTGTACAAACTGAGCACGGTGCGCGTGTTCCTCACCGATGCAGACCCCAACGAGAGCCTCAACGCCCAGGGCGAGGATGAGTGGCCCCCTCTCCGCAAGGTGATGCCAAGAACCTGGGACGTGGCACAGGCAGGGGGCGGGGACTGGGGAGAACAGGCTGGGACCAGCCATGGCCACTCACAGGGCTTCTCTTCCTTGGCAGGTGGGCTCCTTCGACCCCTACAGTGATGACCCCAGGCTGGGCATCCAGAAGATTTTCCTCTGCAAATACAGTGGCTATCTGGCTGTGGCAGGCACAGCAGGGCAGGTAGCAGGCTGGGCTGGGTGGGGATTGAGGGCAGAGGGGTTGTGGGCCTGGGCAGCAAGGACAGGAACAGCCTTTTGAGAGAACACATGTGGTCTCACCAGGAACACCTTCTGCTCTTCTGTGCTTGTGGCCACGGGTATAAGTGGCTTGGTTACAGTGGCCAGAACCTCCGGAGTTGCGTCCTCTCCAGGGCTGGACTCCAGCAGAGGCCTCTGGGCCTGAGCGCTGCCCCTCAGCTCCTCAGCTCAAGGCGAGCGCTCTACCACTTGAGCCACAGTGCCGCTTCTGGTTTTCTGGTGGTTCATTGGAGATAGGAGTCTCACGGACGTTCCTGCCCAGGCTGGGTTTGAATGACAATCCTCAGATCTCAGCCTCCTGAGATGACAGGCATGAGCCACCAGCACTGGGCTCAGTCTCAAAATTTTTTTTCCCCTTCCCTGGGTGCCCAGGTTTTTCTAAGCTACCCATTTACCCGCCCAGGTGCTGGTGCTGGAGCTGAACGACGAGGCAGCGGAGCACGCAGTGGAGCACGTGGAGGCTGACCTGCTGCAGGACCAGGAAGGCTACCGCTGGAAGGGCCACGAGCGGCTGGCAGCCCGCCCGGGGCCTGTGCACTTCGAGCCTGGCTTCCAGCCCTTTGTGTTGGTGCAGTGCCAGCCTCCAGCCGTGGTCACCTCCTTGGCCCTGCACTCTGAGTGGCGGCTCGTGGCCTTTGGCACCAGCCACGGCTTTGGCCTCTTCGACCACCAGCAGCGGCGGCAGGTCTTTGTCAAGTGAGCAGCCCAGCTGGGGTCAGGGTCTGGGACTGGGGCCTTGTGAGGTCCCCTGTGCCCTGCAGTGCTGAAGGCCTTGTGTCTCTCTGCCCCCCCCTTCCCCCCCCACACACACAGGTGCACGTTACACCCCAGTGACCAGCTGGCCTTGGAGGGCCCGCTGTCCCGTGTAAAGTCCCTCAAGAAGTCCCTGCGCCAGTCATTCCGCCGCATGCGCCGCAGCAGGGTGTCCAGCCGGAAGCGACGGCCAGCTGGCCCCCCGGGAGAGGTGAGGCCCGGGACCAAGCCTTGAATCCAAGCCAAGCCAGAGCAACCATCGGCAAGACCACAGGGCTCCCTTGCTGGGCTATGAGGACAGGATATGTAACACCACTTTTGTGCCTCGGTTTCCCCAAGTAAAAAAGGAAATAAGGAAATAGTTGTGATTCTTAAAGATAAGTCCCCAGTAAACCTTAGTGATTTTCTTATTTTTCTGCTTTTTTTTTCCCCCTCCCAACATGTTGGCCAATGCCCCCATAAGATATCTCCCACTTGAACAAAGCCCACTTGGGCCCCAGCTAGACAGGTGGCTGGCCTGGCTGTGGTTAGTCTTCCCCTGGGAGGACTGACATTGAGCAAGTCAATGCCCCCGGGCAGGGGAGACCAGACTCCAGCCTCAGGCTGGCCCATCTCCTTACAGATGCAAGCAGTGAGCACCAAGGCAGAGCGGATGGGCCTCCAGAACATGGAGTTGGCACCCGTGCAGCGCAAGATCGAGGCCCGCTCGGCTGAAGACTCCTTCACTGGCTTTGTCCGGACCCTCTACTTTGCTGACACCTACTTGAGGGACAGTGAGTATTCATGCAGGCAGGGGGGCGTGTCCATTCAGAGGAAGAAATGGTCTGAAAGCGACTCACTGTCTTGATGAGGCTGCGTTCCCTGGCGAGGCTGGATGGAAGCCCAGACGGCTTTCCTAGCCTCACCTGACTCCCAGAGCCAGGGGTTGGATGACCAACGCTTTGCTCCTCGGCAGGCTCCCGCCACTGCCCCTCGCTGTGGGCTGGCACCAACGGCGGCACCGTCTACGCCTTCTCCCTGCGCGTGCCCCCTGCTGAGCGGAGAATGGATGAGCCAGTCCGGGCAGAGCAGGGTGAGCGCTGGCTGGCTGGGAGAGCAGCGCTGGCTGGGCTGGGGGTGCTGTTCTCAGCCAGGCATTGACCAGGCGTTGTCCTGACCTGCCTCCCCCCATAGCCAAGGAGATCCAGCTGATGCACCGTGCACCTGTGGTGGGCATCCTGGTGCTGGATGGACGCAGCGTGCCCCTCCCGGAGCCTCTGGAAGTGGCCCATGACCTGTCAAAGAGCCCTGACATGCAGGGCAGCCACCAGCTGCTCGTGGTATCCGAGGAACAATTCAAGGTACCACATGGGCAGCTGCAGGGCCCTCTGGGAATCCCTGGGACATCCACGAGGCTCTACCCCACCCCCTTAGGCACAAATAATGACAGCTGCTATTGGAGGTTTTAGGGGTTTTTTGGTAAGTTGGAAGGGCACAGAAAAGGTGGAGAAGGGTCGTGTGTAGAGCTCCTGGGTCTGAGCTGAGGGGACACTGAGGCAGGATCTTAAGTCTATGGAAGAAACAAAATACCCAGATAGGGAAGGTAACCTCGCACCCTCTGAGTCCAAGCGCATGGTCTACATGTCCCAGAGCTGAGAGGCGCTGAGGCCAGCAGGGTTGGCCACGGCATTGGGAGGCGTTCACCACGGGGCCGGGACACTGGCCGCCGCAGCCGGCAGGAGCCCCGCGGTCAGCCTGCGCTCTGCCCCAGGTGTTCACGCTGCCCAAGGTGAGCGCCAAGCTGAAGCTGAAGCTGACGGCCCTGGAGGGCTCGAGGGTCCGGCGGGTCGGCGTGGCCCACTTCGGCAGCAGTCGTGCCGAAGACTACGGGGAGCACCACCTGGCGGTCCTCACCAACCTGGGCGACATCCAGGTGGTGTCCCTGCCCCTGCTCAAGCCCCAGGTGCGGTACAGCTGCATCCGCCGCGAGGATGTCAGCGGCATCGCCTCCTGCGTCTTCACCAAATATGGCCAAGGTGTGCAGGGTGGGGCGTCCTAGAGCTCCCATGAGGTGGGGGAGGGGGGTTGGGGGGGGACACCTCCAGACACTTCCAGGGGCTGGAGAGGGAGGAACAGCTAGTCTAGGCCAGGAGTCCTGGACTAGGCTTACCTGCCACGCTTCTCCTCGGCTCCCCCAGGTTTCTACCTGATCTCGCCTTCTGAATTCGAGCGCTTTTCTCTCTCCACCAAGTGGCTAGTGGAGCCCCGGTGTCTGGTCGATTCAGTCAAACCCAAGAACCACAGCCGGCCCAGCCATGGCAACGGCACAGGCACGGGCCCCGAGAGAGCCTCGGGCCAGGCCAGGTGAGTGCGGAAGCGGAAGCCTTCCGTGTGGCCGCCTCCCCTGCCCTGAGGCACCTGCTGCCCACAGGAGCTCAGCCCGCCCCCCACGTACCCAGGCCGCTTGTCCCCGCTCGTTCCTGGGAGAGCTGGGGCAGGAAGCGTGCGGCCCAGGCCCTCACTGTCTCTCCCTCCACAGGAACACGGGGAGCCAGAGTGATGGAGAGGGTAAGACAGCCTCTTGGAACTGCGCCCTGGGGCCAGGCCTGGGCCACCTGGGGGGGGGTAAAGGACCCCAGGTGAGCAGACAGAGTGTGGGCATCCCCCCCACCCCACCCCCAAGTGAGGTAACCACATTGGTCCAGAGAAAGCTGGGCAAAGGGTCCAGGGGAAGACCTGCCTCACCTCTGCTTTTCAGAGAAGAAGGCTGGCCCAGTGATGGAGCACGCGCTGCTCAATGATGAGAGTGAGTCAGGGCGGGAGAGGGGAGGTGGGTGGGAGAGAGGGGAAGCATATTTAGGGTCAGGCCTGTCCAGTAACCCCAGCGGTCAAAGAGAGAGGGACCCAATCCTTGCTTGTCTTACCCGTCATCTTGTCCTGCAGGAGTCCTAAAGGAAATCCAGAGCACGCTCGAGGGGGGCCGAGGGTAAGTCACCACGGTGCCGCGAGGGGTGTCGGGGTGCTGAGAAGGAAGGCCCCCATGGTGGGTGACTCGCCATCTTTGCCCCTGCAGGAGCTGTGGCAATTGGCATCCTCACCGAGTGGCCGTAGGGTACCGTCTCAGCAATGGGGAAGGTAGGACTCTGGGCGCTGCTGGGGAGGGTCTGCTCCTCTCCAGGCTCTTTTGGCTCTCTGGGGCCATCCTACTCCTGACCTCTGCCCTGGGTGTGTGGGCTCCGGGTGAGGTACCCTGTTTTGCTCAGGATAGTGCTGAGCTGCTGCCCTCCGTGTTTTTCAACAGCAGAATGAACAGGACAGGCGTCCAGGCTGCAAGCTGACGACACACTACTGAAGGCCTTCCTGCGGGGCTGCCCCGGCTGGAGAGGCTCCTGTGCGCTGGGCTGGGCCAGGGGCTCCAAGCGCCCCTGCTCTCCACCCTGCTGCTACTCCTGGCCTGAGAGGAGCAGCCCCCAGCGCGGGCTGCGCCTCCCCGGCCTTCTGTCTCAGTCTTTGGTCAATGTTGCACAGTTTTTAGTCCTTTGTTCCCCCCTCCCCTTTTTTTGTAGTGGGCTGGGTTTTAAATTATAAATTTTAACTGCCTCTGTGTGAAACAAGAGTTTTTAATAAACACCTTATTACCTCTTCACTGAGCTGGTTCAATGACTTGGATGTTTTAGTTATCTAGGAGTTATTTATATAAATGGGAAGCCTTCATCAGACTTCATCTTGCCCTGGTCCCTCCTGGCCCAGAGAGTGCTTAGAGAACCAACTTTCTGAGTGCTTGGAGCAGAGCAAACCATGTTTAAGTCCGAACATGATAAGCTGTCTCCAGAAATAAATGGCAGCTATGAACCACCTTGAGTCTGACTCACATCCTAGCGAGAGCGCTGGACCACTCAGCCCATGGAGACGTGTATGAGACAGACTGCAGATCTAAGGGGAAATACAGCTTATTTATCCAGTTAGCTACTAACACAAATGCAAAAGTGACATTAAGTCTTCCAAGAGGCCAGACTGAACCATGGTGATAACACAATCAGAAGTCATTGGGGCGCAGTGGCAGAGCACATACTTAAGGTTCACAAGGCCCCGGTTTCAATACTTCATACTGCCCTGCCATAAATAAACTACAAATTACTAGATAAACAAAAGAAGACAATGGTAGAGCCAACACTGCCATGGCTCAGAGTTTTGTGGGCACAGCAATGGTCTGATCAGACTGAACAAAAAACAAGTGGGAAATAACAAAAGGCTGAAACAAGGATACAGCTTGACCCATTGTAACAATGAGACATACAAGACACTATGTTTTGTTTGGGGGGTCCGGTCCTGGGGCCTGAACTCTAGGACTAGGTCCTGGGGCCTGGGTGCTGTCCCTCAGCTCCTCAGCTCAAGGCTAGCACTCTACCACTTGAGCCACAGCGCCATTTCTGGCTTTTTTCTTTTTGCTTATGTGGTGCTGAGGAATCAAACCCAAGGCCTCAGGCATGCAAGGCAAACGCTCTACCACTGAGCCACCTTCCCAACCCCACAAGATACTATGTTGAAACGAACTTTACAACTTGAGGGGGGGGTGGGTAGAGGGAGGAGTTGGAGAGGTGGGGAGGGAAGGGATAATAGGGGAAAAACAAAGGAGGGTGTAACAATGTACGGTAAGAAATGTACTCATTACCTTAGGTACTTGTGTAACTGTAACCCCTCTCTGTACAGTATCATTACAATTTAAAAATCTAAAAAATAGCCGGGCGCTGGTGGCTCACGCCTGTCTGTAATCCTAGCTACTCAGGAGGCTGAGATCTGAGGATTGTGGTTCAAAGCCAGCCCGGGCAGGAGAGACCGTGAGACTCCTATCTCCAATAAAAACCACCAGAAAACCGGAAGTGGTGCTGTAGCTCAAGTGGTAGAGCGCTCGCCTTGAGCTGAAGAGCTGAGGGACAGCGCCCAGGCCCAGAGTTCAAGCCCCACGACCGACAAAAAAAAAAAATCTAAAAAATAAAAAGAACACAACTGCAAATATCACAGATTCTTTATAAACATAGGTTTACTTCCATGCCCACAAGCATGAGTGTTCTACGTATCCTGTACTTTGGAGTATTGGCTGGTGTCGGTAGTTGTCTTATTTCAGTTCTAAGAAGACAACTTTATATTGTGAGTGGGAGGGGAGTTCAAGCTCCACAACTGGGGGAAAAAAAATTACAGAGGACTGTATAGTATATATAAGGCTCTAGATTCAATCATTGAATGAGGGTCTTATTTGCAAGGTATATATTTGTAGTTTTTGTTTTTTTATTTTGTCAGTTGTTGGGCTTGAATTCTGAGCCTGGGCGCTGTCCCTCAGCTCTTCAGCTCAAGGTTGCTCTACCACTTGAGCCACAGTGCCACTTCTGGTTTTCTGGTGGTTTATTGGAGATAAGAGTGGGGGGGGGGGAGATCAGAAGGTGGCTCAGTGGTAGAGTGCTTGCCTTGCATGCATGAGGCCCTGGGTTCAATTCTCAGCACCACATAAGCAGAAAAAGTTGGAAGTGGCACTGTGGCTCAAGTGGTAGAGGTGGCTCAGTGGTAGAGTGCTTGCCTTGCATGCATGAGGCCCTGGGTTCAATTCTCAGCACCACATAAGCAGAAAAAGTTGGAAGTGGCACTGTGGCTCAAGTGGTAGAGTGCTAGCCATGAGCTGAAGAGCTGAGGGACAGCGCCCAGGCCCAGAGTTCAGGCCCCACGACTGACCAAAAAAACCAAAAAACAAAAAACCACAGTCTCACGGACTTTCTTGCCCAGGCTGGCTTTGAACCGCCATCCTCAGATCTCAGGCTCCTGAGTAGCTAGTGTGAACCACTGGCACCTGGCATATATTCCTGTTTTATGCTCTTTCTGGTAAATTAGTTCTCAAAATGGAAAAGACCCAAACTCAAGGGGTACTACTGTCTGTGTAACTAAGTGCCTCCAGTCCGGCCTCTTGGAGCTCCTGGGTGGAGGAGGGGTCCCGACAGATTCACTGTGCTCTCAAGTGGGGCAAGCTGTGAGGCAGGACTCAGCCGGGTCCCTCGGCTGGCCGGGTGCCAGGCTGGCCTGGCCGGCCCCCAGTGCCAGCAGGGTTGCCCTGCCCACGGCCTTTGTCTACAGCTGCAGCGTCTCCTCTTTCCGGGCTCCATTGTCGGTCTAGGGGAGGGGGGGGTCAGGACCTGCTGCCTCCTGCAATATTGATGCTGGTGCCTAGGGGGGAAGCTCCAGTGGGGGCGGACAGAACCCCAGAGCCCCACCAAGGGCAGAGGCACAGGGGCGCCTAGCCCAGGCTGCAGGGAGAGGATCGGAGGATCGGGACGGTTTCTCTGGGACAGTCATGGGCGGCAGCAAGGGCAAAGCCCCCCAGCACCGGGTGCGCCCCAGGAAGCCAGCCTCGGGGGAGCAGGAGTCCGGATCGGCCAGCGCGGACGGCCGGCCTGGACGTGGCCAAGCCCGCCCAGACACCGCCGGGGACAAGCGGGCCGCTGGTGACCGTAGGAAACCCTCTGCCGCCGGGAGCAGAAGCCCAGAGACAGAGGCCCGGGAGAGGCGAGGCAGCACGCGGCGTCGGGGCCGGGGGCCGGTGGACGGCTGCGAGCTGGGGAACAGCCCCGGGGACTGCCCCGAGCGGGAGGAAGAGGAGGAGGAGGAGGAGGGCCTCCCTGGAGCGGCGAGGACCGGCAAGCGCGGCCATCGCAGGAGGAGAGGGAAACGGCGGCGGGGACCTTCGGCGCCGAGGAGCCGCGGGGAGCCTCGGAGCCTCGATGGGGACACGTCGGGCAGGGATGGAGGCAGCTCCTGCCCGGACAGCGAAGCCCGCGATCCCCAAGAGAGCGGCAGCCAGAGCGGCGGGGCCCCGCCGCCGCAGCCCCAGGGGGACCCAACGGCCACGGGATCGGAGGGGGCCGCCGAGGGGGCGCCCCGGGCGGGCCAAGCTCCCCGGAGCGGGGAAGGCTCGGCGGGGACCGGGCCCCGGGCGGCGAGTGGGGGATCGGGCACAGACACGGGCTCGAATCCAGAGCGCGCCGGGCCCGCACGGCGCCCCCCGAGGACGCGGGGCAAGGCAGGCCGGGTCCCCGAAACCCGAGAGACCGAGCTAGGTGGGAAAGCCCCGACCTCCAGCCCGCTGGGGAGCAGCAGCTCGCGGGACCCGTGGGACGCCGCGCCGGACGGGGACGTCAGTGATGGCGACGCGCGGGCCGAGGCCGAGCCGCGTGGCGCCGAGCCTCAAACAGCCGAGGCCTCGACGGCGGGGCCGCGGCGACGCCAGGTGGGCAAGGCGGCGGGGAAGGTGCAGGAAGGAGCCCGAGAGGGAGAGGGAGACGGCGCAGGGGACCCAGAGCCGGGGGACCCCGCGCCGCTCGCTGCTCTCGTGGTGCTCCACAAGTTCCGCGCCAGGCCCCCGCCAGGCCGCGCTCCCCAGGTCGCCGACCAGCGGCGCAGCGGCTTCAAGGCGTGGATCCTGCGGGTGGCGCGCGCCCTGGGCCTGCTGCGGTGGCTTCGGGGACGGATCCAGTCACCGGCCGGTCAGGGGCAGGGGGCGGGACCGCGGGCGGAAGAGGGGCGTGGCCTCCTGCGGGAAGGCGAGGGCTGTGACTTCGGGCGGGAAGGCGAGGGGCGTGGCCCTGGGAGGGCAGGCGAGGGGCGGGGCGAGGGGCCGGCGCCGCCGCGCCGCCGTCTAGCTTTGCGCCTGGCTGGTTTAGCCCGGCTCCGGGGCCTCCTGCGGGCTCCCCCTGGCGGCGGCTCGAGTCCTCCGCAGGCCCCGAGGAGCCCAGTCTCTGATCACCGTCCTTCGGACGACGAGGACCCAACTCCGGATCCCAAGTTCGCGGTGGTGTTCCCCAGAATCCACCGGGCGGCGGGCAGGGCGTCCGCGGCGACTCCCAGCCGCGCCTGGTCTGAGGCAGGAGCCGCAGAGGCCGGGGAGGGGCGGGGGGCTGGCGGGGAAGGGGTGCGGGGGCTCGGCGATGCCTCGGCCCCCGCCTCCACTCCCCTCGACGGGACTCCGCGGCGTGAGGACGGCTCGGGCAGCGCAGAGGAGGAGCCGGTGACCTCGGGGGCCGAGACCCCGGCGCACTGGGCGCAGGGCTGCGGCCCCCAGGAGGAGCCCGGGCTCGGCCCCGCCGCGCTGCTGCCTCGGCTCACCCTGGAGACCCGCGTGCCCCGCGAGCGGAGCCCGGGCCCGGCCCTGCGGGAGCAGTGGGAGCCCGAGGATGAGGCCGAGGCCGCCCTCGAGAGACGCCTGGAGCTGAGCCTCGGGCCGGGCCTGCGGACGCCGCCGTTCCCCGGTGCCGAGGGCCGGACCCTCAGCGAGGGCCTGGAGGACACGGAGGACGTAGCGCGTCTGCGGTGAGCCCGCGCCGTCCAAAGCCACTGTCCCGGGCTCCCTCGAACCCCCCACCCCCAGTGGACCCTTACTGCCTCTGTAGAGGAGATCGTGTCCCCCAGAAGGGGGCAGGAAAGGGGTGAAGGTTAGATGCCCCTACCAGGAACTGAGGGTTGAATGTAGGCCCTCCCTCAAGCCCCATCCTAGCCCTTTTTGCTTTGATGTATGTTAGATGAGGTCTCCAGGTTTTGTCCTTAGCCGGTGGTGAACCGAGATCCTCCTATTTACACCTCCCAGGTAGCTTGGGTACCACACCTGGCCCCTGTGGTTGGTTTTGAGGTAGTCTCGATATATAACCCAGGCTGGCCTCAAACTTGTGAGCCTCCTGAGGTCTGGGAATCGCAGGTATGCACCCTCATGCCCAGAGCCCAGGCCTATTTTAAGGCTCTGAGATGTTCTATGCTTTTTGTCCCAGGTGTCCCTGCAGCCTGTGGTAGAGTTCACCGGAGTCCTCCTCCCCCCCCCCCCCCCCCCAGACTCCTCCACTCCCTGTCTTGCTGTCCCCACAGGCTGGTGAGTGACAGCTCTGTGCTGTTGTGCCTCAAGAGGAGATTTCACCTGGGCCGCATCTACGTATGGAGGCTTGTCAGGGAAGAGGGATGGTGGTCTGGATTCCCTTTCCCCTGGGGATAAAGGCTCCCAGCTTTCTCCCCTCACCCCCCCCCGACTTCTTCCTCTTTGTCCGTGGACTGGGTGGTGAACTAGCGCTTTCTGAATGCCTGCAGGAATGGAGGTGCCAAGGTGCTGGGCTCCCCATTTTCATTCCCTTGCTTTGTTCCCTTGAGAGCTTGTGTTTTTTTCCCTAGACTTTTGGGGGACCCCTCCTGCTTGCTCTGAATCCCCACCAGCCTCTGCCTGTCTTCTCACCGGAAGTCTTGACCAGCTACCATCCCAGGAAGACCCCCAGCTCCTCCCCGTATGTGACGCTGACCCTTCAGCCCTGTGCTTGATCCCAGGCAGCCAGGCCCTAGCAGGTCCCATGGCCGGATGGCCCAGGTCCTGGGGCTCCATCTGCCAACTCTAGCAGGGCCCCCAGATGCCCATCTGTGGCAACCATCTCATCCTCCCTCTCTCCTCCTCAGACACATCTATGCCATCATGGCAGCGGCCTGTGGCCTATCTCAGAGCGCCAGGCAGGACCCCTGTATCCTCCTGGCGTAAGTCCTGGCTGCCCTGCTTGTCTGAAACTCTGGGCTACCCTTAGGGCCAATAGGGTGGAGGTGTGAGGCCTGCATTGGAGGCTGCCAGTCCTGGGCACTTCTGGCAGCCGCTGTGGTGCTCCTCTGGCACTCCTCTCTGCCTGGGCTCAGCAGGGCCTCCATCATGCCCAGCTGACCCTCCATCATCCCCTCCTGACCTACATCATCCCCGGCTGACCCTCCATCCCCCCCCCCCTCCACCACCTCTATCATCCCCGGCTCCTCCTCTCTGCAGTGGGCACAGTGGCTCAGGGAAAACTGAAGCTGCCAAGAAGATGGTGCAGTTCCTAAGCAGCCTGGATCAGAAGCAGGCAGGGGACAGAGGGTGCCAGGTAAAACGTCACACTGGAAGCTCTCCCCTCCCAGGAGAGGAGGCCATTTCCCAGGGATCCGAGGGGCTCTTCTTCTCTTTGGGGCCTCTGGTATCTCCTGGATCTAATACTAGGCATTGCCTACTGCAAGACTGAGGACAGGGTTCTTCTGATGAAACTGACCTCCCCCCAACCTGGGCCTGGCACAGCCACCTGGGTGGTAAGGGCCGCTGCTACCCCAGGAATGCTTGCCAGCCCTCCCTCCCCATACCACACACAGCTGGACGATGTGCTGCCAGTGCTCAGCAGCTTTGCCCATGCCAAGACCATCCTGAATGCCAACGCCAGCCGCTTCGGCCAGGTCTTATGCGTCTGCCTGCAGCGGTGAGTGGGGGCGGGGACATGGTGGCACTGTAATGGGTTACCCTTCTTGGGAACTGACGAGCCCGTGCTGAGAGGTGTCCCTGGGGCATACACCCTGGGCGCACTGTCCCCCATCGAACGTGCCCACAGGGAGGTCATCGTGGGAGCCTCTGTGTCACATTATCTGCTGGAGACCTCCAGAGTGGTGTTTCAAGTAAGAGCTGTCCTCTTTTTTTGTTGTTGGTTGTGGGGCTTGAACTCTGGGCCTGGGTGCTGTCCCTGAGCTCTTCAGCTCAAGGCTAGCACTCTACCACTTCCAGGTTTTGGGGTGGTTTATGGGAGATAAGAGTCTCATGGACTTTCCTGCCTGGTCTGGTTTTGAACTGGGATCCTCAGATCTCAGCCTCCTGAGTAGCTAGGATGACAGGTGTGAGCTACGGGCACCATCCTCTTGATCATACCATCCCTTGCCCTGGAGTGGGAAGGGGGGACAGGAATGTGGTCCCTATGCACTTCTGTCCCTGAGCCAATCTTTTGCCCTCAGGCCCAAGCTGAGAGGAGCTTCCATGTGTTTTATGAGCTGCTGGGGGGGTTGGGCCCCATGGAGCGGGAGCAGCTCTCCCTGCAGGGACCTGAGACCTACCACTACCTTAACCAGGTGAGGGTGAGGCCCTGGGGGTGGCGGGTGGGGATGGCTGTGGGCCAGGGCTCTGAGGGGGACAGCATGACTGCCAAGTCCTGACCGTTTGCCACGCTCTGCAGGGCCGGGCCTGTAGGCTCCAGGGCAAGGAGGAAGCCCTGGACTTCGCCGAGCTGGCAAAGGCTCTGCAGGCCCTGGGCTTGCGCCCCGAGGAGCTCACCGCGGTGTGGACTGTGCTGGCCATCATCCTACATCTGGGCAACATCTGCTTCTCATCCTCAGAGGTGGGCTTCCCCTTTGGGCACACCAGGTGGGCGAGGGCGGTCTGAACCGTCAGAGCAGTAAATCAGGTCTAGGAAACTCCAAAGCCTTGAGCTGTCCTAAAAGCAGGCAGATTGCCATTACAGAAATGAGAAAACAGAGCCCTGCCTCTCTATTCCTCCCAATGCCTCGTGTACCCAGCGCCACCCCTCAGAAGACTGGCACTGACTGGCAGTTATTACGCGCCCAGCGCTCAGCAAATTGCTTGATACATGTTTGTTTATTTTTTTTTAACTTAGTTTTCATGACAGCCCCATGATAGGAGAGACATCGGTTCCCCCTTAGCAGCAAGGCAGTGGAAATTCAGGGAAAGAACTTTCTAGAGCTGTCCACCTAGCAATGGAGAACAGTTGGACTTCCACTCACGCCTGGAGCCTGGCTCACCCCAGCCCCGATCTCCCCCCGTGCTCATCGATTCGGCTGACAGGGCAGCTGCCCGAAGCACAGCCCCGCCTCTGCCCTGGCAGGGAAACCGTCCATAAGCAGAGTCTCCCTGACCCTCTCTGTCCAGCGGGAGTTCCAGGAAGTGGCCGCTGTGTCCAGCTGGGCCGAGATCCACACGGCAGCCCGGTTGCTGCAGGTGCCACCGGAGCAACTGGCGGGAGCTGTGACCACGAGGGTCATGGTGAGCCCCGGGGTGCTGGAGAAAGGGGGACCCGCCAGAGCCATATCACAGGCCTGAGGCTCCTCAGACACCCCTCCGGCCTGCAGGAAACACCCTACGGCCGGGTCTCCAGATCTCTGCCTGTGGAAAGCGCCATTGACGCCAGGTGGCCCTGGGGTCAGGAGTGCCACCCGAGGCAGGCCTGGTGCTGAGTTCCACGTGGCTCACTATGGCATCCCCAGGAACGCCCTGGCCAAAGCCCTGTACCTGCGGCTTTTCAACTGGCTCCTGAGGAGGATCAACACACGGCTGGCTCCACCCGCGGAGGGAGGCAGCGTGGGCAGCGTTACTGTCGTGGACGCCTATGGCTTTGAGGTCACCCCGGGGTTGGGGGCCCAGGACAGGCAGTGCCCATCTCTTCTTGAGGATGAATGTCTGGGGGGGATTGCTGTTCCCCTGGAGCCACCTGGCTGGCCAGGTGGCTCTGGGCCTCTGCTGGCTCCCTGTGGGTGGATGCTGGGGTGAGGCTGTGAGGGGAGCAGGGATGGTGAGGGGAGGCACCAGGCCTACCTCTGGGGACTTGAACGGAGTCTATGAAGGCTGTCAGGGAACCTTGGAGCTTTCTCCTCACTGAGCTCAGCTGCACAGTTGGGTTTTTTTGGTTGGTTGGTTGATTTTGTTTTGTTTTGTTTTTATTATTCCTGGGCCTTGAACTCAGGGCCTGGGCACTGCCCCTGGGGTTTTGTTTCTTTTTTAACTCAAGTTTAGCACTCTACCATTACCACTTTGAGCCACAGCTCCACTTCCGGTTTTCTGGTGGTTAATTGGACATAAGAGTCTCAAGGACTTTCTTGCCTGGGCTGGGTTTGAACTATGATCCTCAGATCTCAGCCTCCTGAGTAGCTAGGATTAGAGGTGTGAATCACCAGCGCCTAGCAGCGGCATGCTTTTGAGGGGTTCTCCTGAGCCCTCTTGGCTTCTCTTTGGAAGGGGTCAGAGTCCATGTTAAGCCCCAGCACTTTCCTGTGGGAAAGCAAGCACTCTAGGAGTACCAAAGCCGCTAGATTTGAGTTCTGCCACCCCTAGCTGTGTGATTTCCCACAAGTAAGCTAACCTCTCTGAAGCTAGCATTTGTGAAGTAGGAATTCTTGTTTGGTTTTTGGTTTTTGATTTTTGTGAGTTGTGGGGCTTGAACTCTGGGCCTGGGTGCTGTCCTTCAGCTCTTCAGCTCAAGACTAGCGCTCTACCACCTGGGACACACCACCACTTCCAGTTTTCTGGTTGTTAATTGGAAAAGAGTCTCAGGGACTTTCCTGCTCAGGCTAGCTGCTCAGATCTCAGCCTCATGAGTAGCTAGGATTACAGGTGTAAGCCACTGATGCCCGGCCAAAGTAGGAATTGTTACAGGACCTACCACAAGGGATGGTCCCCAAGAGAGCTACATGCTCCTTAGGGACCGTCGGCCTTGTTCCCTCCTGTCTTGACATTGTCTATGGAGACTTCTGTGCTGCTTGGTATTGCAGGGAGTTATGGAAGTCCTGGGATGGATCTGCCCACAGCCTAGCTTCCCACACAGCAAGAGGGGAGGGCAGGAGTCACCCAAATCTTCGTGGGTTATGAGCTCTACACCCTTTTCCAGAAGATTCACTTCCTTGAAACAGCAGGAGGGGCTGGAGGGAGGGGAGATGCCCCCTCCCCTTAGTCCCTCTTCATCCTATTGGTCTTGCTCTCCCCAGCATGTCCCTGGTGACCATCCTCTTCCCTAGAGGGAGTGTGCATGTAGGTGCACTCTTGTTTGGGGGTGCACAAAGCTGCTTGAAGGGGGGGGTTCTCTGGTGGAGTGGAGTGCTGAGGCCAATTAGAGGAAGGCCCGAAGGCTTCTTGGAGGTAGCAGCCACTAGCAAATTAGCAAGTAGGAAGAGGCCCCTGCGGGCCCTCAGGGACTGAGCCCCAGAGGCTCACAGTGGTCCTGGAGAGGAGGGAGGCTGTGGGTGGCTGAAGGGAGGCCGAGCACTCTGGACTGGGCCCTGGGGACCCACTCTTCCCTGAGCCCCATGCCCTGCCCAACCTTCCTCACTGCGCATGTGCTCAGCCCTCCTGACTACGCGTGTGCGCAGGCGCTGCGTGTGAATGGCTTGGAGCAGCTGTGCAGCAACCTGGCCAGCGAGCGCCTGCAGCTTTTCTCCAGCCAGAAGCTGCAGGCCCAGGAGGAGGTGAGGGGACACGGGCACTGCCCAGCAGCCGGGACAGTGGCCCGGTCCTTTGAGTCTCAGTTTCCCTGTCTATAAAATGGGAGGGTCGGTGAGCCCCTCCCCCCCACCCCCCCTCCCCACTTCCAGACAGGGAGTAAATGGCCCCCTGCTGGTGGTTCCCAGGAGGAGTGCCGGCGGGAGCAGCTGCCCTGGGCGCCTGTCGCTCAGCCCCTGAGGGAGTCCTGCCTGGACCTCCTGGTGGACAGACCCCACAGCCTCCTGAGCCTTCTGGAGGCCCAGACATGGCTGTCCCAGGTGAGGCCTGGGGCATGGCACGGCCCCCTCCAGTCAGGAGCACAGAGTAAGAGGCCCGACCCCCCTCAAAGCTGCCTCACAGCCCTGGCTGCTGAGGCTCTTGTGTCCTTGCCACAGAAATGGGACAATAGTGTCTGGTGGGCAGAGCAGTGGGGACCTGAGGGGAGTTTGTGGAGGCCCCAGGCTTCACACAGGCCTCCAGCCAATAGAGGGCAAATCTCAGAACCATGGTGTGTCCTCTCCGTGTGTGTGCGTGTGTGTGCGCGCGCGTGTGTGTGCGTGCACGCATGCATGCATGTGTGCTGGTACTGGGGCCTGAACTCAGGGCCTTGAGCTCTTGCTTGGCTTTTTCATTCATGGCTTGGTGCTTGACCTCTTGAACCACACCTCCACTTCTCACTGGCTAACTGAACTGGCTTTGAACTGAGATTGTCAGATCTCAGCTTCCTGAGTAGCTAGGATTACAGGTATGAGCCACCAGTGCCCAGCTCCATGCAACTTCTTTTGTGGTTGTTGTTGTTGATCATGAGTCTCGAACTCAGGGCCTGGGCACTATCCCTGAGTATTTGTGCTCAAGGCTGGTGCACTACCACTTTGAGCCACAGATCTACTTCTGGTTTCCTGGTGGTTAATTGGAGGTAAGAGTCTCACACAGGAGGCTGAGATCTGAAAATTGTGATTCAAAGCCATCCCAGGCAGAAAAGTCCACCACACTCTTAAACTCCAATAAACTACTCAGAAAAGGCCAGAAGTGGGCTGGGAATGTGGTAGAGTGATTGCTTAGCATGTATGAAGCCCTGGGTTCACTTTCTCAGTGACACATAAACAGAAAAAGCCAGAAGTGGCACCGTCAAGTGGTAGAGTGCTTGCCTTGAGCTGAAGAGCTCAGGGACAGCGCCCACGCACAGAGTTCAAGCTCCAGGACCAGCAAAAATAAAAGAGTCTCACAGGCTTTCCTGCCCAGGCTGGCTTTGAACCATGATCCTTCCATCTCAGCCTCCTGAGTAGCTAAGATTACAGGCGTGAGCCATGGGCATCTGGCTTCCACGCTGCTTCTTGATGGCCCTCTGCCCATCAGGCCTCCGTGTTCCATTGCGTTTCACTGCAGCCTCATCCCACTTTCTAGCCTAACACTGTATCCAAGTGCAGTTACAACACAGCAGATCCACTCATGCAAGTTTCCTCCGAGCTCTGCTGAGCTCCAGGTGGGTTGGGCCTGTCTGAAGGGTTCCTTGTGTTTATTGCTACACCGCAACATATTCATTAGCTCCATAAAATAACCTCCTACCTGGATTCTGTTTTGAAAGGGACCTTTCATGACTTGTTTAGAAGCTGTAATTGTGGGACTATACTCATAGGAACGATCGCTATGCTTGTTTTAAAGCCCCTGGACCCTATTTCCTTCCCCTCCTGTCAGGCATCCTCCACAATCTAGCACTGACTGAAGAAGCTCCTGAGCCTGAGGCTATTTGACTTTCTGGAATCTTACTTGATGGTTTAAAATTAAGTCATTAAGCTGGGCACAGTAGCGTATCCTTGTAATCCTAGCTGCTCAGGAGATACAGATGAAGAAGATGGCTGAATCAGACCAACCTGGGCAAAGAAGTTCTCAAGACCCCATCTCAACCAATAAAAGCTGGGTGTGGTGGCGCCTATCATCCTGGCTACGTAGGATTGTGTCTCAGGCGGGCCTGAGTAGAAACACCTGTTTGAAAAACAACTAAAGCACAAAGGGCTGGGGGTGTGGCTCCAGTGGTCCAGGCAGGAAATGGCATGAGCCACCTCTCCCCTTACCAGGCCACGGACCACACGTTCCTCCAGAAGTGCCACTACCACCACAGCGACCACCCCAGCTATGCCAAGCCCCAGCTGCCTCTTCCCATCTTCACGGTGCGGCATTATGCCGGGGCTGTCACCTACCAGGTATCTGATCTCAGGGACATGAGGCAGGGTGACCTTAGTGTCCCCTCCTGTGCAGAGTTATCCAGCATGTGGTCCCTTCCAAAGCCTGGCCCTGGGTCCCCACCTGGTCCACAGGCCCCACCCAGTTCTGAGCATGATTGACTGAGATGGGGTGGAGGAGGGAGACCAGGGACTGTCTGGACAGAGCACAAGCCCAGAACCCAGCAGATGACGATGCTTTCTGTGCCTCCCTCTTCTCTGTGACGTGGGCACAGGAACCTGTGTTCTAACAGCGTGAGGAGGTTTCAGAGGTTTAGTAGTTCTGACATGGCCTGGCAGGTGCTTCTTGAATGAATTTTGCTTTCCCCTTCTGAGTTCCATGTCTATCAGGGAGACTGAACACCTGCTTTACATTTAGGGGTGGGGGTGGGGGGAGATACCATGTGATGGGTTTGAAGTGGGGAGAATCATGGCTCCCCCGAGGGGGTGCCATGCTTTGTTTCTAGGGAAGAGGAGGAGGATGAGGAGGGGAGGTGGTGGTGGGTGTGGAGGAAGCAGCAAAGAAGAATAAGACGAGGAGACACGTGGGAACTTTTTTGCTGGGGCTGGCTTCGAAACTTGATCCTCAGATCTCAGCCTCCTGAGCCAGGATGACAGGCGTGAGCCACCGGTGCCCAGCTGGGGAATGGGCCTTGCTAAAAGTTTTCTGAGGTTTTTAGCTGGAGACATACCTCAGGGCAATCAATGAAGTATTGAAGACGCTGAGGCTGGGGGAGAGATTTGCTCAGAAATGGAGGGATCCGTGGAATGGCATAGAGTCCGGCAGGTGACCCACGTGGGGTCGCCAGGCAGTGGAGCTGAGCCCACCCCTAGCCTTCTTGCTTGGCTCGGCTCTCCCTCTGCCCTCCCCCGCATCTTCTCTGGCAGGTTCACAAGTTTTTACACAGGAACCGAGACCACCCGGACCCCGCTGTGGTGGAGATGCTTCGCCAGAGCCAGCTGCAGGTGTGCGGGCCCCCCACGCACCCTGCCACCCCCCAGCCTGGCCTCTTCTCCCTATGCTCTGAAAGGCCAAGCATGCCAGGGTCCCGATGCCGAGGGCTGACCCGCCTGCTCCCCAGAGCTGTAGGCGGCCAGGGATGGGAGCGGGCTCAGACTCATCTCGCCTTGCAGCTCGTGGGCAGCCTGTTCGAGGATGCAGAGCCCCAGGCGCTGGGAAAGCCAGGGAAAGCTACTCTGGCCTCTCGCTTCCAGCAGTCCCTGGAGGCCCTCCTGTCACGGCTGGGCAGGTGAGGACAGTGTCACCCATGGGCCACCAAGAGGTTGGAAGCAGCGTGTGGCGGGAGGGGCGGGCAGCTGGTCTGTGTTCAGTGCCTCCTCTTCTCTGCAAGCAGGAGCCGCATCTATGTCATCCAGTGCCTGAACCCTAACCCTGGAAAGGTGAGCTCCCTCTTCCCACCCCAGGATCCCCCCCCCACGCTCCCCTTCTCCCCTTCCCCTCAGCACGAACCCCCTGGACATCCATACTCATTGCCGTCTCTGGCCATAGCTCCCGGGCCTCTTCGACGTGGGCCATGTGGCAGAGCAGCTGCGCCAGGCTGGCGTCCTGGAGGCTGTAGGCACCCGCAGTGCCCACTTCCCCGTGCGCATGCCCTTCCAGGCCTTCCTGGTCAGGTAAGGCCCCTGGGCAGGGCAGCCAAGGGCCTAACATCTCCGGCGGGCTTGACAGGGTAGGCCCTGGAAAACCTGGGCTCCTCCAGCTGGAGAGCCTACTTTCCTTGGACCCTGGGCCTGGAGGCCTTGGAGCCTTTCTGCCTTCCTCTTCCTTCCAGTCCTCTTTGTCTCCCTCCCTTTGTTAGTCCCTGCCCCTCCTTTACCTAGCAGCCCCTGGCTGAGGGGAGGTGGGCGCTGTCTGCAGTTCACGTGGGGAGGGGAAGCAGGAGGCGTTCAGGAAGGACTGACAGAAGCTGGGAGACAGGAAGAGAGGCGAGAGAGCAGAGCAGAGCCTTTCCGAGAGGACATGCACAGGAGACACTGAGGCAGAGCGGTGACGGGGTGGGTACCACATCACAGTGAGAATGAAGGTGGCTCAGAAACTTCTAGGAGCTGGGAGCCGGTGGCTCATGCCGATAATCCTAGCTACCCAGGAAGCTGAGATCTGAGGATTGTGGTTCAAAGCCAGACCAGGCAGGAAAGTCCGTGAGACTCTGATCTCCAATAAACCACTAGAAAACCAGAAGTGGCACTGTGGCTCAAGTGGTAGAGCGCTAGCCTTGAGCTGAAGAGCTGAGGGATAGCGCCCAGGCCCAGAGTTCAAGCCCCACGACCGACAAAAAAAGAAAAGGAAATACTTGCTGCTCTGATCTCACCTCTGCATCCGTGGACAGGTTCCAGGCCCTGGGGACAGAGGGGCAAGGTGACTGCTCTGACCGAGAAAGGTGTGGCACCATCCTCACCCAGGTGCTGGGAGCAGAGTCGCCACTCTATCACCTCGGAGTCACCCAGGTGAGCACCTAGGTCCTGGCAAGCAGGGGAGCAGGCGTGCTGGAGAGGAGCAGTGTGTTGGGGACAAATGGACCAAGTCTGGGTTGACCGGTCCTTAGGCGGGAGATAGAGTGGGGCTGGGCAGCTGGCCGTCCTGGGCACCCCAGAGTAGACCGAGGAGCAGCTGGGCCCCGCCGCCAGGCCTGGCCGGCCTGCAGTGCCTCTGCCCACAGGTCCTGCTGCAGGAGCAGGGCTGGCAGCAGCTGGAGCGGCTCTGGGCCCAGCGCCGCGCCCAGGCCTTGCTCACACTGCACCGCGGCCTCCGGGTCTGCATCTCCCGCCAGCGCCTCCGCCTCCTGCCCCGGATGCAAGCTCGTGTGCGTGGGCTTCAGGCCAGGTGGGCAGGCGTTCGTGCCAAGGGCTGGAGTGGGTGGGTGAGTGGGCAGTTCTTCAAGGTAGTAGGGCCGGGTTGGGAGATAGGAGGGTTTCTCAAGGCAAGTCCCACTTTGGCTCTAGACAGTCCGTGACTGCATTGCCACATCACCCACACAACCTGCGCTTGAACTTGAGCACAGGACGCTCATTCCTGCCAGCGCCACCTGAGCCTGCCACTGCGGGGTCTCACTGTAGTGATGGTAGTGATGGCTCCTTTCTAGTCTGCTCTCCACTTTATAGCAAGAAAGATCTTTTCAGCAGAAATTAGGTGTATGAGGCCATGCATCTTCTCCTGTCCTGGCTTAAGGCAAACTTTTTTTTTTTTTTTTTTTGGGTCCGGTCGTGGGGCCTGAACTCTGGGCCTGGGCGCTGTCCCTCAGCTCTTCAGCTCAAGGCTAGTGCTCTACCACTTGAGCCACAGCGCCACTTCCGGCTTTTTTTCTTATGTGGTGCTGAGGAATCGAACCCAGGGCCTTGAGCATGCAAGACAAGTGCTCTACCACTGAGCCAACTTCCCAGCCCCCTTTTTTTTTTTTTTTTTTTGGTTGTGGGGCTTAAACTCTGATCCTGGGCATTGTCCCTTGGCTCTTCAGCTTAAGGCAAGCTCTCTACCACTTGAGCCACAGCGCCACTTTGGTTTTCTGGTTTTTTTTTTTTTTGGTCCGTCATGGGGCTTGAACTCTGGGCCTGGGTGCTGTCCCTCAGCTCTTCAGCTCAAGGTGAGCGCTCTACCACTTGAGCTACAGCGCCACTTCCGGTTTTCTGGTGGTTTATTGGAGATAGGAGTCTCACTGTCTCTCCTGCCCGGGCTGGCTTTGAACCGCGATCCTCAGATCTCAGCCTCCTGAGTAGCTAGAATTACAGGCGTGAGCCACCATCGATGGCTTTCTGAGTGGTTTATTGGAGATAAGAGTCTCATAGACTTTCCTGCCCAGCCTGGCTTTGAACCATGATCCTCAGATCTTAGCCTTCTGAGTAGCTAAGATTACAGGTGTGAGCCACAGGTGTCCAGCTATGATCCTACTATTTTATACTCCCTGCCATAGCTGAAATGACCAGCATGCACCACTACATCCAGCTTTTCTCTATTGAGATGGGGAGGGGTCTCTCAGACATTATTATTATTTGCCCAAGATAACATGAAACCATGATCCTCCACCTCCCGAAAAGCCAGGATAACAGGCAGAGCCACATTCAGCATGATGTTGCTTTCTACATTTTACAAGAGAGAGAAGAACGCTGCTTATCTAAGGTCCCAGTTACTAATGAGGCAGAAAGTGACTTGAAGCTTATAACCTAGCTCCAGAGTCAGATCTTAATCCCCTTTGCTGAGCAGCCTCTCGGTTCACCTGTTCTTCTTTCATAGTGTCCTGTTTTTCTTTGTTGTTTCTGTCCAGCTTCAGGGGCTTTACATACTGTCTAGGATTAGAGGATTCTGATGCCAAATAGGAGATACATAGAAGTTGTCTTGCTTTTTGTTTTTTTCATCGGGGCCGGTTCTGGTGCTTGAACCCAAGGCCCTAATGCTGTCCCTTAGCTTTTCTGCCCAAGCCGGGCACTCTTACCACTTGAGTTCCAGCTCTGCTCTGGCTTTTCAGTGGTTGATTGGAGATAAGAGTTTCACAGACTTTTCCAGTCCAGGCTGCTTTCAAACCTCGGTCCTCAGGTCTCAGTTTCCTGAGTAGCTAGGATTACAGGCGTGAGCCCGTTGGCAGCTGGGGGTGGAGGTTTGGAGACATCATGCTCCCCATTCCCCTCCCCCCCATCCCGTACCCTCTAGGAAGCGCTACCTCCGGCGCCGGGCGGCTCTGGGACAGCTGAACACCATCCTTCTGGTGGCCCGGCCCCTGCTCCACAGACGGCAGAAGCTGCAGGCGAGGGGGCTGGCAGAGGCTGGAGTGGGGAGGCTTGGGGTAGAAGCCAGCCAGCCTCAGCTGGCCCGTGGACTGAGATCCATCCGAGAGTGACTCCCCAGCTCACCCACGAGGATGAGCGCTTCAGAGAACAGTGCTCTTCCCTTGTCTCTCTGACCGGCCAGGGCAGGCTGGGGGCCACAGCCACCGTCTTCCTTTTCCTTCCTCCCTTCCTCCCTCCTTCCTTCCTCCCTTCCTTCTTCCTTCCTTCCTTCCTTCCTTCCTCCCTCCCTCCCTTCCTTCCTTCTTCCTTCCTTCCTTCTTTCCTTCCTTCCTTCCTTCCTCCCTTCTTTCCTTCCTCCCCTTCTTCCTTCCTTCCTTCCTTCTTTCCTTCCTTCCTTCCTTCCTTCCTTCCTTCCTTCCTCCCTCCCTTCTTTCCTTCCTCCCTCCCTCCCTTCCTTACCTTCTGTCCATTCCTTCTTTTTCTTTCTTGCCCTTCCCTTCCTTCCTTTACCTTCCCTCTCACTTTTTCTCTCTCCTTCTCTCCACTCCTGCTCTCCTCTTCTTTTTCTCTTTCTCTCTCTCCTTTGCCTGCCTGCCTGCCTGCCTGCCTGCCTGCCTTTCTTTCTTTCTTTCTTTCTTTCTTTCTTTCTTTCTTTCTTTCTTTCTTTCTTTCTTTCTTTCTTTCTTTCTTTCTTTCTTTCTTATTCTGGTCTGGTCTTAGGGCTTGAACTCAGAGCCTGGGAACTAGCTTTCCCAGAACTTTCTCTACTCAAAATTAGTGCTCTAGCCAAGCACTGGTGGCTCACGCCTGTAATCCTAGCTACTCAGGAGGCTGAGATCTGAGGATCATGGTTCAAATCCAGCCTGGGCAGCAAAGTCTGTGAGACTCTTATCTCCCATGAACCACCAGAAAACTAGAAGTGGCATTGTGGCTCAAATGGTAGAGCGCTCGCCTTGAGCTGAAGAGCTGAGGGACAGCACGTAGGCCCAGAGTTCATGCCCCGTAGCTGACAAAAAAATAAAAATAAATAAAATAGTGCTCTACCACTTGAGCCACAGCTCCACTTTCAGCTCTTTTAGTGCTTAGAGAGAAGAGTCTCATGGATTTTCCTTCCATGGGATGGCTTTGAACTGCAATCCACAGATGTCAGCCTTCTGAGTAGCTAGGATTATCTGTGAGAACCACCAGCGCCTGGCTTCAGTGTTTCTTCTTCTTACCCATGCCCAGGGGCCTGCCTCCCCCTTCTTAGGTGGGGTCCCTCCCCTTCCCTCCCCTCCCGGCCCTGTAGGCCCTTCCTGCTCCCTCCCTTGCCTGATACTCCAGTGTGCAGGCCATAAAGAAGCTCAAAGGTCAGTGCCCATACTCTGCCCGCCCCCCCACCGGCCCCTCCCTGGCTGGAGTTTGTCCTCTAGGACCATTTCTTCCCTTCCTGTCTCTTCCTGGTGCTCTAGTGGACGGACGGGCAGTGACGTCCACAGTGAGGAGCCAGTGAGGGTTGGGGCAGGCAGGCAGCAGGTGGGGACCGCCGCTCCCGGGCAGCCAGCGCCACTCCCGGGCAGCCGGCCTTCCTGGGTCTGAGCTTTTCCTTTGCTGGCATCAGAAGCCCGGGCGGGGGGGTGGGGGGGCAGGAGGAGAGGCTCCCGGGAGCGCTTACAGAGAAATGACATCTCCTCCTCCTATGCCCTCTCCACAGCTCGGGCACTGGCGTGACCAGCACAGTGGCGGCACCTGGGAGAAAGTGCCAGACATGGTAGGGGACATGAAAGGTGCAGGGGTTCTGAGCCTGGCACAGCCTCAGGGGAGGGCAGAGGTGGGTGCTGCCAAGGGTCCTGGCGTCCATGTGCCACCTCTGAGCAAGGGACGGGGTGTCCGTGACTCCCCAAGGTCCTCAGCTTCCCTTGGAGGACGCGTGGGAGCTCTGCTTGTTTGGGGCCCAGGCCCAGCCTCCTTGTGTTTTTTGGAGGGGATGTGTTTATCACCCCGGGATGACGTGCCTTCCCTCTCCACCAGGATCTGGGACGCTTGGAAATCCCAGCAGAGCTGGCCGCTATGCTGCGGAGGGCGGAAGGTGAGTCTTCCCGGCGCCCATCCCTTGGCTCTGTCAGGGTGTGGCCTCTCCCCCCCTCCCCCCCCCCCCCCCGGGACCCCGCTGGCGTCGATGGATGCTGATCGCTGCAGGGGGTGGTAGAGGTGGTACAGACCTGGCACTATGCCAGGGCATCTCTGGGCTGCCCCTTGGCATTCACTCTCAGGCAACCAAGATGTCCTGGCTGGAACCATCAAGGAATCCATGCCCCCGGAGGTTCCTGCCCGGCCCAGCCTGTCTCTCCCAGCCGACATCGACCAGTTTCCCTTCTCCAGCTTCGTCTCCATCAGCTTCCAGGTGAGACGCTGGGCCTGCCTGACCCCTTCCTGCGCCTGGCCACTCCCAGGCCTTAATAGCTTCCAGGCAGAAGCAGGGCCTCCCTGCTTTCTTCACCCTCTGTGGCCCTCAGGGCTGTGGGGACAGCTGGTCTACTATGAAAATACCCAATAAACTGAACTATCTCACCTCACAGTGAGAAGACACACCTTTATTATTTATTCTTGGCATCGCTCTGCCTTTGAAGTCATGTTGTTAAGTAATATCTAATGACAGGGGGAAACTGGCCAGAATAGAGTAAACTACAAAAGGAACATTCAAAACTGCCCACATCACAGCATAGACAGAGAGACTTTGCACAGAGAGTAAGACAGGGAAGAGAGGTCCAGTGCCCACCTTGGTCACCCTGGAAGTGGGCAGTTAATGAGAAGAGATTGTTTATTTGAGTAGTCCAGGCTGGCCTTGCATTCTTGATTCTCCTGTCTCTGCCTCCTGAGTGTTAGGATTTTAGGCACAAACCTTTATTTCTAGCTTATGGTGGTTTTTATTTTTATGTTTATCCTCTTGCATGTTTTCTGAGTATTTTGAACATAGGACTGTGAATATTCTAATTACAGAACAGTTAAGGGGGCTGGGAATGTGGCTTAGTGGTAGAGTGTTTGCCTAGCATGCATAAAGCCCTGGGTTCAATTCCTCAGTACCACATAAATAGAAAAAAATAGAAATGGCACTGTGGCTCAAGTGGTAGAGTACTAGCCTTGAGCAAAAGAAGTTCAGGGACAGTGCCCAGGCCCTGAGTTCAAGCCCCAGGACTGGAAAAAAAAAAAGCCAAAAAAAAAAACCTTTTAAGATGCCTTTTTATGGGGGTGTGTGTATGTGTGTGTGTGTGTGTGTGTGTGTGTGTGTGTGTGTGTGTGTGTGTGTGTGTGTGTGTGTTGGTACTAGGACTTGAACTCAGGGTCTAGGGCACTCTCCCTTATCTTTTTTGTTTGTTTGTTTTTGTCGGTCATGGGGCTTGAACTCTGGGCCTGGGCACTGTCCCTCAGCTCTTCAGCTCAAGGCTAGCGCTCTACCACTTGAGCCACAGTGCTACTTCTGTTTTTATGAGTGGTTTATTGGAGATGAGTCTCATGGACTTTCCTGCCTGGGCTGGCTTTGAACCGCGATCCTCAGATCTCAGCCTCATGAGTAGCTAGGATTACAGGCATCAGCCACAGGCACCCAGCTCTCCTTTATCTTTTATACTCAAGGCTAGAGCTCTACCACTTGAGCCACAGCTCTACTTCTGGTTTCCTTGCCCCCCTCCCGCCCCCCACCCTCACCCCCGTTCATTGGAGATAAGAGTCTCTTCAATTGTCTGCCCAGAGCTGGCTTTGAACCAAGAGCCTCCTGAGTAGCTAGGATTACAGGTATGAGCCACCAGTGCCCATCTGAAAAAGCCTTTTTCTTTTCTTTTTTCTTTTTCTTTCTTTCTTTTTTTTTTTTGCCAGTCCTGGGGCTTGAACTCAGGGCCTGGGCACTGTCCCTGAGCTTCTTTTTGCTCAAGGCTAGCACTCTACCACTTGAGCCACAGTGCCACTTTTGGCTTTTTCTGTGTATGTGGTATAGAGGAATCGAACCCAGGGCTTCATGCCATGCTAGGCAAGCACTCTACCACTAAGCCACCGTCCCAGCCCTGAAAAAAAAAAAGCCTTTTTAAGAAGCACTTGTGCACCAGCCCCTGTACTGGGACGCAGGCGTCTGTAGGGCTCTCCCAGGACCGTCCTCCTGCAGGTCAGCAGAGAGGACAAACACTGTACCACATTCCTCCCCCGCAGGAGCCATCTCTGCCCAGCCCAGGGCAGCCCCTGACCAGGCCCCTGACCCGGCTGGACAGGGAGACCCCTCAGCATGCTCTGGAGATCAACAAGGTGGTGAGTGACATGTCAGGGAGAGGGCAGGGCAGGCCCTAGCGGGGACCTTGGAAGGACAGGCAGGAGCCCCGCCTCCTGCTCCCGTCTGGCTTTTGTGTCTCCAGATGCTGCGGCTCCTGGGGGACGGATCCCTGCAGCCCTGGCAGGAGCACACCATGGGCACGTACCTGGTACGGCAGGGGCTGCGTCGGCCTGGCCTTCGGGACGAACTCTTCAGCCAGCTGGTGGCCCAACTCTGGCGTAACCCAGACGAGCAGCAGAGCCAACGGGGCTGGGCCCTCATGGCCATCCTGCTCAGCGCCTTTCCCCCCACGCCCGCTCTGCAGAAGCCGCTGCTCAAGTAAGGAGTCTGGAGGGCGGGGGCTTGGTGAGTGGAGTCCGTGTACCACCCTGCCCCGCTTTGCAAGCGGCCCCATGCTTTCTCCCACAGATTTGTGTCTGACCAGGCCCCCAAGGGCATGGCAGCACTGTGTCAACACAAACTACTAGAAGCCCTGGCGCAGACGCCGCTGGCGCCCGGGGCTGCCCGGACTCACCCTCCAACCCAGCTCGAGTGGAAGGCGGGATGGCGGCGGGGCCGCATGGCACTGGACGTCTTCACCTTCAATGGTGATGGCCACCTCCCCCTGTGGCCACCAGGCCCCTCTCCCCGCCCTCCCTGCACCTGCTGCCCGTCTGGGAGCTTGCTCTCCCTCTGCCCCGCCCTCGGGACAGCTGCCTTTACTGTCCCGATGGATCCTGCTGTCCCTCACCCAGGTTCCCTCCCCTTCTCCTGCAGAAGAGTGCTTCTCGGTGGAGGTGGAGTCCTGGACTACGGGAGAGGAGTTTGCGGGGTGGATCCTGCAGAGCAGGTGTGGCTTGTGGGCACGGGGAGCCGCGCGGCCATGGCCACTGTCCTGCCCTTGTCCCCCTGGCCCTCTCCCCTCCCAAGTGCCTTCTAGGGCCAGGGACAGAGGCTGCTCCCCGAGGGGCAGGATGAGAAAGGGTTTTAGGGTAAGTGGGCAAGGTCCAACCATGTCGAGATGGAGAGCAAAGAAATTGTAAACAAGGGACCATGTGAGGGTCCAGCGGCATGGCTCCGTTGATAGAATGCCAGCCGATGAGCAAAAGCATCAGGGACTGAGTTCGAGTTCAAGAATAGAGTCCAGATTCTAGCTCCCTAGGTCAGGACTGAGTGGTACAGTTATGGGAGACTAGAAGAGAGATGTTCAAATAGGCAAGTGATGTTCAGAGTTGTCTGAGCCACTGAGCTCTGGGCCCCCTGGAACTTTGGAACAGGCCAAGGGCTGGAAAGGCCTCTAGACGACTTTCCCCAGGCCTCAGCCCTCTGGGCCCCCCACCCCTGCAGGATGGTCTTAGGCCTCCTTGATCATCCCTACCGCATGGCCCTGTCCCCACCTAGAGGCCTGGAGGTGCCCCCGCGTGGCTGGTCTGTGTCACTGCATTCTGAGGACGCCTGGCAGGACTTGTCTGGCTGCGACTTTGTGCTGGACCTGATAGGCCAGATGGAGGACTTGGGGGACCCGGCTGACCCCCACAGCTACCCCTTCACTTCTTTTGACTTGTAGGTGCCGCCCAACACCCCTGTCCCCAGCCTTCCCCTTTCCCAGCTGGTGACCCCTACCTATAGCACCCGGCTAACACTTTGAATATGTGGGTGCTGCTACAGGCCTCGCCCTTCCACCTGAGCCTCTGCCTCCGGCTTGGGGTCAGCCCCCCCCCCCCACAGCAGCCTCCACATTTCCACTTGGTCTGGGCACCACCCAGCTAGGTACTCTGTTTTCTGCAGAGCTGAGGACATCCCCCCGGCCCCTGGCGTCCAGGCCCCCGCTCTGCCCCCAGGACTTCCTCCAGGCCCCGCCCCCACCCTGCCCGGCAGATATCACACAGGTGAGGCGCGTTGGGGTTCAGCCGAGGACTTGGGGGTGGCATCCATGCCACTCTGGAAGGACACCCAGCCTGTCCCCACCCCGCAGGCGAGGCCCGGCCTGCTGGGAGCTTGGATGGCTTCCTGGACCACCTCTTTGAGCCTGTCCTCACCCCAGGCCTCAGGGTAAGTATCCCCCCCCTCCCCCACCCTCCCCCCTACTCCTCTGAGGCCTCGGCTGCCCCTTCTGTGTTTGCTTTGTCCCTTTAGGATCTGGACCAAGGCTGGGCCCTGAGCAGCCGCATGAAGGGAGGGGGCTCCGTGGGCCCCTCACAGCAGCAGGGCTACCCCATGGGTAAGTATGGGCTGGTTCTCTCCGGGACCTCCAGCACAGGCAGGGGTAGCATGGAAGCCCTCAGGCAGCCGGGGATGGGTGTTCCGGCCAGACCTTGGTGGCCAATGCCTAGCTGGAGGTATGCAGGCCCCGTGGGGACTCACCCGGGAGGCCCTGTCCCCCAGTATACCCAGGGATGATGCAGATACCCGGGTACCAGCCAGCCATGGTGCCCGCACCTGTGCCTATGATGCCAGCGATGGGTCCCGTCCCTGCTATCCCAGGTAAGCCTGAGCCAGGGGTGCCAGGGCCCCTTGCCAGGCGTCCAGAAAGCACAGGGAGCCTAGAGCCTGAACCTGGCCACTGTCCTCACCGTCTGTGTTCTCGCCCGCGGCCCCCACAGCCATGATGGTGCCGCCGCCGCCGCCGCCGCAGCTTCCCAGCCTGGACACACAGCAGCTGGCAGTCCAGCAGCAGAACTTCATCAACCAGCAGGCGCTGATCCTGGTACGCGCGGCTGGGCCCATGGGGGCCGCCTGGGGGGGCGGGAGGCAGGCTCGGCAGCCGGCGCTGGCCAGGGGCTCTTTACCGGGCCTGCCACCCCTTCCTTTAGGCCCAGCAGATGACCACCCAGGCCATGAGCCTGTCTCTGGAGCAGCAGAGCCAGCAGCGCCAGCGCCAGGCACAGGCCTCCAGAGCCACCTCCCAAGCCCCATCCCCGGCCACCACCCCCAAGTCCAAGAAGCCCCCCACTCCTCAAGAGGCGCCAGAGAGCAATCCGGAACCCACGGGCGCCTGCTGGAGGGTGAGGAGCTGAGGCCAGGAGGCCCGCGGGGGGCTGGGGTGTGGGCCGTGGGTACCAGGCTTGCAGAGATGAGACTCTCAGGACGGTGTGGGCAAGAAGGTTTAGGGAGGGGCAGGACGGGTGCCCCGCACTTCACTTCTTCCTTCTGCCAGGAGGACTTCGCAGAGGAAGCTGAACACAGCCCTGGCCACCCCGAGAGCTTCCAGCAGAAACGGGAGTACTTCCAGAAGATGGGTAAGGGTGCCCCACCCTGCACTTGGCCAGGGGATGGCGGGGTGTCCTCAGCTCCCCCGTCAGAACGGTCTGGCCAGGGTTCAGCCAGGCCGTGGGTGACAGACACACCTTGCCACCCGGGACATTGACAGGGCAACAACAGATCAAGGTGAAGATGGTGAAATCTCCACCCAAAGTCCAGATTCCCCAGGGGGGAGAGACGGAGGAAGAGGAGGAAGAGGAAAGTAGAGCAGGTAGGACAGCTGGGCAGGGACCTGGCCGCCCCCGCCCAATTTGTACATAGTGTTTACTCATCTTTCTTCTTGTTGTCAGAGCCACCCCCTCCTCCTCCGGCAGTTGTGAAAAAGCCCTCGAAACAAAGCGGGGATAAAGCTGCAAAAGAGGCAGAGGCAGAGCCAGCCAAGGAGGCTGCGAGAGAGGCCAAGGCAGAGCCAGCCAAGGAGGCAGTGCCGGCCCGGGCCAGGGAGCCCAGGCCACACGGCTCGAACCCCACTCCCCAGCGCCCAGAGCCCAGCAAGGAGATCCGCAACATCATCCGGATGTACCAGAGCCGCCCGAGCCCCGTGCCCGTGCCTGTGCCGCCAGCCAGGTGCGCTCCGGGGAGGGATTGGGGCTGCCTCGCTCCTCAAGAAACGCCCCCCCACACGCCCAGGCCTGGTGACCTTTTCTTTCTCCTACCAGGCCTCCCAAAACTTTCCTGAAGAAAAATGATCCCAAGGATGAGGCTCTGGCCAAGCTGGGTATCCACAGCACCCAGTCAGCGCCATCGGTGAGTCTCGGGGCCTGTGTCCCCTTCCCCCACGCCCATCCCTTCCAGACCATGGGCTCGCCTGCCCCGGCATCCGGGGTTCAGCCTTAGACTCCACCCTCCTGCTTTCCTCTGTCTCTCCCAGATACCATCCCCCAACCTAGACAAAGGCCCCCCGCCAGCCGTGGCTCCAAAGCCCAAGGCCCTGCCACGACTCGGGCCCTCCAGCTCTATCAAGGAAAAGCAGGGGCCTCTTCAGAATCTGTTTGGGCCAAACTCGCCCATAGCCCAGACACCCCCTCTTCCACCGGCACCCCCACTGCCTCTGCCTGAGGAACCCAGCATCTCTTCAGCGGAGCCTCGTGGTGAGGACCCCTAGCGTTCCCCCCCCGCCCCCCCCCCCACTGCAGCAGCAGCAGGCTTTACTCTACTCACTCAACCACCTCTTGGGACCCGTGGCTGAAGTCACCTCCATACCGCTGAAGTCAGCTGTTCGGGTTCTGGACTTTGGAGCCATGGAGGCCCGGCTTCCAGATTCCTGCTGCGGGCAAGGCCCCGGGTGCCCGCTGGCACTGTCTGGCACTGGGGGACTGACACACAGGGTGTTGCCCTTGATGCACGCTGACAGCTCAGAGGGTACATTTAGTGGCCAAGGCTGACGTGGTCAGGGACACCAGAAAGTTTAGAGCCGGAAAGGAAGGTTCAGAGGCCCGCGGTGAGGTAGCTGGAGGTGGCAAGAATGAAGGTCACCCCCTTGCCCGATCTCCTCACCCCTCCCCTGCAGCCTTGAGGGAGCCCATGGAGGACCAAGGGGTCTGCACCCAGCTACTGACCCCGTCCGGCAGCGTGTGCTTCTCCTATGCCAGCGCACCCTGGAAGCTGTTCCTACGCAAGGAGGTGGGCCTGGGGGCGGGGCCTCAGCCTGGCCTCTGGGCAGCCTGCGGGGGTCCCAGCTTCACCTTGGCTCCCCCGTGTCCTCCTCCAGGTGTTCTATCCCCGGGAGAACTTCAGCCATCCCTACTGCCTCCAGCTTCTCTGTGAGCAGGTGAGGAGAGCCCAGCCACCTGCCCACCCGCTATGTCTACAGACCCAACTCCGCCAGGCTGATGCTCGGCTGAGGGCTCTAACAGCAGCCAGCACTTAGGGTGGTGGGCAACATTGCTAAGAAGCAGGAACGATGATTTTATTTTTTTTGTGAGTCATGGGATTTGAACTCTGGACCTGGGCGCTGTCCCTAAGCTCTTTAGCTCAAGGTGAGCACTCTACCCCTTGAGCCACAGCGCCACTTCCAGTATTCTGGTGGCTAATTGGAGATAAGAGTCTCATGGACTTTCCTGCCCTGGCTGGCTTTGAACCTCAATCCTCAGATCTCAGCTTCCTGAGTAGCTAGGATTACAGACATGAGCCACTGGCACCCCGCTCTACTTGGATAATTTAGAAATAGATAAACGTCTTGGAGTTTCTGCTTATGAAATTTATTACTTTTTTTTGTGCCAGTACTGGGGCTCAAAATTCAGGGCTGGGCACAGTCCCTTAATTTTTTCCTTCAAGGCAGGCCTTCTACCACTTGATTCACAGCTCCACTTCTGGCTTTTTGGCAGCTAATTGGAGATAAGAGGCTCAGAGATGTTCTTGTCCATTCTGGCTTCAAACTGTGATCCTCAGATCTCAGCCTCCTGAGTAGTTAGTATACAGGCTTGGTCCACCAGCGCCCAGCTGGTGCTGGGGTTTAAACTGAGGACGTCAAGCTTTACTGCCTAGCCACGTCTCTAGCCCTGTCTTGAACTGCTTATCTTGAGATAGGGTCTTGCTTTTTTTCCTGATACAGGCCTGGACTGTGATACTCCTACTTTACACTTCCCACCATAGCTGAGATGATAAGACGTACACCCCTTTGCCCAGCTTCTTCCACTAAGATAGGGTTTCACATTACTTTTTTTTTTTTTTTTTTTTTTGGGTCCGGTTGTGGGGCCTGAACTCTGGGCCTGGGCGCTGTCCCTCAGCTCTTCAGTTCAAGGCTAGCGCTCTACCACTTGAGCCACAGTGCCACTTCCGGCTTTTTGCTTATGTGGTGCTGAGGAATCGAGCCCAGGGCCTCATGCATGCAAGGCAAGCACTCTACCACTGGGCCACCTTCCCAGCCCTCACATTACTTTTTATGGGGTACGGAGGTGGTCTGGGCTAGCGTCTGGCTCGGAAGCACCAATCTCAGCCTCCCAGGCAGCTGGGATGATGTGTGTCCCACTAGTCTACCTATTGGCTGAGAAGGGGTCTCAAACTGTTTTGTTTTTTTTTTTTGGTCATGGGGCTTGAACTCTGGGCCTGGGCGCTGTCCCTCAGCTCTTCAGCTCAAGGCAAGTGCTCTACCACTTGAGCTACAGCACCACTTCCGGTTTTCTAGTGGTTTATTGGAGATAGGAGTCTCACGGTCTTTCCTGCCCGGGCTGGCTTTGAACCGCGATTCTCAGATCTCAGCCTCCTGAGTAGCTAGGATTACAGGCGTGAACCACCGGCGCCAGGTTCAAACTGTTTTAACCCAACCCCTCTCCCTGTATCTCAGCTTCTTGAGTAGCTATGATCCACTACCAGTTTTGTTTTGTTTTGGTCAGTTGTGGGGCTTGAACTGAGAGCCTGAGTGCTGTCCCTGAGCGTCCTTGTGTTCAAGGCTAGTACTCTGCCACTGAGCCACAGCACTACTTTTTTTGTCAGTAGTGGGGCTTGAACTCTGGGCCTGGGCACTGTCCCTGAGCTCCAGCTCAAGGTGAGCACCTTACCATTTGAGCCATAGCACCACTTCCAGTTTTCTGGGGGTTAATTGGAGATAAGAGTCTCACAGACATTCCTGCCCAGGCTGGTTTTGAACTGCGATCCTCAGATCTCAGGCTCCTGAGTAGCTAGGATGACAGGCGTGAGCCACTGGGGCCAGCCACTTCTGTTTTTTGAGTGCTTAATTGGAGATGAGTCCCACAGGGACTTTTCTGCCCAGGCTGGCTTCAGATCTCAGGCTCTTGAATAGCAGGAATTACCGGCACCTGACAGTAATTTTAGTTTTTAACAAACACTTGCATAGTGCCTACTTTGTCTGCCATGTTCATGGCAAGTAGAATGTGCGTAGTCAATCTGAGCTCGTTTACAGCAGCTGGCAGGGGCTTGGGGCAGAGAGGCCAAGGGCAGGGGTACAGGCACCGAAGGGGTGGGAACAAGAGCCCTTGTGGTGTGGACATGACCCTGGGCTTGGAAGCCCTCTGTCCTCTCTTCCAATCCCGCCTCCAGCAGGGCCCAGTGAGCCCCACAGCGCCCTCTACTGGGTCCTCCATGCGCATCCATGCTGCTCTGGGGTTGCCTCTGGTCCGGAGGGGACCTGGTGGTGACTACTGGGCTCTGCCTCCAGATCCTGCGAGACACCTTTGCTGAGTCCTGCATCCGCATCTCTCCAGATGAGCGGCACAGAATGAAAGAACTGCTGGGTAGGGGCTTGGGAGCTGGAGGGCTGGGGGCTGGGCCTGGCCACAGGGAGAACGTGGGCTGAGCGCACTGTGCAAGAAGAGGTGCTAAAGATGGGCCCTCCTGTCCCCAGGAGACTTGGAGGTGGGCCTGGACTCCCTGGCCACCGCTGAAGACAGCATCAAGAAGCGCATCGTGGTGGCTGCCCGCGACAACTGGGCCAATTACTTCTCCCGCATCTTCCCGGTCTCGGTCAGTGTCGCTCGGGGGATGACATTAGACAACATGAGCCTCTGGCCCTGTGCCACAGCTCCGGGGCACCAGGGCCGCGCCAGGGCCCAGGAGCCTGCCTGTGACGCCCCCCTCCCCCCTCGGCAGGGGGAGAGTGGCAGCGATGTCCAGCGGCTGGCAGTGTCTCACCGAGGGCTGCGACTCCTCAAGGTGGTCCAAGTCCCCAGCTTCCATCTAGACCAGCTGAAGACACTGTGCTCCTACAGGTCAGCCGGCCCAGAGCCTGAGCTGGGGGTGCGGCAGACCAGAGACTCCCCAGCTCAAGTTCTCAATCTGCTGGCAGCTTTGCCCAGGTGCTGGGTGTGGAGTGCCCGGGCAGCTCCGCCCTGGAGCTGACTCTGAAGGGTGAGCAGCTGGTGCTGCACACGCCCCAGGCAAGGGCCATCAAGGCTATGGTGGAGCAGTACCTGGACGAGCTCAGGAAGGTCAGCACGGGCCAGGGAGCGGGCAGCACCCCCAGCCTGCCTTTCACCCTGTTTCCCCCCCCCCCAGGGTGGGGTGGGAGTTCAGGCTGGGCCACTGGAATTCTGGGTGTGGGGGCGGATAGAGATGTCTAGCCCCCTCGCCCACCCGCCCGTAGGGGTCTGGCTACGTCATCGCTTTGCGCAGCTACATCACGGATGACCACAGCCTCCTCAGCTTCCACCGTGGGGATCTCATCAAGCTGTTGCCAGGGACCACTCTGGAGCCAGGTAACTCCCCCCCCCCATCCCCAGACTGGCAGGGTCTGGCGCAGAGGGCAGCCTGCTGGCAGAGGGCTCAGGCAGCTGAGCTGCATGTGGGGATGCATCCTAGGCTGGCAGTTTGGTTCTGTTGGAGGTCGATCTGGATTGTTCCCTGCTGACATGGTGCAGCCGGCCGCTGCACCCGACGTCTCCTTCTCGTCGGAGCAGAAGCACAGCTGGCAGCGCAAGAGTCAGGCCCAGCCCAGGGAGCCAGCTGTGTGGGACAGGGCCTCGGAAGTGAGGAAGTCAGGAGAGGTAAAGGGGGGGACTGACTAGCGGCACAGGAAGTTCCCCCAAGGTCCATCTGCCTCCTGTGGCCTCATGGCCAGTTCTTCGAGTGCTGCGATTCTCTTGAGACTCTCCTGATGTCTGGCCTTGTCTCCTCAGCAAGCTGTAAGCCCCCTGCGGGCAGGGGATGGGCCCTACGCCCCTCAGCTTCCCATGTGACCCTCAGTCCAAGGCTCAAATAAACAATCTTGACTTTCCTGGTTTCGGGTATTAACTGCTCTCAGGTTGCAAAGGGGTAGGGCTGGGAGGAGGGGTGACAGGTCTGGCACAAGCCGGTGGGTGCTGGGTAGCATCGGATTCTCTGTGCTCCCAGCATCCTGCCCGTCCATGGAGCCAAGCCTACAGTGACGACTCGGATGCCACCAGTCTGCCTTCCTCAGTCTACACTCCACTGTCCTCTGAACCCCACAACTATACCATGCAGGAATTTGCCCTGCGCTACTTCCGGAAGCCTCACACCATGTGAGTGCCCTGGGCCCGCGGGCCCTCAGCCTCCCCAGTATGAACCCCTCTCCCTCTCTCCCCCTCCCCCCCTCCGCCGGCCCCCAGCCAGCAGGCCACTGCTCCCACCACCATCTCCACAGCCTGGAATAAAGGCAGGAGGGCGGAGCAAGCAAGGATGTCTTCCCCTGTGTTCCTCCCCTCCAGGCCGGGTCAGACGGGCGGAGGTTCCGAGGGGGACTGGACAGCCAGTCAGGTGCAATACAGCAAGGTGAGGGGCCAGGTGGGAGGAGTTAGCCCATGGATCAGCCCTTTGACCCCGCCCCCGTAGCCCCAGACCCACAGCCCAGCCCTTCTGGCCACAGACTCCCATCCAGGAATCGCTCATTAATATCAGTGACGAGGACACAAACAGCAAGGCTGTGGCAGGCTTCCAGGGTAAGTGGCTGCGGGCAGCGCGGGTTCGTGTGTCTGCGAGGTGCTGGGCACCTGGCTCTCTCTCCTTGTGTTCTACCCGACTCCACTCCTGTCTACCAACTCAGGGTAGACCCTGGACCCTACCGTCCTCTCCTATTTGTCTTTCTACCCTCTCTGTGGATTGTATGGCGTCTGGGATTGGAAGGCAGTGGGTGAATCCAGCTGACGCTATGCTCCGAGTCTGGCCTTGGGCAATCTTGGGAATTTCTTGAAGCTTATATCCCTGGTAAAGCTGGAGAGGGCTGTGTGCCTTGCCCGGGTGTGTTTGCTGAGGAAAGCATCGGAGCACAGGCGGCCGGGTCAGGCCCCATCCTAGCTCACTATGTTCCATATCCTGCCTGCAGTTTTGATGCAGTATATGGGGGACCAGTCTAAGCCTCGGGGCAAGAAGGAGCCGGAGCTGCTCTATGAGCTGCTGAAGGTGAGCAAGAGCTGTGAGCTGGAGGCTTGGGCAGGAAGCTTTGGGCCCTGAGTAGCTTTTCCTGGCCTGCCTGGATCTGGAGCACGGATTCCCCCTTTCTTTGGTCACTATTCCTTGCAGTCATTCAAAAGCAAGGATTGAGTGCCTACTGTATGCTGGGGACATAGCTGTGAACCCAAAGACACAGAAGGAGGCAGGCGGGCAACAATGACATTGTGTGTCTAGAGTGAAGAGATCTCGGGTAGAGAAAGGAGCTACCATGGAGGTGGCTTTGTGACAGATCTGAAGAATTGGGCTGTATGCAAAGGAACAGGGCGCCCAGGCAGCCGCCGAGGAGGCTCGGCCCCAGCCAGGCCAGTTTGGAGCCAGTGAACAGGAGTGGAGGCGGCGGAAGGCAAGGGGACAGTAGGCCTGGGCCACAGCAGGCCTTGGGGCCATTACAACGGGACTTTACCACCCACTGGTGGTTGTCTGATGGGAATCAGACTTGGCTTACATTTCATTGTGGCTGTTGAGGTTTTGGGGGCGTCGGGTGGGGGGGGAGTTATGGCAGTGACCCCATGAGAGGGGCTGGGGACAGTTCGAGGCAACAGCAGTGGGGAGATGGGCAGAGGTTCTGAGCCAGCCCGCGCGCACGGTGGCCCCGAGCCAGGGCAGGTGTCGGCCACCGGAGGATTTCTCTGGGACAGTGAAATCGAGGCGGCAGACTTCTGAGTGGAGAGCTGTGGGCTTCCAGGAGAACAGGCGGGAGATGCACACTGGAGCTGTCGGGTGGAAAAGTCTAGATGGGCCCAGGGCTCCGCAGAGCCCAGAGGCCAAGGGGGCAGTTAAGGCTGAGAGGCTCTGAAGAGATGAGGGACGTGATAGGAAGAGTGAGCGGGGCTGGAGCGGGGCTCACAAGTAATGGGCTTGCATGGCTCGTGTGAGGCCATGTTCCTCCCTGCCACAGAAGGAAAGTGGATGGGATGTCTCGTGTGTGTGTGAACTGGTACTGGGGCCTTGAACTCAGGGTTTAGGAGTCTCTGAGCTTTTCCGCGCAACCCTGAGTCACAGTTCCACTTCTTGCTTTATGGTAGTTAACTGGGGTTAAGTCTCATGGACTTTCCTGTCCAGGTTGGCTTTTACCTGTGCGCCTCACATCTCAACCTCCTGAGTAGCTAGGATGACGAGTGTGAGGCACCAGACGCGGCTGGAATGGGCATGCTGACTTTAGCGTGCCCCTCTGCTGCCTGCCCGCCTTCCTCCCCGCAGCTGTGCCGGGAGGAGCAGCTCAGGGACGAGATGTACTGCCAGGTCATCAAACAGGTCACGGGACACCCCCAGCCGTGAGTGGAAATGGTGGGCAGGGGGCTGGGGCAGCATGGCGCCGTTGGGCCAGGCTGAGGCCAGGGCTCTCTGTTCCGCAGGGAGCGCTGTGTCCGGGGCTGGAGCTTCCTCAGCCTCCTCGCAGGCTTCTTCCTCCCGTCCACCACACTGATGCCCTATGTGACCAAGTTCCTGCAGGACTCAGGCCCCAACCAAGGTGCTGGGGGAGGGAGGAGGCCCCGGCTCCGGGCCGCGGGGCTGGGAGGCGGGCGGGCGGGGACACGTGCGACCCCGGCCCTCTGGCTTGTCTGCAGAGCTGGCCCGCAGCAGCCAGGAGCACCTCCAGCGCGCAGTCAAATACGGGGGCCGGCAGCAGCTGCCCCTACCGGGTGAAATGAAGGCTTTCCTGGTACTGGGGGCGGGCGGATAGGCCTTCCGGGAGTCCCCTGGGATGGGGGGACAGCGAGCTGGGATAGCCGACTGCTGGCGACCGACCCTACACTCTGCCTGACAGAAAGGGCAAGCGGTCCGGATGCTTCTAATTCACCTGCCTGGCGGCTTGGACTACAAGACAAACATCCACATCTTCACGGTGCGCAAGTGGGAGGCAGGGAGCACTAAGGGGAGAGGCTATGGGCCTCAGCCTGGATCCCCAACATCTTTCCCCCATGGTCATGGCCCGGTCCATGCGTCCAGGTGGCAGGAGAAGTACTGGAGGAGCTATGTGGCCAGATGGGCATCACGGACCCCCAGGAAGTGCAGGAATTTGCCCTCTTCCTCATCAAAGGGGAAGGTGAGGCTGGACGGGGGCCCCGGGGGGAGAAGAGGCAGTCAGGATGGCCTTGTCCCTAGGAAGGCAGCGGGGTGGGCTGTGGGCAGCACTGGCCTGAGCTCTTCACACAGGGGACCTGGTGCGGCCCCTGCGGCCCCCCGAGTATCTCAACAGTGTGCTGGTGGCGCCGGACCTGAGCCTGCACAGCCGGCGGCTCGGCTGGGAGAGCCCGCTGCACTTTGACCACCCCACCTACATCGACACCCACTATGGCCAGGTCAGCCTCTGCCCGCGACCACTGGGTTCCTGCTTGTGGGCCTCCAGGCCCCCTCCCCACATGGATGTGGCTCTGTGGCCACTGGGAGAAAGGGTGGCGGAAACCTAGAGCCCTAACTAGCTTCAAGTAGCTGGAAAGGCTGGGGTACAGGTACCCCTTACACCCTCCCCCGGCCCCCCGCCCAGGTGCTGCGGGACTACCTCCAGGGGAAGCTGATGGCCGGCGCGCAGGCCGAGGCTCAGCTGGCTCAGATGGCTGCCCTCCAGCACCTCAGCAGGGCCAGCAAGGACACGCCCTCCGAGTGCGTGAGCGCCGCCTCACCCGTCCCCTACCTCCAGGGAGGCTGTCTTCCCACCTGGGCCCCGGCCAAGCCCCGTGGCTCCTCTGGCCTACCACATGCCCCCCTCCCCTGCAAGGCCAGGCTCCGCTGCGGAGCCTGCCCTGCCCTGCCTGCACTGTCTGCAGCAGCGCCCTCGCCTCATTCGCGTTCGGGTCCTAGTCCTCTCCACTGTTTCTTAGCCCACAGCCCAGCTCTGCACCAAGGGGCTGGCTTTCCGGGGCCTGAGCTAGGCTGTGTATCTTAGGCAAGACCTGCTGGCCTACATACCCAAGCCGCTGCAGTGGCAGGTGAACGTGGCCGCCATAAGGAGTTTGCTGAGCCAGGAGCTGAGGCAGCTGAAAGATTACAACCCCCAGGAAGCACAGATCAGCTTCATCCGTGCGTCTGGGACACGGGGTGCTGGGGTAGAGCTGGAGGGGCAAGGAAGCTTCTATAGGTGTCTGCCCTTCATCTGTCCTGGGAGCAAAAGGAGGGCAGTCCCAACTCCTGGCAGAAATCATGCCCGTGTCCTCTTCTGTCCCCCAGAGGCCGCAAGGCAGCTGCCCCTCTTTGGCTACACTGTGTATGTGGTGCTTCGAGTGAGCAAGATGGTCTTTCCTGGGCCTGTCCTCCTGGGGCTCAACCGCAGACACCTGGTCCTCATGGACCCCAGCTCCCAGGTAGGCAGAGCTTCTGCCCCAGTGCAGGCCCGAGACCCCTCAGGCCGCTCCCCCCGACTCCACTCAGGCCCTCAACCCCAGAGCCAAGCTCTGCTGTTGCTGCTTCCCCAGAAACTGTGCTGCTCCATTGACCTGAAGGACCTGCAGCGGCTCCACCTGCTGAGCCCGCTGGAGGAGAACGGGCCGCCTGGGCTGGAGCTCAACTGGGGCTCTGCCGACAGCCCCCAGGCCATGTGGGTGGAGCTGCCGCAGGTGAGAGGCCAGGGTGCCCCCAGCCTAACCAGCTGGGAGCTGTGGGCAGGGATGGAGGAGGAGGTCGCTGGGGAGCCCGCGCTGACTCGCCCTTTCCCGGCAGGCCCAGGAGCTGCAGCACACCATCGTCTTCCTGATGGAGGGCAGTGGGACTTCCTCTCAGTGAGGGGGTGGAGGCGAGGGGCCCAGTCTATCTTCTGCCCTGGTTTTGTCTTCACTTGCTTCCGCCCTGGAACCTGCTGCAGCCTAACCCAGGTGGAGGCCACAGGGCAGGGGGTGCCACCGTGACTTACCTGGGGAAGACTGAGCCCAGAGTGGGGCTGCAAGAACTTGGCTTAGGCATCAGATGCTGCCCAGCCGAAGGGAGCTGACCACCCGGGTTCCGGGTCATGACCAGGATCAAGGTCAACATGAACCCAGGCCTAGAAGCAGCTGCTGCTGAGGAAATAAAACTCCTAAAAGGGCTGTGTGTGCATGTGGGCATGCGTCAGGGCAAACAGGACTTTATTCTTGTAAACATCTATTAGGCCTGGCTGTCCTATCCAGAAACTGAGCAGGGCCTAGCTGCCACCGCTAGATGCCACCCCAGCCCACAAACTTTGCGCCCAGCAAAGGCTAGAAGCTGGCATCTCAAGGGAAGTGGGGGCTGGAGGGGACCAGGGAACCTGAGCTGGCCCCAATACCTTGCATAGGGAGGCTTTTTCCTGGATGATAAACTATTAAGAAACATATGAAGCCAGGCGCCAGTGGCTCATGCCTGTGGTTACAGGCATAGCTCCTCAGGAGGCTGAGATCTGAGGATTGCTTAGGCAGGAAAGTCCATTAGACTCATCTCCAACAAAGTACCCAAGAACTGGAAGTGGAGCTATGGCTCAAGAGTGTTAGCCTAGGGCAAAAAGCTAAGGGACAGAGCCCAGGCCCTGAGTTCAAGCCCCAGGCCAAGCACAAAAAAAAAAAAAAAAAAAAAGTGGCTACTCCTGTCTTCCACTGGCCGAACCACACATCTACCTTCTAACCTGGGGATCTGGCCCAGAACACCGGCAATGAGGGCCAAGACATTGGAGGCTGACCTCTGGCCTCTTACTTGATCTGGGAGGTGTCTGGAACACAGAAGAGGTTAAGACCCTGAGAAGGACGGTGGCTGCTGCGCTGCCGGTCCGCCTGGCTTCCCACTTTGGGTGGCCACGCTGGCCAGGGCCGTCGGGAGGAGGCAGGTCATCACTGTAGGCCACACAGGCTGTGCCAGTCGGCTTCACTCTCACACCGTGAGCGGCCACGGAAGAGCTGCTTGATGAGGCTCTGGGCCCCTTCCTTCACTGCAGGTCCAGGGAGAGAAGGGGAGGTGAAGGCAGCTCTCCCAGCAGACCTGCTCCCCACTCCTCCCTCCCACCATGACTGGGGCTCACCGCTCCTTCTAGAAGAGGCCTTCTGAGTCAGCAGGTGTGAGAGGTGGCGAGCTAAGCCTTTAAACAAGTCCTAGAAGGCAGAGGGAGAAGGCAGGAGGCGGAGGCTGTAGAGCTGCGGCCAGGCCTTGGGCCTGGCCTGTTCTGCCCGACTTCATTCACTCCCTGACCCCCACTGCACCCAAGAACCCCAGCCTGGGGAGTGCAGGCCCACTCACCCTACCTTAGATGCAAACTTGCCCTCCTTGTAGAGAGGGGTCAGACACCTGACCACAACATCTGCAGCCTCCTTCAGGGAGATGCCGGGAGCTGGGAGCTGGCAGGGCTCTTGGGCCACAGTGTTCAAGGCACCCTGATCACCGGCTGAGGTGCTATCCTTGACCTCATCGGTGACGGGGGGCTTGGCTGAGGGACGGGGCCTCTTCTGAGCCCGGCTTTCTGGGCTCTCCTGGAGAGGGTCATAGTCACTCTAGGCTCCTGCTCTCTGGCTCTGGCCCCGCCCCTCTATCTGCAAGCCCATGCCTCAGCACCAGGTGGCTCCCTCCAGCCTGCCCCACCTGCCACGGAGACCCTGCCAGGCACAGCAGCTCTGGCCTTGTTCTTGGCCTCCCTCTCCCCCCTGGCCTCCTCCCTATGGTACCTCCTGGTGTCTGGTCCGCTTGCTGGTTGGGGTCTCCTTTAAGAGGCTGGGCTGGCCTTCAGAGAGCCCCTGGTCTCTGAGTAGGCAAGCACTGGCCAGAGGGAAGAGCAGAATCAGAACTGCTTCCTTACCGGGGCACCTAGCAGAGGCTCAAGCCATTGAGGGCAAGTAAGCAATGCGGATTAGTGGTAAAGTGCTTGCTTAGCATGCATGAAGCCCTGGGTTAGTATCACACAGACAGAAAAGGCCGGAAATGGCTCAAGTGGCAGAGTATTAGCCTTGAGCAAAAGCAGCTCAGGGACAGTGCATAGACCCTGAGTTCAAGCCCCAAGACTGACAAAACAAAACAAAAATTCAGAAGATTCATTAACTACCTTTGTCCTTACCTTGGCCCGTCCTGGGGACATGCCTCAGTCTGAAGAGAGGCAATCACACATCTTGGGGCTCCATCTTCCTCCTCTGTATGCTGCTCTGGGGCGCTCAGGGGTCGAGAAGCGCCTTCACAGGAGGAGTTGGTACCTTCGGCCGCTGGGGCTGAAGCCAGGAGAGGGGAGCTCTCGGCCCTCTGGCAGAGGAAGCGGGCGATGCTCTGGGAATCCTTGTGGGCTGCTGCAGCTAGGAGCTGCTGTTTCCTGCTGGCCCGGGCCGTGGCAGTGGAGCCTCCCCTGGAGGAGCCTTTTGCCTTCTTCTCAGGGGAAGGTCCCCCACAAGCACTCGCCCTAGCAGCATCACTGTGCCCAGGAAGGGGCTCGCTCCTGTCTTCCTGGAGGCGGAGGGGCTCCTGTTTGCTTCCCCGCACAGGCTGGGAGGCTTGTTCCTGCGTCTGAAATTTCCCCAATAGCTCAGTGGCTGTCTGGAAGGTGCAGGAGCCAGCTCCCACCCGCTTCGTTTTGAGCTGTGAGGAGGAAAACGGACAACAGTTCAGAGTTCCAGGCTCCCTCAAGAGCCTTCACCGTGGGCTCAGCGATGGCTGTGTTGGGATGATGTCCGAGTGCAGGAGGAAGCAATGGACCGAAGAGTCATGGCTGACAAAGGCGTAATTGGCTGAGCAGGGGTGCTGCAGGGAGTGAGGGGGGAGAGGTCATGCCTTACCCGAGTCTTTCCAGAACGCCAGAATGCAACTCACCGAGTACACGTGGGAAGTGGGAGGGATGTCGTACTCATTGGGCTCGGGGGGCTCGGGCTGGACCCCGTGGCTCTTGGTGCTTCCTCCCACATCATAGCGCTGCCCATCCTTGGAGGCTTTGTGGATCTCAGCCACCTGGGTCAGTCAGGCAGGGAGGTCATAGCACCTGTGAGCTCCTGAGCCCGAACCCAGTTCCTCCTCCTCTGAGGCACACTAGGCAAGTTTCAATCCTGATGGGTTGGCTGGAAACGGCTCTCCCTGGTGAAGGACAGGCTCTACTCTCATTGATAGCCAGAGGGCTAGATGTCCCTGGAGTATGAATGGGCCTCCCTGTCTTACCCTGGGGAGTGTCCAGCCCACCTTTCCCCCAGTTCCAGGCCCACCTTCTTCAGCACGCTGGCCTTGTATAGATTGGCCATCTTGGCACTTTGGAATGTCTCATGCTCCAGTTCCACAGCCCTGGCCTGGAGGTCTGCTCTGTGGGCAGGAATAAGCAGGTTGAGCCTCTCCCTAAAATACTGGTGCATTCTGCCCAGGGACGGTGGGAAGGCTTGGGGACTGGCAGGGATGGGCAAAGGGACTGGAACTAGGATTCCCTGGGCACCTATGGCTGTTCTTCATCAGTATCTAAGTGTGGTCCCACCTGTCCCTTGGCAGCCCTAGACTAGGATGGGTTACCACCTGGCGAGGAACAGCCTTGGAAGGAACAAGTTTCCACCAACCACGGAGATCTCAGACCTCACTCACCTATCAGTGGAGCCTGCAGCCTGGCAGTTACTACTCAGAGCCTCCTCAAGAAGCCGCAGGCAGTGTTCTCGAGCCTGTGCAAAGAAGGTAGTGGGTTCCCCAGGCTCGGGGTGGGCTGGGGTCCAGGGCAGGTGAGGTGCTTCCCTGCTCTTACCTTCACGGTGAGCCTGGGGATCTTGCTGCTAGAAGCGTCCTTCAGGGGACAGTTCTCATCTGGAGGGAAGGGACCAGGTCCTTCCACTTGACCTTCTACTCTGTAGCCACCCAGCCCCCAATGGAGCCCCCACCATCCACACCCCAGGCACAGCCATGATCTCCTGGGACTTTTCAATACCAACCTGGGGGTATGAATTCTTCTGCCTTGGGGTCTTTGCCCTGGAAGATGATACGAGGGGACCATGAGGCATCTGGGCCTGAAGGACAGCTCCCACCCAGGCTGAGGTAGCCGCAGGGAGGAGCGGGCTTCTGCATGGTCTCTGTGTCCCACCCGCCTTCACCTTTCTCAGGCTCATCTGCTTCTGATAGAAGAGATTCCACTCTCGTTTGTGGGCCTCATCTTTGATCTCATCACCGCTGCCTCCAGAGCCTTCATCATGCCTGGGGTAGGGCAGGGGGGAGCAGGTTCAGGCTGCGGCTTTGCCCTCCTTACCCACACCACTGGCCAGGACATTCTGGCAGCTTGGGACAACACCAACCTCCAATATCTCCGGGTGGCAGGAAGAGAGAAACCTGTAGCACTGGGCTGCCCCTGGCCTGGCCCTAGCTTTGGGGGGAATGACAGGCTACTTCCTGGGACCCCTTACCTGCTGAAGCCCCCGTAACCCCGGCGGCCTCCTTCATACAGTTCGGGGTCAAAGCCATTCTTCTGGAAGGGCTCAATGCAGGTTTTGTTCCAGCTGCTGCTGCTGCTGTGCTCCAAGACCTCCAAGCGCTTCCGCACGGCTGCAGGGTTCTGGCAGTGGTCGCAGCCTTTGATGCAGGCCGGTGGCACATCCCCGAAGTACTTGGCAATGGCGGCATGGCGGCACCTGGACCAGGAGTACCATGGAGGTGAGGGGTGAGGGACCGAGCAGGCCAGGGTTTGTTCCCCCAGTCCCCAAACCCTGGCCAACCGTGGTGAGCTGGCACCATGCTGGCGTCTCACACACCTCACCTCACAGGGCCCAGGGAAGCATCGGCGTCTGCCCACTGTACAGCAGGGGGCGGCGAGGTGAGGAGCTTTCCCGAGGCCAAGTAACAGGAGAGTAACGGAGAGCCAACATGGGAGCCCTGCTTTGTCCCGCTACTCCCCTGGTGCTGGGACGCCCACCCTGGGAAGAGTTCAGGCTGTGGTGCAGACGCTGGCCCTGACACAAAGCCATCTGAACCGGGGCGCAGAAGCATTATAATAACGCTCTTAGCCCTCTCTAGGATGGAAGAGGGCCCGACTTTTGCCCTGTACTTTTCTTCTCCTGTGTGTGTGGACCCTGATGATCTGCTGTCTTGGCCTGCTGTACCCAGACCATGGCTGGCAGCTGCACAGGGCACAGTAGCTCCTTGACACAGCCAGAAGGCACGCAGGGTTTTGTTTGTTTTGGTACTATTACTAAGGCTTGAACTCGAGGCCTGGGTGCTGTTGCTTAGTTGTTTGTTATTTTTGTTTTGCTGAAAGCTCTGCTCTACCACTTGAGCCACAGTTCCTCTTTTAGTTTTCTGGTGGTTAACTCGAGTTATAAGAGTCTCAGATTTGTCTGCTTGGGCTGGCTTTGAACCTGGAGCATCAGATCTCAGCTTCCTGAGTAGCTAAGATTATAGGCTGAGCCACCAGCACCCAGCCAGCAGGCAGTTCTGAGAGCTGACATTGTACCTAGTTACTGGTACATTCAGAGAAGGAGGTGCAGCTTTGCCAGAATCTCTAACCAGAGCTCCTCTCATTTGTGATCACTACCTGAACCTGCAACCGCAGAGCAGACTCATGAAGCAAAAGCTCTGACCCAGCTTGAAAAGATGCGGGGTCTGGAGGCCTTCTAATGGGAGCAGAGAACACAGGTCTCAGTTGGACTGGAGAAGCTGAACACCAGAGGGAGCACTTGTGCTCTGCTCCTTCTAATACTAAATGTGACAAATGTTCCCCCTGCCCCGGTATAGTGGCTGTCTGTCTGGCCTCTGGGACGGTCCGGCATCCAAGTGGTGTAACCACACGCCTGGCCGCCTCCCTGCCCCCAAGCCCTGCCTCACTGGGGTTTTGTGCTCAGATTCAAAGAGCTCCATTGACTACCGGGTTGGGATCATTTTCTCTCCCCACAGCCTGGCCTGCTGGGTGGCACAGCCAGCCAAATGTCAAAGGGCCCAGCCACGGGCTCTGGAGCCCCTCCCTGACAGCCGGACCAGGGGTGCAGAGAAAATGGAGTGGAATGAGACAGCAGTGCCCTTCCTTTCGGTGGAACACAAAGCTCTTGCTAGGCAAGCAAGAGGCCACTGCCAGGATACCCAGTTTTCCCAAGTTTTCTCCAAGAGGCCTCTGGATACTATGTGGCAGAAGGAACGTCCAAGAGGGCTGCAAAGTCTGTCTGCTTGCTTGGGTAGTCTAGTAGCTACCCACCATTTCTTTCTTTCCTTGGAAAGGCCAGAGGGAAGGACCAGCCAGGGCATGGCAGGAGGGACAGGATGCAGTGGTCAGCGAGAAAAGCCAAAAGGCCTCCTGAAGGTGGCGTTGGGGAGCTCAGGAGCTGGGAAAACTGCTCCACCCTCTTCTTCATCAGCTCAGGCAGAGTCCCCTGGGGTCATCTCTGCAGAGAACCACAACCAGCCACTTCTTTGGTCATCAGCTCCGCCCAGGCCTCAGCCTCCAACCTGGTCCACTAGCAGGAGGGCAGCGAGAGGAAGAGATGGAAGGAGAAAGGGGAACATCAGACCTCCCAAGTGGGGGAAGGCAGAGCATGGGGTAGGAAGTTGTAGGACAAGCTCCAGCATGGGCTCCCTCCTCTGGCTCCCCCTTTCGGCAGTAATTTGACACTTGCATCTCCAGGACGACTAACAACAAAAAAGCTGGAACAGAGCTGGCTGTCAGCCGCGAGGAGCTGGCGCTGAGAGGTGCCCAGGGGAGAAGCGCGGGGCAGGAAGGAGGCATCGGTGGAGGAAGTGTGAGGTGGCCACCAGGGGCCTGAGGGGAGGCACACGGAGGCTCCACATTGCAGGGTCCCTCTGTGGTTCCAACCACCTAAGCTCTCAGGTGAGTAGCCCTGGCCACAGGTAAGGGGGGAAAGCAAGGGAAGGGAGTAGTGAGGAACAATTAATGCAGAACACAGCGGCCGGGGGGGGGGGGGGGGGAGGGAGGTCTCAGGGAAGGCCCCTGGTCACTCCTCCACAGGAAGCCAGTCTCTTCCTGTGCACCCTGGGTTTTCCTTTACCTTGGGACCCAGGCTCACAGGAAGGGGACTGCTCGACGGGGGAGGCCGAGTGAGGCCCAGCCACTTGCTGCACAAGAGGGGCTGGCGCCCTGCTGACTCTGCAGGTGGGGTTTTAAGCCTTTTTCTATTCAGCGGGCTTCCGGGAGGGATTTGGCTGTCCAGCAGCCACATGCCTGCTGAGCCTCTGTTTTCCCAGGATTAGGGTCGGGTCCTCTGTCTCTGTGGTCTACCTAGTGAAGAAGGCTGAAGGCAGGGTATGGCCAGATAGCTCACACCCCTAAGATGTAACAGGACTCCGAGCGGCTCTGTCCACCTGAATCCCGGACAAGAGCACTGCTGCCATGTATCACAGGCTTGGCCTGCTTGCTGCCCAGTGCGCTCAGTTAGGGATCGGCCTAGGAAAGGGGCCCTGTGCCCATTTAGAGCCTTTGGAACACCTGCTCTCCCCCTCTGACAACACACTCTGAAGGCTGACGGAGGGGCATGCATTACCAGGGCTGGTAGTGATGACGTGAATGAGGCTGGAGAGGGATCTCTGGCTTTTGGCTCCCTGCTGTACCACTGCAATGCTGACCCTGCCCTGAGTCAGTTCTTTGGTTCTTCCTTCTTCAGACAGCCAGAACAAACCCTCCTGGACAGGGGCTCATGAGCAGAGGCTACTCATCCATGCTGCCTCCTATCCTCACACAAGGTTAGGCTCCCTCCCCCTCGATGTTGTTCCCAAAGCAAACAAACTTCTATCCAGCAAGAAAGAAAAACAACAATCCAGGGAAAAGTGGAAACCAAGGATCAGGCCAAGCGTCTTTGGCTCAGCAGAAGCTGTAGGCTTTGGCCTGTACTGAGAGCTGGGAGGCTAAGCTCCTGGGCATCGTGCAGAAGCTCAGCTAATGGTAGAGAGAGGGGCCTAGACAACCCAAGCAGGCAGACAGCCTGCATCTACAGGACATAGGCCCAGCAGGTCCTGAGCTGTGAGGGAAGGGGCTGCCAAGCTTGTATGGCTACATCAAGGTACTGGTCCAGTTTCTAACAGTCACTAGTGTAGGAAAAGTGTCCTCGAAAGCTTCTGGGCTAGGACAGCAGAACCAACAGGGATTTAAGAACCTACTTTCTATTTCAAGTCTGAGTCAGGAAAGAGAGGAGTCATCCAAATGCTTGCTTAGCACAGTATACAGAAGGCATTCCCACCTCTGTACCCAAAGATCTATAACTGTTCACAATGCCTCACTGAAGCTGCTTCCCAAGCAAGAAAATGCCCTGCAGGGCAAGGGTAGCATTAACCCAGCCTAAACCACAACACACAGAAAGAAGCCCACCCTGTGCTTATCAGGCACACACACGCTGCCTGCTGTTTCTCACGGGAGCTTGGAATTGAGCTACTGGTTTCGTAAAACGGAACAGGAACGCTTGGTAGCAAGTGGCAGCTGTCTGGTCTACAGGATGCACACCTGCTCCATGGTAGTTCTCTGTGCCAAGAAAGGAACATTGCCACTGTCCCTCTAGCTCGCCAGCCTCCCTCTCTGCTCTGCTGGCTGCCCCTCTTCACTGGCCGTGCTCAAAGCAGACTCAGTGGCCGTCCAGGCCGCTCTCCCTGGGGCCAGGGGAAGCCATCGCTTGCTCCAGATGCCCCTCAGGAGGCTCTGAGGAACTACCGAGCATGGGGGTAAGAGGGGCTCTAATTCTCCTGGTTGTTGGGCAAGAAATGTGGTTTTAGAAGGACTTGTGAATCTGAGATAGATTAGGAAAATACAGAATTGCCAACGATCAGTATCCCTACTCTGCTCTCCCAGACATGTGAGGGTAGAGAGGCAAGAGGGGTTAGTCCCAAGCTCCCACTTGCACGGGCCAGGGCTGAGAACATGTACTCCTTTCAGAGCAGCAGCTGGAGCACATGCCCCACGGTCACCTGACGCTGCGGGTTATATCGGGCACCAGGCGTCTGCTGGTCCTGCTTTAAATAGCCCACCGGGAAGACGCCTGGGACCTGTGGGAATGTGCCTCCCTCCTCTTTGTGGAGAACAAGACCCTCTAGCTCCCCCCTCCTGCATGGGCTTGCTCTGCTCAGACATAACCTAGGCTGAAAATGACCAAATGTCCACTGCCAACCAGAGGGCTCCTCTTCAGACATGCCCAATGGACTCACTTTTTTGTTTTGTTGGTCATGGGGCTTGAACTCTGGGCCTGCACTGTCCCTCAGCTCTTCAGCTCAAGGCAAGCGCTTTACCACTTGAGCCACAGAAACACTTCCCGTTTTCTGGTGGTTCATTGGAGTTAAGAGTCTCACGGACTTTCTTGCCCTGGCTGGCTTTGAACTGCAATCCTCAGATCTCAGGCTCCTGAGTAGCTAGGATGACAGGCGTGAGCCTCCGGCACCTAGCCATGGACTCACTTGTTTTGCAAGACAAATTGAGGGGCAGCCCCTAAGTCAGGCTGGCCAGGTCTTACTGGCTAATTCAGCTCTGAGTTGGCTGCTCCAAGAAGTCCTAGGTGCAAAGCTTTGGTGCTGTCCAAGTGGGTGGCCCACTTCTGGTGTGGACCAATGCTCTTCCCGGAGGGGAGCCAGACCTAGTGGTCAGGAGTCTGCCGCTTTCCAACTGCACGTCCCAGAAGGATACTGCCTTTGCAGCCCAAGCTTCTGATCCGTGAGCCCGCCTTTCCTGCTAGCCTACTGCCTTCCTCCCCGCTCTACAAATCCTGACTCTCAGAGGCTCACACAGACCCACAGTCCCAACACCAAAGCTTGCACACAAGCAAGTACCTCCCCCTCCCCCAGCATGTCTCTTGGGGTATCTGGGTGTGGCACACTAGTGAGAAAGCTCTTTCTACCCACCAGCCTCCTGCCCACTTCCCCTTTTAAGGAGTGTCTCCATTGGGCTACATTAGGCAAGTGGGCACAGTGCCAATCAGGCTCAAACAGTCAAACCAAGATGAAAAGGAGAGAAAAGCAGCCCTGCTTCTGAACCATGTGTACGCCACTCTTCTGTGGAGGAGATCCCTGGAATCCTGGGGGAAGGGAAGGCACAGAGGTCTCAAATAGGACAGGGGAATGCCATCCTTGCATAAGCCCACTCCACCTCGACAGTCTTGCTTAGTCTGACCCGAGGACAGCAGATCTGGCCCTTTGCTAACAAACGCCAAGTGTGGTAGGCCACAGCCCAACGGTGATGTGCTGGTAACAGCAGGGCTCCGGCCCATGGACTTCCAAAGGGCCCGAGGCCTGGCTCCCTGTGGAGCCCCGCTCAGGCAGTGCCCTCAACACAACTCTGTGGTACTGACTTATCTTTTGGCTAAAAGCAGACACGGGGGGGGGGGGGGGCTGGGAAGGTGGCTCAGTGGTAGAGCGCTTGCCTTGTATGCCTGAGGCCCTGGGTTCGATTCCCTAGCACCACATAAGCAAAAAGAAAAAAGCCGGAAGTGGCGCTGTGGCTCAAGTGGTAGAGCGCTAGCCTTGAGCTGAAGAGCTGAGGGACAGCGCCCAGGCCCAGAGTTCAGGCCCCATGACCGGACCCCCCAAAAAAACAAACAAACAAACAAACAAAAAAAGCAGACACGGGCATCCAGTGGCAGCGCATGGGCAGCAGAAGTGCTGACAGAGCCCACCGTGCCGTAACTATGAAGCTGGGCACTGTCAGGTCTCAGCTGCCCTTACGTAAAACAAAGGAGGTCGGTACAGACCAGTTGCAGCCCAGGAACCCGGGCCTCCTCCGACTTTGCAAGCTGGGATCTGGTCCATTCAGCAGAAGTGCACTGGCCCTGGGGGCGAGGCACAAGAGGAACCTTCTGCCTCTCCACCATTGAGTCCTCTGCCTGCTCTCTTCACTGTCATCCAAACAACCCCCGCTTTCCAACTTGCCCACCTTCCTTCTAGACAGGCACCAGAAATGAACAATGATACTCCTGACATGTTTGTAGGAGGGATGGAGCCATAGCCTCCAAAGCCATACACAAAAGGCTGCTTCAACTTTCCCAGCCCTGGCCAGGCACCCCCAGAGGGTGTTCCTGCAGCCCCGGCCTCTCCCTGAGATGAAGGGTTCTGTCCTATATCACAGCAAGGGGAAGGAAACAGGATGATTAAAACACTGTTTTAGGGGACAGCTTAAAAAACAAAAACAAAAACTAGGGAATGTATCATGAAGCTGGGAATGTAGCTCAGTGGTAGTGCCTGGCATGTGTGGGGCTCTGGATTCAATCCCAGCACAGCAAAAAGCAAAGGAAAAACGCATAGGAAATTTGGAAAGTACACATCGGCTGCCATCCAGCTCCTAACGAAACCAGAGGAAAGGGGCAGTCAGGTCCTAGGAGACCAAGTGGGACTCACGGGAGGTGGACAGAGTCCAGCCTTCTGTAATGGGGCAGGGGGGGATGCCACAGGAGGGCAGCAAGCTACATGCAGGGCAGAGGGGACCTGCAAGGTGTTTCTAAGCCTGTTGTGCCAGGTAGCAGTGCAGGACTTGCAGAACCACAGCAGAGGACACAGCCTTGCTGGTGCAGATCAGGGACAAGCTGGCAATCACTAAAACGGAAGTTCTGGCACAAGCCCCTGGCCACCGACCTCACGCACCACCCCTAGGATTAAAATAAGAGCCTTGGTGATCTGGTTCAGGCTGAGCTGGCACAGGCCATTCCTAGTCACACTAAAGAGGCACTGGCTGCCTTGTGCCCACAGAAGTAGGAAGAGAAAGAACCTTTAATGCCCACTAGGGACTACCGCAGACTAGCCTAGAGCTTTGCCTCGGGACCTCCCGGCCTCTCTGAAGAGAACCTCTCTTACTCAGTCTAGAGGATCAGGTCCAAGCTAAGAAGGGAGGGCTGGCTGATCCCTTCTGGACAGAGAAGACTCCTGGGGAAAAATTGGGAACACAGGTGCTCTCCCTTCTCACAGAACAACAAATGGGTAAAAGCTGGGCTCACTGGTGAGGGCCGTGCCCTGTGGGACTCAGCTTCCCGTCTCTAGACTAGTGCCCCATGAACCTGCTCTCGGAGTCGGATCCTCCTGCCCCCAGCATGTGGTGGTTGGCAAATGCACCAGGCTAGACTCTCAAGGCCTCTCTCCACCCTGGGGACATCCAGGGGAGACACTCATGTCCCGATTGACCCAGCTGTTGGCAGGGGAGCTGACCAAACCTGGGAGTGGTGTCCAAAGAGAAAAACAACGTAATGGCGAACCCACACCAACTCATGGTCAGAAACTCAGTCATCCTGACCTTGGCTGGCAGCCCCTCAGAGAAGTCTCTATGTCCCTGCTTCCTTTTTGCTTGGCAGCACTGGCAAGGGCTGAGGGCTGCTGCCACTGAGCGCAGCCCCCAGGGTTATTCCCTACCTCCTGCCTCTCTCATGAGCCACCAGTGGTGCATGTGGTGAGACCAGACAAACCCGTTCAGCCAGGCCGTGGTGGAAGAGAGGGTGGCTCCCTGGTGCTGCCTCACAGACTGTGGCCAGCCCCAGGAGAACTCTAGGCACTCTGTCTGTCTCTGCCTTATCACAGACGACTGGAGCCCCAGCAGGAGCACACACAGCACGATGGCCACGGACTTTGTGCAGGAAATGCGCTCTGTGGGTGAAAGGCTGCTGCAGAAGCTGCGAGAGCTGCCCCAGGCCGAGCCAGTGGAGCTCGTGGCCTTTTCCATCATCGTCCTTTTCACAGGCAAGTGGGGCATTCAGATTTCCCCTCCAGGTCCCATGGTTCTTCCTGGTATCTGCTTGCTGGCTGGAGGCTGAGGGGTGGTGGGGTTCTCCAGATAAGGAGGAAAAGTAGCTATCCCTGGGGGAAGCCAGGGGCGTTCCCCATATCCTCTGACACTTCTCAAGTGATGGGCGATACTGGACGATGCTGGGAACTAGACCCAGCAACTCTACCAAGTGTCAACTGCGAGACGAAGGGAGCCAGGCGTGGCAGCAGGGGAGACAACAGGGAGACCGCCAGGACGTGGGGCCAGCACAGGGGCAGTCAGCATCCCTGTGAGAGTCTGAGGTCTTTCTGACCACTCACACAGACCCGGGGAAAGGCCATCATGCATCTCCAGACAGGCTCTTTGCAGGGAGGATGGGCATCCTTTCCCTCCTCAGCTTCTGACACCTGTTTCTTCCCTCCTGCAGCCACTGTCCTGCTGCTGCTGCTCATAGCCTGCAGCTGCTGCTGCGCTTGCTGCTGCTGCCGAGAGCCAAGAGGCAGGAAGGTCCAGGTGTAGCCCATGACCCCCCCATGAGGGATGGTGGTGAGATGGCTGAAGCGGCACAAGCCTGCCAAGAGCCAAGTCATGAGCTGTGGACCTGCCCTGCGGCTCTCACCCTTGCAGACAAGGACCCCCAGATGCCAGGACACTTGGAGTCTAAGCAAGGAAACAAGGCTGGACACAGGCGCAGAATTGCAAAGCCCATTTGCCAGTGGACACTGGGTTTGGAGAAGGAGTGGACTATTTCAATGATTCAGTAGAGTGAGTCCTCTGCCAACCTGAACTTTTTAACAAAACAAGGACGCGAGGCTCCCCATATTTTGACAAAGAATAGCCATACCTTCAAGGAGTTGGCCCTTGGGGCTCTGCTAATTCAGGCTGAAGAGGAGCAAGCCAACCAGAGGGACTTCGTGCAATAGCTACTGGATTCCAAGCTCCCACCAGAGGAGGGAGATGTCAGTATTCTAGCCCAATATTTGCCTGTTTCCCAGTAAAAAGCTTTTGGTTACATGTTTTTGAGGTTGGCTGGGCTCTGTGCATCAGGGGGTGGTGCCCAGAATTCAAGGGGCATGGCTAGTCACTGTTCTTTCCAGGCCACTGCTCTTCCTGTACCCATTAAAGCTGGAAAATCACATAGGGATGAAGGCCACACAGGCAGTTAATGCCATGGAACCAGTGGAGGGGAGCATTACCACTCCCGACCTGCATTTAGACACCATTGCGCATCACTGTTGCCTGCTCCAGGGAAGCCCTTAGGACGAGGAACACCACTTAGCATTTTCACTGTTCATGAACTTCTATATACCCTGCATAATCAGGCTCTGGCTACTGTATCCTCACAGATTTCTGCAGTCAGAGAAGTCAGGCCCCCTAGTACTGTCCTATAAACTGCATCCTGATGCACTGGCCTGTCTATGCTCAGGCTCTCGTCTGTCACCAGCTGTGTGACTCAATGTCCCCAAGTGAAGCCTCCTCCCCAGTGAGATGGGCTAATCCTGGCATTTACTTCCTGGGGCAAGCTAAATGATCTATGAATTGTGGGGAGGGGAAGGTGGCTCAGTGGTAGAGTGCTTGCTTTGCAAGCATGAGGCCCGGGGTTCGATTCCTCAGAACCACATAAGCAGAAAAAGCCCGAAGTGGTGCTGTGGCTCAAGAGGTAGAGCGCTAGCCTTAAGCTGAAGAGCTGAGGGATAGCGCCCAGGCCCAGAGTTCAGGCCTCATGACTGACAAAAAAACAAACAAAAAATAAAAACAAAACTATGAATTGTCATTATTTGTCCTTTTAAATAAGGGATCAAGGGGCTGGGAAGGTGGCTCAGTGGTAGAGCGCTTGCCTTGTATGCATGAGGCCCTGGGTTCAATTCCTCAGCACCACATAAGCAGAAAAAGCCAGAAGTGGCACTGTAGCTCAAGTGGTACAGTGCTAGCCTTGAGCTGAAGAGCTGAGGGGCAGTGCCCAGGCCCAGAGTTCAGGCCTCACGACCAACCAGAAAAAAAAAAGGAACAGTCCTGGGCTGTGTGAGTGGCTCAAGAAGTAAAGCACTTGCTTAGCATGTGTGAGGTCTTGTGTTCAATCCTAAAACCAAAAATCAAAAAACGAATCCTGTGAAGATACAACCCTTTCCTGCCTCCCTGCCTTCAGTTTACCTTGTTTTCAGCCACAATGAGGGGAAAGGAGGGCAATGGAGACATGGGGCTGAAATGGAGCTTCTCAGAGTGCTTTCTACTTGCTCTCCGGAGCCATAAAGGGCTGTGATTGCTCACATCACCTGTCACCTAGATCTGCTCTCAGTACACACTCTGCCTGCCTGGGACCAGCCCTGCCTACCCAGAAAATAGACCAGAGAGAGAAGATGCCAGTCCCTGCTATCTCTAGCTGGCAGTCCAGGCCAAATAAACAGGGATAGATAAGAAGGAATTCTCACTGGCTGGTTCCACTTCCTGGTGTTCAAGGACTTGCCTGACATGTTTGGGCTGAAGAACCAGAGAGGAAGTGTTTCCAAACAAAAGAAACCTAAGAATCCTCCAGCTTTCAGCTCCAAAAGAATGAAATGCAGATTAATAATGATGATATGACGATAAAATTCACTCAGGTCTTATACTTGTCCAGGCATTGTCTTAAACTTTTTTTTGGGGGGGTGCGTGGGGGGCAGGGGTTGGTCATGGGGCTTGCACTCAAGGCCTGGGCACTGTCCCTGAGCGATTTTGCTCAAGGCTAGCACTCTACTTTTTTTTTTTGTCAGTTGTGGGCTGAACTCTGGGTCTGGCGTTCTCCCTCAGGTCTTCAGCTTAAGGCTAACATTCTACCACGTGAGCCACAGCACCACTTCCAGCTTTTTCTGCTTATGTGGTGTTGAGAAATTGAACCCAGGGCCTCATGCATGCAAGCATTCTACCACTGAGTCGCCTTTCCAGCCCACTCTCCTACTTTTTTTTTTTTTTGGTCGGTCATGGGGCTTGAACTCTGGGCTTGAGCACTGTCCCTCAGCTCTTCAGTTCAAGGCAAGCGCTTTACCACTTGAGCTACAGTACCACTTCCGGCTTTCTAGTGGTTTATTGGAGATAGGAGTCTCATGGTCTTTCCTTCCCCGGGCTGGCTTTGAACCGTGATCCTCAGATCTCAGCCTCCTGAGTAGCTAGGATTACAGGTGTGAGCCACCGGTGCCCGGCTCACTCTCCTACTTTGATCCATAGCTCCACTTATGGTTTTCTGGTTAATTGGGGATAAGAGTTTCATGGACTTTCTTGCCTGGGCTGGCTTTGAACCATGATCCTCAGATCTCAACCTTCTATGTAGCTATGATTATAGGCCTGAACCACCAGTGCTGGCCTTATTTTTTTTTTTGTTGGTTTTTGTTTTTGGTCAGTTGTGGGGCTTGAACTCTGGGCCTGGGCGCTGTCCCTCAGTTCTTAAAGCTCAATGTAAGCACTCTACCACTTGAGCCACAGCACCACTTCTGGTTTTCTGTGGTTTATTGGAGTTAAGAGTCTCACAGATTTTCCTGCCTGGGCTAGCTTTGAACCATGATCCTCAGATCTCAGCCTCCTGAGTAGCCAGGATTACAGGCGTGACTCACCAGTGCCCAGTTGTTGTTTTTTTGTTTTGTTTTGTTTTGTTTTGTTTTTTGTGACAAGGTCTCATTATGTAGCAAGACCAGGCTAGCCCAAACTGGAGATCCTCCTGCCTCAGCTCGTAAGTACTGGGATTTCAGTGCATCAGGCCTGGCTTGTCTTAAATACTTTGATGCAGATAAATTCACTTAATTGTCGCAATACTTCTATGCCATCAATACTATAAATCCCATTTACAGATGAGGAAATTTAGCCTTAGTGACACACTAGGTGATTTGTTCAAGTTTGAACAGATGAAAAGTGAGGAGCCAGCCTCTGGGTCTAGCCTGTCTGGCTCCAGAACAGTTCACCACACCCAGGCTCAATGCCTGTGGGGCGTAAGGCAGATATGATTCTGATTCCATTATCCTCCATCAACCAGCCCTATACCCAAACATCCACACCCAAATTCTGTCTTAAGATTGCCTCTACATGAATAGGTGAGAGCCCAACAGGTAAGTGCAGGTGTGGGGCCAGTGCTGTGGTATCAGGTGAAAAGCCCAGTGACAGTGAGGGAAACAATGCATTTTTCACTCTTAACACTACCAGCTGGAGGATCCCAGAAGCCCTAGGTTCATAAAAAGTAGTACAGCTGCTGCTGGACTTCCTGTTTCATCAGCACCAAGAATGACTGAGGCTGAGACTCTGCTACAAGATTCTGGTTGCTAGCCCAAGGACAGACAGGCAGACAGTTTTGGACACAGGCTGGTTGGCAGGTTCATTGGTATCTTCTTGTTCTCTGCAAGGAAACATGCAATGGCTAGGCCCAAATAAAAAGCCACCCAATTCAAATGAACAAAGTTGCTCTAGCTCAACAGTAGCCTGGCACTCTCCCAGGATACACAGCTCTACTCTGGGGAGGAGCCACATGTTCTTTCATTGTGGGAAAATAAACAGAACGCTGCTATAAGCCTGCTGCCTGAAGACGGGTGATGGCCACGAAGGAAGACGCAGTAGGCTGCTGCAAGCCTGGAGAAAGATGGAGTGTTACTGCCCCACAGCACCCAGATCACACCACCTTAGTGCACAGCACCCAGACCACACCGCCTTAGAGCACAGCACCCAGACCACACCGCCTTAGTGCACAGCACCCAGACCACACCGCCTTAGTGCACAGCACCCAGACCACACCGCCTTAGTGCACAGCACCCAGACCACACCGCCTTAGTGCACAGTGCTCTCACCAGCCCCCCCACCCCCCTATTCTCTGAAGGTGGCTTGTGTACCACCAGTGTCTGCTCCCAGTTCCTCAAAAGGGTTATGCTCACACTACCCTGCAAATCTGTATGCTTATCGTCTGCATAGTAACCTTATTACAAGCCATAATAAAGCTATTGAGGCAAGAATCTTGTTAGCAAAACTTGGGCAGAGCATAGAAAGGTTTTCTCCTAAATCTGTTTGCTTAAAAATTAACAAGTTAAAACAATCTACAATAAAAATCTTCAAATGGTCAGGTGCCAGTAGCTCACGCCTGAATCCTAGCTACTCAGGAGGCTGAGACCTGAGGATCATGGTTGGAAGCCAACCCAGAGAGAAAAGTCCATGAGACTCATCTCCAACTAACCGCAAAGAGCCTGAAGTAGAGACTTGGTTCAAATGGTAGAGTGCTAACCTTAAGCATAAAAGCTTAGGGACAGTGCCCAGGACTAGCACAAAAATAAATAAAGTAAAAATCTCCAAAAAAAAAAAACGGAGAACAAATTGTTCCTAAAAACAGTTTTCTCCATTTCAACTCTCACGTAGCCTTCACATCTCCACTTACACATCCATTTACACACCCTCCACTTACACATCCATTTATACACCCTCCACTTACACAACCATTTACACACCCTCCACTTACACATCCATTTACAGACCCTCCACTTACACATCCTCTGAGGAGAGGAACTCTTTCCACACACACAACAGGTTACACCACTTGGGCCTATATTCTCCTCCTGTCTCCAGCATGCCATTCTCTGAAAGCAGAATTTCCCACTTGGGGACAACAGCTAGTTGAAAAATCCAGTAAAAGCAACTTTCCTGTGTGTGACATAGATTCTTTATACACTTTATTTGAAGGAGAAATATACACATCCCCTGTTCCCTTCGGGATTAGGCCAGCTGTGACTTTGCTCTAACTGTGGGCTGCTGAACAGCATTCCTGCTGTATTTATATTGGTGTTTTCATTAGAGCAGAACAAGGGGCTGGGAAGGTGGCTCAGTGGTAGAGTGCTTGCCTTGCATGGGTTCAATTCCTCAGCACCACATATGCAGAAAAAGCCGGAAGTGGTGCTGTGGCTCAAGTGGTAGAGTGAAGAGCTGAGGAACGGTGCCCGGGCCCACAGTTCAAGCCCCACAACCAACCAAAAAAAAAAAAAATTGCAAAAGAATCAAGAGTATGAGGTGCCACTGGATTTTAATAAGATGTGCATAATGCTTAGTTGTCACATCTCATTTCTTTCGACAGGAATATTGTGTGATTACAAAGTTATTCCAAAGTAGTTCTAGTGGTATTTACAGAAAAAAGTTCTGCTTGCCCACTCACTCTGAAGTACAGCATAGCACCTCAGAGCTTAGGCTCTGGGCACCTGGCTCTACACTCCAACCCAGTTATTACTTCTTAGCTAAATGACCTTGGATAAGAATATTTCACCTCTGAGTCTGTCCCTGTCTAGAAAATTGGACTTGTTTCACTTGTTTATTAGATGTTACATTCAATTATGTAATTATAACAAACAAGCATGACCACCACAAACTGGTTTGAGAACACAAGTGACTCTTGATCAGCCTCTGACTTAACTGATGGAACAGAAGTGCCAGGGCGTGCCAGAGGCCAGCATGCTACTCGCTGTGCACATTCAGCATGCCAAGGAAGTTAGTCAGCAAGTTTTACACAGGAAAAAGAAAGCATCAGACTAGCCAGGCCTCAGCTCAGCCCAGAGTTTAGAATGCTTCACTGAAGTAGTCATCACCTGTCAGCTACCCCTGGCAACAGACACCTGGGGAAAGTCACCTGGCACAGTATCCTGACATCCCAGAGACTGTCAAAGCTCCCGTGTGGAAACAAGCAGAATTGGGCTAGAAGCCAAGGCCTACCTCTCTTGTCTCATGACTGGACACAGTACCTGGCAGTTCCTGGCAATAGAAGACCCACACAGCCTAGTTTTGTTTGTTTGTTTGGGGGGGGGGGGTTGTCGATTGTGGGGCTTGAATTCAGGGCCTGGATGCTGTCCCTTTTGCTCAAGGCTAGCACTCTACCATTCTGAGCCACAGTGCCACTTCCAGTTTTTGAGTGATTAATTGGAGATAAGAATCTCATGGAGACTTTTCTGCCCAGGCTAGTTTCAAACCATGCTCCTCAGATCCCCGCCTCTTGAGTAGCTAGGATTATAGGCATGAACTAACAGTACCTGGCTATAGACTAGCTTTTAAAGAAGTCAAAGGTGGGCACCAGGTTTCAAGAGCAGGGTACCTGCTTTATTCCCTTACTAGCTTCCCTGTCACACCAAGGGGTAGGAACCAACCACACACAGTCACTGACGCTGTGCAGTCCAGGGAGACAGTAGGCTCCAAAGGTGATAAACACTACCGCCCAGAACTTTGTTCCAGGAGGTACCAGACATAGCTGCGGTTAATCATTCACCCACACCACAGGAAGTGATGCCAGGTGGCAGTCTTGGCCCCAGGGCTTCCTGCGTTCTAGACAGGTCCTCCCAGTCAACAGGTCAGTAGCCTGAGAGCCAAAGCCAATGTGTGCGCAGGTGAGATGGATGGTTGTGGAGGTGCTCAAAGATGCCTTCACCCATGCCCTGAGCACCTCCACGACGACATCACAAAGGGACAGAACACAGCAGAGGAGAATATGAAAGGCAGAAAGGGAGCAGTGGTTGCCAGGCAACTGGCCTTGGCCCACCTCTGTTTGCTTTGTTGGCAGCAATGATAAGTCTGGGCTGCTTGGCAATGTCAAAGGCTTTGCCTCTCAACAGTCACTTCTGTGAGTAGACTACAGTTCTGGTCATCTGGCAGGCTCTTCAGCTTAGGCTCATTGACGTGTAGGACCTGGAGGATAACCTTGATTTGCTCTCAAGGCACGGAACCATTAGCAGCAGAAACAGGTAACAGCTCCTTTCTTCTTCCTCTGTTAATCCTTTACCTGGCTCAGGTATTTTGCCGTTACTGGCTCCTTTTCCAGAAGACAGATGGACCTTCTGTTTGCAAGGCATTACCAAGGACTCAGCTGCTCCTCAGCAAAATCACACCTTTTTTTTTTTGAGACAGTCTCTATGTACCTCAGGCTGGCCTGAAACTGAACTCTAGCAATCCTTTAGCCTCAACTTTCCAAGTAGATGGAACTACAGGCACACACTGCTGTATGTGACTGGGTTCCTATGCTCAGTTCTTAAATGCTCCCCATTGGGACAGAAAAAACAGAGAAGACCTGAAATGGTACTTTTAGATTGTAGCTGAGCAGGTCTCAGGGATGGGAAAGTCATCTCACTGTCCACAAGGGTGACTTGAGGAAATGAGTAGATTCCAAAAGCAGCAACAGACGACAGTGGGGCCCTCAGAAGAAACTCCATTTATTGCTTGCGGGGAACTTTGAGCTCAAAATTGACCAGCCCCTTAGTATCCACTGGCCACAGAGATGGCTAGCTGTTCACTCTGTCTGCCACAAAGCTTGAGGTTGGTGGCATGAAGAACAGCACCAGGAACAGGGCCTTGAGGGGCTCCCTGCACTCAGAGCCTCTGTCCCTTTTTTTCCAGGTTAACATGCGCCAAATAATATTCTACAAGGACTTGTGGAAGGAAGAGTTCTGGGAGAACCCCTGGGAAGTAGGGGGCCTTATAGTCATCGGCTTGTTTGTTGGCACGTTCCTGTTCTTCATCTTGTTTGCTGTTCTGTTTGGTTTTTTCTCTCCGTCGGAGAGGAAAGAATATGAAGAGGACTGACCTGACTTCCTGGGGGCCAGAAGGCAGTGGGTTACAGGTGACTTGACCTGTTCACCTCATACAGATGGTGGCCCCTCTGGTCCCTGACTCAGGGCCTAAATCCCTGTTGTGATCTTACCTTGCCAGGAGAGTCTAGTCATATATACTGGATCTGGCTTAAGGGATGGCCAGATAGCTAGAGAGGGAGACTGGTCTAATACTGGTTCTGCATCTCCTATCCCTGCTGCCACCACAACTCTGGGAAGCATATGAAGGGAGCCTCTTCTGTGCTTTGGGTAAAAAGAGTGATGACTACGAAGCAACTAACAGCAACTTCATAAATCCTCAACAGAAGAGGACCAAAAAAATCACTGAAGTAAAAAAAAATCCTTTTCTAATCTGCTAACTTGTGAGCCCTCCTTTTCTTTTTTGGTTGGTCGTGGAGCTTGTACTCTGGGCCTGGGCACTGTCCCTGAGCTCTTCAGCTCAAGGTAAGTGCTCTACCACTTGAGCCACAGTGATACTTCCAGTTTTATGGGGGTTAACTGGAGATAAGAATCTCACGGACTTTCTTGCCTGGGCTGGCTTTGAACTACGATCTTCAGAGCTCAGTCTCCTGAGTAGCTAGAGCTTATTTTCTATCTAGATGTGGTAGCCAGCTAACTTTCCCAGCCAACCTCACAGAAGTCTGTAAGTCTCAGTGGGGTGTGGCACACACTCCTGTTCTCAAGATGACCTTCAGTTCCAGAACATGCCATGTTCTCTCCTGTATTGGGCTCCATTCATGTTGCTCCCATTTGAATCGGATGCTCTGTCGTGAATGCTTTATTGTCCTTCAGCTCTCAGTGTGTAAATCTGCCTTCCTCAAGTAAACCTTCATGACCCGCATGATTGGGTTTGAGCCACCTACTACATACTCTCCAAAATACCATGTACTTTTTCTTCAAAGCCATTGATGAAGTGTGCCTGTCTTTTCCTTAGGACCAAGGCCCCCATTGTATCCCCAGGGCCAGTGGACATGGTGGAGTTGGTATCAATATCTGCTGGCTAAATTAGTGAATGAATAAGCAAAGGCGCACAGAGATGGTGAACAGGAGCATGCTAGGCTATTGGGCTCCCCAACTCAGAGCCCCACAAGACAATTCAGCCTAAGCCTAAACGCAAAGCTCTTCTCGTATCTCAAGTGTCCAGGCTTCCAGGCCAGAGGCTGCTTCAAGTCTAGTAGCTGTTCCTAAAATACTCCTAACAGCTAAAACTCCTCTGCTAAGCATAATGTTTTTTCATATCTGAGGTGTGGAGATAAAAGACAAGTGTAGAGATGAGACCTGCTGGCTGCCGACCCTGCTCTTATTTCTGAGCTTGAGTATTTTTCTGTTGGTCTGGTCCCAGACCTTCCCTCTTCCCCTTCCCAGAATCGTACCCTAACACTTCAGCTCCCTATTACAATTTCATTTTATTTTCTGTGCCAGTACTGAGCTTGAACTCAAGGTCTAGGTGCTCTCCCTTAGCTTTTTTTTGGGTACGGTTGTGGGGACTGAACTCTGGACCTGGGCGCTGTCCCTCAGCTCTTCAGCTCAAGGCTAGCGCTCTACCACTTGAGCCACTGCACCACTTCTGGCTTTTTTCTTTTTGCTTGTGTGGTGCTGAGGAATCAAACCCAGAGCCTCAGGCATGCAAGGCAAGTGCTCTACCACTGAGCCACCTTCCCAGCCCTCTCTTAGCTTTTTCTGCTCAAGGCTGGCACTCTACTATTTGAACCATAGCTCCATGGCTTTATACTGGTTAATTAGAAATAAATCTCATGTATTTGGCTGCCCAGGCTGACGCTGAACCATGATTCTCATATCTCAGCCTACCAAGAAATTAGGATTACAGGCATGACCTCCAGTACCCAACACAACTTCATTACATGAAATATCCCATCTCAGCCGAGTCCACCCCACAGCTCTGTCCTTCTGCAAGGTACCTGCCCTAAGGGAAATGACCTCAAACCAGAACTATGCTTTAAAAAAGGAACAAATTATTTGACAATCAAGAAAAGGTGTTTGGCTGGGAAGATGGCTCAGTGGTAGAGTGCTTGCCTTGCATGCCTGAGGCCCTGGGTTCGATTCCTCAGCACCACATAAGCAAAAAGGAAAAAAAAGCCGGAGGTGGCGCTGTGGCTCAAGTGGTAGAGCGCTACCCTTGAGCTGAAGAGCTGAGGGACAGTGCCCAGGCCCAGAGTTCAGGCCCCACTACCGGACCCCCAAAAAAAAAAAAGAAAAGGTGTTTTCCCCCCTTCGTCCTTCACACCATTTATACCATTAAAAAAAAAAAACCCAATAAAACAAAAAAAAAAATAGTCCTTTTCACTCAAAGAGAAGGGGCCAATACAGACATGCTACCAGGTCTACTCAGCCCAGGCAGGGCCTGGGAATCCTGGGATGTAGAACTTCATGTGTTAGTAACCAACAAGGAGGGACAGGCTACACATGTGCAGGGTAAGCTTTCCCTTGGACTCCTTGGTCCCACAGATACCTGGACCTCACAACCCCAACCAGCCTACAAGTCTCAAAGAAATATGGTCAGAGGCCCCATGGAGGACATGTCCCCCTTTCCTGGAGGTTCTAACCTCCAAAGCCTTTGACAGGAATGAGCAAGGTTTTTCCCCAGCAGAGGGCACTCTTGACAATTAGCAAGCACACTAGGTCCTTTCATTCCTCACCAGAAGTGAGAGCTCTCTGTTCACAGAGCCCAAAACCAAATTTAGCAATTCTCTCTACCAGAGCCTAAAAAGGGTTCTGCTGGCAATGGGCATAGGAAGGGTAAGCCTGGCACCTCAGCCCACCACATTTTTCTGGGAGTGGTCCTGCCACAGAGGCCAAATTAGAGATGGCCATTTTTAGAAATAACTCATTCCAGAAGCCACTAACTCATCAGTGGGTTGGAGGGAGATGGAAATGCAAACAGAGAGCTCAAGTAAGTATGTCCCTGGCTTTCACAGGAGAGCCCAAAATGTTTGCTAGATACCAGCACTATGTACTTGGTACCCTGCTTCAAGAATACAGTCATGGGGGCTGGGAAGGTGGCTCAGTGGTAGAGCGCTTGCCTTGCATGCATGAGGCCCTGGGTTGGATACCTCAGCACCACATAAGCAGAAAAAGCCGAAGTAGTGCTGTGGCTCAAGTGGTAGAGCACTCGCCTTCAGCTGAAGAGCTGAGGGACAGCACTCAGGCCCAGAGTTCAGGCCCCATGACTGACAAAAAAAAAAAAAAAATACAGTCATGGAGAGGTGGAGATGCAGCTTAGTGATGGAGCACTTGCCTAGCATACAAGAGGTCCTGGGTTCATCTCCAGAACCACAGAACCAGACCAAAACGAAAAAGACGGGTGGGAGTGGGGGTGATGATACATGCATGAAATGAGCACTACTTGAAAATGAGAGGCCCAAGTTTTTAGAGGCTTCTGTCTCTCATGAGCTTTTGTGAACATGACCTCTCCAAGCTTGGTTTATTCATCTCTCAGTCTGAGGCCACCACTTCTGTTCATATCCTCTCAGGATTACTCCACGAGATCTGATGCATGACCATTTTAGACCAAAGCATACAGAATCCCCCAGGGTTTTCCTCACATAGAGGCGCCCCCCCCCCCCCCCGACTACATGTGCACAGACACACCTGTCCCAAGCAGCTGTTGGCTTTTTCCATGGCCCTCATCCCATTGCCAGAGATGCAGACAACTAGATAAGTGGACACCATGTGGGCAGGCTGCCATTCCATTAGAAAGGCTGTTCTCTTTGAAGCACGTTAAACCCCAGCCCCACCCCAGAGGTAAGTGGGTCACATGCTCTGTTCGAGGCCTAGACAAGAATCAGTTCTACTCAAATAAAGCCACAAGTCCCAGCTCAGTAGCATGTGATGACCACAATGCCAGTGGCTCAGAGCTGGCACATAACTCAGGACTGAGTTGCTTGGAATAGAGTAGGAGAATGGATGACCACCCAAGATGATGAACAAACCCTCACATTACTAGTTTTTTGTTTTGTTATTAGCAGTTTTGCTAGGTCAGCACTCTTATCAATTCAACCACATACCCCAATCCTTTTTTTTTTTTTTTTTTTTTTTTTTTTGTCGGTTGAGGGGCTTGAACTCAGAACCTAGGCACTGTCCCTGAGCTTTTTCACTCAAAGCTAACACTTTAACACTTTGAGCCACAGCTCCATTTCTGTTATTTTGGTGGCTAATTGGAGATAAGAGTCTTAAGGATTTTTTCCTACCAGGGCTGGCTCTGAACTTCAATCCTCAGATCTCAGTCTCCTGAATAACTAGGATTATAGGCATAAGTCCCTGGTGCCTAACTGCTTTGTCCAACCTGGCCTGGGCCACAATCCTTCTACTTAATGCTTCCCACACATCTAGGGTTACAGCTGTGTATTATCACACACAGCTCTTTTGGTTGAGATGTGGTCTTGCTTTGTGGGCTGGCCTTAAACCTGGTCCATCTTCTGCCTCCCCAGTAGCTTCCCAGTAGCTGTGATCCATCATGCCCAACCTCACTGTGAAGAGTTTCTGAGGTCTCCAGAAGGAAGTGACTTCCATGTTACTCAACATAATGGCCCAAGAGCTATCTTACCTTAATTAGCTGGTAGAGTAAATAGGTGCTGGAGAAGGAAATGATACTTTGTTTCACATGCAAAGTAAGTCACTCACCCTAATTCCTCACAGAATGTCACCAAGGCATCAAAGGCCAAGAGGGTGGCTTTATCAGATGCTTTGTTCCCTCTCTTTTCCTGGAGAGAGAAAACAGCCACTTAGTCTTACAGTCACTATTTTGTCACCTCCAAAAGTAATGAGGCAGGAAAATGTTAAAGGATATTGATAAGGCCATTTACTAGTGGTGCCTCTACACCTAACTATGCATCAGAATCTCCAGATTACTGAATCATACTTTCTGGGACTGGAGCTTTTCAGAGTTCATACTTGCTAATGTATACACAAGAGTGCACATGCTTCAACATTAACAGTTAGAGTGACTGGCATATACCTCCCTGGCCTTTTCTATATGTCTGTTTACCAAAATTTCCTTTTAATTGCTTTTTTTAGCTGGGCACCGGTGGCTCACACCTTTAATCCTAGCTACTCAGGAGGCTGAAATCTGAGGATCACGGTTCAAAGCCAGCCTGGGCAGAAAATTCCATGAAACTCTTTTTTTTTTTTGGGGTCCGGTCATGGGGCCTGAACTCTGGGGCTGGACGCTGTCCCTCAGCTCTTCAGCTCAAGGCAAGCGCTCTACCACTTGAGCCACAGCGCCACTTCTGGCTTTTTTCTTTTTGCTTATGTGGTGCTGAGGAATCGAACCCAGGGCCTCAGGCATGCAAGGCAAGCACTCTACCACTGAGCCACCTTCCCAGTCTTCCATGAAACTCTTATTTCCAATTAATCACACAAAAAGCTGGAAGTGGCACTGTGGATCAAGTAATAAGAGTGCTAGCCTTGGGCAAAAAAGGAGCCCAGGGAAAGCACCCAGAGTTCAAGCACCAGCAAAAAAGAAAAAGAAGAAAAAAGAAAGAGAGAGAGAAAGAAAGAAAGAGAAAGGAGGAGAGAGAGAGAAAGAAAGAAAGAGAAAAAGAAAGAAAGAAAGAAAGAAAGAAAGAAAGAAAGAAAGAAAGAAAGAAAGAAAGAGTGAACCTTTACCTGAAGCTTTGCTATTTCTTTCCGGATCAGGAAGCTAACTTGGTCCCGGTCATTCCTAGAGTAATAGAGACGGCACCAAGAAGGCTTCCCATCCCTGCCAGCTCGGCCAGATTCCTGGTAGTACCCAGCCATTGATTTGGCAATATTCCAGTGGGCAACGAACCTAGGGATCCAAAAGGATAAGCAGCATGAGGTGTGGTGGTAGAGCTGAGTGCCCCAGGGAGCATGCTGAGTAGATAGAGCAGGACTTCCTTCACAGCAGCCAGGTGCAGAGAGGCTAAAAACACATAGGGAAGCAGAGAAGATCCCAGAGGAAGCCAGAGGAAGCTGACTAGTACACTGGCAGGTCTCTTTGCCATGAAGCAGCCCAACTTAGAGGCCACTGCAGGATTAAGAAGGAAATTCTAAGCTAGGTGCCAGTGTCTCATGCCTGTAATCCTAGCTATTCAAGAGGCTGAGATCTGAAGATCACGGCTCAAAGCCAGTCCAATTAGGAAAATCCCTGAAACTTTTACCTCTTAACCACTAGAAAATTAGAAGTAGAGATGTTGCTCAAAGTGATAGAGGATTAGCCCTGAGTGAGAACACCCAGGGACAGTGTCCAGGCCTTGAGTTCAATCCCCATCACTGAAAAAAAAAAAAAAAAAGAAAAAAAGCTGGTGTTGGTGGCTGACGCCTGCAATTCTAGCTACTCAGGAAACTGAGAACTGAGGATCCTGGTTCAGAGCCAGTCAGGGCAGGAAAGTCTGTGAAACTCTTATCTCCAATAAACCACCAGAAAACTGGAAGTGGCACTGTGGCTGAAGTGGTAGAGTGCTCGCTTTGAGCTGAAGAGCTAAGGGACAGCGCTCAGGCCCAGAGTTCAAGCCCCCATGACCAAAAAAACCCAACAACAACAAAAAAGCCAACCTCATAGCCAGAGGAATAAATACCACCTTAAAAGAAAATTAGACTCTTGAGACTTCTAAAACTGAATGACACTACTTAAGCCCTTTATACCTTCTTTGAATAATAATAAGGAAGGGATAATATTTATTAAATACCTACTATGAGCCAGTTTGTAGATTTCCCTTTTTTTAGTTACTATCATGTGAAGAATCCATTCTACAAATGATAAACTTGTATTCACAGAGGTAAATTTGTACAAGGTGACACAGTAAGGGGAAACTAGAGCTAGGATTTGAACCAAAGGGCCAGGGATTAACCCTATGATTCTACAGTCGGTGTTCTTTCAAATATACTATACCAACTAATTCTTACCCAATGTCACAGTGACATACACCATGTATGTAAAAATGTTGTGTAAATCATACAGGGCAGGTCTGGGAAGGTGGTTCAGTGGTAGAGTGCTCGCCTTGCATGCATGAGGCCCTGGGTTCGATTCCTCAGTACCACATAAGCAGAAAAAGCCAGAAGTGGCGCTGTGGCTCAAAGTGGTAGAGCGCTAGCCTTGAGCTGAAGAGCTGAAGGGCAGCATCCATGTCCAGAGTTCAGGCCCCACGACCAAACCCAAAAAAAAAAAAAAAAAGACTTTTGTATTTGCCTTCATTCCAGGGTCCAACTGAAAGATGGGAGTGAACTGGCTTCTGTTAATGGACAAATTTAAAAATCTGCATTGCTCTCTTTCCTAAAGATGGCAAAACCAAGCATTCCACATAGAAATCAACAAGAATTCAGGACAGTAATAGAGACTCCTTCCTATCAGCACCCTTCTCTATGGCACTACACAGACCACATGGGCTTGGTCCTTTGTGCAGAGCATGAGGAAGTAAACCATGAGCCAGGCCCCAACAGGGAACATAAGGCAAGAACTACAGCTCACCTGACATTGGCTTTGTCCACTCCCATTCCAAAACTGATGGTTGCAACAATTACTGGGACCTTCTCCTCCATCCACTCATTTTGTACCTGAGTCCTATCAGAAGCCTTCAGCCCTGGAAAGGAGGTGAAAATGGTAAAAGGAACTCACATTTTCCATGGATTTACCTTGGGTGTTTATTTTGGGTATGATACTGTCCTGGGCACTCTCCACATATCCTGTATCCATCCCTTCTGGCTATATGACTTTGTACCAAGCATTTAACTTCACAGTCTCACAGTTAATAAACATAAAGACCTCAGCCCATGTGTGACAAAGTAGTCAATAAATATTAGAGCCAAGATTCAAACCTAAGTGTACTGGTTTCCAAAACCTATGCTCTTCCAACCTGACTTTTATAATACTTAAGCTTATAAAAACTTATTACCTGCTAATGGGTGGACACAGAGTAGGAAAAAGAATTCAAGAGTCACAACTCTCAGTAGGGAGCACATTCATGTCTAGACACCTTTGGTAGATTTAAGTGAGCCACTTTATCTCTGTGTGGGAATTTGTAAAAAGGTAATAGACTATCTGAGATCTGTAACAGTGAAGAAAACCACAGAATGTGGGCACTCTTACCTGCATGGTAGGCCTTGGCGTTCACACCCCTGCTGCTGAGCTCAATGGCCAGCTGTTCACAAGCCTCTCTAGTCCTACAGTAGACAATGCCACAGCCAGACAACTGAACAGGAAGATGTGGGAAGAAAACAAGCAGGGGAAGAACAGAATAATCAGTCCACCATAATGCAACCTGTTTTAAGGCACGGTGCTTTTATAAACTTCCTAATCTCCTCTGAGTCAGGACACCCAAGAGGGCTCATTACTTTATAAAAAAGCAGGAGCGCCGGGCACCAGTGGCTTACAACTGTAACCCTAGCTACTCATGAGGCGGAGATCTGAGGATCGCAGTTTGAAGTCAGCCTGGTCAAGAAAGTTCGTGAGACTCATGTCCAATTGAACACCAGAAAAACCAGAAGTGGCACCATGGTTCAAGTGGTAGAGTGCTCACCTTGAGCTGGAGAGCTCAGGGACAGCGCCCAGGCCCAGAGTTCAAGCGCAATGACCAACCAAAAAAAAAAAAAAAAAAAAAAAAAGCAGGACCAAGCTAGGTGCTGGTGGCTCAAGCCTGTATTCAGGAAGCTAAGATCTGAGGTCCAATGTTTGAAACCAGCCCAGGCAGGAAAGTCTGCAAGACTCTTTTTTTTTTTTTTTTTTTTTTTCTGCAAGACTCTTATCTCCAATTAACTACCAAAAAATTCAGAAGTGGGGCTGTGGCTCAAGTAGTAGAGTGCCAGCTTTGAGCAAAAAAACTCAGGGACAGCACCCAGGCCCTAGAATTCAAGCCCAAGTACTGAAACAAAATTAAAAAAAAAAAAAAAAAGCAAGACAAAGCAGCCAAAATCCAACTTTCTTTTTTTTTTTTTTTTTTTTTTGCCGGCATGGGGCTTGAACTCTGGGCCTGAGGGCTGTCCCTCAGCTCTTCAGCTCAAGGCCAGCGCTCTACCACTTGAGCTACAGCACCACTTCCGGTTTTCTGGTAGTTTATTGGAAATAGGAGTCTAACAGTCTTTCCTGCCCGGGCTGGCTTTGAACCGCAATCCTAAGATCTCAGCCTCCTGAGTACGCTAGGATTACAGGCATGAGCCACCAGCGCCCAGTCAAAATCCAACATTCTTACACCTTTGCCTCCTCTTTTTTTTTTTTTTGGGGGGGGGTCTGGTAGTGGGGCCTGAACTCTGGGCCTGGGCGCTATCTCTCAGCTCTTCAGCTCAAGGCTAGCGCTCTATCACTTGAACCACAGCGCCACTTCCGGCTTTTTCCTTTTTGCTTATGTGGTGCTGAGGAATCGAACCCAGGGCCTCATGCATGCAAGTTAAGTGCTCTACTGCTGAGCCACCTTCCCAGCCCCCACCTTTGCCTACTCTATGGAAACCTTGTGTAGTTCTACCAAGGCTTCACATGGACTGCCTGCTTGCCTCCTACAGAACACCTGGGACCATAGATCCCCCTTTAGGAGGGCAATGTCAGGTAATAAAAGAGACAATTTTCTTTGTGCACAAGTCTTAAGAAGCCTGGCTAAGAAAGCCATGAAAAATAAAGGCATTTGAACAAGATCTGTATGCTGCAGATAGCATTTTGGCTTCTCAACCCAAGTACCTTACCTTTTCACCAGCCTTCTGTCCTAGGGCCTTCAGGCAGAAGTCTCTCAGGTTTCCATAAGGATCAGGAATCAGTTCCTTGAATTGCACATCATAAAAGAGGTTGGCCCGGAAGCACGGAGTCTTGAAAGAGGCCACTGGTTGTTTCAAGTGCAGTGCAGCAAACACATCCTCTTGAACCTGGGGGGTAGCTGTGGCAGTCAGAGCCACACATGGGGCATTTGCTAGGCGGGAACGCAGGGCACCCAACCTCAAGTAGTCAGGGCGGAAGTCATGTCCCCACTGAGAAACACAATGAGCTTCATCCACCACCAAGTAAGAGAGCAGGTGGCGGGACAAAAGGGAATTCAGGGTGGGTTGGAAGGATGCTGAGGCTGCCATCTCTGGAGTGATGTACAAAAGCTTGGTCCGAGGCTTTTCTTGCTCCAGGTCAGAGAGCAGCTCCTTCCTCTCCTGTGCTGACAGTTTCGAGTTCAGGGAACTCACTTTTATTTTTAGGGCCAACAAGTGGTCCACCTGGTCCTGAAGGCAGAAAGAGATGCATCCAAACTGGGGGACAATTGGCTCTCAGAACCTCAATGGTAAAGATCAATGCACATCCTTGCGTGCTTTCCCAGTCATAAAATGGCCTTACCCACCCTCCAGTGTCTTCTCTTTGACCAGAAGTACAGAGGGTAAAATGATTGAGAGGAGAGGCTCTAGGGTCAGATTCAGATCTGATCTTAGCTCATTTAATTGTTTCAAGCTCTCTGATTCTTAACCTCTGAGACTCAGATTTCACTCAGTTACACTTTTATACCTTCCTTCCCCTTTCTCCCTTCTTTCCTCCCCTTCTACAAATAGTAACTACTTAAGAATAAAATATACCCCAAAGGTGAAATGAATGTATACAAAGCATGTAGCACAAAGCCTGAGACCTAATGAGCATTTGCTATGTACTACTGTTGTTTCCCATTTACTTTTAATTTACAGCAGATGGGTTTATAAATACATAAACATTCTTCCTCAATTCTGATTCTATCAGCCTACATCTGTAGCACTAAAAACAGAACATCTGCAGAGCAAATATTAACCAGGTCCCTACCAGTTTCTCACCTTCCTCACCGCCCCCCCCACCTCCCATTGCACATACCAATGCAGAGGCAGTTTTCCAATTTTAGCTTGTCCAAACTAAAATAGAATACTAGGGGTTCCCAGTGTCAATTTAGCTACCTATAATCCTGTACCTTTATGAGTACTTATGTAAATGAATAGGTACAGTCTTCCATACACCTCTAAATAATGAAAAGAGGAAAGTGAGTTATTTCAGGCCATCAAAATACAGAAGACTCCTTTATGACCTACCAGTGATATGCACTAGTGAAAGACCCTATGACTGGGGAATTCAGAAATTCAATATAGACAGTGATATAGGCAAGTCAGAGAAAATAAGAGACAAGGACCAAAAAAAGGAAAAGGAGAAGTGAAATTTCTAGCTATAAAAACCCTTCCCCATATCATTTTAGAATAAACCCAAACAGCCTCACCTGAATCAAAGCAATGAGAGGAGAGATTACAATGGTGATGCCTTTGGCCAACACAGCAGGAAGCTGATAGCAAAGGGATTTTCCTGCTCCTGTGGGCATGCACACAAAGACATCCTTGTCACCTAAAAAAAATACAACAGATAACATACTCAATACTTTCAAGGTTGTTGAAAATTAAATGTTAATATTGGAAAAGTACCTAGCAGAGTGTTTGGCACATGGGGTCTCAATATTGTATTTCCGTCTTTGAATAGGCAGGGGTCCTGGGAAGTTTGAAAATGCATGCAAACTATTTCTGGTAATTGTTTTAAAAACAAAGGTAAGAGCTGGGATGTAGCTCAGTGGCAAGTGCAACATCCTTAGCACCAAAAAAAAAGACAAAACAACAACAAAAGAAGTCTAAATCTACTGTGTGGATAATGGAACTAAACAGCCATGAAAGAATACTGCTAGGAATGAGGTAATTACAGTATAGACATACAAGGACCTCACTCAGAGGTCATTATAAGTGTCACTTAAGGGCTGAGAATATGGCTTAGTGGTAGAGTGCTTGCCTAGCATGCATGAAGCCCTGAGTTCAATTCCTCAGTACCACATAAACAGCACTGTGGTTCAAGAGGTATAGTGCTAACCTTGAGCAAAAGAAGCTCAGGGTCAGTGCCCAGGCCCTGAGTTCAAGCCCTAGGACTAGCAAAAAAAAAAAAAAAAAAAAAAAAAAAAGTCATTGCAATTGCCCTACTGCTCCATGAGTCACTGAGTCACCTCTGGAACCCAGATTAAACTTTAATAGAAGATTCAATGACTAGGCAAGACAAGGCTAGTGTGGCCACCTGTGCTACTGCTTACATAGAAACTAGAATGGGAAACTAGCAACAGTTTTCAAAGACAATTTGTAGATCTGGCTATGAAAGTAATAACCAGATAACCAGCATAGCGAGGAGGTCCTGCAATTAAAACCAAAAGCTTTTTAGGGGTGGGTGCAAATGGCTCATGCCTGTAATTCTAGCTATTCAAGAAGTTGAGATCTGAAGTCAGTCAGGCCAGTAAAGTCTGTGACTCTTATCTCCAATTAACTATCAAAATGTTGGAAATGACACTGTGACTTAAAGTGGTAGAGTGCTAGCCTTGAGTACAAAAAGCTCAGGGACAATGCCTAGGCCCTGAGTTCAGGCCCTAGGACCAACACACAAACCCTGAGGGACAGCGTCGACCCTGAGTTTAGGTCCCAATACCGAAGGGGGGGTGGGAGGAGAAATTGGAAGCTTTGGTTGACACGTGTAAAAGATCTTCCAACCAGGTGCTGGCTTCTCATGCCTGTAATTCTAACAGGAGGCTATGATCAAGGTTCAAGTCCACCTGGGTCAGGAAAGTCTGTGAGACTCTTATCTCTAATAAACCACTAGAAAACTGGAAGTGGTGCTGTGGCTCAAAGTGTTAGAGCACTAGCTTTAAGCAAAAGGACACAGCGCCCAGGCCCTGAGTTCAAGCCCCTCAACCGACCAAAAAAAAAAAAAAAAAGGTTCCCAAACCAGTTATAGACCAAGGGTGAGGTGAAGGTAAGATTAGGAGGGCGTTCAGCTGTAGTGCTATAGTACAGCCATGAGAAATGTAAAGCAGGTAGCTTGTTACCTTTCACGACAGCCATAGTCGCACGCTCTTGTAAAGGTGTCTTAAAAGTGTCAAACCCAAAGACCTTCTTCAATGCGTTCCTAACTCGCCGCTCAGGGTCAAAGGGAGTGGACGAAAGGTGGGTGTTCATCTTAGCAAAAAACGGTAGCCACACGTTTAGGGCAAAGGTAGTAAAGAAAGGCTGAATGGAGAACCCTCAGTACTGCTTTTAAAATGCAGCCTATTTTTCTTCTGTTAGTATAAATCTGCTACACTACCCTGGACACCTTATTTTGAAATAGTAAAGCTCCCAATGAGCTGCCTCAAGAAATATCTTCCTGGGTAATTAATATCTCCCGATTTACATTTAGTGAAATTAAAACAGTGAGCTACCCCAAGCCACAGAGCTAGAAATCAAATGATAAGAACAAAATGTCTTCAGAACTGTTCGGCGAACGTGGAATCGTTTTTCTAGGATCCACCTTCTACGGCTGTAGGCGCAACCATGACGACCGCCGCCCCCCGGCCCCCATCCCGACGCCGTCACGCTTCAGCCGCAGAATCAACAATTTCCTCTCTTCAATAGCCGAAGGCTCTCTCTCTTCCCACCAAACATATCAGTTTTTCGTGAGCCGCCCGGCCAGGCTCTCGCAGGGCTCCACAACTGTTCAAGGAAGCCCCATGACACCACCTCCCAACTCAGAAATCAAACGGCACCAGAGTTCAGTCAGGCAAAAATCCCGTCTTACATCCGTCGCGCAATGATGACGTTCACAAGCGCTAGAACGACGGGGCAGGTCTAGCTCAGAAGCGACCGTTTTGATTGGCTTCTTTTATGGAGCCGGGGGCGGGATCTCCTGGTATCCGGAAAAACGTTTGCTTTCCATCCGGAAGTGAGTGTTTTGAGTCATAGGTCTGAGCCGCCGTGGGGCTGTGGGAATAAGATGGCGGGGAAGAAGAATGTCTTGTCGTCTTTGGCAGTTTACGCAGAGGATTCAGAGCCCGAGTCTGATGGCGAAGCTGGTGGCGAAGCTGTGGGCAGTGCAGCTGGTGAGCCTCGAGCTGGAAGGGGTGTTTGTCCGGAAGGCTGCTCCTTTGTTAGGGCGGGATGGAGAAAAAGATATAATTGTCCCCCATGTGTCGGACCCTAGACCCCCGAAAAGCAGTCATTGTACTGGGTTTGATAGAGAATTAGAGACTCTGAAGTAAGAATGAACCCTCTATTTTTGTTTCTCCCATTTTTCTGAAACTTACTGAGAGTCTCGCAAGATGCTGGAAGAAGGATGGACTGGAGGAGAGAGCGATCCAAGGCAGTCATGTCACTGTTTCCTTGGGCTCGTTATTTGAAAAGTCAGAGAGGAGAGAAATGTACATGAGGAGTGGTGTGTAGCCTGTGTCTTGTTCGATTGGTAATTGTATTTGTGTGCGTACGTGTGTATATGACTTACTGATACTGAGGGCTTGAATTCAGACTCTTGCGCTCTATCAGTTGAGCCACACCTCCACTTCCAGCTTTTTGTTATAATTGGAGATAAAAAGTCTCCCAAATATGCCTGAGCTGGCACTGAACCTGATCCTCCGATCTCAGCCTCCTGAATAACTAGGATTATAAGCATGGGCCACCTTCTCCCAGCTGTGAATTTCAAAATTTAGTTGATCAGAATTTAGTGTTTGATTTATCTTCCTTGTTCTTTTAATAATTTCATCCACTAAATCGTGGTCTTCCCAAGTGCATAATCTAGACCCTTGTACCTTACCTGAGATAAAGGTTTACATTTTATCTTGGGAGACAGCTCTGGCCATGTAATTTACAGGATTTTTTTTTTTTAACATTTCCTCCCTTCCCCCCTCCATTTTCCTGTCTCAGAAGAGAAAGGTGGATTGGTATCTGATGCCTATGGTGAGGACGACTTTTCTCGACTAGGGGGTGATGAAGATGGATATGAAGAAGAGGAAGATGAGAACAGTAAACAGTCGGTAGGTAAATCTCCCAAATGCAGAGGGACTCAAAGCACCATTTTAACAAGTACCATTTGTCAGAAACTGCCTGAACTGTGTATGCCAACATTATTCCCTTTCATGGCTGACTTCATGCCTCTCATCCTTTTGTTTGATGACAGTTGAAGAAACTAGGTTGAGGACTGCGAATGTAGTAGTAGAGCACTTAGCATGTTGAGGGTTTACTCTTCAACACTGCAAACATGGATCAGCAAACTGGGATTGAATAGTAGTAACTCTGTTGGGAAATTACATTTGTTTTCATCTACATCATTTTATATAAACTCATAAATTGAAATTGGGAGAGGATGATGAAGACTATTTTATTTAACCCAAGTATCAGTGAGTGGTGTGTTTTTTTTTGTTGTTGATCTTCTGTGTTTGAATTCCATTTCTAATAATGTTTTCATCCTAGTAGATACATCATTTGTATCTGCAGTCAACTCTTTATTATTTTTAAGTTTGCTGGGAGCTCATCCAAATACTTGAGTTCATTGATAAGGAAAATTATTTTGCTTCATCCACTTTGAACATTCCCCCCCCTCTTCTCTCTCTTTGTCCTCTCTCTCTCTCCCTCCCCTCCTCCTGATGGTAGGGCTTGAACTCAGGCCTTGACTCTTTTGTTTGGCTTTTCCATTCACTGTTCATGCTCTACAATTTGATTGGAGTTATGCCTCTACTTCCAGCTTTTTTGCTGTTTATTTGGAGATAAGAATTTCTAAGATTTGTCTGCCTAGGCTGGCTCTGAACTGCAACAATTCTCAGATCTCAGTTTCCTGAGTAGTTAGTATTATGGATGTAAGCTTCCATGCCTTAACATCTCTCTTGATATTGTATTTGATGCTTTTGAGTGCCCTTGGTTCTGAATCACAAATCTTCCCTGAAGTTAAGTAAGTTCTGGGTAACAAAGAAAAGAGAACTTGGGTTTTATTAACAAGAATGACTTTGTATATAAGTTAACTGAACAGCATGAATTAAAATTTAAAAGTTTAGTGAAAAAGCAAGGACATTCAGGTTATAGTGCTTAGCACAAAGAATACAAAACTGATTATGGAGCTAAACTCAGTAGTCAATTCTGTTCTAATTAAAACATAATGTATAGGCTGAGAGTGTGGCTTAATGGTAGGGTGCTTGCCTAGCATGCATAAAGCCCTGGGTTCAATTCCTCAGTACCTCATAAACAGAAAAAGCCACAAGTGGCGCTGTGGCTCAAATGGTAGAGTTCTAGCCTTGAGCAAAAACAGCTTGGGACAGTACCCAGGCCCTGAATTCAAGCCCCAGGACCTGCCAAACCCACACTTGCCCACACTTTCCCCCCCCCCCCCCGTGTACTTTTTTATTTGCTTGAAATTTTCATTACAGACTGAGTGTTTATATTTCTATCTGAGCCCAGTGGTGACATTAGAAATCCTATCACTTACACATGAAATTCCAACCTTAGAGAGGCTGAAGTAGGAGGATGAGAATTGAAACTTGCAAGATGCTGCTCAAAAAAAGAAATGAAAAGAAATACACACACACACACACACACACATACACTAAAAAGAAAAATTAATAAAGATAAGGTCTGAGTAGATAAGGTAGAGTGTTTGCCTAGAATGTGAAAGGCTGTTGGTTTGATTCCTGCACCAAAAAATTAAATGAGTAGGTAATTAGAAACTGAAATGCAGTTAGAAACTGAAATGTATCTGGGCCTCATTGTCTTACGCCTATAATCCTAGCTACTCAGGAGGCTGAGATCTGAGGATTGAGGTGTAAAGCCAGCCCTGGCAGAAAAGTTGTTTAGACTCCATTTCTTAGCTAGCAAAAGGCCAGACTGGAGGCATGACTCAACTGGTAGTGCAGCAGTAGAGCAAGCAAACCCAGCAAGCTCAGAGACTGGAGTTCAAACCATGGTACTGGCAAATAAATAAAGCATTCCACATAAGCAGATATATATTTTTCATTAAGTGCTTTTTTGTGACATTTTATGCCTTTAGTCCCACTCATTAATACAGATAATTCAGAGTTGACTGTAATAATTGAGAAATCCTTTGCAAGTTCTTTTATTTTTCTCAAATATGTGTATACTATCTTAATAGCTATAGGTCTTTTGTGTAATGCGTGTTTTTTTAATAATTTTACTTGCCTTGATTTTTTTGTTGTTAAGCTTTACTTCATATTTTGGTATGCTCTCATCAAATCTCTACATACTTTAAATTGTAATTGTATTTAGCTGAATTCAATCTAATTATTTGGCTGATTGACTTCATCTTAAGGTTATAGAAATTGCACTTAAAGCCTTTGTTGCACTGACACTTTAAGAGGTAGTTAAGTCTCAAGTCCATCAGTCTAGTTTGCCATGTCTCTTAGGTGTGGAGTAGTACTAAGTCATGTTTGAGTTAAAACACAGCTTTGTTGACAATAACAATTCAAGTGAAACCAATTTTTCCTGAGCATTTAAAGGCTTTCGGGCACTGAATGTTCTAGGTGATGGGAGCAATCTGTATTCCTCCTGATCGTTGACCTTGGTTGCATTAGCTCGTGCACTGGTAGACTTGATTTGGAGAATGCCTTACCCACATGGTGCTCTTGAATTAGGTAGGCCTCATTTGGATAAGGAACAGGATGGATACAGTGGGAAATGACTGTAACGTGAGCACTTAAGTGAAGGCAGAACCTATTCAACTGGGACCTAGTTGAGTAAGTCCTGCCTTTCCTGGGTCACTGACTCTGACCATTTGGTTCCCACTTCTCTGTTTTCAAGTTAGTGCAAATGCTGGGGTATAGATGTATGTGAGTCTCAGCACTCTGATGTTGAATAATAATTGTGGTAGGTCCATGTCTGATGTATTGTGGATATGATAGACAAAGAAGGAAAAAAGTTTATAATCCTGGTTTTAAGTCATATTTTAGTGGAAACACTATGCCTGTTTGATCTTGTGGCCTGGTCTCATTTTCTGAAACATACTGTGACTTCTCCACTTTTTATGTGGTGTTTTCATTGATGTGGATTAGGGCATTACTGGAATAATGGTTGACTGTGAGCTGCTGACTGTTTGGTTCCTCGCCTTCCAAAATAAACAAACAAAAAAATCCTTTCTCCTTCTCTTTCTCTAGTTTTGGGCTGGTAGGGAAGGGGTTCCTGGTGGGATGACCCCAGCTGGGTAAATGAACTGTTTGGTCTAACCCCTGGTTATGCATGCGAGACATTTAGGCCCACTCCTTTTAAGCTTAATCCTCAATTCTTTGTCTTGTAGGAAGATGACGATTCAGAGACTGAAAAACCTGAGGCTGATGACCCAAAGGTATTTGGTGTTGGCTATGGTGGGGTGGCTGGATACGAATAAGGCATTTTAACATTATGGTTCAGTTCATTTGTCTGGTCAAGATCTGTCTGGCTAACCTATGGTGTCACCATGTGGATCTTTCGGGGATAAGAGCAGCTTTATAAAGGAAGAACCTTCGAGAACCTCAGAGTACATCCTGAGGCAGATAAGATTTCCTTCCTTGCACATTATCAGAATTCAGACTAGAAAGATGAGAGAACTGTCTCTGAGTCTGTCCTCTTTCCCACCCCTCATCTTTCTTCATCTTCCTTTTTCTCCCTCCACCCCAGGTAGGGCTTTGTCAGGGCTTTGACCTCTCCAGGTGATATTAGGTGAAGTGTTTCTAGAATCAAGAAGACATAAGAGCTTCCTAATACACTCTATCTAGATTCTTAGTCACGGAGAAAGAGCTGTGAAAAGCTTGGACCAACATGAGGCCTCACCCCAGCTCTACGTCCAATTCTCATTTTCCCACTGTGACTTTCCACATCTGGGCAAGCTGAGAAGAATAGTGGGTTGTGGGGATTGAACTCAGGGTCTGGGCACTGTCCCTGAGTTTTTCAAGACTAGCACTCTACCACTTTGAGCCACAGCTTCACTTCTGTTTTTCTGGTGGTTAATTGGAGATGAGTCTCACGGACTTTCCTGCCAAGGCTAGCTTTGACCTCAACTCAGCCTCCTGAGTAGTTAGAATTCTAGGCATGAGCCACCAGCACCCAGCTTGTTTTTTGTTTTTGTTTTGTTTTGTTTTGGTCAGTCGTGGGGCTTGAACTCTGGGCTTGGGTGCTGTCCCTGCGCTCTTCAGCTCAAGGCAAGTGTTCTACCGCTTGAGCCACAGCACCACTTCTGATTTTTTTTTTTTGCCGGGTATGGCGCCACTTCTGGCTTTTTCTGCGTATGTGGTGCTGAGGAATCGAACCCAAGGCCTCATGCATGCAAGGCAAGCACTCTACCACTGAGCCACCTTCCCAGCCCCCACTTCCGATTTTCTACTGGTTTATTGGAGATAAGAATCTCATGGACTTTCCTGCCCGGGCTGGCTTTGAACCTCGATCCTCAGATCTTAGCCCCCTGAGTAGCTAGGATTCTAGGTGTGAGTCACCAGCTCCCTGCTTGGAGTTGATCTTTTTAGAGTTGTTATTTAGCAAGTGATTTGCCGTCATAACTGTTTATTCCACTAGATGGCACTTCCCTTTCTACTTTGACTTTTCAGTATCCTCTTTATTACTTTTTTTGGTTTTTGTTTTTCTATGCTTGTCCTGGAGCTGGGCATTATCCCTGAGCTTTTGTGCTGAAGGCTAATGCTCTACCACTTGAGACATAGCTCTACTTCTTGATTGTTTTGGTAGTTTATTAGAGATAAAGTTTCATGGACTTTCCTGTGTGGGCTGGCTTTGAAAGGTAAAATATTTGGCTTAATAATGCTGGGTGCTTGCCAGGCTTCCATTGAGTTGCTTTAAAATAGAGAATTCCATATTCTGAATTGTGCTCAGAGAATAGCAGTTATTAATGTGGGAGAGTTTCAGTCCACATCATGGAGGTAAATCTTTGAGGGGACATTTGAGATAGAAAGGTGCTAGGAACCAGATACAGAACATGAGCAACAGTGGAATTACATAGGAGTTTACCTTTGCATATTAAAGAATAAAGAACATTAAGTCATCTCTGACCAAATGTAGTTTGAGCTGCTTCATGGAGTAGCAAGCTCTCTGTTTCTGGAAGTTTTTCAAATATTGAGAAACTATTTGTCAAGCCAGATCCTAGCTACTCAGGAGGCTAAGATCTGAGGATCAAGTAATGAAGCCAGCCAGGGCAGGAAAGTTCTATGTAATTCTTATCTCCAGTTAGCCACCAAAAAGCCAAAAGTGGAGCTGTGGCACAAATAGTAAGAGTACTAGCCTTGAGCAAAAAAAAAAAAAAGGTAACAGACAACACCAGGCCTTGAGTTGAAGTTCCAGTACCAACACACACACACATACCATTTTTTTTTCATAAATGTCCAAAAGCAAATTTGGTTTTTTGGTTTTTTTTTGGTCTGGTCGTGGGGCCTGAACTCTGGGCCTGGGCACTGTCCCTCAGCTCTTCAGCTCAAGGCTAGCGCTCTACCACTTGAGCCACAGCTCCACTTCCAGCTTTTTTCTTATGTGGTGCTGAGGAATCAAACCCAGGGTCTCTGGCATGCAAGGCAAGCGCTCTACCACTGAGCCACCTTCCCAGCCCCCAAAAGCAAATTTGTAGATTGAAATTGGATTCAGTCCCCTAAGGGTTTCCTGGGTACTTCCTAAGAAAAGCTTTGGTCATTATAGAAGACTATTAATATTACTATCTCCTGGCTTAAAAAAGGATGAAAACTGTTGAAATTTCCCTACTTCATTAGGTTTTGTTGTTATTGTTAGCAGGTCCTTAGGCTTCAACTCAGAGCTGGGCTCTGTCCCTGAAAAATTTTTTTTTGGGGGGGTGGATCTGGTCGTGGAGCCTGAACTCTGGGCCTGGGCGCTGTCCCTCAGCTCTTCAGCTCAAGGCTAGCGCTCTACCACTTGAGCCAAAGTGCCACCTCCAGCTTTTTTCTTTTTGCTTATATGGTGCTGAGGAATCAAACCCAGGGCCTCATGCATGCAAGGCAAGCGCTGTACCACTGAGCCACCTTCCCAGCTCCTGTCCCTGAAATTCTTTTGCTCAAAGCTAGTGCTCTACCATTTGAACCATAGCACCACTTCCAACTTTTTTGGTTGTTTATTCGAGAAAAGAGTCTCATGGACTTTCCTGCCGGGGCTGGCTTCAAAGGTCTTTTTTTTTTTTTGGAGGGGTGGGGGTCCAGTCATGGGGCCTGAACTCTGGGCCTGGGCGCTGTCCCTCAGCTCTTCAGCTCAAGGCTAACGCTCTACCACTTGAGCCACTTCCAGTTTTTTTTCTTTTTGCTTATGTGGTACTGAGGAATCGAACCCAGGGCCTGATGCATGCAAGGCAAGCACTCTACCACTGAGCCATCTTCCCAGCCCCTCAAAGGTCTATTTTTTATCGGTCAGAGTCTCACTGTGCAGCCCAAGCTGTCCTCAATAACAGTCCTCTGGCTCCAGCAGTCCAAATGGTGGGTTTCTAGGTAAATGCCACCATATCTGGCTGAAACTTACCTAATTTTTATCACACTGGTATTTGGGATTACCTGGGGTGCAAATCCTCTCTTAGGAGAGTTCCCTTGCAGGAAATCTTTGGTCCTGTCCATCAGTCCAGGATAGCAGGGACTCTTCTTTGATGCTTAGTTTATTAGAAACCAGAGAAGTCAGAGGGGAAGCAGATGAACATTCCATGGGCAACTGAATTCTTAGGTCTCCTGTTCTATCATTTCTTTTTGGTTTTTTTGGTTGGTCGTGGGGCTTGAACTCTGGGCCTGGGTGCTGTCCCTGCACTCTTCAGCCCAAGGTGAGCGCTCTACTGCTTGAGCCACATTGCCACTTCCGGTTTTCTACTAGTTTATAAGAGTCTACTGGTTTATAAGATAAGAGTCTCATGGACTTTCCTGCCTGGGCTGGCTTTGATCTCAGCCTCTTGCATAGCTAGGATTACAGCTCATCATTTCTTTTTCTTTAACTTCAAGTTTCTGGTCTTGTTCAAGTACCTTATATTTGTACTCTGATCACTTGACAGAAGGTGGTGCTGCTTTCTCAGAAATTGTCAGACTGATAGTGGCAGTCCTCTGGTAGCTCCTTACTTCGGGGAAGAGGTAGCCCAAGTATTCCTCCATCTTCACCTGTCCTTGGCATCTGAATGTCTCTCTGTGCCACTTTCCATGCTCTGTGTTTTACCTCTGATGCCCTGGGATATTTTTCCTGGTTTATGTTTTTCTTCACTCCTACAGTTCCTGTGGATGGAGGTGTTTCCCTCACTGTCCCTGACACACCCTTCCTTTGAAAACAAGCACAGCATAGATGACCTGGGAGGGGCTGGGAGTGCTGGCTCCCTGAGGTCTTGTGGTCCAGGCCCTGAGCTAGGAAAGGAATTCAAGTGTCCCTGGGTCAAGGAGCTAATAGCAACTAGAGGAAAATTGTTCTAGAATTTTTGGAAAAGGTGTGTTAAAATAAGAGAACTTTTTTTTTTTTTTTTGTCAGTCATGGGGCCTGAACTCTGGACCTGGGCGCTGTCCTTCAGCTCTTCAGCTATAGGCTAGCGCTCTACCACTGGAGCCTCAGCCCCACTTCCAGCTTTTCTGCTTATGTGGTGCTGAGGAATCAAACCCAGGGCCTCACGCATACAAGGTAAGCACTCTACCACTGAGCCACCTTCCCAGCCCCGAGAACATTTTTTAAGGTACTAAAAGCCAAAGCAGGGTATAGTGGTCACATGCCTGTAATCCCAGCATCCAGGAAGATTGTGAGTTTGAGGCCAACCTGGGTTACATAACAATTTTGAAGCTAGTCTGGGCTTGCATAAATAAGAGTGGGTGGGTGGCTCGTGGCTCTTGACAATAGCCCTAGCTACTCAGGACGCTGGAACCTGAGAATTTGTCTGCCAGTCCTAGCAGACAATTTTGGAAAATTTGGAAAGTCATGCTGGGAAGGTAGCTCAGTGGTAGAGTGCTTACCTTGCATGCACGAGGCCCTGGGTTCGATTCCTCAGCACCACATAAGCAGAAAAAGCCAGAAGTGGCACTGTGGCTCAAGTGGTAGAGCGCTAGCCTTGAGTTGAAGAGTTGAGGGACAGTGCTCAGGCCCAGAGTTCAGGCCTCACTACCAACAAAAAAAAGACAGAAAGGAAAAAGAAAATTTGGAAGTATAGGCATGACTCAAGTGATAGAGAGTGGCAGCCAGGAGCACAAAAAGATGAGTGAGAGCATGGGGTCCTTGAGTTCAAGCCCCAGTAATTCTTAAGAGCTGGAAAGTAGTGCTGAAATATGGAACCCACAACTTTAATCCAGGTTAGTGGCCCTGCAATCAGCAGACATGGTTGGCACTCAGGCTTGGCTTCCCCCAAGCCCTGGAGTACAGGAACATTCCCTTCACTCCACCCAGCTGGTCTGTGGAGTCAGGATTCATACCCACTCTACAGTGAGAAAGCGCGTCTCTCAGGATAAGCTGCAGCTGTGAGTAATGCTCACCCTTTTCATCATAGCTGTGTCTGATTATACACCTTCATCTTTAAGTTACCATATTTACTCAACTCACCACCCGTGGTGCTTCAGTAGTTCAGGCTTCTGTTTCCTAAGCAAACACAAAGCATTACTGATTTCATTATTCAGTTGCTGCCCAAAAAAAATACACGAGTTTATGTGGTATCTGATGTCAGATATTTCCTGTGGAGTACTAAATGTCCTGGGGCATGTTCATGCGTTTGCTTTGATGCAGTTTGGGAACTGCAGTGGCAAATTCTCTTCAAATTGAGGGGGAGCCATGTAAACCCCCCCTGTTCACTAAGCCAACTGAACAGTTCTCTGTCTCGGAGACGGCCCCACTAAAGATCAAATTCTCAGGCCCTGAGCATCAGCAACTCAAGCTGCATGAAGGATTTGTATAGAGCAGATCTGACTTACGAATTTCCTCATTCTCTCTCCACTCCACATCATTATTAATACTGATCTTATGCATCAGAATCAAAGATCTGGAAACTAAAAAAAAAGCTTTCTGAGGAGCTTGTGTCCCAGGAACTTGTTGGCATGATCTCAGGAGGAACTTTCAGGAGCCACTAGCAATTGTACCTGGGGAGTACAGCAGGTTGAATTCTTATGGTCTCTTTATTGTCACGTGTATAAAGACACTAGAATACGTACTAGGTTTCACAGCAGCTCTGCAGAAAGTTTTTTCCTGCTTGGGCTCAGGATTCTGAAGTTCCAAAAGAAGATGCTAACTAAGGCTTTTTTTTTGTTGGTTTTTTTCCTTCTTTTTCAGTACTTGAATTTGAACTCAGAGCCTTAACAGTTGCTATGCAGGCACTCTACCTCTTCTTGAACCATGCCTCCAGCCTAAGATCTCGCATTTAGGCCTAGAATGGCTTGAAGTATAATCCTGTTGACACTTTCACATAGCTAGGATGAAAAGCATGCACTATCACATCCAGTTTTTTTGTTTTTTTGTTTTTTGGTTCTGGTCATGGGGCCTGAACTCTGGGCCTGGGCATTGTCCCTCAGCTCTTCAGCTCAAGGCTAGCACTCTACCACTTGAGCCATAGCACCACTTCTGGCTTTTTTTTCCTGCTTCTGTGATGCTGAGGAATCGAACCCAGGGCCTCATGCATGCAAGGCAAGCACTCCCACTGAGCCACCTTCCCAGCCTCCCAGCTTTTTTTTTTTTTTATTGAGCTAGATCTTGTGAACTTTTGTTGCTCTGGTTGGCCTGGAATCATGGTCCTCCCAATTTCAGCCTCCTAAGTAGCTAGGTAGAAGATTTCTCTTGGCTGTTAAAGCTTCATAAACAAGTGACAGGAAGTTCTACTCATCCTGATACTGAAGATCGATTAGGTAGGAGCTGTGGAAACATTGTTTACTTTCATTGTCAAATTATTCTAGCAAGAGTTTTTTGTTTGTTTTTGCCATGTTGAGAATTGAACCTAGGGCATGATACCTGGTATGCAAGCACTCTACCACTTGAACCATGTCTCAGGTCTATTTTGGGGTAGTTGTGTTTTGTTTTGGGGTGGGAGAGACTAGTCGAAGGACTTGCACTCAGGACCTTGGCACTGTTTCATGCTCTTCCCCTCCGCCTCTTCCCTTCCCCCCCCCCCCCCGCCCCCACCCCATTCCCCCCAGTCCTGGGGCTTGAATTCAGGGCCTGGGTACTATCCCTGAGCTTCTTTTGCTTAAGGCTAACACTATCACTTTGAGCCATAGTGCTTTCCAGCTTTTTCTGTTTATGTGGTACTGAGGAATCGAACCAAGGGCTTCATGCATGCTAGGCAAGCCCTCTACCACTTGGCCACATTCCCAGTCCTGGGCCTTTTTTTGTAGTTTAGTGGAGATAAGCAGTTCATGGACTTTCTTGCCCAGACTGGCTTCAGACCATGATCCTCAGATCTCAGATTCCTGAGTCTCTGGGATTACTGGCATGAGCCACTGATGCCCAGCTTCCACCTTTCTTTATATCTTTTCCTATAACAGTGTGTATGCGTTTCTATCTTTAACATTGTTACAATCAGTAATAATAATAGCATGACGTTAATGAAAAACATTTAAGAATTGTATGATGTAGAAGTTATACCTCAATAAGACTGCTATGGGAGGGGCTGGGAAGGTGGCTCAGTGGTAGAATTCTTGCCTTGCATGCATGAGGCCCTGAGTTCGATTCCTCAGCACCACATAAGCAGAAAAAGCCGGAAGTGGCACTGTGGCTCAAGTGGTAGAGCGCTAGCCTTGAGCTGAAGAGCTGAGGGACAGTGTCCACAACTGGCCAAAAAAAAAAGACTGCTATGTAAGCAAAAATTCCAAAATGTTTTCCCCATGGGACTATTAGTCTATTTTTTTTCCAGTACTGGGAATTGAATATAGAGATTTTTTTTTTTTTTGCTGGTACCTGGGTTTGAACTCAAGGCCTTGCTCTCTATCTCTGGGGCCACCTTCTTGGCTGGTCCTCTACCATTTGTGCCATGACTCCAGAGGAAATGATTTTTGTTTCAATTTTATTTTTAAGTAGTTGTACCATTCAACAAAGCAGTTTATGAGTATAGTGCATCTTGATTGATATTACCCCTTTCATCATTCTCCCCCATCCTGGAAATGATTTTTTTTTTTAAAAAAGGCCAAGCACTGATGGCTTGTACATGTAATCCTAGCTAATTAGGAGGCTCAGATCTGAAGACAGTTCAAAACTAGCCCATGCAGGGAAAACTGAAAATCTTATCTCCAGTTACCCACCAAAAAGCCAGAAGTAGAGCTATAACTCAGTGGATGGAGCACTAACCTTGAGCAAAAAAGCTTAGGGATCATGCTCAGGCCCTAAATTCAAGCCCTACTCTACCCCCCCCCCCCCCCCCCACCGCGGCCACACACACATTCTTGTTGATATTTACCAGAATTTTTTCTAGCAGGTTTGCTAATATTAGCATTGAACTTTTTCCCATCAGTTCTCTTATACTTACATGTTCTATATGAATAAAGTCCAGAATTAGTACAAGGGCCAAACCTGAATGTTGTTTTGTTTTCTCCGTCGTGGGGCTTGAACTCAGGGCCTGGGCACTGTTTCTGAGCTTCTTTAGCTCAAGGCTAGCACTCTACATACAACTTGAGCCACAGCGCCACTTCCTGTTTATGTGGTGCTAAGCAATCAAACCCAACGCTTCATTGCATGCTAGGCAAGCACTTTCCTGCTAATCCATATTCCCAGCCTCCTGAATGTATTTTTATAATTGTTACTGAGTAAAATCCTATGCATGTAGCTTGCTCTAGCAAAGCACTCTGAGTAGGAAGCATTGCCATGTTCTTTAAACAGTCAGAAGAAATACCTCATCCCTCACAGTTCCAGCTCCACACATGTTCACCCAGGAAGAAAGGACTGAGCTTAAGCATGATTCAGGATTTGATTTTTCTTTCAGGAGTCTTCAGGAAATGTCAAGGTTAAGGGTAAGGTAGCCATTGGTATGATTAAGTCTTCAGGACCAGCCTTTCCATTCAGGTCCACCAAGACATTACTCACTGGGAAACTGTGGACTCTAGCACTGTTTCCCTTAATCCTCAGAGCTGGAAAATAATAAATCTGGCAACCCTAAGTTGAGGATTTAACACCTGCGTCACTCCATAACCTGCTAGAGTCATTCCTAGAGAGTATTTCTCCTTATTCTTTGACGCTGGCTTCCTCAGTGTTTATGCCAAAGAAGATACTTCATGGAAACTGTCACTGTTGGCAACCTTTTTTCTTGAGAGGAGGTGAGATATTAGGAAGCCATAGAAATGAACTTTGGAATCAGACACACTTGGGTTTGATTTTTAACATTGTCATTGACTAGACAAGCTACATTTTTTTGGTCATGGGGCTTGAACTCAGGGCCTGGGCGCTGTCCCTGAGCTCTGTTGTTCAAGGCTAGCAGTCTGCCTCTTTGAGCCACAGTGCCACTTCCAGTTTTGGGGTTTTTTTTTTGCCAGTCCTAGGGCTTGAATTCAGAGCCTGGGCACTGTCCCTGAGCTTCTTTTGCTCAAGGCTAACACTCTACCACTTAAGCGACAGCGTCACTTCTGGCCTTTTCTGTTTATGTGGTACTGAGGAATTGAACCCAGGGCTTCATGCATGCTTAGCAAGCACTCTGCCACCAAGCCACATTCCCAGCCCCAATATCCAGTTTTGTGATGATTAATTGGAGATCAGAGTCTCATCGCCTTTCCTGCCCTGGCTGGCTTCAAACCATGATCCTCAGTAGACAAGCTAGACAAGCTACTTTATCCTATTTTATCTCAGTTTACTCATCTGCAAAATGGAAAGAATTCTGCCTGCCTGATAGGTTGTTATGAGACTTGAAGAGTGACGTTTGACATTTTGGGAGATCTCTGGGTAGGGTGTGGGAGGAAGGCTGTGTGAGAAAGAGTGTGTACTTGGTACCTCTGTCATTTAGTATCCCATACGTCCCCATGTCTCCCATATCCCATAGTCCTTTAAGTGCTGACTAGAGAAAAAAGTTGCAGCACAACTGTGCTAGGACCAGAGAAGGAAATGGCCCTTCACTGTTGCTGTTTGCTGAGCCATCCATTGTTCTCCCTGGAAACTGTAGAGTCTTCCCTTGCTATATTGCTCTTTCACTCATTGCGGCTTTACTGTATTGCAGTGTTTTAAAGACAAACAACAACAACATGTAAAACCAGGCACCAGTGGCTCACTCCTGTAATCCTAGCTCTGCTCAGGAGGCTGATATCTGAAGATCATGGTTTGAAGCTACCCTAGTCAGGAAACTGTGAGACTCTTCAATAAACTACTCAAAAAAGCTGAAAGTGGCACTGTGGCTAAAGTGGTAGAGCGCTTGTCTTAAGCAAAAAGAAGCTCAGGGATAGTGCCCAGGCCCAGAGTTCAAGCCTCAGGACCAGCAAAAAGAAAAAAAGAAGAAAAAAAAAACATAATAATGATCCCTCACCTATCATGGGAATTACATCCTAGAGACCCCCACAATAGGTGAAAATCTGTGAAGTAGCCATAAGTGAACTGTACTGTAGTGAGGGACAACTATATAATACTGCTACTTTGTGGAGTTTTACCTATCATAGGGGTCTCTGAAACATAACTCCCAAGATAGGTGAGGGATCACTGTAGTGGGAACTTGGGACTGTTGAGAATGTGCCAAAGCCTCCCTAGCATCTCACGTCCCCTGATGTCAGCAGAATGAATGGCCTTTTTTCAACCTGTTCTCAGCAACACTAGTGCCTACCTCACAGGAGTGAGAAAGATGGAGTTTCTGGAAGTTTGTGGATTGGACATGGTGGGAGAACCCAGCACAAGCCTGGAGTCTGCCTGGGTGGTAAAACAGAGGGCAAGCTATGGAGGTCGCTCACTAGTTGCCCAGAATGAAAGAAATCCAGGCTGGGTGCTTTGTTCTGCCTTGTCCCAAAGAAGGTTTGGCGGGATCTGAAGCTATCGCGGTAATTGCTGAGGCTGTGTTTGCATGTGAAGGGGAGGAACTACCATTTTTCTCTCTCAACCCTCTTCTTGGCTCCACCACACTGTCAAAGGGGCCTTCTTGATTGCTCTTGCTTCAAAGCAACTGAAACTGGGACGGCAGAAGCCCCACCCCACTCCTCCATGGTTCTGCATGCCCTGTCTGCCTTCCTATCAGCTGTACAAGCCCCAACATACCTCCTTCCCTTTGGGGCCAGATGCCATGGATTGCTAACTGAGGTGTGGCTGGCCCCTCCTTCCCCAGCTGGGAATCATCTTTTTGAAATTATATGATGCAAAAAACTGCCTGTCCTTTGGGATCTGGCACTTCCCACCTTTGCCTGTGCTAGAATCCCTGTCCTTTGAGATGTTGCTATATGATTCTCAGTTCAGTAGGATTTGGGACTGGCAAATTTTCCCCCAACCATACTTTAAAGATACTGGTATTCTTTCTGGCTCCAGGATGATGTTTCCCTTTCTGCTCCAGTGTGTAGATGATGCTCACATTACATTTCTCTCTCCTGGCCTTCAGGCGTCTCAGATCTATTTGCTCCAAGTTACGCTAACACTTCTCAGGTGGAATAATGAACACTTTTGTGACTCGTGGTCATACTGAGTTGTTTCTTACAGGCTGTGCTTTACCATTCTCAGCCTCACAGAGCTGTGTTCGTGAATCAGATGTAGGTGGTACTTGGAATAGTCAGTCACCAAAAATCTCCTCTTTGGGAAGTGACTCCTGGCCAAATGTTGGCATTCACATTGAAGTTCAGCCAGTTCTAGCATGTCTCATGTGACAGAACGTGGACAGTCTTGCTAAGCCATACCAGCTTTGTTTTAGCCAGACTTTTTCAACAGAAAAAGAGGCCATTTCCTTTTCCCCTCCCTGCCTTTTTCTTCAGTCCACAAGGCCATGCTGGAGCTGAATTCATTTGTCTTGGGAGATTCCTGTTTAACCCTTCCTGTAGAAACCTTCTGTGGCTGTGGTTGGGAACTGAGCCTTCCTGTCCATAAGCTGTCTGGAGCCAAGGCAACTCCAGGGCATCCACAGCAGCCCCACCAACTTCCTCCCATTTTTCTGATAAGTGCCGTGTTTCCATCCCTGAGTGGGCAATGTGCCCATGGAGAGGCCCTGTCCCGGCCCTCAGGACACAACTGAAGGAAGTGTGCTGGTGATGGGCTTTCTCCAGGGTGCTCCCTACTGCCTGTGGAGCACGCTGCCCCCGAGCAGCATTGTATTTCCTGACCTCGCCTACCAGCTCCTCCTACACCCCAAACCATGGTTCTATCAAACCAGCATCATTTCCTTGTAGAACTGGGAATACCTAATCCTGAATTGCTGTTCGCTTAGCCATACTGTCCATTAGGACCTGCAACTTCTCGGCTCAAAAGACAGCTCCTAGATAGGCATTGGTAGCTCAAGCTTATAATCTTAGCTATCCAGAAGGCTGAGATCTGAAAATTACAGTTTGAAGCCAGCTCATGCAGACAGAAAAACCCAAGAGATTCTTTTCTCCAATTTTGCCAGGAAAAAAAAAAATGGAAGTGAAGTTGAGGCTCAAGTGGTAGCAGGGCCAGCTATGAACAGAAAAGCCAAGTGATAGGGCTGGGAATGTGGCTTAGTGGTAGAGTGCTTGCCTAGCATGCATGAAGCCCTGGGTTCAATTCCTTAGTACCACATACTTTTTAGCCAGAAGCGGCACTGTGGCTCAAGTGGTAGAATGCTAGCCTTGAGTTCAAGCCCCAGGACTGACAAAAGGAAAGAAGAGAAAGAGAGAGAGCGTGCAAGTGAGAGGAGTGAGGCCCTGACCAGAACCAGCCCTAATAATAATACTAATACAGCTCCTTTAGCTTCATATTTTTCCTTTCTTTGCACTGGTCAGCTTTATCAATGACTAGGCTTTCATAGTCTCTACTAGGGAGCACATTTCCATGTTCTGTAATTCCTGAGAACAAGAGGTCCCTGCCACTGACTAGTTCTTTCTTAACTAGTCTCAAGCCTAATTGGCAAGAAAGCCAAATTGGCACGTTTGCAGCACTATTCGCCAGACACTGAATTTGCCTCCTGCTCTAGTTCTTAGGATTTTAGTCTCAGGTAAAGGCTAGGGAGAGAAAGGTGCAGATAGATGACGAGTCCTGGCCTCAGAGTTGTTTCTTGGGCCAGCTCACTATCTGAGCCCTGATCTTTCCTACCTTCCTGTTTGCTCAGTGCCTGCTGCTGGAGAGCAATGGATTTGGGCTTTGTTGTGTGATTTTCCTTGTGTCTTAATTGGATTTGAACTAGGGGGCTGAAGTTTGACTTCTTTTCTCTCCAGAGCTGCTTTCCTTTCCAGGGCAGTGTTTTCATCTTCTTCCTGGAGGGGTGAGACTTTATCGGTCTCTGCTCCCTGAGGGCCATCTTGTCTCTGGGCTGTGGGTTCCATGCCTCTTAGCTGATGCAGACAGCTGTCTGATAAAAAGATCTCCATGCTGACTTCATTACTTTTAAGCAAGAAGGACAAATCTGTACAAGTTCAGACGGGTATCCTCTGTGCGTTTTGAAATACAAACTCTGGAGGAAAAAAAAGGAACAGTGGTTTCTTGTTTTTTACTTGTATCCTCATGACTCCCCCTTTCCCTTCCTGTCTTTTCAGGGCATAGTAAGACACTCCTAGAGCAGGTTTCACTGCAATGGTGTTAATTAAATTGTCAATTTCCATCTCCTTTGCTCTGTCATTTGCAGTATTTAGTCATTATAACTTCAAGGTTGTTATTGTGAATGCTAGGTCCCGTTCCATACAAAATTCCTAGTATCAGCTGGGGTACCAGTGGCTCACGCCGGTAATCCTAGCAGCTCAGGAGCGTGAGAAATAAGGATCACAGTTCAAAGCCAGCTGGGACAGGAAAGTCTGTGAGACTCTTTATTTCCAATTAAACACCACACACACACACAAAAAAAAAGAGATGAAACTGGAGCTATGACTCAAGTGGTAGAGCACCAACCTTGAGCTAAAAAGTTCAGGGTCAGTGCCCATGCCCTGAGTTCAAACCCCAGGACTAGCCAAAACAAAAAATTCCTAGTATCTTACAAGATCAATAAAAGGACGTCTCTCTGCGGGTCTTTGGGGTGGGATGGGGGTACACACACACACACACACACACACACACGTGTGCACTAAGGCTTTGTTTCTGATGAGACACCCTCCCTCCCAGTTCTGTTCTCCCTGTCACTGGTGTCTGATGTCCTTCTGGACTCTTGTGCCATGGCCAGAAGAAAAGCTGCTTTCATTGAAACTTGCTTCAGTGGGTAATTGGGTCTAATGGTTCTCATCTCTGGTTTTGTTTTTATTTAAATTTGAGAATGGGGGTTGCCGTGCTGAGGACCAAACACAGAGTCTTTCAAGTTTGGCAAGCACCCTAGCACTGAACTAAAAGGTGTCTCTGAGGTATTTGAACCCATCTCTATTGAAGAACAAGTGATGATGCTCTTGACCTTCACTTTTTTATGTTCCTGATAGGTATTCAGTGAGATTCCTTCGGCACAGCTGGCATCTTTAGGAGTCAGAAACAGGGTATTGTCTTCAGAAGCAGCGTAGTACAATGGCACAGTCACTGGGGTTCAGTGGTCTCGTGGCTGAATTACCTTCTAAAACATGGCAGTTGTGGCCCCCTGCTAGACTCTCCAGTCATCCTAATGGACTATGGGATAGCATTTCTGGCCGCTTTCTGAACCTCATTGCTTTGGATCTGAAGTTCATTGCTTTGGATAGCCTCAAAGCTGTTCAGGATCATTTACAAATTTAGCTTATGCACACTTCTTTTTTGTGCCTGTCCTGAGGCTTGAACTCAGGCTGAACTTCTTTTGCTCAAGGCTAGCACTCTACCACTTGAGCCACAGCGCCACTTCTGGCTTTTTTTCTGATCACTTTATTGGAGATAAGAGTCTCATGGACTTTTCCTGCCCAGGCTGGATTCAGACTGCAGTCCACAGATCTCAGCCTCCTGAGTAGCTAGGATTTCAGGGGTGAGCCCCAAGTGCCTAGCTGATTCATTGTATCTTTTCTTCCAGAGATATGACTAAACCTCAGCTAAGCTGGTCAGACTCTTGTGAAATGTGGGATACCCCCTCATCATCATATATACCCAATCCCCTACCAGCTCCATGGTCACAAGCAGCAAGAGGCCACAGGGAAGTTCCTAGCTTCCTACTCTAGCCAGAGAGCTCCTGAAGTAGCAAGTATTGTTTTTTCCATGTTTAGAGACCAACTTCCTGTTACTCTGGAATGGGCACTGGATTAGAATTCTAGTGGTTAGCAGGCCTCTTGCAGTTCTACATTTCTGCCTGTGAAGGAGGGCTGGCAAAGTACAGAGCGTTGGGAATGTGTAAGTTTGGCCCCTTAGAGTTCAGAGGCCAGTCAGTCCCCTCTATGACCGACTGATTGGGGGAGGTACATTATATACAATTATGTTTTTCCACAATTAGCACCTTGAAAGCTGTCCCCCAGAGAGAAAAATGTAAGAAAATTTTACAGAAAACAGTGACATTGATCAAGATGCATTGTGTCCCAGACAGACATATTGAATTGAAATCTCTTTGTAGAACTATTTAAAGACAATATAAAAAAAAAAATTCTCCCCCTAAAAACAAAGAAAATTTTATAGTCCTACATTTTGTTAGTGACACGCTCTTTAACATTGGTTTCTCCAGAGTCACTGCTACAAATAGATTGTGGTTGGGCCCCTGAGAGACTGGCACTGTCTGTACAGCAGTTGATTTATAACTCCAACTTGAACTTGACAATTTTCCAGGCCCTCCTCTCAGCCCTTCTCTACGCCAACCCAGTTGAGCTTCCTCTTTACCCACCTGATTGACAGGGGGCGGGTTGCTAAGCAGCTTGGCTTCAGCATGGACCCTAGTAGTTTGAATGAATAGCCACAGTGTTCAGAAAAGAAGGCCTATCTCTGAATCAGGAGGGACTATTTGGGGAAGGGAGTCTGATCTTTTCATGGGGCTATAGCTTAGGAAAGCATTTGGTAACCCTCCACACATCTTCCCTTCTGAGATAGTTTGGTGTGGCATTTCCTTGTGCACGTGGAGATCAGGCTGTTTTCGTGTGAAGATCTTGTAGCTTGTTACTGGCCTATCTCCTCTCTCACTAAGCAAAGGGAAAGGAAATGAGATCCCCTCACCTTTCTGTGAGCTCAGCTTCTGCACTTTGATCATTAGCTTGTAGTGGCACTTGAGATCTCTGATCTTACTGGGATTGAGGGAATCCAGTGTGTTCTTGCCCTTTGGGACAACAGAGGCCATGTGATCTGGTTTAGATGAGGCCTTTACTGGCGAGCAGTGAAATAAGACATCTGATAAGAAGCTTTTGTGTTTAGGTTTTTGCAGGACATATGGAAATAACTGGCGTGGAATAGTGTTTGCATTAAGTATTGGAAAAGGTTTTTCTTGGGAAACAATACAAAGCCAGTGTAAAGAGAGCCACATGCCAGGGAGAGGTCTCCTCCAATGGTGGGGGAAAGGCTTAGGAAAGGCTTGCCATGGAGTTCCTATACTGGCTATTTATCTCTATGATAAAGTCTCCCTCCCCCACCCCCCCCCCCTACTTCTTAAACTGAAAACAAGAAGACTCACATCACAGGGCCACAGCAGTCTGTTTGAGTCTTGGTCTTGGGAGTTAGTTATTATAATGGAGTCACCCTGGAAATGATCCCCCTTGCCAGGGATGGAGATAGTGGTATTCTGGAGCTCCGGTCAGGCTCTGGAGGAGATGGCTGGAGCCTTGAGGTCTGCTGCATTTGGACAAACTTGCTTGACCCCAGGAGTAGCAGGTAGGCTAGAGCTCATCCAGGTGGCCAGGGCAAGATTCCTCTTCCCAGACGGGCTCTCTTCAGGGTGGGTGGGTACTGCTCCCTGCTGGAGGTTGTGAATTCAGGAGGATTTCCGTGAGACTCCAGAGCATCACAGTTGCTGTGATGAGAGAGCACGGGTAGGAAGCTCTGGGGTCCCAGAAGGCCCTAGAGCACTGCTCAGTATTAGTGTGCCGGAGCTTTTCCCTTTTCTATAAAACTCCTCAGGGTTTCAAAGAGGAGCTATGGCTCAGGAGCCCAATGTTACCTCTGTGTGTTTCTCTTTTACAGGATAATACAGAAGTAGAGAAGCGAGATCCCCAGGAATTAGTTGGTAAGTATTCTTCTGAAGAGCACTAAACAAGCTGGCCTCTGGCCAGGCCGGGCCTCTGATCCTGGAACATCTCCCTGCTGCTCCCCCCTTCACACTCCCTCTTGGAGCCTTTGGCATTTCCTGGGTGAAAGCCTCAGGCAACAACATTTCTTTGAAAATCACATTCATGGTGCACTTTATGGGGTGTTGGTGAGTTGCCAGTGTTGTCAAGAGGGAGGTCAGGGCCCCTTTCAGCCAGAAAGGTCATTATTTCTTCCACTTGTGCTCTGGGCCAGTCCTCTGCCTGGGTACCGCTTCTCCCCACTCCACCAACATTTCATGTTGTTATGCTGGCACTTTGCTTTGTCCTAAGGCAGAAACATGCCTCAGAGCCCTCATGGCTAGGGCCCTTGCGGACTTGAGAGGGGCAGAGCCACTTCTGAAAAACAATGTATCCATCCACAACCCCTAGCCTTTTAATCTTTTAAAAAGCTGTTGAGGACATGCTGGTGGCTCACACCTAAAATGCTAGCTACTCAGGAGGCTAAGATCTGAGGATCACAATTCTAAGCCAGCCCAGGCAGAAAAGACCATGAGAGTCTTATATCCAATTAACTACCAAAAAAAAAAAAAAGCCAGAAATGGAGGTGTGGCTCAAGTGGTAAAGCACGAGTCTTGAGCACAGAAGCTCAAGGCTAGTGCCCAGGCCCTGAGTTTAAGCCCCAGGACCAACGCAAAAAAAACAAAAACAAGAACAGAGTTTTCCTAAACCCTAGAGTTAGCTTTTAGAAAATAGAATTATAGACAGTTGTGACGGTTGGCTTGGAGGGCAGAGGAGGCAGTAGTGCACACATCTGCCCAGAAGCTCAGGACCTAGCCCTAGTGAGTGGTCCACAGGGCAGCGTGTAGTGGAGCTACAGCCTTTTCTCCCCTCCATGTCCCATCTGATCCTGTTGCTTACTTAGAAAGTTCAAGCCTGGGGGAGAGAACAACCTGTCCATGCCCCACTCTCATCCTCACTATCAGACAAGTGGTAGAATGTATACAGGCATTGTCAGCTTAGTCATGTGTGTATGTCTCCCCCTCCTGCCTACACATGCACACACACACACACACACACACACACACACACACACACACACACACACACACACTCCCCCTCCTGCCTACACATGCACACACACACACACACACACACACACACACACACACACACACACACACACACACACACACATATCTTCCACAGCCAGCTTGGCACTTTTTTTCTGTGAGCCACTTTATGCATTACTGAGATATAATTTACAGGGAAAGGCCTGGGAAAGTGGCACAGTGGTAGAGTGCTTGCCTCACATGCATGAAGCCCTGGGTTCAATTCCTCAGCACCACATAAGCAGAAAAAGCCAGAAGTGGCACCATGGCTCAAGTGATAGAGTGCTAGCCTTGAACTGAAGAGCTGAGGGACAACGCCCAGACCCAGAGCTCAGGCCCCATAACCAACAACAACAACAAAAATAATAATAATAATAATTTACAGAAGAAAACTTCAGGCTTTTTAAGTATAGCATCTGCTGCGTTTTGACAGGCCTGTGTCATTGGTTTAGCCCTACCGCAATGGTGAGGCGCAGTACTGCCATTCTCTCTCAATTGTTCTTGGGTTCCACTTGCATCTCCACAGGGTTCATCCCTCAATCTCAGGCAAAAGGGAAGCTACTCTTCATGGAAGATTTGCCTTTTTCAGAATTGCATATATAAATTGGGATCTGTTGACAGTTTGGACTGGATCATTCCCTCTTGTGGGAACCAGCCTATGCATTATAGGATGTTTAGCAGCAGGGTTTATCTCTAGACACTAGAGACAGTTCTCTCTTCCTCCCCAAGATCTACCAAAACAAGTCTTCAGGCATTGTCAAATGTCCTGTTAAGAGAGCAAATCACCCTCAGGTACAAACAAAATCACATTTTTCCTTTCTAGCTTGCTTTACTTGGAATGAAGCTTTAGAGACTTTGTCCATAATGTTGAGGACTTCTTTTTAATGTTTTTGCTCTCTACCACTTGAGCCATGTTTCCAGCCCCGTTTTTTGTTTTTTTGGGGGAGGGGTTTGGGGTTTTTAGCTAATTTTGGTGGTGGTAATAGTGGTTTGGGGGGGGGTGTTTTTTTGGTTTTGTTTTTGTTTTTTGGCCAGTCCTAAGGCTTGAACTCAGGGCCTAGGCACTGTCCCTGAACTTTTGCTCATAACATTCTACCCACTTGAGCCACAGCTCCACTTTAGGCTTTTACTGGTTTATGTGGTACTAAGGAATCGAACCCAGGGCTTCACACATGCTTGGCAAGCACTCTACCACTAAGCTGCATGCCCAGCCCTGGTGGTTTGTTTTTTAAATGGAAACTGGTGAACTTTTCTGCTTTGGCTGACCTCAAACTGTGATCCTCCAAATCTCAGACTATAGTGTAGTCCTATTGGTGTATAGTTTAGTCATGTTCTTTGTCTTGTTTTGGCGGTTGTTTTTGTGAAACTAGGAGTTGAATCAAGAGCTTCACATGTGCTAATAAGCAAGTAAGTTCTGATCACTAGAGCTATAGCCTCCAACCCTCTTATTTGTTTATTTATTTATTGCTAGACCTGTGGCTTGAACTCAGGGCCTGGTCAGTGTCCCTGAGATTTTTTTTATTTTTTAAAAATTAATTAATTAATTTTTGCTCAAAGCTAGCCCTCTACCACTTCAACCACAGCTCTATTCTGGCTTTTAGGTGGTTGACTGGAGGTTAGAGTCTCACAGACTTTCCTCCCAGACTGGCTTCTGACCATGATCATCAAATCTCAGCCTCCCGCGTAGCTAGGATTGCTGTGAGCTACTGGCATCTGGCATTTTCTTTTGTTTTTGAGATAGGCTGGCCTCAAACTCCTGCCTCCACCTCCTGAGTAGTTGTATTTACAGGCATGCACCACCACCATGCCTGGCTCCCTCCCTCCTTCCCTCCTTTCCTACTTCTTTCTTCCTTTCCTCCTACCCTTCTTCCCTTCCTTCCTTCCATTCATCTTTTTTTTATTGCTAAGAAGTATCTCATCATAGGAAACACTACTGTTTGCTCACGCACTGCAGGAGTCACAAACACATCTTTACACTGCATAGTTTTGACTCCTCTTGGCTCTTACTGAGGACATCAGTAAAATGGCTTCCATTTGAGATATACCCATCTTGTTAGCCTAACCTTGGCTCCTGTGGTTGACATCAGGCTCACTTAGGTTATTCACCTGGCATCAGTAGCATTTCCTCACATGAAGACAGGCCAGCGCTGTAGAGTGTGTCTGTGCTTCACACATGGGGGCTTTACCAATACCCCATGGTTACCTGGATCTGTGGGGCTGGCGTGGCTGTGTAGGTGGCTCTTGGTGTCCCTTACAAGTTGAAAACACCCTACTGTCTCCTGCTTCATCTCCCTCAGATCCTACAGTCCCCAAGAACTGCCTACTCTGTCCTTCCCTGCCATTCCATATGCGTAGAGGACTAACTCCTGTGCTCTGCTTTCTCGCTGGCAGCTGTGACTACTGTATGTGGCTGTTTATTGTTATAGGCATGTGCGAGGAGTGACTCCAGCTGGCAACACCCTGTTCAGAGTCTAAGCGCCATGACCCTTCTAGACCATCCCAACAGGCCCAACACCAATGCAGGCACTACCTCCTGAGTGTCTGTGGACACACTGCGCAATGCATTCCCCAGGAAGACGACTTCAGACCCTTGGCTGGCTGCTCATCGGCAGCAAGATACCTGGGGCTCGTGTGTTCTCCATTAGAGAAGAGAATCACTAACACATCTCCCTGGACTGCTGTGCAGTGAACTCTTTATCTTGCTTTTCTACATATGTTCCATTCTTTTCAGTTACTTCTTGGGAATTCTCTTGTTTCTAGCTCAGAAGGGGTTCCCTCCTCCTGTCATACCCCAGAGGGTGGTGGAGTTGCTATGGCAACAGTGCCACACCCTGTTTTTCTAAAAAGTTTTCCTGGCAAATGTCAAAGGGTAGTCTTTGTCTCCCTGTCACATGCACACATGCTCCCAGCCGGAAAGGAACTTAACCCTCCTTGTTTATGCACCCAGTGCCTGCCAGGCCTCCTTGCCCATGCTCTCACAATAACCAGGACCAGCTCTTCCTGGCTGCATCCACTCTCAGCTGGTCTTTGCAGCCTGTTGGACCTGAAGCCTAGACCTTCTTTGCCCATCCCAGGGTGGGAGGAAGGGGGAAGTCAGCTTGAGGCTTGAACTCCAGCCAGAGCTGGGTGGCGCCTGGGCTTGAAGAGTCAGGAGAACAAGGGGAGGTGCCGCACAGAGAGAAGCTTACAGTCCCCTGCCTAGAAACTGCCCTTGGGCCACAGTTGTATCTGAGACCCACAGGACCCTTAATACGGCACTCATTCTCTGTCCCTTGCCCTCCCTCTAAATGGGTACTCTGTCCTTGGGTGTGTATCTAGCAAGCATCCACTCAGTGAAAACCAGCACATAGAGTGGCGTTCTAACAGTCCTGACCTTGACACCTCCAGCCTTGGTGTGTTTGTAATGTGCACAGCTGGGACCCCAGCAGCTGCACTGGGAAAGTCTTGGGGACTTTGTCCCCAGCCTCACTTGGCACTGTGTTTGTCACAGTAACAGCCAGAGGTCAAAGCACCTTATCTTCTAAGAAAACATTAGCCTCAGTCAGGTACGGTGGCACAGACTTGCAGTCCCATCTACTCAGGAGTCTCAGGCAGAAAAGCCACTTAGCTTAGGGATTTGAGCCAGACTGGGAACCAGAGTGAGACCTTGACTAAAAAATAAAAATCCTAAGCCGGGCGCTGGTGGCTCACGCCTGTAATCCTAGCTACTCAGGAGGCTGAGATCTGAGGATCGCGGTTCAAAGCCAGCCCGGGCAAGAAAGACCGTGAGACTCCTATCTCCAATAAACCACCAGAAAACCGGAAGTGGCGCTGTAGCTCAAGTGGTAGAGCGCTCGCCTTGAGCTGAAGAGCTGAGGGACAGTGCCCAGGCCCAGAGTTCAAGCCCCACGACCGACAAAAAAAAAAAAAAAAAAAAAAAAAAAAAAAAATCCTGCCCTGGGGTGAGAGACCAAGAAAAGCTGTGCTAGGCGAGCCTCTGCTCCCGACGCAGCCAGGGCCCAGAATGCTGCTTTCAGCATTGAGTTGGCCAGAACCTTGCACACAGTAGGTCCCTAGCAAACACTTGCTAGATGTTATTGGTGGTAGCTTGTTCATTCTTTCCTTTCCTCCTACCCCACCCTGTTCCATCCACTGTTTGCCTATTGTATGGTCCTTTTCATGAGAGAATGTTTTGGAGAGCACAGACAGAATCTTACAACAAATAGTACATTGTCTCGGTGATCCAGAGCCGGGCTGTGTGGTCACCAGGGTGGCCAGAGGCTATAAGGGAGGGAGGGAGAGAAGGGGTGAGGCTGGAGTGGGCGGGGACAAATCACTGAAGGGATTGTCCCTGGGGAGTTGTGGTTCTTCTCCTCAGAATCAGGCCTTCTGTTGCCAAAAGTGAGGTGGCCAGGACAGGGCTGATTGACTTGTTGATTTTAGAAAGATCCTGAGTTTAGTGTCTCTATACACACCGTTTTAAACCATCTAGGAACCAAAACTTAGGGAACTCTGAACATGGTTTCTCCTGTAACTTAGATAGGTCATTCTGAGACAAGAAGAATGACACAACTCTGATTTCTGGAGCTCTAGGAGAGATACTTCAGGGGGTCCCCCAGGGAATGCCAGAGCAGCCTGGGAATGTCTCTTTACAGCCTGGGTTCAGGAACTTCACACTAGTAGCTTAAAATTGGCCAGGGAAGAACATTTCCACCACAGGAATTGGCAAATTCTATGTACCATGCCCCTCCTCTTCCCCTGCCATGCCTGGTCGTTAAAGCATTTCCTAGCACACCACTGAACACTCTTAAAGTTAATTGTTGGCTCCTGTGAACAGCTAATCATGGGGGAGGGGAGAGGAGTGGAAGGAGGAGAATGAGCAAATGCAGTCATTATATTCAATGTACTTTATGTACCAATTGAGCTATGTAACTGGTGGGTAGGAATGGGACAGGGAAAGGAGGAGAAGGAGGATGGAGAAGAGGTAACATCAACCAAGATGCATTGTACTCATTCATACTGACTTCTGGAATTGGAGCCCTTTATACAACTACTTAATAATAAATAAACATAGTTTTAAAAGTTAATCATTGAGACTTGGTAGCACCTATTGTTTACATCTGTACCTTCTACCTGAACTTCTTCACCACATTGGCACATGGCTAATGCCTTCTGGCCAACTTGGATGACCACTGTCTCTAGGAGGCCATGCCCGAATACCCTGTTTTATTGTTTCCACAATATTTATTTATTACTTATCCCTCCCTGGGAATGTTGTATATGCTTGTGTTTTTATGTCCATTTTGCCCCTCCATTTGCTCCATTACCCTCTACCTAAAGCATTTTTTTCCCCTCTGTTCTCTCAACAGCTTCCTTTTCTGAAAGAGTCCGGAACATGTCACCTGATGAAATCAAGATCCCACCAGAACCCCCTGGCAGATGTTCTAATCATTTACAAGTAAGCACAAGTCCTGTCTGCCAAAGCCTGTGTGGCAAATAGGTGGCCTGGGCTAGGAATCTGGTTGGATCATGACCTTAAGAGGCCATAGCAGGGAAAGGGACTAAGACTTCTGTCAAAGAAACTGTGGATAGAGCTGGGCTCCCATGGCTCACACCTGTAACCCCAGCTGCTCAAGGAGCTGAGACCTGAAGATCAGGATTCAGAAAGCCAGCCAGGACAGAAAAGTTCGAGAGAGACTAGCTTTAATTAACCAGCAAAACAGACTGAATATGTAGCCAAGTGGTAGAACACCAGCTATGAGCAAAAAAAGCCAAATGGTAGCACAAGGCCCTGAGTTCAAGCCCTAGTACTAGCACAGAAAGAAAAGAAAAGAAACTTCCAGATGGACAAAAACCTGCAGAAACCTCAATTGTCACACGTACTATATTACCTAGTGCAGCCCTCATGGGCACCCAGCCTGTCCTTGAGGTCCTGAGCCTACACAGAGAAAGGATCATGCCTTTATCCGCAGCCCAGCTGAGAAGGAATCTGGGTCTTTGTCAGAAAGAACTTTGCTAATAGTGAGGAGCCATCAGATTATAAATTACTGGAAAAAAATTCCTATGCTCTTATCTTACTAATTCAGTAGCTTCTTAATTACAGACCTGATCTGAGGTTTTCCATTCCCAAGGATTTTTTTTTTTTTTTGGGGGGGGGTGGGTCCGGTCGTGGGGCCTGAACTCTGGGCCTGGGCGCTGTCCCTCAGCTCTTCAGCTCAAGGCTAGCACTCTACCACTGGAGCCACAGCGCCACTTCCAACTTTTTTTTTCTGCTTATGTGGTGCTAAGGAATCGAACCCAGGCCCTCAAGCATGCAAGGCGAGCACTCTACCACTGAGCCACCTTCCCAGCCCTTCCAAGGATTTTTTTGTCTTTTTTTTTTTTTTTTTTTTGGTACTGGGGATCGAACCCAGGACGTTGCACTTACTAGGCAAGTACTTTTGCCACTGAGCTACATCCCAGCCCCCTTCCAAGGATTTTTTTAAACTTACTTTTTATTGTTATTATAAAGGTGGTGTACATAGGAGTTACAGTTACGTAAATCAGGTAATGAGTACCTTTCTTTTTGGACAAGGTCACCCCTTCCCTTGCTCTCCCAGTTTTTCCCACCTATCCCCACCCACATGTGGTATACCACTGCTGCAAAACCAAGGACTTTGAGCTGTTAATTGGTGTAGTTACTTCCTGGTGTAGTTACTTCCTGGCTGGCCCTCGGAATGGCTGGTGCTTCAGCCTCCATGGCTGTTCTCCTTACCCCATCGTTGAGTCCCATGACTAACGGTAGGGCAGATGCCCAAGGCTACACAATTGTTGACTTGGTCCCTCTACTCTACCTTTGATCCTACTGCTTCCGCTGGCTGCTCCTGGCTACCCAGCAAGCCCATGGCACCGCCTAAATGGATGGATGACTAATGGGGCTTGGGGCTGAGGAATGCAGCAGCCCAGGGGAGGGCCACAGTCAGGACTCGGGGCACTGCACAGGTTCTTTTCCTTTCACGGAAGTCTCCTCCCCCCACCCTTCCTCCCACTCCTTTTTCCCCCCCCTCACCCTCCCACCCCCACCACCTCCACCATCTCAGTACCTTCCCTGCCAAACAACAAGTTTGAGCCTGTAAGGAAAACTCCAACGACTGCCAAGCACAGACAATCAGCCTCTCAGCCCTTAAGTTCAGAATATTCCTTCTTCTTTTTAGATTTTCCTAGGGGTAGAAATCATGGCATTTGAATCAAATCAGATGGCCCGGGACACCCAGCCAAGTCAGCCATAACATAGGGGTTCACTTCTAATGACCGAGCCTCCTACATAAAGCCAAGGCCTCCCTCTATCACCCGGGAAGAGATAGATGTGAGGAAAGCAGTTTATCATTCTCGGCTTCACTCTTCCCTGGTTGTTGAGTGTTTCCTTAGTGTTTCCTTACCCCTGTCAGGGCAGGGGCTGTAGCCACCTCTCCTGGTGTATCCTGAGAATACCAGCCCTGCTCACTTCCCCTTGCCAGTGAAGTATATCCAGAATGTTTTTCCTCTAGAGGATCTGTATGTTTAGCTGCCACCAGAGTGAGGGGCGCTGCAGATGGGTCTTGAATTGGACCACCACCCACCCTCCTTGATGCGACTGCTTCTATCAGAGGTGCCTCTGCCCTGGGCCTGTTCACCTGGGCAGCACTGATGCCATCTGCCACAGGCATCGTCTCTGTGAGTTCAGCAGGGCATCTCCATCGCTGGTAAGCCTGCAAGGATCCAGGTAGTTCTGCTTCTCTTCAAAAGCCAGGTCAGGAAGGAAGTGGCGCTGTAGCTCAAGTGGTAGAGTGCTCGCCTTGAGCTGAAGAGCTGAGGGACAGTGCCCAGGCCCAGAGTTCAAGCCCCACGACCGACCCAAAAAAAAAAAGAGCACAATCAACTGGTCGGAGAAGACCTGTGATATCATTGTAGACCTAAACTGTAGTTCGTAATCAGATAGGTTCCATGTGTTCCCACAATCAAAAGCCAGGTCAGGGAATTTGGGTGAGAGATAAACCCCCCACTCCCAAGGCTCCAGGGCTTGAATTTAGGACCTGCACCACTGGCTTATTAGCTTTTTCACCTGGTGCTCGAACTATCACTTGAGATCTCAGGAACCTAAAACACCCCTCCCACCAGTTCAGGCTTTCTTTTCTGGTTAGTTGGAGATAGGCCCCATAGATTTGTCTGCCAAGGCTGACTTCAAACCATAATCCTCAAATCTCAGTTTCCTGAGTGGTTAGGATTACAGGTGTGAGCCACCAACACCTGGCTTAGACAGATGGACTTCTGTTATACACACCCTTCTGTTGCCTTCACAGGACAAGATCCAGAAGCTTTATGAGCGAAAAATAAAGGAGGGAATGGATATGAACTACATCATCCAAAGGAAGAAAGAATTTCGGAACCCCAGGTGAGTTTTCTATGAATCTACAGGTTAAGTTGAGAGCCATTGGTTTGGATAAAGGCCTAGGAAGCCCCCTGGATATGGCAAAGAAAGGCCCAACTCTGAACTTACTTGAACCTAAAGGGACTGCCACCCAGATTTCTTAGCTAAGTGCGTGTTAGACACAGCCAGCTGCTAGCCAGCTGAGGATTACCAGTAAGATCCAGACCAAATGCGTGAACCAATCTGGAGGGGCAGCCAAAGGGTCTGGGCTGGAGCCAGGGTGGTTTGGCTGGTCTCTGGTCACTGCTGTGCTCCCAAAGCACGCAACTTATCAATGCTTCAAGTTCTACTAAAAAGTAGATTTTGCATCCAGGTGGGAGACTTGAGGGACAAAGTTGGTCTTGGTCTTCCTCCATCTAGTGCTCAAACTAGCGATGCACCCAGAAAGTCTCTGTGGCACCAGAGACTATTCTGGAACTTGCATGGGCCTGAGTGTGGTCAGGCCTGTCTGTGTGACAGGAAATAGAAGCCATCACCTTGACCCCCTCCTCCTGGCCCCCACACAGACAGTGCAACTTGTGGGGAAGGTCGAGAGCCAGAAGCGGTGCAGTCGGGCCTCCCATCAGGAAGCTCCCTGCAACAGTTGAACTGGGCTTAATTTTCTCAGCCCCAGGAACTCGTGCTTCCGTGTTGAGCAGGAACCCAGAACCCAACCAGTGCCTCTTACTGCTTGTGATCTCTTTTCAGCATCTACGAGAAACTGATCCAGTTCTGTGCCATTGATGAACTGGGAACCAACTACCCAAAGGTGTGTCCCACGTGCTGGGGCTGGCGGGTGCTGAGGGCCCCCAGGCTCCCATGCTGGCCGCGCTTACCGGGAGCCATTGGAAGGGCTGTGTAGTGGCAGTGCTGACTGAGGAGCACCAGCCCCATCTCTGTCGTTTGAGTTCCTGTGTTCTGAAATAGTCCTACAAGGCAATGCCATTGGCAGACCTGCTCCCTTGCCAGACCAGTTAGAACCCAGGTGTGGGCCACTACCACTGTCAGCAACTGAGCAAGTACATCATGGCTCACAAGCTTCCTGGCCACCTCAGGGCTGGAAATAAGGGGTGACATCTGTGTCCCTGTACTCTGTCACTTGTCACCTAGTTACTGAAGCCTATGTAAACTCTTGTTTTTCAGGATATGTTTGACCCCCATGGCTGGTCTGAGGACTCCTACTATGAGGCATTAGGTAACCTGCCTTCCTTATATCTCCTCTACCACCTGTCCATCTGTCTTGCACAAGCAGTCAGTCAGTGATCAAGATGATCCATGCTGCCCGGCACCAGTGGCTCACACCTGTAATCCACCTTACCCAGGGGGCTGAGCTAGGAGACTGCTGTGTGAAGCTTGCCTGGGCAGAACATTCTGTGGGACTCTTATGTCTGTTGAATCACCAAAAAGGCCAGAAATCAAGGTGTGGCTTGAACTCAAAGGCAACGCTCAGGCCCAGCACCAGAAAAAAAGATGACCTCTAGTTTGCTCATGGCTGGCATTTAAGCCATGCTTCCAATTCCTTATCTTCCCCCGCTAGTACTAGTGTTTTAACTCAGGGATTAGACTTGCTAGGCAGGCACTCTGCCACTTGATCCACACTTCTAGCCCTCAGGATCTCCTGATGACTCAGTCTTGAACATTACAGACCCCTGCCCTGGCTTACAAGGAAGAACCTAGCAAAGAAAACAGATGGTTGAATCAGTCATTCCCACACCCATGAGTGTTAAGAGAAAGGGTGCTGTGAGTCTAGGGCACGGTCACACTGAAGGACTGGGAAGGCCCCACTGAAGAAACTGTTGGGTCTTAAGATTTAGAGAGATGGAAGGGCCAAGGAGCGTGTGTGCCAATGCCCTAGGCATTGTGTAAGGCCAATGAGTGCATGGCTTGGAAAGCTGGGAGCAAAGTCAAAATTGAAGCCTTTAAATCATATGTCTCAGGCCAACAGCCTGGTCTGTAAATGTGTTAGGCCTATACAGATTTTGTCTTAATTTGAACTAGTTTCTAGAATGTTATGTAAAATTCCAGAATTCTAGCTTTCCCTCCACCCCAATACAAGGTTTTGAACTCAGTACCGAATTTGCTTGGCATACTTGCTTGGCTGGCACTCTATCACTTGAGCCACACTCTCAGGTTCCTAGCTCTGTTGTTAGAGGAAATTAGACCCAACTGATTCAGCTCCCCTTGGAGCTCAGGGTAGATCATTCTTCTGGGCAGGATGTACAGCCCCCAGGCCCTGGCTCCAGGGCTTTGCTTCATGCATCAGGGCTAGCACTTCATTTCACTGAATGCAAAAGAATACTAAGCTCCTATCAGTCTACCAAAAGAGCATCGGAGCTCCTTCAGTACAAGCTCTCTTTTAACCCCTATCTTGTCTCTAGCCAAGGCACAGAAAATTGAAATGGACAAACTGGAAAAGGCCAAAAAGGAGCGAACCAAAGTAAGTGGCTGACAGATCTCTAGGGGAGTTTGGAGTGCACAGGTCCTACTGGCTGGGCCCAGGAGTACCAGGCTCCTCTCCACCCCTGCTCTTCATGGCCTAATGAGGCTCTAGGTCACTTCAGCTGTGTCCTCTGCCTTCTTGCTGTGGCCCAGCCTCCTGACCTGGCCTACCACTGCTTGTTCTCAGTATCTTGTAGTTCCCTCTGTAATGTCCTCCTGGCCTTGCCCACCACCTCCAATACTGTGGCTTTGTCTCCTGTGGGTCATTGGCCAGAATGGAGAGAGATGTTTCCTTCTGAGGTGGGGATGGAGACTCCTGCCTGCTCTGATCTGTGCATTTCTTGGCCTGAGTACCACTTCTTCCCTAGTGTGTGGGCTGGGAACTTCAGGATCGTCAGCTTGGCTCTAAACTAAAATGTCATCCTTTGGATGCTGTGCCTTTATGATCCGAGTCTCCAAGAGACAAAGCAGGGTGTCAGGACAACGGATTCTCCTACTCTGATCTTTCTTGAAGCAGCTGCTGTGCCCCTGACACCCTGGACACCCCTTTGACCCCCACACAGAGGGGCTGTCAGGGCTACAGGACCTAGACATGCTGGTGGCCCTTCAGAGGCCCCGGCTCCCAATGTAGGAGTCAGGCCAGGAATGTGGGAACTGGTACAAGGGGATGGTCTGGAGTTCTCATTCTTAACCCTTGATTGAATGTCCCTTCTCTCTCTTTCCCTTTCCCTTCCAAACCCCAGGCTTATTGCAGGGACGTGTCTGCAGCACCTGGGGACCGGAGCTGTCCTTCCCCTGTGCGGGGGGCACCGCCTCCTCCCGGGTGTGAGGAGGAGGGGCCTGGCCAGCTGGTTCTGGGCATGTGAGGGGGGTGACGGGTGGGGGTGAGGGGCATATGCAGAAGCCCATGAGTGAGGCCGGGAGGGATCCCACATCTATTGGGAAAGCTCTTTGAAGAATGGTGAAAGCCCCTGCAGGCTCTTCTCAGGCGCCTCTCCTCCCCCCCACTCCCCCCCTCCAGTGTTCCCAGCCCAGACAGTTTCAGTGCCTCCTTTGTGTAGTCCAAACTCCTGTCCCCTGGGAGCAGACGATGGCACAGGAGATGGACAGGGCTCTGCATGGGGCTCATTCTTCTCTCTCCCCCTCCAGATTGAGTTTGTGACGGGCACCAAGAAAGGAACCACAACCAATGCCACAGCCACCACCACCACGACTGCCAGCACAGCTGTTGCAGGTAGCAAGCGACCACACCAGACAGAGCAGGGGGGTCCTGGCCTTGTTTGGAGGCGGAACTGGGCCCTGACTCAGCCTTGCTACTGCTTTTCTCTGAGGCTAGGGTATGAGAACTGACCTGGAGCCTGGACTGGGCCCCAGCTGACCAACCCCCCTGGGGCTTCTCAGGCCAGGACCCTACTTTTTTTTTTTTTTTTTTTGCCAGTCCTGGAGCTTGAACTCAGAGCCTGAGCACCATCCCTGAGCTTCTTTTTGCTCAAGGCTAACACTCTACCACTTGAGCCACAGTGCCACTTCCAGCTTTTTCTGTTTGTGTGGTGCTGAGGACTCGAACCCAGGGCTTTGTGCATGCTAGACAAGCACTACCACTAAGCCACATTCCCAGCGCCAAGGCCCTATATTTGTAAGCTCACCTCTGGCCTGCGGTGGGAGAGAGCTCTGCTCTTGGTGCTCTTGAACCTGATTTCTCCCTTACATGTTCTTCTCCAGATGCTCAGAAGAGAAAGAGCAAGTGGGACTCGGCCATCCCGGTGACCACCATCGCCCAGCCGCCCATCCTCACCACCACAGCCACGCTGCCAGCCGTCGTCACTGTAACCACCAGTGCCTCCGGCTCCAAGACCACCGTGATCTCTGCTGTGGGCACCATTGTGAAGAAGGCCAAGCAGTGACCGAGGGCCGCTCCAGCCTTGGCAGGACTGTGCGCCCAGTGACCAGCCCACTGGGAACACCACTTATCTATGTCAGACTGGACCTGCTCCCCATGTGCCGCCTGAGCCTCCACGGCGTTCCGGCCAGAAGGACTTTATAGCAGAGGCCAGGAGCACAGTGGGCGGCAGCTAGCCACACAGCTCTTGGGGTTTTGCCCAATTAAAAGTCGTACTTTCTTACATCCTGGCATCTCAGGTGTGCTGGCCCCTCCCACAGTCCGTAGTTGGGCAGTTGGGACACTCAAGTGCCCTCCTCGGCCAGGGTGATTGCTTTGAGAGGAAGTGGAGTGACAGAGGCCTGCGGCAGTGCTCGGGGGTGACCCGAGAAGTTCCCTGTGAGTGCCGCTTAGCGTGGACAGGCGGAGTCCTGGACAAGATCACCCATTCCTGCTGTCTGCTTCCTTGACCCCAAATCCAGATTTCAGCCAGTTCTCAGGCAAGAGCCGAGGCCTCTCCCCTTGGGGGTGCAGGTGAGCTCTCTGGGACATGTGCAGGCTTGTGGAATCGGGCTGCGGTGAGATCCCCAGCCGCATAGGGAGGGGGCCAGGTGTGGGGGCCTGGAGGAGGCCGCCAGCAGGATCCACACAGCGGGGGGATGAATCAGCGGCTGCGCTGGCCAGGCCGTGGCTCACTGTTTCCGTGAAGGCCCAGCTCCTGGGAGGGCTCCTGCCGCCCCACCCTTCCTCTGTCGTTATCTCTACCCAGCAGCAGCCCCGGGCAGCGCCAGTGGCCATCCCGCTTCTCCCGTAGCCACTGCCAGCCTGGCAGCTTCCCTTTCCTTCCCAGCGGAAGGGCCGAGTGTCAGAAAAGGAAGCCGGGCTGCCGAGAGCCCCCTGCTTCCACGGGGCCGGTGGCCGTGACAAAGGCGGTCCTGAATGTGGCTGGTGCCATTGGTGACCTGAGGAATATGACCGCCTCCGCTGCCAAGGTCCCCAAAATAAAAGTTGAGTCACAGTTAGTCCCTCCTTTCCTTGACTGTATTTTACAGCCCTGGGGCTGGGGGGAGGTTTTGCTGCACACTTCCCCACAAGGGCTCATGTGGACGTCTGTCTGTCCTGCCGCTTTCGGGGGGCCAAGGACCAAGGTCTGGAAGGCAGTGCGGCCTGGCAACCCCAGTAAACGTGCCATCTGGAGTCCCCACGTGGGGTCTGAGCTGTCCTCTGTGGAATCATGGTATAGAGCTTCATGGGCTGGGGGTGGACGTGAGGGGCACCGGAGAGGACTGAAGTTACTATGAGCTGTGAACAGCACGGTGTGTCGGCCAATCCTGTTTCTTTTTGTTTTAAACTAAAGACACAAAGGGAGAGGCACAAACTCCAAATGAGCTCGGCCAGCAACAAGGTCGCCTTCCATCAGGGTTCTCTGGTGGGGTGAGTGGGGGCCAACGTGGGTCTCCCGCCACTCCTGGCCCTGCCATGCGCTTCCCCATTGGAGCAGTGGGACCTGGGGGCTGAGCACCGCTGAGAGCCGGCATTCCTAGGCTGACTGCTGTTCCATTCCTCAGGCCTTGCGTGCTGGGCTGAGGGATTTGGGTGGGTTGGTTGGTTGGATGGTTGGTGTTGAGCCTGTGCCTGGGCGCTGTCCCTGAGCTCCTTTGCTCAAGGCTAGCACTTCTACCACATGAGCCGCTGCTTCGCATCTGGCTTTTTTGGTGGTTAATTGGAAATAAGAATCGCATGGACCTTTCCTGCCCAGGCCAGCTTTGAACTGTGATCCTTAGATCTCAGTCTCCTGAGTAGGATTACAGGTGTGAGCCATCAGCACCCTGCTTGAGGTTTTAACCTGAATGAACCCGCCCTCCCCAGTCCCACTGGGGATGGGTGCTACGGAGACTGGGTGTCCGAAGCACGAGGAACCAGAACTACTGGTCCCTGACAAGAATTGGGTCTGGCCCAGCAGCTCTGGCTGCACCTTCTACCCCTCTCTCCCCCTTGGATGCCCTGGTGCCCTGCTCCTTTCCTATAGTTCAAATCCTGGCTGAGATGTCATGGCCGGTCCTATCCCCTTGGCTGTGCACTGGGAATCTGTGCCCTATGGGTCATCTCAGAAGCCTCTGGACTGTTCCCTCTATTAGCACCGTAGGGCACACCCCTGTCCCTCACTGCACATTGCTCTGGCCTCCCAGGTGTGCTGCCTCAGTCTCCCCACTCAACATCCCAGTTCCAAGCAGCCTAAAAAGCCACCCTCCCAACCCCCAGCTCTTTCTGGCTCCAGATGTTAGTGTGGCCTGTGAGGCTACTTGTTCCTTTTTGTTCGTGTCAGGGTGGTGGTTGCTTGTTTGCTGGAACGGGGGTTTGAGCTCATAGCCTTGGACTTGCTTGGCTTACTTGCTAGGCTGGTGCTGTACTACTTGAACCACGTCTCCAGGCTGACCATCAGTTTCTTACCTCTCCACCCTCACTGTCTGCCTCCGCACCCCCTCACACTGTGCGCCTCAGTGTGCCCACCTTCCTCCCCAGGCCCCTTTAGTACACACTGCTCCCTCTAGCAGTTCTTGCCAGGCTCCTGCCTTTATAACACCGCTGCCCAGCGGGGGGCTGAGACCCACTGGTGCCCGCTGGTTCTATGTCTTTGCTTTGCTTTTGTGCCAGTATTGGGGCTTGAACTCAGGACTGTGTGCTCTTGCTTAGCTTTTCCACTCAACAGCTGGCAGCTATACCACTGGAGCCATGCCTGCAATCCAACTATTTTGCTGGCTAATTGGAGATGAAGCCTTGAAGATTTTGCTATCCTGTTGGCTGCAAACCATGATCCTCCACACCTCAGCTTCCTGAGTAGCTAGGATTACAGGAGTGAGCCACCAGCACCGGTATGTTGTCTGGTTCTTGTTAGCAAAGACAGCAAACATAAAAAGCACAATGCTCCGGGTGCCTGCCATGAGAAAGTTCTTTGGTGAATGGGGAGATGGGAGGAGAGTAGGTTACTCTCATCCTCACCTGAAGTCCTCTGGCCTCGAGGAGTGCAACCCCATGCCCTTTGTCTACTGCACTATCCAAACGTTACATGGCTAGATTTCAAAGAATGGCCAGATCAGCTGTGCACTTACAGTCCTGGAGCCCAGTGATGGGAATGGAGGAGGGGGTATTACTCTCTCTCACGATGTTTTTGTTTTGAGGAGGATCTTTGTTGTTTGTTATGTTTTCCAGGCCTCCTGCCTCAGACTCCTAGGTAACTGGAATACAATTGTATGGAATACAGTTGTATGTCCCATTACACTCGGCTCTCCTTTTGTGTATGTTTGAAAATCTATAGCCGGGCACTCATGGCTCACACCTGTAATCCTAACCACTCAGGAGGCTAAGATCTGAGGATCACGGTTCGAAGCCAGCCAGGGCAGGAAAGTTCATGAGACTCCAGTAAACTATTCAGAAAAAAGCTGGAAGTGGCATTGTAGCTCAAGTGATAGGGTGTTAGCCTTGAGCAAAAGAAAGAGACAGCACTCAGGCCCAGAGTTCAAGCCCTAGAACCAAGAAAAAAATAAATCAGCCCAGCCGGGCGCTGGTGTCTCATGCCTGTAATCCTAGCTACTCAGGAGGCTGAGATCTGAGGATAACAGTTCAAAGCCAGCCTGGGCAGGAAAGTCTGTGAGACTCTTATCTCCAATAAACCACTAGAAAACCGGAAGTAGCCCTGTGGCTCAAGTGGTAGAGCACTCGCCTTGAGCTGAAGAGCTGAGGAATAGCACCCAGGTCCAGAGTTCAAGCCCCATGACTGACAAAAAAAAAAAAAAAAGAATCAGCCCAGGCACCTGGGGCTCACACCTGCAATCCTAGCTACAAGGAGGGTGAGATCTAAGAATCATAATTCAAAGCCAGCCCAGGCAGAAAAGTCTGTGAGACTCTTATCTCCAATTAGCCACCAGAAAACCAGAAGTGGAGCTGTGGCTCAAAGTGGTAGAGTACTAGTTAGAGCAAAAGAACTTAGGGACAGTACCCAGGCCCTGAATCCAAACCCCATGAACCAGGAAGAAAAGAAAGAGATTAAATGAAAAGGCAAGGTGCAAAACAGTGCATATAATATGCTTCCTTTTGTGCAGAGAGGAAATACAAAAATAATAATAATAGAGGAAGGTAATGTAATAATAAAACCAAAGAATCAGAGGTGGGTTTGGAGTATTGGAAATGCAGGGCCAACATCGCAGACAACAACAATGTTAGATTTGAATTGGAAATACCACATCCTCGTAGCCTTGCTCATAACATAGCATTCAGATCTTGAACAAGGCTCTTTGGAAAAATGGCTGCTCTCAAAGTCTACATGGGGGGCTGGGCATGTGGCTTAGTGATAGAGTGCTTGCCTAGCATGCACGAAACCTTGGGTTTGATTCCTCAGTACCACATAGAAAAAGCTGGAAGCTGCACTGTGGCTCAAGTGGTAGAGTGCTCCCCTTGAGCTGAAGAGCTCAGGGACAGCACCCAGGCAGGCCTAGAGTTCAAGCCCCATGACCAACAAAAAAAAAAAAGTCTACCTGGGATTGGGGCAGTTGCAGAAAGCAGAAAAACTAGTGTTCAAAGGTCAAAGGAGCTGTTTTGGCTACGTTTGGTTCAATGTGAACATTAAGGAAAAATAACAGCACAATGACTGTAGATTGCAAATTGTTGACTAGAAATCTTATTCACAGAGCTAGCTATTTACAGGAAAAGAAAAACGTTTTCCTCTGAGAATTTTGTTCAAAAGTGTGTGTGTGTGTGTGTGTGTGTGTGTGTCTCTAGGTACTGGGACTTGGACTCAGAGCCTAGATGGTTTTTTTGGTTTTGTTTTGTTTTGTTTTTGTCAGACGTGGGGCTTGAACTCTGGGCTTGAGCGCTGTCCCTGCACTCTTCAGCTCAAGGCGAGCGCTCTGCCGCTTAAGCCACAGCACCACTTCCAGTTTTCTAGAGGTTTATTGGAAATAAAGAGTCTCACAGACTTTCCTGCCCAGGCAGGCTTTGAACTGTGATCCTCAGGTCTCAGCTAGGATTACAGGTGTGAGTTTAAGGCTGAGCCACAGCTCCACGTTTGTTTTTGGTGGTTAATTGGAGATGAGTCTCGCCGGCTGTTTCTGCTTAGCTGGCGCTTTGAACGTTGATCCTCATCTTGAACTCCTGAGTAGCTAGTTACAGATGTGAACCACCAACACCTGGCTTATTTTATTTTATATTTTGGTACCAGAACTAGGGCTTGAATTCAGGGCCTTAAGCTCACATGACTTTCACACACAAGGCTAGTCGTCTACCACCCATTTAATTGTAGAGAAGAGTCTCATTGACTTTTCTTTGCAGGTGACTTCAAAGTGTGATCCTCAGATCTCCCCCTCCAGAGTAGCTAGGATTACAGGAATGAGCCACAGTGTCCAGCTTTGAGATATGGTCTTGCTATGTAGTCCAAGCTGACTTCCAACTCAGATTTTCCTGCCCCTCCTTCCCAAATGCTGAGAATACAGGCATGTACTGCCATGCCTCGGTTTAGGTCCTTATTCTGAATAGCCTTGCCAAATTGCCACTTAAATCCAATCATCAGCTCTTTTGACCCAAACGCCATTTATGGGGCTCTGAGAGAACAACCCCAATGACAGTATCAGGAAGCAACCAGATACATCCAGAAGGGGGCAGGACAGTATCTCTTTAAAAGGTCAGTAAGGAGCTGAGTGTGACGATGCAGGTATTTGGAAGGCTGAGGCGGTAGCAAGATCACTATTTCAAGGCCAGGCAGATCTGTAGAACAAAACCTTGTCTCAACAGAAGAGTTAAAAGAATGATCAGAAGAAGCCGGGCGCCGGTGGCTCATGCCTGTAATCCTAACTACTCAGGAGGCTGAGATCAGCCCCAGCAGGAAAGGCTGCGAGACTCTTATCTCCAAAACACCACCAGAAAACTGGAAGTGGCGCTCTGGCTAAGTGGTAGAGCACTAGCCTTGAGCTGAAGAGCTGAGGGACAGCACCCAGGCCCAGAGTTCAGGCCCCATGACCAAAAAAAAAAAAAAAAAAGAATGATCAGAAGAAAGAGGAAAAGGAAGGAAGGAAGGAAGGAAGGAAGGAGTGAATCAATGTGTAGGATGGAGGAATTGAAAACAAAAGATGTTACATCCAGGTGCCAGTGCCACAGGTGGGAGACAGAGATTGGGAGGATTGCCATTTGAGGCCAGCCCAATTGCGAGCTGAGCATGGTTGTGCACACTTATTGTCCTGGGAAGTTTGAAAGAGGTGGGTCAGGGTCTAGGCATGTACCCAGGCAAGAAGAAAGACCTTGTCTAAAAAATAATTCATGCAAAAAAGGCTAGAGGCCTGGTTCAGCAATAAGAGTTTCTGCCTAGAAAGCATTAAACCCCAGTACTGCTCCCTCAAAAAAAGAGAGAAAAGAAAAATCAGTTGCAATAATTGACATGAATTGGACTTGGATTCCATAAACGATTTAATAGGCACATTAGTGATCATTTTCTTTTTCTATTTCCTTTTTTGCCAGTCGTGGGGCCTGAACTCTGGGCCTGGACACTGTCCCTCAGCTCTTCAGCTCAAGGCTAGTGCTCTACCACTTGAGCCACAAGGCCACTTCCGGCTTTTTCTGCTTATGTGGTGCTGAGGAATCGAATCCAGGGCCTCATGCATGCAAGGCAAGCTCTCTACCACTGAGCCACCTTCCCAGCCCTAGTGATCATTTTCTTAGGTGTAGAGATACATGTTGGAGAGTCTAGGGATGAAATGTCAGGATACAATTTTAAAATGTGAATGCATATTAACAAATGTAACAAAATACCTGAGTGTAGATGGTAAAAATAGATACTTTTACTCCTCTTTCAACATTTACCTGTGTGTGCATGTGCGCACGTGCACTGGTCCTAGGGCTTGAACTTGGGGCCTGGGCTCTGTCCCTTAGCTTTTAGATGCACTCTACCACTCAACCACTTGGGCCGCAGCTTCATTTCCAGCTTTAGAGTGGTTAATTGAAGGTAAGAGTCTCACAGATCTTCCTGCCCCTGCTGACCTCAAACTTCAATCCTCAGATCTCAGCCTCCTCAGTAGCTAGAATTACAAGCATGAACCACAGCTCTCAGCTTCTGAAAATGCTGAAAAAAAAAAAAAGTTGAAAAGCCAACTATGGTGGTTCATACCTGTAATCCCAGCACTGAGGAGACTGAGGCAGGAAGATCAAGAGTTCTAGACCATGCTACATAGTGAGATTTGGGAGGAAGGAAGGAAGGAAGGAAGGAAGGAAGGAAGGAAGGAAGGAAGGAAGGAAGGAAGGAAAAAAAAAAGCTGGATGTCACTGGCCCATGCTGTCATCCTAGCTACTCAGGAGGCTGAGATCTGAGGATCACAGTTCAAAGCCAACCAGGGCAGGAAAGTCTGAGACTCTTATCTCCAATAAACCACCAGAAAACTGGAAGTGGTGCTGTGGCTCAGGTGGTAGAGTGCTAGCGTTAAGCACAAAGAAGCTCAGGGACAGAGCCTAGGCCTTGAGTTCAAGCCCCAGGACTGGCAAATAAATAAACAAACAAACAAATTAATAAATAAATAGAACAGAGGAAAATGAGAAAGAAAGAGTAGAAAGCAGGGAGGAGAGAGAGGAGGGAGGTTTAACTTAGTTAAGCTGCCCCAGGGGAGACATCTTGTATACCTTGGCTGCTTTAGGGCTCTGGCTCCCCCAGTCATTTTCAGAAGGCTTTGGTGGTGAGGAGAAAGGGTCTGTGAAGCCAAGCAGGGGTTGGGCATCACCGCCTGTGGGTCTGGTCCTCACACCTCATTCCCCCCTCCCCCCGATCCACAGTGGGTGCACATGTCCCAGCTTCCCTTGGGTGCTGCTGGCAGACACAGCCCCTCAGCCAAACTGGGCTGGGCTCCTCTGAGCTCCTGCCCTGTGCTCCTGTTTTCCAAGGCAGATTAGGGTACATGCAGGAATGGGCCAGTCTACACAGGCTTGTGTGTGGCGGCCATACTGGGGCTCCTTCGCAGTGTTCCCAAGTCCAACCACAGATGTTTCTGAACAGCCGGCGTGTGAAGAACAGCTCTCAAAATGTGGCTTTGTGGTAGAGTGCTTGCCTAGCACGCATGAAGCCCTAGGTTCGATTCTTAGAACCACATAAACATGAAAGGCTGGAAGTGGTGCTGTGGCTCAAGTGGTAGAGTGCTAGTCTTGAGCAAAAGAAGCTCAGGGACAGAGCCCAGGCCCTGAGTTCAAGCCCCAGGACTGGCTAAAAAGAAAAAGAAAAAAGAATAGCTCTCAGAAGACAGGGTGAGGCTGCCCAGCGCTCGGCGCCTTTGCTCCGACAATCACACTGAGAGCTGACAGCACACGGATCCGGGTACAGATGAGAACAGAGCCTCAGGGAGGTCAGGTGACTCCACGCCTCTATGCACCGTGTGCCTGTTAAATGCCAGGCACTGGACTGGCTGCTAGAGCTTAGAAAGATATGCCACAGATCAACTGCTTTGGGGGTCCACAGTCCAATGGGGTGATTATTTCAAACCAATGTGGCAAATACCATGAAGAAGTTGTGTCTGGAGTGAGGGGTATATAAGCCCAGTGGTCATGCCTGCTTACCATGCATAAGGCTTTGGATTCCAACCCCAGCACCACATTCAAATAAAGCAATAAATGGTGGCACACACTATCAGAGATGAAGGTAGATCTCAGGCAGATTTGCCAACTCAGGCAGAAGAGTCTGTGAAATGTTTGTCTCCAAATAACCAGCAAAAAGCTGGAAGTGGATCTGTGGCTCAAGTGGTAGAACACTAGCCTTGAGGAAAAAAAGAAACGCAGGGATAGCACTCAGGCCCTGAGTTCAAATCAAGTCCTAGAACCAGCACCATAAGCCCTGAGTTCAAGTCCCAGGAACGGCACAAGAAAGAAAAATGAAGAAAGAAAAAAGAAAGGAGATAGATAAAGATACATAAAAGAGATGAGGGGCTGAGAAGGTGGCTCCGTGGTAGAATGCTTGCCTAGCATGCTTCAGTGAAGCCTTGGGTTTGAATCCTCATTACCACATACACAGAAAAAGCCAGGAGTGGCGCTGTGGCTCAAGTGGTAGAGCGCTAGCCTTGGGCAAAAGAGGCTCAGGGGCAGTGCCCAGGACCAGAGTTCAAGCCCCAGGACTGGCAAGAAAGAGAGAGAGAAGAAAGAGAAAAGGAAAGAAAGGAAAGGCATAGCACGAAGGGCTTCAAGAACACAGAAGCCACCCCCGGTGGTGGGGAGGACGCGGAGTCCGGAGCGCAGAGGCTTCCCGGGAAGGATGGGTCAGGCCAGCCTGGCTCAAAGCCAGGGTTGGGAAGGGGGCCGCCAGCGGTGAGGCAGGCCAGACAAAGGGGGACAGATAATCAAATGAGAACCCGGCTGGGCCTCGGGGCTCCTGGCGGGCTGCGGGTTGATCGTCAGCCGCCTGCCCCGAGGGCTGGGCGCGGGGTGCGGAATGCGGGGCCTGGGGAGGACGCGCGTGGTCCCCACGCTGCGGGGCGCGCTCGGTGCCCGGCGGTGCCGGCCCCTGGGTGGTCCTATTATTCACACCCGACGAGATTTGGCTGGAGGACTGGGAGGTGGACTCAGCCCACGCCCCGGAGCGAGGAACCCCAACGCCAGGGGTCCCCCCAACACACACACACACACACACACACACACACACGCCGCCTCTGAGCCCGGTGCGCGCCCCGGGGCCGTCCAGCCCACTTCCACCCCGGCCCCGGGGACCGTGGCTCCCTGCCCGGGAACAGGGGCTCCGTCGGGCAGAGCCGCGGAGTCTGGAGAGGGTGGGGAGGCCGGGCGGGCTGGGCGGCCGCGAGGGGAGGCTCCTCCCCCGGCCCCCGCGCGCGGCCGGGGCTGCGGGAGGGGGGCGCGGGGCGGGCCCGGCGGCGGCGGTGGCCGCGGCGCCCCGGCTCCTGCCCCGACAGGTGCGCGCCGCGCGCAGGAATGCGGCCCGCCTGACTCACCAGCGCCTCCTTCCTACCTGCGGCGCCCCATAAAGCGCTCCCCTCTTCCCGCACGCCCAACCGTCGTCTTCTTCCTCCGGCCAGCCCCACCGAGCTGCAGCCTCCGGGGGTTCCCCGCCCCCCCCCCGAGGGCGTCCAGTCCAGACAAGGTAGGTCCAGGGGAGGGGCTGCGTGGGGACGGGGCGCCGGGAGCGGGGCGCAGGGCGGGCGGGCCGCAGAGCCCCGGGGCACACTCTCCTGATCACAGTGCCCTGGGGAGGAGAGGAAAGTGGGCGTCCTCCTCATCCTGGGTAGTGAGCATGGAGCTGCCTGGCTTGTGTCTTTTCTGCCCCTTCCTGAAGCCTGGCAGGCCCTGAGTCCCTCTGCCGGGGCTGTCCAGGGCAGGCCCGGCCTGCCCGGGGGGTGCCCAGGGGGTACCTGGATGCAGATGGGGGGGGGGAGGCGGGTTGTAAGGGAGCTGGGGAAGGATAATGGCTGTCAGATCTCTCTGCTAGGATGGGTGTTGAGTGGTGGATGGGCAGGGGGCCAGATGTCAGATACCTAGGCCCACAGGGCTGTGCCCCTGAGGAGTTCGCGCGCACACACACACACACACACACACACACACACACACACGAGGGAGCTGCCACCCTGCAGTAAATGCCCCTCCTGTCTGGCCTGTCCAGGACCTGTTGGGTGGTGCCACAGTCTAAGTGGGGTGTTGGGGGAGTCCCGGAGTTTCCATTGAATCAACCATCTTGCCTGCCCTCCTCCGGGAGTTGTCTCCCTCCAGATACCCTTCCTCCCGGAAGTTCTCCTGGCACGGCCTAGCAGCCCTGCCCCTGCTCCTGCCCCTGCCCACCTTTTCCTCCCCACAGCACTTTGCTGTCAGTGCACCCCAAGGGTGCCAGATAGTCCAGGCGAAGCCAAAGCCGAGGTGGCCTGGCCCCCACGGGGCTGGGAACTGAGCAGAGAGAGAGGACAGCCGGAGCGTCAGCAAGAAAGGAGTTTCCGTCCCCTTAGTCCCGGTTTCCCACGGATGACAGAGCAGCCAAGGGCCCAGGAAGGGCCCATTTAGAGTGGGTGTCCCGAGGATTCGGCCCAGCCTGCCACAGCTACATCTTGGCGTAAACCCACGATGCTAACTTTTATGTGAAATCCCGTTGTTTCTCAAATTGGCAGCTACTTTTAAAACTCTGACTACAGTGGAGGCCAACAAAGGACTGGGTAGCCCGTGTAGCCTCTGAGGATGACATGTTGGGGGTGTCCGCTGTGGGGGTCTGCATCGCCAGGTCCTGACCCCTCCCTCCCTGCAGGATGGGGGACTCCTGGCATCTTTTGGGCCTCTTGTCTGTCTGGGAAACCAGGTTCAGTGGGGATTCCATTGCAATCCTATCCAGGAAGTGCCAGGTGCCTGTGGCTGTCCTAGCTGTGTGCAAAAGCCCTGCAGCCCTATGTGCCAGGCCTGTGGTCAGGGGTGGGTGAGGAAGGGCTGGACTTGGCCTCTTCCAGTGCCTCTACCTGCCTGGGTAATGGTGCCCCAAGGAAGCCAAGTGTGCAGCCGGCATTGTATAGCATGAGGGTGTGGTGTCTCCACCCTGGAGCTGCGAGAAAGTCATTTCCCCCTGGAGCCCCACCTTGACTGACTCAGCCCTCGCTTCTCACTGCTATCCCCTGGGGGTGCTGGCTCTGTGTATAGATATGCTGGCTCAGGAGCTTGTCCCTTTAGGGGACATGGCTTAGAAGGTGGGGGGACAGTAGCTTTCTGCCCTTCACCTGGGCAGGGCCTCCCATGCTTCCTCAGGCCTCAGCCCTCCAGACCCTGGGACTGTCCCTGCCCCACTTGTGAGGGGAGGGGCTGAGAAAGGATTCAAGAAGGAGAGCCTGAGCTCTTGAGAGAGCTAGGAGATCTAGAGAGAGGTATGGCCCTGCCCTTTGCCCTTTGATCTGTAGGCCCTGGTGGCTCTGTGGCCATCCCCTTTCATTTCCCGGGCTTCAGCTTGTCCTTTTCAAAGAACCTGCAGAATGCCCCGACCTGCAAGCTCGCCCTAAAGGTTGCTGATGAGTTCCGATGGTTTCAGAGTGAACCAAAGGGCTGGGCGCTGGTAGATCACCTGTGTAATCCTAGCTACTCAGAAAGCTGAGATCTGAGGATCACAGTTTGAAGCCAGCCTGGGAAGAAAAGTCTGTGAGACTCTCTAATTAGCCCCAAAAAGCCAGAAGTGGAACTGTGGCTCAAGTGGTAGAGCACTAGCTTCGAACACAAATGCTCAGGGACAGAGCCCAAGCCCTATGGCCAACACACACACACACACACACACACACACACACACACACACACACACACACACACACACACACACACACACACACACACACACAGTGAACCAAAGGCCATTAGGGAGAATGTCCTGGAATTGTCACTGTGTATATAAGAGTAATCAGGAGGCTAAGCGCCAGTGGCTCACACCTGTAATCCTAGCTACTCAGGAGGCTGAGATCTGAGGATCAAAGCCAGCCCTGGGCAGAAAAGTCAGTGAGACTCTTATCTCCTATAAACCACTAGAAAACTGGAAGTGGTGCTGTGGCTCAAGCGGTAGAGCACTGGCCTTGAGCTAAAGAGTGCAGGGACAGCACTTAAACCCAGAGTTCAAGCCCCAAGACTGACCAAAAAAAAAAAAAAAAATGAGTAAGCAGGAGGGACTTGCAACCTTCCTCTGGGCTGACTGCTCAGGACACCCCAAAACTCCACTCTGGGGCAGGTCGAGGGAAGAAAAAGGGGGCCAGTGACTAATGTCCCATCCCTGGCCTCTGTACTAGAAAAGATCCCCTCTCCACCTGGTCTAGCCAGGTAGACCCATCCAGAGAGGATAGACGGGACTCTTTCTAAAGGTGGCCCCTTGCTGGACCTAACCCCTGTTAGGGAAAAGACAGAATAAGCCACGCCCTGCCCTGCCTTCAGGGAGACCAGCACCAAGAGACCTAGTACTGAGCAGGGTCGGAGCCTGGAGCACACACAGGCCTCTCTGGGCAGGACAGAGGCATACGGGATTCCTAGCCTCTGCAGGGGTGGCAAGGAAAGGGCAGTGGGAAGTCCCACTCTTTCTGGGCCCTACCACTCACAGCTCATAACTCTGAGCTTCCGATTCTACGCCTGCACAGCAAGTTGACCTCTTGCTTCTCTCGAGGAGCTCTGGTGGGGACACAGGGAGCTGGCGTGTTTCTGCAGGAGGAAGACGATGGCAGGGCTGCATCCCATCCCATGGACCACGGTGCTTTTGGCAGCTCTGCTAAGCATCAGCCTTCCTGGAGGCACGGGTAAGTCCCCATGTCCCATAGCCGCCTCTAGACAGCGCGAGCATTCTCCAGGCATTGCCTATATGTAAGGACACATCCCAGAAAGCCATCCAACAAGTGTGCCATGGGCACAGTTCTAGATGGCTGGGGAATCGGAGTCCCCATACCATCTAGCCCGGCAAGTGCTAGGCTCTGCCAGCTGGCCTGAGATGGCCAGGAGGGAGGCTATGGAGAGGACAGAGGTGCTCCTGCTCAGAAAGCTGTTGTTTCCTCAGGCTGAAGTTCCTCAGAGGGGAAACTGAGGCTTCCACGGTGGAGCTGACAGTTCTATAGGAATTTGAAGGAGAGAGATTGCTGACACACCAACTGCTCTCGGCATGTCCCCAAGTTGACAGATGACTGGCACTACCTCTTACCAATTAAATTTTCCCAAGTAGGGCTGGGAAGGTGGCTCAGTGGTAGGGTGCTTGCCTGGCATGCATGAGGTCCTGGGTTCCATTCCTCAGCACCACATAAGCAGAAAAAGCCGGAAGTGGTGCTGCTGTGGCTCAAGTGGTAGATCACTAACCTTGAGCTGAAGAGCTGAGGCCCAGAGTTCAAGCCCCATGACTGCCAAAAATAAATAAAAAATAATTCCACCATAGAAATTGTCAAAGACAGATAAGTCACGGCTCCCCCTCCCTTCCTCCAGAGCTGTTGTTAAGCATTGTGATGATTAAAGCCCAGGAGAGCACCCACTGTGTGGACTGGTGCACACAGTAGGGCCTCGCTGTGTTTCTGACTGGACAGAGCCAAGGAGAAACCCTAAGGGCCTTTGTGGAAACTCTGGGGTTTTCCTCATTCATCTGCTGTATGCCAGGACTTGTGTTAGGCAGTAACACAGACACGGCTGAGGGGACAGAGTCCTGTGAAGTTATAATGCCAAAAAGCAGGAGCTATAAAGGGGAGGGGCCAGCAGAGGGCAAGGTGCAGTAGATGCTGCTTGTCCCAGGGCCATAGAAGACAGAAGCATTGGCAGAGCCTGAGGAGTTAGTAGCCAGGGGAAACAGCCAGGGTGTTTCTGCTGGCAAATGGCCAGCACCTCCCAGTCAGCCCCACCACTCATCCATCCCCTGAAACCTAGAAAGTTCCAGACCTAATCGCTCATTCCAAGCTATGCTACCTGGCGCAAAATGTTCCCTCCCCTCTAAGATCAGGAGAGAAGAAGAATCCCCGTTCACAGGTGAGGGTAGGGAGGTAGGAGAGGGCGTGGCTACCAGCGAGGCCCTCCCCTGTGTCCCCTCCCTCCCTCCCTCCCAGCCAATCGATGCAAGAAGGCTCAGGTGAAGAGCTGCACTGAGTGCATCCGAGTGGACAAGGACTGTGCCTACTGTGCAGATGAGGTGAGCATTTCTGTTACTTCTGTTTTCCTCCTCTTCCTCCTCCTTTATTGGTGCAAGTAAAGGAACTTGAAGACAGGCCTGGACACCCTCCCTTACTCCCTTAGCCTTTTCTTTTTTTTAAATTATTTTTTAAATTTTATCTTTAAATTTTTTAATATAATTTTACCGTTGTTATTAAGGATTTCCGTTTCTTAAGTCAGGTAATGAGTACATTTCTTTTTGGACAATGTCACCCCCTTCCTTCGCTTTCCCCTAGTCTTCCTCTCCCGTCCCTGCCCACAAGTTGCATTGTTCATTTTCCACATTGTGTTTACTCAATACCATGACTGCATTTGTTCACCCTTTCTCCCTCCACTTCTGCGCCCACCCCTTTATCCTCCTCCTCCTCCTCCTCCTCCTCCTCCTCCTCCTCCTCCTCCTCCTCCTCCTCCTCCTCCTCCTCCTCCTCCTCCTCCTCCTCTTCTTCTTCTTCTTCTTCTTCTTCTTCTTCGCCAGTCCTGGGGCTTGAACTCAGTGCCTGGGTACTGTCCCTGAGCTTCTTTTGCTCAAGGCTAGCATTCTACCACTTGAGCTATAGTACCACTTCCAGCCTTTTCTGTTTATGTGGTACTGAGGAATTGAATCCAAGACTATGACATGCTAGGCAAACACTCTACCACATTCCCAGCCCTCCCTTTATCCTTCTAAAATGACCCAAAAAAATAGCAAAAACACTACCACTAACAACAACAATAAAAAAAGTTTCCATTTCCTGGAATTCATTTAAATCAATAGTATTTTAAATGTTTAGAGGAGTTTAAATGTTTAGAGGGTTCATCCCTTAAGAATATATTCTTTTAGTCTGACTGTGTGCAAATGCCTAGAGTCCTGTATAATTTCTCTCAGATGAGAGAAAATGTGCCATTTGTCTCCCTGGGTTTGGTTTACCTCACTTAACATGATTTGTTTTAGGTCCATCTATTTCCCAGCAAATGACATAATATTATTCTTTCTAATGGAAGAGTAAAATTCCATTGTGTGTATCTGCCACATTTTTTTATCCACTCATCTGTTGGAGGGCATCTGAGCTATTTCCATATGAATAGTACAGCAATAAACATGGGTGAGCAAGTATCTTTACTGTATCCTAACTTATAATAGTCTGGGTAGATGCCCAACAATGGTATGGTTGGGTGATAGGGAAGGTCTAAGTTTAGTTTTTTGAGGTTGTACTAGTTTTCCTGCCCATCAACAATGCAATAGTGTCCCTCAGCCTTTTCATTAGGGGCTGGCACTCTACCACTTGCACCACACCTTCACTTCTGGTTTTTTTTGGTGGTTAATTGGAGAAAAGAGCATCATGGACTTTTTCTGCCCAATCTGGCTTCAAACCTCAGTACTCAGATCTTAGCCTCTTGAGTACCTCTGATTACAGGTGTGAGTGACTGGCACCTAGCTTATGAGCTGTTTTTTTTTGGGGGGGGGTGTTTTCTTGATTTTGGAGGGGTTTTTTGGTGCTAGTCCCTGAGCTTTTTTGCTCAGTGCTAACACTCTACCACCTGAGCTATAGCTCTACTTTGGCTTTTTAGTGGTTAATTGGAGAAAAGCACCTCATAGACTTCCCTGCCCAGGCTAGCTTTGAACCATGGTCCTCAGATCTCAGCTTTCTGGGTAGTTTGGATTACAGGTGTGAACCACTGGTGCTGAGCTGACAAGTTCTATAGGAATTTTGAGGAGTCTGCTGATGCACCAACTGCTCTCTGTATGTCTCCAGTTGACAAATGACTGGCACTACCTTCCAATTACATTTTCCTTGTCAACTTGAGGTCCTGTTGACAAACTCGCAATAGACTCTGGTAGGAATATATTTTCACCATGGACATTGGCCATCCTTCAGCCCAGGGGCTGAGAGACAGAGACAAGGGCCAGGATATCAGAACGAAAGAAATGCTGTTTTGGAACAGTCAGGAGATGGCCACTGCCCCTCCCTTCCCCCAAACCTCCATCTGCTTCTGGCCAGATGTTCAAGGAGCGACGCTGCAACACCCAAAAGGAGCTGCTGGCTGCGGGCTGCCGGCTGGAGAGTGTGGTGGTCATGGAAAGCAGCCTGGAGATCACAGAGGTGCGTGGAGCCTAAGGGCCGAGCTTTCCAGGGATGGTTACTGGGGGAGAGGGGTATGTGACCATAGCGCTCCTTGGGAGGACCGAAGCTCCCCCTTGGGGCTCCAGAGTGATCTTCCAGCCAGCTGTTCCCCTCCCCCCCAACACAGGCCACACAGATCGACACCGCCTTGCGCCGTAGCCAGGTGTACCCCCAGCGCCTGCAAGCGCGGCTGCGGCCTGGTGAGGAGCGGCACTTTGAGTTTGAGGTGTTCGAGCCTCTGGAGAGCCCCGTGGATCTCTATATCCTCATGGACTTCTCCAACTCCATGTCTGATGATCTGGACAATCTCAAACAGATGGGCCAGAACCTAGGTATGGCTGTGCTGTGGTGGGAGGCTGTAGGATGGAGCGGGGACAAAGCCAGCTGGCTCCAGCGGGCAACTCAGGACAGTTGCATTCACCCCACCAGAAAGACAGGACATCCATGCCTCCCAGAAGACCCTCCCTGCTCTTGGGCAAGGGTCCCAGCCAAACCTCACCACATGGGACTTTAGGGGCCGCCAGCAGTGACTCTCACAAAGGTGCCACTCCCCGCCACAAGGCAGTAGATAAATCTCAGCTCTGCAGACCAAGCCGGGATCTGATCCTCAAATATCCTCCTACTTTGCTAGAGGCATAACTCACCTGGGCCCCCGTACCCCAAGTCCGTAATCTCAGCTGCTCAAGAGGCTGAGATCTGAGGATCGTGATCCAAAGCCAGCCCAAGCAGACAAATCCATGAGACTCTTATTTCCAGTTAACCAACAAAAAGCAGGAAGAAGAGCTAGGGCTCAAGGGGTAGAGCGCCAGCCTTGAGTGAAAAGCCCTGTGGGAACATGAGGCCCTGAATTCAAGCCCCAGAACAGGCACCAAAAAATAATTAATAGATGCATAACTCTAGGTCCTCCAAGCCTCATTTCCTCAGCTAGAAGTAGGAACAAGAGCTATGAGAGCACAAAGCAAAGCTCACAGACCGAGTGGGTCACATAAAGTGTGGGTCCTGCACTAGCCCCACCCCCACTGTGTCTTTGTGGGGCCTGCTGGGGCTCAGCTGTTCCCCATCTTTTCCTCCTGTTGATATCCAGCCAAGATCCTGAGACAGCTCACCAGTGATTACACTATTGGATTTGGCAAGTTTGTGGACAAAGTCAGCGTCCCTCAGACAGACATGAGGCCTGAGAAGTGAGTGATTGAGGGGCTGGGAAGGTGGCTCAGTGGTAGAGCGCTTGCCTTGCATGCATGAGGCCCTGGGTTCGATTCTTCAGCATCACATAAGCAGAAAAAAAGCTGGAAGCAGCGCTGTGGCTCAAGTGGTATAGCGCTAGCTTGGAGCTGAAGAGCTCAGGACAGTGCCCAGGCCCAGAGTTCAGGCCCCATGACCGGAAAAAAAAAAAAAAAAAGTGAGTGATGGCGTAAGCCTCAGGTGGGCGGGGGTCCTGGCCCACCTCCTCAAAACGCTGACACCTACCACTAGATAAAATGAGTCCTGGGCTGGGAAGGTGGCTTAGTGGTAGAGTGCTTGCCTAGCATGCATGAAGCCCTGGGTGCAATTCCTCAGCACCACATACACAGAAAATGCCGGAAGTGGCACTGTGGCTCAAGTGGTAGAGTGCTAGCCTTGAGCAAAACAGCTCAGGGACAGCGCCCAGGCCCTGAGTTCGAGCTTCAGGACTGGCGAGAGAGAGAGAGAGAGAGGGAGAGAGAGAGAGAGAGAGAGAGAGAGAGAGAGAGTGTCAGGGAGAGGAGGGGAGGACCTATGTGTTCTAGTGTTCAGGACTCAGACTCTCTCTTTCTCTCTCTTTCTCTCTCTCTCTCTCTCTCTCTCTCTCTCTCTCTCTCTCTCTCTCTCTCTCTCTCTCTCTCTCTCTCTCTCTCTCTCTCTCCCCCCCCCCCCCCAGGCTGAAGGAGCCATGGCCCAACAGTGACCCTCCCTTCTCCTTCAAGAATGTCATCAGCCTGACAGATGATGTGAAGGAATTCTGGGATAAACTGCAAGGAGAGCGGATCTCAGGCAACCTGGACGCTCCCGAGGGCGGCTTTGACGCCATCCTGCAGACAGCCGTGTGCACAGTTGAGTTCCAGGAGGAGCCCAGTCTGCCTGGTCCAGGAGCCTGCGCCGCCCACTGGCCGGCTCCAGAGCCGCTCCCAGGCCTAGGCCCCAGGCGCTCAGACAAACTCAGACTATTGGCGTGGCCCTCAATTCCAAGCTAGGTTTTGTTTTTGTTTTTTGTTGGTTATGGGGCTTGAACTCTGGGGTCTGGGCGCTGTCCCTCAGCTCTTCAGCTCAAGGCAAGTGCTCTACACTTGAGCCACAGAGTCACTTCTGGTGTTCAGGTGGTTAATTGGAGATGAGTGTCACAGGCTTTCCTGCCTGGGCTGGCTTTGAACCACGATCCTCAGATCTCAGCCTCCTCTTGAGTAGCGAGGATTACAGGCGTGAGCCACTGGCACCTGGTTTAACTTGCTCTTTATAGTTTAAGATTATTTTTTTACTTGTGTAGTGGCTCATACCTGTAATCCTATGCAGGAGGCTGAGATCTGAAGATCATGGTTTGAAGCCAGCCTGGGCAGGAAAACCTGTGACACTCATCTCCAACTAGTTATCTTAAAGCTAGAAGAGGAGCAGCTATGGCTCAAGTGGTAGAGCACTAGCTTTGAGCAAGAAGCATAGGGACCGTGCCCAGGCCCTGACCTTAAGCTTCAGTACCAACACAAACAAACAAAGAAAGAAAACCCTTTTTTAAAATTAGTAACAGGGAAAAGTATCCCTGTATCGCTCTCCCTTATTTGCCTGCCCTGCTTGTTCTCTGCTAGCAGCCTGCCTGCTCACTGGGCCTGCCCCCTTCTTGTCTTCCTCAGAGGGCCATTGGCTGGCGCCCAGATAGCACCCACCTGCTGGTGTTCTCCACTGAGTCTGCCTTCCACTATGAGGCTGATGGTGCCAACGTGCTGGCTGGCATCATGAACCGCAATGATGAGAAATGCCATCTGGATGACACGGGCACCTACACCCAGTACAAGACCCAGGACTACCCATCAGTGCCCACGCTTGTGCGCCTGCTCGCCAAGCACAACATCATCCCCATCTTTGCCGTCACCAACTACTCCTACAGCTACTATGAGGTATGGAGCCTGAGCTCCACTGGGTGACAGGTGACAAGGCCAGGGGATTCATGGATCTTTGTCCCCTCCTTTTCCCTTAGCTTTGAGGCCCCTGAGAATGGACCCTAGTGGGGAGGTCAGTTGCTCATGTCCTAACTCCAAACCCAAGTAGAAGGGGGCTAAAAGAGTAAGCTCAGGGGGCTGGGAAGGTGGCTCAGTGGTAGAGCGCTTGCCTTGCATGCATGACGCCCTGGGTTCGGTTCCTCAGCACCACATAAGCAAAAAGAAAAAAGCCGGAAGTGGCGCTGTGGCTCAAGTGGTAGAGCGCTAGCCTTGAGCTGAAGAGCTGAGGGACAGCGCCCAGACCCAGAGTTCAGGCCCACGACTGGACCCAAAAAAAAAAGAGTAAGCTCAGGGGCTGGGATGTGGCTTAGTGGTAGAGTGATTTCCTAGCATGCATGAAGCCCTGGGTTCGATTCCTCAGTACCACATACACAGAAAAAGCTAGAAGTGGTGCAGTGGTAGACGGCTAGCCTTGAGCAAAAGAAGCTCAGGGACAGTGCCCAGGCCCTGAGTTCAAACCCCAGGTTTCAGGCCTCAGTGTCCCCATCTGTAAAGTGGAGATAATCTCAGAACTGTTGTCCATGTTTAAGAAGACGCTTAACCGGGACTCTGGCGTTCTCTCCTGCAGAAGCTTCATACATATTTCCCGGTCTCCTCGCTGGGGGTGCTGCAGGAGGACTCATCCAACATCGTGGACCTGCTGGAGGAGGCCTTCTACGTGAGGGCCGGCGTGGGCGAGGGGTGTTCATGTCCTGGTTGATAAATGGGTCTGGGATAGGCCAGTAAAGAACGGTGTCAGCCGGGTGCCCATGGCTCCCACCTGTCATCCTAGCTACTCAGGAGACTGAGCTCTGAGGATCACACTTCAAAGCCAGCCTGGGCAGGAAAGTCCATGAGACTCTGATCTCCAGTGAACCACCAGAAAACCAGGAGTGGCGCTGTGGCTCAAGTGGTAGAGCACTTGCCTTGAGCTGAAAAGCTCAGGGACAGCGCCCAGGCCCAGAATACAAGCCCCATGACCGACCAAAAAAAAAAAGAAGAAGAAGAGGAAGAAGGGTTTCACACTATCCCTGAGGTCCGGGGAACTCACTTGGGCACAGCTCTGTGTTCCCAGAGTTCTAATCCTGCCACCACTCCCCTGACACCCATGGAGGATGGGCTCCATGTGGTGGGGCTGGAGGTGCCAAGGTGGCTGAGCCCGGGCTCTCCCACAACTACTGATTTCCTGTTCTCCTTCAGCGCATTCGCTCCAACCTGGACATCCGGGCACTGGACAGCCCCCGAGGCCTGCGGACAGAGGTCACCTCTAAGATGTTCCAAAAGACCAAGACCGGGTCCTTTCACATCAGGCGGGGGGAAGTGGTACGATCCGTGTTGGGCATTCAGAACAGTGCCCTCTGAGGGGTGGGATCCTCTTAAACAGTGGGCACAGGAACCCCTCTGGGGTCTGAGACCTGAATCTCCAGTGTCAGCCCCTTGGATGACCTGGCACATTGCTCTGCTTGGGCACCCGTGTCCCTAGCTGGGATGAGTCAGAACCTGGAGCTCCGAGGCTGGTGAGATGAGCACAGCCCAGAGAGTAGCAGGCGCTTGTTGGCATCCTTGTTGTTCTGACTCCTGGAAGGAGGGCGTCCCAGGGCTGAGGAAGGACACACACATGGGAGCTGGAGGGCTGGGGGTTCGTGTTACCGGCTGGCGCCCGGCGCATCAGGCCCCCACCTTGGCTGATGGTGGAATCCCTGCAGGGCACATACGACGTGCAACTGCGGGCTGTGGAGGACGTGGATGGCACACATGTGTGCCAGCTGGCAGATGAGGACCAGAGGGGCAACATCCACCTAAAGCCCTCCTTCTCTGATGGCCTCCAGATGGACGTGGGCATCATCTGTGATGTGTGCGCCTGTGAGCTGGTAGGATTCAGCACTGCCCGGGGGGGGGCTGAGCAGGGCCCCCTGCACCCTGAAAAATGGAGCAGAGCCTTCTGGGGGGGCCTCACCCCTACCCTTGCAGGATGTCCTGAGGCCCAGTTGGCCCAGGCTCCTCCATCCACATGCCCCCCTCCATGGTTTCCTTCCAGCAAAAAGAAGTGCGATCCGCTCGCTGCCACTTTCAAGGAGACTTCATGTGCGGACACTGCGTGTGCAATGAGGGCTGGTGAGTGGGGGGAGGAAGTCCCGCCCCAGGATGTTACCTGACCAGGGAGGCAGCTTGGCTGCCCAGCTAGGGCTGGGGTAACAAATCACAGAAAGGGCTAGGAGAGAGGTAATGGCAGTTGTTGGGCAAAGCCAGTTCGGAATATTTAAGATGATCCCTACTTAGAATGGTTTAAGGGCTGGGAAGGTGGCTCAGGGGTAGAGTGCTTACCCCTCATGCATGAGGCCCTGGGTTCCATTCCTCAGCACCACATAAACCACCACAACAAAGCCAGAAGTGGTGCTGTGGCTCAAGTGGTAGAGCACTCGCCTTGAGCTGAAGAGCTGAGGGACAGCACCCAGGCCCAGAGTTCAAGCCCCACGACCAACAAAAAAAAAAAGTTTACATGAGGATTTCTTTTCTTAATTCTTTTTTTTTTTTTGATGGTGTGAAAGCGATTCACTTTCAGACATTCAAATAGACAGAGATAGGAAGTTTGCAAGGTTAGGCATATTAAAGGTGATTGATAGTTTCAATTATAATGGGTTTATCAGAATGCTAACTTCATTGTCCATCATAAGCAAGGAGCATCTGTACCCAGACATAGGGACTGTCTCTAGATAACTACAATGGAGACAGGGTAGCTGTGAGGGGTCTGTTCTAGGACCAGCTTAGAGCAGAATACCTTTCACTCCATACCCAAACCTTTCACACTTGCAGCATTTTTTATTTATTTATTTATTTTTCTTTTGCCAGTCCTGGAGCTTGAACTCTGGGCTTGGGCACTGTCCCTGAGCTCTTTTTGCTCAAGGCTAGCTCTCTACCACTTGGAGCCACAGCTCCACAACTGGCTCTCTGGTAGTTAACTGGAGATAAGAGTCTCACAGACTTTCCTGTCCAGGCTGGCTTTGAACTTCATCCTCAGATCTCAGCCTCCTGAGTAGCTAGGATTACACGCATAAGCCACTGACACCCGGCTTCTATAAGATTCTTATCTTCAATTAACCACCAAAAGACCAGAAGTAGAGATGGGGCTTAAGCAGCAGAGTACCAGCTTTGAGCAAAAAAGCTAAGGGACAATGCCCAGGCCCTGAGTTCAAGGCCCAGTACTGGTACACACACACACACACACACACACACACACACACACACACACACACACACACACACACACACACACACACACACACACACACACACACACACACACACACCTCTTTGAGATACTGAACAAGTCTAACATTAACCTGAGACACAGAGGCTATAAGAAGAAACACTGAGGGCTGGGAAGGTGGCTCAGTGGTACAGCGCTTGCCTTGCATGCCTGAGGCCCTGGGTTCTATTCCTCAGCACCACATAAGCAAAAAGAAAAAAGCCAGAAGTGGAGCTATGGCTCAAGTGGTAGAGCGCTAGCCTTGAGCTGAAGAGCTGAGGGACAGTGCCCAGGCCCAGAGTTCAGGCCCCACGACCAGACCAAAAAAAAGAAACAGTGAGGGCCAGGACCTTTGGTCTGAGGTTTGAGTCTCAGCTTAGCTGCTGCTGTTTGGGAGACTTGGAACTGCCTCAGCTCTCGGAGAGCCTCAGTGTCCTCATCTGTAAAATGGAGCAATAATCGCCCCCAGCCAGCCCTCTTCCCAGGCTGCGCAGCGCTGACTGTTTCCTCCCTTAGGAGCGGCAAGACTTGCAACTGCTCCACGGGCTCACTGAGCGACACGCAGCCCTGTCTGCGCGAGGGCGAGGACAGGCCGTGCTCGGGCCGAGGAGAGTGCCAGTGCGGCCGCTGTGTGTGCTACGGCGAAGGCCGCTACGAGGGCCACTTCTGCGAGTACGACAACTTCCAGTGTCCCCGCACCTCCGGCTTCCTCTGCAATGGTGAGCACCGAAGCTGCGGCCGGCCCGGAGGGGCCTCAGGGTGACCCTGCCCTCCTGGCCAGGAGACAGGATCCCCAAGCACAGGCCCAGCCTCACACCTCACTCCCCCATCTACAAGTCCATGCCCAAGGCCCGTGTGAGCACCAGCTTCCTCCTGTTTTTTGGTTTTTTTTTGCCGGTCCTGGTGCTTGAACTCTGGGCCTGAGCGCTGTCCCTCAGCTCTTCAGCTCAAGGCAAGCACTCTACCACTGGAGCCACACAGCACCACTTCCGATTTTCTGGTAGTTCATTGGAGATGAGAGTCTCATGGACTTTCCTGCCTGGGCTGGCTTTGAACCATGATCCTCAGACCTCAGCCTCCTGAGTAGCTAGGGTGACAGGCGTGAGCCACCGGCACCTGCTTTCCTCCTGTTTTAAACTCTAACACCCCTGAGGTTCTCTCTGGCAGGTCAATTCCGTGCCCATCCCCAATTCCCCACTCCCCCATCTCATCTGGGTGGCAGGACACGGAAGATGCCTTCTGCATATCCCCACAGGGCCTAATCATGTAAGACCCAGGCCACCAGCACAGAGTGGGGCCAGAACTCTCAGAACTAGGAAGCTGGGGACAAGTCAGGCAAGGACTGATGGTCAGATGAAGGTGGAGGCATGGAAGTCCACTCACGGAGCACACACTAAGCCCCCATTGCATGCTGGCCCCCGGCATGGCGGAAGGTCATGCCTTGCTTGACTACCCTTTTCCCCATTCTTGGTTTCCCTCCTCTATCGCACCACCATTTTTTCTTTTCATTGGTCCATCCTAGAATGCACTGAAAGCATCAAAAAGGAGAGCCAGGCCCTGGAGAAGCAGACAGCTAACACAAGTGAAGGGAGGAGGGGAGGAAGATGGCTGTGGGGAAGAAAAGTCAGTACAAGCAGCTTGGAAAAGTCAGAGTAGGAGCAGCTTGGGATCTGCTCCCCAGCAGGACACTGTGCTTCAGACAAAAGGAGTCCTTAGGGTTTTTGTTTTTTTTTCTGTTAGTATGTTTACCTTGTATCCAGCCACCATTGCTAAAGCTAATCATTTACCTGTAGATTCTTGTGAATATGTGTGTGTGTGTGTGTGTGTGTGTGTGTGTGTGTGTGTGTGTGTGTGTGTATGTGAGTGTGTGTATGTATGTGTATTTTTTTTTTTTTGCTGGGGGGTGGAGGGAATGCTGGCCCAGGGGCTTGAACTAAGGACCTGGGCATTATCCCTAAGCTTTTTTGTTCAAGGGTAGTGCATTACCACTTAAGCCACATTGCCACTTCTGGCTTCTGCTTAATTGGAGTAAGAGTCTCACAGACTCTCCTGCCTGGGCTGGCTTCAAACTGTGATCCTCAGATCTCAGCCTCCTGACTAGCTAGGATTATAGCACAAGCCACCAGTACCCACTCTCGTAGATACTATGTAACACATTTGTCAGTTGTACTTGTTTTTTTGTGTGTTAATATTGGGGGCTTGAACTCAGGGCCAGAATCCTGTTTCTTAACCTTTTCACTCGAGATTGGTACTCTTATCACTTGAGCCACAGCTCTTTTATTTTGGTTGGTCCTGGGGCTTGAACTCAAGGCCTGGGGCACTGTCCCTGAGCTTTTTGCTCAAAGATAGCATGCTACCACTTTTGAGCCACAGCTTCACTTCCATTTTTCTGGTTAAAATTGGAGATAAGAGTCTCATGGCCTTTCCTGCCTGGGCTGGTTTTGAACTGCAATCCTCAGATCTCAGCTTCCTGCATAGCTAGGATGACAGGCGTGAGCCTCTGGCACTTGGATTCATTTCTTACTCTCTTGTACTATTTTTTTCATACCTGTTCCCTTGGCCAGGACCCATTAAGGTTCTTAGGGCAGCCGGCTGCCGGTGGCTCACGTCTGTTATCCCAGCTACTCAGGAGGCTGAGATCTGAAGATCAAGATTCAAAGCCAGCCGGGCGCTGGTGGCTCACGCCTGTAATCCTAGCTACTCAGGAGGCTGAGATCTGAGGATCAAGGTTCAAAGCCAGCCCGGGCAAGAAAGACCGTGAGACTCCTATCTCCAATAAACCACCAGAAAACCGGAAGTGGCGCTGTAGCTCAAGTGGTAGAGCGCTCGCCTTGAGCTGAAGAGCTGAGGGACAGCGCCCAGGTCCAGAGTTCAAGCCCCACCACCGACAAAAAAAAAAAAAAAAAAAAAAAAAGATTCAAAGCCAGCCTGGGCAGGAAAACCTGTGAGACTCTTATCTCCAATGAACCACTCAGAAAACTGAAAGTGGCGCTGTGGCTCAAGTGGTAGAGCTGAAGAGCTGAGGGACAGCACCTAGGCCCAGAGTTCAAGCCCCATGACCAACAACAACAAAAAAGGGTTCTTAGGGCAACCACGTGATTCAATTCATGTTTGTGAAGCTCACAGAGTAGAAAGGAGACAGCAGGGTGGAAGGGCAGAGATGCAAGGAGAGAGATCCCAGGAGAGAAGGGAGGCAGATGGCTTCTCCTCTGCTTCGGCAGCAGGTGGGTAGCTGGATCGCAGCTGTGACTATGGCTGCCCTCTCCCCCTGTTCCTCTCTGCAGACCGGGGACGTTGCTCCATGGGCCAGTGTGTGTGTGAACCTGGCTGGACAGGCGCAAGCTGTGACTGTCCCCTCAGTAATGCCACGTGCATTGACAGTAATGGGGTAGGCCTGGGTGCCCACCGCCTGGGACCAAGAGAGCCGGGGGAGGGGGAGCGGGGGCGGGGGGGGGGAGGATGGGGAGCGGGGAGAGGGATGGGCCACAGTGGCTCACTGGCAACCCCTCCCTGCCCCAGGGCATCTGTAATGGACGAGGCTACTGTGAGTGTGGCCGCTGCCACTGCAACCAGCAATCGCTCTACACGGACACCACCTGCGAGATCAACTACTCCGCGGTGAGGCCAGGCTCACCTGGTGCCCGGGTGTGGATGGTCACGGGGATCCCAGGCACAAGACAGGATGGGAAATCCAGGAGCCCAGGGTCCCACTGTAATCCTAGCCACTCAGGAGGATGAGATCTAAGGACAGTAGCTCAAAACCAGCCTGGGCAGGGAAGTCCATGAGACTCTTATCTTCAATTAATCACCTAAAAACCAGAAGTGGAACTGTGGCTCCAGTGGTAGAGCGCTAGCCTTGAGCAGAAAAGCTCAGGGACAGTGCCCAGGTGCTGAGTTCAAGACCCAAAACCAGAAAAAAGAAAAAGAGAGGGTAGGAAAGGGGCTGTGGCTGGCAGGGTGCTGGAAGGCCCGAGGCTGGGGCAATGGGGCCTGCCTGACACACAGCATCCACCTATCAACTCCTTCTCTCCTTCCCAGATCCGCCTGGGCCTCTGCGAGGATCTGCGCTCCTGCGTACAGTGCCAGGCCTGGGGCACTGGGGAGAAGAAGGGGCGCACATGCCAGGAGTGTAGCTTCAAGGTCAAGATGGTAGATGAGCTTAAGAAAGGTAGGCCCAGGGGCTGGGAGTGTGGCTTAGTGCTTACAGTGCTTGCCTGACATGCATGAAGCCCTGGGTTTGATTCCTCAGCACTACATACACAGAAAAAGCCAGAAGTGGTGCTGTGGCTCAAGTGGTAGAGTGCTAGACTTGAGCAAAAGAAGCTCAGGGACAGTGCCCAGGCCCTGAGTTCAAGCCCCAGGACCAGCATTTAAAAAAAAATTGGCACAAAAGGAAGGAACCAAATGCAGGCAGTGGGCACCCAGTCCAGCTCAGGACACAGCTGGGCAGATCAGGAGCCTGGAGAGGAGGCATGGCATGGGCAGCGTCCTGACCACAGGAGCAGTCTGTGGGGTGCTTCGGGGTGCAGGGATGGAGTCGGGGTGCCCAGCTGACCGTCTGTGGGTACAGCAGAGGAGGTGGTGGAGTACTGCTCATTCCGGGACGAGGATGATGACTGCACGTACAGCTACACGGTGGAAGGCGATGGGAGTCCAGGCCCCAACAGCACGGTCCTGGTCCACAGGAAGAAGGGTGAGCAAGCGGGCGGGCAGCGCGGGTGTGTGGGGAGGGGCGCGTAAGGAGGGCACCGGTGGGCCCTCAGGGTGGGGGTGAGCACCACCTCCCTCCTCTGTCTCCTCCCAGACTGTCCCCCTGGCTTCTTCTGGGGCCTCATCCTCCCGCTCATCTTGCTGCTGCCGCTCTTGGCTCTGCTGCTGCTGCTCTGCTGGAAGTACTGTGCCTGCTGCAAGGTGAGACCCCCAGGGCCCTCCCCACGGCTCTACCCCTGTCTCCCCCAAAGGCCTCTCTTTCCCCCCCACCCCCCGAGCCAGACTGGTTGGGTTCTGCCTGGGCTCAGCTGTGTGACCTTGAACAAGTTACTTCATCTTTCTGTGCCTTAGTTGACTCTTCTTTACAGAACCCATCACCAGAAAATGGTGTGGAACCAGGCACTGGTGGCCCTCACCTGTAATCTCAGTTTAGGAGACTCTTATCTCCAATTAATGGGATGGGGGGAAGCCAGGTGCTGGCTATAATCCTAGCTACCCAGATGCTTGAGATCTGAGAATCACGGTTCAAAGCCAGCCCTGGCAGACAAATCCAGGAGACTCTTGTCTCCAAATAATCAGCGAAAAAAAGACAGAAGTGGAGATGTGGTTCCAATGGTAGAATAACAGCCTTGAGTCAAAAAGCTAAGGGACAACACCCAGGCTCTGAGTTCAAGATGACAGAGAGAGAGAGAGACGCTTATGCCTGTAATCTCAGCGCTACTTGTGAGACTGAGATCTGAGGATCATGGTTCAGCCTGGGCAAGAAAGCCTTGAGACTCTGATCTCCAATAACCACCAGAAAACTGGAAGTGGAACTATGGCTCAAAGTATTAGAGCACTAGCCTTGATCACAAAAGCTCAGGGACAGTGGCCAGGCCCTGAGTTCAACAACAAGTTTATTTTCTGCAGGTCTTTTCAGAGCCTTTGAGCTAGTGATTTGTATAATCTGCAAGAGGGCTAGCGTCGGCCCGGGTGGCTGTCCTGGCCCTCAGCCTCTCCCCACTCTTGTCTCCTAGGCCTGCCTGGCACTTCTCCCTTGCTGTAACCGAGGTAGGTCTGGGCCTTCAAGTGGAGCTTGGATGATGGCTCTGGGTCGGGGCTGAGATGGAGTGGCCGGGCCCTGGGCACCCCTGGCTGATGGATGGGTGTGACCGGGCGGGTCTAGGGCCGAGCCTGGCTGAGCATCGTTTCCTCACAGGCCACATGGTGGGCTTTAAGGAAGACCACTACATGCTGCGGGAGAACCTCATGGCCTCGGACCACCTGGACACGCCCATGCTGCGCAGCGGGAACCTGAAGGGGCGGGACACCGTCCGCTGGAAGATCACCAACAACGTGCAGCGGCCTGGCTTTGCCACGCACGCCGCCAGCTCCAACCCCGCAGAGCTGGGTGAGGGGGGGGGGCCGTGGTCCCTGGTGCTGGAAACGGTGGCTGCAGAGCCTGCCCACTGGTGCCCGCCATGCCTGGTGTTGATGACTCTCCTGCTTACTCCCAGTGCCCTACGGACTGTCCCTGCGCCTCACTCGCCTCTGCACGGAGAACCTGATGAAGCCTGGCACCCGAGAGTGTGACCAGCTGCGCCGGGAGGTGGAGGAGAATGTAAGGACCCAGAGGAACAGCTGAGTGGGGACTTGGGCCTGGGGGCAGTGGCAGCCAGGTTGGAGGGCAGAGGTCAGCAGCCACAGAACCCACACTGTTCTAGGCTGGGAAGTGGGGCCTTTTGGATCAGTGCCTGGCATATCATCCTGGGACGTAATAGAGTCGGGCTCTCGGGGAATGCCCCCATGTGCCCTGAGGGACCCCCTGGGTAAAGCCCACATGGTGCCTGGCTCCCAGGCCCAGCCTCATGACCCACCCTTGCCTGGCAGCTGAATGAAGTGTACAGGCAAGTTTCAGGCGCACAAAAGCTCCAGCAGACCAAGTTCCGGTGAGTCCTGGGGTGCCTTGGGGAGGGGAGGGGGTAGGGGGTGCAGCCAAGTTCCACGAAAGCCTTGCCAAAGCCAGGCCTGGCAGCCAGGATCCCCAGGCCGGGGGTGGGGCGGGGGGTGGGGAGCAGGTGTTCAAACCCCTAGGCAGAGCATGTCTGCACCTCAGGGCTTCTCTGGCTCATTTGTGCCCTTTGTCCCCACAGGCAGCAGCCAAATGCCGGAAAAAAGTGAGTTGAAGGGCCTGGGAACATGGCCTAGTGGTAGAGTGCTTACCTAACATGCACGAAGCCCCAGGTTCGATTCCTCTGTACCACCTACACAGAAAAAGCCAAAAGTGGCGCTGTGGCTCAAGTGGTAGAGTGCTCACCTTGAGCTGAAGAGCTCAGGGACAGTGCCTAGGCCCTGAGTTCAAGCCCCATGACTGACAAAAAAATGTAGTGAGGTAAAGATACCCTGATGGCATGGGCCAGCTCCTGCCACTAACCTATCTGTCCCCTGCAGCGCCTACATCTCTTGGGGGGGAGGGGCGATGTGTGTGTCTTTCTCCCTTCCTTTTCCAGACCATTGCTTTTTCTATTTTTTTTTTCCTTTTGTGCCAGGACTGGGACTTGAACTCAGGATCTTGTAATTTTCCTGAGTTTTCTTTTTTTTTGCTCAAGACTGATTGATCTATACCACTTGAGCCACACTTCTACATACAGCTTCTTGCTGGTTAATGGAAGACAAGGTTTCTCAAGCCTGTAATCCTAGCTACTCAAGAGGCTGAGATCTGAGGATCCAGGTTCAATGCTAGCCTGGGCAGAACAGTCCGAGTGAGACTCTTAACTCCAATTAACCACCAAAAAAACCAGAAATAGGACTATGGCTCAAAGTGGTAGAGCACTAGCCTTGAGCACAAAAGCTCAGGGACAGCGCCCAGGCCCTGAGTCCAAGCTCCATGACTGGCAAAAAAAAAAAAAGTTTCTCAAATGTGTCTGCCTGTGCTGGCTTCAAACTGCGATCCTCAGACCTCAGTCTCCTGAGTAGCTAGGATTATGTGTGACCTACCAGTGCGAAGCCCTCACTCTGAGAGACAGCAGACCACACAGCTATTTGCCTACTTCCCTGTGGGTCTTGGTCCTTCAGAGGGTGCAGGAGACAGGGACCTCCATGCAGAGACAGAGAAATCAGAATAACAGTGTTTGGCCGTCAGGAAGCAGCGCTCTGCCAGCTCTCTGCATGCTCACAATGGGCCTGGTTACCTTAGCCCACCCTCTCATCCACCTGTTCTAAAGGGGCCATCAGTATTCCAGTTTTCAGAGAAGGAAGCTGAGAATCAGAGAGGTTAAGTAGCTTGCTCAACCATCAGCTTGCCTATCAGGACCCAGCACAAGGATTTGAACCGGTAGGGTTCAAGAAGGTACAGCAGGGGCTGGGAAGGTGGCTCAGTGGTAGAGCGCTTGCCTTGCATGCCTGAGGCCCTGGGTTCGATTCCTCAGCACCACATAAGCAGAAAGAAAAAAGCTGGAAGTGGTGCTGTGGCTCAAGTGGTAGAGCGCTCGCCTTGAGCTGAAGAGCTGAGGGACAGCGCCCAGGCCCAGAGTTCAGGCCCCACGACCGGACCCCTTCCCCCCCCCCAAAAAAAAAGAAGGTACAGCAGCAGCTTGGCTCTGGCTGCCATATGAGGGAGGAGGACCCTGCGTGGACCTCCACACTGCCTGGCTACTAAGACCGCCCTTCCTGCTGTCTTTTTAGAATTGTGTGTGTGTGCACACGCGCATGGGGCTTGAACTCAGGGTTCAAGCGCCATCTCTTAGCTTTTTCACTCAAGGCTGGCACTCAAGTGAGCCACACCTCCACTTTCAGCCTTTTGATGGTTGATTGGAGATAAGAATCTCATGGAAACCACGCCCCTGTGGCTCACGCCTGTCATCCTAGCTACTCAAGAGGCTGAGATCTGAGGATCATGGTTCAAAGCCAGCCCAGGCAGGAAAGTCTGTGAGACTCTTATCTCCAGTGAACCACTGGAAAACCGGAAGTGGCGCTGTGGTTCAGATGGTAGAGTGCTTGCCTTGAGCTGAAGAGCTGAGGGACAGCACCCAGGCCCAGAGTTCAAGCCCCACGACCAACAACAACAACAAAAATCTCACAGGCTTTCCTGCCCAGGCTGACTTTGAACAGTGATACTCAGTCTTTTCTGCTCAGCTTCCTAAGTAGCTAAGATCACAGGCATGAGCCACTGATGCCTGGCTCTGCTATCTTCTATCCTGTGGCCTGATGTAGAGAGGACAGGAAGAGGCAGGCTCACACCTCCACTCGCTGACTCCCTCCCCCTCGATCCAGGCAAGACCACACCATTGTGGACACGGTGCTGATGGCTCCTCGCTCAGCCAAGCAAACCCTGCTGAAACTGACAGAGAAGCAGGTGGAGCAGCGAGCCTTCCACGAGCTCAAGGTGGCCCCCGGCTACTACACCCTCACCGCAGAGCAAGGTAGGCGGGCAGGCGCTCAGTGCGGCTCCCTCTCCCCTCCCACCGAGGTGACACCCCCCCACACACCTAACCCCCTCTCCACAGACGCCCGGGGCATGGTGGAGTTCCAGGAGGGGGTGGAGCTGGTGGACGTGCGGGTGCCCCTCTTCATCCGGCCTGAGGATGATGATGAGAAGCAGCTGCTGGTGGAGGCCATCGATGTCCCCGTGGGCACAGCCACCCTCGGTCGCCGCCTGGTAAACATCACCATCATCAAGGAGCAAGGTTGGTCTGCCCCTGCTGATATCCTCCTAGAGGCAGAACAGGGCCGGGCGGCACCAGCTAGTCTGGAACCCGTGCAGGCCTTGCTCCAAGAGTTTGGTCAGTGCACGAACCATGGCTTCCATGATGATGATAATGGTGCTCATCCTCCCAAGATCCACAGGGCCCTAGACACTCCCTGCCTGCTGGGTGGGGGGGGATGGGGGGGCATGGAGATGAGAAGGGACTGGGAACAGCGCCCCCTAATGGGCACATGGCTCCCTGCAGCCAGCGGAGTGGTATCCTTTGAGCGACCCGAGTACTCGGTCAGCCGCGGAGAGCAGGTGGCCCGCATCCCCGTCACCCGGCGCATCCTGGACAACGGCAAATCCCAGGTGTCCTACCGTACCCAGGACAGCACGGCTCAGGGGAACCGGGTAAGCTTCACCCCGCTCCAAGGACACAGCGCAGCCCCAGCGGGCCCGGGCTAGGTTCCTAAGCCTGAGCAGGAGGACATGGCAGCTACTGGAGTCCCTGGTAACCAACCCCCAAAGCTGGCTTCCCCCAAAGACATCCTATTGAGCCTGCCACCCTCCGCAGGGGCGCCTCACTCCCTCCAAGTGAGGGTGGCAGCGCCCAAAGCCTCACTGCTGCTAGGAAGCCCCTTCTTCCTAGATGGGCCGGTGACCTGTCCAGACCATTCCTGAGCTCTTCAGCTCAAGGGGAGCACTTTAGCTCCTGAGTCACAGCACCACTTCCGGTTTTCTGATGGCTCATTAGAGATAAGAGTCTCCAGGGCATTTCTGCCCAGGGCAGCCTTTTGAACTTTGATCCTCAAATCTCAGCCTCCTGAGTTGCTAGACCGACAGGCATGAGCCACTGGTGCCCAGTTCTGTTTTTTGGGCTAGTACCGGGGTTTTTTGTTTGTTTGGTTTTGGTTTTTGGTTTTTGTCGGTCATGAGCCACAGCGCCACTTCTGGCTTTTTCTGCTTATGTGGTGCTGAGGAATCAAACCCAGGGCCTCATGCATGCAAGGCAAGCACTCTACTGCTGAGCCACCTTCCCAGCTTAGTACTGGGGTTTGAACCCAGGGCTTCATGCTTGATCAGCTTGCTTGCTCAGCTGGCACACCTCCAGCCCTGCCTTTTGCTTGCTGTCTTGGAAATGGAGTATCATGGACTTTTCTGCCTAGGCTGACTTTGCATTGTGATCCTCCAGAACTTAGCCTCTAAGTAGCTGAGTTTACAGATGTGGTGAGCCACTGGACCCAGGCTGTTTTCATCTTTAATTCTGAATTTATTATCAATATTTAAAAGTTTAAGCCAAAAATTCTCTCAGAGCTGGACACATGGCTCAGGCAGTAGAACACCTAACTAGCCAAGTTCAGCAATCCCCTCAAATCTCCACCCCCCCAAAAAAATCGTTAAATTAATAAAGTCTATGCCAGGTGCTCGTGGCTCAAGCCTGTAATCCTAGCTACTCAGGAGGATGAGATCTGAGGATCATGGTTCAAAGCCAGCCCAGGCAGGGAAGTCTGTGAGACTCTTGTCTCCAATTAACCACCAGAAAACTGGAAGTGGTGCTGTGGCTCAAGTGGTAGAGCACTCGCCTTGAGCTGAACAACTGAGGGACAGAGCCCAGGCCCAGAGTTCAAGTACCATGACCAAATAATAAATAAAGTGTAGTCCACTGGCCCCACCAATCCATTCAACAAACAGTGAATATGTACCTGGCAGGCCCAGGCAGCCCAGCCACGCCCTTGCTTTCTTTACTTTCTTCCATTTGATAGGAGCCATTCACCTCCCTACTGCAATGCTCCCATAAAATTCCCAAGAAGAGGGGGCTGGGAAGGTGGCTCAGTGGTAGAGTGCTTGCCTCATATGCATGAGGCCCTGGGTTGGATTCCTCAACAACATATAAGCAGAAAAAAACTGGAAGTGGCGCAGTGGCTCTAGTGGTAGAGTGCTAGCCTTGAGCAGAAGAGCTGAGGGACTGTGCCCAGGCCCAGAGTTCAGCTCCCATGAGTGACCAAAAAAAAAAAAAAAAAAATCCCAAGAAGTGTCTATCTTTATAAATCTCCTGGCTATACCATATTATACAAAAAACAACTGGCTTTCTTGTTATTCTTGTATAAAGATGCCTAGGTAGTTGACAGTTCAAGAAAAAATTTCTAGCCAGTCACCAGTGGCACATACCTGTAATCTTAACTACTCAGGAGGCTGAGATCTGAGGATCTGTTCCAAGCCAGCCTAGGTAGGAAAGTCCGTAAGACTCTCATCTCCAATTAACAATGAAAAAGCCAGAAATGGAGCTGTGGCTGGAGTGGTAAAGGACTAGCTTTGAGCAAAAAAGCTAAGGGAGTCAGGCGCAGTGGCACACACCTATAATCCCAGCTACTCAGAAGGCTGAGCCGGGAGGATTGCTTGAGTCCAGGAGCTCTGAGCTGAAGGAGGTTACCATATTGATACCAAACTTGGTGCAGACACCTGATCAGCATAGCACACTTGAGCTCAGAGCTCCTGGACTCAAGGGAGCCTCCTGAGTAGCTAGGATTACAGGCATGAGCCACCAGCACCCTGCTTTGGCTTAGCTTTTTTACTGCTGACTGACACTCTACCACTTGAACCACGTCTCTACATCTGACTTTTTGGTGGTTAGTTGAAGACTGGCCAACTTTTCTGCTTAAACTGGCTTCAAATCTCAATCCTTAGACTCAGGCTCCTCAGTCCCTAGTATTACAGGTATGAGCCTTTAGCACCACCAGCTGATACTGAATTCTTGACATGTCCTTATCAGCTTCTCTCTCTCTCTCTCTCTCTCTGTTGTGGGGCTTCAACTCAGAAACTAAGCTCTGCCCTAGAGCTCTTTTTGCTCAAGGGTAGTGCTCTACCACTTTAAGCCACAGCTCCACTTCCAGTTTGAGTGGTTAATTGAAGATATGTGTCTCATGGGGACTTTTCTGCCCAGACTGGCTTCAAAGTGAGATTCTCAGATCTCAGCATCCTCAGTAGCTAGGATTACAGGTGTGAGCCACCAGAACCCGGCCACATCTGCTTCTTCCATTTTCCTCCACTTGTAGGCTTTCCTATCTGCTCTGGGCTACCTCTCCCAACCGGCCTAGCAAACCACACCAGAAAATGAAATATTACTTTGAAGCGCCACCTAGTGGTATAAAATGGGAAGGCTCTCTCTCTCTCTCTCTCTCTCTCTCTCTCTCTCTCTCTCTCTCTCTCTCTCTCTCTCTCTCTCTCTCTCTCTCTCTCTCTCTCTCTCTCTCCTGGGCATTGGGAAAATAAATTTGGCATTGGTAAGAATGCCCTACTCAACCAGCAAGGTTTAGGTCCAAGCAGGATCTCAGATTCCAGAGCCTCAACCTGCTTCTCTTCCCACATGGGACCTGCAGATCCAGGGCTTCTGCCAGCCTGTGTCTCTGTATGCTAGGTCCAAATCCCAGCTCTTGCACGACTTCCTGTCTGAACCTTGGCAAGTTCCTTAACCCCGTACAGGGCTCCATTTTCTTGTCTGTAAAATCTCTGCCTCCCACTGCCGGAGGGTTATGCGAGCTAATATTTAAAGTGCTGTCAGAGGTGCTGCGTAAACAGGAGCCATTTCATGTCCACACTTGACAGGGAAGGGTGTGGCCATGACCCTGAATCCCCACCCCCAGCCCCAAAGGCTCTAATTTTGTTGTTTTCCAGTCAGTGTCTTACTCAGTAGACACTGTCTAGGCTTGCCTGGAACCTACTTTGTAGTTCATGCTGGTCTCAAACTCACTATCCACCTGCCCCAGCCTCCCACTTGCTAGGATTACAGGCTTGTGCTACCAGGCCTGGCTGTAATGTCTGAACTGCCTCTTCCTGCAGTCCTGATCTAACCTCAATGTTCCCACTCCCAGGACTATGTCCCCATGGAGGGTGAGCTGCTCTTCCACCCTGGGGAGACCTGGAAGGAGCTTCAGGTGAAGCTCTTGGAGCTGCAGGAAGTCGACTCTCTCCTGCGAGGCCGCCAGATCCGCCAGTTCCACATCCAGCTCAGCAACCCCAAATTTGGAGCCCGCCTGGGCCAACCCCACATAGCCACTGTCATCATTGGAGAGAAAGGTGGGCAGAGTCTGGGGCTGGCACAAGCAAGTGGAGAGGGAGGGAGGGAGGCTGGGGAACCTCTCAGGCAGGACTGCCAGAGTCAGCCAGCACAAACATGAGGCCAGGGGCACCCTATTTAATGGTACCTTCATGTACACAGTGCAAATTTCTTGGGTTTTTGGTGTTTTGTTTTGGTCAATCATAAGGCTTGAACTCAGGGCCTGGGTGCCCTCTCTAAGGCCTTTTGCTCAAGGCTAGCACTCCACTACTTTGAACAACTCTACTTCTGGTTTCCTGGTGGTTAGAGATAAGTCTCACAGACTTTCCTGCCTGGGATGGCTTTGAACTGTGATCCTTAGATCTCAGCCTCCCGAGTAGCTAGGATTAAAGATGGGAGCCACCAGTGCCTGGCCTTTTTAATTTTGTTGTTGTTGGTGGTGGTGGTCATGGGGCTTGAACTCAAGGCTGGGGCTAGCACTCTCCCACTTGAGTCACAGCACTACTTGGGCCTTTTCTGCTTATGTGGTGCTGAGGAATGGAGCCCAGGGCCTTATGCATGGGAGGCAAGATCTGCTGCTGAGCCACCTTCCCAACCTTTAATTTTTTACAGAACTGGGCACCAGTGGCTCACACCTGTAATCCTAGCTACTCAGGAGGCTGAGATCTGAGGATCATGGTTCAAAGCCAGCCCAGGCAGGAGTCTATGAGACTCTTATCTCCAATGAACCAGCAGAAAACTGGAAGTGTCGCTGTGGCTCAAATGGTAGAGCACTAGCCTTGAGCACAAAAGTTCAGAGACAGTGCCCAGGCCCAGAGTTTAAGCCCCATGACCAAAAAAGAAAAAAGAATAAGTATGGCCAGAACATTCCTCTTGGCTGCTAAGGGTGGCAGATTCCCTCCCCCTCCACCAGTCCCCCCCTCTATCCCCCATCTCCACTGAAGCTTGCTGTGAGGCCCTCCGTGGCTCCAGCCTTCCCAGGAGGCAGGTGAGAAAGACCTGAGTGGGGGAAGCCTGGGTGTTGAACTGAGTCTGGTGCCCCCTGGTGGTGAGGAGGTCTGAGCCAGCCGGCCAGCTCTACCTTGATCCGCAGATGAACTGGACCGCAACTTCGTAAGTCAGACGCTGTCGTCACTGCCGCCCTCTGGAGGTGACCCGGGCGCTCCCCAGAATCCCAACGCCAAGGCCGCCGGGTCCAGGAAGATCCATTTCAACTGGCTGCCCCCTCCTGGCAAGCCTTTGGGGTACCGGGTAAGGAAGGAGGCCATGGGGATGTGCATACTCAGTACCAGCAGGCCCAAGCACCAATGGCCAGAAGAAACCCCATCTGTACCCCCAGGAAGAACCCACTCCTGAGCCTTTCAGGAATTTCCCTGTATTACACGAGCCCACATGCAAACCCCAAGGGGTCAAGAGGACAAGGGGTCAGTGGCTTTGGTGCTTGCCTCTTCCTGCTGACCAGCCCCCTCCCCTCTGAACAGGTCAAGTACTGGATCCAGGGAGACCCCGAATCAGAAGCCCACCTGATCGACAGCAAGGTGCCCTCGGTGGAGCTCACCAACCTGTACCCCTACTGCGATTATGAGATGAGGGTGTGTGCTTACGGGTCTCAGGGTGAGGGGCCCTACAGCACCCTGGTGTCCTGCCGCACCCACCAGGAAGGTGAGACCTCGCGTCCCCGCCCTCCACCATCTCCCCCTGCTGCCAGCACCCCCCACCCCCCGCCGCCTCTGACAGGACTCTTCCCACCCCTCCCCCAGTGCCCAGCGAGCCCGGGCGTCTGGCCTTCAACGTCGTATCTTCCACGGTGACCCAGCTCAGCTGGGCCGAGCCCGCTGAGACCAATGGCGACATCACAGCCTACGAGGTCTGCTACGGCCTGGTCAACGAGGACAACCGTAAGGACTGGCGGGCCCCTTCCTGGCCACCCTGCCAACACCACAGAGGAAGGGGAGGGACACTGAGGCACAGGGAGGCGTGGGGCTTCAGGTTGTTCCTGGGTTCTTTGATCCAGTCAATGGGCAAGCAAAAGGCATCGTGGAAGTTTTTTTGGTGGGTCTTTATCATGGCATCATTATTAATATTATTGTTATCAGTCCTGGGGCTTGAACTAAGGGCTTGGGCACTGTCCCTGAACCTCTTTGTGCTCAAGGCTAGTGCACAAATTTGAGTAAGACAGCACCACTTCTGGCTTTTTCTGGGTCGTTTATTGGAGATAAGCGTCTCTCAGACTTTTCTGAGAGGCTGGCTTTGAACCGCCATCCTCAGATCCCAACCTCTTGTGTGGCTAGGATTACAGGTGTGAGCCATCAACTCCCAGAATAGGTGTTTTTTTTGTTGTTGTTTTTTTGGTTGGTCATGGGGCTTGAACTCTGGACCTGGGCGCTGTCCCTGAGCTCTTCAGCTCAAGGCTAGCACTCTACTATAGCACCATTTCTGGCCTTTTCTGTGTATGTGATGCTGAGGAATCAAACCCAGGGCCTCATGCATGCGAGGCAAGCACTCTACCACTGAGCCACCGTCCCAGCCCCACATAGGTGGGGTTTTTTGTTGTTGTTTTTGTAAGGTCTTTGCCTGGCTGCTTCCCATTCATGCACTCTGGCATCACAGGCCCAGAGGCATCTTTCTGAACTGGTTACCAGGTAGCTTTTTTTTTTTTTTTTTTGCTGGTCCTGGGGCTTGAGCTCAGGCCTGAGCACTGTATCTGAGCTAACACTCTACCACTTGAGCCACAGCCCCACTCCCTGCTTTTAGGTGGCTGATTGTAGATGAGAGTTTCATGGACTTTCCTCCCAGGGGTTGGTTTGGAACCACAGTCCTCAGATCTCAATGCACTCCATGTCCGTAGCTCCCTCAGAAGTCACTGAGAGGGCTGGGAATGGGGCCTAGTGGTAGAATGCTTGCCTAGCACCCATGAAGCCCTGGGTCCGATTCCTCAGTACCACATAGAAAAAGCCTGAAGTGGCGCTGTGGCTCAAGTGGTAGAGTGCTAGCCTTGAGCAAAAGAAGCTCAGGGACAGCGCCCAGGCCCTGAGTTCAAGCTCCAGGACTGGGGAACAAAAAAAAAAAAAGTCACTGAGAATGCCCAGGCCTCTTGCCTTCCACTGCCCCAAAGCTGTCATACTTTCTCGCCCTGCAGAGGGCACAGGGTAGGAGTTATCCTGACAGCAGCCTTGCCTCCTGAGTGAGCTCGTGTAGGGGCACCTTGCACGGAAGACCACTGGCCAGTCGGTAAAATCAACATCAGAGCCACTGAGTCTCCTGCTGGTTCTCCATTCACTCAGCTCCCCCCACTGGCTAGCTGGTGACACCTCCCAAGTCAGGCACTCCCAGGTTCTAAGAGCTTGGCTGATGGCAGGACACCTCAGCAGCTCCACGCGCCACCTCAGTCCTCACCATCCTGAAGCACAGCCCGGTCAGGGCTGGGGCAAGGCAGGAACCCGAGCAACACCCCAAAGTGCTCTCCTTCATGCCTCAGGACCCATTGGGCCCATGAAGAAGGTGCTGGTGGACAACCCCAAGAAACGGATGCTGCTCATTGAGAACTTGCGAGAATCTCAGCCATACCGCTACACGGTGAAGGCGCGCAATGGGGCAGGCTGGGGGCCCGAGCGGGAGGCCATCATCAACCTGGCCACTCAGCCCAAGAGGCCCATGTCCAGTGAGTGGCAGGCAGGAGAGGCGCGGGGTGGGCCAGGGGACAGGAGGCCACAGCTGGAGCCCCTGGTTTACTTCCTCCCGCCCTGCAGTCCCCATCATCCCGGACATCCCCATCGTGGACGCCCAGGGCGGGGAAGACTACGAGAACTACCTCATGTACAGCGACGATGTGCTGCGCTCCCCAGCCAGCAGCCAGAGGCCCAGCGTCTCCGATGACACTGGTGAGTGAGACGCAGAGAAGGCCAGGGTCCTGGGTACAGAGCGGCATTATCCCTGGCATCCAGACACAGCCAAGGGGGCCACCAACTAGCCACATTCCCTCTCAGCCCCAAACATCCACAGCCCTGAAGGTACAAAGGGGACAGAGCTGCTGGGGGCACTTTGTACCACATGCACACCTGCATGTACACAGGGACAGTCAAACACCTGCCCGGAGGGCTGAAGACCATCAGACCAGCCCACATCTGTGTGGGCTCGTGCACACGGGACTATAGCTTTGTAACCTAGGGTTCACAGCAGGACTGATATCCAGCTGATTTCTAGGGGCCAGCCTATGTGAGAGAACCCCTAAGGCAGAGCCTTGAGCAGCAGTGGCAGGGCCCGAGGGAACGGAAGTGGGGGCCCCATGCTCCATTGGCTGTTCCCCCTTGATTCCGGGTATGCGGTGAGACTCCCGGATGCGCACTTCTTGCTCCGACTCCACTGTGAGACTCTGGATGAGTCACCCACCCTTCCCAGTTTTCATTTTTCAGTACTGGGGCTTGAACTCCAGGGTCTGGGGCCTGTCCCTCAGCTCTAGAGCTCAAGGCGAGTGCTCTACTCCTTGAGCCACAGCACCACTTCCTTTTTCTGGTGGTTCACTGGAGATCAGAGTCTCCTGGACTTTCCTTGCCTGGCTGGCTTTGAACCAGGAATCCTGAGATCTTAGCCTCCTGAGTAGCTAGGATGATAGGTGTGGGCCACCAGCTTGGCTCAGTGTTCTGGTCTGTGTATCAGGCTGCCTGTTACCCAATGCCCTGAGTAAGTCCTCCGCTGCCCAGGATCTCCCCACGCAGCGAGGCCCCCTGGCCATGTTGGGATAGGGGCATTCAGCTGGGCTGCTGCTGGTCATGTCCTGGGCTTGCTGGGGCTCCTCCTGTCCCCACCGAGCAGCGACACCACGCCAACAGACCCAGCCTTGCACCAGGCCTGGCCATGTCCACCCCGCCCGCCCCGGCCGTGCCAATGCGGCCCTTCGTTGTTCCCAAGGCGGCGGCGGCGGTGGCGGCGGCGGCAGCGGCAGCGGCTGGAAGCTGGAGCCCCTGCCGGGGGAGGAGCTGGACCTGCGGCGTGTCACGTGGCGGCTGCCCCCGGAGCTCATCCCGCGCCTGTCGGCCAGCAGCGGGCGCTCAGACGACGAAGGCGCCACGGGCAGCAGGGACCCTGAGGGCGGAGGGGGGCGCTGCACGACGCCCAGGCCTCCCGGAGGTGACCGCCGGCCCGGGGGGCTGTGGCCTTGGAGCCTGGGGCGGGGCTCCCCGCACAGCCTCTGCCCGCTGCCGCCAGGATTCTTAGGGCTCTCACATCCACGAGGATCCCGGTGCCCCTGGGACTGGGGCACACGCCCTTGGCCAGCTCTGGGCCCAGGGGTCCAACACACAGACCCCTCTGGGGACACGGGGCTTCGCCTGGTAGTCAAGAGATCGTTTTCTACTCCAAGGGCAGGTGACCCCAGGACCGCAACAGCCCCCGAGGCTCCGGGTCCGAGAAGGCTGAGCTGACCAGTCCCTGTCCCCCTAGAGCACCTGGTGAATGGCCGGATGGACTTCGCCTTCCCTGGCAGTGCCAACTCCCTGCACAGGATGACGGCAGCCAACGCCGCCTACGGCACCCACCTGAGTCCACACCTGTCTCACCGTATGCTGAGCACATCCTCCACCCTCACCCGAGACTACCACTCGCTGACCCGCACTGAACACTCGGCCACGCTGCCCCGGGACTACTCCACACTCACCTCCCTGTCCTCCCAGGGTGAGTGGCCCTGGCCGAGCCTTCCCAGGCCAGACTTCCCAGCTCCTACAGGCCTCCACTGCCTACCCTCAAGGGCATGTGTGTGGATCCACACGTGTGAGCACACTGCCCCCTCTGAATCTTGTTTTGTCCTGCCCTAGGCCTCCCTCCCATCTGGGAAGAAGGGAGGAGCAGGCTCCCGCTGTCCTGGGCGCTGGGGTCCTGGAGTCGAGCTCAGAGGAAGGGGCTCTCCCCCTCCAGGGGCTCCCAAGACTCTATAATCCTGGCTGGGCAGTCAGCAGTGCCCTCCTGGCACCCAGGTAGTACAGGAACGGCCCTCCCACCCGCATGGCTGCCCTCTCCATCTGCCATTGGACCACCATCACAGTCCCATCATGCCTGGGCCTCTTTCCATTTGCGGACGCCGCCCCACCCACAGCGCTAACCACTGCGCATCACTCTCATCTGTGCTAAAGCCTAACCACAGCTGCCCTTCCGAGGTGCACACAGGACTAGGGCTAGGAGAGGGGCCAGGCCAGCCGTCGATGGGGTGGGCTGGCAGGCAGACTCAGGGCTCACTCCCTTGGCACAGGCCAGGGCTACACCATCTCTGAAGCTGTGTGGGAGGTGCTGGGTGGCCCGAATAGAAGGTTGCAAGGTAAATGAACTGCCCAGATGGTCGGTGTAGGCGAGCCAAGTGAGCAAGGCTAGGTAAGCTGTGAATCTACCCAGAGACCTCAGCCCATCTCTTGGACTTACTAAGGCTCCTCTTGTTTTCCAGACTCTCGGGCAGCCACGGTGGGCGTAGCAGCCGCGGTGGGCGTGCCCGACACACCCACACGCTTGGTGTTCTCAGCCCTGGGGCCGACATCTCTGAAAGTGAGCTGGCAGGAGCCCCAGAGCGAGCGCATGCTGCTGGGCTACAGCGTGGAGTACCAGCTGCTGAACGGCGGTGAGGCCCGGCTGCCCACAGCGCCAATGCCACTTGTGCCACTGGGGCTCCCCAGATGGCCAGCAATTCACCCAAACCACACCTAACCTGAGGTTTCACCCCACAGGCCCCAGCTCCTCTCATTGCCTTCTTTCTTCCTGGGCCTTTCTTGGTCACTTCCTGTGCTAGGTTTAGCCTAACAAGGCCTCACACACCCCAGGCCTCTGCTAGCCATTGTGGGAACTGGGGAATGTCAGCCACACCAGGTTATAGCCATACCTCAGGCAGACATGGTGGGTGCTGAGCAGCTGTGGGTGGCAGCCCAGGGAGGGACGGGATCGGGCTGGAGGTGGGAATAAAGCCGCTCGCTCTCTGGCCTGCCCTCCTCATAGGCGACCTGTACCGACTCAACATCCCCAACCCGGGCCAAACTTCAGTGGTGGTGGAAGACCTCCTGCCCAACCAGTCCTACGTGTTCCGAGTACGAGCTCAGAGCCAGGAGGGCTGGGGCCGGGAGCGCGAGGGCGTGATCACCATCGAATCCCAGGTGCACCCTCAGAGTCCTCTGTGCCCCCTGCCAGGTAAGCAGTCTTGCCCTACAGCAGCTGCCATCACGCCCGCGCTCCCCACGCACTCATTCAGCCTCTGCCGCTGCCTGCAGGTTCTGCCTTCACCCTGAGCACCCCCAGTGCCCCGGGCCCGCTGGTGTTCACAGCCCTCAGCCCCGACTCGCTGCAGCTGAGCTGGGAGCGGCCACGGAGGCCCAATGGAGATATCCTGGGCTACCTGGTGACCTGTGAGATGGCCCAAGGAGGAGGTACTTCCTGTCCTAGGACAGCAGGAGGGGGGATGATGGAAGGATGGAAATGGGGGCCCCAGGCGGCTGAAGGCATCTCTCCTGGGCAGGACCCGCCACCACCTTCCGGGTGGATGGAGACAATCTGGAGAGCCGGCTGACGGTGCCCGGCCTCAGCGAAAACGTGCCCTACAAGTTCAAGGTGCAGGCCCGGACAACAGAGGGCTTCGGGCCGGAGAGGGAGGGCATCATCACTATTGAGTCCCAGGATGGAGGTAGGGCAGCCTGCGGGCCTCTTCGTCCCAGCCCTATCTGGCCACGCCTTTTCCGCACGCCATTCTGAGCGGCTGGTCTGTCTGCTGCAGGCCCCTTCCCACAGCTGGGCAGCCACCCCGGGGTCTTCCAGCACCCGCTGCAGGGCGAGTTCAGCAGCATCACCACCACGCACACCAGCACCACCGAGCCCTTCCTCATGGGTAAGTCACCGGGGACGAGGGGCCCCTGACTCCTGGGAGCACAGAGCCAAGCAGAATCTCTCCCTTCTCTCCCCCGGCAGATGGACTGACACTGGGGTCACAGCGGCTGGAGGCGGGGGGTTCCCTCACCCGGCACGTGACCCAGGAGTTTGTAAGCCGGACACTGACCACCAGTGGGACCCTCAACACCCAGGTGGACCAACAGTTCTTCCAAACCTGATCCACCCAATGTCCTCAGTGCCTTGGACCTGGGGCCCCCTCCCTGCCTTCTCTCCCCACCCCACCCCCCCCCCCCCCCCCCGCAGCTACTTTACTCTTGGACCCCCAGTGGTCCATCCAGCTGTATGCTAATCACAGAGGCAGAGGTGAGTCCTTTGAAAAGCAATGAAGGGCCAGAGGACCTAGAAGGTTCTGGGCCCTTCTGGCTGCCCCCTGCCCTAGCAAAACCCCTTTGTAACCAAAGAGCTGGGACCAGCAGCACAACCAGGTTCCAGCCTTTGTTCTGCACTTAATAAACCACTTTGCTACCGTCTGGCTACTGCACTGTCTTCACAGGCCTGAGGCGCGCCCGCGGGGAGCAGAGCAGCGATTCTGACCATCTCTTCTCTGACCCCAGCGCACCCACCTCTAGAGGCAGGTGGGGGCTGGACGGTCAGAGGCACAAGTTTATTGAGCACCCAGAAGCAGAAGGCAGGTGCTGGAGGCGGAGCGGCAGGGCCTGCCACCCAGGGGTGCTTCACAAGTGCAGCACCTTGGCTCCATCGGCGGCCTGAGAGAGGTAGAAGGTGGCTGTGCCGCTGTACTGCTCCTGGGGGAGAGGTGCGGGCCTGAGTGATGGGCAGACCAGGGCACCTGCCTCTCCTGCCCTCCCGGGCTCTGGCATTCACCCACCTGTATGTGCTGCATGGCACGGGAAGCAGCAGAGGCCTCCAGCAGTGTCACTGTGCAGCCACCAAAGCCGCCACCTGTCATCCGACTGCCATACACACCAGGCACGGATAGTGCAGCCTCGACCAGCTGGTCCAGCTCCGGGCAGCTCACCTCGTAGTCATCCCTGAAGTGGACAGAGGAGGAGGAGGGTGGGCCTGGGACCCACCTGGGCCCAGGAGATGTGGGGGCACCCCAAGGCCTTACCTGAGCGAGTGGTGACTCTCCACCATGAGGCGGCCGAAGGCTCTGTAGTCCCCGCGTCTCAGAGCGGCAGCTGCCTGGGCCGTGCGCCGGATCTCACCCACCACGTGCCGTGCCCGCCGCAAGCCCTCCTTGCTCACCAGCTCTCTGCCCGCTGGGGAGGAACAGGGCTTAGCCACTGGATCTCACGCTGCCCCTAGGTAGTGAGCCACTCAGAGCAGGGGCTGGGAAAATGACTCAATGGTAGAGTGCATGCCTTGCATGCATGAGGCCCTAGGTTTGATTCCTCAGCACCACATACACAGAAAAAGCTGGAAGTGGGGCCGTGGCTCAGGTGGTAGAGTGCTAGCCGTAAGTTGAAGAGCTGAGGGACAGCGCCCAGGCCCAGAGTTTAAGCCCCATGACCAAAAAGAAAAAGTGGCAGAGCACCAGATTTCAGGCTGAGTATCAGTGGCTCACACCTTATAATCTTAGCTACTGTGGAGGTTGAGATCTGAGGATCTTGGTTTGAAGCCATACCAAACAGATTTGAGGAACTCATCTCCAATTAACCAGCAAAATGTCAGAAGTGGAGGTGTCGGTGGCTCAAGTGGCAAAATGCCAGCCTTGAGCAAAACAGCTAGCCAAGAACATGAGGCCCTGAGTTCAAGCCCCAGTACTGGCACCAAAAAAAAAAAAAAATTCAAGAAAGGGAGGGATGAGCTGGGCGCCAGTGGCTCACGCCTGTCATCCTAGCTACTCAGGAGGCTGAGATCTGAGGACTGCTGTTCAAAGCCAGCCCAGGCAGGGAAGTCCATGAGACTCATCTCCAATGAACCACCAGAAAACCAGAAGTGGCACTGTGGCTCAAGTGGTAGAGCGCTGGCCTTGAACTGAAGAGCTGAGGGACAGCGCCCAGGCCCAGAGTTTTAAGTCCCACGACCACCACCAACAACAACAAAAAGGCAGGGATGTAAATAAATGCCACAGTACTGGCGTAACTTCAAGCCCTGCTGATGAAGCAGTATTGTGGAGGAAGCAGGAAGAACATTACAAAAGTCCCAAGTGATCAAGAGTTGGACAGCAGGGTCAAAGCTACACGGAGGCCCCGGCGGGAAGCCCGGCCTTCTGCAGACAAAACAAGTCTGGCCAGCTCTCACCCTCAAGCTCTTCCAGCCGCACCTCTCGAAGGCTCTCCTTGCCCAGGGCCCGGGCCACTTCTTCACACTGGCGTCGCCGCAGGGGGTACTCGCTGGAGCCCAGGGAGTGGCGAACGTTGGAGTTCGTGATGAGCACAGCCAGCTTGGGGTCAGACAGCGGCACCAGGCTCGTCTCCAGGGACCTGCGATGGAAGAGTTGGGACTGGGGGAGATGACACCGTCAAGGGTCCCCTTGCCAGGCCACACAGTGGGCACAGGCTGCCACCTAAGGGTGGGGGAGGGGAAGCCCCTGACCTGCAGTCAATGAGCAGCGCATGGCCTTTCTGCCCCAGCAGCGCGATGAGCTGGTCCATGATGCCACAGGGCACCCCTGCGAAGCTGTGCTCGGCCCGCTGACACACCTGGGCCCGGGTAACTATTGCCCCCGTGTCTGTGGCACAGGGTGAGGTAGGGAAGCTGGGGGCCCAGGAAGGGGGCACGAGGGGTGGCCATAGTGGAGCAGCATTAGCTCCAATGACAGTCTAAGGAGATGCCCCCCACCCCTATCCCCGCCCTAAGGAGAGGAAGAAGCTGTGATCCACAAACTTCAGGGAAGTTGAGTGGGTGAGGGGGTAGGGCCTCGGAGGTACCTGGGCAGAGCTGTTGGAGGAAGGTGTATGTGGCCACTTCCAGAGACGCAGAGCTGGAGAGCCCGCCCCCCAGGGGCACTGAGCTGACCACCACTGCGCTGAAGCCAGGGATGGGGGCAGCTGCGGGGGAAAGAATGGTGATGGTAAGAGGGCGCTGGATGGAACCAGGAAAAGTTTGTGCTGGAAGCTGCTCCCGGGGCATGTGTGTGTCAACTCAGGGGTCACCAACCTACTCGGCCCTCTTGAAGTTGCCAGGCAATCTTCTTAGTTGTCTTCCTGAATTAGGGCTCTAGAAGCTAGCAAGCTGAGGCCTGAGGAAAGCTCCAGAATCTCCTGAGATATCAGGTTCCTCACACTCTGCAAACCTTCTACACTGTGTATCCAATGGCTGAATGGGCTTGTGTGTGTGTCTATGGTGTGTGTGTGTGTGTGAATGGGCTTGTGTGTGTGTCTATGGGGTGTGTGTGTGTGTGTGTGTGTGTGTGTGTGTGTGTGTGTGTGTGTGTGTGTGTGTGTGTGTGCGCCACCAGTCCTAGGGCTTGAACTCAGGGCCTGAGCGCTGTCCCTGAACTTCTTTGCCTCAAGGCTAGTGTTCTACCACTTGAGCCACAGATCCACTTCTGACTTTTCTGGTAGTTTATTGGAGATAAGAGTCTCACGAACTTTTCCGACTTGGACTGGCCTTGAACCACGATCCTCAGATCTTAGCCTCCTGAGTAGCTGGGAGTAGAGGCGTTTGTCCCTAGCACCTGGCATTGAATGGGCTTTGTGGCTGAGAGGTGGCACTCCAAGGCGCTACAGGAACTTGACCTAGGCTTGGGTCCCATACCTGGGTAATGCTGAATCACTCCTTTGACATAGTTGGCCCATCGCGGGGTTCCAGGCTCTAGAGATCGCTGGGCTGTGGGCAGTGGGAATTGCAGTCGCTGGGGTTCATCAGCGTTTTTAGAGGTGGTGAGAAGAGAGACAAGCCCATCTGTTCGGGGGCTGCCCACCATCAGGGTCACAAGCTCCAGTGCCTGGCAGGAGGGACAAGGAGCATGTGTAGCTTACACGAGGCCACCTCACGGCTACAGGACCCATTTAGCCACTGGATTCACCATGAGGTAGGTTTCCAAGGCAGGGCATCCCAGGGTACAAATGAGGGACCTGATACCCTGGACTCTGTCCTGACTGCCCCTTACATGATTACATGATGGGAGGAGCCAGGATTCAAATCCCAGGTCTCTGTTGCCTTAGGCAGGCAGGAAGAGTAGGGAATTTGCACAACTAGAAGGGAGTGAGTGAGCTTCGGAAAGGGCCTGAGTGCTGAGCAGGCCTTGGGGGCTTGGAGCACTGGCCTCTGGGTCTTCAGGGGTGGAGCCAGTGGTGGACAGAGCACAATGTGGACTTTGCCCAGAGCATGGGCTCCCCACTGTGAGGCAAGGGGCAGATAAAGAGCTAGCTCCAAGGGTGAACAGGGTGAAATGAGCTCTATGCCTCCCCACTTTGCAATGCTCTCTTCCCTCCCCACCCCCGTCCACCCCGAGTCTGTGGTCATCATTCACTTCCTGAGTGGTGCAGTGAGGTTGATAGAGTCAAAGGTTGAGAGCTGGAAGGAATCCTCCAGGTTCACACACAAAGAACCAGCTGTGTGATCTTGTGCAGCTCCCTAGCCCTCTCTGGGTCTGTTTCCTCCTCGGTGAGTGGAAGCGGCTGACCCAGCAAGATGAGGGCTACATTCACCCAGGCCTGCAGTTTGGGGCCCACCGACGGCGGCGGCCCGCCCAGCCCCCTTCTACGTGCTACAGGGACCCCCACATTTTACGGGAGGCGAACACACACGCCTCCAGGTTCAAGGCGAGGGTCAGCGGCCCCCGAGGGCGGGCCTGGGGGGAGAGGGCCTCGGCTGCCCGCCTTCCTAGCACGTGGAAAAAACGGCCCTTCCGGGGTCTCTCCGGGGTGCTCGACCCCCAGCCTCGGCCGCCCCGCCCCGCACCCCGCCCACCCGAGGCCCGCGCTCCCCCGCGGCCCGAGCGGCGGACGCGGGGCCCCCACGCAGCCCCTCACCATGGGCAGCACCAGGCCCTGGTTGTAGTCCGTGTGCTCCCCGATGAGGTTGACGCGGCCCGGCGCCGACACGGCCAGCTCGGGCTCGGCCCCGAACTCATCCCGGAAGGCCCGACAGGCCTCGGCCAGCAGCTCCTCGAGCTGGGGCGGTCTCGAAGCAGCCATGACGCTGGTCTGCAGCTCGGCGCACCTCGGCGCGGGATGCTGGGGGCGGGGCCACGCGAGGCTGGGGGCGGGGCCACGCGAGGCGGGCTCTGAGCCCGGAGAGGGCCACGCCCCTGTCGCCAGGCCACGCCCCCGGCCGGCCGGCCACGCCCCTCCCTCTGCCAAGGCAGGAATCCACTCACTGAATGCTGGCAACCCTGGAACAGATCTGTACCCAATTGATGTCTTTATTTCTACATTGGGGGAAAAAGCAGTGGGTGCCCACTTGAGAGTACAGCCTTGAGTGGCGCTTAGTACAATAGAGAGATCGGAGCTGCCCTTTCCAGGAGCCTGTCCATGCAGACCAGCAGCAGCAGCAGCACACTTAACGACTTCAGGCATCCTAGAGACCAGAACTTCCTAAAAAGACCACTTAGGTCACCAAGAAGTCAACATCCGGGCTGGGAAGGTGGCTCAGTAGTAGAGTGCTTGTCCAGCATGCATGAAGCCCTGGGTTCGATTCCTCAGTACCACATACACATTGAAAAAGCCAGAAGTGGTGCTGTGGCTCAAGTGGTAGAGCACCAGCCTTGAGTAAAAGCAGCTCAGGGACAGTGCCCAGGCCCAGAGTTCAAGGCCCAGGACAGAAAACAAAAAAAAGTCACCATCCCTTTATCGTGGTCATTAGGAAGTACAGTGTAAAGACAGCCAAGTTTGGTAGTAACCAGAGTCACTGTGTGACTGTGTGACTCTGTGTGTGTGTGTGTGTGTGTGTGTGTGTGTGTGTGTGTGTGTTACTAGAGATTATCTCCAGTCTCAAGTTCTCTCTTGACTGCTTTTTCATTCATGGCTGGTGCTCTACCACTGAGCCATACTTCCACTTCTGGGTTTTGGTGGTTAATTAAAGATAAGAATCCCTTGACTTTTCTTCCCAGATTGGCCTTGATCTGATCCTCAGATCTCAGTCTCCTAAATAGCTAGATTTATAGGTATGAGCCACCAGTGCCTGGCCTGAATCACTTTTTTTTTTTAAGTAAAAGGAATGTTTATGGGCTGGGAAGGTGGCTCAGTGGTAGAGTGCTTGCCTTGCATGCATGAGGTCCTGGGTTCGATGTTCGATTCCTCAGCACCACATAAGCAGAAAAAGCTGGAAGTGGTGCTGTGGCCCAAGTGGTAGAGTGCTAGCCTTGAGCTGAAGAGCTGAGGGACCGTACCTATGCCCAGAGTTCAGGTCCCACAACCGACAAAAAAAAAAAAAAAGAAAAAGAAAAAAAAAGGAATGTTTATTAATCAGCTTTGACACAGATTTAATGTCCAATAAATCATCACTCTTTATAAATGCATATTTTAATGAATTCAGGAAAATGTAATCTTCATGTAATCTTCACAGCCAGAGCCACTTTTTTTTTTTTTTTTTGATTGCTTGTGGGGCTCAAACTCTGGACCTGGGCGCTATCCCTCATCTCTTCAGCTCAAGGCTAGCCCTCTACCATTTGAGCCACAGCACCACTTCCAGTTTTCTGAGTTTTTATTGGAGATAAGATTCTCATGAACTTTCCTTGCCTGGGGTGGCTTTGAATCGTAATCCTCAGATCTCAGCCTCCTGAATAGCTAGGATTAGAGGCGTGAGCCACCGATGCCCGGCCTCAAGATCTTTTTTTTATTTCTTTGTTGGTCATTGGGCCTGAACTCTGGGCCTGGGTGCTGTTCCTGAGCTCTTCAGCTCAAGGCTAGCACTCTACCACTTGAGCCACAGCACCACTTCCAGCTTTTTCTGCTTATGTGGTACTGAGGAATCGAACCCAAGGCCTCATGCATGCAAATCAAGCACTCTACCACTGAGCCTCTTTCCCAGCCCCCAGAGGCACTTTTAGCAGGCCCTAATTCTAGGGTTCATTCATAATCCCAGCTCCTAGATGGAAGACGGAAGGATGGCAGTACCAGCTATGGGCCCAGCCCATCCTGGAAGGACTAAAGGCAGCTGCTAACACACTGCACTGTTGGCAGCAGGTGCTTCATCACCCAGGGGCCTTGGTCTCAAGGCCTGGCCTTGCTCCCAGAGTTGAACTTTCTCCTCTTGCCAGCTTGCATTCTAAACCCTCAGCCTGGTCCCAACCTTTTGGTAAGAGTCTTTATGAACTTTCCTGCCTGGGGCTGGCTTCCAACTGTGATCCTCAGATCTCATCCTCCTGAGTAGCTAGGATTACAGGTGTGAGCCATGGGTGACTGGATGGAATAAGTAAAATTTTAGAAATGGTAAATTATATGCCTGTGTGTTACATATCTGTAAAACTGTTTAAAAACAAGGAACATGCTAGGCGCCAGTGGCTCATATCTGTAATCCTAGATACTCAAGAAGCTGAAATCTGAGGATAAGAGTTCAAAGGCAGCCTGGGAAGGAAAGTCCTTGAAGACTCTTATCTCCAATGAACCACCAAGAAGCCAGAAATGGCGTGATGGCTCAAGTAGGAGAGATGCCAGCCTTGAGCCAGACAGAGCCCAGACCCTGAGTTCAAGCCCCAGTATTGGAACCAAAACAAAAGGTGGACTTTTTTTGGTTTTTTGTTTGTTTTTTTTATGTGATAGTCTGTTTCTTTGGGGCTAATTCAAATGGAATTAAACTCATAAACCAAAACCATGTCTCCCTACTGGGCACCATATGTTGAATAAAATTGAATAAAGCAACCTCTTCTCCTCCGCTCTTCAAATTTCCACTCATAATATGGTGTAATTGGAAGTAAATGACTTCTCTGAATCTCATTCTCTCATCTGTAAAATAGGGCTAATGATTCCTTCCCACAGCCTATTGCTAAAAACAAAAAAAAAAAAAAAAACAAAATACAAAAACAAAACTAGTGGGGCATTGGTGGCCTATTCCTGTCATCCTAGCTACTCTGGAGGCTGAGATCTGAGGATCAAGTTTCAAAGCTGGCCTGAGCAGGAAAGTCCATGAGACTCATCTCTAGTTAACCACCAGAAAGCCAGAAGTAGAGCTGTTACTCAAAATAGTAGAGCACTAGCCTTAAGCAAAAGAGCTCAGAGACCGTAACCAGGCCCCAAGTTCAAGCTCCATGACTGACCAAGAAAAAACAAACAAACAACTAAATGAAATTATCTTCTTCAAGTGCCTAGCCCAGCACCTGATACTTAGTAGCACAGAATAAATATTTGCTATCATTATCATACCTCCATTAATTCAATAGGTGGTACTGGATTTCCTTGTGTGTAATTGGCCAGAAAGATTAAAAAAAAACAACTCAGACTTCTACCATCTGATTGGGAGGATATTCACAGACATGAATCCAACCTCTTCTGACTGAGATAAATGCTTTAATTAGGGAGTTGAAGAGGGAGGATGAATCTTGACCTTTTTTTCTACCACCATGTTTCATTTGGATTGAAAATATGCCCATTAGACCTCCTATCATCAATAGGTATTTTGCTGCTATGGGTGTGTGTGTGTGTGTGTGTGTGTGTGTGTGTGTGTGTGTGTGTGTGTGTGTGTGTGTGTGTGTGTGTGTGTGTGTGTGTGTGTGTGTGTGTGTTAGCTGTATTGGGGGAGGGATGAACCCAGGGTCTCTGATGCTAAGCAAGTTCTCTACTACTCCCAGCAATTTATTTTGCCAGGGTCTGAGCACTGCTGCCCCTTAGCTTTTTCTACCCAAGACTAACCCTCTACCACTTGAGCCACAACTCCACTTCCAGCTTTTTCTGACTAGTTTGTTAGAGATAAGAGTCTCATGGACTTTCTTTCCTGAGCTGGCTTTGAATTAAGATCCTCAGATCTCAGATTCCTAAGTACCTAGGATTACAGACCTAAGCCACTGGCACCTGGCTTTATTTATGCTTTTGATAAGGGAATCCCCGGTTTTGCTAAGCTGCCCTTTAACTTAGAATCCTCCTATTTTCTCCTGTTAAGTAGTTGGATTACTAGTTTGAGCCCAGTTTCATCTTCACCTTTGATATTGGTTCAGTTTTTCTTGGAGAATTCTGATTTGGCCTAATGCAATAAAATAATAATAATAATAACAACAACAATAATAATACACCTTGGTGTTCCAGATGGACTCCGAAACTTTGATCTTATCTGGAGCTGCATAAACACACACACACACACACACACACACACACACACACACACACACACACACACTGCCTGTTTTTATTTTTGTTTTTCAATGCTAGGTATCAAGCCCAGGGCATTGGCATGCTAGCCAAGCATCCTACCACTGAGCTACACCACCCCCAATGCTATTGCTTTTTCTTTTTCTAAAATCTGATCTAGTTTATTACAGACAATTTGTATAGCAGTCAGTCTGCTCTGACCTTTGACTCCCACCCTCATTTCCTGACCAGATGTCACAGGACTGAGAGGGGGCACCTTACTAGGAACACTGAACCCCTAAGGTCTATCCTGAGACACTTGCTGACAATCTCATCTGGCTGCAAAGGAGATAGAGTTTCTGGTACCATCGATTACAGGGGCACAGGAGGCAGAGGGGGAATTCTACCCATGCCAGCCTGGGGGCCATGCAGCCTAGGAAGACCTAGAGGTTGCCAAGAAATATTTGTTTAAAGCATGGTAAGGCCTGGTTCCCCACTGAAGATGGCTCTCCGTGGGTGCCCACAATTCTCTTTGAGAGTCATACCTGTTTCCCAAGCCAAAGCCAAACTCTCATTCTGGCTTCTTCATCACAGGCACAGCAGGCACAAGCCGGGTACTGGTGGCTCCTGCTTGTCATCCTAACTGCTCAGGAGGCTGAGATTGAAGGATCCCAGTTGGAAGCCAGTCCAGGCAGGAAAGTCTAAGAGACTCATCTCCAATGAAGCAACAGAAAGTCTGGAAGTAGAGCTGTGGCTCAAGCGGTAGAGTGCTAGCTTTGGGCAAAAAAGCTCAGGGTCAGCACCCAGGCCCTGAATTCAAGTCCCAGAACCAGGAGGAAGAGAAGGAAGAGGAGGAAGAGGAGGAGGAGGAGGAGGAGGAGGAGGAGGAGGAGGAGGAGGAGGAGGAGGAGGAGGAGGAGGAGGAGGAGGAGGAGGAGGAGGAGGAGAGGAGGAGAGGAGGAGAGGAGGAGGAGGAGGAGGAGAGGAGGAGGAGGAGAGGAGGAGGAGGAGGAGGAGGAGGAGGAGGAGGAGGAGGAGGAGGAGGAGGAGGAGGAGGAGGAGGAGGAGGAGGAGGAGGAGGAGGAGGAGGAGGAGGAGGAGGAGGAGGAGGAGGAGGAGGAGATGAAGATTTTCCTGCCTAGTCTGGAACCAAGATGCTCAGATCTCAGCTTGTTGAGTAGCTAGGATTTCAGTCTGGGGAGATTCTTCGTTGTTCCCAGAGGGATGACCATTCTTGTGTTGTGAGCTCCCTTTACCATTCAGATATCAACTTGGAGCTGGAGTGCCAGCTGGCCTGTTTGGAAGGACTGACACCCAGCCAAAATGCCTGCAAGGCAGTGCTGGTAGTTTCCCACCAATGTCTGCTTTTTTAATTTAAATTTTATTGTAAAGGTGATGTAAAGAGGGGTTACAGTTACTTAGTCAAGTAATGAATACATTTCTTTTTGAACAGTGTAACCCCCTTCCTCATTTTCTCCCAAAGTGTCTGTTCTTACTAGTCAGTGCCCTAGACTTTTTTTTCCAGTCCTGGGGCTTGAACTCAGGGCCTGGGTACTGTCCCTGAGCTACTTTTGCTCAAGGCTAGCCCTTTACCACAGCCCCACCTGCAGCTTTTTCTGTTTATGTGGTACTAAAGAATGGAACCCCGGGCTTCATGGATGCTAGGCAAGCACTCTACCACTAAGCTACATTCCCAGCCCATCCTAGACTTTTCTGTGTGCATGCTAGTACTGGGGTTTGAATTCAAGGTCTGGGCCCTATCCTTCAAATCTTGATCCTCAGTTCTTAGTCTTCCAAATAGTTAGGATTACCAATGTGAGCACACAGTGTCCAGCTTGTCCTGGACTTCTGTGGTCAAGTGCGTGCCTCTGTGTGTGTGTGTGTGTGTGTGTGTATGTGTGTGTGTGTGTGTGTGTGTGTGTGTTGATATTGGGTCTTGAACTCAGAGCCTCACTTTTCATTCAAGGCTGATCTTCTACCACTTGAGCTGTATCTCCACCTCTGGCTTTTTGCTGGTTAGTTGGAGATTTAAAAAAAAGTCTCATGGACTTTTCCACCTGGGCTGACTTTTTTTTTTTTGGGGGGGGGGGGTCTGGTCGTGGGGCCTGAATTCTGGACCTGGGCGCTGTCCCTCAGCTCTTCAGCTCAAGGCTAGCACTCTACCACTTGAGCCACAGCGCCACTTCCAGCTTTTTTTTTTTTTTGCTTATGTGGTGCTGAGGAATCGAACCCAGGGCCTCAGGCATGCAAGGCAAGCGCTCTACCACTGAGCCACCTTTCCAGCCCCTGGCATGTGCCAGTCCTGGTTTGAACTCAGGGCCTGGGCCTGGGCACTGTCCCTTAACTTTTTCACTTAAGGCTAAAATTCTACCACTCAAGCCACAGCTCTACTTTCAGTGTTTTGCTGGTTAATTAGAAATGAGAGTTTCATGGATTTTCCTGACCAGGCTGTCCTTGAACTGTGCTCCTCAGACCTCAGCCTCCCGAATAGCTAGGATTATAGAACTGAGCCACCAGTACTCAGCTATGTAATCATATTTTTTATGGTTAACCCTAAAGTTTAGTATTACCAAGCTTTGCACAGATTGTCTCATTAAATCCTTACAATTACAAATCTACTAGATAAGACACTTTAGTATTTCCATTTTGCAGATGGAGATAATAGAGATGGGCTATAAATTTGCATCTGTCTGATCCTGAAGTCATTTTCTTTCTTTTCTTTTCCTTCCTTCCTTCCTTTCTTTCTTTCTTTTTTTTTTTTTGTTGTTGTTGGTCCTGGGCTTAAACTCTGGGCCTGGGCACTGTCCCTCAGCTCCTCAGCTCAAGGGTAGCGCTCTACCACTTGAGCCACAGCACTACTTCTGGTTTTCTGGTGGGTTATTGGAGATAAGAGTCTCACGGACTTGTTTCTTTAATGCATGTGTTTCTAATGCATTTATAAGATTATCTCTTTGTTGCTTTGTATGTCCCTCCCCCACAGTGTAACCCCCACTTTCACTATATTTAATGTCAGTATAACATGTGGAGGAGATGGGGACAAACAAGTCGTTTAAGGAGTCAGGTGGACCTGTTGCAACAATGAGAAGTACAAAATGTCATGTCAAAACCAGCTTTACAATGTTGGTGTGTGTGGGGGGTATGATTGGGTGGGGGGAGGGGGGAGGCTGGGAAGGGAGGTGAAGGGTAAACAAAGGAGGAGGCTGCAATGCTTGGTAAGAAATGTATGCATTATCCTGTCCATGTAATTGTAACCCCTCTGTACAGTATGTTCTCAAATAAAATAAAATTAAAATTAAAATTAAATAAAAAAAGCAGGGATACAGGTGGACCCATCGCAACAATGAGATGTACAAGTCGTTATGTCAATAAACGAACTTTATAACTTTGGGGGGGGGGTGTGGAGGGGCGGGGAGATGGGAAGGGATGGGAAGGGGAAACAAAGAAGGAGGCAACAATGCTTGATAGGAAATGTACTCATTACCTTGCCTATGTAATTATAACTCCTCTGAACGGTATTTTCACAATAAAAAAACAGCACTAGGAAAAATGTTAAAAAAAAAAAAAAAAGAGTCTCACAGACTTTCCTTGCCCAGGCTGGCTTTGAACCGTGATCCTCAGATCTCAGCCTCCTAAGTAGCTAGGATTACTGGCGTGAGCCACCAGTGCCCAGTACCTAAAGTCATTTTCTCAGCCACCATCCTGTCCCCAATACTACTTCAGGTTCTTGTGGCTTTTACTCTGCTAGCATTTGCTTACAAAAATGTGAAGAAGGGCTGGGAAGGTGGCTCAGTGGTAGAGCGCTGCTTGCCTTGCATGCATGAGGCCCTGGGTTCAATTCCTCAGCACCATATAAGCAGAAAAAAAAAGGCAGAAGTGGCGCTGTGGCTCAAGTGGTAGAGCACTAGCCTTGAGCTGAAGAGCGGAGGGACAGCGCCCAGGCCCAGAGTTCAGGCCCACAACTGGACCCAAACAAAAAACAAACAACAACAACAAAAAAGCGAAGATCCAAAAGCTCAGCTCAGCCTCTTCTCAGTGGGAGAGAGGGCTCCTCTCCCAAATCACTGGAGTCCCAGTTCCTACACAGGGGGACACTCCCTGTTACAAAGCCAGCCCAGTAACCAGAGCCCTGGGGAATCAAACTCATTATTTGCTGCCTGTGCCAGAAGCAAAGCTAGCCAGTTGTGCTGTGGGCTGCCAGAGGGCCATTTGGCTTGGTCAGCAAACATGTCTGAGCCTCTGCTATGTGCCAGACACGACTCTAGGGGCAGACAAGAGTCCCTGCCTTTGAAGTGCCAGCCTTCTCCTTGGCCTCAGATGCCCTCTGAGCAGAGAAATCAGCTTGCAAGCTGCTGCAGGCTGTGTCTTTGTGTGTGTGTGTGTGTGTGTGTGTGTGTGTGTGTGTGTGTGTGTGTGTGTGTATGTGTGTGTGTCTGTCTGTGTCTGTGTCTGTGTCTGTGTCTCTGTGTGTGGCCCCAATCTGTCCCTGAAGTTCCTACCCTCTACTCGGAAGACCAGGGATTAAGGTCAGACTTCCAAGACACAGCTCAAGGCTGTGGCCGTCTCTTCTTGCACTCCCCCTGTCCAGGAAGTTGCAGCTGGCCCTGCGGCTGTCCAGGCTTCAGGCCACTAGAGGACTGAGGCCAATTACAGGTGAGGAGCCGGGGAGGGCACATACTCTGGGCTGCATCAGGAAACGGGCCCATGATGCCTGGACCTTGAGCCCAGCCTGCCCTGCCCCCACTGCTTAATGGCTCTGCGCTGTTGGGTGGTAAGGAGCTTAAATAAAGCCACAAAAACAGGTGGGAAGGAAGTAGGGGTGAATGGAGTCCAAGGGGTTCCATGGCACACCTGCTTGGGAACATGAAAAGTCCCACCACTCAGAGAAATGCCCCCTGTCTGTCCTAAACCTGAAGCCTATTTAGCTCACTTCTTTCTCCTTCCCAGAGCCTATTTTTTGTGCCAGTCCTGAGGCTTGAACTCAGGGTCTGGGGGCTGTCTTTTAGCTTGTTTGCTCAAGGCTGGTACTCTACCATTTGAGCCCCACAGCTCTGCTTCTGGCCTTTTGCTAGTTAAATGGAGATGAATCTCACAGATTTTCCTCTCCAGGCTGACTTCAAACCATGATCCTCAGATCTCAGTTAATTGAGTAGCTAAGATTATAGGCATGAGGGGCTGGGAATATGGCTTAGTGGCAGAGTGCTTGCCTGGCATGCATGAAGCCCTAGGTTCAATTCCTTAGTTACCACATACATAGAAAAGGCCAGAAGTGGCACTGTGGCTCAAGTGGTAGGGTACTAGCCTTGAGCAAAAGATGATCAGGGACAGTGCCCAGGCCCTGAGTTCAAGCCCCAGGAATAGCAAAAAAAGAAAGAAAAAAGATTATAGGCATGAGCCACAGGTGCCCGTCTCCCAAGGCCCTCTTGTCATTGATCCTGGTGATGTCTGAGATGGACATTTCTCTTATGCTCACCCTCCATTCTCACTGTATGTATTCCTAGACCTTCAGTGTCCTGCTTGAGAGCTAGTAGCTTCCAGGACCTAATCTCCCATTCTCTCCACTGAACTCCTTTCTAGATCATGTGGCCTTCTAGTCCCTCCAGGAGCTATGGTCTGTCCTTGTTTCCCAATAGCTAGTAGCTGCAGAGCCTTTTAGCTTCCTTCTTAGGAAAAAGTAACAGCATTGGTGGTTGGAGCTTTGTGCAAGGCAGACAGCTAAGAGGTACTGCTCCAGGGGGGTCCAGTGGCTCACGGCTGTAATCCTAGCTACTCAGGAGGCTTGAGACCTAAGGGATCACAGTTCAAAGCTAGTGTAGGCAGAAAAGTCCAAGAAATTCCATCCCCCATTAACCGGCAAAAGGCCAAGCTGAAGCTCAAGTAGTAGAGTGCCAACCATGAGCAAGAAAGCTAAGGGAGAACGAGACCTGAGTATAAGCCTTAGTAATAGGAAAAAAAAATTTTTTTTTGTTTTATTTTTGGTTCGTTGTGGGGCTTGAACTCTGGGCCTTGACTCTGTTTCTCAGCTCTTCAGTTCAAGGCAAGTGCTCTACCACTTGAGCCACAGCGCCACTTCCAGTTTTCTGGTGATTCATTGGAGATAAAAGTCCCATGAACTTTCCTGCCCGGGCTGGCTTTCAACTGTGATCCTCCAATCTCAGCCTCCTGAGTAACTAGGATGACAGATGTGAGCCACTGGTGCCGGGCTTTCTTTTTATTTTCTTTTTTTTTTTGGGGGTCCGGTCATGGGGCCTGAACTCTGGGCCTGGGCATTGTCCCTCAGCTCTTCAGCTCAAGGCTAGCGCTCTACCACTTGAGCCACAGCACCACTTCCGGCTTTTTGCTTTTTGCTTATATGGTGCTGAGGAATCGAACCCAGGGCCTCAGGCATGCAAGGCAAGCACTCTACCACTGAGCCACCTTCCCAGCCCTCTTTTTTTTTTGAGCAGTGGTATCTGAATGATTCCTTCCACTGGCTGCTGAGCCATCTGCAGCACCACAGAGAGCAAGAGTCTCTTCTGGCCTCTCCTCCTTACAACACAGCCCTTCAGTATATAAACTCAAAGCCATTCCAGCTGCATCTCCTTTGGTCTACACCTGCTGATGGAGTAAGAATGCCAGAAGAAGCTGGACACTGATGGCTCACTCATGTAATACTAGCTACTCAGAAGGTTGAGATCTGAGGACTGTGGTTTGAAGCCAGCCAAAGCAGCAAAGTCTGTGAGACTCCTACATCCAATTAACCACAAAAAAAAGTCAGAGGTGGCACTGTGGCTCAAGTAGCAGAGCACTAGCCTTGAGCAAAAAAAAGCTCAGGGACAGTGCTCAGGCCCAGAGGTCAAGCCCCAGGACCAGCATCAAAACACACTAGATAGCGGCCACCAGGCTCAACCCTTTTCTCTGGAGGAGCTGTGGAATTTGGGTGGCAACATGAACACAGTCTGGCTCTCTCTTCATGTATTCTTGCCCATAACCAGCTGAAAATGCTGACCAGACAAGCCAGCTGGATGGTGATCCAAGCTGACGTCCTTGAGATGAGCGCAGCTCCTTGACTGGTGCCCACAATGGGGAAGGCAGGAGGAAGAGGCCAAGTGGCTAGGCGAGGTGTTGCCGAGTGACTCCCACACCCCAGGAAAGTGGATGGGTGAGGTGACTGTGAAATGCTCCCACCCTAGGGCTGGGAATGTGGTATAGTGGTATAGTGCTTGCCCCTGGGTTCCTCAGTACCGCATAAATAGAAAAAGCCTCAAGTTGGGCACTCTCTCTCTCTCTCTCTCCTACAGAATATCCAATTAACAGTCCACAGTTCTCAGGCCCAGAGGACCATAACTCCCCCAGGAAGGCAATACCTTCAGAAAAAGGGGTACAATCAGCCCCCCTGGGATCTTGCAGAAACTTAAGGATCAGCCTCTGGGTTTCTTGCTGGTCCAAAAGCAGGCAACTGTGTTGCTAGTTCCTCCCTCCACAGCTCCAGCTCTGACTGTAGTGCAGAAGAAAAGACTGGCTTGTCAGCTGCTCACCGACCCAGCTGGGATGCCAGGCAGAAGGCAGCGCTTGCAGGAGCTAGCGAGCTGGACAGGCTGGGCAGGCACCGCCCCCTCTAACTTTCCTTGTTGGGGAATGATTCAGTACATGGATGAGAATAAGTCGATGTGCATTTTCTGTCTACCAATATGAAGTTGTTTTCCCTGTACCCTGAGGCTTTGGGGGCTACGTGGCAGTGGGGTCCCTGGTTGGGAAGAGGAAGGACTGAGGGACATAAGGCTAAGGTCAAGAGGGTAATTTTTTTCCTAACTGGTACCAGGATTTGAACTTGGGGCTTTGTGCTTGACTGATGCACTACTACTTGAGCCATGCCCCTAACATGGCCTTTTCTGGTTACTTTGGAGGTAGAGTTTTGGTGGACTTACCTGTCTAGACTGACTTCAACTTCTGATTCTCCAGATCTTAGCATTCTGAGTAGCTTATAGGTAGCACCGGTGCCCAGCCATGGGGTGTTTGTTTGCTGGCCTCTTTCTCTAACTCATGGCTCCTAAACCATACACTGTGAGCCAGGAGCCAGGGAGGCTGAAAGTTATCAAGAGGTCCTAATGAAGCTGGGTGTTGGTGGCTCATGCCTGTAATCATAGCTATTCAAGAGGCTGAGATCTCTGAGGACTAGGGTTTGAAGCCAAGCCTGGACAGAAAGAGCCAGAAGTGGCACTGTGGCTCAAGTACTAACTCTGAGCAAAAAAGCAGCCCAAGGACAGTACCTAGGCCAAATTCAAGCCCCTCCAAAACACACACACACACACACACAAAATTGGTGCCGGGCACCAGTGGTTCATGCCTGTAATCCTACAGGCTGAAATCTGAGGATTTTGTTGTGAAGCCAGCCTGGGCAGCAAGTCCATGAAGCTCCTCCTTATCTCCAACTAACCACTGAAAAGTAGAGCTGTGGCTCAAGTGGTAGAGTACTAAGCTTGAACAAAAAAGCTCGAGACAGTGCAAAAAAAGCTCAAGAGACGATGCAGTGCCCAGACCCTGAGTTCAAGCCCCAGGACTACATGGGGAAAAAATAATTCTGGGCTGAGTGTTGGTGGCTAATGCTTGTAATCCAATCAAGAGACTAAGATCTGAGACTCTAATGAACTAGGAAAAAAAAAAAACGTTGAAGCAGCACTGTGGCTCAAGTGGTAGAGCACTAGCCTTGGACAGAACAAGTTCAAGGACAGCTCCCCAGGCCAAGTTCAAGCCCCAGGACTCTCCCACCCACCAAAAAAATCAGTGGATTCCCATTGCACATGGACATGCAGTAAGTTGGATAACCATATAATTTGCCAAACCAGGCAGTTAGACATAAACACAGGCACTATTTATACAACAATTCCATGGAAATAAACTAGCAGTGTCCTCAGTGACAAGTGCCATGTAAGAACAGTCATCTACCTACCCCACCTAACTAATCAATGTGCTTCCTCCATCCAACACCCTGACTCAGGCTGGGCTCTCCAAATGCTTCAAATTTGTGAGACAACTCATTTGAATGAAAACCATTAACAAGATGAAAAAATCTGCATTCCAAAACTTTATTTTTATCTCATCCATCATGGGCACAGGATACCTTCAACAGCTCCAACTTTTGCTTTCTTCCTTACAGATTCCAGTCCATTGCCCTTACTCAGGGATATCCTGGAGGGGCAGTCTCCTAGAACCAAAAAAATATTTGTGTTCTGGGTTAAGTGACCTCATGGGAGTGTGGAAGAGCCAAAGTTACACTATTCTTTTATGTAGTAGCTTCCAAGCTACCCTAGAGCCTTCTAACTTCAGGCTGTAGACTGGGGCTAAGGATCAACGGTGTTACCCACTTGGGTTACCAGTTAAATCAGCAAATTCCCATGGTCCTCATCTGTTCACACTGCGTCTCCAGAGCACAGCCCATTCCAACATCTAGGATTTCAGTGTCACTCAGAAGCATGAGGAAACTGTCACAAGTGTTCGTTGTATTGGATTCAACTTTTTTAAACCTACTCTTCTATCCAGCTTATCTTAAGCACTTTTGAATTTGAAACTGACCAAGTCTCATTTAAATAAACGCCTTAAGCCAGGTGCCACTGGCTCTTCCCTTTAATCCCAACTAGTCAGAACACTAAAACCTAGAGTTTGAGACCAGCCCAGGTAGAATAGTTCAAGTGACTCTTATTTCCAATTGGCCAGCAAAAACGCCATGCTGCCAAGTGTTTTTAAAACAGCAGCTGGCTGTCCTTTTGTCTTGACTGTTGTTCACACACTACACTTTTGTGTGGCTCGAGCTATGGACAAGAACCGCCCCCCCCACTCCCAAATGCTGACATACACTACCATGCATCATGGCCCATGTAGTAAGCTTGTGTTCTCCTTGCTTAAAACTGGTTTTGTACTGAAAGTAGCTTGGAGACCACAAACTCCCTGCCAGCCTAGGTTAATTTGCACACAGAACCCTAGCCTACCTCAAGGATCCACAAACACATTTGAAACTGGCCCTGACAAGTCTTTTTTTATAATAAAATTTAGCTACTTTTTGTTCTTAACACTAAAGGGGCGAGGGCAGGGAGCATGCCACAGACTACAAATACAGCAGCATCATGGCTTTTGTGCAGCACTGGGGGACCAAACCCAAGGGCTTCATGCTAGTTAAGTGCTCACACCACAGAGATACATCTCAGCCCCTATCATGGCATTTATGAGCAAAGGGCTGTTCAACATGCTAAAATTATCTCTGCGTATAAATGGTTCATCTACCAAGCAAAAAAGCTGAAATCATCTAAGCTCAAACACCAGAATATATATGAACCTAGGACAATGGGTGTATTAAAAGCTTTATACAGTCAATTTAGTTTTTTGACACTTAGTTGGATAAACAAGTTTATTTGTAAATTTAGTCAACATACATAATTGACCTAAAAACTCCAATAGAAGGATGAATTTGAAAGGCCATCTCTAGAAAAGGGATTTTCCTAGGACAGTCACCAGAAGTAACCTAACGAAACACCACCTCGAATCAGCACCGGGCTAATCAGCTGCATCTGCAACGCTCTTCCCCCATTCAGGTTTACACTAAACTCCACAAGAAAAAGAACAAACCTTGGTATTATTTCCTCTAAAGGAGAAAAAAAAAAATCCTCAAAATCCTCAAGCCTAGCTTTGAAATCAACCACAACACAATGAAAAGCTGCACTAACTAGCTTAGATTAGTAACAGATGATGCTGGTGCGAATAACTTTTATTCTAGAGCCCTTATAAATAAAATCTCCGTTAGTGTTTGCATTACCAGCTAGAGGGTTAGTTAACATGTGGTAGAATGAGGACTTATGCAAGGTATTAATATGCATACAGCATTAAACTATGAAAACAAGTGCAGTCTAGTTAGGAGAAAACCAACTGGACTCTAAATTATACACACCTTAATGACAAGACTCCCCACCACTTGTGGATGTAAAACATTTAATTTAAAAATGTTGACACTACAATATATAAAATAGCTATTATAAATGCACATAGTGTATTCTATAGCTGCCAGGTTTACTTTTTTTTTTTTTCTTAAGGAAACTGTAAGTTACACTGTGGTTAAGACTTGTATCTTCACCCTTGAAAAAGCCCACATTCTATCACAGTGATGTATGGTCAGACTTAACAGCCCCAATTGTTAAACACTTGGATCAAGTCATAACCAGTTTTATTGCAAAAGGACCCTGTACACATTTATCAATTCTAGTACCTTAATAGCTACCCAACAAGTCATTAACATACAGAAACATGCATCATGAGAAGCAAGAAGTATCACCCATCCCTTCTGCATATTAGCAACTTGTCACTCCTGAGCCCAGTGCGCACCACTGAGATCTGTGAACAGTCACTTTCCCATTCATCCTGAGTGAAAGATGGAATGACTTAAGTACAAATGCAACATATTATAAACAATTTCTTACAAAAAAAGTCACAAATTAAACCAAAGTATTTTACAGAATTTACTACAAAACGCCATAAAAACTGCCTTCACTTAAGCTCTCTCTCCCCGTATCCGGCGAGCCAATTGGATGTCTTTGGGCATGATGGTGACTCTCTTGGCGTGGATGGCACACAGATTGGTATCTTCAAACAAACCCACCAGGTACGCTTCACTAGCCTCCTGTGGAGGACAAGAGCCACACCATTAACTCTGGTCCATGAGAAACCAAACCAGCCCTGGCCCTGGGGCTCCAAAACCCCTTTGTTCCTGTTTACCTGAAGCGCACCGATGGCCGCACTCTGAAACCTCAGGTCCGTTTTAAAATCCTGGGCAATCTCTCTCACCAACCTCTGGAAAGGCAGCTTTCGGATGAGAAGCTCAGTGGATTTCTGATAACGACGAATCTCTCGAAGAGCCACAGTGCCAGGCCTGGAAAGAGCAGAGAGCGTTTAAAAAAAAAAAAAAAAAAAGGAAAAGAAAAAAAAAACAAAAAAAGTGCCCCCGGGAGGGGCAGGCGCAGGGACACGGGCAGCCCGCCGCCAGGCCATTGTTCCCCGCAGCCGAGCCTACCTGTAGCGATGGGGCTTCTTCACCCCGCCGGTAGAGGGCGCGCTTTTCCTGGCAGCCTTGGTGGCCAGCTGCTTGCGGGGGGCCTTCCCACCAGTGGATTTACGAGCAGTCTGCTTGGTTCGGGCCATTTTCTCTCACCTTCGAGAAAGACAACGCGGGAAGTCAAGACTGAGGCCCGAGGACGCTTGGCTCGGCCCCCGTCCTCCGCTCGCGTCCGGGGGCGGGGGTGGGGGTGGGGCGGGGAGGGCCCCGCGCCCGGGCCCGCCAAGCCCGCCCTCCCGCCTCGGCCCGCCGCCGCCGCCGGCCCAGGGCACGGCCGTCCGCCTCCTCCCCCTCCCCTAATGACTCAGGCTCGCGGAGCAGCCGCCTCCCCCGGGCGCGGGGGGGGGGAGGCGGGGAGGAGCCACTTCCCTCCCTCGACGGGCGGAGGCCTGGCTGCCCGGAACCCGGCGTCCGGACCTCTGAATCACCGGGAAAAAGAAGTAATCGAGGCCGGAAAGAAACCCAGCGGGGAGAGCTTCTGACCTCACCTCCCCTGTCAGCCGCCGGGAAAGCGGCACCCCACCACCCGACAGTCCGCCTCAACGGCCGCGGCCTGTAAAACCGACGGCGGCCGAAGCCTCAAATCACGAAGAAACCCGGACCCGCGAATGCGAACTTACCCAAAGCCGGAGTTTCAGGCCGTTTTTCGGACCACCGCGCCGCCGCTGTTGCCCAGTGAAGAGCTGCAGTTGGCGAGCTGAGGGACGATACTACCCCAACGAACGACCAAACCGCTCTGCGCTCCAAAGCCCCCGACGCCTCCTTATTTATACTCACGCTTCACGCTGCGTCTCTACGTCATAGAACCCTTATTTGCATACACCAACGACTTTTTCTATTGGCGGGCGCCTTCGCGGACGCTCTGACATCTCCCGACACAAAGGCCGTGCTTCGGCCCTGTTCCCTGATTGGTGAAAACTTAGGTCGCTGATTGGCTGTTAAAGTTGCTTTGTGATTGGACAGATGCAAAGAGGAATGGACAAATCAGAGTTTAGCACTAAGCTGTCCTTCTGATTGGATAAAATGGAGCTATGTTTGGATCCTTCCCTTGGTTCCAAAGCTCTACACTAGAAAGTCAATGCAAATGAATTGCGTTAGTGCCTATTTGGATTAGAGAAACTCAGGATAGGCAGGAGTCTAAGCTTATTTGTATCCAGCTAATGCCATGCAGGAGGAGATGCTATTTAAAAGAAAATCTTGTAAATATTTTCCAGTGTGAAATAAAATGTATTCCCTGGCTTATTTTCTTTTCATGACTTAATTTTGGTTAAGTACATAGTGTAAGAATAGGAATTTCAGTAATTATGAAATTATATTAAGTACAGCATTTTATATAGAGTGCATATAGTTTTAGCCAAAAAGAAGTTCTTTTGTGGGAGGAATAGCAGAAATAAATGTAAAAATGATTTTGGAAGTTCTTTTTTTGTATGTTTATTTTGGACTATCTTAAAATATTTTGTGACTTTAATATGTTTAAAGTTAAACAGGAAGTTACTTATTTGGCAACAAATTCTTAAATTATGTAACTCAACTGAATATAGCAGGAAAGAATGTATGTCCATAGAGAATAAGCAAAAGACAATTAAATGGGTCAGACACCATGGTTCATGCCTTGTAATGCCAGATGCTCATGTGGGGAAAGAGTGGGAAGAGAAGGTTTGAAGCCATCAAGAAGATGGGTGGGGGAAGAAGAGTGGTAACAAGATCCCATCTCCGTCTAGGCAGAGTCAAAAAAGTGAGACTTATCCTGAAAAAGAACTAAAGGGCTGAATATGTGGCTCTAAAGGTAGGTTCCTTTTCTGGCAAATTAAGGACTGGAGTTCAACTCCTAGTACATTAAAACAAACAGCTGACATTAGTGGCTCATGCCTGTAATCCTAGCTACTGAGCAGGATGGATCAGAGGCTCAAGGTTTAAAGCCATCCTACACAGAAAATATGAGATACTTCATTTCAATTAACCAGCAAAATGCTGGAGGGATGACTCAGTGGTAGAGTGTCAGTTGTGGGCAAGTCCATAGAGCCCTAGGCTAGTTTCAGCCCCAGTACTAACACAAAACACACACACACACCAATCACACACACACACACACACACACACACACACACCAATCTAAATATGTTTGTATTTAATGATATAAATGGGAGATAGTCTGACAAGAAAACGACAAATGTGTAAAGTGTTAATCTCTGATTTTACCTAAATGTGTATGTTGATTAGATTGCAATTTTCACTTTTCCAGATACTTCATGGATATAATTAAAAAAAAAAAAAAGCTTACGGTTAAGGCTGGGTTCTGGTGGCTCATGCCTATAATCCTAGCAACTCAGGAGGCTGAGATCTGAGGATCACAGTTTGAAGCCAGCCTGGGTGGGAAAGTCTGTGAAACATTTTTTTTTTGGGGGGGGGGATCAGTTGTGGGGACTGAATTCTTGGCCTAGTTGCTTTGCTGTCCCTGAGCTCTTCAGCTGAATGAAAACACTCTCCCACTTTGAGCCACAGGGATACTGCTAGTTTTCTGGTGGTTAATTGGGAGATAAGAATCTCACAGACTTTCCTGCCCTGGCTAGCTTTGAACTGTAACCTTCAGATCTCAGCCTACCTGAGTAGCTGGGATTACAGGCTTGAGCCACCAGCAGCAGGCTTGTTAAATTCTTATCTCCAATAAACTACTCAGAAAAAGCTGGAAGTGGTGCTTTGTCTCAAGTGGTAGAGAACTAGCCTTGAGCACAAACAGGCTCAGGGATAGTGCTCAGGCTTTGAGTTCAAGTGCTGAGCCAAACAAAATAAATAAATAAATAAATAAAATAAAAAGCTTAAGATTAAGACAAGCTAAACAAATCCCAGAAAAGTTTAACAAGCTGGTCTATTTTTCTGCCTCAGTCTCCTCAATGCTGGGATTACAGGTATAACCCATCGCCTCCTACTAATGTCTGCAAGTATTGCGGGGGGGCGAGAATGACTAGGGTAACCAGGATTACAGACAGGAGTCTCCAGCAATTGGCTTAATTTATTTATTTTTGTTTGTTTGTGGTCCTGGAGAATCAAATCGAGAACCTTTATGTGCTAGTTAAGTGTTCTGCCACAGACCTACACCCAACCTCTCAGCTGATAATCTAATCAACTTTAATTTCTGCCTTCTCAAAATTTGGAGTAGGGACAAAAATCACAGTTTAATTCACACTGTAACCAAGAAGATAAACCAAGATGGAGGCTCTTGCTAAGTATGCAAAATCTACAAAAAGTTGGCTGGGAATGTGGCTTGTGGTTGAATGATTACATAGCGTGAAGCCCCATTCCTCAGTACCACATAAGCAGAAAGAGCCAGAAGTGGTGCTGTGGCTCAAATGGTAGAGTGCTAGGCTTCAGCAAAAGAAGCTCAGGGACAGTGCTCAGGTCCCAAGTTCAAGGCCTAGGATTGGCCAAAAAGAAAAAAAAAAATCATGAAAAGCTAAGAAATGGAACTTTTGTTGTTGTGGTGGTCGTGGGGCTTGAACTCTGGGCCTGATTGCTGTCCTTTGGCTCTTCACCTCAAGGCTAGGACTCTACCACTTGAGCCACAGCACCACTTCTAGCTTTTAATGTGGTGCTGTAGAATGAAACCCAGGTCCTCACGCATGTGAGGCATGCACTCTAACCACTGAGCCACCTTCCCAGCCCCAAATGGAACTATTTAAACCCACATAGGTATCAAATGTTCTGGGAAGCAGCCAGGGTTGGTTTCTTTCTTTCCTCCCTTCCCTCGATCCCCCTTCCTTCCTTCCTTCCTCCCTCCCTCCCCCCCTTTTATTTTGGATTGCTCTTTGGAAGTACAGGCACTTAAACTAACTACACGCATCCTTTTTGTATGTCTTGTGTTTTAAGTTTTTCTAGGATATCCAGAAACCTGTCATTTCCATGCTTCCAAAGGAAGTACAACTCCACTTCCTGCCTAGTTTTCCTAATTATTAAAGAGAAACTAAAACTTACTGTAGGAGAAACAAGGTACAGATTTATATTTATCCATTTAAAGATGATTAGTGGAAACAACTTGTCCCCCTTACTTGGTAGTCTCATAAGGGTTTTCCTTTTCCTAGTAAGTACAATCAAAACAAAAGCAAGCCAGGCAAAAAAGCAAGCAGGGCAGCTGGGCACTGGTGGCTCATGTCTGTCATCCTAGCTACTCAGGAGGCTGAGATCTGAGGATCACAGTTCAAAGCCAGCCCGGGCAGAAAACTCCTTGAGACTCTTATCTCCAATTAACCACCAGAAAACTGGAAGTGGTGCTGCTCAAGTGGTAGAGGGCTCGCCTTGAGCTGAAGAGCCTTGAGCTGAAGAGCGCAGGGATAGCGCCCAACCCCAGAGTTCAAGCCCCATGATCGACCAAAAAAAAAAAAGCAAGATGGGGCTGGGAAGGTGGCTCAGTGGTAGAGCGCTTGCCTTGCAAGCCTGAGGCCCTGGGTTCGATTCCTCAGCACCATATAAGCAAAAAGAAAAAAGCCGGAAGTGGTGCTGTGGCTCAAGTGGTAGAGCGCCAGCCTTGAGCTGAAGAGCTGAGGGACAGTGCCCAGGCCCAGAGTTCAGGCCCCACAACCGGACCCCCCAAAAAAAAAAAAAAAAAAAAAAAAGCAAGAAGGGCATGGTGGCTCACACCTGTATTCTAACTACTCAGGAGGCTGAGATCTGAGGATCACAGTTTGAAGCCAGCTGGAGCAGGAAAGTCTTTTGAGATTTTTTTCCTCCAATTAAACACCAATGTGGCTCAACTGGTAGAGCACCAGCCTTGAACAAAAAAGCTAAGGGACAACTTCAGGCCCCAAGTTCAAAGCCCCAGTACCAATACAAGTAGAAGAAAAAAAAAAAGCAAGCAAATATGCCCGGGTTGAGCGGTAGAATGTTTGTCTGCGGTGAGGCCCTGGGTTCGATCCCCAACACTACACAAACCACAGCATAGTAAATATGACACAGCATAGGTTATTCTCCTAGTTTCTGTTCTGTTTTCAATTTGCTGAGGAACTTTGTGAAAATTACTTGTTTTCCCTGAGTTTTGTTTCTTCTGTAAATTAAACATCTTATCATCTCCTAATTCCACCATTACAAGTTTCGTGTGGAACCCAGTGCTGTGAACTGTATTTCTGCATACTTCGGTAATTCAGGAATAACACATAAACCAATTACTTGAATTTAGATATAGGATTAAAGTAACACACTAGAGCTTCTACTTATCATTTTGGAATTTTGCATCTTTAAAAGGCCCTAGTTGCTAAATAATTGATTTGGCATGATTAGGAAATACTAGTTTCTCAACATTGCAGGCTGACAATTTGGCTTCCCAGTGTGACAAGTTACTGGAAACTTAAAAAATTAAGTTCCCATTCACTCATCCTCCCTAATTTCATCTAATACAATATTTTCATCTAATAAACCCGTCTTAACAATCGATTTGAAATATGCAATATAGAAAGCAAAGTCAAACCACACGTCTTAAAATACCTACGAAGATCATTTTTGTTGTTGTTATGTGTGTGTTGTTATTTGAAACAGGGTCTTCCAAGCTTTGAACTGACTAAGTACCTCAGGCTGGCTTCCAACTTGCAATGCTGCTCAACTTTCCCAATGCCAGGAATTCATTTGAAAGCTACTAGGCTCAGGAATCAAATGCCTACCCCTGGGAAAATTGGCTTACTTTGCGAACAAAACAAAACAAACCAAACAAAAACTGCTTGGCTGGTGGAAGGCGGGATAGAGAAAATACTTTCCCAACTTTAAAAAGGCCCTCCTCCTCAAGCCCTGGTCCTTCCTGGGCACTCTACCACGATGCTTCTCCACACCCTAGTAATTTGCCAGGGTACCTCGGAGTATTCTAGATGGAGATTAAGTTCGTCCTTGGCCGTTCACGTACTGGAAACAAGTTGGTCCGGCCAGGTGTTGAGTTCACTAGGGACGGAAGTGGTGGGGCTCCAGGTTTCAGGGTTGGTAATTGTTAATGACATGCCCGGGCCAAGGCAAGGGAGGGAAACACTGCGGTGCAGCGTAGCTCTTCTTTAGCAAAACTTTTCAATCGGACTTCGGGCCGGCAGGCAGGCTTTCCTTCAGGCCTGTTCGGTGAGCCCTGCCGCAGGGATGAGGAGAATGCTGGGGGCCCCCAGAGGCCTAGCAGCCCCCCAGCCCCAAGGTCCAGAGCTAACAACCGCCAGTAATTGAAGCTGCTCTGAGCAGGTATTAGAACTATGCCCAAGCTTGTGACGATCGTTCCGTTGGTAGCGAAAACACACTTGGCACTGTCTCGCAGGAGTCCTCAGGATCTCAATAGTTCTGGGCCCCTCGTTCTCCAGTGGTTCCAGTTTCAAGGCAGGCAGCCCCCAGCGAAAGAGAAAACCGGATGTTAAGAACAGAGGCACTACAATTCCCAGAAGCCATCGCGGCCCCCTCAGCATCCGGGACACTGTCTGCAAGGACCCCTGGGTATTGTAGTTCCGCGCTTTGGCAGCAACCCTCAGCCGACGGTAAAAATTCGACCGAATGGAGGACTACAACACCCAAGAACCCTTGCTACCGTGCGGGAGGTCTTCACGTTCTCGTGGCGCGGCGCAGGCGCACTGGGTCCTCGGCGCGGACCGCGCAGACTGAATAATAAAAGGGGAGCGGCGAAGAGGCAGGAAGACAGGACCATGTCGAAGGGCCCCGGGCCCGGCGGCTCCGCAGCTTCCTCCGCGCCCCCGGCCGCTACCGCTCAGGTGCTGCAGGCACAGCCCGAGAAACCGCAGCACTACACGTACGTAGAGCCCCCCCCCGCCGCGCGCGCACGCCTGACGTCAGCGGCCAGCGTGAGTCACGCGCGCAGGGAGAGCGCGAGGCGGCCTCTCCCTCCCCCTCCCCCTTTCCTCCTCCGGCCCGGCCCAGACCGGTTCCAACCTGCTGGGGCCGGTCCCAGCCACTTCCAACTGCCACCAACCTCTGGTCGGGGCGGGTGGGGTGGAGAACTCGGTCCCAGCCGCCGAGTGGGGAAGGCGGGAACTGGGGATGCGGACGCACACTTCTCAGGCCGGGCCTTCGACGTCTGAACTGCTCAGCAGACCACAAAACCCCAGAGCCGGGCTCCATCCGGGCGATAAGACGCCCACGGCGCCACCGAGGCGGGCGCCGCCGAGATCGGCCCCTCGAGCCGCCCGCGGGCCGGAGCCCCCGAGCCGTGCGCCCGGGCCGCTTCCTGGGTCCCACGGGCTCGCGGGCTGCCCGGCAGGACCAGCCCTAGCTTGAGTCCAACTCGAGCCGTCGGCTTAAAGGTGACGAGACGGCGATCCCTTTGCAGGCCGCACTGATCCAGCCCCACACCAGCGACTCCCAGGTTGGCGGCCTCCGAGTATGGTCGCAGGCCCACCCAAAATGTGGCCATCTACAGAGGCAGCACCAAATACTGATGCCAAAGGAAGACTAGCCAGGGTGGAAGAACCCTGGAGCTAGAGCTGCATCTGTCCACGTGTTTTCATTTCCTTTCAAGTGTGCACCAAGCACTACTTACAGCTAGGTGCTATTAGGACAGAGAGAGAGATGACTAAGATTGTTAGGCCTCCATGCCCCTGGGCTCCTCCTGAGTCCTATGTGTATTTAACAGGACCGCCCCTCCCCCAAACTGCTGGAGGCTTTGGAACCCTAGGGGTTGGACAACCCGCCAGTCGTGATCCCAGAGCAGGAAGCATCTGTTGGAAGTAGAGAGAAAAAGTAGGAGGGGGGTCTTGCTTGTCACAACGGACTCATTGGGAAACAGGCTGAAGGAACATGGATTATCAAAAGTGTGTTTTTCTTCGTGGAATTCTCTAGTGTTGGCTGATGCCATTTAAGTTTCTGCAGACTGACTTAAGTTAACTTACACGGCCAGGTTTTTTTTTGGGGGGGGTGTTTGTTTTTGTTGGTTGTGGGGCTTGAACTCAAGGCCTGGGCACTGTCCCTGAGCTCTTTTGCTCAAGGCTAGCACTCTACTATGTAGAGCTACAACTCTACTTCCGGATTTTAAATAGTTCATTGGCGATAAAAGTCTCACAGATGTTTCTGCAGGGCTGGTTTGAACCATGATCCTCAGATCTCAGGCTCCTGAATAGCTAGGATTACAGGTGGGAGCCATGGGCGCCTAGCCACATGGCCACTTTTGTTGGTCCTTGAACTCAGGGCACTGTCTTTTAGGCTTTTGTTTTTTGTTTTTTTCCTCAGAGGCTAACACTCTACCACTTGAGCCACAATTTACCACCTTTTTGGTGGTAAATTGGAGATGTCGCATGGACTTTCCTTCCTAAGCTGTTTTCCAACCACTGCCAACAGATCTTAACCTCTGGAGTAGCTGGGATTATAGGCTAGTGCTTATTTCTTTTTGTCAGTCATGGGGCTTGAACTTGGGGCCTGGGCTCTCCATGAGCTTTTTCTCTTAAGCCTAGCACTCTACCACTTTGAGCCACATTGCCACTTACAGTTTTCTCGTGGTTAATTGGAGCTAAAAGTCTCACAGACTTTCTTGCCCAGGCTGGCTCTGAACTGCAGTCCTCAGGTCTCAACCTCCTGAGTAGCTAGAATTATAAACAAGAGCACCAGTGCCATTTTTCCCTCTGGTTGTGCCTCTTGAGCTCTGGGCCTGGGCGCTGTCCCTCAGCTCTTCAGCTCAAGATGAACGCTCTGCTACTTAGCCACAGCATTGCCTCCAATTTTCTGGTGGTTAATTGGAGATAAGAATTTCATGGACTACTTTCCTGCCGGGGCTGGCTTTGAACCTTGATCCTCAGATCTCAGCTTCCTTAGTAGCTAGGATTGTAGGCGTGAGTCACCACACCCAACACACCTGGCTTTGAACAAACTAAAGGCAAGCACTGAAGTACATCCCTAGCTCCTAAATTTGTTTGTTGGTGTGGGAGTGTTGAACTCAGCCTTGCTCATGCCACCAAGCCCAAGCTGGTGGACTTTTTTTTTTTTTTCCTGATTGGGGCTTAAACTCAGGGCATAAGGACTATCCCTGAGCTCTTTTGCTCAAGGTTAGTACTCTACCACTACTTTGAACCCCAGTGCCACTTCATGTTTTCTGGTGGTGAATTGGAGGTGAGTCTCATGGACTTTTCTGCCTGGACTGGTTTGAACTGCTGTCCTCAAATCTCATCCTCCTGAGTAGCTAGAATTATAGGCATGAGCCATGGCCACCTGACTGGATGATGATGATGATGATGATTATTTTTTTTTTTGGTGTGGGTTGTGGTGGGGCTTGAACTCTGGGCCTGGGTGCTGTCCCTCCGCTTTTTAGCTCAAGGCTAGCACTCAACCACTTGAGCCACAGCGCCACTTCTGGCTTTCTGAGTGGTTTATTGGAGATGAGAGTTTCAAGGACTTTACTGCCCGTCTGGCTTTGAACTGCTATCCTCAGATCTCAGCCTCCAGAGTGAGCCACCGGTGCTGGCCTGGCTGGATTTTTTGTTGTTGTTGTATATTTTTCTTTTGTTGCATTGAGGTTTGAACATGGGGCCTCAAGCTTTTTTTTTTTTTTTTTTTGGCGGTTGTGGGGCTTGAACTCTGGGCCTGGGTGCTGTCCCTCAGCTCTTCAGCTCAAGGCGAGCCCTCTACCACTTGAGCTACAGCGCCACTTCCGGTTTTCTGGTGGTTTATTGGAGATAGGAGTCTCATGGTCTCTCCTGCCCGGGCTGGCTTTGAACTGCGATCCTCAGATCTCAGCCTCCTGAGTAGCTAGGATTATAGGCGTGAGCCACCAGCGCCCGGCTGGGGCCTCAAGCTTTTGCTTGGCTTTTTCACTCAAGGCTGGTGCTGAACAACTTGAGCCACACTTCCACTTTGGGCTTTTTACTGGTTAATTGGGGATAAGCCTCTCACAAGTTGGTGTATTTTTATACCTGATATCTGAAATTATGTGACAACAATAATCCTGAGAAGCTTGTTCTAAAATTGAGTCTCACTCATAATGGCAATCTTGACAAAGAGTTGAATCTACAAAAAGTAAAATTTGTTCCTTAGCGTGTCTTGCTCTTGATTCTTGTGCTGCAGTTGAAGCCCTTTTATTCATTGTAGGGTTTGAACTCAGGGCCTTGTGCTTGCTAGGGAGGTCCTTTACCACTTGGGCCAGGCCCCAAGCCCAAGTTTTCCTTTTCTTAAACCCTGAGGATTGTCTATAGCGTAGTTTTAAGGATTTTCCCCTAAACTGGCTAATAATCTTGCATTAAGGGAAACTAAAATAATCCAACAAATGTCTGTGGCAGATATCTGTGCTAGACTTGAGAAATCCAATCCTTATTGAGAAGTTATAATATGGTTTTTAACTTCACATTATTTATAACCATTAATTAGTTGTGTGAGAGGTTTCATTTTATATGTTCACATATGCCTACAAAGCACTTGATCAGATTGGCTTCCTTTGTCATCCTTTCAGTTCTTTCTCCCTTTATATCAGCAGGTTTTTTTTGTGTGTGTTTTATTTTGTAGTTTCAAGTATTTGGTTACCATTCAGTAAAATGACAATGTATGTGTGTTAGTATTCTTCCAGTAGAAGAGTCCAGTCGAAGAACCATATGACCTCCTTTTACTAGTAATTTCTCTTTATTTGACAGAAACTTAACTTCAAACCAGCCTTTATACCAAGTCCACCTTTTATATAGAAGGGCTTTATAAAGCAGATTTATGAATGGGAAGTTAGTTACATCCTAGAACATACCAAAAAGTATAGGTAACTTTGGGCTTTTTATGGCATAACAAATATATCCTTAAAATACCTAGTTGTGAGAAGGGTGCGAGTGGCTCGTGGCTCCTGCACCGGCCTCTGGTGGCCACTCAGGAGACTGAGCAAGGATCACAGTTCAGAGCCAGCCTAGGGAGGGAAGTCCTTGAGACTCTTATCTCCAGTTAACCACCAAAAAGCCAGAAATGGAGCTGTGGCTCTAAAGGTAGACTGTAGCCTTGAGGAAAAAAATCTTAGGGATAGCACCTAGGCCCTGAGTTCAAGCCCCAGGACTGGCACACACACAAAATCTAATGCTGGGCACACGAGTGCATTTGTGTAACCTCAGAGCTTGGGAGGTGGAAGCAGGAGGATTAACAGTTTGAGATCAGCCTATGTTCTCCTGTAGTGAGTTCCAGGAGAGCCTAGGTTGCATAATGAGAACTTGTCTCCACAGGGGGGAAAAAAAGTACTTGAGCTAGGCATGGTGGCATATACCTGTATTCTCTCAGCATGGCAGGGCCAGCGGTTAGGTTAGAGGCCAGGCTGGCCTATCGTGCTAGACTTTGTCTTTAAAAATATGGAAAAAGTACATAGAGACTACCTTCTAAAATATTGAGGTTTCTTTCACTATTTTGACTTTCTAAGAAGTATGCCTCAAAAACAAATACACTTTGGACTCATTGAACTCCGGTTGCAGTTAATTCTCACTTTTATGCCTTTTATTGTAAAAATAGTGTACAGAGGGGTTACAGTTACATGAATAAGGTAATGAATACATTTCCTATCGAGCCTTGTTAACCTCCTCCTTTGTTTTTCCCCTACCATACTATTTTTTTTTTTTTTTTTTTTTTTGGTCGGTCATGGGGCTTGAACTCTGGGCCTGGGCGCTGTTCCTCAGCTCTTCAGCTCAAGGCGAGCGCTCTACCACTTGAGCTACAGCGCCACTTCCGGTTTTCTGGTGGTTTATTGGAGATAGGAGTCTCGCGGTCTTTCCTGCCCGGGCTGGCTTTGAACCGCGATCCTCAGATCTCAGCCTCCTGAGTAGCTAGGATTACAGGCGTGAGCCACCAGCGCCCGGCTACTATTTTTTTTTTTTAATGCCAGTTCTGGGGCTTGAACTCAAGGCCTGAGCACTCTCCCTAAGCTTTTGTTCTTAAGGTTAGTGCTCTACCACTTGAGCCACAGCTCTACTTCCAGCTTTTTGGGGGTAAATTTTGGTTTCACATACTTTGCTGCCCAGCGGGCTTTGAACTGTGATCCTCAGATCTCAGCCTACTACATTTTTTTTTTAATATCCTCAAAAGAAAAGGAATTGTATTTCTAGTTCAATGAAAATTTGTTGGATTTTCTGGCCACTAGGATCTTTCTCCTTCCTCCCTCTTCTTCCTCCTCCCTTCCTTCTTCCTTTCTTTCTTTTCTTTTCTTTTCTTTTTTTTGTTCTAGTCCTGGGACTTGAACATAGCCTAGGTTCTGTGTCTCAGCTTTTTTGCTCAAGGCTAACACTTAGCCACTTGAGCTAGGGTTCTATTTCCAGCATTTTTGTGTGATAAATGACCAGACTTTTCTTTTTTTCTGGTTCTTGGGCTTGAACGCAAGCCCTCACATTCTCACATAGCTTCTTCACCTTAGACTGGCACTCTACCACTTCTTTCTTTTTGGTGTTTTATTGGAGTCATAGATTTGTCTGCCAAGAGTGGCTTTGAACCAGGATTCTCAGATCTCAGTCTCCTTAGTAGCTGGGATTATAGGCGTGGGCCACTGACACCGAGTTAAGTGCTGGATGCTTCCTCACAGGAGAAAGAATAAATGCTTTGTACCCTTATGTATCTTGGCATATTTTTCTTTTTCATGTTGGCAGTACTAGGGCTTAAATTCAGGGTCTTCTGCTTGCTAGGCAGGTGCTTTACAACTGGAGCTGATCCCCAGCCCTAGGCATCTTAATTTAGGACTGTTCCCTAGGCATTATTTAGCAAAGGTAATATAGTAGTGTTCCAGTAGATAGTTACTTTGAGGTAATTTTGTTAGTTTATATGTTATATAAATGTCATGAACTTCACGTGATTGCATCTGTTGTATTTTGGAAAATCCAGGAAGTAAACATGTATTTAAGTCATTATTGCAAATTGCAATACATTTGTAAGTATGTTACTAGAATACAACTTATTGAACAACAGAAGTCACTGGAAACATTACTTTGCAGCTAGAGAAAATGAGTTAAATTACCAATAATCCTTTCTGGATCTTTGTTACTAATTTATCAAATAGAACTAATTTTCTTGAAGGGCAAAAATGAAAGAGTCTTTGTAGCTTTCAAGCTCATAAAACCCTCCATTAATCTGTGTCCATGAGGAGGGTAGACTTTTAAGTTTAATTCCTAGTTGATGTTTGGTATAATCTAAATTAATGATTAAAGATTTGGTTAATGGTTAAGTTTTTTTGTTTTAATCCAGCTATGTTAGATACTAAAGAAGGCTTCCCCACAGCCCATATGCATCTGCTTTGACTGGTGGTTTCTATCATCCTACAAAGACTGTGACTTATTGGTGAGGGCAGCTGGACAACTCTGAGAGCAACTTAGAAAAATCCATCTTGGGCACACTCTGTACAGGAGCTCCTCTGGAAATAGCACCCCAGATAAGTGCACAAAGGCAAGACACCCTCGTGGACCTACTACTTCCCGCTTCCAGCACCCTGCTGCCTGAAGGTGAGGTCTCCTTCCTGTGTGTTGTAGAAGCCCTGAGCACATAGGTCATTAGAGCCCCATAGCAGCACACATCTGCAGGCTTTCTTGCTAGATCTTTTTTTCTTTAGGAGAGACTCTAGATCAGAAGTGTGATGATAGCCAGGCTGCATTGAGAGCTTACTTTAAATAGTGGATAGGTCTACTGATACTTTGGACAATGTTTGCTTAATGATTACGTCTTCTGTTTTGTCGCTGTTTTTTTAATCCATCTTTGCTTGATACTAAAGGAGGTTTTTCTACTCTCCATGTGCATCTTCTGTGTTTTGAAATTACAGCTATGGACAGTTATGGCTAATCGTAGTAGATTGTCTTCCCTTCTTTTAACATCTTGGATGAATTTGAGGCATACTAATATGTTATGTGAAGATGGATACTGAAAGTAAGTTTCTTAGCCAAAATATAAAATAATATTAGCCTACTTGCTAAAAATGCTTTCCTGTTTCTTACCATAAAGACACTCTGTAGAACTACCTCTGTAGATCTGCCCTCTCCAGTCATCTTAAAAGACCTGCCTGGGCAGCAGAGATATCTGTGAAGAACAAGTGCACATGATAATAAGCATGGGATTTATTTTGGGGCAGTAGAAAAATGTTCTGGAATTGGACAGCAAAGATAAGATCACATTATGGTAAAAATACTGAAAACCACTGAAAAGTATACTTTAAAGTGGTGTTTTCATATTTATTATATGTTTAAAGTTTAAAAAAAAAATCCAGCCAGCCAGGCACTGGTGGCTAATGCCTATAATCCTAGCTATTCAGGAAGCTGAGATCTAAGTATCATGGTTTGAAGCCAGCTTAGGTAGGAAGTGTGAGACTCTTTATCTCCATAAACTATCAAAAAAATGGAAGTGGATATGTGGCTTGAGTGGTAGAGCACTCTCTTTGAGCAAAAGAAGCTCAAGGCCCTGAGTTCAAGCCCTAGAATCCATACACACAGAAATCCAGTACATATGAGACCCTGCTACCTTAGAGGATGTCTGTGACCTTCAGTTCAACATGGGAAAGCCTGTGGTTTGCACAAGAGCTCCTTAGTCCTCACTCTTGCAGCCTTCCCAATCAATAGCTTTGCCCTTGCTTATCTGTTCTAGATGAATGTTCCCATATTGAGTCTGTGGACATGACTCTGATAGGAGAAGTGTAGACTCCCAGCAAGTCTGAGAATCCTAGTTGTTGATAATTGTTCTTTGACTCTAAATTTAAAGTCATTATAAGGGAAAAACAATGTCCCCTTAATACTTTATGAAATGAATTGGGGGGGGGGGTCACTTCTTAGAGTGGGTGGAGATGGCAGAGAAAGTTGCTGTCCTAACATGCAAGATTATTCAGCCATTGTAATGATTATTTGGGAGCTTACATGGGCATTTGTTAAGGACAGACTATGTGTTTTAGGCACTCAAGATAATATGAATGGCTATATAGATATGTTAGTTCTAATAATCACAACAAACTTCATACTTTTCTCTGTAAAATCCCTGAACTTTCACCCCTTTTTTCTTTGCCAGTGTATAGAATTTTGACAGCAGTTTCAAGAGCTGAGAAGGCGAAGATGGAAAGGAATCTAGCGACTTAAAAAATGTCCTAGCATTCTCTATGAGGTGACCTTTTCCTGTTGGTGGCTTAATTTACTTAGCAGATAAAGAAGATGCTAAGGCCTGTGACAGTATCATCATGTCATATCTGAGCATATTGAAATGTTTCCTCCCTTTCATTATTCTTTTTATCACAGTTGCCTTTTCATGTTCAGAAATTTACTCATTTGTTTCCTATTAGTATTTGAAATACCATATGGCCACCATCAGTCCTAACAAAGTGACTGATCACAAGGAGGGGGAAGGCTCTTGCTGTGAGATTATGGCCTATCTGCAGAACTGTCCCACTGAAGAGAGGTAGTTATGTTCCGGAAAAAATAAGTTAATAATCCTTTAGCATGGTGTTTTATTACTTAAAAGTAGTTAATAGGTTTTATACCTAAGTTTTTACTACTTTTGGTAAGAGTATTTCAATATCTATGTTACTTAAGTGGTGCCACAATTTTGTTAATTTTTTTTTTTTTTTTTTTGCTCTGGTCGTGGGGCCTGAACTCTGGGCCTGGACGCTGTCCCTCAGCTCTTCAGCTCAAGGCTAGCGCTCTACCACTTGAGCCACAGTGCCACGTCCGGCTTTTTTCTTTTTTTTGCTTATGTGGTGCTGAGGAATCGAACCCAGGGCCTCATACATGCAAGGCAAGCGCTCTACCACTGAGCCACCTTCCCAGCCCCTTGTTATTGTTTTGATACAGGAATTTTCTGTGTAGTCTGGCTTTAAACTCATGATGTTCCTACCTCAGTTTCCCTAATGCTAGGATTAGAGGTATGCACCACCACTCTTGGCTTTTTTTGTGTGTGCCTGAACGAGTGCTTGAACTCAGAGCCTGGGCACTGTCCCTGAGCTTCTTTTGTTCAAGGTTAGTACTCTGCCACTTGAGCCACAGCTCCATTTCTAGTTTTTTTTTGGCAGTTTGGTTGGGAGATAAGAGTCATAAACATTCCTGTCCAAGCTGGCTTCAAACTGTGATCCTCAGATCTCTGCCTCCTGAGTAGCTAGGATTGCAGGCACTAGCCACCAGCACCCAGGATTCAATCCTTCTTTCTTTCCTTACTTCCATTTTTCCTTCTGTGGTGGATATCAAACATTAAAGAGACCTGAGTTGCTTCTCCATGTTTTCTGCATCAATGAAGAGATGCTATGTATCTGGCCTATCCTATTTGGGCTACTTTTTGCTGTGGATCAGCTGTGGATTTTTTTTTTTTTTTTTTTTTTTTGTACTGGTATTGGAACTTGAATTCAGGCCTGAGCTCTGTCCTTTAGCTTTTTCACTCATGGTAGTACCTGCCACTTGAGCCATACCTCCACTTTTGACTTTTTTTTGTTGTTGTGGGACTTGAAGTCTAGGCCTAGGCACTGTCCCTGAGCTCTACCACTTGAGCCACAGGGACCCTTCCAGTTTTCAGGTGATTAATTGGAGATAAGAGTCTCACAGACTTTCCTGCCTGGGCTGGCTTCAAACTATGAAGTGTTGGAGAACCTGTTAGAGCCGAGGTTGGCAGGCTACAGCCTTACATGCCAGACGTAGCCTGCTGCCTGCTTTTCTGTGGTTCGTGAGCTGAGAATGTTTCTAATGGGTGTAGATGAGGAGTATTTTATGACTTGGAATTAAACAAATGTCAACAAGTGCACAAATTTTATTTGAATCCATACTCATCTGTTTATCTTGTCCAGGCTGAGCACTGCAACCTCAGGTTAGTGACATCCTCTCCTGTTGTTACTTTGTGTTGGCACTCAGCAGTGCAGTCCAAAACATTTTAGTTATCATATATTATGCTGTACTAAGGCACAGTGGAGTGCACAACTTTTGCTGTGTTTTCAAAATTTGGAAAATAAAAGATAATCTAATGAATATTAAAACTAAATCAGTACTTGATTTTTGTTAATAAAGCAGATGAGTGCATTTGATTTAGAAGTATTTTAAGAAAAGAACAGTAATTTTGTAAAGTAGATTAGCAGTATGATAAATTGTAAAAATTGTGACTGAGAGAAAATATTTCTCTTTTTTTGGTAGTACCAGGGCTTGAAGTGGCCTGGGTGTGCTGTCCCTTAGCTTTTGGACTCAAGGTTGGCATTCTGTCACACCTCCACTTCTAGCTTTGTTGTTGTTAACTGGAGATGAGAATCTCATGGACTTTCCTGGCTGGGCTGGCTTTGAACTGTGGTCCTCAGATCTCGGCCTTCTGAGGTGCTAGGAGTACAGGCCTGAGCCACCAGGGCCTGTGTTGACAGACAGGAGTTTGATGTCAGTGCACCTTGTGGACCTTATCTGAGGTCCAGTCAAGGGGGATGGGCAGAAGCAAATGAAGTCTAGTTCTGTCAGGCCTTGGCTCACCATGCCCAGCCCAGTGCTCCCTCCCAGCCTCTCCTCCTCCCTGTTGGGAGATAATTAGTAAGAAGACCAACAATGAGCTGTGCACCAGTGGCTTACTCTAGCTACTCAGGAGGATTAGAACTGGAGAATAATGGTTTGAAGACAGCCTGGGTAGAAAAGTCTTGGAGACTCTTCATTTAACCAGTGAAATGCTGGATTAGAGGCATGACTCAAGTGTTTCATGGAAAGCCAGGTGTCAGTGGCTCCCGCCTGTCATCCTAGCTACTCAGGAGGCTGAGATCTGAGGATCGTGGTTTCAAAGCCAGCCTGAGCAGGAAACTCAGTGAGACTCTTATCTCCAATAAACCATTCAGAAAACCGGAAGTGGCACTGTGGCTCAAGCAGCGCTTGCCTTGAGCTGAAGAGCTAAGGGACAGCGCCCAGGCCCAGAGTTCAAGCCCCACGACTCACCCCCCCCCCCAAAAAAAAAAAGAGTATCATGGACTTTCCTGCCCAGGCTGCCTTTGAACTTTGATCCTTAGATCTCAACCTCCTGAGTAGCTAGCATTGCAGATGTAAGGTACTGGCACCCAGCTTGAATGTTTTTCTTGACCTACTCTGTCCATGTAGGTTATGGAAGACTCCTTCATTTGAAACTCATCTGTTTATTGGCTTATACCCTTGTGTCTGGGAAATGGGAACTTGAAGTTTAGTCCTGAGGCCCTACCTCTTCTCAATTTTGGAGGTGAAGGGTAAAGGGCAGGGGAGACTGGAGAGTCTCCCCCTATGCTCAGAATCCAGGGCTTCCTGGGTCTCTGGAGAGCTGATCTCAGCATTCATTTCAATGCCTGAAAAGTAGAAATTTCTAATTGGTTTCTTCTGATTTGGGGAACCCTTGTTAGCGGGAGGGAAAATAGAAAATCAAACAGGCATTTTGGCTCCTAGATAATGGATGTTACAGTTCCATTAATGGCAAGCAATAATAGGCTTATGTTTTTCTCCTCCAGCTGTACTGTAGGTTGAAAGTGAGCTTATTTAACTTGCTAGGGTTTGGCCCCTTCTCTCACAGGGTCTTTTCTGAAGCCCTGCCTGCTAAACTGAGTTACCTGCTCTGGAGTTCCTCTCACAAGAGAGTAGCATCTTCTTTTGATGCTCTGCCCAGTGGTGACATCATGAGCCTATTGGTGTTGTCTTTGACTTTTTTTCCTTGATGCAGTTGTTTCCAAACTTTGTTTCTAAACCTTGTCTTATTCACAGCACTGTATTGAGTTCTTACAATGAGTTCATTGTAGTTCTCTTTGTTTATTCTCTCAGGCCTAACAACGCAGGACTTGATTACCTGCACGTAGCAAAGCATAGACTTTTCTGTCCAACCAGACAAACAAGGAGACAGACAGGAATCAGGAGAGCACCAGGTTCTGAGGAGCCTTCCAGACTTCTGCCTCATGTCTTAGAATGTATCTGGGCCCACATGAAATCTCTGAAGTGCGCCTCCTGTACCCCACCCCTTTCTCATTTCCCTGTCCCAGTTCTGCTACTGCTCCACTCATATCCATACAGATACCTGGAGCTCTTGGAACCAGACAGCCTGTTTCTGAACTCATGTAATTTCCTTTATCTGAAACATCCTTTCCCAAGATCTTTTTTTTTTTTTTTTTTTTTTTGGGGGGGGGTCTGGTTGTGGGGCTTGAACTCTGGGCCTGGGCGCTGTCCCTCAGCTCTTCAGCTCAAGGCTAGCGCTCTACCACTTGAGCCACAGCGCCGCTTCCAGCTTTTTTTCTTTTTGCTTATGGGGTGCTGGGGAATCGAACAGGGCCTCATACATGCAAGGCAAGTGCTCTACCACTCTACCACTGAGCCACCTTTCCAGCCCTTTTTTTTTTTTTTTTAAATTGTGTGTCTCTGAACTCTTTTGCTCAAGGGTAGCATTCTACCACTTGAGCCACCGCTCTAATTCCAGCTGTTTTGGTGCTTAATTGGAGATAAGAGTGTGTGCCAAAGGTACCCAGCTAAATTTATTTCAGGTTTTTTCCCCCCAGATCTATACTAGCACCTCTTTTCCACTAGTACTCCTCTTTCCCTTACATCTTTTTCCCTTGCCTGAATCAGCGATCCTTCCTGTGAGTTCCCAAAGCACTCTGAACAAACCCTCCTTAGAATTCTTTCCATACTTGATCAATTCAGGAGCTATTTGTGTCTCATGAGGGCGAGAGCCAGAAAAGACCTGTTTATATCTTCATTGCTTCATGCTGTATCCATTAAGTGCTCAATAAATGTGTTGAAGGGAGAGTGGGGGTTGGTTTGGAGCCTTACTGCTCCTTCGCTCCCTGTTTGTACTCAGGAGCATCCATCTCCCTCCATCCCAGACATAGTCACTTCTCCATACTTGGAGGCTGGGGAAATTCCTTAGTACTTTTCTGTTTGTTTGTTTGTCAGTCGGTCATGAGGCCAGAACTCTAAGCCTGGGCACTGACTCTGAGCTCTTCAGTTCAAGGCTAGCACTCTACCACTTGAGCCACAGTGCCATTTCCAGCTTTTTCTGCTTATGCGGTGCTGAGGAATCGAATCCAGGGCTTCATGCATGCTAAGCAACCACTCTACCACTGGGCCACCTTCTCAGCCCCCCAAGCACTTTTCTTTTCACTAGTACTGGGGCTTGAACTCAAGGCCTCATGCTTTTACTTGGCTTTTCTGCTCTAGGTTGTATGTACACAGCCTTTGAGCCTTCTCCAGTTTAAAGGCCCCTTAAAGCCATCAGTTACCTGCATTGTTAGGCTTGAGAGAATAAAGATAACCAGACTGACTTCCCATTCCCTGCCAGTGCTCCCTCAATCTAGGAGAACCCTCACTTGAGCGTAGGTAATAGAAAAGAAAACCATGGTAGGTCCTGTGGATCTGGGGTCCTCCATTGGCCAGAGTTTGAAGGTATTTGTGTGCAACACGCAGGGCAAAGAGATTAATGATAAGCCAGGCACTGGTGGCTCACACCTGTAATCCTAGCTACTGGGGAGGCAGAGATCTGAGGATTGTGCGGTTCACAGCCAGCCCTGGCAGGAAAGTCCGTGAGACTCTTACTTCTAACTATGAGAAAACAGGAAGTGGCGCTGTGGCTCAAAGTAGTAGTGTTAGTCCTGGGAAGCCAGCCTGTGGCTGCTTTGAGGGCTGGCTATGGCCCGGCTCACTTATGACTCAGGGACAGCACGTAGGCCCTGAGTTTAAACCTCACAAATAGTCCTGTGTGAAGTGACTGGGGACAGAATAGGCTGAGGGAGGTGTTCATTAGCACGCTATTACGGATTCCCAAACACCTGCCCAGACAGTGCTGGCAGGCGACTTGTCAGCAGTCCAGGGGGCACCTGGTGACCGGGCTTTCTGCTGCAGGGCAGACCTCCCCTAAAGCACCTGAGTGCACATTTCTTCCCTCAGCCCACAGTAGCAGCCCTGTGCTTGGTACGCAGGAGCCTCCATAAATCAGCAGGTGGATGTGGGCAGCCGAGAGCTGCAGGAAACACAGGAGGGGCTCTGCCTTTTCCCATGATTAGCAGCTTGGCCTTGGAAACCTCAGGGAGGCCTCAGCCAAGCTGCTGAAGACCGCAGCTGGCCCCCAAACAAACAAACAACTGCTCGAGGCCCTTGCGGTCTATAGCTCCTGCCTTCTAGGTTGGCTTGAGACCTATGAATGCGAAGGTCCAACATTAGCCCTGGGCCTCTCATAGGACTAGCCCTTAGGCAACTCGGTGGCTGACTTGTTGCTGACACAGCAAGAAGTTTCACTTTCTGCTCCTGGCCCGGCCGCTCGGGCTCTCTGCAGGTACCTGAAGGAGTTCCGCACGGAGCAGTGCCCGCTCTTCGTCCAACACAAATGCACACAGCATCGGCCCTACACCTGCTTCCACTGGCACTTCGTGAACCAGCGCCGCCGCCGGTCCATCCGTCGCCGGGACGGCACCTTCAATTATAGTCCTGACGTCTACTGCACCAAATACGACGAGGCCACGGGCCTCTGCCCCGAAGGCGACGAGTGAGTGTCCCGCCTGCCCTCAGCGGTGGCCCAGGTATCCTGGGTCAGGTGCCCTTAGAGTTGGCCAGCCCAGTCCTGGGAAGCCAGCCTGTGGCTGCTTTGAGGACTAACGATAGCCCCGCTCACCTATGACTCAAACCTGTCCCTTCCTTCCCTCCCTCCCCACACCCCACACAAGGATCTAGCAAGAAGGTAGGGGGGCTTTTTCACCGCTAAACCCAAGAGACCACAACCGACCACTGAGCCAAAGTGGCTCTCGGACCTTTGATCCTCCACAACAGATCCAGGGGTCCTCGTCCCGTCCTGCCACCGACTGCCGCCTCAGGCAGTTCCACCAGGGTGAAAGTTTAGACAGATGGCTTCAGCACTTCCTGTTTGTTGACCCTAAATGTCTTTCCAGTAGTCTCTGTATCAAGCCTGGGAATGTCCCTGAGGGGACAGTGGCCCGCTGCTCGTTTGTTTCAACTTTGCAGAAGGGTGATTGCGACTTGAGAGGCCTCTCAGAGAGGTTTTGCTTACCACCCCTAACCCCATCCTGGGCCCTGTGAAAGCACTCAGGGCAATGGGAGCTGTGCCCAATTTTCAAAGGGGTTGATTGCCCCTCCAAAACCCCTGAGTTCTACAAGCGTCCATCCCACTCAGAATGTCCCCCATTGAGCATCTGCAGGCAGTATGGGAGCCTTGGGGTCAGGAGGGCACTTTGCTGCCTTCTTCCTTGATGATGGATTGTCACTACAGGTGATGGTGATAGCCCATTAGCAATTGCAGGGAAGGCCGGGGTAGAGGAGGAAAGCCCAAGCCATAGGAGACAAGGTTGAATGTCCTCCACTGCTGTGTTCTAGGTGTCCCTTCCTGCACAGGACCACAGGGGACACTGAGCGCAGGTACCACCTTCGTTACTACAAAACTGGAATCTGCATTCACGAAACGGACTCTAAAGGCAATTGTACGAAGAACGGCCTGCACTGTGCTTTTGCTCACGGGCCCCATGACCTCCGCTCCCCTGTCTACGATATCAGGTGGGTTGGTGTTGAGCTGGTTCTGGGGCAGGGGCCTGGGGCTGCTGTTGCTAACCACAAAGAAGAGGTGAAACTGTTTCCCATTGTCTCATGCCTCCTCCCTACCCGGTCTGTCTTTTCCTCTCCTCCTAGGGAGCTCCAGGCCATGGAGGCCTTGCAGAATGGCCAGACCACAGTAGAAGGCAGCATAGAAGGCCAGTCAGCTGGAGCTGCGAGCCACGCCATGATAGAAAAAATCCTCAGTGAGGAGCCTCGGTGGCAAGGTACAGGAGGAACATGAGTGGCCACGCCCCCTATAGCCAGACATCTGCCCTCTTTCCTTCCCTGCCATAGCTGCCCTAAAGACTTAGCTCACAACCACCCGCCGCCTCCTCCAACTGACACCACCTCTGCTGGGAGGCACCAACCCCGCCTTACCCACCATTCTAAAGGCACTTGTAGGAATCTTCCCAGATACAGTGTTCCAAGATCCCTCCAGGCTTCCAGTGTGCACAATTATGCTTGTGTTCTCCACTCATGGGATGGATGACCTCTGGCTCTGAAAGCTATGAGTATCTGATGAAGGACAGCATCCTGCTCAGTTTACCAGGCTCTAACTAACCATGGCTTTGGCCTGCACAGCCTGCCCGTGGCCGTGAATAGGTAGCCAGAATCCCTTCCCAGTAGCTTCTCCTTGCCTTCCCTCCACTCTACTCCTGAGGTTCTTGGGGTGCTCCAGCTCCGCGCCCTGACCCCTGCCCTCTGGCCCCCTGTGCAGAGACCGCTTATGTGCTGGGCAACTATAAGACGGAGCCGTGCAAGAAGCCCCCGCGGCTGTGCCGCCAGGGCTATGCCTGTCCCTACTACCACAACAGCAAGGACCGGCGGCGGAGCCCCCGGAAGCACAAATACAGGTCCTTTGGCCCCAGGAGGCCAGCTGTGGGAGGGAGGAGTGGCAGGGAAGGGATCATGGCTGAGGTTGCTGTCACCATGGCTCTTGGGGGTGGGGAGGTGAACCCCGGGGATTACAGATCACAGCCAGGTATAAAGGGAGGGACTAGAAAGGATGGCTGAATGGTGGGAGCCTGATCCGAGTCTTGCATGAATGAGGACCCTGATCAGACAGTCTCTGACACCCTCTAGTTCTGATCCTGTAGGGCTTATGCAGAGCAGGGCCAGGCCGCAGTGCAGCGAGTGTGGTGGGGCTGTGGCCTGACTGTCTTGGGCTGGCCTGGACTTGATGCCAAGCTGAGGGGAGCAAAGCAGTGTCCTCCTCGGTGATAGTGGCCCAGAGGAACAGCCCAGCTTCAGACACTAGCAAGAGCCTCACGCTGCAACTCGTCTTTTCCATTTCTCACTTGCCCCTGCAAGGCCGGGAAACCAGAGAAGATCCCTGAGCAGAGAATCAGGTGGTGCTGTACTGGTCCCAATCTCACCCTCCCTCCCTCTGTCTGACCCCCCTCTCATTGGACTAGGTCATCTCCATGTCCTAATGTCAAACACGGGGATGAGTGGGGAGATCCCAGCAAGTGTGAGAATGGAGATGCCTGCCAGTATTGCCACACTCGCACGGAGCAGCAGTTCCATCCGGAGGTAGGTCCTAAGAGGCGGGGCCGGCACCTGTGGTGGGTCCATGTGCAGCTCAGAATATCCCTTTGGGAAGCAAGGAGGGTAAGGGGGAAGTGTTGGCACCAGCCTGGAAGAAGGATTTGCAGGCACCACGTGGAGGAGCCTGTATTCCTTCATGTACAGCTTCTTTTGCTGTGAGCCCACCCTTCTCTTGCAGCCCTCTATTTCCAGTTTGTTCCTCAAGCCTCATGGCAGGGAAAGGCATGGGCACAGCATGGTGGCACTGAGTGTGCACCGAGCATAGAGCCATTCTAAGCTTTGGGCCGCTCCTTAGGTTGTTTATTAATCAAATGACAATAGGATTTAAGAAATAAAAAAGCCCCTTCTAGACATTCTGTCAGAAATTGGAGCCTAGGGGACCACAGCCCACTTGGGCCATGTCAGTGTGCCTTTTAGGGGCAGCATATACTGTCCCTGCCTTTGGTTCCATTGAAGCCAGGACAGAGAGGGTCAAACCTCATGTGGCTACAGGTAGCAGAGTAGCAAGTTAGACCCAGTTCAGATCCCAACTGCAGGTAACTTGGCAGGGACTGTGGCTGTGGCTGCAGGAGATCTTGGCTCACTTAATGCCCAGGAAGCATAACCCTGGCCAAAGGAACCAATCCTTTTGTGAGAGGTGGTTGAGCTGATGATCTCAGAAGGAAGGGGCATCAGTGGCAGTAGGCTGCCTGGGGAATTTAGTATGCAGAAGCTGGACATGGTACGCACATGTAATCCTAATACTTGGGGTGTTGCGGAAGGAAGATTGCAGTATGAGTCCAGCCTGAGCTACATAGCAAAACTCTGTCTGAGTCTGAAGAAAAGAACTGTAAGGGAGGGACTTGTAGTAGTAGAGCAGAAGGGGAGGGAAGCTAAGCTAGGCTGCTCTCTCTGAAAGAACGAGAGCCTGCCTGTCATTCTGGAAGCCTGACTAGCCCACTCTGCTTTGCCCCTCCAGATTTATAAATCCACCAAGTGCAACGACATGCAGCAGTCAGGCAGCTGTCCCAGAGGACCTTTCTGCGCCTTTGCCCACGTAGAACGTATGTTGTTCCTATTGTCCTGCTCCGGGCCCTCTTCTTCCTCTCCCCTAACTCCCCACTGAGGCTCGGGAAGGGGAGTGGCTCCGGCCTGCAGCAGGCCTTGCCCAATGGAAGTACCATTTTCTTTTTCTTTACTACTGGCTTCAAAGCTCTGGAGCTTCCAGTGTCATGAAGTAGAGATTACACAGACTATCTCTGGTCAGGCACTCACAGTCCTAAAGTGTGGCACCCTGCCTCCTGTAGGGAAAATGGCAAATGTCATCCACTATCCATGCCATCCATGACAGATGCCATAATGGAACAGAGATCTTTCCTACTGAGCCTTGCTCAGGTCTAACATCTGAGCTGTGCAATCAAAATATGTGTCCCGCCTAAGTTCCCCTCCTACATATGTCATTTTCAAGTTTTTGGCAATAGGCTGGAAAAAAAAGTAAAAGAAATAGATTTTTTTTGTCGGTTGTGGGGCTTGAACTCTGGGCCTGGGCGCTTTCCCTCAGCTCTTCAGCTCAAGGCTAGCGTTCTACCACTTGAACCACAGCACCACTTCCAGTTTTCTGGTAATTAATTGGAGATAAGAGTTTCACGGACTTTCCTGCCAGGCTGGCTTTGAACTGCAATCCTCAGATCTCAGCCTCCTGAGTAGCTAGGATTACAGGTGTGAGCCACTGACGCCCAGCTAGAAATAGATTAATTTTAACAACTTTTTTTTGGTGTGTGATGATTTGGGCTTGAATAGGGCCCTAGGTGTTAATCTTGAGCTTTTTTTCTCAAGGCTAGTGCTCTACCATTTGAGCCATAGCTCCACTTCCTGCTTTTTTGGTGATGCTTGGAGATAAGAGTCTCATGGACTGGGCTGGGAAGGTGGCTCAGTGGTAGAGTGCTTGCCTTGCATGCTCGAGGCCCTGGGTTCGATTCCTCAGTACCACATAAGCAAAAAGAAAAAAAAGCCGGAAGTGGCGCTGTGGCTCAAGTGGTAGAGCGCTAGCCTTGAGCTGAAGAGCTGAGGGACAGTGCCCAGGCCCAGAGTTCAGGCCCCACGACCAGACCCAAAAAAAAAAAAGAAAAAACAACCCACAATCTTCAGATTGGACTAGTTAGCTCAATATAAAATGGTCCCATTTCAGAAGTCATCAATATAAAATTTACGAAAACACTTTGCTTTTTTGTGAATGTACAGTCTTGTTGATCTGATATATATTTTTTAACACCTATATTCCATTTTGGCTCAAATAAGCCTGTTCAGAGTACTCAGTGGTTATGCGTGTCTGTGGCTTCTGTGCGGAGACAGTGCAGGTCTAGATGCTCAATGTTACCCTCCAGACGCCCCTGCAGTGCAGTGGCTGCTGGGGTTGACCCCAGTTTCCTTCCACCACAGATCACTGCTCCGATTGAAGTGAAGAATAACAGGTGACCCTGGGAAGGAGAATCATGAGGGGCACAGAGCTAATACCCAGCATGGGCACTGGGACCACCCAATTAAGACAGCGGAGAATGATCACTAGTTCAAGCTAGGGAGTCACTCTGTGGGTTCAAATCCTACCTCTTCTGTATTCTAGATTTTAGACGACTTAGGAGACTTGAGTTTCTTTTTGTATAAAAAGGGAGACAGTGATATTGCCTGTATTATATTTGGTCACTGTGGAGATTGACACATTTTATTTGTTGTTTTGTTTTGGGTGATGGTACTGGTGCTTGAATTCAGGGCCTCGGTGCCCAGCCTGATGTTGACAGTTGAATACAAAGTAACTGGCACCAAGCCTGGCACCAGTGGCTCATGCTTGTAATCCTAGCTACTCAGGAGGCTGAGATCTGAGGATCCTGATTCAAAGCCAGCCTGGGCAGGAAAGTCCGTTAGACTCTTATCTCCAATAAACCACTAGAAAATCGGAAATGGTGCTGTGGCTCAAGCGTTAGAACGCTTGCCTTGAGCTGAAGAGCGCTTGCCTTGAGCTGAAGAGCGCAGAGACAGCGCCCAACCCCAGAGTTCAAGCCCCACGACTGACAACAACAACAACAACAAAAAAGTAACAGGCATCACACCTGACATTTGTAAGAGGAGGATACAACATCAATAGAAATAAGAATCAAAGCTGGGCGCTGGTGGCTCATGCCTGTAATCCCTAGTTACTCAGGAGGCTGAGATCTGAGGATCGTGGTTCAAATCCAGCCTGGGAAGAAAAGTCCATGAGACTCTTATCTCCAATAAACCACTAGAAAACTGGAAGTGGCTCTGTGGCTTAAGTGGTTGAGCGCTTGCCTTGAGCTGAAGAGCGCAGGGATAGCACCCAAGTTCAGAGTTCAAGCCCCACAATTGACCCAAAAAAAAAAAAGAAGAAGAAGAAGCCAGGCACCAGTGGCTCAAGCCTATAATCCAAGCTACTCAGGAGGCTGAGATCTGAGGATCCTGGTTCAAAGCCAGCCTAGGCAGGAAAGTCTGTAAGACTCTTATCTCCAGTTAATTACCAGAAAAGCAGAAGTAGTGCTGTGGCTCAAACTGGTAGAGCACTAGCTTTGAGAGTAAAAGCTCTGGAACAGCCCTTGGGCCCTGAGTTCAAGCCCTGTGATTGACCACAAAAAGAACTAAAAACCAATGGAATGATGCTCATTAGGTGTAGGGGGATGTATAGTCTCCTTTGGAAGATACACAAGAACATTTTTTGAGGGACCCAGATGGCTTGGAAACCTGCTGATTCCTGTCCCCTTCTCGTAGAACCGACCCTAAGTGATGATCTACAGCCTTCCTCAGCTATATCCAGCCCCACCCAGCCAGGTCCTGTCTTGTACATGCCATCTGCTGCCGGAGACTCGGTGCCTGTGAGCCCCTCCAGCCCACACGCTCCCGACCTCAACACCGTACGTTCCTGTCCTGGGACATGGGTGGACACCGCGCCTGCCCAGGACCACTCAGCCTTTGCCTGGGGAGGAAGCCCTAGTATTTGCACTAGCATTAAGGGGGATCTGCTTATGTGCCTTGAGTCTCTATCAAAGTAGGTGTGCTGCTTCAGAGCCTGTGGTAATCAGCAAGGGACCAAGGACAAGGCCTTGTGCCACTCTTCACTGGGTCGGGGACCGTTGTATGCTCGTTGCTGGTTAGCAGCAGCCCCTCACTGAGTCCCAGCAACTTGTAGGTGGGAAAGAGGTCATGCCCTTGCCCTTATCAAGCCAACTGGTGCACGTCTTCTTCCGCAGCTCCTCTGTAGGAACAGCGGCCTGGGCAGCCCGTCCCACCTCTGTGGCTCTCCACCAGGCTCTGGCAGGAAAGCCCCAAATCTAGAGGGCCTTGTCTTCCCAGGGGAATCCAGCCTCGCCCCTGGCAGCTATAAGAAAGCTCCTGGGTTTGAGAGGGAAGATCAAGTGGGAGCCGAGTACCTGAAGAATTTCAAGTGCCAGGTAAGGGGTGCAGCAGAGAACAATTACCCAGAGAGTGCGACCTTTTCCCTGCTTCGGATGAGCCACTTAGAGGAGAGTGTGCTCTAGCTGTGGGGAGGACACTGGGAGCTGAGGCCGAGCAGTGAATAATGTCACTCCCTTTCTCAGCTGAGGACAGTAGGGCTCAGGAGGCTGTGCAGCATCTCAGAAGCAGGCAGTAGAAGAGCAGGGTGCACCCTGGACTGCCCCAGGGGGCTGCTGGGGTCTGGGGCAGCAGCAGGAGTTCCCAGATGCCTGAAAACAAACAACCTTCTAGACTAGTTGAGAGAGAGAGGAGCAGCCTCCTACTTAGGGTAGGAGGGTGGAGAAGGGTCAGGTGAACTGCACTCCGCTTTCCAGGGCCATATTCACCTCCTGCTCCCTGACTTTTCTTTCCCAGGCTAAACTAAAACCCCATTCACTAGAACCCAGGAGTCAAGAACAGCCTCTGCTTCAACCCAAACAGGTAGAGTTCTCAACCCCTTCCAAAGTCCTTCTGCACCAATGGATAGGGCTCGCCCAGAGCCCTCGCTAGCTGCAGGGAATGGGACACCACGTTCTCAATAAGCTAGAGTAGGGGGCTGGGAAGGTGGCTCAGTGGTCGAGTGCTTGCCTTGCATGCCTGAGGCCCTGGGTTCGATTCCTCAGCACCACATAAGCAAAAAGAAAAAAAAAAAGCCAGAAGTGGTGCTGTGGCTCAAGTGATAGAGCTCTAGCCTTGAGCTGAAGAGCTCAGGGACAGCACTCAGGCCCAGAGTTCAGGCCCATGACCAACAAAATTAAAATAAAGAAAAATAAAATAAATTAAAAAAAAAAAAAAAAGCTAGAGTAGGACTCAGGCCAGCCTAGCCACAAATCCAGAGACCCTGGAGCCCCTCCCATCAGACCTGCTCACCTGTCAGTCAGGACTCATTAAGGAGCCTCTCACTGTTCCAGGCCCCATGCTCATTCTTCCTCTGCTGCACGGCTGCAGGGTGAGTGTCCAGAACATCTCACCACTTCACCGCCCCCACCCAGCCCCTCAGTAAGGTATGGGGGTGCAGCCTTCTGGGCCCAGGGTAGCCAGCCAAGACCTGGAAGGTGCCTCTTCCCTTAGCCTTTCCAGGCCTGCGCCACCCTCCGCCATGGTCTTTGCAGACAGGTGTCCCCATTGCCTCCCCTCACTCTCGTTGCAGGACGTGTTGGGCATCCTTCCTGTGGGCAGCCCTCTGACCTCAAGCATCTCTTCTAGTATCACCTCCAGCCTGGCAGCCACTCCCCCCAGCCCTGCAGGCACCAGCAGTGCCCCTGGCATGAATGCAAATGCTCTGCCTTTCTACCCCACCAGCGACACGGTAGAGTCGGTCATAGGTAATTTGGCCAGGTCTGTTTGCAAGCTTGGGACCAGGCCTGGAGTCAGAGACATAAGGTTTTTGACGAGACACCTTAAACATTTTGGCTTGGGGGAGTCAGGACGGGCACTCCAGAGCCCTGGAGCTAATGGGAAAATGAGTTCAAAATATAGGCCCATGCCAGGCGCCAATGGCTCATGCCTATAATCATAGCTACTTAGGAGGCCAAGATCTGAGGATCACAGCTTGAAGCTAGCTTGGGCAGGAAAGTCCATGAGACTACTTCCAGTTAATCACCAAAAGCCAGAAGTGGAACATGCATCTCAAGTGTTGGAGCACCAGTCTTAAATGAAAAAGTGGTGGTGGTTTTTGTTTTTACCAGTCCTGGAACTTGAACTCAGGGCTTGGGCACTGTCCCTGAGCTTTTTTTTTTTTTTTTTTTGGTGTTGTTGTTGGTCTTGGAGCTTAAACTCTGGGCCTGGGCACTGTCCCTCAGCTCTTCAGCTCAAGGCTAGTGCTCTACTACTTGAACCACAGCGCCACTTCCGTTTTTTCTGAGTGGTTTATTGGAGATAAGAGTCTCACGGAGTTTCTTGCCCCTGCCTGGTCTGGCTTTGAACCAGGATCCTCATATCTCAGCCTCCTGAGTAGCTAGGATTACAGGCGTGGGCCACCGGCACCCGGCTTCATTTATTTATTTTTATGATGGTCCTGAGGCTTGAACTCAGGGCCTCTGAGCCTTGTTTGCTCAAGGTTAGCGCTCTACCACTTGGAGCCACAGCTCCACTGCCAGTTTTCTGGTGGTTAGCTGGAGATAAAAGTCTCATAGAGGGCTGGAAAGGTGGCTCAGTGGTAGAGTGCTTGCCTCACACACATGAGGCCCTGGGTTCAATTTCTCAGCACCACATAAGCAGAAAAAGCCAGAAGTGGCACTGTGGCTCAAGTGGTAGAGAACTAGCCTTGAGCTGAAGAACTGAGGGACAGTGCCCAGGCCCAGAGTTCAGGCCCCACAACCAGAATAAAAAAGTCTCATAGAGCCGGGCGCTGGTGGCTCACGCCTGTAATCCTAGCTACTCAGGAGGCTGAGATCTGAGGATCGCGGTTCAAAGCCAGCCCGGGCAAGAAAGACCGTGAGACTCCTATCTCCAATAAACCACCAGAAAACCGGAAGTGGCGCTGTAGCTCAAGTGGTAGAGCGCTCGCCTTGAGCTGAAGAGCTGAGGGACAACGCCCAGGCCCAGAGTTCAAGCCCCACGACCGACCAAAAAAAAAAAAAAGTCTCATAGATTGTCCTGCCTGAGCTGACTTCAAGCTGGAATCCTCAGATCTCAACCTCCTGAGTAGCTGGGATTATGAGTGTGAGCCATTGGTGCCCAGCTTTAGGCTATGTTTTGATTCCTCCTGGGGGTACCAAGGCTTTAGAGAAGAGATGCTTGAGATGGACATAGCAGATGCTTTCAGGATCAATGTGGGCAGAGGCAGGGGCAGGGGATGAGGTGTTCAGGGAGCCTGGGGCATGGCACTGGGGAGGCCCACATCTCAATCTCTGTCTCTAGAGTCTGCCCTGGATGACCTGGACCTGACCGAGTTTGGGGTGGCTGCCCTAGAGAAGACTTTCGATAACAGCACAGTGCCCCACCCTGGCAGCGTCACCATCGGTACTGGGCAATGGCTGGGCAGGGTGGCCTGCGGGGTTCTTCCGGGCCCACTGGCACGGGTCCCTTGCTCCATGTGGCCCGTGTGGCTTGCCCTGCCCTTAACCAGCCTGCCCTCTTGGGCCTCTCTCGCAGGTGGCAGTTTGCTCCAGAGCTCTGCACCCGTGAACATCCCTGGCTCCTTGGGCAGCTCGGCCTCCTTCCATTCCGCTTCCCCGTCCCCTCCAGTCAGCCTCGCCTCACATTTCCTGCAGCAGCCCCAGGGCCACCTCAGTCAGTCAGAAAACACATTTTTGGGGACCTCAGCATCACATGGATCTTTAGGTAAGAGGGGAACTGGGAGGAGAATCTGGTGCCTTTTAGGAAATGCCTTTGGCCACTCTGTCCATGGCACTTTGAGCTGGGAGTGTCTGCCAGCCTTGCCTTATGAGCAGAATAAGTGACTGGGTTTTTATCTTTGCTTCCTGTGCTGTAGAACGTGTGCAGTGTTTGTGAGGTGGAAACGAGATGCTCTGGGGGAAGGGACAGGCCTGCAGTGCAAGGAGCACAGGGCCCAGGCCTGATACAATACAGTACAATACAAATAAGGGCTAAGCCCAGTGGTAGAGAGTCTGTCCAGCACTCGCCAGTCCTTAGGTCTGGTGATTCCCCAGCAAAACAACTTTCCCAGGCATGCAGAGCTTCAGAGGCTGGTCCCAAGCACGGGGTCCCAGAGACCTAGAGCAGGGCCAGCCAGGCTCAGGGCGCCTCCCGGTAGGCCAGGCAAGCCGGGATCCAGCTCTAGTGCAGCCCCTCAGAACAGAGGGGACTGGACTCTCCAGATTTTGTGGTTAGAAGCAAAGCATGGAGCCCACGGCTCTGCCACTAGGGTACGTCTCTTCAGACAGGGCAGCCCAGCACATCTCAGTGAACAGCAGCTATTCAGAAACCCCCAAGGTGCTACTCCTCCGGCAGCTGTAGGGACTGAAAGCCTCTCATTCTTGGAGATCCACAACACTTGCCCAGTTTGTCGGAGGTTATTATATCTCTGGCATGAGTTGTGCCCACTGAGGTGCTGATCTGCTCCCTAGCAGTCCTCCAACTTGCGGCAGGAGGAGGGGGATTTTTGGGGGGGAGTCTCTGAAGAGCCAGCTGGTGCTGCTGCTACTTCTCCTTCCTCTTCTTCCTCTTTCTTTTCCTCTTCTTCTTCCCCTTCCCTTTCTCCTCCTTCTCCTTCTTTCTTTTTTCTTCTTCTTGTGTGTGTGTGGGGGGGGGGGTGGGTGGTTGTGGGGCTTGAACTCTGGGCCTGGGCACTGTCCCTCAGCTCTTCAGCTCAAGGCTAGCGCTCTACCACTTGAGCTACAGCACCGCTTCCAGTTAATTGGAGATAAGAATTTCACAGACTTTCCTGCCCAGGCTGGCTTTGAACTGTGATCCTCAGATCCCAGCCTCCTGAGTAGGTAGTATTACAGGCATGAGCCACTGACTCCCGGCCAAAAGCCAGTTTCTTCCCAAGAGAGTCACCACGTCCAGCTGCGTGGTGAAGGCGTGGTGCAGGCAGGCAGGCCGGCAGAGCGGAGGCAGGCCAGTGTCTGCAGGGCTGTGGTGGAGGTGGAGGTCCCTTGCAGGACAGAGCAGTTGGGATCATGGGCACTACAGGACAGCACCCCCTGCTGTCACTGCACTTGTGTTGCTCAGAGGGTAGGTGGCCTGGAATCTGGTTCTGGAACATCCTGGCTGGATTAGTGGGAAAGGGAGCAAGGAAGTAGTCGTTGGAATAGTATGTGTGGGCAGCAGGCGCTCAGAGACAAGCGTGGGAACTTCATAAACACAGCGGCTGCCCTGGAGCCAGAGTGCAGGAAACACCTTGGTTAGGGACGCGGGTGAGCAGATGACACCTGAAATGACTAGCAAGAGCAGGCCTGCCTTTGAAGCCAGAGGCCCTCACTGTCTCTTGCTATACTCCTCTGCTTTGGGGTGATTCTTGGTAGCACATACAAACTGTCTATAAAACAGGAGGCTCCTGGCTCCTCTAGTTTGGCCTTCCCAGCCTGGAAGGCACTGGCGGGTGGCTTTTCCCTTGCATCTCCTGATCTTGCCGGCCAGGACCCTCTGCAGCCTCACACTTGAATGCAAAGATTGATCCCCGAGCTCTAGCTGAACAGTGAGGTCACTCACAAGCTGTCTGTACCTTCATCTTTTGCCCCCAGGTGGTACATCCTGAGCCCTTGAGTCCCTGTCAGGCCGGTGACAAGAGCCTCACTTTACAAATGAGGGTCTGAGATTCACAACTCAGATGGCAGCCACTGCGTAGCTGTGGAGGTCTGGCTCAGCCGCAGGCACCCTGGCAGCCTGCTCTCCTGTGGCTGTGAATCAGGGTCTGACATACGGGGCACAATGGCCAAGGGTCTAGACCCTCCCTGGAAGCCCTCGGGCGGGGCTAGCCAGGACCCTTCCCAGCTGACGTTCCTCCCCTCCCTGGGGCAGGTCTGAACGGGATGAACAGCAGCATCTGGGAGCATTTTGCCTCTGGAAGCTTCTCCCCAGGCACTTCTCCTGCCTTCCTATCAGGGCCAGGGGCTGCTGAGCTGGCCCGGCTTCGGCAAGAGCTAGAGGAAGCCAACGGCACCATCAAGCAGTGGGAGGAGTCCTGGAAGCAGGCTAAGCAGGTACTGGGCCCCACGCCCACCTGCAGCCCAGCCCTAGTCCACCCCACAGAGTGGGCATGGGTGGAGACACGCAGGGGCCTGGAGAACAGAGCAGAACCTTTAGCATGCCCTTTCCCACCATGGGGGACTGACCTTGCCAGTCAGGACTCCGCAGGCCTGGACCCCTTCAGAAGCTGTTGTGTAGACTAGCCACAGGACCTCCTGCTTCTCCCTGGAAGCCTGGACCCTGCAGAACCCCAGGGCACTAGGTCAGAGATGGACCTTGGTCCAACTACAGCCCAGCTGGCCGTGGCATGAGCCCCACACTGGCTCTTGCCATGCTAGGCCCTGCCTCCTTCCCTGCCCGCAGAGGGAGTCTCCTACAGGTCCCGAAACCACTCTCCTCTGCAGGCAGCATCAGCCTCCTCCCTGCCCCCTCCCCAGACAGCAGGCCTAGCTTCCCAGCAGGCCCCACAGCCAGAGTGGCCCACACAGGCTCCCGGAGATGCTCTCTGGGGGGGCCGGGGGGGGGCAGGGGCAGGGGGCCACCGTGATGAGGTGCTGCGTGTTGGGCCCACAGGCTTGTGATGCCTGGAAGAAGGAGGCGGAAGAGGCCGGTGAGCGGGCCAGCGCGGCGGGCGCCGAGTGCGAGCTGGCCCGGGAGCAGCGGAATGCACTGGAGGTGCAGGTGAAGAAGCTCCAAGAGGAGCTGGAGCGGCTGCACGCGGCTCCCAACCCCCCGGCCCTGCCTGCCTTCCCCGACCTGGAGGCCCTCTCACTTTCCACCCTCTACTCCCTCCAGAAGCAGCTTCGGGCCCACCTGGAACAAGTGGACAAGGTCAGCCCCGAGGGGGGGGGGGGACAGGGGCACCCTGGCCTCAGCCAGGGCACGGCCCCTTGAGAACCTGTGCCCAGCATGGAGCCAGTGCCCACCCTGCTAGTCTGGTCTTCCGGGAAGGGGTGAGAGAGTGCTCTGCCGGGGAGGCCGGGGCGGCAGCTCCCACTCAGGAACTACTCCACCCTCCACCTACCCGCGCATTGCACGCACTACAGGCCGCCAGCACCGCCTCCCTTCCCAGGCGCCCTGCTGCGCCCCCAGGGTGGTATGCCCCTGAGACACAGCATTCTTTGCCTTCATGGTCCCTTCAGCCTCCATCGCCCCTGGCTTCGTGTTTCTCACGTGGAGGCCTGGGTGAATGTGCTCACCTGCACGAAGGCATCTACCTTTGGGCTGGCCTGAGCCCTGAGGGGTGGGGTACTGCAGCCCAGCTGGCACCCCCACCCCGTCAGCGCCAGCGGCACGCTGTCTTGCCCCTGAACCCGAACCCTGTTCCTAGCTGGCCAGCAGGGTGCTGTGAGCATACTGCTTTTAAGCTACCTGTGCCTCCATTTCCTCCTCTAAAGCAGCTAAAGTGAGAATCGAGGGGGTTTTCTTGCTTATCTTGGGGCCAGGCCGGTGGCAAAGACCATTCTCAGGACCACGCGTCGCTTTCCTTGCAGGCTGTGTTCCACATGCAGTCGGTGAAATGCCTTAAGTGTCAGGAGCAGACCCGGGCAGTGCTGCCATGCCAACACGCGGTGCTGTGCGAGCTCTGTGCCGAGGGCAGTGAGTGTCCAGTCTGCCAACCCAGCCGGGCCCACACCCTTCAGTCGTGACCCTTCAGGCCTGGCCCAGCCGGGCCCGGACCTTCTCACCTAGGACTTTTTAAAGTATATATATATATATATATACATCTATATGTATATATATATGGATGGATGGATAGATATATATATAGATATGTATGTATGTATGTATGTGTATATGATTATATGTATACATTTATGTATGTGAGCAGGTGTGTGTGGTGGCCAGCGTGTGCACAGTGTCTGTGTGTATATCTGTACATAGATATAGACACACACTTTAAAACAGACTTACCAAGCACTTTTTAAAGAAGAAAAGACTATTTTGCAGTCCTCCCCTGCCTACTCCTCACCCTTCCCCGCTCAGAGACAAAGTCCTTCTTTTCCCACTGACCTTTTGGCAGAGAATCTGTTTGTCTCTTTTTCTAATGTAGGAACTAACTATTTTTAACTTCTTCCTGCCTGGGGCCTGTGTGGGACGGAGTGGGAAGCTGTGGGAAGCTGGAGGGGAGGGGAAGGGAGACGCCTTCGGGAACCTTCTGCCTGCCCTGCCTCCCCACGCCAGGGCTGGCGGCCAGACGGGGAGGCCTCAGGTCCCCCAGTTCTAACTGTGAGGGCCTCAGGGAGGCCTGAGGGCGTGCTGGGGGCTAAGCGAGCTTAGCTCCTCCATCTACCAAATGAGTATGTAGTCCTGGGGACAGCTGCAGGAGCTGGCAGGCCCCAGCCGCTGGGCCGGCTCCACTCCCCTGCCTGGGCCCTTGAAGCCCCTCCCGGGGCAAGGCTCAGCTTTATTCCCTCAGGTTCGTGAGGCCTGGGTTTCCCCTCAGTCCTTTCCTCCTAGATAGACTGCACAGCACAGCCTCTCTGGTCCCATGACCGCCTCCCAGGCTGGCACTGCCCGCCCCATCCCTGCCTCCTCTCCTCGGACGCGGCTCCCTTGCCGCCCGCCCCCTCCCTCTGGCAGCTAGCAGGGCAATTGGTGGGGAGGAGTGCGGCCTGAGGACCAAGGGGGCTCAGGCCCTGCCCTCTTCTTCAGGAGAGGCTCCATATGCATTCCTTGGTGCTCTCTGAGTGCAGCTGACGTCCTGCCATTCTGGGCAGGCGCCCGTGTGCATGTGTGTGCGTGCCTGTCCCATGTATATTGTGTCTTAGCTTCAATTTTAAAAATTGTTTTGTACAGAGAGATGCAGCAGGGTGGGGCGGGCAGAGTGGGCAGAGGAAAGTGACCTCGCTCCCAGCACTCGGTGCTGGGCAAGCCAGAGAGGGCTGTGAAGAGTCTGCCCCGGTCCAGGCCCCCTTGGGCTCAGCACGAAAGGGCTTTCAATGAATTACGTGAAAACTTTCTCCTTTTTTTTACAAAAAATGCAAAAATCAAAGCAAACCTATTGGAAATAAAATATGAACTTGCGGTGTTCGTTCCTTTTCATGGGGCGGGGGAGCCCCAAATCCTTGAGGACCTCCAGACTGCAAGGTGGGGAGGGGGCCTGCCTCTGCCTCAGAAACAGCCGGTGTGCACACCTGCCAATGGGAGGCAGCTGAGGAGGCGGAGGGCGGGGAGGGCTGTCCTGGCCCAAGGGCAGCTCAAGTGTCCCCTGGGACCAACGTGATCCTGAGACACGGACCGAAATATGAAGTTCCTGTTCAGGGCTCTTGTCCTCCTCCACTGAGTGCTTTCCTGCTTGTTCATATTTTTCCAAAGGCAATTGGGCCCCTCATTGTCTCAAAGGAGCAGACAGTGCATTCCCATCTGGATGATTAGCATCAAAGCCTAACAAGAAAGCAGCCTGTGGCTCACAACTATAATCCTAGCTACTTAGGAGGCTGAGATTTGAGGATTGAGGTTGGAAGCCAGCCCAGTCAGGGAAGTCTGAGACTCTTACCTCCCATTAACCACCAAAAAGCCAGAAGTGAAGCTGTTTTCCTAGCCTTTAGCAAAAAAAAAAAACCACAGGGCAGACCCTGAGTCCAAGCCCCAGGACAGACGCGCACTCATACACACAAAGCAGGTCGCCTGAGGAACTGCACGCATGCACACAAAGCAGGTCGCCTGAGGAACTGCACGCATGCACACAAAGCAGGTCGCCTGAGGAACTGCACGCATGCACACAAAGCAGGTCGCCTGAGGAACTGCACGCATGCACACAAAGCAGGTCGCCTGAGGAACTGCACGCATGCACACAAAGCAGGTCGCCTGAGGAACTGCACGCATGCACACAAAGCAGGTCGCCTGAGGAACTGCACGCATGCACAAAGCAGGTCGCCTGAGGAACTGCACGCATGCACACAAAGCAGGTCGCCTGAGGAACTGCACGCATGCACACAAAGCAGGTCGCCTGAGGAATTGCACGCATGCACACAAAGCAGGTCGCCTGAGGAAGCGCCTTGTCTTCCTCCTGCCTCACCCTACCCAGTACAAGGGGCCGGGCTGTGAGAACCACACTGTCTGCCTCCTGTCAGCTCACGCAGACCTCACCACAGCCAGAGCCACCATCAGTCCTCAGCCTCCATCTTCCAGCTCTCTGGGCCTCCCGCCCCCGAGCAGACCCCCGTCCTGGGCAGAAACTGCAAGTAGCCAATGTACCAGGTAAAACCCATCTGTTCAGAGCTTCAGCCAAAGTACCAGCGATGCCAGTGCCCCTGCTCCTGTGATCTCTCCTTGCTCTGAAGCTGCAGACTCAGATGGAGACACTGTTTTAGTCTTGAGGTCTGGGGAGGAGTCAATATAGCTGGACAAGCCTTTGGGGCTCCACTGTAGGCCAGGAGGCTTTCTCAAAGGATTGTGGGTAATTTTTTTATTTTTGCCAAGAACATCTCTGGGTAGCCAGGGCTGTCCAGGGGAAGGGATAGTCTCGGCCTGATTCTCAGTACCAGCTCTGCGTTCACCCAAGAACCAAAGTCCCTTGCCCCAGGGGGGCTCCTCCAGAAACGGCTGCCACCACCCCTCCTCCCCATAGAGGCTGGGAGCCCACACCCCAGCCCAATAGCTTGGGACCACGTCCCACCACAGTAGCTTTTCTAGAGAGAACCGGGACACAGGCCAGGGCTTGAGGGAAGAGGGAGGTATTTCTATTGGAGTCCCACCACTAAGGCTTCCCTGCCTTCAACAGGAGCAGATGAGGTATCTGTACTCTGGGCTCTGCAACTGCTGGACCCACCACCACTGATCTCAGGACCCCCGTAGAGGCCGGCCCCTCCCCCAGCCTCACGGCTACCGCCCGGCCCGAAGAGCATGCTGGGAGGCCTGCTTGGCCCGCTGCCTCCGGAGCTTCACGAACGCCTGGGCCTCACGGTCACCCTTCCGGCCTTCCAACAGCTGCAGGATTGAGTGCCCTGTGGAGAGAAGGGTTTGAGGGTCAGGCTGTGGGAGGGAGGCAGTGCCTGGGTTGGGAGATAAAGCACTGCTCACCCCAGCCCCCTCCAACCTGAAAGGAAACCAGCCTGACACAGCAGCTGAGACGATGGCTGCCTTTAACCGTGGGACGCCGCGGACCTCACCGGTTGCGGACCTCACCGGTTGATCTCTGTTAGGTCAAGGGGTTTGCTGGGCTTCTCAGACGCAGGAGCCAAGGCGCTGGTTGCGCTGGCTTTCATCTCCCTAGGCGGTCTCTCTAGGGGGCCCCTGCTGTGCTTTTCCAGCATCCTGCCCCTCCCTGCCCCGGGACTCCTGCCTACCGTTGTGTGTGGGATACGTGAGGGGCAGGCGAGTCTGAGGCGCCTCGGCAGCCTCCTCGCAGCCTCTGAGCCCCGGGACTGCACGCAGCGGCAGGAAGGCCTCCCCTTCCAAGTCGTCGGCTCCCAGCGTGTCGTGGTCCAGCACGGTGAGCAGGAGGCACGCCCCATCCTTGGTGCACGTCTCAGCAGGCACTAGGCTGGCAGAGACCATCAGGCTCAGCCACCTGCCCAGAAAGTGCCATCACCTCTCCCGTGCCCCTTGTGGAGGTCAGACATCGCCAGATCGGCTCTCAGCCATGCGTGTCACAGCCATGTGGCGGAAACACCTGCTCTGGCCACCGGCTGGTGCTTCAACCGGGCACCAACAGCTCATTCCTGTGATCCTAGCTGCTGAGGAGGCTGAGATCTAAGGATCAAATCCAGCCTGGGCGGGAAAATCTGTAAGACTCATCTCCAATAAATGACCAAAAAAGCTGAAAGTAGAGCTGTGACTCAAGTGCTCTAGCCTTGAGCCAGAAGAAGCTCTGGTAGAGTGTCTGCTTAGCATGCGTGAAGCCCTGGGTTCCATTTCTCAGTACCACAGAAACAGAAACAGCCAGAAGTGGCGCTGTGGTTCAAGTGGTAGAGTGCTAGCCTTGAGCAAAAGAAGCTCAGGGACAGCGCCCAGGGCCTGAGTTCAAGCCCCAGGACTGGAAGAAAAAAAAAAAAAGGAGGAGGAAGAGAAGAGAAGGAAGAGGAGGAGGGGGAGGAGGAAGGGGAGGAAGAAGAGGAGGAAGCAGCAGCAGCAGTTCAGGGATAGTTCAAGCCCCAGCACTGGCAAAAAATTAAATGAAAATAAAAACAGATCTGTGGCCTTGGGCCACACTTAGGCATGTCAGGGACAAGACTTCTCTAGAAGCCTCTGAATTGGATAGGAATCTGCCCCTTTCCCTTAGAGGAAGCCAATGCTTTTTTTTTTTTTCCAGGCAGCAGGGGGGGGGGTGGGGGTGGGGAAGGGTTTCAGTTGTGGAGTTTGAACTCAGGGCTTGAGCGCTGTCCCTGAGCTTTTGTGCTCAAGGCTAGCACTCTACCACTTTGAGCCACAGTGCCACTTCTGGTTTTCTGGTGGCTCATTGGAAAGAAGAGTCTTACAGACTTTCCTGCCTGGGCTGCTTCAAACTCGAATCAATCCTCAGATCTCAGCCTCCTGAGCAGCTAAGGCTTAGAGTCCTGAGCCACCAGGGCCCAGCAGGAGGCAAACTGGTGTCCCAAGTGCCCTTTCCCTCTGGCCAATGTGATCATCTCAGAGGCTCATAGAGGAAGACCCAGGAGGAAGGAAGGGGAAGGCTGGGAGGAGAGTGGGGACCCACTCACAACTCAAAGGTCTCATCAAACAATGGGTGGAGGTCCTTCTTGTGCTTCTGGGTCTCCCGTGGGGCCAACTCGGGGAACTGGTGCCTGGGCTCCAGGGTCAACTGGACGAAGGGGTCACTGGAGCCTGGTGAGAAGCCCAGGGGAGGGGGCACTGGCTGAGTCCTCCCAGCAGACACCCCCAGAGCAGCATGACCCTTCCTGGTAACCAGGAGTCACATGGAGCAGCCGCAGGGCGTGGCCCGTGGGCAGCCGCCACTCACCATTGGAGTCTAGGGGCAGCAGGTTGGAGGCACTGAGCAGCTCCACGCGTAGCTTCTGCTCTGAGGCGCGGTAGGAGGCTTTGACGGTGACGGCACCCAGCTCCTCGGAGGTGGTTTCTGCCTGGCGTGGGGGATAGGTCCAAGGTCAGCAGGAGGAGACCTGGGCAGGTGCGCCTGCAGGCCGCGGTGGGTGCAGAGCGGGAGCCGTACCTGCTGCTGGATGCGGCTGCAGAAGTACTCCTGGATGAGCTCGCGGGTAGACGCTGCCTGCAGCTCCAGGTCCCTCTGCAGCGCCTGCAGGGTCACAGCCAGGCGCACACTCATGTGCCTGATCATGGAATTGACCAGGCCCAGCAAGAAGGGAACACAGGACCCTGTGCTTTCAAGGACTCCACACTTGAGTGACTGCTCTTCTGCCGCCATCTTTCTTTGGCGGGAGGCAGTAGTGGGGCTTAAACTTAGGATCTGGGCACTATCTCTGAGGTTTGTCACTCAAGGCTGGCACCCTACCATTTGAGCCACTCCCCCACTTTTGGCTTTTGGGTGGTTAATTGAGATAAAGCGTCTCATGGACTTTCCTACCCAGGATGGCTTTGAACTGGGTAATCCTCAGATCTCGGGCTCCTGAGGATCACAGATGTGAGCTACCAGCATTCTGCTTGCTTATAATGCATGCTTCCTTTTCTCAGTACTAAGCTGGAATTCAGGCAGGTGCGCTCCCACTTAAGCTACTCTGTCAGCCAAAAATTCAGAATAACTTTAAACGGGGGCTGGGGCGGGGGGGGGGGGGGGGACTCCTTTTCATTGTGCTCTGAGTTCCACGAATTACATCATTAACCCAGGACAAAGGTTAAGTACAGAACAGCATTCTTCCTGACCTGCCATCCTTACCTGGAAAGTGGCTGTGTGCAGGGCCTCTTGTGGCAGGCCACAGCCTCGAGCATGGAAGCAGGCATACAGGCCCTGAGAGAGACAAAAAAATAAATAAATGCTGGCCCCAGGCATCCTCCTCCAGAATTATTACCCTTATAGCCAGCATGGTTACCTGCAGGGCTACCTTCAGCCTGTTAGAGGCCAGGGGCGAGTTCCTCTGGGAGGCAGCCACCTCCACCAGTATGGTGAGCGAGTGAGTCCAGAGCAGGGTCAGAAGGCTGGCCAATGGCAAAGGCGTGTCAGACACAAAACAGGATGATGGGAGGTAGAAGAAAAGACACTCTTGAGAAAGGAGAAGCCTCGGAGACTCTGGCCCTCCCCTATTACCCCTTCTACCTGCCCAACAGATAAAGCTAGGACCGGGTCTGGCAGGTAATTACGGATAGGGTTGGTTGGCTTCCCAAGGTTTGTTGGAACTCTAATAAACCACAAAATAGTGGCAAGGGCTGGGAAGGTGGCTCAGTGGTGGAGCGCTTGCCTTGCATGCATCAGGCCCTGCATTCGATTCCTCAGCACCACCTACACAGAAAAAGCCAGAAGTGGCGCTGTGGCTCAAGTGGTAGAGTGCTAGCTTTGAGCCAAAGAAGCTCAGGGACAGTGCCCAGGCCTAGAGTTCAAACCCCAGGACTGGCAAAAAAAAAGTGGCAAAGGATGTTTGGATCCTGGTGTCAGAATCATAATTCAAGATGGCATTGCCAGCAGGGCATGGTGGTACATGCCTTTAATCCCAGCACTTGGGCAGCAGATCACAATACTACAGATAAGTCATTGTACTTCCTGTGCACAGACCCTGCTTGTGGCACCTTCTGCGATCCATTTGTGCTCAGAAGAGGCCAGACCTGTGATCAAGGGCACTGACTAAGGGAGAACGAATAGGCAGCTTTCAGCTCAGCCTGTGGAAGAACTTGCACTGAAGCATGAGATAGGAGGCAGGCAGGTAAGCCAGTGAGCTCCCGGTCCTAGGAGCAAGCATTTAAGCAGAGGCTGGTTGCACGGTCTAGAGGTCGCTGAAGGGGTTCACCACACACTCCCTGATGGATGCTAAGACCTTGAGAGGTGGGGCGTGGGGCATCATCACAGGACGGGGCTGTTCAGACCTGCTGAAATTCTCCTGCACCAGGTTGGTGTTCATGTAGCAAAGCTCCGCCTCCAAGAACCTCATCAGGGGCAGAATGGCCTGGGAAGGGGTGGGGTATGTATCAGGCTCAGGTCCATTTGGATCCTGCCCTCATTCCCTTCCTTGGACCCAGAGGAGAAGTCTGTGTACCTGGCCCCTGCCCAGCTCTTCCCATCACTCAAAATATCCAGCCACACTGCCCTCCTGTGTGTCCTGCGTGCTCTGCAGGCCCAGTGCTCCCCCAGACCTGTGCCCTGGCTATTCCTGCCTGAAATGCAATTCCTCTAGAAGCTCATAGCGCTTTCCCTTGTTTCTGGCAGGTTTTTGGATCAGCTGTTCACCCTCCTCTAGCCTTCCCCAGCCACTTTCTAAAAACACAACCCTTAGCCGGACACTGGTGGCTCACACCTGTCATCCGAGCTACTTGGGAGGCTGCGATCTGAGGATCACGGTTCAAAGCCAGCCCGGGCAGGAAAGTCTGTGAGACCCTTATCTCCAATAAACCACTAGAAAACCAGAAGTGGCGCTGTGGCTCAAGTGGTAGAGCAGTAGCCTTGAGCTGAAGAGCTGAGGGACAGCGCCCAGGCCCAGAGTTCAATCCCCACAACTGACAAAAAAATAAATTAAATAAACAAATAGAAAAATAGAACCCTTTGCTACCTCCTCCCCCCTTTCTGTTCTACTTTTCACTTTCGTTGGTATCCTTACCTAACCTACTCCACCAGATGCCGTGTCTCACAGCTGTACCTAAGGCTATAGTTACATAGACTTCTATACTTTGCTTTCCTTCACCGCCCCTCCCCAGCGCTCTAGGAAATCAGGAAGTGTAACCTAGTTCTGTAAACAACCCACTGTGAAACCAGCGTCTGCGACAACGTGAGCTTTTACTCAACTGTTGATGAATGAATGACCAGTCTCCCCCCAAACCATGAGAGGTACGCATCGCCTGTGGCCACCGAGGCCAGCAGACTCGCATACACTGCGCAGCCGTAGGCACTGAGACAGATGTGTGCCAACTGCTCCTCTGAGGAAACTGAGGCTCAGGGAGACAGTAGACTCTGCCCGAGTCTGGGGGACTGTTCTCTAACACCTCCAAGGTCCTCAACTCTATCCCCCCAACCCCCTCGGAGACCCCAGGCCCACAGAAGGGGCTGAGCAGAGCAGTTTTAGGTCAGCAAGCGGGAGAAGCACTCACGTCCTCCGGCAGCACCGAATCCCTGACACCGACGAGTTTCTGGATCTGCTTGGCGATACCCGCCTCCAGCTGGGGACCCAGAGCGGAGGGAAGCCAGGAAATGAGTTGTAAAAGGGTTCACTTGGGGCCTGAGAAGGTGGCTCAGTGGTAGAGTGCTTGCCTAGCATGCATGAGGCCCTGGGTTCGATTCCTCAGCACCACATAAAACAGAAAAAGCTGGAAGTGGTACTGTGGATCAACTGGTAGAGCGCTAGCCTTGAGCTGAAGAGCTGAGGGACTGTGCCCAGGCCCAGAGTTCAAGCCCATGATTGGGGGAGGGGGGTGTGAAACCAAACACAAAAACCTAGCTGGGTGCCAGTGGCTTACACCTGTAATCCTAGCTACTCAGGAGGCTGAGATCTGAGGATTGTGGTTCAAAGACAGCCCAGGCAGGAAACTCTGTGAGACTCTATCTCCAATAAACCACCAGAAAACCAGAAGTGGGGTTGTGGCTCAAGTGGTAGAGTGCTAGCTTTGAGCTGAGGAGCTCAGGGACAGCACCCAGGCCCAGAGTTCAAGCCCCATGACCAACAACAACAACAAAAAAGATTTCACTTGGGACCAGAATTTAAGTTAAGGGCTGGGCATTGGTGGCTCATGTCTGTAATCCTAGCTACTCAGGAGGCTGAGATCTGAGGATCCCCACTGAAAACCAGAGCCTGAACACATCTGTGAGAGTCTTTTTTTGTTTTGTCGGTCATGGGGCTTGAACTCTGCGCACTGTCCCTCAGCTCCCCAGCTCAAGGCGATTGCTCTACCTCTTGAGCCACAGCACCACTTCCGCTTTTCTAGTGGTTTACTGGAGATCAGAGTCTCACGGACCTTTCTGCCCGGGCTGGCTTTGAACCATGATCCTCAGATCTCAGCCTCCTGAATAGCTAGGATTATAGGTGTGAGCCACTGGCACCCAGCCTGTGAGAGTCTTATCGCTAATGAACCATCAAAAAGCCAGTGGTGCCATTACTAGTGTACTAACCTTGAGCACAAAAGCTTAGGGACAGCGTCAAGGCCCTGAGTTCAAGCCCCAGTGCGCACGTGTGCACACACACCCACGCTCACACACACACACACACACACACACACACACATACACAGAGTTTAGGAAGTAGGGAATCCTGTTGGGGGCCAGAACAGGTTCACTGTGGGGTCAAACAACATACCTGCTCAGCCAGGGTGCAGACACCTGTGCGGATCTCATGGTCCAGCCCAGCCAGTGCACTCTGCAGCTGGGCATGGAGTGTGTTCTGCAGCTGCCCCTGCTCCAGCCCGGCTCCAACCCGCTGCTCCAGTGCCTCCCAGGCCAGCTGTGTGGGCAGCTTGCCAATCACCAGCCGCAGCTGCTCCATGTCATTCACCACCACGCACAGCTGGGGGCAGGCGTGGGCAGAGGAATGCAGGGTGTCCGGACACTGCCACCAGCACACCAGCACCCTGGCCGGCCCTCTGCTCCCCAGCTCCCCCTACCATGTTAGCTGCCTGGCCCTGATCCTTTTGGCCTTCAGAGAGCTCTCGGGCCCGGGCCTTTATCAGGCTGCAGTATACCAGGGCCAGCCGGCAGGTGTCCTGGAGTGGGGGTCAGAGAGGATTGATAATGTGTGAGAAATAGGGTAAATAGGGGGATTAGGAATCCCAGCAATGTGGGAAGAGTTAGGACCCAGGCCTTGGGAGGCTGCTCGTGGGAGAGCTGGGAAAGACAGGGTGGGGTGGTAGTGAGGGGGTTTTACAAAGGCGGAGAAAATTCCAAACCTCCACGAATTTGACAGTAATCATGAAGGCCTCCTCTGGGTCCGGCCAGTCCAGCTGCCGCGCAGTGTGGCTGATCTGAGCAAAGCAGGTAGACAGATCCACAGCTGACGTGCTGTGCTTGGTCAGCTCTCCAAGGGGCACCAACTAGGGGGAAAGGGAAGCATTTAGAAAGGAGGGTTCAAGCCGGGCGTTGGTGGCTCACGTCTGTAATCCTAGCTACTCAAGTGGCTGAGATCTGAGGATCGTGGTTCAAAGCCAGCCCAGGCAGGAAAGTCTGTGAGATTCTTATCTCCAATGAACCACCAGAAAATCGGAAGTGGCACGGTGGCTCAAGTGGTAGAGCATTCACCTTGAGCTGAAGAGCTGAAGGACAGTGCCCAGGCCCAGAGTTCAAGCCCCACAACCAATGAAAGAAAGAAAGAAAGAGAGGAAGAAAGAAAGGAAGAAAGAAAAAAAAAGAAAGAAAGAAGGAAAGGAAAGGAAAGGAAAAGAAAAGGAAAGGAAAGGGTTCAGGACTTAGACAAATCCAGCCCCATACTAGCAAGCACAGAGTTGAGCTGGAGGTTCAAGGGAAGAAAAGCAGAGTTCTGCCAGGTGGTGGTGGTGCTGGTGGCCTGTAACCCTAGCTACTCAGGAGGCTGAGATCTGAGGATCTTGGTTCAAAGCCAGACCAGGGGGCTGGGAAGGTGGCTCAGTGGTAGAGTGTTTGCCTCTCATTCATGAGGCCCTGGGTTCGATTCCTCAGTACCACATAAACAGAAAAAGCCAGAAGTGGCACTGTGGCTCAAGTGGTAGAGTGCTAGCTTTGAGCTGAAGAACTGAGGGACAGCGCCCAGGCCCAGAGTTCAAGCCCCACACCCCCTCCCCCCCAAAAAAGCAGAGTTCTGTCCAGACCTTGCCTCCTACCTCCACCCCCTACCACCCCCCCCAGCTTGCACGCAAAGACAGCCAGTCAGCACTAGAGTACCAAGCCTCGCTTTACACACACCCAGCACCTGGAGGAAAGGTACCAGCCCTGAGCCTAACACAGAAGCCTCAGCCTCACCCCACCCTCAAGGTCTCATCCTGACCTTGTCCATCTGCACAGCACGCTGCACCCGCTCCAGGGCCACGCTGTAGGTCTTCTGTAGCCAGGAGGGGATCGCAGGCTGGAACCAGCGGTGGAAACCATCCAGAGGCAGGACTCCCTCCCTGTGGAGAGCCAGGGCCCCCCTTACCCTGGGGAAGGTGGGAAGGAGGGGGCAGGTGCCCATGGGCACCGCCCTTGACTATTCTCTTCTCCCCTGACTGCCCACCACCCAGCCCGCCTACAAGCAGGTGGGGCTAATCACCTGTCTGAGGGGTCTGGCCCCAGTTGGTAGAGCTCTTTGAGGCTCACATAAAGCTGGAACAGACTCTCGCCCATCTGCGGGGACACGGGGCTGCCCACTGCCACCGTGTGGTCCTGCACCCGCTTAGCCACCTGCAGGGGAAAGTAGTGGTAGGAAGGCCCTGGAGATGGGCAGAGGGGCGCGGCCTGGGGATGGTAAGAGGGTCTCACCAGCCACTGCAGCTCCAGAAAGGCCAAGGGGAAGAAGTCGATCTTGAGGACACTGGAGGAAAGGCAGCAGGCGAGGTTTGACCCCCCGGGTGCCGTCAGGCCCTGGACCCCACCATCTTCCCACCAGCACCTGCTCACTTGTGGAAGATCTTGTTCCACGTGCGCTGGCACTGGTGCAGGTCGCCTGTGATGTCCTGGACCAGGTTCAGCAAGGCTTTGCCGGCCTCTAGCACGCCCTGGCCCAGACCCAGAAGGGCTGAGCAGGGCTACAGGGGCAACCAGCCTGCCTCCAGCCCCGCCCCCAGCCCCATCTCCAGCCCCAGCCCAAGTCTCAGTCCCCACCCCCAGCCTCAGCCTCGTCCCCATTCTCAGCCCCAGCCCAGCCCCCAACCTTATCCCCAGGCCCCATCTCCAGCCCCAGCCCTTGCCCCTGTCCTCTACCTGTACCATGGGCTGATGGTGCTGTTGTTTCAGGTGAAACCACTCAATTGTGCCAGTCTGTTGGCAGAAAGGCGGTGAGGAAGGAGATACTGCGGGGCCCAGCCCTTTCCCTGCCCCAGGGAGGCGCCTACCCGCAGGGCCTCGGTCACCAGCTGGGGCAGCGGAGCACTGTCAGGACACAATTCTCTGAAGGCCTTCATCTTGCACATCTGTACCAGGACCCTGGGAGACAGCGGTCATTCACAAGCTTACCACCCCCACCCCACCCCGCTTCTGCCAGTGCTTATCCGGTAGGCCTCCTCACCCCTGCAGGTGCCCCCTGAGCCTCCTCCCTAAGCCCTGCAGAAGGGCAGCCACTGACCTGAGGAGAGACTGCAGCCGGACTGGGGAGTCAGCGACAGAGAGAGGAAAGACCGAGCGGAACTTCCGGATGAGAGACAGGCCGTAGGCCAGCAGAGAGGTGAACGAGGCGGCCAGTTCCTCCAGCTGCAAAGACACGAAATGCCACTAGGTAAGGACTACCTATGCCAGGAGCTGGACACCAGTGGCCCAGGCCTGTAATCCTCGTTACTCAGGAGGCTGAGAACTGAGGATTGCAATTCAAAGCCAGCCCAGGCAGGAAAGTCTATGAAACTCTTATCTCTAGTTAACCAGCAAAAAGCTGGAACTGGAGGTATGACTCAAGTGGTAGAATGCCAGCCTTGAGTGAAAAAGCTAAGGGATTGTGCCTAGGTCCTAAGTTTAAGTCCCAGTACTGACTGGCACAGAAGAAGAAAGGAAGGAGAAGGAAGAAGAAGAGGAGGAGGAGGAGGAGGAAGAGGGAGGGAGGAGGGGGGAGGAGGATGAGGAGGAAGAGGAGGGGGAAGAGGAAGAGGGGGAAGAGGAGGAGGAAGAGGGAGAGAGGAGGGGGAGGAAGAGAAGGAGGAGGAGGGGGAAGAGGAGGGGGGAGGAGGAGGAGGAGGAGGAGGAGAAGTGGGAAGAGGAGGAGGAAGAGGGATGGAGGAGGGGGGAGGAAGAGGAGGAGGAGGAGGAGAAGGAAGAGGAGGGGGAAGAGGAAGAGGGGGAAGAGGAGGAGGAAGAGGGAGGGAGGAGGGGGAGGAAGAGAAGGAGGAGGAGGGGAAAGAGGAGGGGGAGGAGGAGGAGGAAGAAGAGGAAGAGGAGGGGGGAGAAGGAGGAAGAGGGAGGGAGGAGAGGAGGAGGAAGAGAAGGAGGAGGGGGAAGAGGAGGAAGGGGGAGGAGGAGGAAGAGGAGGGAGGAGGAGGAGGAGGGGGGAGGAGGAGAAGGGGGAAAGCTCCTCACAGTCTCCAGCTCCCCTTCCCCCCCTCATGACCCCACCTACCTGCTCTGCCTTGAGCCGGCCCTGGACCCACTGGTATTCCATGCTGGTGATGGGGTGCAGGAGGCAGCTGCTAGGGAACTCCAGGCTCTGGTAGAGGCGGCTGTAGGCCAGCCATTGCCTGCAGGGGGCAGGAAACCATCCGCGTCCCTCCCAGGCTCGGCACCCCTGCTGTAAAGCGCCTATGGAGTCCCATCAACAGACAGGCTAAAACTAGAGGCTGAAGGTGACATGCGTGGATGCTTTTCAAATCACACATCTGTTAAGATGGGCTATTTGTGATGGTTACATTTCCAGATTTCAGGCTGAGCATTGGTGGCTCATGCCTATACCCTAGCTACTCAGGAGGCTGAGATCTGATGCTTATAGTTCAAAGTTGGCCTGGACAGAAAAGTCCAAGAGATTCTTATCTCCAATTCAGCACCTTAAAAAGTCAGAAATGAAGCTATGGCTGTACTTTTTTCCCCCTCCTTTTGTTAGTTGTGGGGCTTGGACTCCAGTCGCTGTCCCTCAGCTCTTCAGCTCAAGGTGAGTGCTCTACCACTTGAGCCACAGCACCACTTCTGGTTTTCTGGTAGTTAACTGGAGATAATAATCTCATGGACTTTCCTGCCCAGGCTGGCTTTGAACTGAGATCCTCAGATCTCAGCCTTCTGGGTAGCTAGGATAATAAGGCATGAGCCACTGGCTGCCCAGCTACTTTCCCAGAGTTCAAATCCCAAGACGAATAAAAAATTTAAAAAAAAAGAGTCTTTGGGATTTTTCTGCCCATGCTGACTTGGAACTGTGTTCCTCATATCTCAGTCTCCTCAATAGCCAGGGTTACATGCGTGAGCCACCAGTGTCAGGCTAAGTCTCCATAGTTTTTGAAATTGACAAGTTCAAACTGAAAACACACAGTTTGGGCCAGAGCATTTTCCTAGCTTTTTTTTTTGGGGGGGGGGTGGGTCAGTCTTGGGGCTTGAACCCAGGGCTGCGCTCTGTCCCTGCACTGCCTTTGCTCAAGGCTAGCACTCTACCTCTTGGGGCACTCTACCACTTGAGTCACGGCACCACTTTCAGCTTTTTCTTATTATTTTATTGGAGATCAGAGTCTCATGGACTTTCCTGCCCAGGCTGGCTTTGAACCGTGATCCTCAGATCTCAGCCTCCTGAGTAGCTAGGATTACAGGCGTGACTCACGGGCACTAGTCTTCCCTTGGTTTCTGACTGGGCTGCCAGCTGTCCAGAGGTTCTACAGGGGTGTGTACTCACGCCATGGACTGGTGAAAGTCAGATATGTCCTTCTGTGTGGCATGGAGGAAGAGGATGGTGGCGGCTTGGGGACTGAGTGACGCATCCCAGGAGGTACTGCCCTCCTGAAGAGAACGGCAGAGAGCTATCAGGAGCTGACAGGTGGCCCCCTTGTGCCCAGTCCTGGGCGGGCAGTACCTGGTGCTGGGTGACCTCATGGGACACGAGCTGCTGCAGAAGGTGGAGGTGCACGGTGTAGCTGGGCTGGGAGCGGCTGGCCACAGTGGCTCTCTGTAATGGGACCGGTGTAGCTAACAGCTGAGATAGGCTGCCCACCCGGCCAGGGCACTGAGGCCATGGGACACAGATCCTGGCTCAGGCCCCAGACCCACCTTCTTGTGAATCAGCTGGAACTGGAGATGGCATTGGCCCCGGTCCGGGTAGGTCTCCGTGCAGGGCTCCAGGGGGTACCATTGGTCCTCTCTACAGTGCAGGTCCTGGCAGGTGGGGGACCCCCAATGAGTACCAGGACTTCTCATGGAGTTAGAGATGGGAGAGGAAAGGCCATGGGGTGGGGTGGGGGTGTCCAGTGCCCAGGCTCAGTTAGGTGCAGACCAGGAGCTTCTCCCCAGAACCCTCCACACTCCCCTCCCTGCAACTCTTATTTTCCCCATCAGTTGTGGGCCTGAGCGCTGTCCCTCAGCTCTTTCAGCTCAGGGGGAGCGCTCTACCACTTGAGCCACAGCGCCACTTTCCAGTTTTCTGAGTGGTTTATTGGAGATCAGAGTCTCTCGGACTTTCCTGCCCAGGCTGGCTTTGAACCATGATCCTCAGATCTCAGCCTCCTGAGGAGCTAGGATGACTGGCATGAGCCAGCAGGGCCTGACATTCCCTATTCCTCTTTTTAGGCCCCTCTCTCTCCCCAACCCCATCTCACCTGCAGCCTCAGAACCACGTTGCCCAGAAAGTCATCCTGGCCTTTGTCCTTCCGAGCCTCCTTGAAGATCCTGTGTTAGGCAGCGTCCACGCAGGGGTGAGGAACCTGTCCCCCTCCCTCTCCACCCGTGTCCCTCGCAGCCCTCAGCACCCACCTCCGGAGTCCGTGCAGATCTGTGAGCTCCCCGAGCTTCTGTCTGACAGATTCCACGGTGTCCAGGTCCCTGGTGGGCCAGAGGTTTGAGCGAGAGACAGAGAGAGCACATGAGCCCTTTAGGAAGTCAACCCTGCTGCCCTTACCTCTCCTCCCTTCTCCTTCCTACCACCCCCCCCCCAGAGGGCATGTCACCCACCACATGTCCAGGTGAAAACTCGCATTGGCTATGTCATTAAACTCCCTGTAGGGACAAAAGAGCATGGTTGAGGTACACCCCCACACCAGACCCCAGCTCAGAGCTAGTAACTCCAATATTGCCCATCATGGAGTCTCTCCCTTCCTTCCTTCCTTCCTTCCTTCCTTCCTTCCTTCCTTCCTTCCTTCCTTCCTTCCTTCCTTCCTTTCCTTCCTTCCTCCCTCCCTCCTTCCCTTCTTCCCCCCCTCCCTTCCTTCCCTTTTATTTTACTTTTTTGTGCTAGTCCTGGGACTTGAACTCAGGGCCTAGCTTGTTACTTGAGCCACAGTACTACTTGAGCCACAGCACCACTTCCATCTTTTTCTTAGTAGTTTATTGGAGGAAAGTCTCACAGACTTTCACACCCAGGCTGACTTGGAACTACGATCCTAAAATCTCAGGCTTCTGAGCTGGCATTATAATAAATGTGAGCCACCAGCACCCAGCGGCGCTTCTTTCTGCGAAGTACCTGGTCCTTGCCCAACCACACACCTCCCTCCTTCAAGGGAAGACGTTCGGCTCTTCTCATGACCACTATGTGTGGCATGCATGCACGGGTGAATGTAGGTACAGTCAAGGTCTCGCTACATCCTCCTGCTTCTGTCTGGGAGGACAGGCGTGTACCACAGCACCAGGCACACACACGTGCAGCATTTATGTCAGGGTTCTTTCTACCTTCGACTGCTCAGGGCTAAGCCGGGAAGACTGTTGGCTTCACTGCTGTCGTGGACTGAGGAAGCTCAGCCTGAGGGACGGGGAGACCTTTGGGGCGGGGTCACGTACAGGATGAATGTCTCCTCCCACACGGGGTTGAGGGTCTGGTTGATGACCCGGGTATGGTGGGTCTGCTCCTCGGGGATGGTGTGTCTCACCACCGCCTTCTGCCGACGCCGAGCCCCGGGGCTGCCCCCGGGCATGCCCGTGCCCTGCTCGATGCCCAGCAGACAGTAGGGGTCACTGAATCCTGGGAGAAGAGACACCAGGGCGTTGGCCAGGCTCCCTGGAGAGAACCTCCTCAGCCCTTTGGGCTAAACCTACACAGGGCCCCGTCTAGCCCAGACGCCAAAAAGTGCAGGGCCTGCCCTGGGGATGCTTGGGAAAGGAAAGCTCCTGCCAAGAGTTCGGGGCTAGTCTGTGATGGGAGAGGAAGAAGAAGGGAGAAGATTCTCAGGGACACCCCCTACTTACCACTGACATCCTTGCCCAGAATGCCTTTGGCCTGCTTCACCGTTGCCTTCAGACAAAATATTGGCTTCTGGAGGGACGGGAGGGGGCTGCTGAGTCCCTGGGTGGGGGTTCGGGGGGCGGGGAGCACAGCCTCCTCTTTCTTTAGGTGCCCAGGTTACCTCGAGCTCCTTGACACGCTGCAGGATCTGCTGGTGCTCCTCCGGGGGTACCTGGAAGGCCTAGGGAGGAGGCCGTGAGGGGGAGGCAGGCATGTGGAGGCTGCAGACCCAAAGGGGGTGGCCAGGCTGGGAAGGGTGGGCTCTAGAGTCCAGGTGGGACAGCACGGCGCATGAGGCGGGGACTGGCTCACCTCCTGCAGGTATTGAAGCAGCTCGGAGGCCTGGATCACGTGGTTGGGCTCAGGATGACCCACGCGGTGCAGGACAGTGTAGAGTGCTTCCTCATACAGCAGGTCCCGCTGAGACACAGTGGGGACCCCACGGGACCCTCGTGACCCCCTCCTCCCCTCAGCCATCCCCAGTACCCATACCTCACGCCGTCCCCACGCAGGGACAGGAAGTGGTGTTCGCAGGGGAAGAGGCTGAGACTCAGAAGTCCTCCCTGGGCTTGGGCTGAGGGACATCCCCAGAAGGTCCCGGAGGATGCAAGGCTGCTACCTCCTCTCCCTGTACCCCATCCTCTTACCTCCTCACGCGAGAAGTGGTGCGATGGGGGCTTGATCTGGAGAGCAAGATGGAAAGGCCAGGCTTCCTGGTGACCTCTCCCTGGCCAGGCAAGGTCTAGGCCTAGGGCAGCAGAACCCCGCACCCCAGCTTCCGGGCCCACCAGCACCTCATACCTGTTCCCATGGCAGGTCTCCTGGGGGACTGGCCCCTGGCCTGCCTTGCTGCTCCCCTGGCCTGTTACCGCTGAGGTCCATGGGTGCTCAGCTGGCCCAGCCACGGGCCCTGTGCCACCTCCCCCCTTCCCCGCCACCCCACCTTCCTGCCCCAGAGGAAACAGCAAAGCTTATCAGCCTGCTCCTCACCCCAGCAGCGGAAATGAGGCCCAGCGCTGAGATGAGGGGGCTGGAGGGGGATGCTGGGTAGGCCTAGGGTGGCTCAGGGGTCCCCAGTACCCCAGTGCTGGTAGCAAGAACACTGCCCTGGGACAAGATCAGGTCTGCTAAAGAGAGGGGGCTAGACAGACTCAGGTCCCAGACCTGAGAAACCCTTGGTAGTCCAAAGAAATGGTAGATGCAGCTCTGCTAACCCAGCCTGCTGCCCAGGACCCATGGGGGGGCAGGGGAGGCAGGTAGGTAGAGGCAGACAGCCAGGAAGGGTCCCATACACCTATACACCAAAGCCTCTGGGCAGGCGCTAGGCAGCCCCCAGCACCAGCTCCTCTCCCCCGCCGCCCCCCCCCCCCCCCCGCCCCAGGGTCCCTCCTACCTGCTGTGCTGCCTGGGCCCGGGCATCTGGGAGATCTCCAGCTCCTCTGCGTCTTATCTTGATGGCCCGACGCAACCGCTGGGGGTCAGAAAGGCGTGTCGCCATGGTGCTCAGCTCTGCCCTTCCCTCTGCTGCCCCACAGCCGCTGGGTGAAGACAGCAAAGCCACAGGATGATGCAAAGAGCCCCGGGGCTGCCTGTGTGCCAGGGGAGGGTGGAGGGCGGGCAGCCGGGGAATGGGGCACCGTGTCACTGTCTTGGAGGGGTTGGCTGTCTCCCAGGCAACCTGTATCTTTCTCCAGCTGGCATTCCTAGAGGATCTTCCCCCGGGGGCCTGAGCCGGGAAGTGGGCCCTGTGGGCAGCCCAGCCCCACCCCACCTCCCACAGAGGCCCTGGAGAGGGTCCAGGGCTCACTGCAAAGGGCCACAGGACCAGGCCACACAGCCAAGCCAGGCAGTGCCCTACCCAAAGCTGACAGGCCTTCCCGGACTAAACCTCAGATGTGGGCAGGGGTGGGGCAGGCTCTGGGGTGGGGCTCCGCAGGCATTGCTCCAGCAGGCAGCCAATGGCGCAAACTGTTCCACCCCACAGGTGACATTCCATGCAGGTGACAGGTCAAGCTGTGTAAAGAGGGGCCAGCTTGTGTCTCAGGGAACTCCACAGCCCCTGGGCAGGGCCGGCGGGAGGGGGAGGCTCCCATGCCAGTCTCTTCACAGGGCCGCTGTAGGCCCCAAGGGAAAAGGAAACTTTAGCACTGGGGTTCCAAAGCTCCTGGACCAGTTGGGGACAGGGCCCAGGCTTGGCCCAAAGGCTTTGGCTTTTCCCCCCATTCTCTTCCCAGCAGGTACACAAGGCCACTCAAGGGCGCACAATTCGCCTTCCCTTCCCCTGCTCATCTTGGCAACATCTGAGCTCTAAGGCCCAGGGCAGGTGGGGCTGCCAACCAAGGCCGTTGACAAAAGCAGCGGCTCCTTTCCTGAGCACCTGTCACTCATGGCTTTGTCCTTCCCTGTCCCTTTATCTTATCCATCTACTCTTAGACATAGGCCCACCATGGTCATGGGACTGTGCTTGTAGGTGAGATCACTGAAGCATATGGTTAGATTTGTCCTTCACAAGTCCTGGCAGGTTTCAGCCTCCTTCCTCCAGTACCTGGCCTGAGCCTGGACCTGGGCAGCCAGTAGGTGCTGCATGCAGAAGACATAGGCTCTTTTTCCAGGCAGGCACTGGGTGGCACCAGATGTTGGGGGCTTTAATAGCTGCTGACTAAACAGGCTGTTAAGAATCAGGGTCTTAGCCGGGCGCTGGTGGCTCACGCCTGTAATCCTAGCTACTCAGGAGGCTGAGATCTGAGGATCGCGGTTCAAAGCTAGCCTGGGCAGGAAAGTCCATGAGACTCCTATCTCCAATAAACCACCAGAAAACCGGAAGTGGCGCTGTAGCTCAAGTGGTAGAGCGCTCGCTTTGAGCTGAAGAGCTGAGGGACAGCGCCCAGGCCCAGAGTTCAAGCCCCACGACCGACAAAAAAAAAAAAAAAAAAAAAAGAATCAGGGTCTTGGTTGGGAAGGTGGCTCAGTGGTAGAGTGCTAGCCTTGAGCACAGAGAGGTTCAAAGTCAGTGACCAGATCCTGAGTTCAAGCCCCAGGACCAGCCAAAAAAAAAAAGAATAAGGGTCTTGCTGGTGCCGGAGGCTCATGCCTGTAATCTTAGCTACTCAGGAGGCTGAGATCTGAGGATCATAGTTCAAAGCCAGCCTGGGCAGGAAAGTCCATGAGACTCATCTCCAATTCACCACCAGAAAACCAAAGTGGTGCTGTAATCCTAACTACTCAAGAGGCTAAGATCTGAAGATCATGGTTTGAAGGTAGCCTGGACAGGAGAAAAATCCAGAGATTTTACTTTCAATTAGAAAGTAGGAAGTAGAGCTAAGTCAAATAGTAGAGCACCATCCTTGAGCAAAAAGCTAAGGAACACACCCAGGTCCTGAGTTCAAGCATCAGTACTGACACCAGTGGAAGTGTGGATCAAGTGGTAGAGTGACAACTATGAGTGAAAAACAAAACAACAACAACAAAAAAGTGAGCCAGGTAGAGTGACAACTTTTGAGTGAAAAACAAAAAAAAAGTGAGCCGGGTGCTGGTGGCTCACGCCTGTAATCCTAGCTACTCAGAAGGCTGAGATTGAGGATCACGGTTCAAAGCCAGCCTGGGCAGGAAAGTCTGCGAGACTCATCTCCAATACACTACTAGAAAACCAGAAGTGGCGCTCAAGGGGTAGAGTGCTCTCCTTGAGCGGAAGAGCTGAGGGACAGCACCCAGGCCCAGAGTTCAAGCCCTATGACCGACAAAAAAAGAGTGAGCTTATGAAGCCTTTTGTTCAAGTCCAAGTACCAGTGAATGCATGCATGTGCCGTGTACATGCACACACATGCACACACATGCACACACACACACACACACACACACTTTCTCTCTCTCCCCCTCCCCCAAGGAAAAAGAGAAATGAAGGAGAAAGAAAAAGGAAGGAAGGGAGGGAAGAAGGGAGGGGGGTCTCTCACCTGGAGAGAAGAGGAACCCTGTGTCCCCCCTCCCACAGCCAGCCAGTCCTTCTGGAAGGACTTACCCTGGTCACCACACAGAGCCAGAAAGAGTCCAGTTGCTTCAGTTTTACTATTTCACAGTTTTAGCAAACAAATCCAAGGTGCAAACAGGGTTTATTTCACATTAATATATTAACTGGATTTTGTCAAATAAATAGGGAATTCTCTTTAAATAACCATCTCCTCATTTTGTGGCCAGTCCAGGAACAAATCCTAATGCATCCAGGGGGCGTGAAGCTTTGAGGGGTGGCAGCAGATTCTGGGGACACAAGGGTTGCAGCCCTTGTTTACAGCCCACCCTGCAGCCTCTGCCTGGCACAGTGGGCCAGACATGCGCTGAACAACTCCCATCAGGAAGCCCCTTAAAGTGGGAGAAGACCTGAAGGGGCTAATAGATTAGACCTTCTAAGGGGTGGGGGGGCAAAAGGGCTTCCTCCCTGAAACCAAGGCCTTGCCTCCCGTCCGGCCACACAGCAGCTCATGGTACCGCTCCCAAACCCACACAGGAGGCAAGGCGGCCGCGCCTGGCTGGCTGGAATGTGGCCTAACAGCTGGGGGGGGTGGGGCACCCTGCCTTCCAGGGCCAGGCGCCCAGCAGGCGACGGAATGGGAGAGCCTGGCAGGCCTGGCGGGAAGACATGGCTGCCCTGCCGGCTCACAGGGTTGTGTGTGGTCTGGTGGCCAGACCCAGGGTGGACTGTAGTGGAGGAGGTGGTCAGAGAGTCCCTCGGTGGGAAGGCGCTAGTGGAGCTGTTACCAGAGTGAAAGAGGAACCAGAGGGACAGCCCGTGCTCCTGGGAGCCCCAGAGATGGCGAGAGGGAAGCAGCACTGTGGGCTGGGCTAGCCTGGGAAACTGGGGTGCCTCTCTAAAGGTCAAGGGGCCACGCCCTTCCCACACTGCTCATTCCAGGTAACTGTTTATGATCAGACGGGGAAGAATGGCCCTGTAGGCCTCCCCTCCCCCGCCCCCCAAGAAGAGAGGCAGGGAGGTAGGCGGGCTCTACTGCGTCTTCTTGTCTTCTGGGGGGTAATAAGGTGGGGGTGGAGGCTGGCTCTGAGAAGGAAAGGACAGAGAACATTAGAAGGTTCACTTCAAGCCAAGGTCTCCCCCACCCTCGGCCTCCAGCCAGCAGGGCCCAGGCCGCGGGCCTATTCCCCACTCACCGTGGGCATGTAGACGTTGTGTGGATTGCCTGGGTTGTAATAGGCGCTGGCAGCTGCTTCTGCAGCCTTGGCCTCCGCTGTGAGAGCAAACACAGGGCAGGCATTGGTGACAATCCCTCCAGTCCTCGGCCTAAGCTCTGTAAAATCCCGGCCCCAGGGCCCAGGACAGCTGGTGCCAGTGACCCAGACCAAAGCGGCAGTGAGTTTCCGGAGCACCTGTCACAGGCTGCCCACTTTACGTGTCTCACTGAGCTACTCCGACACAGCCCACCAGGGGGTCCTGTGGCCATCTGTTTGTAGAGAATAATGCAGGGAGACCTTCCTAGTCACACGGCTAGCTAAGGCACAGATGACCTGAAATCTAGCTCTTCACCCACTTTCTGGTCCCCGGGGTGGAAGTCCTGCATCATTTGTGGCTCTCAGTAGTCTGGCCATTTTGAGATTTTCTAGGAGATCTTGGGGAGTGGAGGGCTGGTTCCAAAAAACTGCTACAGCCCAGGGGCCTTACCTGCTGGAGTGGAAGGGACATCAGGGCCGCTGACCGGAGGCTCCATGGGCCCGGGATAGGGTGGAGGCGGGGGCTGCACATAGCCCATGGCTCCATCCATCATGGGAGGTCCTGGGTAGAACTCTGCACAGCAAGAAATGTCAGGGACCCAGTGAGCAGCCAGGGCCTCAGGGTTCCCCAAGACAGCTGTTCCCAGAGCTGCCTGCCAGCTCCTCAGGGCGCCCTCTGAGCCTCTCCAATGTCTGTTAGTGCTAAAGCAGGTGAAGGAACTAGCGTCCCCTCTCTACCCTCTAGCCTGGGAGAGGCCGTTAGTGGATGGGTGGGGTGGGCAGCAAAGGACACACTCACCAGGTGGGGGCGGTGGATAGGGGTAGCCAGGAGGGCAGGGGTACATTCCATTGGCGACTGGTGGGGGAAAGACATAGGCCCCGCTGGGCATGTAAGGGTACCCATAGGCTCCATTGGGGGCTTCACCTCTGGAAGCTATAAGTACAAGGGGAGAGAGACATGAGTGGCGCCGGCCTCAGGGACCGCTGGGTCCCTGGACTGGGCTAGCAGGCATACCCTAGCTCCATCCCGCCGCCCACCCCACGTGGGACTGCCTTAATCAGGACACAGCGAGAGGAGAGGTCGGAGCCATGGAAGTCAAGACAGGGGGAGGCATTCGAGATGGGGTAAAGGATGGAACCCAGCGCTCGGGGATTTCAGATGGTTGCTTAGAGGCAGTTCAATGGTTGGGTTGCTTGTTTTAAAATGTACAAGCATGAGCAGCTCTGTCAGAATGACATCTGCCTGCTCCAGGCGGGAGAAGCGCAGGCTTTGGGTTCAGAACACACGGGATGGTAATTATAGGCTTCCTTCCCCCTTCTCTAGCCCGGGTCAGCCCTGGTCAGCTGAGCGCAGATACTTATCTGTTGGTGCTTACAAAACAACAACAACAAAAAAACAAGTTCAAACAAAAAGCCCACATGCTGGCTGTCATCCGTCCCCTCGATCTAGAGCCTGGCTACCTTGAGAGGCCACCTGCAGCATCCGTTGTCCAAACTCAATGGCGCCCCCTGCTGTGAAGGTCAATTTGTAGGAAGCGGAGCCTTCCCAGCCACCTGAGAAAGGGACAGGACAGGTGAATGGACAACTCGGGAAAGACAACAGGCCAGATCCCCAGCCCCACAGACATGACTTCAGGCCCTGACCCAGTGCGCACATGTGTGTATACCATCACTGGTATATACTGGTGCTTGGGCTTGAGCTCAGGGCATTGTGTTCTTGCCATGCTTTTTTTGTGTGCAAGGCTAGCACTCTACCACTTGAGCCACAGCTCCATTTCTGGCTTTTTGCTGGTGAATTGGAGATTAAGAGTTTTATGGACTTTGCTGCCCAGGCTGGCTTTGAATCATGATCCTCAAATCTCAGCCTCCTGAGTAGCTAGGATTAGACACGAGCCACTAGCACCTAGCTACAACAAGCACTTTTATTTGGTTTTCTACTCTGTTCACTCTCTGGAAAGATGATCTGAGTGGCTAACTTTCACCCAGCATTCCCCAGCTACCAGTATTAGGCAAATGCATATGCATTCCTCCGAAGTTAACCTAGAGTTAAAGGGACCTGGCTAGGATGGTGAAGGGCCTGGGGGTGGATCCCCGAGGTGGCAGTCAGAGCTGCCCACGGCCTGGGGGCCATTTGTGCCCCATTTGTGCCCGAGCTCCCTCGCTACCTACCTCCTGCTTCGGCCTTCACCATTCCCTTGATGTAGTTTGCACCAAATACAGGCTGCTTGATCTCACAGTCCTTCATCAGATAAAATGGCATCATGAAGGACTGCATGGCATCCTTCCCCTTGGACAGAAAGATGATCTGCAGGAAAAGAGGCCAAGGGCCATCAGTGCCAGAACTGCCGCTGGCTCTGGCTCAGCCATCATCCCCAACCTGCTTCCTGCAGATGACAAGTCTACTCCCAACTGCCAGCCCTGCAGCCCCAGGGCGCTCTGCACCAGACCTTCAGAGGAAGCACTATAAAGGAAAAGGCCCCAAGAGTGGCCTAGAGAGGCCAGACTCAGTTCACAAGGGGAAATGAGCAGGCAGGACGGCTGTCATTGAAGGGGCAGAGGTAGTGGCAGAAAGTAGCCTTGATGTGAAGAGGTCTATGACACAAGGGACACACAGGCAGGGGCAGAGGCAGGGCAGGGCAGAGGCAGGGCAGGGAAGGACAGGCCCAGCTTGAACCTCAAACAATGGAGCTGTAGCAGGGAATCAGAAGCCAGAAGAGATCATCATGACCTTCCCGTAGATGCCTCTGCCCAGAGGCCACATAGCTCTCCTGTCCTGTACCTACAGTTTCAAAATCACCTGATAGGGCTGGGAATGTGGCTCAGTGGTAGAGTGCTTGCCGAGCATGCATGAAGCCCTGGCTTTGATTCCTCAGCACCACATCCACAAAAAAGGCTGGATGTGGTACTGTGGCTCAAGTGGTAGAATGTTAGCCTTGAGTAAAAAGAAGCTCAGGGACAGTGCCCAGGCTCTAAGTTCAAGCCCCAGGACTGGCCAAAAATAAAGAAATATCACTTGATAAATTCAATGTAACCAAAGACTTGAACTATCAGCTGGGATTTTGAGGGCCTCATGTATCAGTCAAGCTGAATAAAACCCGAAATGTGTTCTTTTTCTAGTTTCATAAAAAGCTATGGACAGGGGGCTGGGAAGGTGGCTCAGTGGTAGAGCGCTTGCCTTGCATGCCTGAGGCCCTGGGTTCGATTCCTTAGCACCACATAAACAAAAAGAAAAAAGCCAGAAGTGGTGCTGTGACTCAAGTGGTAGAGCGCTAGCCTTGAGCTGAAGAGCTGAGGGACAGCACCCAGGACCAGAGTTCAGGCCCCATGACCGGACCCCACCCCCCCCCCAAAAAAAAAAAGCTATGGACAGGGGCTTGTTCCTATTCATCTCTCAGAGCCTGTGCTGCAGTCTGGCATTTTCTGTTAGGCTCTCAGCCCACCCAGTTGACAGGCTGTGGCCATGCTAGGAATTCTATTTAGCACTATTTTTTTTTTTTAATCACTTTGGAAGTGGACACAGGCTTCAGGCTACTCCAGGCCCAAATCATCACAGCTGCTGCATCGCACTCTAGAGAGATTCTGTGGCAGCAGCTCTAGAATTTGCCTAGACTCACTGCCCAGCAGTCAGCTGATCTGCACAAAGAGCCTGACGGGTCTAGAGTCCAGAAGGAGCACATGACAGAAAAACAGGAGGGGGAAGGCACTAAGAGATCACCAGGGCTGAGGTCACTCAAGTCATCAGGTGAAGGATAAGGAATACAGGACTACAAGAGCAGAGGGCTCAAATGACCTGTTGTACAACTCACCCGGTAAGGGGTAAGGTAGATGGTGCCCTTCTTGGTCCCTTTGAAAGCCTCTGGTATGTTCTTCATGTCATTGAATGTGAGTTCCACATGATCATAGGACATCAGGATGCTGTGAGGAGATAAGATAAAAGGCCTTGATGAGATGGCAGATGTCATCTGTCACCCCACATACTGGCGAGGCTGCCCAGCAGTCCCAACTGGGCTTAAGGAAACCATTTAGCGCAGCCAAGAAGAGACAAACGCATTGAGGTCAACAGAATTTCACCAAATTCCACTTACACAGCCCCCACATGACCAGCAGCCAGGAGCAGAACTCCAGGACTCTGGAGATGCCCTCATCTCTCCAAGGTATACTGGATGACCTGCGTTCCTTCTAAGTCCTGCGAGTGATGTGCTAGTTTGCTGCCGTTTTAGGCCTAACAAATAAACATGATTTAACGTCTAAGACACAAGTCTCCATACAACAAAGCGGCATCCTTCAAGGCTCCCTTATATCCTGGCTTCTTAAACTGATCTGCATCGATGCCTGTCCAGAAAGCTTTGAAGGACAGTTCAAAGCTTTCATCTCTTAAAGAGGCTCAGGAATTAAACATTGTTTATTATTTTAAACACCAAAGTTTAAACATGACTTAAAACTTCAATTACGGGGGCTGGGAAGGTGGCTCAGTGGTAGAGTACCTGCCTTGCATGCATGAGGCACTGGGTTGGATTCCTCAGCACCACATAAACAGAAAAAGCCAGAAGTGGCGCTGTGGCTCAAGTGGTAGAGAGCTGGCCCTGAGCTGAAGAGCTGAGGGACAGTGCCCAGGCCGAGTTCAGGCCCCACCACCAACAAATCAAAACAAAAAACAAAAAAAAAAAAACTTCAATTATGGAATGTGGATTAGTGGTAGAGTGCTTGCCTAGCATGCATGAGGCCCTGGGTTTGATTCCTCCAAACCACATAAAATTAAAAACAAAACAAAACAAAAAACCCAACCTTCAATCATGTTAACATTATTTTTTCTTTCAGAAGTAAGGTTGTCTGGGTGCCAGCCACTTGCCTATAATCTTAGCATAGGAGGCTGAGATCTCAGGATCCCAATTCAAGGCCAGTTGGGAAGAAAAGTCCTCAAGACTCATCTCCACTCAACCAGCAAAATGCCAGACTGGAGATGTGGCTTAAGAAGGAGAACATCATATTTAAGCAGAAAAGGCAAGAAAGAGTGCAAGGCTTTTCCAGGTGCTGGTGGCTCATGCTTATAATCCTAGCTACTCTCAGGAGGCTGAGTCTAAGGACCATGAATCAAAGCCTGCCTAGGCAGAAAAGTCTTTGAAACTTTTTTTTTGGGGGGGTGGGTCATTGGGCTTGAACTCTGGGCCTGAGCACTGTCCCTCAGCTGTTCAGCTCAAGGCAAGCGCTCTACCACTTGAGACATAGCACCACTTCCTGTTTTGAGTAGTTTATTGAAGAGTCTCATGGACTTTCCTGCCGGGGCTGGCTTTGAACCGTGATCCTCAGATCTCAGCTTCCTAAGTAGCTAGGATTACAAACATGAGCTACAGGTGCCCGGCTTCTTTGAAACTCTTATCTCTCAGAAGCTACTCAAGAAAAAAAAAAAAAAAGCCAGATATGAAGCTGTGGCTCAAGTGCTACAGCACTAGCCTTGAGCAAAAAAAAGCTCAGGAACAGTACCCAAGCCCAGCCAGAGTCCAAGCCACGGCCCTGAGTTCAGCCCCAAATACCAGCACACCAAAACAAAAAAAAACACACACACACAAAAAAAAGAAGTGAAGAAGTTGAAGTATGGCTCAAGTGACAGAACACCAGGCTTGAGCAAAAAAACAGAGCGAGAGCACAGACCTGAGTTCAAGCCCCAGTAAGGGAACCAAAAAATAAAATATGCAGAACAAGAAGTAAGGCTGAGACAGTTCCCCAAAGAAGGCACACCCTGTGTAGCAACCAAAGAAATGTCCCAATGAGAAAGAAAAGCAGTCCCAAGAGATTTACCAAATGACATCAAAAGTATTTGGCCAGTTCCTGGACCTGGCTCAAAAACACAGATGAACAAACTAGACAGCAACGAAGTTTCTGATTACGTGATTAAAAAAAAAAAAAGTCCAAGTTCAGATGGCTTATTGTTCTTCTTTCCTCTTCCCAAATACAACTTTCCTGACTGGGTAGTGGGAAGAAAAGACAGCTGGCCCAATATGGGAGGACAACTCAGAGGAAAAGAGGTGTTTACCAGGAACAGGCTGGGCCCATCGTAAGATGGAGACAAAGCCAGCCTTCCAGGTCTGGCCTTCACCCCACTCCAGGCTTTCTCCTCTGACTCACTAGGCATTTCCAAGTGACACATCGCAGTCTGGGTGCTGATCTAAGTGCAGGTTCTGTCACCGCCACGGTGTCTCCCTGGGGAATGTGGGCGTCTCCTAAGCTGCTCCTCACCTTCCAAAGCCAGCAGACCTCAACCCAGGTTTGGAGACCCTGATGGTCAATACCGGAGGAGTAAACAGAAGACGGAGGGACCTCGGGCCAGGAGCCCAGAGGCTGGAGAAGAGATAAAATGCACTTGGGCAGAGAGGAGAGAGAGAGAGGAGTAGGAAAGCTCTTGAAGTTAGGGCAATCTCTGTTCTGGGAAGTGACAAGCCCTTGGGAATTCAAGAGAGAGAAAGGGACCAACAGTGGACAAGGAACCACATTCGTGCCTGGAACTGAATTCAGGCAGCTGCCAAACACTATCTGATGTAACCTCGGGAACCTCAGCTTTTCGCTTCTTCTTTTGTGGTTGTTGTTCTGGCCCTGGGCTTGAACCCTTGAACTCAGGGCCTGGGCACTGTCCCTGAGAGCTTGTCTGGCTCAAGGCTGGCGCTCTACCCCTGGCGCTACCGCTGCACTCCCCCTGTTTCCGGAGCCTCGGCCTCGGGAGTAGCTGGGGTCACAGGCGTGAACCCCCAGCCCCGGGGCTCTCGGCTTTTCCCGGCGTGGTTCCGGAGTCTTCCGGTGGTTAGGTGAGGCTGACCCGGGGGGTCTGCAACGCCCTCCCGTTCATTCCCGGCTGTGGACCGGAGGGCGCGTCACCCGACCTCCCCCGGGCCTGCCCTCGGTCCATCCATCCATCCGTCCGACGTGTACTGGTTTCTGGCGCCCACGAGCTGGGGGTTCAGGAAGGCAGGGGAGGGGCGGCGGCCCCGGGGCAACCGCGGCCCCGGTGCCCAATAAACGACGATTGTTTTTGTGTAAGGCTCCTCCTCCTCCCAAGTCCCCGACTCCGCGAAGAGGCTCCAGAACCATCTCTAGGCCTGACGGGTGGGCCCGACCCCGGTGCCGCCCGTCCGTCCGTCCGTCCGTCCGCCCCCACGGGGTCGCGACTTCCGGCCGCCCCCGCCGCCGGTCCCCCGGCCGTTACCCCCGCGCCCCATCACTTCCTCTCCTCGGGAGAAGCCCACCACTGCCCACCGCCCACCGCCCACACGACTGACAGCCACCCAGCGGCTCTCCAGAATCCTTCCGCAGTGTTTTCACCTCTCCGTGTTGTTGACGATCACTCCGCCGCCTTCTGAGTGATTCTTGTTGAGCGCCATGGTCACTGCGAGAGGGGGGGGGGAAATCCCGAGACTCGCAACGCACTGCGCCTGCGCCTCTCTTCGGCCCGCCCCTCTCCCCCCTAGTGGCGTCGTTCAGAATACAGTCGGCCAATCATAGCTCTGGAGCAGAAGCTGAGCCAACCACCTGAGCCTGAGCGTCACGTGGTAATAGTTTACTTGCCTCGCTTCCCCCCACTCCCTCTCCCCCCCCCGACTCCCAGTGGCTTGCTGCATCACAAACAAGCTGAAGCCTACAATTCCCAGCAGGCAACGCTCCGGCCATTTCGGTCTGTCGCTATGCTTTCTGGGAGATGATTGCATTCTGGTACTTGTAGTCTCCAGAGGCCGTAGGCCGGGCTTGGCTTCTATAGGGTGCCCTAGACTCGGCTCCCTACGGGGAGGAGGGCGCCTAGACACCATTGCCTTCCAGGCAATGAGTGGTTGGCCGAGTCCGGACGAGCTGCCATCGCTTTAATCAACTCCGACTCGGACGCTCCTAGGTGGGCCGTGAAAACCACCGCGGGTGCCGGAGCCCGGGCTCGGGAGGGCCGGGCCTGGTCCCCTCCGGGTGCACGGAGCCCGCCGCCTCCACCGCCGCTGGCCTCGCGGGGGCGCTGCAGCGCCGCCTGCCCCGCGGGGTCCCGGCGGGAAGACCTCGGCTGGACCCGGGCTGACGGAGGGAGCGGAGCCCGGCCTGGAGCGAGACCCGCGGCCTCGGAACGGAAGGGGCCGGCCCGTCTGAGCCCGTGATCCGGCGGTGATCGCCGCCTGGCAGCACCCCGGAGGGGAGCCTTTGGGGGGGGTCCTCAGCCCCCGGGTGGCATCGTGTATCCTTAAGGGATCAGAGTTTGACTTTAGGAAAATAATTGAATTACTGACTTTCATTGCGGGGGGGAGGGGGGCCCTGGGGCTTGAACCAGGCCTGGGCACCATCCTTCGGCTTTTTCACTCGAGGCTGGCACGCCAGGGCTTTGAGCCACAGCTCCGCTTCTGGCATTTTCTGGTGCTTCATTGGCGATCAGAGTTTCACGTACTGTTCTGCCCGTGCCAGCCTCGAATTGTGGTCTCAGTCTCCCCTGTTGCTGGGATTACAGGTGTGAGCCATTGGCACCTGCGAGATTTAGCTTTTTTTCTTTTTTCTTTTTGAGATCGGATGACAGATGCGTGGCTACCGAGCCCAACCTACTTTAGCTTTTGGGAGATTTCCTCCATGAAGGAACAAAATCTACCTCACTAGAAGAAAAGTTTGTGTTAAAGTCCTGCAAAAGACATCCAGGGTTAGCTCTTGAAGGACAGGCGTAGTGAGTTAATGATGCTCATGATGAAGTCTTCCCTACATGCAGCAGGTACAAAGGATTAGGTCAAACTCTATACTGACATGGGAAGATCTAGTAAATACACAATGGTGTAGGCTATAGATATAAAATTTCAGGAAGGCCGGGCGCTGGTGGCTCACACCTGAAATCCTAGCTACTGAGGAGGCTGAGATCTGAGGATCACGGTTCAAAGCCAGCCCGGGCAGAAAAGTCCGTGAGACTCTTATTTCCAATTAACAACTAGAAAACCGGAAGTGGTGCTGTGGCTCAAGCAGTAGAGTCCTTGCCTTGAGCTGAAAAGCTAAGGGACACAGTGCCCAAGCCCAGAGTTCATGCTTCACGACCGACAAAAAAAAAAAAAAAAATTTCAGGAAGGGGCGGGGAATGTGCCTACCATGCATGAAGCCCTGGATTCAATTCCTCAGTTCCACAAAAACAGAAAAGGCTAGAGATGGCACTGTGGCTCAGGTGGTAGAGGGCTAGCCTTGAGCAAAAGAAGCTCAGACACAGTGCCCAAGCCCTAAGGACTGGCAAAAAATAAATAAATAACTAAATAATTCAGGAAAGGTGTATAAAAAATTGTTAGCACTGTCTGAGAAATGGTTTCTGGAAATTGAGGTGTGCTTGTGATTTTAAGAGTACATTGGCCAGGGGGCTGGGAAGGTGGCTCAGTGGTAGAGTGCTTGCCTTGCATGCCAGAGGCCCTGGGTTCGATTCCTCAGCACCATATAAGCAAAAAGAAAAAATCCGGAAGTGGCGCTGTGGCTCAAGTGGTAGACAGCTAGCCTTGAGCTGAAGAGCTGAGGGACAGCGCCCAGGCCCAGAGTTCAGGCCCCATGACCAGACCCAAAAAAAAAATTTTTTAAAAAAAGAGTGCATTGGCCAGGCATTGGTGGCTTAAGCCTGTAATCCTAGCTACTCAGGAGTCTGAGATCTGCAGATCAAGGCTGGAAACCAACACAGGCAGAAAAGTCCCCAGGAGACTCTTATCTCTAATTAACTACTCAAGAAATGGAAGTGATGCCCTTGCTCAAAGAGCTAGAATGCTAGCTTGAGCAGAAGAGCTCGCGGACAGTGCCCAGGCCCTGAGTTCAAGCCTCACAACACCAACACCAAAACAATTCCCCTCCCCAGTATACTGTATTTTTTTTTGGGGGGGGAACCTGTCCTGGGCTTGAACTCGGGGCCTCTCACTCTCTTTTGGCTTCTTTCAAGGCTGGTGCTCTATTGCTTGAGCTACACCTCCATTTCTGGCTTCCTGCTGGTTAAGTGGAGACAAGGTCTTGAAGTTTGTGTACCTAGGAAGGTATTGAACTGCGATTCTCAGATCTCAGCCTCCTCTGAAATAGCTGAAACTACAGCTGTGAGTCACCAGCACCAGGCTTGTATTGTTTGATTTTTTTTTTAACTATGTGCATTTGAGTCAATACCAAAATAGCTACAGAATTGTTTAAATTATTTTAAAATAAAATCCTTCTCTGAGTCTTAGAGATTTACTGATAGGAGAAATGATGTCAGTAACTAAATTGGATAGAGGAAAGAGTTTTCCAGAATCTAACAATAACCTTGCAAACTTTGAGAAATACTGACTTGCTTTACTTCTTGACCTGGACATTACAATGCACATACAAAATATATGACCACTCACATCCAGTTGCTGGGCTTGATAAAAGCCTGGGCATGGTTTCCTTCAGATATCTGGGTTGAAGTTTCCTGATTTGCAAATCTATTCCCCATCAGAATCAAAACTGTCCTTGCTTTGTTTTAGCCTTATTTATGACTTCTTGGATTACAAATTTAAATGTTAATAATAAGCTGGAGAAAGAAAGAAAAAATCCACCCAGCCATGGGTATTCAGGAATGGTTTCTCTCAGAATCATGTAAGGGAAGTTGGGGACAGCTGTATGGTCCCCACCAAACATGGAGACAGAGGCAGATCTGCGTCTTGGCTCTTTTGGCCTGGAGCTTACAGCGTGTTGCAATCCCAACCTCTCTCCCCTCTTTCTCTCATGTGTGCTGTTGCTCTCACTCTCTCTTGTGTCTATTCTGGGGCTTGAACTCAGGGCCTGGGTACTGTCCCTTAGCTTTTTTTATTTGAAGCTAGTACTCTACAATTTGAACTGGTCTACACCTGGATTTCTTTTTGTGCTAGTCCTGGGGCTTGAACTCAGGGCCTGACCACGGAGCTTCTTTTGCTCAAGGCTAGCACTCTACCACTTGAGCCACAGTGCTACTTCTGGCTTTTTCTGTTTGTTTGTTTGTTTGTTTTGTCAGTCTTTGGGCTTGAACTCTGGGCCTGGGTTCTGTCCCTCAGATCCTCAGCTCAAAGCAAGAGCTCTACCACTTGAGCCACAGCTCGACTTCCGGTTTTCTGGTCATTTATTGAAGATAAGAGCCTCATGGACTTTCCTGCCCCAGCTGGCTTTGAACCACGATCCTCAGATCTCAGCCTCTTGAGTAGCTAGGATTATAGCCACTGACACCCGGCTGGCTTTTTCTGTTTATGTTGGTACTAAGGAATTGAACCCAGGGACTCATGCATGCGAAGACAAGCACTCTACCACTGAGCCACATTCCCAGCCCCTCACATTTGGCTTTTTGATGGTTTACTGGAGATAAGAGTCTCACAGACTTTTCTGGCCAGCTGTCTTTGAGCCAAAATCTCCAGATCGGGCTGGGATGTAGCTCAGTGGCAAAGCACTTGCCTAGCAAGTGCAACGTCCTGGGTTCGATCCCCAGTACCAAAAAAGAAAAGACAAAAAAAATACAGTTAAAAAAACCCAAACAAAATCTCCAGATCTCAGCCTCCTAAGTAGCTAGGATTTCAGGAATGAGCCAACAGGGCCCAGCTTGTAGGCCCTCTTTAGGCAATAAAAATAGCCAAGGTTAAGCCGGGCGCTGGTGGCTCACGCCTGTAATCCTAGCTACTCAGGAGGCTGAGATCTGAGGATCGCGGTTCAAAGCCAGCCCGGGCAGGAAAGACTGTGAGACTCCTATCTCCAATAAACCACCAGAAAACCGGAAGTGATGCTGTAGCTCAAGTGGTAGAGCGCTCGCCTTGAGCTGAAGAGCTGAGGGACAGCACCCAGGCCCAGAGTTCAAGCCCCACGACCAACAAAAAAACAAAACAAAACAGCCAAGGCTAATGGCTCACACCTGTAATCCTAGCTACTTAGAAGACTTAGATCTGAAGATCATGGTTCAAAACCGTTTTGAAGTAGATTCATGGCTCGAGCTTTAGAACAACAGCCTTGAGTTAAAAAAAAAAAAAGTTAACAAGTGGGCTGGGAATGTGGCTTAGTGGAAGAGTGCTTGCCTAGCATGCATGAAACTGGAAGTGGCGCTGTGGCTCAAGTGGTAGCGCGCTAGCCTTGAGCAAAAGCAGCCCAAGGGCAGCGTCCAGGCCCTGAGTTCAAGTCCCAGGACTGGCAAAAGAAAAAGAAAAAGCTAAGAGGGAACTCAAAGCCATGAGTTCAAGCCCCAGTACACACACACACACACACACACACACACACACACGCAGCAGCAGCAGCACAATTCTAAGTACACAGAAGGCTGCAGCACACTGAACTCTCTGACAAAGGGAAATGTCCCGAGGAGGAAGTCACGGCACAGCGAGATAGCCAGCTTAACCAGTTCCGGCTGAAAGTCCAAGTTTTTCAAGTTTTAGAAAAACATATCACATGTGAATGTGTTGCCGGGGCGGCTAGGGGCCGCGCGGCCTCTGTTCCCACCACGCACATTGAGGTGCACGTGACAGTGAGGCTGCGCCAAGTCAGCAGTTTGAAGCCCCCCGGCCCTCACGCCTCCTGCCCCACCCTTCATGGCTAGTTTCTAGCCCCAGAACTTTCTCTTTCCCCAGCGCTCTAGTGCCTTTCTCCAGACTGGGGCTCGTGGAGAAGGGGTGTAGGGTGCCCGGGCTGCCCATGAGAAAGAGGCTGTTGGGGCTGGGAAGGTGGCTCAGTGGTAGAGTGTTTGTCTTGCATGCATGAGGCCCTGGGTTCGATTCCTCAGCACCACATAAGCAGAAAAAGCTGCAAGTGGCGCTGCAGCTTAAGTGGTAGAGCACTAGCCTTGAGCTGAAGATCTGAGGGACAGGGCTCAGGCCCAGAGTTCAGGCCCCATGACCACCACCAACAACAACAAAAAGAGGCTGGCGTGGCCGAGCCCCTGACTGGGGCTCCTCTTCATGTCAAAGGCTTTAACTGTTTATCCCTTTGGACCACATAAATATCATTTGTGCTTAACAATGATTCATTTTCTTTGTGTGCCATGATATTAAAAATGTCTTGCTATGCTGTGTAGCTGTCTCAAGAACTTCTGGCCTCAAACAACTCTGCCCTATAACCTTCCTTTGCCCTGCCCCAAGAAGCTGGTACTATAGATGTGCATCACTGTACCTAACTGTGTGTGTGTGTGTGTGTGTGTGTGTGTGTATTTTATTTTTTGCCAGTCCTGGGGCTTTAACTCGGGGCCTGGGCACTGTCCCTGAGCTGCTTTGCTCAAGGCTAACTTGAGCCACAGTACCACTTCCCCCTTTCTCTGAGCAGCTTATTAGAGATAAGTCTCATAGTCATTTCTGCCCAGCTTGTCTTCAAACCATGATCCTCAGATCTCGGCCTCCTGAATGGCTAGGATTACAGGTATGAGCCACTAGCACCTGAGTTTTTTCTTTTTCCTTCCTTCCCTCCCTCTCTCCCTCCCTCCTTCCTTCCTTCCTTCCTTTCTTTTCTCTCTTTCTTTCTTTCTTTCTTTCTTTCTTTCTTTCTTTCTTTCCTTCTTTCTTTCTTTCTCTCTCTCTCTGTCTCTCTCTTTCTTTCTCTTTCTCTCTCTTTCTCTTCCTTCCTTCCTTCTCTTATTTTTTTTCAGTCGTGGGGCTTGAATTCTGGGCCTGAGCACTGTCCCTCAGCTCTTCAGCTCAAGTGAGCGCTCTACTGCTTGACCCACAGTGCCACTTCCGGTTTTCTAGTAGTTTATTGGAGATAAGAGTCTCACGGACTTTCTTGCCCAGGCTGGCTTTGAACCACGATCCTCAGATCTCAGCCTCCTAAGTAGCTAGGATCACAGGCATCAGTCACCGGCACCCAGCTCTTTGCTCATTTTTTAAAGACAGTGTTTTGAGCCAGGTGCCAGTGGCTCACATCTGTAATCCTACCTACTCAGGAGACTGAGATCTGAGGATCATGGTTCAAAGCTAGCCGGAGCAGTAAAGTCCAAGAGACTCATCTCCAATTAATCACCAGAAAACCGGAAGTGGCTCTGTGGCTCAAGTGGTGGAGCACTCAACTTGAACTGAAGAGCTCAAGGACAGTGCCCAGGCCCAGAGTTCAAGCCCCATGAAGGACAAAACAAAAAACAACAAAAATAGTATCTCCCTATGTAGCCCAGACTGGTCTTGAACCTTCATTTCTCCTGCTTTGGACTCCCAAGAGCTGGGAAGTCCAGGCATGTACCACAATGCATATAGTCCTAAGCTTGCTTCTTGGAAGGGACATTTTACAGCAAAAAACCATCAGAAGGCCAGTGTGAGGCCAGAAGCTACCGGGCTTCTGACCAAGGATGTGGGTGGATCGCTGATTTCCAGGAACAGTGCTAATCACATTCACGTTTATCTAAAGATTGTTTAAACATTTTACCAAAATGTTATTTCTCACCCCCAGACCATGAATTACAATAGCTAAAAGGCAAAACAAAAAGATTTCTCAGGGCTGGGAATGTGGATTAGTGGTAGAGTGCTTTCCTAGCATGCATGAAGACCTGGGTTCGATTCCTCAGTACCATATAAACAGAAAAAGTTAGAAGTAGCTCTGTGGTTCAAGTGGTAGAGTGCTAGCCTTGAGCAAAAGAAGCTTCAGGGACAGTGCCCAGGTCCTCAGTTCAAGCCCCAGGAAAAAAAAAAAAAAAAAAAAAAAGATTTTCTAATTGGAGATGTGGCTCAAGTGGTAGAATGGCTAGCTCAAGGTCCTGAGTTCAAACTTAAGAGTATTGGCTATAGGGGTTGGGAAGGCGTCTCAGTGGTAGAGCCCTTGCTGTGCATGCATGAGGCCCTGGGTTCGAGGATCGCGGCTTAAAGCCAACCTGGGCAGGAAAGTCCGTGAGACTCTTATCTCCAATTAAGTACCAAAAAAGCTGGAAGTAGAGGTGTGGTTCACATGGTAGAGCACCAGCCTTGAGAAAAATAAGCCAAGGGAGAGTGGACATCCCATGATCTTTTAAAATTTCTTTTCTTTTTTTGTGGTGCTGCAGTTTCAACTCAGTACTTCCCACTCTACCTGCGGCTGAATCTCATAATCTCTGGACAAAAGTGGGGGCTCATAATCAAATTTGATTTGATTGAGGGGAAAGAAAATGCCAACACGAGCCTTTCTTGTACCTGAGTCTTTGGCAACAAATACATGCTTTGGCATACTGTGTTTAGTTTTAGCCAGCCAGTTATCTTCCAAATAAGCCTGGTAATCCTCCTTGGCTGCCCCTGGCTGCTGGCTGAGCTGCATCGAAGTGGCCGGTGTCATGTGAGGTGGTTTTGTGGGCCTGAGCTATTTCAGGGCAGGTCCTTTTTTGGCCTGAGGATTTGAGGAACACAAGTTCCCTGCTCCTCCATCTGGAGGTCCGGCCAGCACCTCCTCCAGTCTTGGACTGTTTTTAGTTGTTATGGAGATGGGCCTCACCCTGAGGTTCCCAGACCCGACTTTTCTCTGCTCCATTCAATTCTAGTTCCCCAAGCACAGCTGTGAGACTTCCTGCCCTAGGAGCATTTATAGGAACGCCTATGTCTTCCAAAACCTCAGAAAGTCAAAGCTGGGCACTGATGGATCACACTTGTAATCTTAGCTACTCAGGAGGCTGAGATCTGAGGATGATGGTTCAAAGCCAGCATGGGCAGGAAAGTTCTTGAGACTTTTTTTTTTTTGGTCGGTCATGGGGCTTGAACTCTGGGCTTGGGCGCTGTCCCTGCACTCTTCAGCTCAAGGGGAGTGCTCTACCACTTGAGCCACAGTGCCACTTCTGGTTTTCTAGTGGTTTATTGGAGATAAGAGTCTCCACCGGTGCTAGTGGCTCACGCCTATAATCCTAGCTACTCAGGAGGCTGAGATCTGAGGATCGCGGTTCAAAGCCAGCCTGGGCAGGAAAGACCGTGAGACTTCTATCTCCAGTAAACCACCAGAAAACCGGAAGTGGCACTGTAGCTCAAGTGGTAGAGCGCTCGCCTTGAGCTGAAGAGCTGAGGGACAGCGCCCAGACCCAGAGTTCAAGCCCCATGACCGACACACACACACACACACACACAAAAACAAACTCACAGACTTTTCTGCCTGGGCTGGCTTTGAACTGTGATCCTCAGATCTCAGCCTCCTGAGTAGCTAGGATTACAGGTGTGAGCCACCAGCACCCGGTAAGACTCTTATCTCGAATAAACCACTCAGAAAACCGAAAGTGGCGCTGTGGCCCAAGTGGTAGAGCGCCAGCCTTGAGCTGAAGAGCTGAGGGACAGCACCCAGGCCCAGAGTTCAAGCCCCAAAACCGACAAAAAAGACAGAAAGACAGACAGACAGAAAGAAAGAAAGAAAGAAAGAAAGAAAGAAAGAAAGAAAGAAAGAAAGAAAGAAAGAAAGAAAGAAAGAAAGAAAGAAAGTGGAGAGACCGGAGGATTACCTCTGAAGGTAACCCCAAGCAATACTAAGGGGACAGCACTGGAGGGACACCCTGAAAAAGGAGGGTCTCAGGAGGCTGAGGACCAGACAAGAACCTTGGCCAATGCTAGCTACTCAGTATCACAAGTGGGCTAGGGGTTGAACTCAGGAAAGCACTCTACCTCTGAACTACATGGATCCACAGCTCCAGCCCTGCAGTTCTGTGTGTGTGTGTGTGTGTGTGTGTGTGTGTGTGTGTGTGTGTGTGTGTGATGGAACTGGGACTTGAACTCAGGGCCTCACATCCTCATTTAGCTTTTCTGTTCCAGGCTGGTGCTCTACCACTTGAGCCACACCTCCACAGCCAAGGTCCCCTAGTTCTTTGCATCTTCCAAACAGATGTGGCTGAGCAGGAAGGGAATAGAGTTGTCTTTCAGATTCTGGATACTGGCCTCCCAGGAGAATAAGTGTGTCGGTTGTGGGGCCCAATGAGACACCAATTTTGCAACTAAATGTTATTTTTTTTCCCCTGGGCCCCAAACGAGTCCCAGCCCAACAGAGCTGGCTTCAAACGCCAGCCACACCCAGCTCAGCCCCATCTTCCTGGCCGGGCTCTCAGGCTGAGCCACAGTGTCTGTCCAGCCTCACCCTCTCTGCCTCGGGGAGGAGGGGAGGCCAGTGTTCCCAGGGCTTGGAAGGGACTAGAGGGAGGCCAGAAGGGGGCTGTGGGCCTCTTTCCTCCTGAAGGGCCAGGACAGAGGCACTGGGGCAGCGAGGACTCAGGACCCAGCACCCTGCAGCTGCCAAGACGGGCCTGATGCCCAAGTCCATTTCTCTGCTGGTTGTTTGGAGTTCTGGAGCTTATTTTCCCACAGAAACAAAGCTCAAGTGGATATTGGCTCCCTGCCTGGTCCCAAGGAGGCCTATTCAGCTCATAGCTCCAGAGCCTTCAACCTTCACCCCTCTGCCATTGTCTAGCAGTGGTGGGGGCTCCTGCGGGAGCATCTGAGACCACAGATCCTCAGGCAGCCTTGCCAAGACTCTGGGGGCTGTGGGAACGGGGGGGGGGGGGCGGGCCTGGCTGAAAGCTGCTCTTACATGGGCCACAGGCTGGAAAACAGAGCTGTGTGAGAGCCCTGTATGTATAAGCACATTTGAAAGCACGGGACACATCTGAGCCGTGGAGCTCAGGGTCCACTGCAGACTTGGATGGCACCTGACTAGCTCTGTGCTGGGCTTTCTTCATTTATCAACCCCAGCGGGACTAGATCTACATACCCCCACCTCAGATAGCGCTCTCTCTCTCTCTCTCTCTCTCTCTCTCTCTCTCTCTCTCTCTCTCTCTCTCTCTTGATCTCTCATTTTTGCCGCTCCTGGTACTTGAACTAAGGTCCTGGGCTCTATCCCTGAGCCTCTTTGTGCTCAAGGCTAGCCATGGCACCATTTCCGGCATTTTCTGAGTAGTTTATTGGAGATGAGTCTTATGAGCTTTCCTGCCTGAGCTGGCTTCAAACTGTGATCTTCAGATCTCAGCCTCCTGGGTAGCTAGGATTATAGTCCTGAGTCACTAGCGCCTGGCCCTCAAATAGTTTTTTTCTTTTCCAAACAATGAAACATAAAATGAATGAAACATGAAATCTTCTCTGATTTTTTTTTCTTGGTTGGTGTGGGTCTTGAACTCTGGGCCTGGGCGCTGTCCCTCAGCTCTTCAGCTCAAGGTGAGTACTCTAGCTAATGTGCCACTTCAGGTTTTCTGCTGGTTAATTGGAGATCAGAATCTCATGGTCTCTCCTGCCCAGGCTGGCTTTGACCCGTGATCCTCAGATCTCAGCCTCCTGAGCAGCTAGGATTACAGGCCTGAACCACCGACAATGGACTGGGAATGAGGAGTTTTAAATTTGGGGCCTCAGCCTTCAGCACCTTGCTGGCTGTGCAGACTTGGGGGGGTACTAATCTCCCCCCTCCCAACAGTAAATACTGGGATTTGGGATTAAGATACAGGTTTTGTGAGGTTCCCTGCCAGACTTTGGAAGCCAAAAGTCAGGCGTCAGTGGCACACATGTGGATGGCTACAGACAGGGACAGGACCAGTCAGGTCAAATTCCAGCAAGGAAGCTCCACGGGGCCGTGTGTGGGCCGTTGGCTGTCAGAATTGCATTCCAGGACATGCCAGGGCTTCCTGTGGGGCCAGGGAGCAGAGGGTTCCCTGGGAAGGGGAGAATGCGAGGGGAGAATGCCAAGCAGAGGGAGGACATGAGACAGAGCAGGTGAGCCCCAGGGGAAGCAGGTAAGGAGGGCATCTGGACAAACCTGCCCTGCCCCCTTGCTGGGTGATCGAGGACCTGTGGGACTTGTGGCTGCCATGGTAACCAAGTTGAGAGCACAAAGCACCAGGAGTAGGGGAGGCCCCACCCGGAAAAACAACATCCTGGCTGCTGGGGCCAGGCAGGCTGGGGGGGGGGGGTTATTTTTAGCTGCTAGGCGGCTGGGGCAGGACTTGTATGGCCGCGCTGTCTGGGCTGCATAACTCCCCCATTGTGCTGGCTGACCTTGCCAGCCTGTTGGGAGGCCTCTCTGTCTGCCCCTTGCCCTTCCACTCCCCTGGGCGGGGAAGGGAGGGGGCACCTGAGAGAACCAGGGAGAAGTTCAGAGAACACTGTGTGTGGGGGGGAAGTTCCGGTGGTCCCAAGCTGGGCAGAGATGGCATAAGGGTGCTTCCGGGGTGGCAGAGGGCGCTGAGCCCTCCTGGAAGGCATCCAGGGGCTCTGCTGTGGCACAGAGCCTGGGGGGCTGCTGAGGTGGGGAGACGCCCGAGGACATCAGCTCCTTTAAGGCAGAGGTGTCTGCTCCTGCCGCAACACCGGTGGTCCCGCCTCATCCCTGAGGTTGAGCTGTGTGAAGGAAGCTGTGTGCTGGGCCGTCGGGTGGGGCAGCTACGATTAATTCTGGGCACAACCAGCACAAGGAAGATCCAGAACTGGCTGTGGCTCCCGAGGATGGCGTGGGAGCTGGACAGGCAGGCTGACGATGGCGTGGACCCTGTGTGAGGAGGGGCCCCAAAGAGCCCCCTATTCCTGGGCCAGGGACTGTTCCTTTCCCAGTTGCTATTTAGATTAGGTGTGTGTGTGTGTGCGTGCGCGCATTTGCACGTGCATTTGCACATGACACACATGCGCATGACAGTGTGGGAGCTTGAACTCATGGCCTCATGCTCTCAGTTGGCTTTTTTGCTCAAGGCTGAGCTCTACCACTGGAGCCACAGCTCCACTTCTGGCATTTTACTGATTCACTGGAAATTAAGTCTCAGAGGCCAGGTGCCAGTGGTTCACGCCTATAATCCCAGCTACTCAGGAGGCTGAGATTTGAGGACTGCAGTTCAAAGCTAGTCCGGGCAGGAAAGTCCGTGGAGACTCATCTCCAATGAACTACCAGAAAACCGGAAGTGGCGCTGTGGCTCAAGTGGTAGAATGCTCACTGTGAGCAAAAGAGCTCAGGGACAGCGCCCAGCCCCATGACTGACCAAAAAAAAAAAAAAAAAAAAAAAATCTCACTTTTCTGCCTGAGCTGGCTTTGAACTTTGATCCTCAGATCTCAGCTTCCTGAGCAGCTAGGATTATAGACACGAGTCAACAGCATCTGGCTACTTTAGCTCTTGAACATCAAGAAATCATGGACAGGCCTGGGAATATGGCCTAGTGGTAGAGTGCTTACCTAGCATGCATGAAGCCATAGGTTCCATTCCTCAGTACCACATACACAGAAAAAGCCAGAAGTGGCACTGTGGCTCAAGTGGTAGAATGCTAGCCTTGAGCTGAAGAGCTCAGGGACAGTGTGCAGGCCCAGAGTTCAAGCCCTATGACCAACAACAACAAAAAAGAAATTCTGGACAATCTTGGTAAACAGAGTGGAAAATGGAGCCATTCATTCAGTCCATTCATGTTTATTGAGCACCTACTATATATACCAGGCAGTGTTCTGAAAACCTGAAGCACTCTCTCCCCCAAACAAAAAGCTGAAGCGCTCTCTCCCCCAAACAAGTCCTCCAGGGGGGCAGGGGCTGGGGGACTGGGGGACTGGGGACCTCCTCTGAAAAATGGAAGGCCAAGTTACAAAAGGCGGAGGCCTGCAGACGTGAGAAGGCTGGGGACGTGGACTCCGGCTGGTGCCTTCCGGGGACAAGGCGAGACCCAGCGCCCGAGGGCAGAGGCAGCAGCCCTCTATCACCTCCTCTTCAGCACGGATATGCAGGACTTTTTGAGGGGCCCAATCTGCAGATGGGCATCTACACTCTCCAAGAAGAAGGCAGGCTTCAGCCTGTGGTTGAAGAGCTCCCCGAAGTGGCTGTCCAGACGGCTCTGGAAGGGGTCAGCGGGAGATGCCAGGGCGCCGCTCCGACGGGGCCGGGAGGCCTTCAGCCTCCGGAGGAGGCTCAGCTTGCCGTCACGCACGGCGTAGAAGGCCAGGGCGCGATCGGCGTACTCCAGGCAGACCCCGACGGTGGGAGAGAAGGCGTGAGGCAGGGTGGCCTCCAGCCCGTGGAACCACACAGAAAAGCCACGTCCGTTCCACTGGAGGCAGCATGAGTGGCCGTTGCGGCCCAGACGGCCCCGGTCGTAGGGCTCTTGAGGGGAGAAGCCTTCGGCCATGACCCCCACACTGACCCATCCCTCTATAATCTCCACCTCCCAGTAGTAGGTGCCTCGGTCCAAGGCGCCCTCGCCCAGCACTTGCTCGCAGTGGGTGAAGCGGGTCGGGGACTCGGGGTAGTTGATGGGACACAGAACCCTCTTGACACCTTTGGTTCCAAACAGCTGCAAGAACTTGTCTGCCGTGTCACTGTCCAGATCCACGATGTAGGCAACTGGCCCAGGGAGGAGAGAGATTTAGGGGTCAAGGCCAGGCTCAGGGCGGACAGTCCATCTGCAGATACCCACCTCCCCCCAACATGCTAGGCTCCTTATGCTACTTGAGACCACCCATGGAGCGGTCTCCTTTACCCCGAGAACCGAGGAGGGGAGTCCAAATCCTCCATGCCAGGGCCCTGTTGGCTTGGTCCCGAGGCTGGCCCGCAGTTAGAGCAAGAGCAGGGTGTACTCACACTTGAGGAAATAGTCCCTGGGAGCCTCGCTGTCCAGGAGATTCGTGCTGTCTGCGTCCTGGGACTCCACATCAGCTGCACAAGAGGAGGCGGTTGGGAAGATGACTCCCCACATTGCCCTTGACTGAGCTGCCAGGCCAGACAGCCAACCCCCCTCCCCGATCCCCTGTGATTTCTTCTTCCCAGACCCCTGAACTTTCTAGAGACAGGCACACATTCAGGCACACCCACGAGCACATGTGTGTGTCCCATACTGGGACTTGAACTCAAGGCCTGGGGGCTGTCCATAGAATATTTTACTCAAGGTTAGCATTCTACTTCTTTTTTTTTTTTTTTTTTGGGTCCGGTCGTGGGCCTGAACTCTGGGCCTGGGCGCTGTCCCTCAGCTCTTCAGCTCAAGGCTAGCGCTCTACCACTTGAGCCACAGCGCCCTCTTCCAGCTTTTTTCTTTTTGCTTATGTGGTGCTGAGGAATCAAACCCAGGGCCTCAGGCATGCAAGGCAAGCGCTCGACCACTGAGCCACCTTCCCAGCCCATGCATTCTACTTCTTGAGCCACAGCTCCACTTCTGGCTTTTTGGTGCTTCATTGGAGATAAGAGTCTCCTGAACTTTTCTGCCCAGGCTGGCCTTGAATTGTGATCTTCAGATCTCAGCCTCCTGAGCACTTAGAATTACGGGCATGAGGGCTGGGAATGTAGATTAGTGGTAGAGTGCTTGCCTAGCATGTATGAAGCCCTGGGTTCGATTCCTCAGTAACATATACACAGAGAAAGCCAGAAGTGGTGTTGGGGCTCAAGTGGTAGAGTGTTAGCCTGAGCAAAAGAAGCTCAGGGACAGTGCCCAGGCCCTGAGTTCAAGCCCCAGGACAGAAGGAGGAGGAGGAGGAAGAAGAGGAAGAGGAGGAGGAGGAAGAGAAGGAGGAGGAGGAGGAGGAGGAGGAGGAAGAGGAAAGGGAAGGGGAAGAGGAAGAGGAAAGGAAAAAGCCAGGTGCCTGTGGCTCACACCTGTCATCCTAGCTACACAGGAGGCTGAGATCTGAGGATCACAGTTCAAAGCCAGCCTGGGCAGGAATGTTCATGAGACTCTTATCTCCAATGAGCCACTGGAAAACTGAAAGTGGCTCCGTGGCTCAAGTGGTAGAGCGCTCGCCTTGAGCTGAAGAGCTCAGGGACTGTGCTCAGGCCACCCAGAGTTCAAGCCCCACAACTGACAAAACAAGAAAAAAAGAAAGAAAAAAAAGAATTATGGGCATGAGTCACTGCTGCTCTGCTCGGCTCTGGTGTTGTCTGGTGCCCTTTGCCCTCTGGCTGTGGAGGCTCAGCCCCTCTGAAGGTAGGGGGTGGGTGCAAAGGGTCCCCTCTGCCCTCTAGGATATAACCGGAGCCCTGTAGTCAGCCCAGGGTGGCTGGGGCCTCTGGCAGGAGCTGGGCCCCACCCTGTGCTAGGCACAGTTTCCCTCCTCCACTCCTGAATGGGCACAGGCCTGGGGGCCGTGTGGGAAGCCTGGGGGAGATGAGTCATCGGGTGTGTGGGGAGCACCCACCTTCGGGGCCCAGCTTCTGCAGCCCGTCCGCGTCACCGCCCAGCCCCCGCAGCTGCTCCCACTGGCTGCCACAGGCAGAGACCAGTGCATCTCTCACGGCACGCACGGCTTGGGAGGACTTGGTGAAACTGAGCTCCCTGGGGGGGCCGGGCCCGGGGCCGCACCCCTCCTCCAGAGCCAGCCGGAGGGCCAGGAACTCCTGTGCCAGAGAAGTTCCCCGTTAAGGCTGCTGGGACCACTGCCCTTTGCCCTCCGCCCTTTGCCCCCCCCCCGGGGGGCTCCCCCTGTGGCTGGGGAGTTGTGCCCACCTGCAGGAAGCTGACGGAATCGGCTTCAGGGACCTGACTTAGGTTGTGGCGAGCACGGCTTAATCGGTTGCGCTGTTCCTCCTGCCGCCACAGGTCACCCTGAGATCGGCTCAGCAGGGCCGACTCCCCCTCCTTGATGAAGCCCAGCAGCTCTGTCTGGAAGCCTTGCAGGGCCGCCGCAGCCTCGGCACACAGCTGGCTCACCCTCTCCCGCTCGGCCACAGCGGCACTCTGCACCAGATGGCATGGGGGGGGTGAGAACAGGCCTGGCCATCAGCCTCATCCTCCTTCCCTGACCCCTCGGGTCCCCCCACTAGATCTGAGCCCCTTCAGGGGAGCGGCCTGGGGCTTGCAGGAGAGGGCGGGGCCCCACAAAGCTCCTGGAGTAGATGGGCCATGCTGAAAGCACGAGTTTCCAGAAGTCTGCAGTGCTCGGGTGTGGGGGGGGAATCAGAGGTAGGACTGGGACTGGGGGGTCGTGTCTGACCTTGATGAGGGCCACCGTGCGCCGGGACTGTGCGATGCTGGCACCCAGTTCATCCATGCGGTCGTCCACAGCACTCAGGATTTTGGGCTGCTCGGCCTGTGGATGACCTTCCGTGAGAATGGGGTCTCCTACAGGGCCCCCAACCCTGCTCCAGGTGACCAGGGAGTGGTATCTGCATGGCTGAGACTGGGAGCAGCCATGATGCCCTGGAATATGCGAGAGGCGTCTGCAGCTCTGGCTGATGCCATTTGTAAGCGCCTGGATGGACGGGCAGTTTGACCAGCCTGGCAGAGACACCCAGGGCCGACACCATCTCTGTGGCGCAACATCATTTGGGAGGAGCATGACTACACAGAGGAGTCTACAAGCTGTCTTGGGGACCACAGTCTCCAAAGAGCAGAGCTTGCATCCCCAATCCAGTCCTTAAAAAAAAATTGGGGATTCCAGGCAAATCCCCTGGGTTTTATGAGTCACTGCTCCAAGCTGGAGAGACGGAAAATCCCAAGGCCAGAGGTGCCAAGGCCGGGAGAGAGGCCAAAGGAAACTGGGGGCGGGAAGGAACAGGGCTTTGGGCACAAGCTCCTGCCATGGCCCCAAATGGCAGGACAGAGGGGATCTGTGTCCAGCCTACTGTCCACAGTCGCGGTCACACTCCTGTCGCCTGCCACACCCATCCAAAGCAGCTGACTCACTCAGTCCAAGAGGAATCTGAGCCAGGACTTAAATGGAGCCAAGAGCATCAGCTATTCGGCCCTCAACCACCCCTAGGAAGGTGGAAGGTCAGGGACCCTATCCCAGCTCCTTCCCTCCCTTACCACCCCACCCCTGACCCCTCCGGTTGTGGGGCTTGAACTCAGGGCCTGGGTACTGTCCCTCAGCTCTTCAGCTCAAGGCTAGCGCTCTACCACTTGAGCCACAGCTCCACTTCCGGTTTTCTAAGCGGTTCATTGGAGATCAGAGTCTCACAGACTTTCCCGCTCAGTCTGGCTTTGAACCGTGATCCTCAGATTTCAGCCTCTGAGTAGCTAGGATGACAGGCGTGAGCCACCGGTGCCCCGCACCCAGTTCCTCCTTGCTTTACCCTGACCTCGCTTTAAGTCCCCCGGCCCATCTTCCGGGGGTCCCTCCTTCTGGCCTCTGGATACAGAGGGGCAGTGGGGAGCCCCGCGTCCCCACCTCCCCAGCCCAGCCCGTGCCCCACCTCCTGGAGCGGGCAGTGGGGAGCCCCGCGTCCCCCCATCCCCAGCCCAGCCCGTGCCCCACCTCCTGGAGCGGGCAGTGGGGAGCCCCGCGTCCCCCCCTCCCCAGCCCGGCCCGTGCCCCATCTCCTGGAGCGGGCAGTGGGGAGCCCCGCGGCCCGGCCCCGCGCCCCCCAGCCCGCGTCCCGCCGCCCGGGCCCGCGTCCCCACCTCCTGGAGCGCGCGCTCCTGCTCCAGCGGCACGAGCTCGTGGCCGCGGTGCTCCTGGGCGGCGCAGGCCTGGCACAGGCACAGGCGCTCGGCGCGGCAGTAGCGCTCGAGCGGCCGCAGGTGGCGCGGGCACAGGCTCTCCTCCAGCCGGCGGAGCGGCGGCACCAGGCGGTGGCCGCGCAGCGCGGGGCTGCGCTCGTGTGGGCCCAGATGCGCCGCGCAGAAGGAGGCGAGGCAGGACAGGCAGGAGCGCGCGGCGGACCGGGCCGCGCCCTCGGGGCACGCGTCGCAGCGCACCGGCTCCTCGCCCGTCGCCCACGGCTCAGGCGCGCACGGAGCCGACGGCTCCGGAGCCAGGGGCGGCGCGCTGGGAGCCGACGGCTCCGGCGTGGGGCTCCTGGCCGGGCCGGAGGTCGGGGAAGACATGGGTCCGGGCCCCGCGCCCTGGCGGAGCTGCAGCAGCTCGGACAACGTGTGGTTCTTGCGGAGCTGCAGGCCGTCGGGGAAGGGCTCCTGGCACAGCGGGCAGCGCGCCGCGCCCCCGGGGCCGCCGGTGCCGCCCGCGCTGCGGTGCGGCCAGAGCGCGCCCAGGCAGGCCAGGCAGAAGTTGTGGCCGCAGGGCAGCGTCACCGGCTCCCGGAGCGGCTCCAGGCAGATGGGGCAGCTGAAGGGCCCGCTACCGTCCATGGCTCCGCGGCGGCCCGGGCACTGCCTGCTCTGCTCCCGCCAGGGAGGGACCCGGAGCGAGCGCGCCCCGGCGCCGCCCCCCGGGCCCCAGGCCAAGGGCCGGCCCCCGCCCGCCCCACCGGGCTCGGCCCGCCCACCCCGCGCGATCGAGGGCTGGAGGAGCCCCGAGGGCCGCACGGAAGGGAGGCTGAGAAGCGTATGCCTGACCCCCAGCCCAGCCTCAGGCCTGGAGGGAGGGGTGTACCCCTGACCCCCAGCCCAGCCCCAGGCTTCAGTGGTATCGCCCTGGCACCTCTGAGCCATGTTCCAGAGCTGCTGACGGTTGGAAAAACAACAAACCTGCTGCTATTGGTATGTTTTTGCCCCTTGGAGACTCTGTTTACCGCCCTGGGGAACGTGGGCTTTTCTAGACCCGAAATGGAAAGTTGACATCAGGCTCCAAGTCCCTTTCCAATGGCTTTCTTGGAGGAATTCTTCCCTGGTCCGTGGACACTGGCAGACACCTGTGGAGGGCCGGGCAGGGGTCAGGGGTCTCCCAAGAGGAGGCTTCGGTTAGTACTGGCTTAAGAAGGTGCATCTTGTTCCCGCTGAGACATGGTCTTACTATGTAACCCAGGCTGCCCTGGAACTCACAATCCTCTAGCTTCAGCCTTCTGAGTGCTGGAGTATCAGCTATGTACTACCACACCCTGCACTTTAGTGTAAGTTACACCTCCATAATGTTATTTTTTAAAAGAAAAGAATGGCAAAAATCAAGTACATAGGGGCTGGGAAGGTGGCTCAGTGGTAGAGCGCTTGCCTTGCATGCCAGAGGCCCTGGGTTTGATTCCTCAGAACCACATAAGAAAAAAGCCGGAAGTAGTGCTGTGGCTCAAGTGGTAGAGTGCTAGCCTTGAGCTGAAGAGCTGAGGGACAGCGCCCAGGCCCAGAGTTCAGGCCCCAGGACCGGACCAAAAAAAAACAAAAATCAAGTACATAATACAAATATGGGTTTATTTGTTTTTTTGGGTTTTGTTTTGGGTCCGGTCGTGGGGCCTGAACTTGGCCTGGGCACTGTCCCTCAGCTCTTCAGCTCAAGGCTAGCGCTCTACCACTTGAGCCACTGCACCACTTCCAGCTTTTTTCTTTTTGCTTATGTGGTGCTGAGGAATGGAACCCAGGGCCTCATGCATGCAAGGCAAGCGCTCTACCACTGAGCCACCTTCCCAGTCCCACAAATATGGGTTTATAAACCAAAGTAAAAGAATTGAAGGTGTAGCTCAAGTGGTAGAGCACTGGCTCTGAGCAAAAATTGAGCAACACACACACACACACACACGCGCGCGCGCGCGCGCGCGCACACACACACACACACACACACACACACACACACACACACACACACACACACACACACACACACACACACACACACACACACACACACACACACACACACACACACACACACACACACACACACACACCCAAAGCTGGGCATTGAGGGCTCACACTTATAATCCTAGCTACTCAGGAAGTTTAAATATGAGGATCATGGTTCAAGGCCAGCACAGGGAAAGACAAACCCATAAGATTCTTATTTCCAGTTAACCAGAAAAAGCTGGAAGTAAAGTGTGGTTCAAGTGTAGCCCTTCAGTCTTTTTTTTTTTTTTTTTTCTAGTCCTAGGGCACTAGTCTGGGCACTGTTCCTGAGCTTCCTTTACTCAAGGTTAGCGCTCTACCACTTGAGCCACAGCGCCAGTTCTGGCTTTTTCTGCTTATGTGGTGCTGAGGAATCAAACCCAGGGCTTCATGCATCCAAGGCAAGCACTTTACCACTGAGCCACATGCCCAGCCTTCCAATGGATTTTTTTTTTATCAGTTGTGAGTCTTGAACTCGGGGCCTGGGCTGTGTCCCTCAGATCTTTAGCTCAAGGCAAGCACTCTACCGCTTGAGCCACAGCACCACTTCTGGTTTTCTGGTGATTCATTAAATATAAAGACTCTCAGGGACTTCCTTGCCTGGGCTGGCTTTGAACCGTGACCCTCTGATCTCTGCCTCCTGAGTAGCTAGGGTTATAGGCTTGAGCCACCAGTGCCTGGCAACAGGTGTTTATTTCTCTGGGTTGGAAGTCTGAGGTCAGAGAACCACACAGCTGGGGTGAGGAAAGCCCTCTCCAGGGCTAGGCACTATTGACATCCCATTGTGTCTTGGGCAGAAAGAGGACTCAGAGCTGGGGGGTGAGGGGTTGGGGGGGTATGAAGGGGAGTGCTTTATAAGGCCACCAACTTCATTCAAGAGGGCTCTACTCTCATTCTTTTATCACCTCCTAGGGACCCCATCCCTCATTCCACCCCTTTGGAAGATAGGATTTCAACCTGTAAATTGTAGAGGTCCTCACACACCAGGTCATTTAGAACAAGAGTTAGAGGAAAGAGGTGCACAGGGCATGCTGGCTCACGCCTGTAATTCCAGCTACTCAGAAGGCTGAGATCTGAGTATTTCAGTTCAGAGCCAGCCTGGGTAGGAACGTCCATGAGACTCTCGTCTTCAATTAACTACCATAAAGCCAGAAGTGGAGGTGTGGCTCAAGTGGTAGGACAGCAGCCTTTAGTGACACTTACTTAGGCCCTGAATTCTAGCCCCAGTACCAGCTTGATGGAGGATGGGGGCTGGAGAAGGGGCATCTGAAATGGGCTGTCATGGGCTGCTGGAATCCAGGCGGGCAGAGCGAGTGTGGGAGAAGATCTGCGCAGGCAGAAGCAGCCAAGGGCGACATGGCCTGGGCGTGCCGGGCTTGGCAGGAAGGCAGATAATGACTTCCATACGTTGGTTTCCACAAGGAGCACTTGATCATGACAGTCCCTCATATGCCAAGATCCAGGAGTAGGTGGAGGGCCAGTACCAGCACCTCCCTGCCCTGCGGCTTGGCAGCCACGCAGAGACCACAAACATGCGTGGTACCAGGGGAACAGGGTACCCCCACATTAAGGGGTACATGCAAGGCAAGCGCTCTACCACTGAGCCACCTTCCCAGCCCTGCTGTCCCTTTTGCTTGGGAAAATCTGATCTTCAGGAGGAAAGCATGCAAGGCATACATGCAAGGCAAGCGCTCTACCACTGAGCCACCTTCCCAGCCCTGCTGTCCCTTTTGCTTGGGAAAATCTGATCTTCAGGAGGAAAGCATGGAAATCTCTCTCTCTTTTTTTTTTTTGTCAGTGGTGGGGCTTGAACTCAGGGCCTGGGTGCTGTCTCTGAGCAATTTTTGCTCAAGGCTAGCACTCTATCACAGCTCTACTTCCGGTTTTCTGGTGGAAGACAGGTGTCACGGACTTTCCTGTCCAGTCTGGCTTTGAACCCTGATCCTCAGACCTCAGCTTCCTGAGTAGCTGGGATTACAGGTGTGAGTCATGGGTGGATGGTGGTGTCCTGATAGCTCATTCATATTAGCATGTTTCAAAGTTGTTGCAAATGTCTGGAATCTTTTGGTCTCCATGCCTGCAAGGCTAACAGCAAGTTTGAGCTCCACAGGAACCCGCTCACACCTCCTCCTGCATCCTTGGTCCTGAGGACACAGGAGGAAATCTGACATAGCAAGGTCAATGGGGGAAGGGGAAGGCACCGCCAAATCATCCTAAAGCTCCCCACCCTGCTACTGCTAAAAGAAAAAAAGTCATCCAGCTCCTCAGTCATGGGGCTTGAACTCTGGGCCTGAACACTGTCCCTCAGCTCTTTAGCCCAAGGCCAGTGCTCTACCACTTGAACCACAGTGCCACAGTGCCACTTCCAGTTTTCTGGTAGTTTATTGGAGATAAGAGTCTCACAGACTTTCCTGCCCGGGCTGGCTTTGAACCACAATCCTCAGATCTCAGCCTCCTGAGTAGCTAGGATTACAGGCGTGAGCCACAGGCACCCGGCTTCCAGCCCTAGTTTTTGCCTGTTAACTCATCTTTAAGCAAAGCTTATTGATAAAAGGTCCTGAGTTCGGGGCTGGGAAGGTGGCTCAGTGGTAGAGTGCTTGCCTTGCATGCCTGAGGCCCTGGGTTTGATTCCTCAGCACCACATAAGCAAAAAGAAAAAAGCCAGAAGTGGTGCTGTGGCTCAAGTGGTAGAGCGCTAGCCTTGAGCTGAAGAGCTGAGGGACAGCGCCCAGGCCCAGAGTTCAGACCCCATGACCGGACCCCCCCCAAAAAAGGTCCTGAGTTTGAACCAGTATTCCTGGAACAAGAGGATGCACATGGCTACATATGAAGTGACAAGGTACCGACGAGGACATCGCTGCCTGTCATTGGTGCAAATTCAGGGCCAGCAGTTTTCACCAAGGAGGCAGCAACACCACAAATGCAATTCCTAGTCAACACCTGCAATCCTAGCTTCTCAGGAGGCTGAGATCTGAGGATCAAGGCTCAAAGCCAGCCTGGGCCAGGCGCTGGTGGCTCACGCCTGTAATCCTAGCTACTCAGGAGGCTGAGATCTGAGGGTCGCGGTTCAAAGCCAGCCCGGGCAGGAGAGACCGTGAGACTCCTATCTCCAATAAACCACCAGAAAACCGGAAGTGGCGCTGTAGCTCAAGTGGTAGAGCGCTCGCCTTGAGCTGAAGAGCTGAGGGACAGCGCCCAGGCCCAGAGTTCAAGCCCCATGGCCGATCAAAAAAAAAAAAAAAAAAAAAAAAAGCCAGCCTGGGCTTACCTCTATTGAACCACCAGAAAAGCTGGAAGTGGAGCTGTGGCTCAAATGGTAATATCCTAGCCTTGACTAAATTAGCTTAGAGACAGTACCAGGCCCTGAGAAAGGCCCCAAGTTCTATTCCCAGTACCAGATACCTGCTCCTAACCCAGCAATGCTATAGAATCTTCATGGAAGCATGTTCTGGAAGAGCAAACAAACAAACCAAAACAAAGGCGCTCATACCTCCACTTGCCTACATCCACCTCCACATCTGATCCTCATAACTCATAGGGAGTACGGCTACCTAGCTGGGCAGTGAGCAGTAGGGCCTAAGTAATCACATGACTCAGCGTTGCTTCTTGGTGACCTCTCTTTTCTTTTTTGTTTTTGCCAGTTGTGGGACCTGAACTCCGGGCCTTTCTGGCGCTGTCCCTGGGCTCTTCAGCTCAAGGCTAGCATGCTACCACTTGAGCCACAGCACCACTTCTGGTTTTCTGGTGGTTCATTGGAGATAAGAGTCTCCGGGGACTTTTCTGCCCAGGCTGGCTTTGAACCTTGATCCTCAGATCTCAGCCTCCTGAGTAACAGGGTGATGGCACAGGGTGAGGGTTCTCCCTTCCAGGAGCCAGAAGACAGGGTAGACGGGATGGTTGAAGAAGGCGTTGAAGGTGTGCAGTTGCTGGGCCTGTGGCTCCAAGCTGTAGAAGGTGAGGTAGCCAACATCCAGGTCCAATTCCATGCCCAGCAGCCGTCCAGATGCCCGAGGGAGGCGCTGGGCCTTCCCGTCGTGCCAGGCCTGGACACTGTCCTCGTGGATGCAGAGGCCCCAGGAGTCAGGCCCACGGCCAATGTTGTCTGTATTCATTCCCTGCTTGCGTCGGGTCAGTTCGGGGTAGGTGACGCCCAGCGTCACTGAGTGGTCCGAGGTGAGTACCTCCCAGTAGTGCCGCCCAGCCCGGAAGCCCTGGGCACACTGCACCTGCCACAGCTCAAAGCTGCCTGGTCTGGCCGGGCCCTGCGGCTCGCGGTGATGCGTCACCTGCTGGTCCTCATGAGACAGGTAGAAATGGCGGTTGGCACTGGCTGGGTCAAAGGTCAGATTGCGATAATCTATTGAGGAGAAAGAGAGAGATGGAAGTCAGCAAAGCTTTCATTCTGTCTATGCAATTGCAGATCCAGCCCTGAATTATTCACTGTTAGCTCTGAGCTGAAATCTGCTATGGGCCCCAGATCAATTTTGTTGTTGTTTGTGGGGCTTGAACTCTGGGCCTGGGCGCTGTCCCTCAACTCCAGCTCAAGGCTAGCGCTCTACCATTTGAGCCAGTGCCACTTCCAGTTTTCTGGTGGTTTATTGGAGATGAGTTTCACGGACTTTCCTGCTCAGGCTGGCTTTGAACTCCAGTCCTTAGATCTCAGCCTCCTGAGTAGCTAGGATGACAGGCATGAGCCACTGGCATCTGGCTGAATTTTCTTTTTCTTTTCTTTAATGTCTATATTGGGACTTGAACTCAGGGCTTGGACACTGCCTCTTAGATGTTCCTCTCAAGGCTGGCACTTGACCACTTGAGCCACAGCTTCACTTCCAGCTTTTTGCTAGTTAATTGGAAATAAGAGTCTCATGGGGGGTGGGAAGGTGGCTCAGTGGTAGAGCGCTTGCCTGGCATGCCTGAGGCCCTGGGTTCGATTCCTCAGCACCACATAAGCAAAAAGAAAAAAGCCAGAAGTGGCGCTGTGGCTCAAGTGGTAGAGTGCTAGCCTTGAGCTGAAGAGCTGAGGGACAGCGCCCAGGCCCAGAGTTCAGGCCCCACGACTGGACCCCCCCCTCCAAAAAAAAAGAAAAAAAAAAGAGTCTCATGGAATTTCCTGTCTGGGGCTGGTTTCATATTGTGATCCTTAGATCCCAACTCCCTATGGAGGTAAAATTACAGGCATGAGCTACTGGTACTGGATGAGAAAACAGTCTATCTCTTCACCCAGAGGAGAAAACTGAGGCTCAGAGAGGTAACTAACACGGTATTAAGTAGCAGAATCTAGATGTGTGGATCCACACCATCTTCATGTGTCCTCCTTCACTCTGTGCTGGCTGCATCTGCTTCAGGATGGTAGGACAGGCCTGTATCCTGCACTAGGCTTGTAAGGGCGGGTGGAGGGGGAAACGCCCAGGGAGGGCCATGGAACAGACATCCTGGGCAGTGGTGGCAGGTCCTCCCCCGATGCTTACATGTGTACAGACAGACACAGACACACCCACACATACACACATGAACACTCAGGCCCCTTACTTACACTGCCAGAGTTGCTTCCTCAGTGGACACAGCATGCTTGAAACCAGTGCCTGAGGACCCACAGTGTCTAGGGACAAAGTAGTGATGGAGAGGTTAGCAGGAGTGAGGCTGGATGCTCTCCTCCCCATACTGGGCGGGGCAGCTAGACCACGAAGGCTAGGGAGAGGTCTGGCATCTGCTCACCTGCGGGCAGTGAGTGGGCAGCCTTGGCTGGCATCCTGGGCGGATGCTGTTCTTCCAGAAGGAGGCCACACAGAGGGCTCAGAGACTCCTTTAGGTCACTCAGCTGCTCATCCTCATCCCACTGCACAGGGGTTCGCGGCCCCAGGGGTGCTGGGGGCTCCAAGAGCTGCTGCGATTCCTGAGCCACAGGGACAGTGGCAGTGAGCCCAGACCTGGGGCAGGGAAGCAGGTCCCAGCCCCCTGGCCCGGGGCTTGGTACCTGGAGGAAAGTCTGATGGTCTCCTTGCGTCAGCAGATCGTGAACCCTGCGGCCATACTGAGTCAGGGCTTCCAGGTGACCCCGTAGTTGCTGCTCCTCATCCTGGATCTGTGCCAGGGCCCGTGTCTTGGCCGTCTCAATGTTCTCCAGTACCAAGGCCTGCCGCTTCTCCAGGGCCTGCAGCAGGCAGCTGAATTTGCTGGAAACCATGGAGGCCAGCGTGCAGGCTGAGCTCTGCATAGACACAAAAAAGCCGGACGGTGCAAAGTCTGGGCAGCTTGCTAAGTTGGCCAGGGCTAGGGTGGCTCAGCAGGCTGAAGAGTGGGACACAGGGAGCAAAGGTCCCCGGGCCCCACTGTCTGCTGGGCCCCTCCTTCCTCGCTGCCAGGAGACATTTCCAAGGGAGCTCATACCTGCTGCCTGTGTCCCAGGACCCAGCAGGCAGGTGCAGTGGGGAACAGGTGGGCTGACCCCAACGGGCCTCCTACCTGGATGTGGGTGGTTTGCTGTTGTAGATCCTGAAGCTGGGTCTCAGCCTGGGTGCTCCGCTGCTGGGTAACCTCCAGTCTGGCTCTCAGTTGGCCCTGTGGTGCCCATCCAGAGAATGTGTAGTAAGAGTGCGCTGCGGTTGATAGTGAGACCCACCTCACCACCACCTTCCCTCCCTTTGCCACCCAAGGCCATGCTAACCAGCAAGCCTGCATGTAATCACCAGCCTTGGATGGTGGGATTCCCAGGGAAACCTGGACTAAATTCCTTCCCCACAGCACAAGGTAATGTATAGACAGTGCAGAAGCCTCAGGCTGAAGACCACATTTCCATATCTACTTCTCAGAGGCTGAGCAACCAAGAGTGAAGTTTCTACTCTCTCTGGGCTTTAACCCTCTCTCCTCCCTTCCCAACAGTTGAGAGCAATAATGCTGGCTTGGGAGGCCCAGCAGGAAAGAGGCGATGACCCCAAGTGCAGCTGCCTGGCCAGTGGGTAGTCCAATGCAGAATGGTCCACGGGGAGGAAGAGGCCTGCCTTGGTTATGTCCTGATTCCCGGCCTTGAGCCACCATCCTCCAGATCTCAGCCTCCCATGGAGCTAGGATTACAGGTGGGAGCCACCCAGACACTTTCCCATTTTCTCCCACCACCCAGTGCCTGGCCCAGGCTGCCTCCGTGGCTGAAACTCTGTCCCTGGTCATTCTTTTCCTCTTGGTTATACACCCTCAGTCCCCCTGGGTCACTGCAGGGCCCTTGTCCCATCCCCTGCTGACCCCCTTACTGCATAGAATGACCATTCAGATCTCGACTGGAATGCTGACTGAGAAGTAGATTCCATACTTTTCTGGCAGACCCAGGGTGATTTATTCACTAACACATGACCGCCTGCCCCCCCACCCCCTACACACACTGAGGGCCAGGGCGCGCATGCACCCCTACACCAGGGGTGCCCTGCACCGCTGGTACCCGGCACACGTTTGCATAACGAAAGAACCTTCACAGAGCACCTGTCGCAGCAGACCTGGACAGGGCGACCAGCTCGGCCCTCAGAGGTGAGAGGACCCGGGTGCCCCGCCCAGGCCCTGCCAGCCGGCCCCGCCCCGCCCTCAGAGCACAGCGCCCTGCCGGGGTGGGGGTGGGGTCGCCCAACCTTCCCGGGGTGCCCAGGCCCCGCCCCCGGAGCGCGGCGCCCAGCCTTCCCGGGGTGCCCAGGCCCCGCCCCTCCAGCCCCGCCCCCGCAGCGCAGCGCCCTGCCATGGGGCGCCCGGCCTTCCCGGGGTGCCCAGGCCCTGCCCCGCCCAGGTCCCGCCCCCGGAGCGCGGCGCCCAGCCTTCCCGGGGTGCCCAGACCCCGCCCCTCCGGCCCCGCCCCTGCCCCGTCCCCGGAGCCCGGCGCCCAGCCTTCCCGGGGTGCCCAGCCTCCGCCCCTCCGGCTCCGCCCCCGGAGCGCAGCGCCCTGCCGTGGGGCGCCGGGCCTTCCCAGGCCCCCGCCTGCGGCCGTCACCTCGCGCTCGCGGCGCTCCTCGTCCAGCAGCACCCGCTCGTGGAGGCGACACTCGTGCACGGTGCAGGCGCAGCACGCGCAGCGGCCCTCCGTGCGGCAGAAGAGCTCGAGCGGCCGGCCGTGGCGCGGGCAGCGCGCGCGGGGGCCGGGGTCCGCGCGGGGATCCGGATCTGGGTCGGGGTCCGCGCGGGGGCCGGGGCCGGGGTCCGCGCGGGGATCCGGATCTGGGTCCGGGTCCGGGTCCGGCCCCGGGCCCCCGGCCGCGCACAGCAGCTCCAGCACCTGGCTGAGCGCCACGTTGCGGCGCGGCTCGGCGCCGGCCGGGCAGGGCTCCCGGCACTCGGGGCAGGACTGCTCGCAGCGGCGCCACGAGTCCCGGATGCAGTCCCCGCAGAAGTTGTGGCCGCAGGGCAGCGTCACCGGGTCCCGGTAGAGCCCCAGGCAGATGGAGCAGTTGAGCTTCTCCCTCAGCTGCTCGGCGACCGAGGCGTCCATGGCTGGCCGGCGGAAGGAGGCCGCCGCCGGGCCCGCCTCCTGAGGGGCGGGGCGGGACCTGGACCGGGAAGTCGCTGGTGCGGAACGTGGCTGGGGGCTGGTGCCTGCCACCCCGGCCGGGCCGGAGGGCGTGGCGCTCCCAGGCACACTGTGGCACCATACCCCGTATCCAGGGCGGTTGGGGATGGAGCATCTTAAGAAACAGGGTAGAGGGCTGGGAAGGTGGCTCAGTGGCAGAGCGCTTGCCTGGCATGCATGAGGCCCTGGGTTCCACTCCTCAGTACCACATACACAGAAAAAGCTGGAAGTGGTGCTGTGGCTCACGTGGTAGAGTGCTGGCCTTGAGCAAAAGCTCAGGGACAGTGCTCAGGTCCTTAGTCCAAGCTCCAGGACTGGGGGGTGGGGAGGGGAGGAGTGGAGAACAACATTGGTGGCTCACGCCTGTCATCCTAGCTACTCAGGAGGCTGAGATCTGAGGATTGCAGTTCAAAGCCATCCTGGGCAGGAAAGTCCATGAGACTCTTACCTCCAACAAATCACCAGAAAACCAAAAGTGGCTCAAGTAGTAGAGCACTTGACCTGAGCTGCTCAGGCACAATGCCCAGGCCCAGAGTTCAAGACCCACGGGAAAAAAAAAATCCCATTTTTTGCTAATTAGATAAGAGCCTCTCAATTTTGTCTGTGTGGGCTGACTTTAAACTGTGATCTTTAGGTCTCCACTTCCTGAATAGCTAGGATTACAGTCATGACCTACAGTGCACAGCAAGGCCTGGTTTGGAGATCTCACTGCAACAAGGTATCACGCATGTCTTCTGCAGTGACACATGCAGTCCTGAAAGTGAACATCTCCCCTGGACCCATTCTGTAGCCTTTTCGGGGGGGGGGGGGTCTAGCAGGACTCTCAGACCAGCAGCAGCAGATACAAATCTCTTTATTCCCTCCACTTATGTCCTCACTGCCATCCACAGAGGGCCTGCCTCAGGACAGACCTCCAAGCTGGCCCCAGGGCCCTTCCCAGCAGGCCCAGGAGAGCGGACACACCCCACTGGGTACAGTCAGTAGATGCCATAGGTGGGCTCGTGGCTGTCCCTGTACCGGTCCAGGTAGCGCAGGGGCTGCCGGTGGGGGAAGCGCTTCTGCTTGGGGTGGTAAGGGGGTGGCCGCACAAACTCAAACACGGGCTCCCGCATGTCTGTGAAAGAGCAAAGGGCCTTAGGTGCACTTCTGCCAGCCTGAGCCCCGCCCTGCCTGTGAGGACGAGGCCTGGCCAGGCCTGCCCACCGGAGGGGCAGGTAACCCTTTCTGTGTGCTCAGGCCCCCGGTCCCAGTCTCATGCTGCCCTTACCCAGAAGCTGGTGGAAGGTGCTGGTGACTGAGTCATCCCAGCGGCATTGGAAGAAGGCCAGGCCTGCTGGGGTCATGGCTTCCTGGTGTTTCTTGTAGAAATCAAAAGTGCGGAAGGTCCGCTGGGTCAGCTGATAGCTAGGAAAAGCCAGGAAAAGCAGTGTGTGTGTGTGTGTGTGTGTATGGGGGGGGTCACCCACCCTTTCCACCCCACAACCAATCTTGGGAAGCCCGAGGCGGGCCTGGTGTCCAGCTCTGTTGCAGGCCTGGAAAGGGGAGCTGGCCTGAGAGGCCTGGGGCGCGTATCGGGGGTGCGGACTACCATGGTGAGGGGCGGGTGTCCTCCGAGAAGTCGACTGGCTTGTCTTGCTTGAAGAGCAGGAAGGCGAGGCGGTGGAAGCCGGAGCCTCGGGCGGGGAAGGGGGGTAGGTAGGGACACGTCTCCTGTCCCTCGGCCACTCTGTTGCCTGGGATGTTGGTTCTGTTAAGAAGGAAGTATCTGTTCACTGCTGAATCAGTAAGAAGGCAGGGACCCCACCCCATGCCCAACTGTGTGCATCTTAGACTCAAAGTCAGTCCACAAGGGCACACACCCCGGGCAACCTCTAGCATGATGCTTGTACATCATGCAGACTTTGGAGAGAGAGGCTCAGAGACAGGATGATGGTGAGGACAAGTCTGAGCACCCCATTTGGCAAGGCCTAACTGGAAAGCCACCACCCCTCCCCTCTGCTGCTTCTCCCCATTTCTAGGTCTCTGGGGTCTTGTTAGGGTGAGTTTGCCTAGCCTGGCACTGGGGGGGCCACTGTACCTGCCTAGATAGGTAGATAACTCCAGCTGCCTCGGTTACCCATGAGTGTCAAGGGTCCCTGCCTGACCTCTGCCCCTGGCCTGGCGCAGCTCGCTGGATGAGCTGGGAAGGAATGCCAGAGTTCCCCAAGCACTCAGAGATGTGCTGGCTGCCGGAGCCTTTCCCAGTCTTCGGCCTCTTTGTCAAGCGGTCTGGGAAGTAATGTGCGGGCATCACCCCAGCCTCCCAGGCAAGGACCCAGGTCAGAGGGATGAAGAGGCTCATGTGGGCTGACCGAGGCACACTGCCACCACCAGGAGGCAGAGGTGAGGGGTCATATGCTGGGACTGGAGGTTAGTCTGGGGCATAGTCAAGTCTGAAACCCAGGGGCAGCCTTTTTGTGAACCTTCTAGGGCCTCTGCATCCCGCCCCATGCGATACTCACACTAGCCAATGGACGTACTCAGCATCTGGCTCCAGCAGGTGTCCATCTGCACGGAAACAATCCATAGTGCTGGCCCCACCGTTCCCTGCTGGGGGGGGGGGAGGGAGAGGAGGAAGGAGATAGGGCTGGAAACCCACCTAAGTTAGTGAGTAACAATGTCCACATGGAATCCTGGTCGGCCTCGTAGGTTACCTCCGGTGCCTGAGCTGCCTGTGAAAGTAGAAGTTCCTTCTGGGGGGCTTGTAGCTGAAAGGGCCCTAGAGAAGGGAGCACCAACTCTGATCCAAAACAGAGGCAGAGACCCCGTCCAAGATTAGAACTACAATAGGGGTAACAGGGGCCAGAAGGCTGTAAAAAGCCAGCAGCGCACCGGGCGTTAGTGGCTTATACCTGTAATCCTAGGTACTCAGGAAGCTGAGATCTGAGGATGGAGGTTCAAAACCAGCCTGGGCAGGAAAGTATGTGAGACTTTTAACTCCAATTAACCACCAGAAAACCAGAAGTGGCACTGTGGCTCAAAATAGTAAAACACTAGCCTTAGCAAAAAGAGCTCAGGGACAGCACCCAGGTGGAGATCAAGCCCCATGACTGACCAAAAAAAGCCAGCAGCTCATCCAGTAACGTGCACAGACAGAGCCACTTTTTACTTTCTTTGCAAATGACATGCACTGTTTCCCAGGAGCTCAGAATCCCAACCCCAGGAGCTGTTCGCGCATGGCACAGGACACGGGCCCAGCCAGAGGTACCTCGGTTGGGGTCACTTCATTGCCGAAGTACACGGGTACCAGGTCTTCCTCGCCCACAGCATACGCCACACGCAGGGGGACCCAGGGCACGAAAGTGGCATCATGGAATAGGTCTCGGTACAGGCCATAATACTCAGCAAGGCGCTGCTTGTGGTGGGGGCCACACGTCCTCTCCCACTCGGCCCGCACGGACTCCAGTGGGACGCTGGCTGGGAAGGAAGGAGGCTGTTAGGATGAGGCCTGGAGCAGGGACGCACGGAGGGCCCCTCCCCGCCAGGCTTACCGGTTCCGAGGCGAGCAGCCCGCTCCTCTTCCACCTTGGCCCGAAGCTCGCGCCGGATCCGTTTCCGTTCCTGTAGCTGTTGGGTCTTGCAGACCTTGGGTGGGGGCAGCCCAATGTCAACCTTCTCTTTGGGATCTACAGAGGGAAGAAGCAGCTTCAGCCTCTTGGTTAAGACCTTGTCCCTTCACTGCTGCTCTAGGCTCTGAATCACAAAACTAAAACACACTATGTAGTCTGCTTCCCTTCCTTGAACAGGGCCCAGATATTAAGCAAATCAGACGTGAGTCCGTGTGAGCTCCCCCTCCACCGCATTCCTGTCTTCTCTAGGTCATAGAAGTGGAGGCAATGCCATCCTAATTGTGGTTGGGATCATATCCAAAGTGATTTCACAGTCTGCATGGACATACTTGGGGCTTGGGTGGAATTGAGTTAAAGCCCTAGCTTTGCTGGGCGCTGATGGCTCAACTGTAATCCTAGCTACACAGGAGGCTGAGATCTGAGGATCATGGTTCAAAGCCAGCCTGGGCAGGAAAGTCTGTGAGACTCTTATCTCCAATAAACCACTCAGAAAAATGGAAGTGGCACTGTGGCTCAAGTGGTAGAGTGCTAGCCTTGAGCTGAAGAGCTGAGGGACAGCGCCCAGGCCCAGAGTTCAAGCCCCAGGACTGATCTCCCCCCCCCCCCCCAAAAAAAAGCCCTAGCTTCAATGATGGGACTTAAATGCCTTTCAAACTCTCAAATGGGCAGAAAAGCCATATCACCACCAAAATTGGTTTAAATTCAGCATTTGATCCTGCAATTTAGAGTTGGACTGGAGAGCTACAGTTCTGCTGTCCACCTTCTGGGTAACTGATTTCATTGCTATCTGGAAGCACTTTTAAGTGGCAGGCCTGAGAACTTCTAACACTTCTGACCACTTATATCGCATACAATGTGTGTTGACCCCCATCACCATCAGAGATAGTGTTCGTCCAGGAATTTCAATGGGTTGTACCCTTTATTCCTCACAGTAATCAGTGACAATGGTTTTCATTCTATAGTAATACTTAGCAGGGCGTCACCCCTCAAGCTGAGCTAAGGTTTATAGCAGACTATTTAAGACTATTTAGCTTGTGTCTTAACATTCTGTCAAAACTGCTTGTTAGCTGGGCCCTGGTGGCTCATACCAGTAATCCTAGCTACTCAGGAGGCTAAGATCTGATCTGAGGATCTTGGTTCAAAGGCAGCCTGGATAGGAAAGTTTGGGAAACTTTTATCTTCAATTAACCACCAGAAAACTGGAAGTGGTGTTGTGGATCAAGGTGGTAGAATGCTAGCCTTGAGCAAAAAATCTCAAGGAAGCCAGGTGTTGGTGGCTCACGCCTGTAATCCTAGCTACTCTGGAGGCTGAGATCTGAGGATTGTGGTTCAAAGCCAGCCCAGGCAGAAAAGTCCATGACACTCTTATCTCCAACAAACCACCAGAAAACCAGAAGTGGCACTGTGGTTCAAGTGCTAGAGCACTAGCCAGGCTAAGAGTTCAAGCCAAAAAAAAAAAAAAAAATCTCAGGGACAGAGCCGAGGCTCTGAGTTCAAGTCCCACGACTGACCAAAACAAAAACAAGCAAACAAAAAACCCCCTGCTTCTGTGAGCCAGGGACATATGAATTTGATTAGAAGCAAAAGTCAGAATCCAAGCGGGCACCAGTGGCTCACCTGTAATCCTAGCTACTTAGGAGGCTGAGATCTGAGGATCTGGGTTCAAGGTCCAAAGCCAGACTGGGCAGGAAAGTCCGTGAGACTCTTATCTCCAATAAACCACTCAGAAAAATGGAAGTGGCGCTGTGGCTCATGTGGTAGAGCACTGGCCTTGAGCTGAAGAGCGCAGGGACAGCACCCAGGCCCAGAGTTCAAGCCCCACGACCAACCAAAAAAAAAATCAGAATCCACAAACCCACCTCTATGCTTGCTGTCAGAAAGGATCTACACACTAAATTCCTTAAAGGCTAGGTCTCTGAGTTACCTTGCCCAAAATTGTGCCAGGCAGTATAGGTGCAAGGATCCAAAGATGGGTAAGACAGACAACAGACAGGATCTGTCTGAAGGTGGGCACAGGGTATCCAGGGTATAGTATTTTGGGGGCAGAGAGAGGAAAGTCAATAAAGGATGTTAGGGAGTTGAAGCTGTAACCTTTTTTTCCATTGGCTGGTATTAAAGTTTAAACTGAAGACCTGGCTCTTATTCTCTGCTGGCTCCTTTGCTTGGCTAGCATTCTACTATTTGAGTCACAGCTCTACCCCTGCTTTTTGCTGGTTAACTGGAGATGGTAGTCTCACGGACTTTTCTGCCCAGGCTGCTTTCCTTCCTTCTATCCCCAACATAACCTTCTGAGTACTAGGATTACAGTCTGGAGACACTGGCACCTGGCAAAACATGAAATCATCATTATTTGCTGTTCTTTTTTCTTGTTGTTGTTGGTCGTGGGGTCTGAACTCTGGGCCTGGACGACGTCCTTCAGCTCTTCAGCTCAAGGCCAGCGCTCTACCACTTGAACCACAGCGCCACTTCCAGCTTTTTCTGCTTATGTGGTACAGAGGAATGGAACCCAGGGACTCATGCATGCGAGGCAAGCGCTCTACCACTGAGCCACCTTCCCAGCCCCTATTTGCTGATCTTATATTGGTGGTACTGGGGTTTGAACGCTGGGTGGTCTCAAGCGCCCTCGGCTGGCTTGCCAGGGTGGCGCTCTACCACTTGGACCACGTCTCCAGGCCCTTTAAACTCTTGCATGTCGGGGGAGCACAGGGTGAGGGATTCTGCTGGGACTTTATCGCCGAGGGCGCACGCCGGGGTGCGGGCGGCGCTCCCCGCCGGGCCCCCGCGCTCCGGGGCCAGGCGGCGGCTGTCCCGCGCCCCGCGCCCCGCGCCCGCGGCCCCCACGCACTCGTCTCCGCCCCGAAATGCTCCCGGTAGGTGCGCCACCAGTGCGGGGCTCGCGCCTCCTGCTCCGCCCGGCGCCGGTAGCGGTCGAAGCTGCGGTACTTCTCCAGCCGGTCCAGGTTGCTCACGTCGATGTCCGCGTTGGGCATGGGCCCCAGCGGGGCGCTCCGGCGGCGCAGGGCGGCTGCGGGCAGACAGCGGGCCGTCACGCCGGCCCGGGCCTCGGGAGCCAGGGCCGGGCGCCGGCCCGGGGGGAACCAAGCGCCACTCCACCCCAGACCTCTCACCCGACGTGCTGAAGCCCCGCCATGCCCGACTCCCGAACAGCGCGGCACGACACAACGGCGCCGCCATCTTGTTCCCGGGTCGCCCTAGACGCCGCCAGGCCCCAGGCCGAGAGGTGGCCGGAGCAGTGCCTGAATGCCGCGCGCGGAGCCAGGCCCCGCCCCGGGAAGCCAGCCCCGCCCACAACAGCGCCAGGCGTTGGCCCAAAGAGCCAGGCCCCGCCCCAATGGAGCCAGGCCCCGCCCTTCGAAGGCTCCTCCCCGAGAACCGAGGGCCGTCCTCCTAGACCCGAGGAGGGGGCGGGCAGCGGGCGCGCGGGCGGCGCAGCGCCAGCAGGGGGCGGCATCCGCAGGCGCGCCCCAGCCGTGACGCGTCTGGTTCGGTCCCGGGGACTTCACCCCATCCCTCCTCGCGGAACCTGAGCTCCCCAGCAGCGCAGTTCACCCGGATCTGGAATCTGACCCCAGCGGCCTGAATTTCCAGGTGGTGATCTGGCATCACCTTTGTAGTTGCTTCATTTGGGAAACAAAAGCAGGTAATAATAGTCCTGCCTGGCAGGCCTGTGAGGAGGAGAATCTCGGTTGAAGTGGAAAGCAGCTCTTCACCATCTAGTCTTCATGACCTGAACACCACTGGAGAGTTAAGGCACACGTGGGATCGTGTCTGCCAGGGCTCCTCCCAGCAAACCTTCACTCCCCTCCACCTTGCTCCCCCCAGGCTACCACACACCGTTACAATCGGCTTATTATTATTGTTATTATCATTGCCCACCCTGGGGCTTGAATTCTGGGCTTGGGCACTGTCCCTGGGCTCCTTTTTGCTCAAGGCTAGCACTCATCACTTCCAGTTTTCTGGTCGTTTATTGGAGATCAGAGTCTCATGGACTTTCCTGCTTGGCTGGCTTTGAACCATGATTCTCAGATCTCAGCCTCCCGAGTAGCTAGGATGACAGGCGTGAGCCACCGGTGCCTGGCCTGGACCAGTTTTGAGGGAAAAGAATGAGCAGCGATAGACCCACACCATTTGTTTCTTTATGTAACCCTTGACAGCAATGTCTGAGACTTGGGAAAAAGACACATGGATAATTAGGCTACCTGCCACAACTTTGTGCCTGTGACAAAATAAATTTTTTTGGGGGGGTGGTGCTGCTGGGGTTTGAACTCAGGGCTTCATGCTTCTTTTTTTTTTGGTCTGGTTGTGGGGCCTGAACTCTGGGCCTGGGCACTGTCCCTCAGTTCTTCAGCTCAAGGCTAGCACTCTACCACTTGAGTCACAACACCACTTCTGGCTTTTTGCTTATGTGGTGCTGAGGAATCGAACCCAGGGCCTCAGGTATGCAAGGCAAGCGCTCTACCACTGAGCCACCTTCCCAGCCCCAGCTTCATGCTTGTTAGGGAGGTGTTCTACCACTTGCATCACAGCCAAGCCTTTCTAATAAGCTTGCATTTTTTTTTTCAGTGCTGGACTTGAACCCAGGGCTTCATGTATGAAGATAAGTCCAAATCTTTGCAGGAGCCTCCAATGGGATCAGCTGAAGAAGCGGCTCTAAAATCTGTAGTTTCCTAAGGGATGGCAGGAAGGGGACATGGCTGAATATCTGGGGCTTTGGTTTGCCAGGGCATTGTTCGAATCCAGAGCCTGTTGTTTGGTGTCATGTTGGGGAAGGTATGGAATGTCCCTGAACTTCCCTTTCTATATCTTTTTTTTTTTTTTTGTCGGTCGTGGGGCTTGAACTCTGGGCCTGGGCGCTGTCCCTCAGCTCTTCAGCTCAAGGCGAGCGCTCTACCACTTGAGCTACAGCGCCACTTCCGGTTTTCTGGTGGTTTATTGGAGATAGGAGTCTCACGGTCTTTCCTTCCCCGGGCTGGCTTTGAACCGCGATCCTCAGATCTCAGCCTCCTGAGTAGCTAGGATTACAGGCGTGAGCCACCAGCGCCCGGCTTCCCTTTCTATATCTTAGAACAGGGATGGTAACAGAACTTTCTGACTTGGGCCCTGGTCTTGCTATGAGGTATCCTTGAACTGTAGGTCCTGGAGCCAAAGGAACCTGGGCAGGGCCACTTTGATTGGTTGGCTTTTTTTTTTTTTTTTTAAAGGAAGGTCTGCCTGCTCTGTGGGACTTGTTTTTCAGCAAGTAGCAAGGATACAGAGCAAACATTTTCTAAGAAATAAGGACAGCCGGGCACCAGTGGCTTATGCCTGTAATCCTAGCGACTCAGGAGGCTGAGATCTAAGGATTGCAGTTCAAAGCCAGCCCAGGCAGGAAAGTCCATGAGACTCTTATCTCCAGTGAACCAATCAGAAAACCAGAAGTGGTGCTGTGGTTCAAGTGGTAGAGTGCTAGCCTTGAGCTGAAGAGCTGAGGGACAGCGCCCAGGCCCAGAGTTCAAGACGCATGACCAACAAAAAAGAAATAAGGGCAAACTTTAGTGGACCTCGGCCGATTCTAAGAATTTGTTATTAGGAACATGTATAGCAGTTTATGGGCTCAGCGGCAGAGCCCTGGCCAAGCAAATACAAGGCCCAGCGTTCCCACCCTAGCATCTAGCACACGAGCAAAACAAAACAAAATAAAGAACTTCTCAGTTTAATGGGTTCAAGACCATGGGTGAGTCTTGTTGGCAAACAAAGTCCCTCTGGGAGCTGGTCAGGGAGCAGAGAGATGAAGGCATCGGTAATGCTTCTATCCGGCACGGCGCCTTCGCGCTCTTCCTGACGTCGGCTCTTGTGGCTGGCCTTGCCTCCTTGGGTAGACATCCAGGAACGGCTCCTGGACAGAAGCTGCATTGGGAGTAAACGCTGCCACCCCCAGCAGGCCTTGGCACACGGCCTGTGAGTGCAGGATGGCAGAGGCCTCCAGGGAGCACCGGTAGCCTGGGCACAGCCACCCCTCGTGGGAACCGTATTCCACTTCCCTTCCCTCTGGGGGCACAGGCTGGTGCTGCCTTCCTCCCTCCTTCCCCATCCTTCCCACCCACTTGGGCAGTGCTGGGAATTTGTGCAAGTAGGCCTGAGTGGCAGAGGTGGGAGGCGGGTGGTATCCCAGGGTCCCAGCAAACTGTAGGGAAGGGTCCAGCTTCCCTCTGCCCGCTAGGCCTTCATCACTGAGCCTGGTGGTGGAGAGTCCTTGTCTCTGTCCCCGTTTGGGAGGGGCCCTGTGAGGCGGGGAAGGGAGAAGGATACTCATGGGACCTCGAAGAGACCCAAGCATGAAGGTCCCCTCTGGAGGAAGGGCAGGGCAAGATATCAGGAGAAGCTGGGGAGCTCAAGGACAGAATTGGAGGTGAGCAGGCCCTGGCCTCAGCACTTCCCAGGGGAAGACACTCAGGCCTTGGCTCAGCTTTCAGGCTGCGGTGTCTGGAAAGAACATTCGAGAAGCCTGGACATGAGAAGTGCTGTAATCAGGCCCTGAGCAGTACATGTTCCCGAGAGCGCCTCTGTGGAGCTGGAGGCTGGCAGAGGAGGCTCAGGCCGGGCAGCAGAAGCAGCGCCGTCTCAGGTGGAGTGTGACGCCAGGTTGTAGGAGGCTTTCTTCAGTGTCTCCAGGAAGAACTTCTCATCCTCCAGGAACTCTCGGTCCTGAGAGGAAGGTTCAGGGGGAGTGTTCACATCGTGGGCACTGAGGGGAAAGCTGGGTACTTGCTGTCTATGCCAGCCCTCACTCAGATGACCCCTCCCACTTTCTCCCTGGCTCTGGGAGGCCTCAAGAGTGGAGGGTGTGAAGGAGCGCAGCAGAGTGAGGCGGGCCACAGTCTGTGGAACTCTGCGGAACATTATCTGGTCTTTCTTTTTGTGTGTGTATGTGTGCCAGTCCTGGGGCTTGAACTCAGGGCCTGGGCGCTGTCTGAGAGCCTTTTGCTCAAGATCTACCACTTGAGCCACAGCCACTTCTGGATTTTTTTCTGTGACTAATTGGTGATAAAAGAGTCTCACAGGCCCTGGCACTGGTAGCTCACACCTGCAATCCTAGCTACTCAGGAGGCTGAGATCTGAGGATCATGGTTCAAAGCCAGCCCAGGCAGGAAATTCCATGAGACTCTGATCTCCAGTAAACTACCAGAAAACTGGAAGTGGAGCTGTGGCTCAAGTGGCAGAGTGCTTGCCTTGAAGAGCTGTGCCCAGGCCCAGAGTTCAAGCCCCACTACCAAAAAAACCCCCAAAAAACAAAAAACCTCACAAGATTTTCCTGTCTGGGTTGGATTCAAACCAGGATTCTCAGATATCAGCCCTCCCAAGTCACTAGGATTACAGGCATGAGCCACTAGTGCCTAGTCTCAATTTCCTCATGATGTAGGCAGGCTCTGATGTCAGCACGCAGGACACACTTCTTTTTTTGGTCATTCATAGGGCTTGAACTCTGGGCCTGGGTGCTGTCCTTGAGCTCTTCAGCTCAAGGCAAGTGCTCCACCACTTGAGCCACAGCAACACTTCTGGTTTTCCAGTGGTTCATTGGAGGTAAGAGTCTCATGGACTTTCCTGCCCGGGCTGGCTTTGAAATGTGATCCTCAGATCTCAGCCTCCTGAGTAGCTGGGATCACAGGCGTGAGCCACTGGGCCCGGCTAGGATACACTTCTTGAAAACTGCTGTCATTGCTGCTTTTACAAGGTAGCTGAGGTTTCGCTGAGGTGATAATCACCACTGGCTGCTATAGAATCTGGCCTCAAAACTAGCCGAAGTCTCTGAAGGTGCACACTGAGCAGTGTGTACCACTCTCCCCCTCTAGGATTCCTCACCACTGCCTCTGCCCCACTCACCTGCTCAGCCGTGTACTTCAGCAGCAGTAGCCTGGTGATGAGGTGAATGGAGCCTGGGCCTGCTGATGGTTTGCTGTACTGGGAGATGGCAGGAGCAGAGTTCACGGAGGCTGAGGAGGAAGTCGGGGCCAAGGCATTGGCAAGTATCCCAGCTTGCTCCCAAGCCCTACTCCCGTACAGCCCATCATGCTCTGGGGCTATGTAACCGCAATGCTCAAAGGCCTCTGAAGAACACTCATGATCGTGGGAACGTGGCTCGGTGGCAGAGCACTTGTCTGCTTGTCTAGCACACATGAACCCCTGGCTTCCATTCCTCAGTACCACGTAAAAAGAAAAGGCTCGAAGTGGCGCTGTGGCTCAAGTGGTAGAGTGCTAGCCTTGAGCAAAAGCAGCGCAGGGACAGTGTTCAGGCCCTG